>NC_140377.1:10965000-12253750 GCF_054491055.1 Hypomesus nipponensis | reverse complement strand
AATTCTGAAGGTAACAGGGAGCCAGTGTAAAGTAGCTAGGACAGGACTAATGTGTTCTCTCCTTTTAGTTTTGGTTAATAATCTAGCTGCAGAATTTTGAATGAGCTGTAGTCTTTCAGTGTTTTTTTTGGGAAGACCAGCGAAAAGTGCGTTACAGTAGTCCAGCCGGCTGGATATAAAAGCATGAATTAACTTCTCTGCATCATTTTGGTCAGGTGAAAGAAAGCAGTTTTGGTCACTTTATTAATGTGGGAGTTGAAATTCAAATCTGAGTCCAGGATTACACCGAGACTTGTCACCTCTGGTTTAAGCCAGGGGGTTAAACTTCCTAGATTCTTAGTAAGCATCTCTCTTTTGGATTTGGGGCCACATAGTAGGACTTCAGTTTTGTCTTCATTTAATTTAAGAAATTTATCATTCATCCATTTTCATGTTATGTTCTCTGATTATGTCACCGAGCGGTAACATATAAAGAGAGAAAAGTAATGGACCTAGGCAGCTTCCTTGAGCAACCCCGTAGCAGTTCTCATGTTTCTTAGACCTATGGTTTTCTAAACTAACATAAAACTTCCTTCCTGTGATACATGATTTCATCCAGTTCAATACACTATCCGTGAACCCAATAAGCTTTTCCAGTCTATTGATTAGGATGTTGTGATCAATGGTATCAATTAAATGCTGCACTGAGATCTAAAAGGATAAGGATAGAGACTTTATTTGCATCAGAGTTTAGTCTGAGGTCGCTAATTATTTTGGTGAGAGCTGTTTCAGTACTGTGATATTTCCTGAAACCTGACTGCGAGACTTCCAGAATGTTATTTTCTTCAAGAAAATAATTTAGTTGGACTGAAACTATCTTTTCCAGTACTTTACTAATAAATGGAAGGTTTGATATTGGTCTGTAATTTGCAAGTAGACTGTTATCCAATTTGGGTTTCTTTAATGGGGGCTTTCCAACAGCTGTTTTGAAGGCATCTGGGAAGATGCCAGTTGTAAGGGATGTGTTTATAATCTCTAGCACCGGACCTGAGACACTATCAAACACTCGCTTAAAGAATGTTGTGGGTATAGGATCAATATCTGAGGTTGTGGAGTTAGATTTGTTGACAATTTTGGAACACTAAGTGTGATACAGGTAAATGTGCTCATGGTTATGTTGCAGAATCTACTGATGTCAGTTTCGACCTCACTTTTAATAATACTAGCTCTGATCAAAGTTATTTTGTTCTTGAAGGACAAAGCAAGCTCTTCACATTTAACTGCTAAGGATGGGGGTGGGACAGGTACCATGTTTAGCAGCTGGTTAATGGTGGAGAAAAGAACTGGAATTTCTGGCATTTTCTGTAATAATGTTGGAGAAATATTCTTTCCTTGCTAGACGGATGTTTTTGTTATAGGTGGTTAATGTATCTTTGTAGATATTGTAGTGGATAGTGATCTTTGTTTTCCTCCATTTTCTCTCTGCTGCACGGCATTTTCTTTTCGTTTCACTAACATTTTTATTTCTCAGCCATGGGGAGGTTCTGCTTGTGCACTTCTTTTTGGTTTTCAGTGGTGCAACAGAGTCTAACACAGATAATAGTGCATCATTGAGGTTCTCTACCATTTCATTCAGAGAGCAATCATGACTAGTTGGCTCATATAGAGCAAATTGTTCAGAAAATGTCATCATAGCTGTATCGTCTAAATGTCTTCTTTGGACTAAGAATTGTTTTGTGTTTTTTGTTAGGATAATTTCCACATTAAAAAGTATAAAATGGTGGTCTGAGAGGGGTAGATCAGTTATTGAGATATTATTGATCTTTAGTCCAGTTGATATCACTAGATCTAGTGTGTTTCCGTGCCGGTGTGTTGGGTCTGTTATGTGTTGAATTAGATTGAAACTGTCAAGGAGATTTAAGAGCTCAATAGTTCTTGGGTCTGCTTTTTTATTTACTTGGATATTTAAGTCTCTGTTTAAAACTACTTTGTCATATCTAGTGACACATAGTGATAATAGTTCAGAGAATTCTTGTATGAATATTGGCGAGTGCTTGGGTGGCCGATATATAATAACAAAAAGTATTGATTCGGTTTTGAGCTCTATAGCAAGATATTCATATGATGTGAATTCACCTAGCTCAGTGATTTTGAACAACAGTTTAGAGGAGAAAATAGCTGCGACTCCTCCACCTTTTTTTGATTTCCAAGAAACTTGGTGAAAGCTGTAATCGGGTGGACACACTTCTATCAGAGTTGCTGTTGCCGTGTCATTGTTTAGCCAGGTTTCTGTTAGACAGATGCAGTCTAAGTTGTTTTCTTTGATCAGATCATTAACTAAATTTTTTTTGTTAGTAGTAGTTTGTAGTTATTTAGTTTAGTTAACATTTAGAAGGGCCAGTTTCATCTGTGGGGTATTAACAGATAAAACAGGTGTTGATAAATCTGTTGGAAGAATATGGATAGGTCTGTGACTTCTAACACTAGTTTCAGGTTTATAACCATGCATTTTACCATTTTCTGTTTGTGATGATGACCGGTATGTCTAATAAAATAGCATGGTGGCTGTCCTAGAGTACCGTTTCTTTGAGAAAGCCTATGACACTGAGCTGTTCCATCACAAGGGAATTCATCCGGGGGTACAGATCTGTGCAGGGCCCATGACCTTGCAGGAGGCTGTTTGAATGTTCTGTTCTGTTCCATGGGAGGTTGATTGGGATGCGTCAGTCAGCTTAGACACAACAGGGATAGGGAGAGAAACTTGATTTGTGGTCAGGAGCACGTGACTGATGTTTGCTGTTAGTAATCGAGATCCTCTACGGTTTGGGTGGAGTCCGTCAGCTTGAAAACGGTCTGCACAGTTCCAGAACACATTGAAACTAGAGAGGGTACAATTTCTGGGAAAATTTTAGGGTGTGCTTGCTTGCGTATTTAAATTACATTTTAAAACTGATATTTCTGTATATTTTATATTAAAATGCATAGCCTACTTATTATTTATAAATATTACATAGATTTAAAAGCATTTTTTTTTTCTGCTCATTTACAACTCAAAATACTAAGAGTGAAGAGTAGAATGAAATAGTTGTCTTCTCATTTCCCCTGCAAGAGGGAATGGTGAACAGCAAACTCATAGTTGACTCAAAACGAATACATTTGGCAGACCGGTGTAAAAATTGACCTAATCTCTATGACTTAAACGTAATTGTAAGTTTTTCCCTTCTCATGATATTTTCAGGCATTTAGCCTACTCATATTGCATTCATTCATTAATAAAGAACCCCCTTTGAAGCTTATTTTAACAACAACGTTACCAGCAGTAGCTATCTCAGATGGAATCGCGATTCAAATAGTATCATCTGCTAACTGAAAATATGTCAAAACGTAAATAAGCTTGACATTTATTTAGGGGAAAATCACTCATTCATAAAAATGTCAGTGGTAGCGATCATTGTCATTAACAAGGCAAAATGCGATATAGCCCTGCTATGTGGAGAAGCTGCGCCGGTAAATTGTAGGCTACAACTACTACTAGACTACGGTTGCCCCCCCCCCCCCCCCCAAATTAAAATTCTGTGCCTGATGTCATGGGCGTCAGCAGCCTTTTGAATGTGGGGCGGACACATTTTGCCGGGGGGTCTGGGGGTTTCTCCCCCGTAATTTTTTTAAAGATGTTGATGCAATTTCCCGCATTCTGGTGCATTTACCACAACTATTACTACCATAGTTGTTATACATATATTGAGGGAATGGACATTTAAATATTTTGAAAACTAAACTTCCCAATAAGCAATGGGACATCTTCAACTACCTGTCACCTTTCAGCACTCCCCTCAGCAACAGAGCTGTCTCCACTGCCCCTGCATGCTGCCCCTGCCTCTGACTCACTCTCAACCACCTATATCAGGAGACATGGAGATGCATTGAGCATTCTTTCATATTGATAATTGACATAAGCTTAATTTAGATTGTTCATATGAAGATTTCTGAGATGTAAATCATGTTATCAGCGTATCAAATTCACAATTGGTATAGGTTTAGAAGCCTAATAATTATGAAAGCTACATCAAAAATGTGCATCTCCCTAAAGCATGATTGGACAGTTCATAAATGGTCAAATGTGTGTTCAAACCAGAATCAGAATTGGTGTTTATTCGCCATGAAAGTTTACACAAACAAGGAATTTACTTTGGCAGGAGAGCCTACCTAGGCAGCCATTAGCGGCGCCAATTAGAAAGGTTACAAAGCATAACATGAGGAGAGAGGAGAGAAAAAGGCAGCCCCCAGACAATGCTCCTGCAGGAGTAGTGGGGAACAGGCAAAAACCTCAGCACATAAGCCCACAAACATTTACAACATAACATTACAAAACTTGCAATGGGAAAAGGGGGGGGGGTAGACCAACAGCATCTGGACCTGCAGCCATGATAGGCGCTGGACACAGACCCGCCAGCCACCCAAGGAAACAAGCAGTCGAAGGCGTTGGATGGAGGTGGGGGGGTGGTGGTATCTGTAGTAGGTGAAAGTTAGTGTGTGAGTAGGTCTGGGTTGGCGCGCTCGACCTTGGCCATAATCAGTCCGAGTCTCCCTATGCAGATTGTGTTGGCAAAGAGACGTCCTTGGTCATGACCCGGGTAGAGACCAAGCCACAGATGATGGTCGGGGAGTGGGAAGGGAAGAGCAAGATAGTCTCGCTTCAGCGCTCTCCAGGGGAGTTGTTTTCCAGCAGCGGCCTTGGCCAAGGCCTGTGCTGGTTACGGGGCCAAAAGTAGATAAGATTGGTGTAGTTGTTTAGACGAGTAGGCGTGACTAAATTTTCACGTCCACCCTTCAGGAAGGCCTCCAACTCCTCGAACCTCCTTTGCTGAGCCGCAAACTTATCCCTGTTGTAATCCATATTCCGCTGTAAGTTCACAGTCAGTGCTCCAACGGCTCTGCCCACCGTATCAATCAGGTCGGGCAGCCTAAGGGGGCTTTTGATGGCTGCAGCCGTTTCCTTGACTTTTCGATATACAAGCCAACCGCCTATTCCAAACAGCAGAAAGCCTGTTATCACGGTTCCGAATATAAAGATGTCTTCAACATCCTCAACGGAAAGTGCCGCTAGACACACGACACGCCAATTGTCCCACGCGTCCATCGTGTAGCCAGCTGCGAACGTCCCGTCAGGACATTTGGGTTCCCCCGAACCCGAGCTTCTCTTCGAGAAGATGGTGTCAATTACATTGAGAGACCAGCTAATTAATTCCATGCTTCTAGTTTCGGAGAGTGATGGTGAGAGAGTATCTTGAGACATACAAGACAAGACAGAGCGAAGTAGGGAAGGTCAGGGAGGGGAGGAGAGAAAAATGCGACCGCCTTCGTCGAGAGCCAAGAGAAGAAGACTACAGAAACCTGTAGTCTTTTCCACAGATCACATCCTTAGGATGTAAGCTTTCAGAAAATACATGGGTTAGGTGGTTGAATCCGTTTCCCTAAATGGCACAGCCCAAAAAAGTATCAGCCATATACTCCATTTACCAATACCGAATTTATTATGCATGGGCAGCATACTAATATGGAGAGAAGGACGTGTCTCTTGTCTCAATAGATAACATCTTGAGGGTATACGCTTTCAGAGGATATATGGTTTTAATGGTTGAATCAGTTTTGCCTTCATGTTACAGACTAACATAGTAGTAGTAATTAAATGCTACGAATTGCCAAAATTACAAGTTGAGCAACCTTGGAAGATTTGGAAGATAATTCTGAAAAAGGGTTTTTCTTTCTTTTCCAGTCGTTAGAAAAACTAGCTTGTTAGCTAAGGTTAACTCCAGATTAGCTCACGGTTGTTATGGCAATAAAAAAACACCAGCAATTTATTTTGTAGCTACTTCTCAAAAAAACATCCTTGTCATCTCTTTCTGCCTGAAACAGAGGCCTCGGTCTGAACACGGCCAAAAGCACAACATATTTCAGACCCAGATTAAGAAATCAACAAATGCTGTTCCACTTGTAATGGGTAAATAAAGTATGCTATTGCCTAGTGCTGGATGTAGGTAAAACGTTTGCTTATCTAGCTAGCTATAATCCTAATGTTTGCAGAAGGATCTTTGTGACTTAACGCTAACTAATGCTATTAGCCTATAGTCAGAGAATGTCTCATAAGGGTGCTTTGTACGGTGGCCCTGAAGTGCAAATCACACCCCCTAATATGAGTACATCCCCCAAATGAAAACACTCCCCCCCAATACGAGTCAACTCCCCCCAAATCGGATGACTTGTTCACCTCCCCCCAATACAAAAACACGCTCCCCCATTACATTAACTCAAAAACACATTACATTAACTCTGAACGGAAAGGGTAGGTACTACACTTTAGCGCTGATTGGATGCAGTAGGCTAACTAACAAGAAATCAGAAATTGATCGACAGAAGTAGGCTACAAAATGCAATAGCCTGGCAGAGTTCCGTGCACCAGAACATTTGTTTGGCTATCGAAGAATGTAGCAAATAGTAGGCTACTTTGGCAAAAGTATTTTGTGTTAAATGTAAAAATCGATAGCCAAACAACTATCCTGGGGGGTATTCGTCGTAGCTCGCTAAGCAGTTTAGCGAGCTAATTTTCAGGCTAAGGTAAAACACGCCCCTATTTTTGGTTCGTGGAAGCAAGTTTAGATAAATCACCATAGTAACATATCAATTAGCACTAACCTGCTCGAGAGCAGGCTAACGTAAGTGTAGCTGGATAAGCTTGCCACACCCCCGGAAAATTATTGGCAGCTCCCTTTTTGAGAGACCCAGCTGACCAAGGAGATATAGTTCGATTAACTTTCCATACCAATATAGTTCTTCACAATCGCCAAGATCCTTTATTTCACACGGATGAGTTTTTGTTTGAGCGATATCGATTCAGCCGACAAGGACTCATTTATTTGCAAGACCTTCTCGGGCCGTACATTGCAATTATCACACGCCGCAGCAAGCTATGCTTTATGAGCTTATGCTGCTGTATGTGAATATGTAACGCTATGTTCTAAGAAATGTCTTATCTGTTGTGCCTGTGCTTTTTATGTTTCACTGTGGGAGAGTGGGAAACGTCATATCGATTCTTTTTTATGTCTTGACGTGAAGAAATGGACAATAAAGCTACTTGAGACTTTTACTGTGCTTCAGACTCTCTGCATAGCCTTGAGGTTTTTCGTGTCAGGTAGGCTACATTTTTATACAGTATAGGCGATGCAGAAAGCATTGGCAAAGCCACAGCATGCGTTGCTGTAAGAAAAGTGTACTTGGCGCTTAACCAGCTGATGAATCAATTCATCATATTCCTGGCCATGACCCAGTCAATGAAATCAAAGAGGGATTTACACATAGGCCTACATGCATATACACATACATAGGGTGATATCAGGTAAAATGGGCCATTTAAGGTTTGGGGGTCCCAGCCCTGACAAGTAACAGGGGATTTGATTGCTTTATGGTTGCTATGGTGGGCGGGCCAATAATTCAAACAAGACTGCACCAGAAAGCTGCATGGTAAGTAGCCTGGCATACCAAATCTAATTAAACTATTATAAGGATGATAAATCTTTTTTTTTTTTTAAACATGCACATAAAAAAAACTATGAATATCTGTCTTGATGGCATCAATCACAAATAATGTTGTTAGTTTGGTATATGAACATATTTTTTTGAAAAAGTTATGTTTTTCTTGGTGGTCCAATTTACCTTAACCCACTGAGGTAAAATGGGCAACATGGTTTCAGATAAAATGGGCCATCATCTGTGTCACTCACAAACACACATACACGTGTTGGAGTGTGTGTGTGTGTGTGTCACACCATGACCCCCCCCCAACAGTAATAATGGTAGTAGATATTTTATGTACAGTGAGTATGGCGAAGGAGAAGGAAGCGAGAGGAGAAAGGGAGAAGGAAAGAGAGAGAAAAGAGAGTAGGAGCAAGGACCAGAGAGGAAAGGATACAAAGATGAAACAGGGATGGAAAGGAAGGCCAAACAATTACAATCTGTGGAAAGAGGAGAGGATGAAGGGGGCCTTAGATTAATACATGGAGGGAGAGAAGAAAGGAATTACAGTGAGTGTGCACCTCTTATCAAGAGCATGGGGTGTGCCGCAATCAACACTGCAAAGACCCATCAGTGGAAAGGTGACTGGCAGTGAACATGTGTCAGGGCAGAAGCCCTACCTTCCACAGGAGGCAGAAAGGGAGCTTGCTGCCACCCTCAACACATTGGCGCAGAGGGGGTTTCCCTTCACAAAACGTGATGTCCGGCAAGTGGCCTTTGATTTTGCAGCCAAGAACAACATTTCTGGTTTCTCCAAGACAGCAGGGAGGGCCGGATATGACGCACAAAGCACAACCCAGAGCTTTGGATGTGCAAGCCAGAGGTCCTGTCTGCAGCACGGGCTGCTGGACTCAACAAAGAGGTGGTTAGCCAGTGGTTCAACCAGTATGAGAGCCTTTTGGTCAAGCTGGGTATTGAGGGCACATCGTCACATATATATGGAACTGTGACGAGTCTTGGCTTCAGGATCATTTAAAAAAAAATTATGGCACATATGAATATGTTTGTTTAATGCAGTTTAAATGTTTTGTGGCTGTATAAGCAACAGTGTTTTAAAAGTAAATTTTATGATAAATTACTATTTCCCTTTGCAGTTTCACTGGCCCATTTTACCTGAACAGCTGGTCCATTTTACCTGAAAATGCTTGTGCCAAAAAAGTTGGCACAGCTGATGTTTCAAGAACTGTAGGGCCTAAATAATTATATTTTATTACATCATTTTTTTTAAAAGATCAAAAACAGTCATTAGTAATCATAAAAATACATGCAAAAGGCATATATGGTATTGTATTATTGTCCCAAACGATTTACCAAAAAGTGGCCCATTTTACCTGATATCACCTTAGTACATGCGCTTTCAGTATGCCTACATATATCCTCATAAGTGTCTATGAATTCGTATCAATTATACTCTTTGGCCTTGTTTTTATACTTATTCTGAAAAAGTTGATATAATAATTTTCGCTAGCAAGATCTCATTCGATGATTAATTTCCATTAAGCCTACTGCCAGCAGGCACATTTAAAGACATGTGATCTGATTGATCGGGGTAATAAGGCACTAAAGATGAGCCATTTTACCAAAATACGCATTTAGTTTATCGGCAATTTTTTTGCCAAGATGCCTGTCTTGCTCAAGCAGCGGTGGCGGTGTTTGACTTAGCCATGATAATATGGTTATTGTCTTCGTAGAGACTCATTGTAATAGTTTGCTCAGATGGCGAGAATATCACCGCTCTCTCTTTCGTCTTTTCCGCCATCATACCGTTAGAAAATCACGGTTTTGGTGATCCACCTTTCCTGCCTTTTGAAGTAGGACGTGCTTGTGCACTTGCCCTGATAAGTTTAGCCTGATTGAAATTAACCACATGATTTGGATGCGGATCAGCCGTCGACGAACCAATATTTGCGGTTCTCAGTTAGCTCGCTAATGTTAACTGGCTAAAGGGACAATGGACTAGCTTAGCTTCAACTCTTACGACGAACGGGCCCCTGGTCCACGTTACTCTGTCATTGTGGCATTTCGTTCTTCTGTAGTGGATGGTTACGTGCACCACATTTATATGGGTATCGAAGCATGTAGCATAGGCTACTTATGCAAAAGCATAAATTGCGTGTTAAACGTAAACATCGATAGCCAAACAACAAGTCCACGTAACTGTCATTATCATGAACTTGATAGTTTTGGTTGGAAGGAAAGAGGAAACATTAATGTTTACAATTCAGAGTCATGACACTCTTTATTTTAATCAGGGTAATTCCTATGAAATAATCTCAGATATGCTGTTAACGTTTCACAATATAAGTAGCCTATGCGCACGCTAAAAACGTTAAAGGAAGGCAGTTAAAGGAAGCATGCTTCCGTCCTGCAGGTCTTTTCAGAAGAAAAAACTAACAGTCCACTACAGAAGAACGAAATGCCACAATGACAGAGTAACGTGGACCAGGATAGTTGTTGGCTATCGATTTTTACATTTAACACGAAATACTTTTGCCAAAGTAGCCTACTATTTGCTACATTCTTCGATAGCCAAACAAACGTTCTGGTGCACGTAACTCTGCCAGGCTATTGCATTTTTGTACTTCTGTCGATCAATTTCATATTTCTTGTTAGTTAGCCTACTGCATCCAATCAGCGCTAAAGTGTAGTACCTACCCTTTCCGTTCAGAGTTAATGTCATGTGTTTTTGAGTTAATGTAATGTTGTTTTCCATTTGGGGGAGCGTGTTTTTGTATTGGGGGGAGGTGAACAAGTCATCCGATTAGGGGGGAGTTGACTCGTATTCGGGGGGGGGGGGGGGTGTTTTCATTTGGGGGATGTACTCATATTAGGGGGTGTGATTTGCACTTCAGGGCCACCGTAGCTTTGGGAAAACTTGGGCAACTCTGACTTACTTTCCTATTCCTCAAAAAAACCCTCCTTTTGTCCATTTCGTCTGTGGAACAGTCATGTCTGAAGTGCTAGCTGCTAGCGCGATGCGTCGATCCAAGAGTATGGGAGTTGAATCTGCCGTTCAATATGCGGAGTGGAATTCTGTTGCTATGGGTATTTACCCTACTTTTTTTTTAAGTGGGGGGGACATAACTCCCCCAAGTTACATCGCTGCGATGCCCATGCCTGATGTATATGGAGGATTATAGGGGCCAAAACTAAATAAATAAATACTTGGATAAATAAATAATGATATAACACAAAGCTTAAATAAATGACACAAAATATATAAATGTTACATGTATTTGTGTGTATGTTTACGTTTTCATGTGTTTACATGTATTTATTTATATATACTTACATTTATTTATTTATCCTTACATTTACATTTATCCACGGCGTAACTTGCACACAGCAAAATAAATCTGTTGTCTCACGTCACCAAGTCAGGGGGCCGGTTAAAGCCTCTGATTGGTGGTTCAACTTGATTCGACTGCTTTTTACTAATCCAAGATGGCAGCACCTTGTGCGGATTCAATGAATGAAATACTGAATGCTACAGTCGAAAAGTTGGCGGTAGCTGAAGAGATGGAGGCACCTGCCAATTCACTTCTTTTTTACATCATATTGAGAGCTTTGCTGAAATTATAGCAATAATATTGACCCTAACTGACACAGACATGAATGAAATGTGTGAACACATGAATGTGTTCACGATCCTCTGCGAGATGATACAGCATAGGGGTGGGCAAATAGATCTCAAGACCGACCAACCAACGTTGGTATCAATAGCCTGATTGATAGTGTGATTAGATCGATACTTAAGTTTCAATTCCACATTGAGTACACAACTCCCTTTACACCAGAGTGGTTGTGCAAACACCGTCTAACTTCGCTCAAACTCACTTTGCCCCTCCCCTGCTAGGCTGAGTTGTTGACGTGTACGTGCAGTAACACGACTCACCGGTACACATTTGTATTTTTGACAAAACTCGTTGTCCTGTGTTTTATTATGATCATAATCATGAACAATTCATTAAAGGAAACATTTTAAATGTTCATTCAAATATTCATATTGATGATGCATTCACTTAATCAATTTTGAGGCATTGCTTTCCCCGACACGAAAGTAGATAAACTGATTTTCTAAGACAAAAGTATCGGTATTGGCAATACTAGCCCTGTATTTACTCCTTGGTATCGGATCTATACCACATCGTACAGTGTCGCACACCCCTAGCAGCTGTAGAGATCCCTCTAGATTGAAGAGAGCTTGATCGACTGGTGGAGTCTGCCTGGTGTGTAATACTGTTCATTCACCAATCAGAGGCTTTAACCCGCCCCCTGACTTGGTGACGTGAGACAACAGATTTATTTTGCTGTGTGCAAGTAACGCCGTGGATAAATGTAAATGTAAGGATAAATAAATAAATGTAAGTATAAATAAATAAATGTAAGTATAAATAAATACATGTAAACACATGAAAACGTAAACATATATATATATACACACAAATACATGTAACATTTATATATTTTGTGTCATTTATTTAAGCTTTGCGTTATATAATTATTTATTTATCCAAGTATTTATTTATTTAGTTTTGGCCCCTATAATCCTCCATAGATGTGATGCTAGTTAGGGACTTCCAACCCTTTACTGCCTGGGACAAAATTCTGAACATTCCATATGCTGTTGAAATATGATGTTCATATTAATTTTCATATTTTATGAATGTTCATATTAAATCATACACCTTAACTGTTCATACCATATTGAAGAGGAGAACTAGGGGATTTTTATGATGTAAATAATTATATGATTACTTATGGCAAATCATATTTTATCAAGGTGGTTTTAGGCAGCCATTTTTTACAAAAAACGTTTCCATCCACCATACCTCATCAGACAACTTAATTTTTAACCACTTTAATTACGAGATAGAGAAAAACTTTGAGCAGGTGGAATATCCACAAATCTGTGGGCAATGTAGAACAGAAAACAGATTAGAAATATCATATTTTGATTAAAAGTTATGACCATTCTAGCGACTAGTGGAGACATAGGGGAAACCGCAATTATCCTCCCCCAAAAGTAGCTCGCGCTATGGCTGGATACTCCTCTCGATAACTAAAAAACGTTCGAGATTCTTCCACAGTAGACCAAATTGGCCAAGCAAGGCATGTACATTTAGCTTACAATGTACATAATCTAGCTAGTTAATGTTGTTTTTCCAAGTTTTTTAGAAATCTGCTCAAATCGAAGCTAAACAATGCTACTACCGTCATAGCTGCCTGTCACAAACAGCCAAGCCGGACACGTCATTCTTTCCTGAAAAAACTCGCGTCACTGCCACAAACAAATTCTTCGTAAGGAAAAAGTTTAGATATGGCCAAGTATCATATTCATAGATGCAAATTCATGGGAAGAAAACCTTGCTTTATTGCCTTGAACGGAGAGCTCAGACAATATATTTTTTCAATAAAAAATGCCAAAAATACCAAGGCCATTAAGACAGTAACAATCTGTAGTAGTTTAAATATATTAATGTAAAGGTTTATATCCCCTAGCGTGAATTTTTTGTTATTTTATTTTGTATTGATACATGTTTACTCCGAACGTAAATGTTTTTGTTTTTTTACTTTTTGTATCTTGTAAACTCCAATGCACTTGACTTTGTTGAAATTGCTAATAATAAAAAAAAGAAAAAAAAAAGGAAAAAGTTTAGACTTTTAATTGACAATATTGACAACACATATTAAGAAACTTGTCTTTACTCATAATATCGTCTCCGATTTCAATTCGAAGCTGTAAATCTAACACTGTAGGCAATCTCCCATGGTCTCCGCTCTGGCTCCGCCTCGGAAAACAATGGCTGCCGTTGCTGACGATGTATTTATTTCCCCCTCCCAGTAACCCCTTAACCAATGGTATGTGCTTTGAGCTTAAGTTGTCATGGGTATCTGGCAGTTTTCAGAAATAAAATCGGTGATTGGACGGCAAAGATATTAAGGCGGGAACCATGGGAATTTTATTTCCCATATTTGAATGGTCCGGCAGGAAAGGGTTGCGAGCACGCGTTGCGCGCGAGCAAAAAAAAAATTTCAACGAAAAATTGTTTTTGGAGCTTGAAACAAACGAACAGCCGTTTGTCCAATTGGTAAAACGTTGTCTAGTAAAGGTAATTACTTTTACGTTTCTTAGCCTGGTTTTCCATCATTATATTGTCTCAAATTAGCTTTCAATCTGTCAGTGTCACTGTTGTGTGTAGGTGGCACATAGGTTCATTTGGAATTTTCCAACGGAGCTTTAACGTTGCGTTCTCTCCTCCTGTGTTCAATGACTCAATTCATCAAGCTGTTAGCCTGGCTGCCAGCCCAACTTCTCCCCGCCCACAAAAAAATTTGGTTGGGAAGTTGGGTCTGGAGGGTCTCGTATTGGGAAACAACTACTGAAAACCAGAATCTGGGCGTACCAATGAATTTTCCAGGGCGGGCTTTATACGATGATGGACAGATGATCAACAGTAACGTAATCACCCACGTCACAAAAGAGCGCTTAAGTTGAATTCGTTTTGAACAAACAACAAATTACGTTGCTCTGATTGGTTGTAGGTCTATCCAATTGAGCGAAGAGGCATTTGTTTTTCAGGCTCGTTTGAAACACGTCCCGTAGTCAAAGCCCAACGGAGAGTTCTCAGACTCATATTCTGACTAGAATTACGAGTATGACAACGTCAGGCTATCAAGCTGTAGCTAACGTTAGCTAAGTCTATGTCAACAGAGCTCCTGGGTAACTTAACTTAGATATACCAGAAAATGTTAAATGATTGAAACCATCATTCACCAAATTCAGTCAGGTAAATCGCAGAGGCCAGAAGTGCTTTCAGCTTCTGATGGTCGTCTGCACTGGTAGTGATGTGTCGTTCGTGAACAATTCGTTCACTTTGAACAAATCCTCATATGACTCGGGAGTAACGAGTCCTCTCAACGAGTGATTCGTTCATTTCCCGATTCGGTCTTTCTACGAGTCTTTGGATAATTTTTCACGTGACCTGCATAGGCTCTGTAGCTAGAGGAAACAAACGATTCGTTCATTTCCCGACTCAGTCTTTCTACGAGTCTTTGGATCATTTTTCACGTGACCTGCACGTGACAAATTGAAACAAATAATTCGTTCATTTCCCGACTCGGTCTTTCTACGAGTCTATGGATCCTTTTTTCACGTGACCCGCATTGTATTTTTTTGTAGAGGAAATAGTTTCCTTATTCCCTTTCGCGTGGCCGCTGTTTTAGTAAGACGTGAATAATATTCATCATACTGACTGGTATTTTCACTTGTGGTGGAATTTTCTATGATTGAATGTCTGAAGTCAGAAGAATTTCTCTTTATCTGTTTATTCTTGAAATCAAGGAGGAGCAATTCCAAAACAGTATCATAAATGATGTCTGGAGTAGAATGGCTCTCTAAAGGTGTCATGATCTGAACACTCTTTTATACAGTAATTTCAGACAGTTACATCATTAGTTCAATAGTTCATGTCTATCAAAAGAGGAATTCTTCAATAACAGAAAGTTAAAAAGGGAAATAGGTTGCAGAACTGAATACAGATGCTCAATATTAAAAAACAGAGCTTGAGATGACAGAAGCAGAACTTGTCAGCAAAAACACCCCTGGAGTATGGGCGAAACAACCAGGGTCAAACAGTCAAATTGTTAGACGTTTGTCAGCAAACGGAAACTTAAGCAATACTGTCTTAGGCTAAAAGGTTATGCCATTTTTACTGAAGTTAAAACCTCAGCAATAATTGTTCTAGGCCAAAGAATATTATAGACATCTTAAAGAATAGTAATTTTCTATAACACACTTTACATTTACACTTGCAGTTTAGTGCAGTGTAATTGTTTGACGTGATAATTAAATGCTAGTGTGATAATACATGACCAAGGGCCAGTTGCATAAACTTAGTTTAAGACTAGTTTTAGCCTTAGACTGTCTTAAATTGTCAGGTAAGACTAGTCTAATTAAGCCTGTCTGTTGCATAAATAGTAAGACTGACTTAATTTGAGGTAGAAAAGTTAGCCACCTCTCCCCCTGGCTATACCTTGCCGTAAGGGCTGAGTTGCTATGCCAACGATGTTTTAGTAGGCTACGTCATTATCTTAGCATGTATTACGAAAGGAATTAAGTGTTATTTGTAACTGCAGAAAATGTTTACGGGGTTTTGCTTTTCCGCAGAATAAAATGTTTTCTTAAACGAGTGAGTAGTTAGATGACAACATAACTCACTTTATTGACGCTAGCACCAGCCATCTGCGTTGTTGATAAATGGAAGTAGCGTTGGGGTTAAATTAAGAAGCTTAAAAACGCATACACTATTTGTTAATAAGACAACTTTTTCAATACTGTATTCCTCCAACAGATATAGGTTTTCACAAGGTTAAAATGTATCAATCTTTCACTGTTTTGTCCGCCATCTTTTCTTTTTTCGCGAAGTGTCTTATTTTACCCATAACGCAGCGCGCAACAGGCTATCTAAGTCAGTCTTACGTTAGTCACTGATCTTAAAGCTTTATGCAACAGGTAAATTGAAGTGTTTATGGCAAGTCTGACTTAAAGTTGCATTTAAGTCTAAGACTAGGTCTATTTTTATGCAACTGGCCCCAAATCATACAAACTCATGATACATTATTTTAATGCAGGAATTTCTTTTGAAATAGTATCTGCTGGTGCACATGTCATGCACTAACCTACATGAGAATATCATACGTGTTTGCAGTGGACGTATAGCCCCCCCCCCCCATTCAAATGAATGAATGACTCAAAAAAAGATTTGTTCATTTTACTGAACGAGATTCAAAGAACCGGATCAGTAAAATGAACCAAACTTCCCATCACTATGCACTGGTGATGCAAAGCCCTTCGCATTAATATTTCCATGCACTCGCGCTCCCTTCTGAAACGCGCACCTGTTCGCAGTTCACTGAATATGAATACCGGCCGGCGAGGCTGGGATTGGAAAACGGGACTGGAGCTGTCCCGGACGGGACAAATCAAAATCACCCATAAATCGGGATGTCCCGGACAAATCGGGACGGTTGGCAACCCTATACTAGACTGTCTTGGTAGCGATTGCGTTGGTTTAATTCGATTTAACGTTACTTCCATTGTACGGTCTAGTCTGAAACGAATCATTTTCATGAACCTACTGAAGTTTAGGCTGTAGCAATGGAGTTCAGGTTAGTAGGTTCTAGTCAGATAGTTTCACCTATTGAAAGACTTTTGATTTAAGTAAGGGTAGTGCCGGACATGTGCCGCCGTTTGACTTCCTACGTAGGCTACTATAAACAGCTGTGGAGATGGGTTTTTTTTAGCTACTAGACTATGCTACAGGACTACATCAGGACTACAACTCCTGTGGATTTATTTCCCACTTTTCTGCTTCCAGTGGCAGAATTAGTGGGAATTATAGTCAAAGCCGCCCGCGGCTTTGTCCTAGCAGCGAAGCACCGTAGAAGAGGCAAACGAGCCGGTGCACTGGTGCGACTCCGTCGGCGTGGGGCACGTACAGCGTTACTGGGGATATTTCTCTCCAACGTGCGTTCACTGAGCAACAAACTGGATGAACTTCAGCTACTGGTGTGGAAAAACAGAGACTTTCATTCATCTTCCGTTTTGTGCTTTATGGAGACATGGCTGAGTGAACTGATCCCAGACTCTGCGCTACAGCTAGCAGGTTTCAAACTGCTGAGAGCGGATCGTGACCCTGTGCTCTCTGGCAAAACGAAAGGTGGTGGTATTTGTTTTTACATTAACAGTAGCTGGTGTGAAGATGTGACAGTGATTCTGCAGCACTGTTCTCCTGATCTGGAATCATTTTTTATTAACTGTAAACCTTTTTACTCACCACGTGAGTTTGCTTCATTCATACTGGTCGGCGTCTACATGCCCCCTCAGGTTAGCGCCAACGAGGCTCAACGTGTGCTCGCTAACCAGATATTGTGCGTGAAGCATGAAAATCTGGATTCCTTGGTTATTGTGCTAGGCGACTTTAACAAAGGCAATCTCACTCAAGAACTCCCCAAATACAAACAACTCATCAAATGCCCTACCAGAGAAGGGAACACTTTGGATCACTGCTACTCTACAATCAGTAAAGCATACCATGCGGTTCCCCGAGCAGCACTGGGTCACTCAGACCACGCCATGGTTCACCTGATTCCTGCATAGAGGCAGAAGCTTGAGCGCTGCAAGCCTGTTGTGAGGACATCGAAACAGTGGGCCAGTGAGGCTATGGAGGTATTGCGGTTGTGCTTGGACTCTACTGACTGGGATATGTTCATGACTGCCTCCAATAGTCTGGATGAGCTCACAGAGGCTGTGACATCATACATCAGCTTCTGTGAGGACTGCTGTATACCAACGCGCACCAGGGTGAGCTACAACAACGACAAACCCTGGTTTACAGCTAAACTCAGAAGGCTGAGGCTGGACAAAGAGGCCGCGTTTAGGAGTGGGGACAGGGACAGTTTCAAGGAGTCGAAGAACAGGTTTAGCAAGGCAGTGAGAGAGGCTAAACGACTGTACTCAGAGAGGCTGAAGCGCCAGTTCTCTGCTAACGACTCTGCTTCCGTCTGGAGTGGGTTCAGGCAGATCACCAACTTCAAGCCCAGAGCCCCCCACTCCACTAACGACTCTCGTCTGGCCAACGACCTGAACGAGTTCTACTGTCGTTTTGAAAGACAATTGGACAGTCCTGTACAACTCCTTTCCACCCGTGAGGCCTCCCCCCTCCCCCCCTCTACAGTGACGACCCTCTCCATTCAGGAGAGAGAAGTGAACAAACTGTTCAAGAGACAGAACCCCCGCAAAGCAGCTGGGCCGGACTCTGTCTCTCCAGCCACCCTCAAGAACTGTGCTGACCAGCTGTCTCCAGTGTTTACCTACATCTTCAACACCTCCCTGGAGACATGCCATGTGCCAGCCTGTCTCAAGTCCTCCACCATCATCCCTGTGCCCAAAAAGCCCAGGCCAACTGGACATAATGACTACAGACCCGTCGCCCTGACCTCTGTGGTAATGAAGTCTTTTAAGCGCCTGGTGCTGGCACACCTTAAAGCCATCACAGACCCTCTACTGGACCCCCTGCAGTTTGCCTACAGAGCCAACAGGTCTGTGAACGATGCAGTTAATATGGCCCTCCACTTCACCCTACAGCACCTGGACTCCCCAGCATTCTACGCCAGGATCCTGTTTGTGGACTTCAGCTCTGCCTTTAATACCATCATCCCCGCTCTGCTTCAGGACAAGCTCTCCCATCTGAACGTGCCTGATTCCACCTGCAGGTGGATCACAGACTTCCTGTCTGACAGGAAGCAGTGCGTTAAGCTGGGAACACAAGTCTCTGATTCCCGGTCCATCAGCACTGGATCTCCCCAGGGCTGCGTCCTTTCTCCTCTACTCTTCTCCCTGTACACCAACAGCTGCACCTCCAGTCATCCGTCCGTGAAACTCCTGAAGTTTGCGAACGACACCACCCTCATTGGGCTCATCTCTGGTGGAGACGAGTCTGATTATAGGTGGGAAGCAGACAACCAGGTGACCTGGTGCAGCCAGAACAACCTAGAGCTCAACGCTCTCAAGACAGTGGAGATGGTTGTGGACTTCAGGAAGAACACAGCCCCACTCACCCCCATCACCCTGTGTGAATCCCCAGTCAACACTGTGGAGTCCTTCCGCTTCCTGGGCACTATCCTCTCCCAGGACCTCAAGTGGGAACTGAACATTAGCTCCCTCACCAAAAAAGCACAACAGAGGATGTACTTCCTGCGGCAGCTGAAGAAATTCAACCTGCCAAAGACAATGATGGTGCACTTCTACACAGCCATCATTGAGTCCATCCTCACCTCCTCCATCACCACCTGGTACGCTGCTGCCACTGCCAAGGACAAGAGCAGGCTGCAGCGTATCATCCGCACTGCAGAGAAGGTGATTGTCTGCAATCTGCCTTCCCTCGAGGACCTGCACACCTCGAGGACCGTGAGACGGGCGAAGAAGATTGTGGCTGACTCCTCCCACCCTGGACATTCCCTGTTTCAGTCCCTCCCCTCTGGCAGAAGGCTGCGGTCCATCAGGACCAAAACCTCACGCCATACAAACAGTTTATTCCCTTCCGCTGTTGGCCTCCTCAACAAGGCCAAAGCTCACACTGACTGAATGTCCTTAAAAACTTTTTGCACTACACTCAACTCCTGTCATATTTGTATTTTATATTGTAAATTGGCAACTTATATTCTACTTTATTGTATATTCTATTTTATTTTAATTGTATTCCACTTAGTACTGCTAGTTTATGTATCCTTAGTATAGTTAGACCACATATTTAAATGTAAGATTCCTATATGTTTACTGTATGCACCTTCCTGCCAAAGCAAATTCCTTGTCTGTGCAAACTTTCATGGCGAATAAATCCCATTCTGATTCTGATACAGTACAGCGTTGCAGTGAGCTACACCTGTTTTAAACCACAGGTAATGATAATTTCACCAACAAATCGTTTACTTGTAATCTAATGTCATAATAAATCCTACAACGAAAATTTATTTGTGAGGAATGTTTATTTTAACGATTGAAAACAGATGCGTCATAGACCGCTGTAGTATGTGTTGCCCGGGCAACAGAGGCTAATGTCATGATGCTAATGCTTCTGTGAAATAGTAGACTACTGTTTCCGAAAGTATATGTAACTACTTCCTTATATCAGCTTATATTGTACATTACACTTCACAATTGTGTTTCATATCACAAAGTAAAATGAGTAAATAGTTATCACCCTGGCCTATTTGCTTGTGGCGTTTCTGCAGCTCCCTTGCAGTAAAGCAGTTAGCCTAGCTATCTCCCAGAAGTTAACGAGCTGCTAAACTAATGTTCTGCTAGAGGTAGTCACGTGATATTTCGTGACGTCAGTAGCGTCAGTGATTGTGGCTAGCAAGTTAGGCACCGTTAGCTTCACTTTTGCCACAAAAACTTAATTAAAACCTAAACCGTGCAACGGAACATAAATCCCAATAGAACCAACGCAATTGTGACCAAGACAAACCTTTTGACATCGACTTTGTCTATGTAGTCCAAATATTGACTGAGCCTTAGGGGAGCGAAAATAAACAATAAATATATATGTGAGATAACAATGGTTTGTGCTCGCCGAAGGCAAGCACACCCCAATTATCGATAAATCTCAGTTTGTGTGCCAGACAGACAGATGCCAACCATGTGTTGAAAGATAGTAGTCGACTGAAGGCTTCTTTTCCTCTGCGAAAGCATGCAATCGGTCTACTGATGAATACATCTTGATATCTGTTCAGTGTGTTCAGTAGCTGGGTGAAATGTTTTTTAAGTATCTCAGTGCCAGTTTTCTTGTGTAGGATATTAAACGAGCCAGTGTGGATGATAATCTTAGGGTTGTTTGGGTTATTGTTGAGGATTGTTTGTACCTCTGATGACAATTCCTCGACAGATGTGTTGCTAAGACAAATATTTTCTGTCTTTGCCAGTTTAACATGTGCTGTCATGGCATCTCCAATCAAGATAGTGGCCATATGTGGTGTTGTTTGCATTTCTAATGTTTGCCTTATCAGTAGCTGCGGAGCCAGTTCCTTATTTAGCTTATTTGGGATAGCAAAGATAGGACCTTGTGCTAGGCCAAGGTTAACCACTGTGTCAGTGCTAGTAGTAGATTCTTTAGTGCTAGCAGCGTTAACTCTTCTAAGTGCTGATGGGCTGTGGGTAGTCTTAGCATACCTTGGATCATGATAATCCTATGGTATTGTTGTCTGATTAGGCTTGATAGGGGGTCGAACAGCACCCCGAGTGGTCCTAGAGGGGCTTGGAGTGAAATGGGGGACTCCCGGTCGCAGCAGACGATGTGTGTTGAATTTGCATGTGTGTAGTAGCTGTGTGTCGGCGATCTGGGCCTTTCATGTTTGTGAGCTGCGTGGCTAGCACTCCTGTGCCTCTTCGCCTTGGATTTCACACACAAGGGAGAGAAAGTTCCCAGTGGTTTGAATCTGTTGCTGAATGGGACAGGAAGAGAGGTGATGTGGGAAGAGTCTCTGCCTCGTTTTTTTATCCTGGTGACAGTTCCAACTCCGATGAAGGTAAACGCGGCGCTGGGCCTCTTTGGTTTAGAGCCGAGAGCAGGCCATGACTCATCCGATCCACTGGCCGGTGGAAAGAAAGCCGGTTCCAAGGATGGCTCATTAGCCGGTAGCTTAGCCTCCAGGCTAGGTAGCATGGAATCTATAAAGTCTTCAGTCTCTCTGATATCTAAGAGGGTTCTGACTCTTACTAAGTTGTTTCCAGTCTTTGCAAGCCATAGTTCTACAAGGAACAAGCTTTAGCTTACTTGCCTGTGGTCAGTCTGGGAGAGTAGCCCAAAATACCTCTGCTCTCCTTGGGCTTCAGTCCCTCAGGTTGTTCCTTTTAGTGGTTGTAGTCAATCCACTTTGCCCCAAACAGAAGTATTTGATTTTGAGTAATATCATCAAAAACTATCCAAATGATTGAAACTTCAGAGCATTTCTCCGTGAATAGGACAATAGACAATAGGATAGAAGCCAAGCAGTGAAGCAAGCAGGGAAGGTCAGGGGGAGGAGAGGGAAAGAAAATGCGACTGCCTTCGTTGAGAGCCAAAAAAAGAGTTGTAATAAGGTTGTCAACAGCAGTATTTCAAATGGAATCCCGATTCAAAAAGTACCACCTGCTAACTGAAAATGTGCCCCCAAAAACATAAATACCGTAAGATTGACATTTTAGGGGGAAATGGCTAATTCAAAAGAAGTTTGCTGGAAGTATATTATTGTATATTATATAGTACATTGTCAGTATATATTTCAAATATTTTTCCATATAATTTTACCTATATTTAAAATATATTCCACTTATATTGAACACATATCTGTACATTTATTTCATGTACATCTTTCCATATAATTTTGATTCCCCATCAGGAATAAGCCTTAAGGTGACTTCCCCCTGAAGTACCCTGCAAAGTTTCACCTTAATATGTGAAAATATAGTCATATTTTCACATATTAAGGTGAAACTTTGCACATATTAAGGTGAATTAGAGCTGTTTGAGCTTGGACCAAAAGTGACTATGATTTCCATAGGAGAAACATCTTATTTTATTTAAGCAATAAGGTACGAGAGGCAGTACTTAATCGTCAATAATGTACGGCTTCCAGGGTGTTAGGCCCGACGCGCAGCCTTGAGTACCTTATTGCTTTTATAATACGGTTACCAGCGAAATTATGAATAGTAAATAAATAGTAAGCTGCCTTTTAGCACTAAATAGTTAAAGCCAACAAACGTGTATCGCATTTCAGTAGCCAAGAAAAAAAGTCCTGTACGTGTGGTTGTTGCTATGCAACGGACAAACAGCTTTGTGAACTTCACGTTTGTTAGCCTAGCTAGATCTCGCACCATCTCATTCATTCTCAATGCTCATTTTATAAAAGTTGCCTTTAAAATAACAACGACAATGGGACACTTTCAATAAAATAATATTTAATTTAAACATTAGGCCTAAACATTCTAAATCAATCGTAAATGTTTCGTAGGCACTGGGTATATGCTAGCTAGCTAGCCTACATATGCTGTAAACTAGTTACGAGTGACTTGGGACTCGATAGACTAACATGAGGCTGTTGTTAAGGTTAGCTTATGTTGATTTGGATAGCTCTATTAATTGTGCATCCATGGAAAACGTCGTTTTAAGAAGCCCAGACCAGGTCATGTAATTGCGTGGCTACGAAGCTAACATGAAATAAGTGGATATCTAGTTAGCAACTAATGGCTAGACCTGAGCTTCCGTCCAACGTTTCAGTAGCTAGACCAGCTAGTTAGCACTGCAATATTGCAGTGCAATATTAATGCTAAAAAATGCTAGTCTAGCCTGCTAACCAATAAACTGCTGAAGACCAGTACTTGTAGACAGTCTTTTTCTTCGGCAACCTTTTAGTTATTTTGAGTGTGCACTAATATGGAACGCTCCCCTTTATACATACTAGTCAGCAAACTAACTGCACTAGGCCTCTCCCCCTCCATCTGCACCTGGATAAAGGACTTCCTCTCAAACTGCCCACAAACTGTAAAACTCGGTCCCCATCTTTCCTCCTCCATCACTCTAAGCACTGGCACTCCACAAGGCTGTGTGCTGAGCCCACTACTGTACTCCTTGTACACCCATGACTGTACTCCAACCCATCCCACCAACACCATCATTAAATTTGCTGACGACACCACCGTGATCGGGCTCATATCAGAAGATAACGAATCAGCGTACAGGGATGAAGTACAGAAACTGACAGTGTGGTGCTCAGACAACAATCTGTCACTGAACACCACAAAAACGAAATAATTAATTCTGGACTACAGAAGGCAAAGTGCAGTTCCGGCCCCACTCTGCATCAACGGGGACTGTGTGGAGAAGGTCCACACCTTCGAATTCCTAGGAGCCAATTTATCAGATGACCTCTCATGGTCTGTCAACACCTCAGAGACAGTAAAAAAGGCACAGCAGCGACTACACTTCCTGAGAGTACTCAGGAAAAACAACCTGGAGTGTAAACTGATGGTGGCCTTCTACCGCACCACTATCGAAAGTGTACTAACCTAATGCATCTCGACGTGGTACTCCGGTTGCACCGCAGCAGACAAGAGAGCCCTCCAAAGGGTCATCAACACAGCACAAAAAATCACTGGCTGCTCACTGCCCTCCCTGGAATCCATTGCCCGCTCCCGCTACCTTAGCAGGGCCAATAACATCTTAAAAGACTCCTCTCACCCAGGCCACCACCTGTTTACTCTCCTGCCCTCAGGCAGACGGTACAGATCCTTTAGAGCAAGGACCACGCGTCTTAAGAACAGTTTTTTTCCCAACAGCCATCAGAACTCTAAATGCCGACATGCACTAAACACTAAGCACTTTATTGACTACAAGTCACATACCATCTCGGTCACCTTACACATGTGCATAAACAAAGCTGTATTAATTGATGTATTTATTGAAGTACTTTGGTCTATGCCACCGCACTTTGTTCTACTCTTAATGTATATATTTTTTTTTTGGGGGGGGGGCTGTTCCTACTGTTTTTTGGATAGTTGTAGTATTGTTATGTTATATGTTGTTGTTGTGTTATATGTTGTCCCTCGTCACACCAACAGGAGAAGCACTCAAAATGTCGTTGTATAAATACAATGACAATAAAGGCTTTTCTATTCTATTCTATTTTAAGGTAAATGTAAAAAGGCGTACAGTACTTTATCGCTCAATAATGCACACCCCGGAACTCCCTCTCAACCAATCAGAATGCTTGATTTCAATAATGTACAGGTTCCAGGGTGTTGTTAGCAGTGGCATTCAGTAACGGAACACTGCAAAGTCTAGATCTTGGATGAGAGGTTGTGCTGGTAAACAAAGGGTTCCAGGTTCAGCTCCAGACATAGGCATTTTTGTTTTGACAAAACAGTTTCTAGTTTTCTGGGTAATCCCGGTGTAACTATCTATTATGTAAAATGTACAATATTTTGCGATTTTGAAGGAGGAATTCGCCATTGCTGCTTGCAGCTATATTTTATACATATAATTCAAGTATATTCTACCATATATTAAACATACATGTGACACTATATCTTTACATATATTACCTTTTACATTTTCCCATATAAATTGGAATACATTATGGTGGTATTTATAGATATAAAATTGCATATATTTTGGGATATAAAAACACATATATTATATATTTATGTTGAATATGTTGCAATATATGGAAAACGGCAATCATTGCTGTATTCTGCAATATATTGCAATATATTACATGAATATATATTATAGTTTGTAATATATTAGTAATATATGAATCATATATATTATCCCATGTATTTCCGTACAATATAAATATTAAATCCCATATATGGACATATATTGCCTAATGTATCACATGATATTTTCCAATATACTGCAATATATTTTCCTTCCATAAGGGAATGCAACAGTTACTTATCATTTTGAGCAGTAGTATCAATTGACAGTTAGATCATTGTAATGTCAGGAAATGACAGACATTTCAGATGTTATGTGTGAATTGCATTTTAATATCGTAATACTTTGATGTTAAGTTGTGTCATTTTGAACAGATGATTATAGTTCAATGAACAAATGATCTAAGGTGTAAGTCTATTGTATCCAAGCCATTGAAAATGGTGTTGGCGTTTTGAAAAATTGATCGAGGTTCTGAAATTATGGTCAAAGTGATTGTAGACATTTTTTTACATTGATTCCAAAATACAGTAAGTTGTCCACCATCTACTGAAACAGTAGCAATGCTAAACAACCCTGTTTTCTACATTTGGCCACAGGTTCTCATCCACATAATATTTTATGTAATCTTGGGCGATACAACTAGGAAAAAACCTTTTGGTATGACTTGTCCATCCCTGACTATCTTTTGTTGATATGTCCTGGCAACCAGCTTGCATTACTTCCAGGAGAGGAGTTAATTTATCAAATTGTTTTGATAGTATTTCACTTCTCTGATTAAGAATACATTTCATTTCACTATAGAAATTTAGCACATTTTTGTTATCTATTCAGTTATGTTTAGAATAAATTTAACAGTTTTGAAAAGAGTATGTAAATGTGCAAATGGGCTTGATGATCCACAGTTTAGCCCACATAGACTGATGTTGTGCTCACTGTATGAAGAGTTTTGAAAATGTGACCAAAATATTGAGAAAATGTGACCTAAGTATTGAGGAAATAGGTCTTAATAAACTGTTATACAAATAGGACAAATTTAAAAGTTGCAGGGCTGCTGGCTTACATCACTATTGATATCAATAGATACTAGTATAGCTGTTAACAATAGAAAATACAATGTTCTCTATCTTCTTATCTCTGGTTCTGTGGCAGGACTTGGAGGCCCATCTAGCTGGGGAGGAGAATGCCCGGCAGAAGCTGCAACTGGAGAAGGTCACCACCGAGGACAATGTCAAGAAACTAGAAGAGGACATTCTGGTCATGGTGGACCAGAACAACAAACTGCTCAAAGTGCGTGTATGTGTATGGACGGGTGTTTGCATGTTTTTTATGTGTGTGTGTGTGGGTGTGTCATCACCCTTTATCACTATGCCATTATTCTACTCCTTTACTTAGGAGCGGGCGCTTCTAGAAGAGAGAGTGGCGGATTTCAGCTCCAACCTTGCAGAGGAGGAGGAAAAATCTAAGAACTTGACCAAGCTGAAAAACAAACATGAGTCCATGATTTCTGACCTGGAGGGTCAGTTTCTGATCCTTGACCCCTCCTTGAACTTTTAGACCCTACTAATTTAAAACACCCTATTTTGGTGATCAGGCCAGCATAGTGGCCTGCATAGTGATGCATGGCTTTAATCTTGAAATATATATTATTGGCTGTAGTTATTTAAATGCATTTAATTGCATCCTGATGCACTGTACCTATGTGTTCCAGTGGGAATGAAGAAAGAAGAGAAAGGAAGACAGGATGTGGAGAAGGCCAAGAGGAAGCTGGAAGGGGAGCTGGCTGATCTCCAGGAGCAGCTAGCCGGCCTACAGGCCCAGATAGCCGAGCTCAGGTCCCAGCTTGCTGCTAAAGAGGAGGAGTTGCAGGCCACGCAGGCTCGGTAAAAAACACTGATGCAGCTGGCTAAGATCTGTAGCATCGCAAGCTTGGAACATGCTAAATGTTGTAGCCCCTCAAGCTATAAACATGCTAAATGGTATTTCAATCAGGAGAGTCTTGGGGTGAGTGAAGTGATATTTATTTGACTAAAGATGCTGGATTTAACAACAGGTGTTTGATACTCAACCCCATGGGAAAAACAATGATCAATGGGCGTCAGCCCTGCAGCCGTAGAGAAATCCCCCCATGGAGTCCAGGCACTGGTGGCAGTGGCGCCAGCCGACGACCCAGGCAGCAAAGAGTTGTGTGGCGACGGGGAGGTGGAGGGTCGCTCACAGTGGTAGCATGGACAAACTTAACAGGCAGAGAAACATATTTAAAGACACGGCAGCGGTATGATAGGCTAGCGGAGAAGGGAGGTCACTGTGCTAATTGATAGAATCCCATTGACAGTCCAGGCATTGAGGTAGAGGGAAAAGAGAGAGCGTGCGTAGTGTCGGGAGTGAGACATATACATTAGTGAGACTTAATGTGTATGGCCTGAGCATGCAGAGTTCGGTCTTGCTTGACTGAACTCGAGCTAAGCTTCATAACACCTCCAGCTAGGAACATGTTACTATCTTGAGGTGTAGCACAGCAAGCTAAAAACATGCTAACAATGAATGTTGAAAAATGTTTCTCTACCAGCTGTCCTTGTGACTATCCTTCTATCTCTGTTTCTTCCCCCCCCTCCCTATCCCCCTACATCCCTCTCCTCCTCACTTCTTTCTTTTGGAGCCAGTCTGGAAGAGGAGAGCGGGCAGCGCGCGATGACGGTCAAGCGTGTGCGGGAGCTGGAGGCCCTGTTGGGAGAAGTTCAGGAGGACTTGGAGGCAGAGAGAGGGGCGAGGGGGAAAGCCGAGGCTGCCCGCCGGGACCTGGGGGAGGAGCTGAATGCCCTGCGCTCTGAGCTGGAGGACACCCTGGACACCACTGCTGCCCAGCAGGAGCTCAGGTCAGAAACGCAGGGTCATGGTCCTGTAGTGACCTCACACTGACTGCATGGCCAGTGTATTAGCACATGCCCATGACCATATACTAATCATTCATAACCGGACCGAACATTTTTATTTTAGAGGTGGTGGTCTGATTGAACTTGTGAAAAGACTAAAGGACACCTTGGGTATACTTGGCCAGTAATCTGTGCATTTGTGATGCCCAATGTGTACTCTGTCACTATGAATGGATGTTGTCACTTCCAGGGCAAAGCGCGAGCAGGAAGTGGTCATGTTGAAGAAGACCATGGAGGAGGAGGTGCGCAGTCACGAAGCCCAGGTCCAGCACATGAGACAGAAACACACCCAGGCCGTGGAGGAACTGAGTGAACAGCTGGAGCAGGCCAAGAGGGTACACAGTCCACATTCATACACACATACACACTCACATATACACACACACTCACACATTATGTACTAACAATCATATTTGCCTGAATGGACACACACCAATAATCTCAATTACATCCTACAATTTAGACTTCAACCGCCCCCCAAAAGGTAGATCTGAGCCCAGTTAACCCCTATGATCACTTATTCTCCACCCCTTTCTCTCCCTCTCCTCATCCCTCCATCCTCTAGGTCAGGGCCAGCCTGGAGAAGGCAAAACAGGCCCTGGAAAAGGATTCATTGGACCTAGGTGCAGACCTCCACTCACTGGCCAGCGCTAAGCAGGAAGTGGAACACAAGAAGAAGAAAGTAGAGTCCTTGCTGGCTGACCTGCAGTCACGATTCAATGAGAGCGAGAGGCAGAAAGGGGAGCTGGGAGATAGAGTCTTCAAGATAACCGTAAGTGTTCAGTCACTTTTAATTTGTTAATTTTTATCAAATTTCTCATTTACAGTATAAATCTCTCTCTCTCTCTCTCTCTCTCTCTCTCTCAGGCGGAGTTGGACAGTGTGACCAGTTTTCTGAGTGAGGCAGATGGGAAAAACATCAAGTTGAGTAAAGAGGTGACCAGCCTGGGCTTTCAGCTGCAGGATGCACAGGTGATAGAGAGAAACACTGTCATTGTTGCAGATAACACAGATCTTTTTGTCTTTTCTCTGCTGTAAATTTTTTGGCTAATGCGGAATTCATCCGCATCTCTTTCTCTGTCCCTCCTCTGCTCCTCCTCCCCCTTCTGCCTTTGTTCTTTCACCCCCCGGTGTCTCCAGGAGCTGCTGGCTGATGAGACTCGTCAGAAGCTGAGTGTATCTGGGCGCCTGCGCCAGATGGAGGACGAGAGGAACAACCTGTTGGAGCAGCTGGAGGAGGAGACAGAGGCCAAAAGGAACGTGGAGAGACAGGTGTCCAGCCTCAACATTCAGGTAAGTACTGGTACAGACAGGCAGGTAGCCAGGCAGGCAGACTGTTACCACCACATCATGCACAAAGAGGTGACACTACCAATACTTCATTATTCAACACACGATTCAGTGTGAGAGTTTTAAAAGAATTATGATAAACATCTAAAACACATGATCACCCTGATCCCACATTACTCTGCTCCTTCCCAGCTGTCTGACGCCAAGAAGAAGTTCGAAGATTTGTCAGGGACAGTTGAACAACTGGAGGAAGTAAGGAAGCGCCTGCAGCGGGAACGAGAGGCAGCAGGTTGCGAGTATGAGGAAAAGGCGTCAGCCTACGACAAGCTGGAGAAGAGCAGGGGCCGGCTGCAGCAAGAGCTGGAGGACCTGCTTATGGACCTGGACAACCAGAGACAGCTGGTTTCCAACCTAGAGAAGAAGCAAAAAAAGTTTGACCAGGTCTGTGATGGCTTGTGAAAAGTTAATTGTTCAGACAAGATGCTTAGTAATAGTTTGTGGCATGAGTTGTAAGTGATGCAATTTAGCTCTTGATATTTTTGCCTATGGTAAAACAATGGTTTTAAATGGCACAGTGACAGTCACTCTCAGTCAGCGATTAGTTTTTTTCCAGATGTTTCTCTCCTCCTCTAACTATGTTTCTTCCCATTCCGCTATCTTATCCTCCTCTCCCTCCCCCCATTACTCCCTTCTCCCTCCACCCTTGTCCATTAGATGCTGGCGGAGGAGCGTTCTGTGTCGGCCAAGTGCGGCGAGGAGAGAGACCGGGCGGAGGCGGAGGCCCGGGAGAAGGAGACGCAGGCTCTGGCACTGGGACGGGCGCTGGATGAGATGCGCCGCACCCAGGAGGAGGCAGAGAAGAGCAACAAGGCCCTCCGCGTCGAGATGGAGGACCTGATCAACTCCAAGGATGACGTGGGCAAGAACGTGAGACATGCACCTTTCCTTTCTAGAAGACAATGGGTGGCTGAATTGGCACATGGGCAGCATTAAAGAGGTTCCCTATTTTTTTCTCCCTTCCTCTCTCACCCCCCCTCCCCTCTCGTTCACCCATCCTCTACTCCCTACTCCCCACCCATCCTTTACCATCCTCCCCTCCTCCTATCCTCTACTATTCTCCCATTTGCCAATCCTCTACCATCCTCCCCCTAGCTCATCCTCTACCACTTTTAAAGTTACTAGCCACTCAGCATGCCAACATTTTGTTGTTATATCACCAGTTTTTCTCTTGGGTGTTGTTGTCTGCTCTCCAGGTTTTCTTGCATTTGTTATGTGCCACCCCATTGTAGCCTATCTTGTACACACTGTCGGTGCGGTGCGCAAGCACAAGGCTATAGGTCTGACACAAATGGGCTAGAATCAAACACTGTACACAAGTAGTGCTCATGAGAGTTGTAGGGTCATAGCTTGTATTGTCACTCACATTGCAATGAATTATTTCAGATGTCTTTAGAGAAGACTACTGTTCTACACTACTGGATGTATAGAGTGATTGCGTTACACCCCAAGCCCAAATATGTTAGTGGGTGCTAACTTAAAGCCCTGTCTACCTCCCTCCCCAGGTCCACGAACTGGAGAAAGCCAAGGGCAGCCTGGAGGCGCTGGTAAAGGAGATGCACGTCCAAATGGAGGAGCTGGAGGACGAGCTGCAGGTGGCAGAGGATGCCAAGTTGCGTCTGGAGGTCAACTACCAAGCCCTGAGGGCACAGTGCAACCGTGAGCTACAGGCTCGTGACGAGATGGACGAGGAAAAGAAGAGGCAGCTCCTCAAACAGGTATCAGTATGTGGGACACTTTGTGTCAACAAAAACAATTTGTTTGGCATATGTGACATAAACTCTACACCGTGTCCCATTACCACTACTTAAATCTCACACCAGCCATTTGAGCTCTTCTACAGTTTTTCTCCCAACTCCCTCTGCCCCCTCTCCCTGTCTCCTCCCCTCTCCACCCCCTTCCTCTTTCTCCTCCCATCTCTACCCCTCCTCCCTCTGTCTCTTCCCATCTCTCTCCCCCTCCTTCCTCGGTCTCCTCCTATCTCTCCTTTCTGTCTTTTCCCCTCTCCCCCCTCTCTCTGTCTCCTCCCATTTCTCTCTGCCCCCTCCCTCTCTCTTTTTATATCTCCCTCTGTTGCCGGCAGATGCGTGAGCTGGAGGTGGAGCTGGAGGACGAGAGGAAACAGCGTGGCCTGGCCATGGCGGGCAGGAAGAAGATGGAGGGCGAACTGCAGGACCTGGAGGAGCTAGCAGAGAGCGCAGCCAGGGGGCGGGACGAGGCTGTAAAGCAGCTGCGTAAGATCCAGGTCTGGGTTGTATATGCACTGATTGGCGTACACACAAAAACACATGCTTCCTAAAACCTTGCTTTCTAGGGCCTAAGATACAGAATATCTCTCCTCCTCCCTACTACTCTGCTCTGAATTTCCCTAAACCCTTCTTTGCTTCTTCCACTTCTGCCTGTCTCCTTCCCAGGGCCAGATGAAGGACCTCCAGAGGGAGCTTGAGGACACTCGGGTAGCCCAGAAGGAGGTGCTGGTCTCAGGCAGGGAGTCCGAGAGGAGAGCCAAGGCCTTGGAGGCTGACATCCTGCAGCTCCAAGAGGTGTTGTAGACATACACAACCACACATATGCTGTGTCTCAAAATGTCCAGTTCCGCCAATTCCTCCTTCAAAATGGCAAAATATTGTAAAATTGACATAATAGATAGTTACACCGGGATTACCCAGAAAACTAGAAACTGTTTTGTCAAAAAAAAAAAAAATGCCTGTCTGGAGTAGAACCTGGATCCCTTCATTTACCAGCACAACCTCTCATCCAATTGACCCATTCCAAGATCTAGACTTTGCTGTGTTCAGTTACTGAATAATAAAATAAGACGTTTCTCCTATGGCAATCATAGTCACATTTGGTCCAAGCTCAAACAGCTCTAATTCAGTCATATTTTCACATATTAAGGTGAAACTTTGCAGGGTACTTCAGGGGGAAGTCACCTTAAAGCCAATTCCTGACGGGGGAATCCAGATTATATGGAAAGATATACATGAAATATATGTACAGATATGTGTTCAATATATTGTGGAATGTATTTTAATTTGGGTAAAATTATATGGAAAAATATTTGAAATATATACTGACAATGATTGCTTCCAGCAAACTTCTTTTGAATTAGCCATTTCCCCCTAAATAAATGTCAATCTTACGGTATTTACGTTTTTGGGGGCACATTTTCAGTTACATTTACATTTATTAATTTAGCAGACGCTTTTATCCAAAGCGACTTCCAAGAGAGCTTTACAAAGTGCATAGGTCACTGATAATAACAACAAGATAGCGATTAGCCAAAAACAAGAAGCACACATTGTGAACAACCAAAAAATACTTGCTAAAGGGAAGAAACCATAAGAGCATGTAGCTAAGCAAGTTACAATTAAACAACATGAATCTCTAAGTGCAAGTGTACCTGTAGGAAAGCAAAAAAATAGGATTAACTAAAATAGAATACAACAGTTTAAATCAGCTACCACTAACCAACAAGAGCAACAGTCTAAGCAAGAGTCATTGTGATCCTTGAGGAAACTAGCATTGGGTTCAGCAAACCATTCCTAAGTACCGTTGTACTCCCGGAAGAAGTGCGTCTTGAGCCTTCTCTTGAAGGTGGAGAGACAGTCTGCGTCTCTGATGGAGGTGGGGAGTTGATTCCACCACTGGGGGGCCAGGCAGGAGAAGAGCTTGTGTTGGGACCAGGCGGTCTTGAGCGGTGGGACCACCAGGCAGTTGTCTGAAGAAAAGTGAGGTGGCGGGTGGGGGTGTAAGGCTGCAGGAGAGACTTGATGTATTCGGGTGCAGTCCCGTTCACTGCTCGGAAGGTCAGTACCAGGGTCTTGAATCTGATGCGGGCCGTTATGGGTAGCCAGTGGAGGAAGATGAGGAGCGAGGTAACGTGGGAGCGTCTGGGTAGATTGTAGACCAGGCGGGCCGCTGCGTTCTGAATCCTCTGAAGAGGGCGGGTTGCGCATGCTGGGAGACCGGCGAGCAGCGAGTTGCAGTAGTCCAACTTGGAGAGGACAAGTGCTTGGACAATCGGTTGGGTGGAGTGCTCAGACAGGTATCTCTTGATCTTCCGGATGTTGTAGAGGGTGAATCTACACGACCGGGAGACTGCAGCAATGTGGACTGTGAGGGAGAGCTTGTCATCCATGATAACCCCAAGGTTCCTGGCAGAGGATGAGGGGGGTCACCGTCGCAGATCACAGGGTGATTGAGAGGTTGTGGGATGATGAGAAGTTCTGTTTTGGCAAGGTTCAGCTGGAGGTGGTGCTCGGTCATCCAGGCGGAGATGTCTGCGAGGCAGGCCTCAATCCTAGCTGAGATCCCCGGATCGGTCGGGGGGAAAGACAGGTACAGCTGCGTGTCGTCAGCGTAGCAGTGGTAGGAGAGCCATGGGAGGTGATGATTGGTCCAAGTGAGTGGTGTACAGAGAGAATAAGAGGGGTCCAAGGACGGAGCCCTGTGGGACACCAGTGGAGAGCTGGCGAGGGTCTGACAGTTTGCCTCCCCAGGAGCCCTGGTAGGATCTTCCCGACAGGTAGGATGAGATCCACTGGAGTGCAGTGCCAGTGATGCCCATCTCAGAAAGTCTGGAGAGCAGGATCTGGTGGTTAACTGTATCAAACGTTGCAGAAAGGTCCAGCAGAATGATGACGGATGACCTCGAAGCCGCTCTGGCAGACTGGAGGGCAGTGGTGACTAAAAGGAGGGCAGTCTCTGTGGAGTGGCCGGTCTTGAAGCCCGATTGGTTGGGGTCAAGCAGGTTGTTCTGAGAGATAAAATTAGACAGTTGGTTAGATACAGCACGTTCATTTGTTTTAGAGAAGAAGCCTCGGACAGGGGAGAGAAAGAGTTTAGACATTTAGTTGAGTCAGTCATGGAGGGTGAGGGGGTAGGAAAGGTGGATTTAGGGAACCGACTGCTAATGTCTGCGACTTTTTTCTCAAGGAAGGAGGAGAAGTCGTCTGCTGTCAGGGTGGAGGGAGGGGGTGGGGGAGGTGGGTTAAGAAGGGTGGAGAAGGTAGAGAAAAGTTTGTGGGGGTTTGAAGCAGAGTTAATTTTGTTGAGAAAGTAGAGGGTTTTAGCACCAGTTATGTGAGAAGAGAAGGATTTAAGGAGGGAGTGATCCTTATCGAGGTCCTGACCGTCTTTGGACTTGCGCCATCTCCTCTCAGCTGCTCGAAGAGTGGACCGTTCTTCACAATTAACATCCATAAGTCACGGGCAGGAGGGAGAAGATTGTGCAGGCCTGGTTGACAGGGTACAGAGAGAGTCAAGTGATGGTTAACAAGGTGTCGTGGCAGTGTTCATGGGGTGGGACGAGAACTCGTCAATGGGAGGGAGGGAGGATGTTACAATAGAGGAGAAATGGGAGGGGGATAGGGAGCGGAGGTTGCGCCGGAAAGTTACGAGGGGAGGGGAGGTAGGAGGGGTTGGAGGGAGAGAGACAGAGAATTGGATAAAGTAGTGATCAGAAATGTGCAGTGGGGTTACAGAGGTTAAGTCAGTGATACAGTTACGTGTCAGGATGAGGTCTAGCTGTTTGCCTGCCTTGTGGGTCGCCGGGGTGCTCAGCAGCGTCCGGTCGAAGGAGGTCAGGAGAGACAAGAAGTCGACAGCCTGCGTTCCTTGGAGGTGGATGCAGGTGGTACTGTTTGAATCGGGATTCCATTTGAAATACTGCCGTTGACAACCTTATTAGAATACCTTCTATATGGCTGAGCGGTTACGGAATCAGGCTATTAATCAGAAGGTTGCCGGTTCAATTCCTGGCAGCGCAAAAATGAAGCTGTGTCCTTGGGCAAGGCAATTCACCCTTCTTGCCTCGGGGTATGTCCCTGTTCTTACTGTAACTTACTGTAAGTCACCCTAGATAAGATCGTCTGCTAAATGATATATATGTTCTCATATATGTACACATGCATTGTACAATTTATCTTTCCATATAATTTTACATACATTTAAAATATATTCTACCATATATGAAGCATACATGTGACACTATATCTTTCCATATATTACCCATACATTTTCCCATATAAAGCGGCATACATTATGGTGGTTATTTATTAATACATCATTGCATATATTTTGGGATATATAACCATATATACTATATATTCATGTTCCATATATTGCAATATATGGAAAACGGCAATTATTGCTGTATTCTGCAATACATTGCAATATATTACATGAATATATATTATAGTTTATAATATATTAGTAATACATTTATCATCAATATATCATCCAATGTATTTCCATATATAAAATATTGGTCAATGTAATGGAAAATAATATATTACAATATTTTAAAATATATTTTAAATCATATATTGGTAAATATATTTTCTCTCCGTAAGGGCATTTACCTACCTATCTACTTACTATTACCTACCATTTTCTTTTACTTACTATTTATCCACCTACCAACCTATCCAACTACCTACCATCTCTCTCTCTATGTACTCCACTTCCTCTCCCTTCTATCCTCTGAAAACAACCCTTCTTACAGTATTTCACAATCGCTATGAATTTTTTTTCAATACTTAATAAAACAAGTTTCCTTCCTACTCTTGACACAGTTACATCCGTCTGTGTTGGTTATACAATTAACACATTTCTTGTTGCTTTGACACAAAATGCAATCGATTTTTACTGCCCAATTTACCAATGCTTTCACACTGTATGTCAGAACAGATAACATCTAGAGATGCTCCGATCAGGTTTTTTGGTGCCGATCACTGAAATCATTATATGCCGAGCCGATAATACCGATCACCGATCATGGTGTCGACTCCCTAACCGCTCAGCCATCTGACCCCCTGAATTGACAACCATCCGTTTTATTGCAGGGAACGTGCAACATTCCAGTGTTGAAGCTCTCTCGCTTACTATAAAATGTGTAAATAATAATACATATTAAAATAATAATAAAAATGTTAATCTTTAAATAATAATCACAAGAATAGAATCACATGTGCAACATTCCACTCTCTAGAGGCTCTCAAGAGGACTAGCTTACACAGTAGCTTTCCTGTGGAAAAATAATAACACAAACTTAACTGCAACATAAACAGGCTATATCCAATGTTTCAAGTCAGTCAGTTTCAAGTTGATTAGTCTGCATTTAGAAGGAGATAACATACAGAATAAAGATTAAAGCTGCACAGGAAGTCATCAATTAAACAAAAAATATCTGTATAGTGTCTCACTCACTCTCACATACTTCATTCACTTTCTCACTTTACTCACTGCACGCACGCACTCACTCACGGCCAATTTATACATCTGCGTTTTTACGGACACGCACACTCTCCGTGCCCTCTCCGAACCCCTCAGAGAGCTCTTCGTGCACCTCCTGAAAATGTACTTATTTTATTGATGAAGAGGCTCATTTGTACATTTGCTCCAACTTTTCGATAACCTAGCTAGCATCGCAGTGCAGCGCCACCTACTGTTCTGGCGGTGAATTGCTTTCAGCAAGCAGAGCCGTCGGAGTAGGTTAAATTCAACTAATCCGTTCAACTCCGTGCGTGCGTCTGTCTGTAAAGGAGTCGGAGAAGTATATAAATCGGCCTTCAATCACTCACTCAGAGAGGGGGACACAAATTTCGGACTCAGTGTGCAATAGCCTTAACTTCGCACATGTGCGATTCTGAAAATTCCAATATTTTGAATAATTTGAATATTTTCCGATAGACAAAAAGTATGACAAACGCTATTGACCTAATCCGGAAGTTGCGATGGGCACGGCCATCCGCGTATTCTCATTTCCGATTTAGATACTTTCCGCTTTATAAGCTACTAAAAGAGAATGTCTTAAACAGGGTCTGGTACTAATTTAAGACTAATAGAGATGCCCAGCGTGAACTGTGTAGTTCGTGGCTGCCATGACAGCTGGAAAAAACGGAATCAGACCCCGTCTTATCATTGTTTTGACCATGGAAAGAAGAGGTCTGAGGGCCTCATGTACCAACGCTTTTGCGCCAACTTCAGGCATATTTGTTTCGCAATTTGCGCATAAAAGCATGGCGAGGTATGTACAAACATGGCGCACAGAGGTAAAAGCGTAGACTGCCTGTTGCGGAAACAGAAAATGGCAAATTGCGCTTTTTGTGTCATGCATATGCATTCACGGGAGGGTCAAGGGGAAAGTGGGAGTTTCCCATAAAAAGATGGGAGGGGATGCGTTAAGTGCGCCTAATTATTTATTCTGCGGTATGTACAAAAACCGCCTGTGAAAGCACGCCTCTATTTTACGTTGAAAATTACGCTTTTTAAAAGCAGGCGCATATGTCTCCTGGTGAAATGGCAGCCGTAACCCGAGCAAGACGAAGACAAAGGACAAAGGATTTTTGCCACATGGATCACACTTTTTGAATTGAGTGAACACAAAATCATTACGCGTTACAGATTAAGCAGTCATGCAATATTACAGTTACTGGAAGAAATCAAAGATTACATCAAATCTCCGACTCAGCATTCCATTCCAGCAGTTGTTAAACTCCTCGCTACATTACAAATATTGGCATCAGGATCATTTCAAACAGTCATGCTGTTTCAACTTTGGTGGCTGATCCATGATAGAAAGAGACAAGGAGGCCCATTCAATTGCGCGTTTAAATGCTCGCAATGTGCATTATAGTGGGCGGAGAAAGGCGCTGATTACCCGCTGACTTGCATGTTTCGTAAATACGACGTAAACTGAAGTATCACAGCGTGCGCAATCTGCGGGTTGGCCATGGCGCTAATAGCGCTACGTTTGCATGTACGTACATGAGGCCCTGAGTGTTGTCGGCCGACATTTACTTTGCACTGACCTCCAACCAAAGTTGAGAATCTGCGTCCCTGGCTGAAGGCGCTGAATAAAAAAAAACCAGAAGTTTCCTTTTGTCTGCTCGTATCACTAAAGTGTGTAATAAGAGATACCCTAGCTATATTTTAGTATGTTTTAGTGTTCTCAATTTATGATATTAGTAGATACAAGATTATAACCAAATGCATTGCTGTGAGCAAAACAACTGCTGCAATGCATCTAAATGTAATGTAAAGCTTTTGAAACAACGCAGCAATCAAATTATTTAGTAGATGCTTCTTTCTAATTGCCATTAGATAGGAGGGAAGATAACTAGTGCACAACATCATGTAAGTTTTAACACGTTGCATAAGCTTGTACCAAAGACCCTTGATGGAAAAGTTGTTACCATTTATTATTACAGCACAATTTGTCACTCATACATTTGCAGTTTATGGCAAATTCTATATGGCCTGCAGTGAAATCGTTAGAACATCTTATGTTTGTGGCTACTGTAATGCCTGTTTATCGCAGCATAGCGCAGGGCAGCGATGTGACCGGCAAACAAATTATATTAACACTTAAAAGTCGTTTTCAAGCCATCCAGTGAAAGGGTGTATTGTTGACTTGTTGTAGCCATAGAGTTAATATAACTAGAGTAAGCTACTTTCATCTTCCAAGATGGCGTCCCCATTCATTTCTATGAAAAGTGCTCAGTGGCGCAGTGAGGCAAGCGTGAGCGCGAGACTGGACGCGGCCATCTTTCCACTTCCGACTCTTCCGGTCTAGCTTTAAACAGTGGCTCTTTTTTTCCCTTGCTCCGAGACCTTGTGCACGCTTGCAACTAGCTGTACACGTCATACTTTGCGACAACCAGTCAGGAGCATAGATTTGTATGGTTACGAGCGTGTGAGCTAAGGCATTGCAGTGGCATCTATGGGCAGAATGGGGTAAAAGTCCGCTAAGAATCAGAGACATGATGCAAACTTAACGGAAATGTATTCTGTCACTGTATAGTATTCCTTTCACTTGTTTTTTAGAAATAGGCTACAGGGCTAAATATAGGCGAATTCTAGATGGAACTCTGGGCATTGTATCGGCTAAAATAAACTGTTAACATGAACAGCTCCGTCGTTGTTCTCGCCAGACAAAGAAAGCTTAATAGTTATTTTGGTAACCGAAATCTTCCATAATGCAGACTTACCATAGCTTACTGTCAACTGTCAACATAGCACTACTGCCTTCAATTTATCATCAGTGTAGAAATGTGGCCTGTGTTTTATATGTACATCCTACAAAACCAAACACCTATTAATGGATATAACGTGATCTAATAAGACTTGGTAATAATGTAATAAATACAAGTTTGAGAACTGTGTCTAAAATATACTTTATTGAACATTTGCCTTTGAAAGGGGCATATTCACAGAACCATATAGGCTACCAGATGTTTCCATCAGATGTAAGTGGGGGTGAAACATTCATTGTCCCACAAAAGCAGTCTGGCTTGATGAAACAATAAAAAATAAAAATAAAAGTGTGTGTTTAACAAAAGCTTCTAAAGGCAAGACTAATATTATTTAATTATATCTCATTTCCTATTGTGGTTAACAGTTAAAGTATTTATCTTCGTCTTTGCTCCAGATAGACATGTCAACAATCTATGCTCGCGCTTAACATAATATATTTGCCATCATGTCATGAAAGTTTTTACGAAAAATCAAATCTGTTTGAAAATAACGGGAATAAACTATATTAACAACATTTCATGTATGCGTGACAACCATTCGCTAAACTTGCTACAACAAGGCAGGCAACTCAAGCCATTTCTCACTGTGCTCATTCAATATAAGTCTATGGCTCATTCAATGTAAATCGACTATCGGCCAATGTGAACTTTTGTGCTCGTGCCCTGTTGGTATCCACGAGCACATTTGCAGGGAACTTTTATTGACGTAGGCAAATAAATGGGGTGCTTGTTTACCCATTTCGGATTGGTTTCAAAATCTGGAAAAATTGTTCTATGAAAAAGCTAGTAGTATCAGCCAGGTTCGAGAATCGAACAAAAATTATTGGGGGAGATAGTTTAGTAAATGTTGACTGGAGTTAATAGAATAAAAATCACCGGAAGAGTCGGGAACCTAACGGTGAATGCAATACCACCTACATCCACCGGGGACGTTGCTTCAAGCCAAGGGGCGAAAGGTGGGGGTCTGGTTGTAGCACACGAACATAGCACATCTTGCACAAATCCACCAAATTATTTAATATTTTAGCAGCGGGACTTCTCGACAGTTCTCCATTGAATTGAATGATATCCCCAGTAAAGCGGAAGTGCAAATACAAAGGAAGTGCAAAAATATGAAAAAAGTGGGCGGGAATAAGATGAATAGTATGGATTCAAAATGTACAATTAGCAGGCTAACAAGTAACACTAGCATTGCTACGAGTATTATGATAGGTTGCTAGGTAACGGAAGCTAACTAAAGCTAGCTAGCTTCTGTTTTGGAAAAATAACTGGTGGAAGCGTCAGAAATATTTAGAACTCACGCATCTAAAGGTTAAAGAATCATTTCTTACCACTGGCGGCTTGAAATGCTTATCTAACATTTTATTGAAATGTCTCTGATAGTAGTTCTCGCAGATTTTATGTCATCTGATCGGCCATGTTTGATCGGCCGTTTTGAGAACGCCGATCAAAACCAATTATGGGAATATCGCCCGATATTCCGTCGGCACCGATCAGATCGGAGCATCCCTAATGACATCATGTTTAAAACCTAAGTTAAAGTCAAAGTGAACAGCTGTTCATATTGTGAATTGAAACACAAATATACCCCCTGTATTTTATTCCATTGCATTCCATTGCTGAAACAGCTGGTTGAAGTTATGCACACAGCTGATTACCAATGAGGAAACACTCAGGTGTTGAGGTTCTTTCAATCGCATGACCATATGGTATATAAAGAGGACCTCTTTGGGCTGATCTTGTGTGGGAAAAGAAAAATATAGAGCAACACGAAGAAAGTAAGAAAAATGCCTGCAGGAGGGAGAGGTAAACAAGTACCAGGACAAGGGAGAGGAGTGGGACAAGGGCAAGGTAGAGAGAGGAGTTAGAATGCGTGGTGGCGCTCAGAGAAGGGTAACTTCTGACATAGTGTAAATGGCAGCGATATTGGATATTTCTGTTATCTTGCAGTAATGTCCTGTTGCAAATTAAGCCTTTGCTGCAGCAATTCTCTGTCTTCTTGTTTCATAAACCGTACATTCTATAAGGTTACTCTGAGCGATATTGGATATTTCTGTTATCTTGCAGTAATGTCCTGTTGCAAATGAAGCCTTTGCTGCAGCAATTCTCTGTCTTCTTGTTTCATAAACCGTACATTCTATAAGGTTACTCTGAGATGGGTCATACATTTTTTGTACTGAATTTCTGCAGCAAAAGAAACAAAAGGCATGCATTTACTAAACCCAACAAAACAAAAATGTAGAAAGGCTTCAAAAGAAACTGCATTGCAAAACACAATCTATGATCCATATACTGTGAAACCTGACACATAAAAGAATGCAGTTTCTGTAATTAGGGGCCAAGCAGCAAAGCTGCGAGGCACCTATTGTAATTGGTGGTATTATTATTAGGGGCCAAGCAGCGAAGCTGCGAGGCACCTATTGTTATTGTTAGTATTATTGTTAGTACACTCATTAAGGACAGTTCCTTCTATACCTACACCAAGTTTCATGTCTCCCATTAGACCACTCTAGCGCCACCAATGGGTCAAAGTTGGACTTGTGTTTACACACGCAACTTTTGAACCGTATGACCCATTTTGAAAAATTAGGTATATGACTGAGTCTATAACTGGCATTTTTTAGATGCTCTGCAGAAATGCAATCCATACCACAAGCTTTGTTGTTGTCTAACATGTGGATGGCATCATAAATATCTACTGATCTAACAATCAAGTCTGCAGAGATACCTTTATATTCATTATCAATTCTCACTGTGTTATTTTTAACATCATTAAATAGTTTACTGTAGTGCTCAAGCCATAGATCTTCTCTGGACAACTAACCCCCTCGATATCAGAAGGGAGTGGAGTTCTGTTATTATTTATCTTGCCCTCTCTCCAGAAGTCAGTAAGATTGTTATTCTGCATCTTTCTGGCCAGCGAGTCTGCTCTCATTGTGTTTTCATTTCTCTTAATAAAACAAGTGCATATTTAAATCTGGCATTTGTGATCAAGCACCACTCCCTGTCTGGGTCTGCCTGCCTCTGACCAGACTCTAAAGGCTTCTCTAGCAGCAGCATTTTGCTCAAACACAAACTCATTCCAGCTAGGCTGTGTGTTAGGGGCCTTACTCTTGTGATTAATAAAAGGTTAACTGGAAGCATAAAGACATTTGACAATATCATCATACATGGCACAGAGCTTTTCAGCATGATGTTTTTCGTTGCAGTTCATATCCATGCACATTAGGGCATCCCTAGGCAATTCAACATCACTAAGTAAGCTGTCAGTTAAAAGAGAATATCTGTGCATAACCTCTTTGGTCAATTTTGACCAGTCCAGTTTTCTTGAGGGAGCAGCATTACCCTTGTTGGCCAACAAGGGTACACTCTCAACATTTAGCAGCACAGCAACTGGAATGTGATCAGTGGTGGCCAGCCCATAACACATCTCTATACTTTCCAGTGAGTCATGAGCATCGGCTGTGGTCACAATATGGTCTAGCCAGGAAGTTGTGTTCCACACTTCACTTACATAGGTAAAACTTGTATCAGGCAATAACGCTTGATATAATTAATTTAGTTTCATTACAGAACTTCTGCAGATGTTGTGCGAATAAACACTTATCTGACATGTCAGCATTAAAATCACCCATGACATAGACGCAACATGAACTATTGTCCTCTATGAAGGACTGAATAAAAGCTAACCTGTTCTGAAATTCATCCTCATGGTCATAGGATTCATATGGTGTGTACACATTTAAAATAGTAAATTTATTTTCATTATGATTAAACTCAAACCCAATAGCCCAGTCAACGTTAAGCCGCACCACCTTTACCGTTGGGTCATATTTTATGTTCCACAGTATAGCTACACCACCAGCTATCCTCCCACGAACCATTCTCATGCTGAGATCGGTAGTGGACTCTCCAGCACCATGAAAGTTCTTGTGTAGGGAGTTCAATTTGTCCAGATCTTTATTATTATTAGGGGCCAAGCAGCGAAGCTGCTTGGTAGTATTAATTGTAATTGGTAGTATTATTAGTATTATTATTGTCTGTTGATGTCTTGTGAGATATCAAGCTTGACCATCGATAATATTTCATAACAACCGAATTGACGCGGCCGCCATTTTGGATTTCATGGAAAAGTGTAAAAACCTTTTACACGCCCCAAATTGTGTCCAATGTTTACTAAATTTGGCACAGATGATCTTCAGACCAAGCTTCACAAAGGTGTCAGATGGATTTTCAATTTTCAAAAACTGTTTGTTCGGTAGAGACGATCAAAAGCGGTGGCAAAGCCGCCAAACGAGGCGCAAGAGCATATCTCAGCAACCATTTGCAATCAATCGCTGCGTGTGCTTTCTTTCTTTCTTCTACTGTCTATGCATGGCAAGTGTGAAAACGCAGAATTGCGTAGAGGCAGAGAGCGGTATTGCAGACGGCAGCCACATATTGAAAAAAAGAACTGAACTAACCTAGTTCATTATTTGGAGCTTTGAACTTAGTTCAACATTTTGAAGTATGAACTATGAACTGATCTAGTTCATGTAGAAAGTGAACTTTCCCAACACTGTTTGATTTTATTTTTGTATATGCTAGCTTAACGTTTAGCCTATCTAGCTTTAGCTATTTTCCAACAACATCCTGCACATTGTTTTCAATATCTAACCTGGCTGCTGCCTTATGCCTATATGTGCATTTAATGACTTTTAATAGCCATGTCTAAATGCTTGCAATAGGCTATACCAGACAGTAAACGTTAGCCTGAGTTTCACTCATTGCTGTTGGGCTGGGGGTCAGACGAAGCGTCCTCTTGAACACCTCGCCACAAATCCAAACGAAGATATTTTTGCCAGCTTTGCCACCCTTTAATTCTGCTCTTTGCGTTTGTGCCGCTTCCTGCAGCCACTTTTGTGTTTTTGAAAGAAGGGCATGATGGGGTAGCCTACTTACCGCAATTACTCAACACGCAATGTAACACAACAGGATGGCAAACGATCACAACGTGTGGGTGGGCTATAGAATCATTGACAACATATTACCCAGACAATATTACTTAATAAAAACAAGATTTGTTTCATTCAGCAAAAGGCAAATGAGGCCAAATGAATTATTTGCTGTTGTTAACACTGACTATTGTTAAAATGTTTATTGGGCAGATGAGAATAACCATAATTGAGAAATGTTTGCGAATTGATCGGACTGGATCATATGTTAGCCTTTCTGTGATTTACGCGGAGTGAGGGGCCCGGTCAGTTATTCAGGTAGAGTTCTCACTTGAGATCGAGGACGGGCCCCCTTTTGCCACGGGCCCTAGTGCAGCTGCACTCCCTGCACTCCCTATAGTTACGCCACTGGCCGTGTAATAAGCGAGATAATGTATAGAACGCCGGGGAAATAAGCTTCTTCATGGCGAAACAAAACTGGAGAAAACTCTGCTTCGCGTCGTGCCTAACAACTCCCCTTACCTGTTCTAAAATCAGCGCACAAAATTTGGCACACTCATTAAGGACAGTCACTTCTATAGTTACATCAAGTTTTATGTCTCCCATTAGACCACTCTAGCGCCACCAACGGGTCAAAGTTGGACTTGTGTTTACACATGTAACTTTTGAACCGTATGACCGATTTTCAAAAATGAGGTACCATTGGATTCCCTGGATCAAGCCGAGTTCAATGCACACCATGGCGTCGATTTCCTCCTACAATTTTATTTCAATCTTCCCCAGAATTGGCATACATCATCTTCAGAGCAACCCTCACTCAGGCATTACTTTTATATTGGATTTTCAAAACCGTTTGTCCGCTACAGCCAATCAAAATCGGTAACAAAGCAACCAAACAGGAAATTGGATCAAATCTCGGCAAATCTTTGAGATGTCAACACCAAACGTGGTATGATGACTCGGAACTCTATTCTGAGGATGTCCACACAATTTGGTGTCATGTGATCACTGGGCGTGGCCGCAGGAAGAAAAAATGTGTTTTGGCCAATAACTATTGATTTGTTTGCCTTTATTAAGTGATTTCTTTGTCTCATGGTATCTTGGGACATCCCGTGTGTGACTCAATAATTTGTGATAATAGCCGAATTGATGCTGCCGCCATTTTGAATTCATTGAAAAAACGTTTTTTCTCTACTCCTCCTACAAATGTTGTCCAATCTTCACCAAATTTGGCAGATAAAATCTTCAGACCAAGCTTCACATGGTTTTTTTATTTTCGAAACCGTTTGCCCCCTACAGGCAATCAAAATGTGCCATTAAGCCAGCAAACAGGAAGTTGGGTTGTATTTCAGCAAATCTTTGATGGATTCACACCAAACTTGCTGCGTGTACTTGTTACCCTCTTCTGAGGATGTCTAAAATGTTTTCTGGGTTATTTGACTGCTTGGCCACCTCATTGCTGCTTGCAGCTATATTTGGAATTGGTCAGATTTGGTATCCCCTTGGTAAGTCAGCAGCATTGATTTTTCTATACAGTTACAATTTGTCAAGAATAAAGAAAATTCAATGGTTCACAATGTTTGGAGGAATCCGCCATTACTGCTTGCAGTTATATTTATTGGTGGCCAAGCCGCGAAGCGGCGAAGCCACATAAGTGATTCTACCTTTTCTTATTGGTGGCCAAGCCGCGAAGCGGCGAAGCCACATAAGTAATTCTACCTTTTCTTATTAGGATTCCTCCGTAAGGAGGAAACCTATTGTTATTGGTGGTTTTATTATTTGTAATTCTTGTACCATGGGAGTCAATGGCAGCCCCTAGACCCCATCGACAACTTTTTGTGAAATTTGGCACACTCATTAAGGACAGTTTCTTCTATACCTACACCAAGTTTCATGTCTCCCATTAGACCACTCTAGCGCCACCAATGGGTCAAAGTTGGACTTGTGTTTACACACGCAACTTTTGAACCGTATGTCCCATTTTCAAAAATGAGGTACCATTGGATTCCCTGGATCAAGCCGAGTGCAATGCACACCATGGCGTCAATTTCCGGTTATATAGATTTTCCGCTATTTCCGGTTTTATCAAAAACCTTTAAAAGCCTACTCCTCCTACACATTTTGTCAAATCTTCTTCAAAATTCCCAGACATGATCTTCAGACCAAGCTTCACAAAATTTATCGAAGGATATTTAATTTTCAAAACCGTTTGTCCGGTACAGCCAATCAAATTCTGCAGAAAAGCCGCCAAACAGGAAGTGAAGCCATATCTCAGCAGTTCTTTGAGGCAGTGACACCAAAGTTGGTAGGCCTACTCAGAACTTTATTCTAAGGATGTCCTCCAAAAATGGTGTCATGTGACTAAAAGGGGGCGTGGCCGGAAGCATAAACGTGTTTTGGCTAATAACTATGGAAGTGTTTACCTTAATAAAGTAATTTCTTTGTCTCTTGATGTTTTGTGAGATATCAAGCCTGGCCATTGATAATATTTCATAATGACCGAATTGACGCGGCCGCCATTTTGGATTTCATGGAAAAGTGTAAAAACCTTTTGCACGCCCCAAATTTTGTCCAATGTTGACTAAATTTGGCACAGATGATCTTCAGACACAGCTTCACAAAGGTGTTGCATGGATTTTCCATTTTCAAAACCGTTTGATCGTTAGAGCTGATCAAAGGCGGCAGCGAAGCTGCAAAAGACACATGAGAGCATAACTCAGCAAAAATGTGTCTGATCATCACCAAACTTCGGTTCCTTCGTTCCCATGAGGAGCAGAGGAGGCCTGTGGTGTTATACCAGAAAAAAATAAAAATTTGAACACTCAGTACTCTTGAACGCAAACAGATATTTCAACCAAACTTGGTGTGTTGCATGAGTGCAACAGGTTGCTGTGACTTCATTGTTGCGCATGTGCTATGGAGGCCTTGTCCTGCTCTGGACTGCTTGGCCCCTCCATTGCTGCTTGCAGCTATATTTATTATTACAATTCTTCTGTCATTGGAGTCTATGGCAGCCCCTAGAACCGTATGGTAAAAAGTTGTGAAATTTGGCACACTTATTAAGCACACTCCCCTCTTTATATTCACCAAGTTTCATGTCTCTCATTGGAGCACTCTAGCGCCACCAACTGGTCAAAGTTGGACTTGTGTTTACACACGCAACTTTTGAACCGTATGACCGATTTTCAAAAATGAGGTACCATTGGATTCCCTGGGTCAAGACGAGTTCAACACACCCTATGGGGTCAATTTCCGGTTATATAGATTTTCTGCTATTTCTGGTTTTATCTAAAACCTTTAAAAGCCTACTCCTCCTACAATTTTTGTCAAATCTTATTCAAAATGACCAGATATGCTCTTCAGACCAAGCCTCACAAAAGTCATGGTAGAAAATATTAATCTAAAATATTAAAGCCACCAAACAGGAAGTTAAGTCATAGTGCAGGTCGCCCGTGAGACCGCCTCGTCTTTTAGGCGGCAGCCATGCTAGAAAGCGTCATAGTAGTATTTTTTGTAGCAAATTTTATAGTTCAATTTTACACGAAAAAAACAGAAAGAGGGAAATGGTATGACGATATGACTATTGTGAAAACAGCCAGGTGGTGAGATTTTAATATAGGTTGCGGTAAAAACATTGTTTTTTTTGCTAAGTGAGAGCCTGTCAGCCTCCATTGACGATTGCGGAAGCAACAACAGTGTTGTCAACAGTGTTGACACTCAGTCAACTGTCGATCTGCGTCTGGTGAGTATTTTCTTAATTTCGTACCAGGGTCAATTCTACATCTAAATGGACAGCAGTGTTTTAAAGATATGGCGATGCGAAGACAGCCATCGGGTCAGCATAGTTTGTTATTTGTGTAAAATTTTGAATTTTTGTGAGACTGCGTCTTGTTTTGACTTTAGCCACAGAGTCACAGACTCGGCTCACCCTGGCAGTGTAGTAGGCTACAGTACTGTCTTCAATGCCACAGCTATGGCTAAACTTTATTATGTCTTATTACACGGCTGTTCTTAATGCTGTAGAATACTCCATTTACTTGAATGGGGCTTCCCAACATTCTGCGGTGAACAATTTTCTCATATTTTACCGTTGCTATGCATATTTGACCGCTGTCAAGGGAAGTGGCCTTTTTGCCTCGGATTCACGTCTTTCGTAGCACTCCGCAAGTAGTCCGGTAACTTTTCAACCCCAGCGTATTCTGTTGCTTAGCGACGTCAGCTGATTTGAAGCCTAAATAATGCTCAAAGTCTATGAAGTTCAACGTCTTTGGCGAACTATTTCTCTGCTTATCAACAATACGAATGGTAACAAATACATTGTAAAAAGACTCACTGTGTTAAGTCATTTTTGTTGGCAAGTAGCCGTGTAATAAGCGGGATAATGTATAGAACGCCGGTCATTATCGGGGAAATAAGCCCCTTTATGGCGTAACAAAACTGGCGAAAACTCCGCTTCGCGTCGTGCCTAAGAACTCCCCTTACCTGTTCTAAAATCAGCGCAAACCATGGCCTCTTGGGGCTTATTGCTTAATAAGTGAGTGGCCTCTTGGGGCTTATTGTGACTTAATTGTTGCGCAAATGCTATGGAGGCCATGTCCTGCTCTGGACTGCTTGGCCCATCCATTGCTGCTTGCAGCTATATTTCTATGTGATGTTAGTGTTTTTTATGACATTGTGCTATGATTGACTAAATGTTCCTGTTGAAAGAGAACATATTTGCCAATCGTTAGTTGTAGGTGTGTTGGTGCGTTAAGAGTTTAGGAAAATTGTTTAAAGTATTGAAAACAATTTTATAGCGATTGTAGAAAACTGTATTACCATCTTCAACCCCCCATCCATCCATCCCCCATACATAGGGACTGTCCACAGCCGAGAGAACCCGTAAGCAGGCTGAAACAGAGAGAGACGAGCTGTCTGAGGAGCTGGCCAGCAACACGTCTGGGAAGTGAGTGACTGTGTCGGATACAGGCACCCTTGGGCCTTAGGTTGCAAAGGGGCGGAATGTTTTCAGAAACTTTTTATGGGTTAAGCCTGTTGAGTTAAGCCGGGGAATTTTTGAAATTTCAAAGCTGAGAACTTCACTGGAATGATATACAACGTTTACGTTCCCTGTTATAGGCTAACCTGTAATTTAGCTAATTTCCAATTAATTCTTGTTAATTCCCATATATTCCCGTTAATTCCCATGAAAGGTTTCCAATTTAGAAAATTCCAGGAATTTTGCAACCCTACTTGGGCCTTCTTTTCTTGGTCTGAAACAGTATCTGTAAAGAATACTGAGAAGGAGAAGGATGTTTCAAACAGCCTCCTCCTTACCAAAACTATGGAGACAATAACCCTGCCTGTATACTGATCCAGTTTTTTTTTGCCCTTTTATTTCCGTCACCTTCCTTCTCTCATCCTCTTCTTTCTCCTCCCTTCCACGTCTCCCCTTCATCCTTTTTTCTTCCTCCTCTCCTTCCCCTAATTCGCCCCAATCTCCTGCCACCTTTCTCCCATTCCTCTCCTCCTCAGGTCAGCTTTCTCTGATGATAAGCGGCGCCTGGAGGCCAGGATCAGTCAGCTGGAGGAGGAACTTGAGGAGGAGCAGGCCAACGTGGAGACCCTCAACGACCGCCTCAGAAAGACCCAACAGCAGGTGGTACAGCGTGTGCACTAGGAAGGATATAGGGAGGAGTGTGCATTACGAAGGGTATAGGAAGGAAGATTGTGTACAGGGAAGGGTATAAAGGAGAAGTGTGTACTAGGAAGGGAATAAGGAGAAATAAGGTGTACTAGGAAGGGTAACACGGAGGAGTGTGTACTAGAAAGAGTATGGAGAGATCTGTCCACTGGGAAAAGGATTGCACAGTTTAGAGATTACTAGGTAGTGCATAGAAAGGACTGTGCACTACGAAGGGTATAGGGAGGAGTGTGTGCTATTGAGGATTTAATAATAATAAGAACCCTTACGGAAGGAAAATATATTGCAGTATATTGGATAATAATAAGTGATACATTAGGCAATGTATGTCCATACATGGGATTTAATATTTATATTGTACGGAAATACATGGGATCATATATTGATTATAAATATATTACTAATATATTATAAACTATAATATATATTCATGTAATATATTGCAATATATTGCAGAATACAGCAATGATTGCAGTTTTCCATATATTGCAACATATTCAACATGAATATATAATGTGTTTATATATCCCAAAATACATGCAATTTTATGTCTATAAATACCACCATAATGTATTCCGATTTATATGGGAAAATGTATTGGTAATATATGTAAAGATATAGTATCACATGTATGTTTAATATATGGTAGAATATATTTGAATTATATGTAAAAAATATATAGCTGCAAGCAGCAATGGCAAATTTCTCCTTCAAAATTGTAAAATATTGTAAAATTGACATAATAGATAGTTACACCGGGATTACCCAGAAAACTATAAACTGTTTTGTAAAAAAAAAAAAAAAAGCTTATGTCTGGAGTTGAACCTGGAACAATTTGTTTACTAGCACAACCTCTCATCCAATTGAGCCATTCCAAGATCTAGACTATTCAGTGTTCAGTTACTGAAAAATAAAATAAGACGTTTCTCCTATGGCAATCATGGTCACATTTGGTCCAAGCTCAAACAGCTCTAATTCAGTCATATTTTCACATATCAAGGTGAAACTGGATTCCATTTGAAATACTGCCGTTGACAACCTTATTAGAATACCTTCTAGATGGCTGAGTGGTTAGGGAATCAGGCTATTAATCAGAAGGTTGCCGATTTGATTCCCTGCAGTGCAGAAAATAAAGCTGTTTCCTGGGTCAAGGCAATTCACCCTACTTGCCTCAGGGTATGTCCCTGTACTTACTGTAACTTACTGTAAGTCACTCTGGATAAGATCGTCTGCTAAATGTAAATATCACCATATATGTCTGTACATTGTAAGGGCATGTTCTCATATAATCACACATGCATTGTACAATATATCTTTACATATACATTTACATATATTTAAAATAAATTCTACCATATATGAAGCATACATGTGACACTATATCTCTACATATATTACCCATACATTTTCCCATATAAAGCGGCATTTATGTTATTTATGTTATTTATGAATATATAATTGCATATACTTTGGGATATATAACCACATATATTATATATTCATGTTCCATATATTGCAATATATGGAAAACGGCAATCATTGCTGTATTCTGCAATATATTGCAATATATTACATAAGTATATATATTATAGTTTATAATATATTAGTAATATATTTATCATCAATATATTATCCAATGTATTTCCATATATAATATATTGGCCAATGTAATGGAAAATAATATATTACAGTATATTAAAATGTATTTCAAATCATATATTGGTAAATATATTTTCTTTCCATAAGGGCTAAGCTGCTCTTCTGGAACGATTATCACATATTGAAATAATCATGAAGTCCCTATCAATAACTTAGTAGCCCTAAAGTTTGGTTTCCTCAGATGGTACCGATATATGCCTGGGCCCATAGACTATTAGTCTTGAACCTCTCAGTTTATTTCTGATGTCCAAGGGGCATCATCAACAGGCGCAGATAAAAATGCGGTTGGACGCAATTGTATAGATACAACCAATCGGAGTATCAATATGTCATCTTGGTTGTTTACGACAATCTCTTCTGTACAGTCATTGTATTAAACCCACTTCATATCAGATAAACGGTTGTAACTTGCCTGACCAGATTCTGGTCGGATGGAAATGTGTTTGAATGGGAGGGTGGCCAGACCCATCTTCCAGAGCAAATAAACCATTAGTTGGCTGATTCGTCTAGTTCCCAGGCCACCCCTTACCCACCTCCTCCCCTTACCCACTTCCTCCCCATCCACCCTCAGATTGAGCAGCTTTGCGAGGAGCTGCAAGCAGAGCGCTCCTCCTCCCAGACAAGAGAGGGTGCCAGGCAGCAGCTTGAGCGGCACAACCGGGACCTCAAGGCCAAGCTTCAGGATATGGAGAGCCAGGGCCGCTCCAAGCTCAAGTCCTCCATCGCTGCCCTGGAGGCCAAGCTGCACCAGGTGGAGGAACAGCTGGACATAGAGAGCAGGTGGGGGAGGCAGTGAATCAGATGGCTGAGCGGTTAGGGAATCTGGTAATTAATCAGAAGGTTGCCAGTTCGATTCCTGGCTGCGCCAAATGATGTTGTGTCCTTGGGCAAGGCACTTCACCCTACTTGCCTTGGGGGGAATTTCCCTGTACTTACTGTAAGTCACTCTGGATAAGAGCGTCTGCTAAATGACTAAATGTAATGTAATGCAGTGTATGGTGGGAAATGTAGTCTGTGTACACGTGATAAACTGCAAGTGCATTAACAGGTTGGATAGGAAATAAGTGTTTTTCAATAATCGAATAAAATGAATCAAACTATAGTGGTACTACGTAAAAATAAGTGCTGTCAACTTTTTAAAAGTAAACTTTCCAATCAGAATCTTATTGGCATCCGTTTCGGCGTCTCGTGCTGGCCATCCACTCAAAATGTAACGTTAGCCAACTACTCTTTAGCCGGTGTTATGTCCCTACTGGTTTCCAAACGAACTGGTTTTCCAGCTGTGCATTCACCTATCAGTCTGCCACTATCACCAGATTTGTCACACAATCACAAACAAATTACTGGCGATTTTCAAATCGTTTTCCAGATCTACTGCAGCAAAAATGTTTGTCTAAGTAAGCACCACATCACAGCCACCTACAACAACAACAAAAATGATCTAAAAACAATATAATCATTCAAGTTCGGTTTGAACTAGTTTCGATCTGAAGGCAAATTATAACGGATAACACACATGTCCGCAGCTCTACGCAGTGAGCTATCAAAGCTCTACAAATACTCTCTTCCAGTCACGTACTTAACAACTACATCAGCATCCAGGTAACATTTTGTCTTGAGCTGATCTGAAACAACTGGTTACCTTGGCTTAGTTTAGGAAATCACCAATAATAGTTGTTGGAATGCTGCTTCAGCATTCCAAGTATTGTTCTTTGAATCTTTATTCAACTTCTACATATTCTTTTATTTCTCCCTTGACACCTTTCAGCGCCTTCAAATCTTCAGCTATTAAAACTGTTCAGCTATCAATAAATTCAGCAGTTTCAGACTATGACTGCTATGACTTTTCAGCTTTTTACCTCTTATGCTTGAATTAATATAAATCAATATTCATAATATTCTTAACATGGTTTTTTTTCTCCAAATCCTCTCAAACTTCTTAAAACTATTTCAAATTCCAAGCCATCATTTAAACTTAAATGTTGAAAAAACCCTAAACTATTTTTACAAAAAACTTTTTGATATCTATTCAATTTTTTTCAATATCACTGATAATGTTTCAGGAGTTTTTCAAACCGTTTCTGAGATTTACATGGGTGTGTATGTAAGAGCTTAGAGTGCAGACCGAAACGCTTACTGTGAAGAGGAGCTTCGGATGTTGTTGAAATTTTTTTTCTTGTTTGCTAGTATTATGTGGCAAACAAGAAATATGAGGTAATATTTTCACTCTTTCATTCTTGTTTTTGGATCAATAGATAGCTAATTTTATGCTGGTCGCAGACAGTTGTCTGTGGAATCAAACAGACTTACACATTTGTACAGAGCCCACAAGACCGAGACAAAGTCCAACTCTCGCCCCATAGAGACCAATGCAAAATTTCTCAACAAAAGGTACACGTTTTTGAAACTGTACTTTTTATACTTAAGTATACTTACAAATTAAACTTGAAGTATACTTCTTTTTCATAAGGGCTAATACACGACCCAGTTGAATTCATGGTCTTAATGTTTTACAGTCATTGTCTCTCCATTTTTGTGACCTATGGTAAGGGATATAATAATATATCCCTCTCGATTTGCTAAACAAAGGCTTGTAATACAGCGTTACTTGACTTATTGTTACTGTTAAAATAAACCATTTCAGTCACAATGTGTAGGTGGCTGTGATGAAGTAGTAGTAGTCAATTTGGCCATAGATGCAAGGAAAAAAACGTGATAACTATCATCGATGATTTCCTAAACTAAGCCAAGGTAACCAATTGGTTCAGATCCGCTCAAGACTAAGACTAAAAGCTGGATGCTGAATGTTAAATAAGTGACTGGAAGAGAGCAATTGTAAAGCTTCAATAGCTCACTGCGTAGAGAGGCGGACTGGTGTGTTATCCGTTATAATTTTGCCTTGAGATCAAAACAGGCTCGACCCAAACTTGAATGATTATATTGTTTTTAGATCTTTTTTGTTGTTGTTGTAGGTGGCTGTGATGTGGTGCTTACTTAGACAAACATGTTCACTGCAGTAGATCTGGAATAGGATTTGAAAATCACCAGTAATAAGTTTGTGATTGTGTGACGAATCTGGTGAAAGAGGCAGGCAACAACTGTTAGGTAAACACAATATACAGAAACCAGTTAGTTTGGAAACAAGTAAAGACATAACACCGGCTCGCAAGCCCAAACAAATGTGTGCGGCATGCCTGTTGTTTTGTTTCCGGTCTAGCTAGATCTGGTATGGTGTTGTAGTTTTTCTAATGTCAGTAGTTGTTGCAACAGTATGTGAAAAAAATACTAAGTTTGCTGGGCCAAAAATAATTTTAATCTTGCAATAAAAGAATTGACGCCGTTAAAATGGGTTTGCGTTAACGCAGTTAATAACGTGTTTAACTGACAGCACTAGTAAAAACCAATTAATGAATACTTCTGAGAGGTTGTATAGTTTGTTAACTAACGCACAGTGCCCCTAATGCAGGGCTCCAGACTAACTTTTTTTACTAGGAGCACAGTAGCCCCTGACTTAATTTTAATATTAATGTAACTGGAGAGGGTACAATTCAGTGGCAATTTTAGACCCTTTATATATATATATATATATATATATATATTAGTGCTGTCAAACGATTTAAATATGTATTCGCGATTAATCGCATTAATGTCATAGTTAACTCGCGATTAATCACAATTAATTGCACATTTTTATCTATTCTAAATGTCCCTGATTTCTTTTTGTCCCAATCTTTTTTCAAATTTTAATGCTCTTATCAACATAGAAAAGTGGTTCGGATTGCTTTGTGCAAATATTTTTTTTATTGAAAACAACATTGCAATCGCCTGGCTTTGACGAGGGGGCAGAGAATTCGCATCAGCTGTGTGCTTGGCCATCAAGTGGTATTTCAGACTGGACGTGCTGCGATGATAGCTCAGTTTACAACGACAAAACACACAGATCACTGGTCTTGTCAATAGAACCATTTGGCAACTTTTTAAAAGCAAACTTTCCATTCAGAATCTTATTGGCATCCATTTCGGCATCTCGCGCTCGTCATCCACTCAAAACGTAACGTTAGCCTACTACCAGAGAATGTCTAATATCCGTAAACGGGCTCTGCTACTACTCTTTAGCCAGCTCGCAAGCCAAACGAGTGTTTGGCGTGCCTGTTGTTTTGTTTCCGGTCTAGCTAGATCCGGTGTGGTGTTGTAGTTTTTCTAACGTCGGTAGTTGTTGCAACAGCATGTGAAAAAAACTACAAAGTTTGCTAGGCCAAAAAGAGCGTTAATCGCGCGATAAAATAATTGACGCCGTTAATTTGGGTTTGCGTTAACGCCGTTTATAACGCGTTAAACTGACAGCACTAATATATATATATATATTTTTTAAATATATTGTTTATTATCGTTTGATGCTGGTATGAAGAAAGGGACATCCTTAGTTTTTTCATTCAATATTTTGCATAATAATAGCCTACATAAATGTATTAATTGTTACCCAGTGAAATTAGGGATTTATATTAGCAAGGGGGTTTACGTTTAGCACTTTTGCAAGGCACTGTATTCATGTCACATTCTCATTGAGCACCCCTAAAGGTCTGATCCTAGAATCGCCCCTGCCACGCACCATATAAGCTTGAGTTTAAATACATTATTTAATGTGACATTATGTACTGTACATGCAAGTCTTAGCTAAATGACTTAACTGTATGATGCACTTTTCGATCAGTCCTCCGACACCACAACACGATACTTGCCGAGCGCAACAGCTCAAACACAGGCAGGGATACAGTAGCAACGCTAGTGCTAAATAAGTATTTAGCTGCTAGGCTCCATGACGCCGGGTAAGAAGGGCTCGTGAAGCTGCTCACCAAAAGAACGAAGGGGCACCCACTTGTCTGGCAGATTAAGACATGTTCGTAGGAACCTAGCGAAAAATATCCTAAACTGTCCAAGACTTTAAGCTACGGTACTAATGCAGAAGGAAAGCTGATATCGCTGTCTTACTAGAACGTCGTATCTATGCTTCGTTGCTAAAGTGTGCTGACATTGTGCACACCCAGTGAATTCAAAAATTGTAGGTCGCACATGCACGAGTGCTTGTAAAAAATATCTTAAAATCTGGTCGCAGTCTGGAGCCCTGGACCCTAATGCAGTCAGTGATAAAGATGTCAGTGAAACACAAATACAAAAAAAATACAACAAACAAATTATCACAGTGCCTGTGATAAAAATTGGTGGAACACACACACACAAGAATCCTGGAATTATAGATATGGCAAAGTGCCCACCATGATGTTGGTGACACACACAGATGTCTGGATGACATTTCTTCTCAGTTGTTTTGGTACCTATATTTCTCAGATCACAACTGAAATTCTCTGTCATCTCTGAAGAACTTGTTCAAACTCCACATCTATTCTAGTCAAATTGTCAATGGTGTGGTAGCCTTCATTAATGCAAATGATTATGTAGCCTTCATTTGACTGCAGTTTCCTACATTATTAATTCATTGTGTTGATCAAAATGTACTATATTGGTTCTCTGTTAAATTGTCTTACCAGCACAAACGTCTAAATATTTAGTTTATAACAGGTCATTACATGCACAGTGGTTGAGACAGTTTTTATAATTTTCTAATTCACCATACAGCACTTGTGTATTTGCAATGTGCTGGCAGTTTTGACATCAGTAAATACATGAATTTATGTAACAAAATTCACTGATCTATACTGAAAGTATTTCCACTTTATATTGTAGTTCTGTTCGCTAGCCAGCCCCTTCGAAACAGCTGAATATCCGTTGTAAAAGCGACATAAATAACTAAACGGAATTGCCCCGGCAGAGACGAATTTTCTTCGAATTTCTGGTTGCGCATTAGGTATGTCAATAACAGGACAAATTACATATGAATTACATAGGACAAAATACAACGAAACATAACTACTTCTGTATGTAGGTAGGCCTAATTGATTTAAGTTTAAACATATTTGACAAATTACCGACACCAAAATAAGTAAACGAACTAATGGCCAAGACCGCAGACCTTGGCCTCTCGCTCGCACACACGCAATCTTTCTTTGTCTCTCTCCCGCACCGTCGCGCTCTCTGCGCATAGCGGTGTAAAATGAACAACAACAATAAACAAATGCTGGGTTCTGAGCAAGCAATTTAAGGTCGCGATTCTTGTCCCCAATATGGCAGGCTTCATTCAGTGATTGAAACAAATAATATTAACATTAACGTTTTACAGTATAGAACCGACATTAAACGCTCCGAGTGAGCTGTGCTGTGTTACACATGGAGATGTAGCCTCAAATTGCTAGTTGTTGAATGGTAAGCGAACTCCAGCTTACATAGTTTACTTTAGCTGTAGGCTCAACAAGTTTACCATCAACTGACCAAAATCCAAATTATTTCCAGACATAACTCTTTAGATTTTTGAGGGTTACAATCACTTTCTCTGCTGCAGTCAAGCTGGGTTCTGCACTTTCTGCCATCTTCCACGCAAGTCAACTGTCAGCAGTGACGCTGAGGCGCGCCCCCACCCGCAAAGCAGAGAGCTGGCTGCCGCTGCGGTTGTTTAAAAAAAATTACATTCGAATATTAATTTTGACATTCACAATTCATTTTTTAACCACTTGTGGCGGGGGGGACTGACTACGCCACTCTCACAGATGGGGTGAGAGACCCTTAGTTAGAAATGCTATAACTACTATTTGTGTCCCGTCCAATCAAATGAACGGTACAGAGACTGTGGTATCAAAAATATACAACATTTTATTGTATACACAATAATAACATCCAAAGGTACTTAATAGTACATTATAAAAATAATTCACGGCAAACCAAAGCACACTAGATAAGCACAACAAACCACTGCTCAAACCAAACAACTTGAAAACAAAGATAAATCTAAATGTGGGAAAAACAGTGACAGGCACTAAACACCTGTAGTAGAAGATACATGCATCAATTATACAATAGCAGCAGTATTTATAAATTAATAATTTACGATCAAAACATACCGACTGCTATTGCGTTTAGACCCTGCAACTCACTTGATCACCGTCAATATCCCGCTGACCTTGGAACTGATGTCTAAGGCATTGGGTTACTCAAACAGCCAACAATTGCCTCCAGTACTACTCCTACTTAAACTATCGCGGGCCTCATTAAGAAATGAGCGCCAGCTGTGAGTTAAAGCTCCTTGGTCCTAGAGCTACCCGGTTACACACTATTCAAATATATATTCGAATTTAGAATATTCGTTAACAGCCCTACTCCTCAGCCTCCCTGGGAAAGTCTATTCAAGAGTCCTGGAGAGGAGGGTCCGCCGGATTGTCGAACCTCAGATTCAGGAGGAGCAATGTGGTATTTGTCCTGGCCGTGGAACTGTGGACAAGCTCTACACCCTCGGCAGGGTCCTGCAGGGTGCATGGGAGTTTGCCCAACCAGTGTACAGATGTTTTGTGGATTTGGAAAAGGCGTTCGACAGTATCCCTCAGGGGCTCATGTGGGGGGTGCTCTGGGAGTACGGGGTACCAGATTTTCTGATCGGGGCTGTCCGGTCCCTGTACGACTGGTGCCAGACTTTGGTCTGCATTGCTGGCAGTAAGTTGAACTTGTTCCCGGTGAGGGTTGGAGTTAGGCTGCCCTTTTTCTCCGATTCTGTTCATAACTTATATGGACAGAATTTCTAGGTGCAGCCAGGGCGTTAAGGGGGTCCGGTTTGGTGACCTCAGGATCGGGTTGCTGCTTTTTGCAGGTGATGTGGTCCTGATGGCTTCATCGGGCCGTGACCTTCAGGTCTCACTGGAGCGGTTCGCAACCAAATACAAAGGGGCTGGGATGGGAATCAGCACCTCCAAATCTGAGGCCATAGTTATCGACCGGAAAAGTGTGGAGTGCAATCTCCGGGTCGGGGAGGAGATCTTGACCCAAGCGGAGGAGTTCAAGTATCTCTGGGTCTTGTTCACGAGTGAGGGAAGAATCGAGCGCGAGCGTCCATAGCGGATCGGTGCGGCGTCCGTAGTTATGCGGGCTCTGCATCGGTCCGTCATGGTGAAGAAGGACCTGAGTTGAAAGGCGAAACTCTCTATTTACCAGTCGATCTACGTTCCTACCCTCACCTATGGTCATGAACTGTGGGTAGTGACCGAAAGAATGAGATCCGGGTATCTGGGCTCTCCCTTAGAGATAGGGTGAGAAGCTCGGTCGTCCTGGAGGGGCTCAGAGTAGAACCGCTGCTCCTCCGCGTCGAGAGGAGCTAACTGCTGTGGCTCGGGCATCTGATCAGGATACCTCCTGGACGCCTCCCTGGTGAGGTGTTCTGGGCACGTCCCACTGGGAAGGGGCCCCGGGGAAGACCCAGGACACGCTGGAGGGACTATGTCTCTCGGCTGGCCTGGGAACGTCTTGGGGTCCCCCAGGAAGAGCTGGTGGAAGTGGCTGGGGAGAGGGAAGTCTGGGCCTCCCCGCTTAGGTTGCTGCCCCCGCGACCCGACCCCCGGAAAAGAGGCAGATGATGGATGGATGGAATTTCCATATTTTCCTTATTACGCTTCGTTTAATTTCATTGCGAATGCCTTTGTTAATCACATTCGTTCAATCGAGGCAGCCTACTGCACTCCGTTGGATTATAAAAAGGACACCTAGAAAATATTAACCCATTCTCGAGTCGACACCGGGAAGTCGGCAAGATATTAGCTTTGCAGAGTGCCTTGTTCTTTCTCTGATTGTGGGAAACTAAACCCATTCTAATTTATACACACACACACGCATTCCTGTAATTAATAGAGAGATACCATTATGGACGGGAGAATGTGTCATTGAATGTCTTGAATTACATTTAGTCATTTAGCAGACGCTCCAGAGTGACTTACAGTAAGTACAGGGACAACCCCCCGAGGCAAGTAGGGTGAAGTGTCTTGCCCAAGGACACAACATCATTTGGCGCAGCCGGGAATCGAACTGGCGACCTTCAGATTACTAGCTCGATTCCCTAACCACTCAGCCACCTGACTCCTGAATTAGATTTTTAGGACAAATTTGGATCTATGAATGTGTTTCAGAGAGAGACAGAATGGTGCTAAGACCATGCGTCAGAAGGAGAAGAAACTCAAAGATCTGACCATTCAAATGGAGGATGAGAGAAGGCAGGCGCAGCAGTACAAAGACCAGGTAATGGCCTCCAGTTTTTCTGGGACTTTTTTTCTTGTTACTTTTGACAAGGAGCCGATCAATAGGTATCTGTGAAGGCCTCTGTGACTTTGCTTGTAATTTGATTTGAGTAACACACACAATATATGTGACAACAAATATATCCACATAACCTCATACTGGCACAGTATGCGGGTACCTGTAGCTAGTTTAACATCCAGGATTACATGTTATAATATCCCTGTCTCCTACTCTCCCTCTCCTCAACATCACCCCGTCTCTATATCCATCCTTCCATCCACCCTTTCACTCATCTTCTTACCGTCCAACTTTCTCTCACTTCATCCCACCTTCTGTCCTATCCACCCCACCTTCCTCCTCTCATTCCACACATCCCCTCATCTATCTCTGACTTCTTATATCCCTCCTGTCCATCATTCCTCCCACTCCTCCCTCCCATCCCATCCACAGGCTGAGAAGGCCAGCGTGCGCATGAAGCAGCTGAAGCGTCAGCTTGAGGAGGCCGAGGAGGAATCTCAGCGCGTTGCAGCGGGCCGCAGGATGCTACAGCGGGAGCTGGACGAGGCGTCTGAGGCCAATGACGCACTCAGTCGCGAGGTCTCATCCCTCAGGAGCAAAATGAGGTAGCTCAAGTCACAAGTATTCTGGCTTATACACCAACTAGCTAATGTACTAACATTTCAGTGCAATAGGGTAGGCTGGGACTTCTGTCCTAATCACCATTCTTTATCTGAGTTAGCCTACCTAACTTGGTTTACAACTGAAGCACTTTTTCCCCCCAAAAATACACAATTGTGACCTCAAGGCAAAATCTGCCCATCAAACAATCAGTGATGAATCTACAACAAACCTCTGTGTGATGCCACTGTTCCTCCTCTTCCTCTTCCTTTGACTGCTACTCCTCTGCTTCAACCCTGTACTTCTCAGATACTACTTTTAGCTCTCTCTCACACACAGGGTTTACTGCAAAAATATTCATTTTATCACCATCTTGGAGAGCAAATAGGGCATATTCTATTTTCTTTCTGAGGCTACTGCTTGTGCTTGGACAAAGCAGGTTTAACCTCTACTTGTCCCCTGTGACTGTCGTTCTTCTATTTCCAATCTTTATCTATCTTCTTTCTCTAATTCCCACTTTTCACAACATTCCCCGCATTTCCCAGGCGTGGCGGGGAGCCACCTTTTGGCGGCAGCCCTCGTCGTATTGGCAGCATGGGAAACGTCAGTGCCAGTGCTGGTCGGAGAAGCAGGAATAATGACAACTGTGAGATACGAGAGGGGGAGGAGCCACCACCACCCTGCACACCACCTTTAGAACAGGAGGCAATAAATGGAGAGACTTCTCCTGATGAGTAGAGGGGAATGCACACAGATGTTGTATGATTTTAGTTACTAGTATTCCTTCAACTGCAGCGTGACACGCTTTAACTGACTTGTAAAGGGCTATTCTTCAATTTGGGCTGTCTTTATATTTTATTCATTATTTAAGTCGTATTGTAGTTGTCACTGAAGAATGATCTACATGAACGTCTTTGAATTATTGAATAATTCAACTATTCAACTGAACTATTGAATACTTTTTTGTATTAAAAATGTATGTATTTAATTTAAAAATTAATTAATTGTATAGGAAATTATTTGTGGTGTTCAAAACTTCTCACTCGTACACCATTTTCTGATGTTTTGTTCGAGTAAAACAAAAAACATTAGACTCAAAAGTTCATCTGCAATTGTATATGTTATTAAAAATTAGTAATTTGTCACATTTCAACACTTATTCATTCTTATCCATTCAATTTTTTATTAGATCAATTAGAGAACGTGGATTGAAAAATATCTTCTTTTTTTAACATTCATTCTATAAATAATGTATTCACATCAAGCTTGCTTCCTTTTGTTTGATCAGAAAAAAAACAACACTTTTGGATGTTAAGTAGGCAACGTTTATTGTGTAAAGGTTGGGAATGACACCACATGAAACAAATTGTATACACCTCCTAAGATTCAGGCAGGTGGAAAACACGAGTCCTCAATGAGGACGAGTCTTTGCACTTAGTACAGTGGCTGGCAAAGGGGCCAGGCAAGGCATCATGCAGAAAAAAATCTATACTAGAAAGTACAGTAGTAAAGCAAGTGAATTAACACTTTCATACAATTATCTTTTTTAATATAAAACACGAGTACCCTTCACTGAAGTATTCATATGTCTTGTTACAAAGCAAGTTTTTTTTTACACCCCTGGAGGGCAGTAGGCTATGAGCAGAACAGACACATGGGTTCTGATACTCTTTCTTAAAAACCTGATGCCGCATCACAGGGTGCACCTCCATAGTCTAGAGTGGCCTCCTCTCCTCACTCGATTTGGCCAGATATGACAAACAGAGGTTTGTGCTATATGTAAGGGATAATGCCCAACGAGTCGTACAATATCACCTGATAATGGTCAATGCGGAGGCATGAACCATCTGACGCGCAGCGGAGTACACCTCGAAGCATGGACATCCAGACCGGCCTACCAGAACCGGTCCCGTATACCCCACCACAGCGAGCGCCCTGCTAATACATGCGAATTCTGTGCCTGATGTGATGCTTTGGGACTTCCACGCTTAATGCGAGCGCGCGTAGCGCTTGAGCGAATTCTTTTGGCTGATTTGAGCAAAAAATAGTTTTTTGAGCTTGATGTAAAACAAACAAACATAGCCGTTTGTCCAATTGGTAAAACATTGTCTAGTGAAGGTAATTACGTTTACGTTTCTTAAAAGTTTTTCCATCTTTATATTGTCTCTATAGCTAACTTTCGATCTGTCAGTGTCACTGTTGTGCGTAAGCGGCACTAATGCTGCATAGACGTTCATTTGGAATAGACCAACCGGTCTGGGGAAAGGGGGACCGGCCAACCGTGTCGCTCAATCTTCTTCCAACATTTTTATTGGTAGTAAAAATTATGGGCCGCGCGGCACGCCGGCCCAAAAGTGCTTCGGCCCATCGGGAATTCTCCCAATTCTTCCGATGGCCAGTCCGCTACTGCCTAGAAAGGCATTATCCCCCTTATACCATGGTCACTTGCTAACGATTTATTTAGTCATTATTATTAGTAGATGTATTTAGTCATTTAGCAGACGCTCTTATCCAGAGCGACTTACAGTTAGTACAAGGACATTCTCCCCGAGGCAAGTAGGGTGAAGTTCAGGGATGGAAGCACCTGCCACCAGCCAAATGCGGGTGATTTTGTGTTGTGGCGGGTAAACTCGCTTCACCTACCGGCCAGGGTGGCGGGTAAATAAACTGATTACACGGTTGTTCTTAATGCTGTAGGCCAACGTTCTGCGGTCAATTATTTTTCTATAACAACGTTGCAATGTATAACTGACCGCTGTCAAGAGAAGTGGCCTTTTTGCTACGGATTCACGTCTTTTGTAGCACTCTGCAAGTAGTTCGGTAACTTTTCAACCCCAGCGTACTCCGTTGCTTAGCAACGTCAGCTGATTTGAAGCCTAAAGAATGTTCAACGTCTATGAAGTTCATTGTCTTTGGCGAACTATTTATCTGCTGATTTTGGCAAGTAGCCGTGTAATAAGCGGGATAATGTATAGAACGCCGTTGTCATTATCTGAAAAATAAGGCCCTTCAGAGCGAAGCTACCCCCCTCTGCTTCGCGTCGGGGTGCTGTTCACCCTGTCTTGGAAGAAGAACGCTCAGGAAAGCACCTCTGAAACTTCAGAATCGGATTCTGATGAGCATGAGGAAATTGTATTGGGAGTGGGGACGATGGGTGGAGGAATGTTAGCTTGATGTTTAATCTGCCCTACTCGTTTAATGAAATGTATATCAGTTCATGGTTTGTGTATGTTTAAGAGAGAAAGAGAAAGTGTCAGTGTTTCATTGATTAAACTAGAAAAGGCATTTCCTCCTGAAAATGCGTTGGAATGAAATTAATTTTTAAAATGTGTGACTCACTCTAAAGAGGCAATGTGGTAGCTGAACTGCATCATCTAACAAAGCTAGGTGCTTAAATACAATGCGGGAGAATAAGTTTGAAAGTTGTGAAGCAATCGAAGAAAAAGTTGAATTTCAAGAGGCAGTGTGGAAGCTGAACTGCATCATCTAACAAAGCTAAGAGCTTAAATAGCCTACAATGCGGGAGAAGCTAAAAGTTGAACTGTTAAACAGAAGAAGAAGTAGGCTAGCTAGTTGCAACAAGAATATTATAGTTTTAACAGCTGAAATTAGTTGGGATAGTAATATCAGTAGCAGATGTAGCCTATCATTGAGTGTGTTTGCTCGGCTTTCTTAGTAGGATTCAATGTATTGATTGAATGAAACATACAACAGTAGGGCCGATACAGGAAGACACGGCAACACTTTGTTGCAGAAGGATGATGGTGCAAGTTTTGTCCGTGGAGCATACAACGATTAATAAAAAGAATCATGTAGACATGTTTGAGTAATCGCATAACTAATTACACATGTAAACTGAGTAATTGTATTATTGGCATTTAAACCGACAATGGCTATCGGGTTTCTGATGGTCAAGTGAACGCACTCAGTGGCGTAGTGGAACAAAACAGTACCATTAGCATATTAGTTAGTAAAAGAGATATTAGCAGCATCTGCAGAATTAGTAGTTGTAGTAGTGGCATAAGATATAGCAGTATCAGTAGTGGTAGTAGTTGTGTTGTGGTGCTCTTAGTCTTTTAATGAGACGAGTTGATTGAATAGACACGTTTTTGAGCCATTTCCGCTCTACTTCCTGAACTGCTACCCTATAAGCAATCCACTTCCGTTCTGGCGGGCTGGGTTTGTTTTGCTAGCTAGCTCCGTTGTGCCGACAAAGCACTGATATCGCAGTGACAAAGAGGATATAAAATTTACAACATGAAGAAAAGTGGTTCGGGAACAACGTGTACGGTAGTTGGTTGCAAACACTCGAGAAAGAACCTGAACGAGTGGTTAGAGAGTGCTACGACCAGTTTTAAAACCTAGAATCGCCTCTGGAATCGCCTTTAGCCTGTTACAGTTATACTACAGTAGTATGCTTATTGTTTGTATTATATTCACATTTTGTTGAAGTTCCTTTGTCCTATTGTTGCAGTGGATTTAATAATTATGCATTGATATGTGTATATAATAATTCAAACCTTTCAAAGTGCCAATACACACATGTCCGGCATGAGGTGTGTAGCCAACCGGTAATTGTTTAAAGCAGTCATAACCGGGTTCATAGGAAGAATAGATAGATACGTAGGCACTTCAGGCAGTGACAAGCCACATAAATAAGGATAACAGTGTACTGCCTGTGTTGTCCTTCTGATGTTGTTAAATTGAATAGGCTGAACATCAACATGTAACATCAGGTATAGCCTAGAAATTCCAAACAAATTAGCTTTCAATGTTACGTATGCCTAGGCTACTTGGACCATGTCCTGGCAATAAATAAAGAACATTATGCTACATGTTTTGCCAGGATAACTGGCAAGACCATTGAATGTTCATGAAGTTCCTGTGTGTTTATTCCTTTGACTGGGTACAACAACACTATCAGTCAACCGACTATAAATGTTTTTAATGTCGGGCTACGAATTTATAGAACAACTTCTGTCTGATACGTGTGGCATCCTTTAGCCAAATAATTAGCCTACATTTTGCTGAGAGATTGAGGAGCTAGATAACAAATGTTCTAATGAATTACCGACTAAAGTCATCTTCTAACATTGCCTTTGCTCCATGTTTAAAGCTCCAAAATGATGGACTGGCAAAAGCTTTATAACTATAAATCTACTCTAAAATATATTTAAAAGTATGGCGCCGACGTTATCTACAAGAACATGCAACAACGTTGGCAACTTATCCAGTAGTACATGTCAAACGACAAGTATGTCTAAGTAGTAGAACTGTGATCCCAAGCTAGTATCTGGTATCTGGCCAATGTTCACCCCCACGGGGAGTCAAACCTGCCACCTCTCGACTTCCAAGCGCAACCACTACCAACTACACCAAAGAAAAGCTAGCTATTTGTTGACGCGGGTGGCCCCATTACCCCCATACCTGAGGAGTGAGTTTCACCAGTTCACACCAGTTACATTCACCCCTCTGAAACTCACTCCGGCATTTAGCTGGCGCTAACCTCGTGAGATCCGGGTCACGGCACCAATGTGACGGGTATGTAACGGACGTGGTCTGGCAAGCTCAGTCAGAACCCATTACATACCTGAGGAGTGAGTTTAACCAGTTCACACCGATTACACTAGCATAGACATCGCTGTGTTTACACCGACAGACGCTGTGCATCACCTGTGTTAGTGGTTTGTGTGGTTGCCACGGTGATGGTGCAGCTATGATTGCTAACGTTCTGAGGGCAGAGAATAACAGAAATGTAGCTAAGTTAACCTAGACGCACAACTATACGTCCAATCCAAAAAATAAAGATATTTTCCGAGACCCAAGACTGCCAAAACCAGAGATGTCCTTTATATGTCTGTGCGGTCAGAAATACGACTCTACCAGCAGTTTGTAAATCTTACTATTTTTGGTTTTTCTGACGAATGTGTCACCAGATTTGCATTGGACTCTGGAGAGTTGGACTTTGTTGGACTTTGTCTCGCTTTGGTGTGGCTCTGAACAAATGTGTAAGTCTTTTGGATTCCACAGACAACTGTCTACGACCAGCACAAAATTTGCTATCTATTGATCCAAAAATGAAGCAAGAAATTGTGGCAATGCTGGCAAACTAGAAATACTTTTTGAAACTGATTTTGAAGCTCCCCTCCACTCTAAGTGTTTCAGTCTGCACTCTAGGCTTTCACGTACACACCCATTGAATAGTCAAGTTGAATAGATATCAAAAAGCTGATTTTTAAAAAAAAGTTTAGGGTTTTGTCAACATTTTTTATTTTAAACGGTGGCTGTAGCTGAAGGATTGAGGAAGAAGAAGGATTTGAAAGTTGAAGTTTAAGAAGATTGAGAGGATTTGAAAAAAAAACGAAATTGGAGAACCATGTAAAAAATGTGATGAAAATTAATTTATATTAATTCAAGCATAAGAGTTACAAAGCTGAAAAGATATAGCAGTCTGAAACTGCTGATTTTTTTGATAATGGAACGGTATTAATAGCTGAAGATTTGAAGGCGCTGAAAGTTATTGCGAAAGAAATAGAAGAAGAATATGAAAAAGTTGAATAAAGATTCAAAGAACAATACTTGGAATGCTGCTTCAGCATTCCAACAATAAACTGCTTTAAGTATTGTAGATCTTGTAGTATTAATTTTCACATGCAGTTACACATTGTCGGTTATAAACAAGAAAGTAGCTGGTAAAAAACATTGAGTGGCAGATTTTGATTTTGATTTTGAAATCCACCAGCCACAGTGGCCGGTAGACACAATGTCATTTGACACGGCCGGGAATCGAACCAACATCCTTCTGATTAATAGCCCGACTCCCTAACCACCCAGCCATCAAATAATTCTGCCTGCTGAATTTGTGAATAAAACCTTGTACAATAACAAAACGTTCAATGAAATGGTACATTTGTCTCCAGGACTCCAGTGACATGCTGAACATGGCATAATTGTCATTGTTTCCAGGCATCTTCAGGGACTGACACAACATGGTCTGGTTGTCTAATTATATATCCGTATACATATTTACGTTAAAAAACTATTCAACTTACTACGACCCTTATCCATTAGTTTAGACTATTAGAATCAGAAGGGATTTTATTCGCCATGAATGTTTGCACAAACAAGGAATTTACTTTGGCAGGGAGGTGCATACATTAAACATATAGGAATATTGAAACTTAAATATGTGGACTAACTATACAAAAGGAGCAAAGTCTAGTTAATACTAAGGGGGATCTAGCTAATACTCAGGGGAATAAAATAAAATATAAGTAGTCATAATTTACAATCTAACCCCCCCAAAAAAGTGTATTAACCAACTAATCTTTAAATGTTGCATTAAAGATACATGCCCATTGATATTTTGAACTACTAAACGTTACCAAATGATTCACCATTGAAATCATCAGAATTCTGGTTTCGTTCTTATTTGCTGACGTTCTTTGTGTGATAGACAGACGAAAATGTCCAATGATACTGGACAACAGAAATTGCTATATTTGATTGGCTTAGATGGTTTTCGGAGCAGTGTTCCCGCCTTCTTCTATGGAGACAAAACTTTTTTAGCAAGCACACAAATCATTTGCTGGAGACACAAATCTTTTTTGCAAGTTACAAATCTTTTTTGCAAGTACACAAATCTTTCCTTTTTATACAGGGACACAAAACTTTTTTTGCAAGTACACAAATCATTTTCTACAGAGACACAAGTCTTTTTGTAAGTTACAAATCTTTTTTGCAAGTACACAAATCTTTTTTGCAAGTTACAAATCGTTTTTACAGAGCTCGCTCTCCTTGCACTAATTTCACGCCATACCTGAGGAGTGAGTTTAACAGGATCACACCCGTTACATAAGCTAAGAAAATAAAACAGTTGCAAGCTGGCATGAAGTGGGATTCGATCGCACTAGAGCAAAAACACATGTCAGTTAGTCTGACTCATTTCTAGTTCATTTGGTTCCATAAAGCTAGCTCAACGTATTCGAACTCGGTTACTATGGCAACTTAGGCTGCAAAACTAGTCTGGTCAGGGTCAGACTAACTGTCGGGCTTAGTGTGACTTGGTGCTTAACCAGACGTTCCTGTAACACTGACCCAACGGGAAAACGATGTTTTACCACGTATATTCTAATTTTCTTGTTCTCATCAGTTCAATAGCCTATGTTCAACATTGATAGAAATCAACTTAATTAGCCTACAACATATAGCCTACAGTAATGCTTTAAGCAATGATGAACAATGATTTGATCGTTTATATGATTTGCTGTGTCTCATGCTTGGTTTCATGTAAACAAACAACCTAAATTATAAATGTAGCCTATAAACTTAACTTAATATAAATAATGTGTAAATGTAGGACACCAAACACTACTTTTAATAGTTAGAGGCTAAGAGACCAAGTTTAAACAAGGAGGATATCGATACACTCAAATTGGGAATTATGTCCTCAGCTGAAGATGAGAGAAATAAAGGAAGCGTTAACGGACAATTCGCATTTTCGTTTAACAGTGGTTGAACAGACAGAACGGACCACCATGACTAGGTTAGTAGACTTCGTCGTCACGTTCGTCAATGTGTGTCATTTTGACAAAGCTAGCCTAGTCTAGCTAGCGAGCCATGGCCCATGGGGAATCTCTTCCGTCTGTTCAATCACTGTTAAACGAAAATGCGAAGTTTGACGCTGCATAACATGACATGGCTAGAGATAGGCTAGCTCTGGACGTTCTGCACTGCACTTAAGCCTATGGTTTGAGAGCATGTTTGAATATTAGAATAACAAAGTAGGAGGCTGTAATTTGGTATACATGCAATATAAGGTGTATACACATCGTATACTTACTTTATTTCGTTGCTGTGGCAACTATTCCTTTACAAACTAACTGAAAAAACGGTCTCGGCCGATAAACGGGTCTAGAAAGTTAGGGTGGACGATAATGGGCCCCCCTGGCTAACTGCCAAAATGAGGATATATATATTTTTTGGCATATCTTTATTCGTTTTTATAACCGGAATGTTGTAATATACATGTGTGAGTATATATATTAAAGTACAATGCTTTGACTGCTTTGACGTTTTTAATTTGTATTTGTTTTTATGACATTTCTATCGAGCGTCGAGAGCTAGGTGGACGATAAAGGGGCCCCATACGCTAGGCTACACACCATAGTCGTTAAAGGAGACATGAAATGCTGTTTTTGGATGCTTTTATATAGGCCTTAGTGGTCCCCTAATACTGTATCTGAAGTCTCTTTCCCAAAATTCAGCCATGGTGCAGAGTTATAGCTACTACGAGTAGTCCCACAATGAGCTTTCCTCAGAACGCTCTGTTTTGGTGTCTGTAGCTTTAAATGCTAATGAGAAGCATGCGCCATTACAACAACATCAGAACAGCTATCCAAATAACAATGAAGGGTACAACACTTGCATTTCAGTGTGTATTCACACACATTTTCCGGACTTTAAATCACTAATTAATCGTTAACTGGGCTGTTAACTGCTAGCTGCAGAGCTGACGTTACAGCCACATTCGAAGGGTAACAAGCTAGGTAAACATATACTGTAAAGCAACACTATTATGTAGCGTTAGTTGACTTACTTGTCCAAGGTTTGTAGCTGGACCCAAGAGAGTTGGTACTGATCCAGTCTTCAATTGCAGACGGCCAGCAAAGCCAGCCGAGTTGTAGAAACAGTTGTCACTGAAATGTTTGGAGCAGACATGCAAAACTTTGGGGATTTACAGCAAAAATAAAATTGAGATAGTGGTTGTGCAGAGGCTCAGATGAAGGAACTAAATAAAGATTTGTGCTTGCATTTGTACATCCAAGCACTGAGCAACTTTTATGCATTGTTTGCTCGCCATGATGTCTCTCCAGGAAAAACCGATATCACATTTGCCCTTGCACGGTGGTAGCTCAGTTTCTCATGGGCGGGCCAGATGATCTGGGCGGGCACAGCAGAGAGAGGGGAGGTAACCTTCCCCCTATCTACGTCACTAGGGGGAGATTTTCAAACAGAGCAATTGAGCTTTCATTTTGTCAAAGGTGGAGAAGAACACGCAGGGCTTGGTTTACACTTATCGAAAATTATAGCCACTGGGGGACCAAAGGCAGGCTAGGGGAACTCATATTAAATTTAAATAACCTCATAAAATGAAGTTTTCATGTCTCCTTTAATGTATGGATGTAGTTTGTGATTTCAAATGTTTAGGCATCAGGTCAAAGGCGTAGGTTTGGTCTCAGCTTTGGTAGGGACACTGAAGCCCCACCCCAAAAAAACAAATAAATATATATATATATATATATATGTAGGTAACTGGTTCAGGTTTTATGGAGCTGTACTAGGCCTACATCATCTGTACTGGACTTCTAAGCAATTAAATAATGGATTTATATACCTTTTTACAACCTACAAGTATAAGTGTGAATGATAACATTCATGGGTAACATTGTCTAAACATTGTTTAAAAAACAGCAATTTAATGCAATCTTTACCAAAGTGGACAATTTAACTTCTCACCTGAACCCCTGATGCTGATTCATCACCAACCTGCTCTACATCTGTAGCTTCAGGGTGCTGTTTTTCCTGCACAGTAATTCATCAATTTAAATAATACAGACACTAACCATGCTTAGTTGACTGCTGACATTGGTCGTGATTATAGGGATATTACTATCCAAGGGATCATATAGGCCTACTTATTACTAGTTAAAATCACTTTTGAGTTGCTAGCCTGCTGGTACTATGCTAAACTAGCACGGTCCCATTATGGGTAGATTAGCTTTATCCTTCTGGCTTCAACAAGACCTGCTGCTGCTAACACACTGGTCGAATGATTGCAGACGCTAGGGATAGATTTAATACAAGCAAAAGTTACATGCTCTACTACTCTAACAACTTTCAAAACATGTTTCCATTGTAGAATGGGTGGCGATGTAAGGCTAGCAGGTTTGCACTGTATGGGTAGTTTTCTTGCTAACTAACAACGACCTTGCCAGCTCTAGCTACTTACTCTCTGGGTGGTGAAAAAACACAAAAGGGTCAAAAATATCAATGCTGAGACCAAATTAAATACTAATATGAGGCTTTATTATTTCCTGGCGTATTTAGTAGTTTACCGTGTCAGACTACTGACAGCTCTCTTTCTGCAAGTCAAGATTCACGGTGTGTTTCTGACTCTGCCACTTCAGCCAATTAAATGACGTAATCTTGTCTCGCAGGCTCTTGGGCGCATTGGTTAACTTTTTTTCACTTTTTTGGGCGACGGACAATAATAGGAAATGCGTTTTTCAAATATATTGTGCAAAATATTTTTTCTGAATCGATCCAAATTGCATTACAAAGGAGTTCACTAAAATATTGGTGGGGACAATTTTGTCATTTTCAAATGTTGGTGGGGACAAGTACCTAGCGTCCCCCCCTAAATCTACGCCCATGCATCAGGCATAGGCCTATTTCTCTATCTAAATGATCAGAGTATAATTATCATAGCAATATAATTGTTAACAGTAACCTACAATTGTAAAACAAACCTAAATCTGCCCTCCATTTCCCCGACACAAAAACCATGTTAAAAAGTTAGGCTACTGGATGTATGGATTAATAGTAGGCTATTTATTTAAAATGATGTCAAAAAAGCCAATTTAGATGAGTTTAGAGGGTGTTTTTTAATTAACAAAGTAAAGGTCTAAAAAGGTCCTCGACCTATGTAGCCTATCGTTCACGACGTCAAACATGGCGTGTCATTTTATTTTGATTGAAGCGGTGGTTGAGGGAGCTGTCATTGTACACAATTTAAAGGGAACGTTCTTTCTGGAAGAAGTCACGTGGCTGTGTGCATTGCTTTTGCCGTGGTGGATTGTATGATCCATGTTTTACCTCTCGGGCTGCTTAATAGGGTGCACGCGCAATTAGCTCGACTACTTAAATCTGACTTGAATTAGTAGGATTGCGTGAGCTGAAATTGGCCTTTATGGAACCGCTTTAGCCCCGCTTGACTAATTTAACCTATTCAAGTCTGGTTTAGGACTTTAAGTTTAGCTTTTTTGGACAGCCTTTATGGAACAGGCCCCAGGTCTCATCGAAAACAACTGGTCATGGGCACACCAGAAAATACCCGAATGTGTAGGCTTATTGCGTATTTGGGGTTGTCTTGAGGCAATAGCCAAATTTACCACGATACCACAGCCCCTTATGAAACGACATCTTACAAATTACTTAATTCGTCAATGTGAACTCAGACAATATGTTACAATCAAAATACGCTAAGCCCTAAAGCACATGTGTCAAACTCAAGGCCCGCGGGCCAAATGTGGCCTGCCACCTCATTTTATGTGGCGCATTTTAAGTCGCGGAAGATTAAATGGTGTATTGAAATAAGTCTTCGCTGCTTTACAGCGTGCATTGACCATAAACTACATCTCTCACAATGCATTTCTATTATGTTACGGCAAAGTGACAGCATCCTGCCTCTAGAAAGCAGTGTATGAACATCAGTGTAAAACGCAAAATTTAACAGGGTGAAGGCAAGCATGGTTTGAATGACAGCACTCCAATGCAGCTGGTTCTGCAAACTTACCCCATGCGCGTTTTCAGCCAAGGTCCCCGGGCATTCAACCCAAGTTGGTATTGCTCTCGAACTTGGTTAGAGTACTCAGTCAAGCTAGCAAGTTTTTGCTTCTCTTTGTCGAAAATTTGGAGCCAGAAATGATGAAGACATTACCTTCACTAGACAAGGTTTTATCAATTGGAAAACGGAAAATGTTTATTTTACATAAAGCTCAAAAAGCTATTCTGCGTTCAAATGAAAGGCAAAAAATGTCGCTGTCGCGCTATGCGTGCTTGCATTAAGTGTGGAAGTCCCTATCTAGCATCACAACAAACCCTTACATAATCATGATACTCCCCAAAAAAATTCACTGCACCCCCAGTCAAAGCAGGCAGCATCCGGCCCTGGATGGAAGGCAGTTTCAATAAAGATGGGAAAGCGAATGTTTGTGCTTCAAGGAGAAACTGGTATGCATTTTGTGTTATAAGTAGTGCTGTCAAACGATTAAAATATTTAATCGCGATTAATCGCATTAATGTCATCGTTAACTCGCGATTAATCACAATTAATCGCACATTTTTATCTATTCTAAATGTCCCTGATTTCTTTTTGTCCCAATCTTTTTTCAAATTTTAATGTTCTTATCAACATAGAAAAGTGGTTCGGATTGCTTTGTGCAAATATTTTTTTTTATTGAAAACAACATTGCAATCGCCTGGCTTTGACGAGGGGGCAGAGAATTCGCATCAGCTGTGTGCTTGGCCATCAAGTGGTATTTCAGACTGGACGTGCTGCGATGATAGCTCAGTTTACAACGACAAAACACACAGATCACTGGTCTTGTCAATAGAACCATTTGGCAACTTTTTAAAAGCAAACTTTCCATTCAGAATCTTATTGGCATCCATTTCGGCATCTCGCGCTCGTCATCCACTCAAAACGTAACGTTAGCCTACTACCAGAGAATGTCTAATATCCGTAAACGGGCTCTGCTACTACTCTTTAGCCAGCTCGCAAGCCAAACGAGTGTTTGGCGTGCGTCGGTAGTTGTTGCAACAGCATGTGAAAAAAACTACAAAGTTTGCTAGGCCAAAAAGAGCGTTGATCGCGCGATAAAATAATTGACGCCGTTAATTTGGGTTTGCGTTAACGCCGTTAATAACGCGTTAAACTGACAGCACTAGTTATAAGGCGATTTCGGTCATTAAAGAGAACAATCTCTACCAGCATTTTGACACCAAACACAGAGATAAATATGCAAAATGTATCCTCCAAGAAAAACAGCAGATTGTCCAAGAATTAAAAGGCGAACTGCAATTTAGGGCTGCAACTAACGATTATTTTAGTAATCGATTAATCTGTCGATTCTCTTTTCGATTAATCGGATCAAAAAACAAAAAAGCATTAATTTCCAACCCTTTATTCAAAAACTGAACTGACAGTGCAAATTCACAGTGCAAAACATCTTCAGAATGTGCACAAACAGGCACACAATTTTGAAAAAGTTATTAATATTAGCATGGATTTAAAGCTATTTTCAGAGACTCAATTTATTTGAGTTTTGTTTAAAACATTTTTGAAAATGGAAAGGTTGTGGAAGTAGGCCAGACTTTATTAAAATAATCTGGTTTATATGTATGATTTTTTGACACAATTTTGAAAAAAGTTAAAGGTCGCATGACATGCTGTTTTTGGATGCTTTTATATAGGAATTAGTTGTTCCCTAATACTGTATCTGAAGTCTCTTTCCCGAAATTCAGCCTTGGTGCAGAATTATAGCCACCGCGAGTAGTCCTACAATGAGCTTTCCTCAGAACGCGTTGTTTCTGTGTCTGTAGCTTTAAATGCTAAATGAGGAGGAGAGGTGGCACCATGCGCTAATGTTTACAGTGGATGTATTGCAGTGGCTTGTAGACCCGTTGCTGTAAGATGCCTCGAATTTGCCCAATTTTCATCTGATAACCCGGGTTTGCAGAGCTGCACACTCAGTCATTTCAATGTGGGGAAAGGCGGAAATCGCATGCGCCATAACACCAACAGCAGAACGTTATCCACATAACAACGAAGCGTACAACACTGCGTTACAGAATGTGTATTCACACACATACTTGATGCTATCTACCTTTACATTAGCGACAGTACCTCAGCTGATGGCTGCAGAGCTAATGTTACAGCCAGATTCTAAGGGTAGCAAGCTAGGTAACCATATCGCAAGCAACAAAATTATATAGCGTTAGTTGACTTACTTGTCCGAGGTTTGAAGCTGGACCAAGGAGTAGGCTACTGATCCAGAATTTAATTTCAGATGGTCAGCAAGGCTAACTTTGTATTGGCTCAAGTTAAGGAAACAATGGTGGCTGAAATGTTTGGCGCTGACTTGCAAAACTTTGAGAAGTTGTGACGGCGCATTTCCAGCGAAAATATGTGCAGAGGCTACTTGTGACGTCAAAAGGAGCCTTTGAGCCTTCATTTTATCCAAGGCGGAGAAGAACATCCTGGGCTTAGTTTACACCTATCGAAAATTCTAGCCATTGGGGGACCAAAGGCAGGCTAGGGGAACTCATATTAATGTTAAATAACCTCCTAAATTTAAGTTTTCATGTCATGTGACCTTTAAGATTTGCGAGGATTAAGCTATTTTCAAAGATCAGTGATTTTCTATCATTTGTTTGAAACTTAATTGAAAAAGTAAAGGCTGTGGAAGTATACCAGACATTGTTAAGATACTCTGGTGTCTGTCTGAGGTTTTATATTCATAAAAATATTATAAAAGTCTACATTTTTCAAAATGGTATGGGTAGTTTTCACCCGGTCCCTAGCGCGACTCTGCAAAGTAACGTCTTCCGAATGTGAGGTGAATGTCGAAAATTTATCGAACGCCAACTGTGCCAAAACGTGTGAAATCACGTTTGTGTACACACGTCAATTTTTGACGTGTACAGACGTCAATTTTTGACGTCTGTACACGTCCGTTTTTGACGTCTGTACACGTTTTGACGTCTGTACACGGCCGTTTTTGACGTCAGTACACGTTTGAAATTGGGTGCTACCACTTCATTTTTTTCTGAGGGGAAACCAGATAACGATTATTGCAAGAGTGAAAACCTGTCCACACTCAAACAATCTTGATTGTATTAAGGTTAAGAAATAGGATAATATAAATTGGCAGTGACATTATCAACAACTGTAGGCTATTTTGTAAGTTACTGAAAAAAATATTACGTTTGTATACTATATCATATTCACATTTCGAAAAAGGTATACATTTAAGTTAGTTAAAATGCCCACTAGATGGCAGTGTGAGTGCAAAAATAGTAAGGGCAGAGCCTCTGGTCAATGTGATGGGTATAGCCAAGGATAAATTGTGGCGCAACAGCAAGCAAAATCATATTACAATAAAACAGGTTAGGAATACACAGGGTTGAAGACAGCTGGACAGTCCACAGAGAAGCCTTATTCAAGAAATAAAACACATATAACCCATGGAAATATACAAGTAATATCCAACACAGGGAATGTAAAAAATACTTTTAATGTAACTGAGAGTAAATGAAAATGTACAGGGTCTGTTTTTTTCTCCCCAGGATAGGGATGGGAACTTATCAGTAGTAGTGGTTCCCAACCTTGGTCCTCAGGGCACCCTGTCCTGCATGTTTGAGATGTTTCCCTGCTCCAACACACCTGAGTCAAATGAATGGTTATAAGCAGGCTTCTGCAGAGCTGGCCCATTCATTTGAATCATGTGTGTTGGAGCAGGGAAACATCTCAAACATGCAGGACAGGTCTATACAGGATAGAGACTTGTGTTATGCTGGGTACACACAAAAATATTTTTCAAATCTTTTAAGATTTTTTAAATGTGAGACCACAAACATGAGGACAAGAAAATCCTAAATGTAACCTTTTTGATCCTATAGTGCGTGGTGTTTGTCCTTGGGGTTCCCCTCACACATCATGATTTCGGAGCGGCTCTGACGTTCTTCCGAGCAAGTTCGGCCACTCTTAACACACCTCACATCAAGGGAAAATCTGATAAAATAATCTGTAGATAATCGAGACATAACCTAGGATTGTCGGAAGGGGGAAATCGGCCCCCAATGTTTGTGGTCTCTCACAGTTTGAAAATCTTATAAGATTAAAAAAATCGTATAGTTTGTCCCCAGCATTAGTCAGAGCATGTTTGAACAGAGTTGTAAATTAGTGGAGCAAGGAACAGAGTGCCATTAATTAAACCTGAGCAACGAGTCCACATTATTAATGGCCCAGATAATGTGATCAGATTTAATCTCCATGCCGCTATGTTGCATTGCCTGAGCAGCACCTTTGGCCAGATATCTGGTGCATTCCTTTGCCTATTTGGTAGGCTATTGAATGTTTGAATCCCCTCTGACCATACATGGGGCATAGCGCACACATTTCTTTTTTCACTCATACTTAGGTGGTTGTAAAGTTTCAGCATAATACTTTTTCATGCCAAAACTAATCTTTAATAAATGTGTATGACCTTTCATTCATTATTTACAATCTCTTTGCATGCTCTGCGCTTGAGTCATTATAGGCTATGGTTGCATTCATCCCTGTTCCCAAGTCGAGGTGCATCATTTTTGTAAAATGAATGACACTGAATAGTTTGCCATGAAATGCTTGTTTTGTTGACTACAAAAACAAATTGTAGGCTTATGTGTAGGCTTCAGAGTCACATATTTATGGATAAAGTTGAACACATTGTTTATGAAATGTCTAAAGTTGGCCAATTTAGATTATGTAGGCCTACCTTAATATTCTAACCCAAGGGGGTTAGTATAGCCTATTATGCAGCGTACATAATGCACTGTATATTTAAACATCAGTTCTCTGCTTTTTTTTTTTACTGTCGGAGGCCGAACACACCACAAAACAAGGCTACAGCAAAATATAGGCTATTGACTTGATTAGGAATTAATTAACCTACGCACTATAGAGTCTTAATTATTATTATTGTTATTATAACATGTATATATTACATATTTCCGGTACAGCTAGAGCTTGCCTTTCTCTACCCAGAAGATGGACTGGCCAGGTTCCCAAATGCAAACACGTGCACACTGGTGCTATACTTACCTGTGGGTGAGACTTATGACACCTTTAAAAGGTGTAGCTTGGAATAGGTAAGAATAGGTTCTGCAGATCAGTTTGGGGAGGACTAAATGTAGTCGTAAATTAATTTTATTTTACATGAACACGTGTTTTGTTCTGTAAATGTATGGATTTCAAAGGCGCGATACTCATCTTTGAATGTTATGTATGTGATCTGCTGATCCATTGGGAGGGCTGAATATTGCTTTTCCTACATGTGTCCTATTTTCAGTTACATAATGCAATAACATTAAACACACAAAATTGTATATGGTCTGCTCATCTTTATTACATTGACATGATTGAGACTGGTTACTCATTCCAAGGCCTATTGACAATGTGATTACAACAGTTAAATTATGTGTGTGTGTGAACTGTATTTGAGAAAGGACATTGAGGACCTGATCAGTTCCCAAACTGTCTATCTCTACCCAAACAATTTGTGTGTTGCCTGAGGTGTTCCAACTGTTCGTCACTTGGTTAAAATTGGTTTAGGGGAACCACAACTCTTTGTAGCCAGTCAAAGGCAAGTGCAGCCACCCCTTGGTCAGCCACCCCCTGGAACTGGCTGCTCCAAATATACCTTGGATACCAGTGTGATGTTGCAACTGTTGTGTAAGACAACCTTGCACAAAAATTTGATATGGTGACATGTATCTGGCAGTCATCAGGTCACGTTTTAAACGAGGCAGGTAAAAAAAGTGAAGAGCCCAAAGATGCCTTTCGTTGTTGGCAATAATGATTCCTTCATTTTCTATATAGATATGTAAACAAGGAGTGCTAGACATCAGTTTCAAGTCTTATTGTCACGTACACAGAACACCACAAAGTCAGACTGGGCACTGACATTTTTGGGACAAGACAATGCAAAGCAACCAGGCATTACATGATAAGTACTTAGATTACATCTATGATAAGCTAAAATAATGAATAATAAGAAAGAAAGAAAATGATAAATTATAAGCCTCCTAAATATACAAAATAGTATACAATATATTAGACCTCTAATACAGATAATGACCTATACTAACCTTAGACAAGTGGGGTACAGTTAGTGCAATATTGCTGATAGTGCAACCAGTAACTGAAAGTGACAGGGTGTAAAGTGACTAGTGAGAAATGCATCAATGTAAAGTGGCTAGTGAGAAATGTCCATGTAAATGTTCATTCAGAAGCCTGCTGGCCCTTGGATGGAAACTGTTGTCCAGAAGGCAGCGGGGTAGAGACTGAAAGATGGGTGGTAGCAGTCTTTTAGAATCCTGCCAGCTGTCCTGAGGCATTGTGTGTGGTAGGTGTCCTGTAGGGCTGGGAGCTTCCTGTCGATGATAAACTCAGCAGACCTGACCACACTACGTAGGACCTTGCGTTTTTTGTCACAGTCTTTCAATGCGTTGATTATGACTGCTCCCTCGGGTCGATCCTCGGAAAACATCCATGAAGAGACAAATGGCGTTGTTTTCCCCTCCATAGTCACATCTGACTCTGGATGGGACACCAAACTGGGCGACTGCTTCCGAAAACAGGTCCATTACAATGTCAATTCTGTTGTTGTTTGTAAGCCTTCAGGAAAACCACCAGTCGGCTGAACCCATCGATTCCTCCATGGCAGGGGTGTTCAAGCTTGGTCCTCGAGAGCCCATGTCCTGCATGTTTTAGATGTTTCCCTGGCTCCAGCACACCTGATTCAAATTAATGGTCGTTACCTGGCTTGCACAGAGCTTGATAATGACCCATTCATGCAGGACATGGGCTCTCGAGGACCAGGCTTGAACAACTTAAATGTATACCTTTTTCGAAATGTGAATATGATATAGTATACAAACGTAATATTTTTTTCAGTAACTTACAAAATAGCCTACAGTTGTTGATAATGTCACTGCCAATTTATATTATCCTATTTCTTAACCTTAATACAATCAAGATTGGTTGAGTGTGGACAGGTTTTCACTCTTGCAATAATCGTTATCTGGTTTCCCCTCAGATAAAAATGAAGTGGTAGCACCCAATTTCAAACGTGTACTGACGTCAAAAACGGCCGTGTACAGACGTCAAAAACGGACGTGTACAGACGTAAAAAATTGACGTCTGTACACGTCAAAAATTGACGTGTGTACACGAACGTGATTTCACACGTTTTGGCACAGTTGGCGTTCGATAGACCGCAGCCTTCTGCCGGAGGGGAGTGACTGAAACGGGGAGTGGCCAGGGTGGGAGGAGTCGGTCACAATCTTCCTCGCATCGTTCCGTTTCCCTGGAGATGTGAAACATTGGAAAGGGGCCTGGGATTATTGTTCTCTTCTAAGCATTTTGTCGACATTAAAATCATATGAGAACACGAGAAATGGCAGGTATGTAGAAAACGATAGGTTATTTTCTAATTGCTGAGATTTTTCACCTTGTGACGAGCTAGAGCTACTCTGAAAATGGATAATGGATATAGCCGAATAGCCGATGTGCAGGTCGAGTTTATTGATATAGGCCGATTCAATCACGTTCATGTTCAGACTTGCAGACAACATTTCAGTAGCCTAACTATTGACTATTTTCTTGTAATGTGAATGTGTTTATTTATTTTGACTCCCTGTCCACTGCCATCGTCACAATAGTCCTTAGACAGACCATCGAAAGAGAAAGACAAGATAAATTTGACCCTTTCTGTCTGTTTTCAAAAAAATGAAATGGTCTACACAATAGCCAATCAGAAAATAGCACTTTTGTATCTGGGTAAGATTTAACGCAACAACCTATGAAAAAAAGGCATATCCTGGATTTGTTCACGTGATTCTGCAGCAACGTCTTCCGAAAGTTTCGTTCACCCACAGAGCAAACCACTGGAGCTCGAGAATCACTTTGAGCACAGAGTAAGTCATGATCTCCTGTTAATGTTACAACACATTCCCAACTTGTTTGACACAAACAATGACAACTTGACTGCTGTTAGAAAATGTTTCCCAGATAATTAGCATCAGTTTTTCATGAGTGTCTGTAACTTAACCAACAGTTTTACAGCCTGTTCACTGACAATACCTGCTTAGAACAAGTAGTCTAGGCCTGTCACTCTTACCTGTCTTTAAAACTGTCTGTAATGTTTGTGCTGCCTGTAACCCAGAGACTACATAGGTCACAAGGTCACTCTGGCAAGTGGAAGAGCTCTTCTGATTTGCTCCACACCCACAGTCTCCAGAACATTGGGCTTTCCCTTTCACAGCTCCGATATCAAGGGACCATCAAGACCCTGTAAGTGTGTGTGTGTGTGTGTGTGTGTGGCTCTTTGTACCGTCAAATATATCTGCACAATCTTACATCTCCATACATTATGCTGTGTGTTGGTTGCAGAGCCAGAAGTGATGGAAGCCTTACTAAACAGCTAGAAATCAGCAACAATGCGGTCAGAGAATTTGAATCTGAACTCTACCAGTGAGTACTAGATGCACAGAACTTGTCAGAAAAATACTATAGTGTGCCTTTTAATGTATACGTGCACTTTCTACAGGGCCATTGAGTTGTACCATGGTAAGATGAAGTGGCTCAACCAAGGAAGCATGAAGGTACAGGACATGTCAGGTGTCTTATCTAATGTTTACTTTCTTGTATTTGAAAAGCACAATGAAGAACAAAAAAAGGAAAAAAACAACTATAGGTACACTGGTTCTTCAGCTGTAATGTATTATGTGTGCCAGGTGTTTGGGCTGGTAAAAGGGTCTAGAGTTGGAGTCATTGTTGATGTTTCTGATGCCAACTGCACAGAGGAGAGACTAGCTGATCTACAGGCGAACCTTCTGGTAAATGACTGTGTTTGTGTCCTGTTGTCTTCATAGTCAATATCTCCAACAACTGCGCTTGAGTTAGACGCTTTTCCACAGAAAAACATTTAAACAACACACTTGAACAATATTTCTTTGTGTGTGTGTATACAAGTGTGTTTGTCCTCGCCAGGCCCTGATTGAGGAGCAGCTAATTTGTAAGAGGCAGCTGTACCTGCTGTCCTTTGGCACTGAGAGCAACAGTCTTTGGGACAGCCCCGTAGATGTCAATCCCTTCAGGTGAGAAAGAAAGGTCACTTTCAGGAAGTGATGTTAAAAGTCACAATGTGCTAACTAGGTAACTGGATGGTTCTGAGATTTACATTCACATTTACATTACATTTATGCATTTAGTAGACGCTTTTATCCAAAGTGACTTCCAAAAGAGAGCTTTACAGAAGAGCATAGGTCACTGATCATAACAACGAGATAGTCGCAAACATTGCAAGCAGCCAAAACATGAAGCATACATTGTGAAAAAGTAAACAAGTGCCAAAGGGAAGACCCATAAGAGCATGCAGTTAAACAAGTTACAAATTAAAACAACATGAACCCCAAAAAGTGCAAGACTGTACCTGTAGAAGTACCTGTACAATCAACAGTAAAATATTTCACAGTGAGTACAAGAGTTCAAGAGTTAACTTTGTTATAACTAATCTACAAGAGCAACAAGTCTCTCAATAAGAGTCATTGTGATCCTAGAGGAAACTAACATCAGGTCCAGCCAAGCATTCCTAAGTGTCGTTGTACTCCCGGAACAAGTGCGTCTTGAGCCTTTTCTTGAAGGTGGGGAGACAGTCAGTGTCCTTGATGGAGGTGGGGAGCTGGTTCCACCATTGGGGGGCCAGGCAGGAGAAGAGCTTGTGTTGGGACCGGGCGGTCTTGAGCGGTGGGACCACCAGGCAGTTGCCTTAAGAAGACCGTAGGTGACGGGTGGGGGTGTAAGGCTGTAGGAGAGACTTGATGTAGTGGGTGCGGTCCCGTTCACTGCTCGGAAGGTCAGTACCAGGGTCGTGAATCTGATACGGGCGTTGATGGGTAGCCAGTGTAGAGAGATGAGGAGCGGAACAACATGTGAGTGTCTAGGTAGTGTGGAAGAAAATTCTAGCTGGACTGTGTAGATTTGAACATAGTCAAAATTGCGGTTTTAATTTAATTTATTTAGCTTGTACAAACTTAAGATTAAACAAAGCACTTTGTGATCAGTCATTACGAAGGGTGTGCTGGTCACAAATCTCCATACCAAGTGTCCCAAAGTTATTTGATGTCACAGCTCTCTCCAGAGCAGTAGATAATAAAACCACAGGGGTTGGCCAGCCAAATGGTCAACTGTCCTCGGTGTGATCATCTTCAAACAATACTTTTAATTAACACAAACAATGAAACAGGACACAGTCCTTCTAGCCAAAGTTCAGAGCAACTGCCTCATTGACCCCTTACACTGACTAGGGGACAGAAGGCCATATAAGATGCTTCACCCATCCCGCAGGGCAAGCTGCCCACAGAGCCATCAGCACCTCACATTCACATTTGAACTCAACTTAATTATCTTCCCTTCCTGTCTCTTACCAATGAATATAGAAGCTTATAGATTTCATACACATACATCTATGCATATGACCAACATTTCTACCACAGTAGATTGTAGAATCAGAATCGGAAATCAGAATCAGAAATTGATTTATTTGCCATGAATGTTTGCACAGACAAGGAATTTGCTTTGGTAGGGAGGTGCATACAATAAACATATAGGAATCTTAAATGTAAAAGTGGTATAACTATACTAAGGATACATAAACTAGCAATATTAAGTGTAACACAATTAAAATAAAATATACAATATAATAACATATAAGTTGCCAATTTACAATATAAAATACATTCTAAAATACCAATATTACAGGAGTTGAATGTAGTGCAAAATGTAAATAGTTTTTAAGACATTCAGTCAGTGTGAGCTCTTGGCCTTGTTGAGGAGGCCAACAGTGGAAGGGAAGAAACTGTGTGGTGTGAGGTTTTGGTCCTGATGGACCGCAGCCTTCTGCTGGAGGGGAGTGACTGAAACAGGGAGTGTCCAGGGTGGGAGAAGTCCGCCACAATCTTCTTCACTCGTCTCAGGGACCTTGAGGTGTGCAGGTCCTCGAAGGAAGGCAGATTGCAGCCAATCACCTTCTCTGCAGTGCGGATGATACGCTGCAGCCTGCTCTTGTCCTTGGCAGTGGCAGCAGCGTACCAGACGGTGATGGAGGAGGTGAGGATGGACTCAATGATGGCTGTGTAGAAGTGCACCATCATTGTCTTTGGCAGGTTGAATTTCTTCAGCTGCCGCAGGAAGTACATCCTCTGTTGTGCTTTCTTGGTGAGGGAGCTAATGTTCAGTTCCCATTTGAGTTCCTGGGAGAGGATAGTGCCCAGGAAGCGGAAGGACTCCACAGTGTTGACTGGGGAGTCACACAGGGTGATGGGGGTGAGTGGGGCGGTGTTCTTCCTGAAGTCCACAACCATCTCCAATGTCTTGAGAGCATTAAGCTGAAGGTTGTTCTGGCTGCACCAGGTCACCAGGTTGTCCGCTTCCCACCTATAATCAGACTCATCTCCACCAGAGATGAGCCCAATGAGGGTGGTGTTGTCCGCAAACTTCAGGAGTTTCACGGACGGATGACTGGAGGTGTACAAGGAGAAGAGCAGAGGAGAAAGGACGCAGCCCTGGGGAGATCCAGTGCTGATGGACCGGGAATCAGAGACTTGTGTTCCCAGCTTAACACACTGCTTCCTGTCTGACAGGAAGTCTGTGATCCACCTGCAGGTGGAATCAGGCACGTTCAGCTGGGAGAGCTTGTCCTGAAGCGAGCGGGGATGATGGTATTAAAGGCAGAGCTGAAGTCCACAAACAGGGTCCTGGCGTAGGATGCTGGGGAGTCCAGGGGCCTCATGTATAAACGTTGCGTACGCACAAAAAGCTTGCGTACGCTGGTTTTCACGCACACTTTGTGATGTATAAAGATTTACTTGACGTGAGAATGTGCGGGCCTTCACGGAAACTTTTGAGCAGACGTGAGAATGTGCGTACCGTACGCAAAGTCTTGTCTGGCTCTGTAACATGGCGAATTCTAACTGAAAAGTGCCGAGACTCACCAAACATTACAAAATAAAGTTTACTACGTTTATGACGTTGACTATTCAAAAAACATTAAAATAAAAGTTTGATCATTAATGTGGATAATCACAACAAAATGCCAAAACCCAAAACGGGAAATGCTATATAGCCTTCTGTTTATAATACCGCCACCACTTAAGAACTCCTGTTAAACTTGAGGCTGTCAAACGAACGACAAAATCACTCAGGAAATGCATGTCACGCAACCCTATAGCTGCCATGCTGTTACAATGCGCCACCACTCGTTACTTCATTTAAAGTTTTATATCGGCCCATTTCTTCTTAATTTCTGCCATGGTCTGGTTCTCTGAACCCAGAGCAATGTTGGCCCTATAATAATAAGGATAATTTTATTTGTAATGCACTTCACATTTAGCTAAATCTCAAAGTGCTGCAGGTTAAAAACAAGAAAGAGGCAAATAGTGACAGTTTTCCACTCTGCCGACTTTCTTTTGTCACTAATACCTGATGACAGGCCGCCAAACAGGACACATCTTCTCGCCTCCACCTCCGTTGTCAGAATCTCCATCTCACAGTCCCTGTATTTCTTCGAATAAACGCTGTAGCGTTTAACGTTCATTTTTGGTCCGGCGTTTCTTCGAGGAAGGCATTTATTCGAAGAAATACGGTAATTCAGACAAAGAAATGACCTCAGGAGCGCATTTATAGTTCATCTGCATATTAATTTATGGGAGGACGCAAGGCGGGGTCAGTGGCTCGTTCACGTGCGGTCAATCTCACGTTGATTGCGATTTATAAAGGAAAGGTGCGCAGGATCTGGCGTACGACCGGTTTTATACATGTGAATATTTCTGTGCGTAGGTACTTTTCGAGTTTTGGCCGTACGCCATCTTCTGGTATGAAAGCTGCTCAATCCTTTATAGATGAGGCCCCAGGTGCTGTAGAGTGCAGGGCCATATTAACTGCATTGGCCACAGACCTGTTGGCTCTGTAGGCAAACTGCAGGGGGTCCAGTAGAGGGTCTGTGATGGATTTAAGGTGTGCCAGCACCAGGCGTTCAAAATACTTCATTACCACAGAGGTCAGGGCGACGGGTCTGTAGTCATTATGTCCAGTTGGCCTGGGCTTTTTGGGCACAGGGATGATGGTGGAGGACTTGAGACAGGCTGGCACATGGCATGTCTCCAGGGAGGTGTTGAAGATGTAGGTAAACACCGGAGACAGCTGGTCAGCGCAGTTCTTGAGGGTGGCTGGAGAGACAGAGTCCGGCCCAGCTGCTTTGCGGGGGTTCTGTCTCTTGAACAGTTTGTTCACTTCTCTCTCCTGAATGGAGAGGGTCGTCACTGTAGAGGGGGGAGGCCTCACGGGTGGAAAGGGGTTGTTCAGGACTGTCCAATTGTCTTTCAAAACAACAGTAGAACTCGTTCAGGTTGTTAGCCAGACGAGAGTCGTTAGTGGAGTGGGGGGCTCTGGGCTTGAAGATGGTAATCTGCCTGAGGCCTCTCCAGACAGAAGCAGAGTCGTTAGCAGAGAACTGGCGCTTCAGCCTCTCTGAGTACAGTCGTTTAGCCTCTCTCACCGCCTTGCTAAACCTGTTCTTCGAATCTGTCCCTGTCCCCACTCCTAAACGCGGCCTCTTTGTCCAGCCTCAGCCTTCTGAGTTTAGCTGTAAACCAGGGTTTGTCGTCGTTGTAGTTTACAGCTAAACTCAGAAGGCTGAGGCTGGACAAAGAGGCCGCGTTTAGGAGACTAGGCAGGCCGCTGCGTTCTGAATCTGAAGAGGGCGGGTTTCACATGTTGGGAGACCAGCGAGCAGCGAGTTGCAGCAGTCCAACTTGGAGAGCACCAGTGCTTGGACTAGCAACTGGGTGGAGTGCGCAGACAGGTATCTCCTGATCTTCCGGATGTTTTAGAGGGTGAATCTACACAACTGGGAGACTGCAGCAATGTCGGCCGTGAGGGAGAGCTCGTCATCCATGGTAACCCCAAGGTTCCTGGCAGAGGATGAAGGGGTCACCGTCGCAGATCCCAGGGTGATTGACAGATTTGGGAGACGGAGGGTTTAGGGATGATGAGAAGTTCTGTTTTGGCAAGGTTCAACTGGAGGTGGTGCTCGGTCATCCAGGCGGAGATGTCTGTGAGGCAGGCCTCAATCCTAGCTGAGATCCCCAGATCAGTCGGGGGGGACGACAGGTACAGCTGCGTGTCGTCAGCGTAGCAGTGGTAGGAGAAGCCATGGGAGGTGTAGGAGCCTAAACGTGGTTTAATTAAGTGAAAATGTTTTTTACTTTTAAAAGGTATAAGTTCATTATTAAGATAAATATGATTTATTATTTCATGATTTAAAATGTTAAAATACTTACTGTGGAGGACCTTTATTTTGATATGGGGGGAGTGTGAAACGGGCATAACGGAAGAATAACTGAAGGAAGGTTGGAGCGAAAACGTTTTTTGACCTCGCACTCGCTCTTATACTTGGATATAGCCAACTTGGATACTTTGTGTACTTTATGTATAACTTCTTTGTTTGTAATGTTGCTTGAATAGTTTCGAATAAACATTTAAATACAAGTGGATTCATGGAATATTTTCAAGACGTGGTAAAGAGAGATCGGGTCGAGCGTCAAGCTAAAGTTTCAAACCTAGGAAACTACACTTTGGTAAAAAAAAAACTCGCTATTCAAGGATTATTGGATTCCGAGCTGGGCTGGCTGGATAAAGAGGATACAATTTAATGGACTTCGTGGCCTTTCATGGACTATTGTTCTAAAGAAAAACGAGGACAGTAAGTTGAATATAGCTACAGATTGGTCTGCTAATGATAGCTACAAGGACGTATTTTTGTCGACTGGCGACGTGGGGCGAGTGGAAGGCTAAACGCTAACAGTTTCAGCTAGCTAACCAAGTGGACGTGAAGGACTTCATTTAACATGGATTCACAGGAAGAACAACGAACTGTGAAATTGACTGAAAAAGGTATGGAAGAACAAAAGTCTAGACAAGTACAAGTACGCAAGAACAAGCTAAGCCAGCTAATTAGCATGACTAGACAAATTGAAGAATTAATGGCAGATGATGCGAATGTTGACATTGTTAAGAATAAGCTGCGTGTTAACTTCAGTAATTTGCAGCAAGAATTCCACGATTTAAACCAGAATTTGCAGCGATTTATGAGCGAGGAAGAGTTTTCAGAAAATCTAAAGAATTGGTTTGAGCCTAGATAAGCATCAACTATCTTGCGGAAAGTGCAAGAGTGCAACGTGACGAGTCTGTGTACTAAAAGGCTTCAAGTAAACGTTCTTAAAGGTCGAGTTCACGTAGATCAAGTATTATTTCAGCGTCCTCAATGAAAATGAAAGCAGAAATTGAGCGTGCATCACTAGAGGCTAAGGCAGCAGCTTTAAAGGAGAAACTGGCAATAGAAGAGGAGGAAGCGGAGTTTGAGGCAGAGCAAAAGAAAAAGAAGCTGCAATAAGGGCTAAAAAGGAAATGCATGTCAGATGCAAAGTTGGAAGTTTTGCTAAAATATGAAGATGCACATGATGATGTGAGCATTGGTGAATCTGATATATCAGAAGATAAAGTAGTAGCGAAAAGTATTCTTGTGAGGCCACCACAGCATGCCACGCCTGCACAGAATGATTCCCAATTTGTTTCATTTAATCGCAACTTGTCAGCAGGAACAAAAATAGTGTCAAAGAATGCAAATAGGGATGACAATGATGGAAAAGTGCTTGAAAGTTTGTGCAAGGCCATATCGCAGCAAGCCAATGTGACAGAGTATCTAGTGAAGAATCACAAGGCATCTTTACTTCCTGATCTCACTATTAAAACATTCAAGGGTGAACCACTGGAATATACATCTTTCATCAGATCCATTGAACATGGAATTGAAAGTCGCACTGAGGATGACCGTGATCGTTTACAGTTTTTGCTGCAGTACACAAGTGGACAGCCACATGAGTTGGTAAAGAGCTGCATTCACATGCCACCTTCGACAGGCTATGCTAAAGCAAAGCAAATGTTTAAACCATATTTTTTGGTGATGAATACCAAGTTGCAGAGGCATATATAAAGGAAGCCATGGACAGGGAGACAATTAAGCCAGAAGACGGTGCTGCACTACAGTCCTTCTCACTGTTTCTAACGGGTTGCTCCAACACAATGCTAGATGTTACCTACATGGAAGATTTAGACAATGCAGCTAGCATTAGAGCATTAGCTAATAAGCTACCATACAAACTAAAGGAATCCTGTAGAAAGTTCGCCTGCGACCTGCAAGAAAGGACAAAGAAAAGAGTAGGGTTTAAGGACTTTGTTGAATTTGTTAACAAGCAAGTCAAGTACGTATTGCACCCTCTGTACGGAAACATAAAAGAAAACGTCTCTAACACAAAAGATTCAGTACGACAGAGGGCAAAAGGACAACATACGGAAAGGCCTACAGCCAAAAGGGTTTTCACAACATCCATTGCCTCGTCAGCGGAAAATAAAGATAACAAGAAAAATGAGAACTCAACATCAGACAAAACAAAAGCTGTCACAGTGGATGTCAATAGCAAACCATGTCTTTACTGCAATGGAGAACATCATAGCCTCATAGCCTGTAGAGGATTCAAGAGCAAGCCACATAATGAAAAAATTGAGTTTTTGAGAAGAAAAGGACTGTGCTATGCATGCTTGAAACATGGTCATATGAGTATCAGCTGTCAAGAGAAAGCTCAGTGTCAAGAATGTTCTCATTCGCATCCCACCTTGTTGCACATTGCATTCAAAGACTCAAAGGGAGATGCAGCAAAGGAAATGAATGATCAGCAAGCCGTAAGTAACACTCAAGCTCAGAAGTCAGAAACTTGTGGTGTCACCGGGGCCAGTAAAGAAGATTGTTTTCTTTCAATCATTCCAGTACAGGTCAAGGCACAAAAAGGAACCAAGATAGTGACAACGTATGCATTTTTGGATTCAGGAAGCTCTGCTACCTGTGCTACAGAGTCACTAATAAATCAGTTGAACTTGAATGGACGCCACACAAGCATCTCATTGCGAACAATGGGAAATGAGTCAGTGGTGAACACACGCATTGTGACAGGACTTGAAATCAGTAGCCTGGACGGTGACCAGTTTATTGAGCTTTCAGAAGTGTTCACTCAGAAGGCCATTCCTGTGACTAAGGATAATATCCCATGCCAAGAGGATGTCAGCAGTTGGCCTCACCCGAAGAATGTGAAACTTCCCGCCGTTGAAGCAGAAGTTGGACTATTGATAGGAGCTAATGTTCCCAAAGCAATAGAGCCACTTCAAGTGGTGAGTAGTGTGGATGATGGACCGTATGCTGTAAGGACAGCATTAGGCTGGACGGTCAATGGACCTCTTAAAGGAGGAAATGATGGACTGAGGTCTGATAGACCGGCAGCGGTTACAGCAAACCGAATCTCAGTAACTAGGCTAGAAGAGGTTTGGCATCAACAATTTAAGCTGGACTTTCCCGAGGCAGGGCAAAATGAAGACATTGAAATGTACAAGGAAGACCACCAGTTCATTGACATGGTGTCACAGTCATCACAATTGAAAGATGGTCATTACAGTGTTTGCCTTCCACTAAGAAACAAATCTCTGTGCATGCCAAACAACAGAGCAGCAGCAACGTGCACTGAACTTAAAGAAGAGACTTTCTAAGGATGCAGATTATTGTGCAGAGTATGTTGCATTCATGGAAGATGTTGTCAAGAAAGGCTATGCAGTGAAAATACACAGTGCTGAATGCAAACCAGCTGAAGGAAAAACATGGTATCTGCCACATCACGGAGTCAGACATCCAGTCAAGCAAAAGTTGCGCGTTGTCTTCGATTGTGCAGCAAGCTTTGGAGGAACATCACTAAATCAGCAGCTTCTACAAGGGCCAGATCTGACCAGTTCGCTAGTCGGGGTCCTCACAAGGTTTAGGTTGACGTTGAAGCCATGTTTTATCAAGTTGGAGTCAAAGACGAAGACACAGATCTACTCAGATTTCTCTGGTGGCCGGAAGGGAACTATGAGAAAGAGCTTGCTGAATTCAAGATGCTGGTGCATATCTTTGGTGCAACATCTTCACCAAGTGTGGCAACCTATGCTCTGCAGAAATGTGCAACCGATTTTGAAGATGAATTCGGGCAAGAAGCCGCTGCAACGGTAAAGAAGAATTGCTATGTGGATGACTGATTGCTACAAGTGGATTCGTGGAATATTTTCAAGACGTTGTAAAGAGAGATCGGGTCGAGCGTCAAGCTAAAGCTTCAAACCTAGGAAACTACAGGAGGTGATGATTGGTCCAAGTGAAGGAGTGTACAGAGAGAAGAGGAGGGGTCCAAGGACGGAGCCCTGTGGGACACCAGTGGAGAGCTGGCGAGGGCCTGACAGTTTGCCTCCCCAGGAGACCTGGTAGGATCTTCCCGACAGGTAGGATGAGATCCACCGGAGTGCAGTGCCAGTGATGCCCATCTCAGAAAGTCTGTAGAGCAGGATCTGGTAGTTAACCGTATCAAACGCTCCAGAAAGGTCCAGCAGAATTATGACGGATGACCTGCAAGCCGCTCTGGCAGACTGGAGGGCAGTGGTGACTGAAAGGAGGGCAGTCTCTGTGGAGTGGCCAGTCTTGAAGACGATTGGTTGGGGTCAAGCAGGTTGTTCTGAGAGAGAAATTTTGAAGGGTGGAGAAGGTAGATAAAAGTTTGTGGGGGTTTGAAGCTTGAGTTAATTTTGTTCCGAAAGTAGAGGGTTTTAGCACCAGTTATGTGAGAAGAGAAGAATTTAAGGAGGGAGTGATACTTATCAAGGTCCAGACCGTCTTTGGACTTGCGCCATCTCCTCTCAGCTGCCCGAAGGGTGGACCGTTCTTCACGAATAACATCCGTAAGCCACGGGCAGGAGGGAGATTATTGTGCAGGCCTGGTTGACAGGGGACAGAGAGAGTCAAGTGATGCAGTTAAAGTGGTTAACAAGGAGTTGGTGGCAGTGTTAGTGGGGTGGCATGAGAACTCGTCATGGGGGGGAGGGAGGATTCTACAATACAGGAGAAATGGGAGGGAGATAGGGAGCGGAGGTTGCGCCAGAAAGTCACAAGGGGAGGGGAGGTATGAGGGGTTGGAGGGAGAGAGACAGAGAATTGGATAAAGTAGTGATCAGAAATGTGCAGTGGGGTTACAGAGTTTAAGTCAGTGATACAGTTACGTGTCAGGATGAGGTCTGGCTGTTTTCCTGCCTTGTGGGTCGCCGGTGTGCTCAGCAGTGTCAGGTCGAAGGAAGTCAGGAGAGACAAGAAGTCGACGGCCTACGTTCCTTGGAAGTGGATGTTAAAGTCCCCAAAGACTATCAGGGGGGTTCCATCATCCGGGAGGACGCTGAGGAGCATGTCCAGCTGCTCCACAAAGTCGGCTTGCGGTCCTGGTGGGCAATAAAGAACAATTAAGCATGCTTTGATAGAATCGCATAATGGTGTTCAAATGATTTGGCAGTAACAGTGGATGTGTACTTAATATGTGGGGAAAGTTGAGTGGGGTGAGTGAGTGTAGTGGTTGGCGGAGAGAGCAACTGGAGTTGCAGTGTTCTCTGGGTGGATCCGTGTCTCAGTCAGCGCAAGGGCATGAAGAGAAGCATGAGATGCAAACGCCAGGATGAAGTCTGCCTTGTTCACAGCAGACTGGCAGTTTCAGATTTGCTGGCGTAGAAGGATATAAACGTATGCGGGGGGAGAGCATTTCATGGCAGGTTTTCCATTAGATGTAAGTGCAATGCACCCCCTGCTAACCCTGACTAGGAAAGTGTGACATGCCTGAAACTTACTGTGGTTACTCATACTAGTGCCCTCAGTGTACAGTAAGAATCATTTGATGCTGGGATATACAGAACAGACAATAGAGGGGAGGTGCATTTGACGACAGGGTTAATGCACCCCCTGCTAACCCTGACTAGGAAAGTGTTACATGCCTGAAACTTACTGTGCTTACTTATGCTAGCCCCATCTTGTTCAATGCACAAACATATAAAAGAACCCTTTGTTCCTCAAAAGTATTATTTTAATGTAAATAAACCAGCCTAACAATGATTAATTCCAAAACAAATTAAATAACATAAAAAAAAACATTTTTACACAAAGTTATACAAAGTGACTTGAAAATAGATAAATAATAATTAAACTTAGTTTAACACACAAACTAATATATAACAATACCGACAAATTAACTAATGACAACACAATTCTTATTTCTGGGGATTATGTGCACGCAAGGCACGAGTAGTCCTCCACCAGTGTAGGCCTCTGCACGCACACATGGTGGTACCATCTCCCACAGATGTTGCAGCAGATCTTAGAAAATGGATTAACAATGCAAGTCCTTTAATTTGGGCACCATCATTTCTATTAAACTGAGTGTTAATCGTACTGTTTCTGAATAAGTCATTCTTGTAATAATGAAATACAAATTTATAATGATCACAGAAATCAAACTAATCTTGAAGTTTAAAAACTGAATATATTTGTAATGATTTTTTTAAACATTACCCATAGTGGCTCATCCTTGTCCTCCATCCCACAGTAGTGGAACAGGTTGCTGAGATTGTCTGTTAAGACAGACAGTATTCATAAATATTCCAACAAATAAGATAACAGCAAAATAACATATTTTGCATTATTGTACTTCACCGGCTGTATGCTTTCATTTGTATTAAATGACATGCACTTCCAAGAGCTTGGAGATTGACAACGATCAGCCAAAACAATAACACACCAGTTTCTCGGAGGAGGGCAGTGGCTACATCTAGCCTCAGCTTGTTCACTGCCTTCTGTGTTGTTTTGATGTTTATTGCCTCTCCCTTCATTATTTTCTCAGCAAACTAAAGATAACATGATTATTAGATCAGCATGATCACATAAATACATAGTCTAACAAGATGACAAGATTCAAAATCCTAAACCACAAAAATAGTATGAATCAGAACAGTAAGCTTCAGGCATGTAACACTTTCCTAGTCAAAGTTAGCGGGGGGGTGCATTTCATGACAAGAAGGAATACAACAAGCCTGTTGTGAGATGCACCCCCCTCTATTGTGTGTTTTGTATATCCCAGCATCAAATGATTCTTACTGTACACTGAGGGCACTAGTATGAGTAACCACAGTAAGTTTCAGGCATGTAACACTTTCCTAGTCAGGGTTAGCAGGGGGTGCATTAAGCTTGTCGTGAAATGCACCCCCCCCTCTATTGTCTGTTCTGTATATCCCAGCATCAAATGATTCTTACTGTACACTGAGGGCAATAGTATGAGTAACCACAGTAAGTTTCAGGCATTTGACACTTTCCTGGTCAGAGTTAGCGGGGGTGAATTTCATGACAAGAAGGAATACAACAAGCCTGTCGTGAGATGCACCCCCCTCTATTGTCTGTTCTGTATATCCCAGCATCAAATGATTCTTACTGTACACTGAGGGCTATAGTATGAGTAACCACAGTAAGTTTCAGGCATGTGACACTTTCCTAGTCAGGGTTAGCGGGGGTGCATTGCACTTACATCTGATGGAAAACCTGCCATGAAATGCTCTCCCCACGCATACGTTTCTATCCTTCTACACCAGCATTATGTACATTTAATAGCATACATTTAATACCCATACATGTGTATGTATAGGGTGGACAGGTCTGAATACAGAATAGTCCATTGTAGGTGTGGGATTATCATGTTTTATTTTTAAATTTATTTAATTGACTTAAACAATAAGAATAATATTTCCTATCTTAAAAAAGGATTTGATGGTTCTTTTGAGTTTGATACATAGTTGATACATTGTTTTTAGTACTTATCTTTTGTAGGCTAGGCATGTGAACCTTTGGTCCCTTTTCAGGACAGCTGATAGCCTTTTCTGGATCAGAAGGCTGTTGTTTTCGACCTGTCTGAGTAATCCACCCTACGTGCAGGCTAACTTCATTAAAATCGCATGCCTTTGAACTAGTGCTGTCAAAGATTAAAATATTTAATCGCGATTAATTGCATTAATGTCATAGTTAACTCGCGATTAATCACAATTAATCGCACATTTTAATCTATTCTCAATGTCCCTTGATTTCTTTTTGTCACATTCTTTTTTTCAAATTTTAATGCTCTTATCAACATGGAAAAGTGGTTCGGATTGCTTCGTGCCAATATTTTTTTTATTGAAAACAACATTGCAATCGCCTGGCTTTGACGAGGGGGCGGAGAATTCGCATCACCTGTATGCTTGGCCATCAAGTGGTATTTCAGACTGGACGTGCTGCGATGATAGCTCAGTTTACAACGACAAAACACACAGATCACTGGTCTTGTCAATGGAACCATTTGGCAACTTTTTTAAAGTAAACTCTCCATTCAGAATCTTATTGGCATCCATTTCGGCATCTCGCACTCGCCATCCACTCAAAACGTAACGTTAGCCTACTACAAGAGAATGTCTAATATCCGTAAACGGGCTCTGCTACTACTCTTTAGCCGGCTCGCAAGCCAAACAAGTGTTTGTTTCTCTTTAGCCGGCTGTGTTTGTGGCGCGCCTGTTGTTTTGTTTCCGGTCTAGCTAGATCCGGTGTGGTGTTGTAGTTTTTCTAAAGTCGGTAATTGTTGCAACAGCATGTGAAAAAAACTACAAAGTCTGCAAGGCCAAAAAGAGCGTTAATCGCGCGATAAGAAAATTGACGCCGTTAATTTGGGTTTGCGTTAACGCTGTTAATAACGCGTTAAACTGACAGCACTACTTTGAACCTATACATTAGTATGAAGAGCCATACCATGTGAAATACTTTGAACCTGCTACACAAAATACATTTTGTGTAGCAGTAATCATGATCATACTGGGGTATATTTCCTCAGAATGCGATGTCGTGGAGCAAGAATTTTAGTTCGCGTTCGTTACTACCCAGGTAAAAAAAAAAAAATGCTAAGTATACTAAATCTTAGCATACTTGAGTATACTTTAAGAGTGATTAATCATCAGTAAACTTCAAGTTATTGAATGATTAGTTAATTTGAAGTGTGCTATTTTGGAACAACTTATTTTGTACTGAACATATTTAAGTTGTAATTAAATTGTACTAAAGCACAATTTAAAGTATATTAAGTGCACTTTTATGTGCTAAAGTGGAACAACTTCAAGTATACTTCAGTATATACAAGTATACACTTTAAGTATACGGCTATGTCCATATACTTAAAGTGTACTAAGTATACTTGAAGTTGTTCCACTTTAGCACATAATAGTACACATAATATACTTTAAATTGTGCTTTAGTACTTTTTAATTACAATTTAAATACATTTAATACAAAATCAGTTGTTCCAAAATAGCACACTTCAAATTAATTAATCATTCAATAACTTTAAGTATACTGATGACTTATCAGTCTTCGAGTATGCTATGGATAAGTATACTTAACATATACTTTTTTTACCTGGACCCCCAGAGGGTCATTTCATACAAGTCACACTTTCAATGCAAACGTACCATTGTGCAGCCAACGTTGTGCGACGCTATACTGACGGTAGAGTATATGCATATTCACTGCTTCTAACGGATAGCTTGGAAAGCTATCTAACTAGACAACATTCACAATCAGGGTGAACACTCAAATTATCTAAACTATAGACCATAGCATTACACATATCAAAACGAGCACAACAATAGAACTCCAAACAATGCTTATTTAACCAAGCTAATGCCCTTAACTTAGTAGCTTTTCAGCTTGCCGCAGGGCATTCTGGGTACCAAGAACAATGCACGAGTATAGGCGATCTTACAGCATTGTGTAACACACTTCGGTTGTGGATACTAGTATCTCCAGAAATACAGCTATGTCACTCATTTAGTGGCAGAATCCATTGTTATGTCTACGAAATTATTTTTGTATAAGTTTAGTTAGCTACCTTGCTAATCATGAGGATAGCCTATTGTAGCAGACCTTTCTATGTGACAAAGGACAAGGGTGTTTTGTCCCTCGGGAGTTGCTTTAGGCTTGATGCTGAAACCATTAGTTTACGTGAAATCAGTGAGGGCTGTTCGAATGGCTATGTCAAGAAGAGCAGTGGTAAAATACAAGTTTTGAAAAGATACCACGTCCGTGTCTCATGGTCCACACAATCATATACAATTATATCTAAAATGAGCTTACAAAGAGCTTGTTTACACTATCAAAGTTGAATTAGTAATGTTAGCGATGCTAGCGTTAGCTTGCTAGCTAGCCTATAACATTTCACTGGGTCTTGCAGCTCTTTGATTAACTGAAATTATTATGAAATGTTATGTTCAACATCACATTTATTCATTTAGCAGACGCTTTTATCCAAAGCGACTTCCAAGAGAGAGCTTTACAAAAGAGCATAGGTCACTGATCCTAACAACGAGATAGTCCCAAACATTGCAAGTAGCCAAAAACATGAAGCATACATTGTGAAAAAGCTAAACAAGTGCCAAAATGGAAGACCCATAAGAGCATGCAGTTATACAGGTTACAAATTAAACAACATGAACCACAGAAGTGCAGGACTGTACCTGTAGAAGAACAATCAACAGTAAAATATTTCACAGCGAGTACAAGACTTAACTTCGTTATATCTAACCTAAAAGAGCAACGAGTCACTTAATAAGAGTCATTGTGATCTTGGAGGAAACTAACTAACTAACAAGTCCAGCCAAGCATTCTTAAGTGCCGTTGTACTCCCGGAACAAGTGCGTCTTGAGCTTTTTCTTGAAGGTGGGGAGACAGTCAGTGTCCCTGATGGAGGTGGGGAGCTGGTTCCACCATTGGGGGGCCAGGCAGGAGAAGAGCTTGTGTTGGGACCGGGCAGTCTTGAGCGGTGGGACCACCATGCGGTGGTCTGAAAAAGACCGTAGGTGACGGGTGGGGGTGTAAGGTTGCAGGAGAGACTTGATGTAGACGGGTGCAGTCCCATTCACAGCTCGGAAGGTCAGTACCAGGGTCTTGAATCTGATACGGGCGTTGATGGGTAGCCAGTGGAGAGAGATGAGGAGCGGGGTAACATGGGAGCGTCTGGGTGGAGTGCTCAGACAGGTATCTCCTGATCTTCCGGATGTTGTAGAGGGTAAATCTACAAGACCGGGAGACTGCGGCGATGTGGGCCGTGAGGGAGAGCTCGTCATCCATGGTAACCCCAAGGTTCCTGGCAGAGGATGAGGGGGTCACCGTCGCAGATCCCAGGGTGATTGACAGATCGTGGGAGATGGAGGGTTTAGCCGGGATGATGAGAAGTTCTGTTTTGGCGAGGTTCAGCTGGAGGTGGTGCTCGGTCATCCAGGCGGAGATGTCTGCGAGGCAGGCTTCAATCCTAGCTGAGATCCCCGGATCGGTCGGGGGGAACGACGGGTACAGCTGGGTGTCGTCAGCGTAGCAGTGTTAGGAGAAGCCATGGGAGGTGATGATTGGTCCAAGTGAGGTGGTGTACAGAGAGAAGAGGAGGGGTCCAAGGACGGAGCCCTGTGGGACACCGGTGGAGAGCTGGTGAGGGTCAGACAGTTTGCCTCCCCAGGAGACCTGGTAGGATCTTCCCGAGAGGTAGGATGAGATTCACTGGAGTGCAGTGCCAGTGATGCCCATCTCAGAAAGTCTGTAGAGCAGGATCTGGTGGTTAACCGTGTCAAACGCTGCAGAAAGGTCCAGCAGAATGATGACGGATGACCTCGAAGCCGCTCTGGCAGACTGGAGGGCAGTGGTGACTGAAAGGAGGGCAGTCTCTGTGGAGTGGCCGGTCTTGAAGCCCGATTGGTTGGGGTCAAGCAGGTTGTTCTGAGAGAGAAAGTTAGGCAGTTGGTTAGATACAGCACGTTCAATTGTTTTAGAAAAGAAGGGTAGCAGTGATACCGGTCTGTAGTTCTGGAGGACAGCAGGGTTAAGGGAGGGTTTTTTGAGTAGAGGGGTAACTCTGGCCTGTTTGAAGGCAGAGGGGAAGGTGCCAGAGGTAAGACAGGAGATTAGGACATGGAGCAGAAAAGTTATGATAGAGGGGGAGATGGTTTGAAAGAGAGGGGAGGGGACAGGATCAAGGGGGCAGGAGGTGGGGCGATGAGAGAGAATGAGATCAGAGAGCTCTGACTCGGACAGGGGAGAGAAAGAGTTTAGACATTTAGTTGGGTCAGTCATGAATGATGAGGGGGTAAGAAAGGTGGGTTTAGGGAACCGACTGCTAATGTCTGAGACTTTTTCCTCAAAGAAGGAGGAGAAGTCGTCTGCTGTCAGGGTGGAGGGTGGGGGGGTGGGGGAGGTTTGTTAAGAAGGGTGGAGAAGGTAGAGAAAGGTTTGTGGGGGGTTTGTGAGGGGTTTAATTTTGTTAAGAAAGTAGAGGGTTTTAGCACCAGTTATGAGAGAAGAGAAGGATTTACTAGTTCTACTAGCCATTTGCCTACTTTAGCAAGTCACTGTATTTCCAAGCCCTGATAGTGCAACTGAGACGATACCGAAAATAATTCCTCAAGTAATAAGCCCCCGTTCAAGTGTTGAGCATTAAATAGAGATCTTGAAAGAAGCCACTTTTTTGTTCTAAAACCGGACTATAAGCCGCTTCGAAATAGAAGCCGTACAAGCACAAGAAAACTGAAAAAAAAAGAAAAAATAGGTACTTTACTACACACTACAGTACAGCAAATGTATACCAGTACACTGAAGGCTGAATTGATGAAGGGACTTCGAAATTAACTTAAAATATCCTAACATTTCAGCATATTAAAACGTTTATTTTTAAAGTAAGCTTTAAGTGCATTTTTACAAAGATAATTTTTAGCATGCATTCTAAAATATACAAATAATGTTTAAACACAAAGTTCCAGTTGTACACTTTAGAAATTACATATAAGTTTTACTTAAAGTATTTTTTTTTAATAATATATTTACTAAAAGTGTACTGTAGTACAATTGTTTTAAAGTGTGTTCAATGTATTAACTTTAAAATTGGTAAAAGCATGATGGTAGTATACTTTTTATATATTTTCAGATAGTACAATTTTTTTTTGTATATTTAAAATGTACTATTGAAAATGTGAATATGCTTGAAATACTCTTAAGCAGGGCTCGACATTAAGGCTTGTCTGCTTGTCCGGGACAAGTGGATTTTTTTGTAGGGCAAGGGAAAGATAACTTTACTTGTCCCACTGGACAAGTTAAAACTCAAACAAAATAAAATGCTTTAACTTCACCTTATGTTCCAATCATTATGTCTATTTTACCAATTTTATTTGACCGAATTCTGCATTAGCAAAACACAAAATGAGTGGCTTCGTCCCATGATCTATGACCGTGCAGCTAATTTAATTCTAAACACTTGAACGGGGGCTTTTACTTGAAAGAGGAATTATTTACTGTGTCATCTCAGTTACACTATCAGGGCTTTAAAAAACTGTGACTTGCTCAAGTAGGCAAATGGCTAGTAGAACATAAAATTTCATAATACATTCAGTAAATCAAGCGACGCTGTAAGACCCAGTGGAATGTTATACAGCAAGCAAACTAACGTTAGCTAGCATCGCTACGACATTGGCTAACTCTACTTCGGTAGGCTATCCTCAGTATTTGCAAGCTATCTAAACTCATACTGTATCTGAAATAAGACAAATAGCCCCGAGACAAGCTTTCACAGGTGTTTGCGTGTCTATGTTGCTTCACTCCGTGGACCTGCACCTTGTCCATTTCTGTTTACATTGTTATCAGGACTACTTGGTTGGCTGCCTTATCAGCGTGAGAAATACAAGGTTTGGCGTGAGAGTTTGAGCAGGGGCGATTCTAGGATCAGACTTCTAGGGGTGCTCAGCCCCCAATTAGAAAGTGACATGAATACAGTGCCTTGCAAAAGTGCTAAACCCCCTTGCTAATATCAATCCATAATTTCACTTGATAACAATTAATAGATTTATGTATTATTATGCAATATATTGAATGAATGAAAAAACTAAGGATGTCCCTTTCTTCATGAACTACCAGCATCAAATTATAATAATTATATATATATATATATAATTATATAATTTAGGGGTGCTTGAGCACCCCTAAAAAGGGTCTTAAATCCCCACTGGTGTATAGCCTACTTTACAGTTGAATATTAGCTGATATTTAACTATGTACATTTAACCAATACAAATGCTGCTAACACTTGCGAGGTACATTACTGCCGATGCTAGCTAACTAGAAACGTCAACACAATTATCATTTTTAATAAAATGATAAATCTTTACCTGGACAAGTGACTTTTGTGTATGGACAAGTGAAACGTTAATGTACTTGTTCAAAGGACAAGTGCCTCAAAAAGTTAATGTCGAGCCCTGCTCTTAAGTATACTTTTTTTTCACCTGGGTATACCGTTGGAATGATGAATTTTAAGGATTTTGTGTTGAAAATCTGATATTTACACAGATAACCGACATCCTTCACTTGAATTCAACAACAAAGAAGGTACAATGTGAGACTTCTGTCTCCCCTTCTTTTGGTTGCGATATCAAGACGAAATCCTTCACTCTTTGAATCGCACGCGCTCTTGCGAGGGGGTGCCAATCCAGAGTCTCATGCATCGGGTGATATAACATCGGAACATTCAGTGAAGTTTGGCTAGCAACATCAGTTAGGCTAGCTGGCTCGTAGCTTTTTCATGCAGCTTATCCATGCAGGGTTCTAGACTGAGACCAAATGGTCGGCTTTTTTACTGACAATGATTGCTTTCAGCAATTTTTTTTTAATTAGCCATTTCCCCCTCAATAAATATCAAGCTTATTTACTTGTTAGGGGGTATCATCGAGTCATTTAGCAGACGCTCTTATCCAGAGCGGTATATTTTCAGTTAGCAGATGGTACTGTTTGAATCGCGATTCCATGTGAAAAATACTGCTGGTGACAACGTTGTTAGAATAGCTAGTTTCAAAGGGGGTTCGGCTTGTTTCATTACAAATGAACCCATCTGCAACCGACGCACACCCTACAATTTCCCCCAGAAATTGTACCATCTCTAGTTCCTCTTTCAAGTAATAAGCCCCTGTGTTTAAATGTTGAGCATTAAATTAGCTGCATGGTCTGTAGAGATCTTGGGACGAAGCTGCAATAGCGTACATAACAGAAAGTGTTTCATTCTGTAGAAATTGTGTAAATGTTTTATGTAGTTAGATGGTCCGAGGAGAATGAATGGAGTTGGTGAAGCGCCCTGGTGAGTTGCAGTCATTCGCCATAGTTCTAGTACTAATCTGAGGCTAGTCTCCATAGATAGTTCTATATTATGTCTATGGATATCTATGCCTAGTCTCCTCCACGTCTCCCCAACGTAACGTCATCACCAAATTGGGCTAATATGCTAATGCTTACACCAAAAACGACAAAAACTGGTCTTTAACACCATTTAGAGACACCATGTGGAGATGTTTTTAAATGATATACATATATTGAGTGCTTCATTTAGCCATTTAACAGTGATGTTTAACCTGCAATATGGCCTTTAAGTCACGCTCCAAAATGTGTCATTTGCATATTAAAATCACAAAAACATCAGTCTGTCACCTTTTTTACTCTGAGGAGTTTGCAGGTCTGGTGTTTAAAGGAGATAGGAGCTTTCATGACACCAGACCCAGAGATTCAGCTGGGTTGATGACGCATACACACAAACACGCACTCACACATGCGCGCAAGATCTATGCAAGGGAAAAGATAAATATTTTTCTATGGCTCTGGTATGAACCTATGATGGAGAGCGGTTTCGTTTAAATGGTTAGCTAGCACACAAGCTAACAGACGAACTTTGTGACCACCATGATGTTTTGTGTCCTTGCAGCCGGCCACAAGCAATAAACGTTCTTGACTTCTTCACCGACTGACTGTACAATACTTGATAAAGATGAATATTTCTGACATATGCGCGCACACACACTTGGGTCCACACACACTGACCCACAAGGAATGAACTCATTTTAGTTGCATGTATAGGCACAAACGCTTATACCCTCATACTCCAGGTTGGGGGGTTGAGGGTAGTCCCGTAGCTTATCGATACATCCCCTTCTGTCTCTCTTTATTTATTATTCACATAAATTCCAATGCCTATTTGTATACTCAATTATTCAGTACGAACCACACTTTTGTAATGAGCAGACACTAAGGAAGGGTACACCTACCTGAAATCTCGTCAAATATTGTTGATTATCATGTTAAATTAACATAATCTGTCAAAATGATCATTTCAAGTGTGGGTGATGAAGCTGCACTGCCTTCACTCCTAGACTACAGCAGGCCCGGAGGTGGGTTGAGGAGCTAAGGGCCGGGGGGGGCTGTAACCTCCTCCAGGCTTTAAAGAAAGGCCTCGGTTTTGGCTGCGCTCAACTCGACTACCTGGTCCTCATCGTTGGCTCCAGGTGACAGGCCCTAAATTTGAACCAACAAGATGCTTTGCTGTAATGTTCTTATCTCCTGATAGTAACAACTGACGCATGTTCTTTTCTCCTCCTCCAACTCCCACTACCTCCCTCTCTTCACACTATCTCTAGCCCCAACCAGAGCTCAGATGTGCTCATAGAGTACATCGAGCAATGCATGTTGGGAAGGGTGTTGTCAATCCACGCTGTGTCCTACTGCAGCAGTAGCCCTGTTACAATTGTACGTTTATGAGCTTTTGCCCGAAATTGAGAAGGACTTGTTTAAAAAAAACTAAGTTATGCTACTTGCTTCAGGATTTTTTTACTGTGTTTAAACAGCATATAGTGAAGAGACTTGCTGAGGTGATCAGAGGATGCTACCACATCTTCTCAGCTTCCCTGGTAAACGGTTTGTGTGTGTGTGTGCCTATGAACTGTATGTCTGTACTCTGTCTGATGATAATTTCCTAATATGCTGTGTTGGAACGCGTGTGTGTGTTGCAGGGTATAGTGGGCAGCAGCACAGATATGGACCTCCTGTGGGCAGAGGTGAAGGCGGCCAGGGAGCTGGTCTTTGACATAGGAACACTGCGTCAGGGACAGCTAGGGGACATGGCTGTCACTGTGCCTCAGCAGGTGACTTTGACCTTTTGGAATCTTTTAAACCTGGCTCTAATGGAGAATACTAAAGCTAAGAGTCCAATGTTTGGAGGCTGCATCCGGAGTTTTAGCATTTTTATAGGAGCAAATATGTGTGTGTGACAAACTTACAGAAAAACTCATACATCAATATATAAATATTGTGGATGATATTGATCTTAGATATAATGAACATTTGTATTTCAAACATGCATTAACAAAACTGTATTGGATATTATAGACTACATTCTTATTTCGATCTTTCTCTCCAGATTTGGACAGAGTTACGCTGTGTTCCCGACTCTCCCTCGCTACCTGAATCACTTAATCACAATGCTCCTCTCTGCATCAAACCTCCTGGAGTCCAGCCCACCTCTTCAGCCTGTTGGCTCAAGAGCCACGGTTTGAGAGGTATTTGCAGCATTGGGGTATTGATTTTCAAAAAACCTTTGACAAAGGATGTACATCTGTACAGATAAAAGTATAAAAGCTACTTGCTACTCTCTGGCCTTTCTTGAAATATATATTTTATAGGATTAGAGACATACAATACTATGTGAACTGACTTAGTTTGCAATTGAGAGCTTCAAGTGTTTTATTAACATCTTAACGACAGAAATTATTTTGCCGAAGAGCAAAGCACAAAAGAGGTGGTATTTATGTCTCAGCATTTACACCCATGAACACCCTTCCTGTGATTGTGTAATCACATCATTGTTTTCTTATACCCACTTAGCTAAGAAACTGGGTCTGCACCAGGTTCTGTCTTCCAATGCCTACTCTTCTCTGGAAAAGTTTGTACCCATCCTCAATAAGTCAGTCAGCTCAACAGTCCTGGAGGTAAACCAGCATCTGTCTTTACCTGACCGTCTCTCTCTCTCTGTAGCTGTCTATCTGTCCGTCTGTCCCTCTCTTTACCTGTCCATCCCCTCAATTTTAAATCAGAACATCTCTCTTTCAATAATCCTTATTTTCAATTCTCACCCTCCCTCTTTCGGCACCTCTAATTTCTCTTCTAATTTCTCTGTACTCCCCCCCCCCCCCCCTCTGTTTTTGAAGACATATTTCTTTCCTTCCCAACATTTGTATTGAGCTGTAAACATCTGTCTTCCTCTTTTGTAATGCCCCATGTTATCTTTATCTGTGGCTGAAAAACGGATCAATACTTTCGTACTCTCCCAAATTGACTATTGTAATGCCTTACTTGTTGGGGTCTCTAAATCCACGTTAAATAAGTTGCAGTATGTGCAAAAGTGCAGCTGGAACGTTTACCAGGACCAGGACAGGTGATGACATCACTCCTATTTTGGAGTCCCTGCACTGACTCTCGGTCAAGTTTTGAATATATTGTATCATGCTTACCTACAAGGCTGTGCATGGTTTGGCCCCTATATACTTATCTCAACTTCTAACCCCCTACGTGACCTTCGCTCCTCTGATTCTGGTTCGTTAACTGTTCCCACTTCTCATTTACGCTCTATGGGTGATAGGGCTTTCTCTTATTTTACTTCAAAACAATGAACTCCTTCTGAGGTTATGCATGCTCAATCTTCTCTGAAAACAAACATTTTTGATTAATAGGTGACTATTGTATTTTCATTACTGCATGTTTTGATTCCTCTGTATCTATTGTATTTTATGTTGTAAAGCACTTTTAGATGCAACTTTTAAAGGTGCTATAGAAAATAAAGTTCATTATTATTATCATTACTATTAGACAGAGGACATACTTGAAGTTTATCACTCTATTGTTAACTGTATCAGTTTTTAAGTAATGTAATATTTGTTCACCAATCACTCATTCTGCCTAGTAACTAGCAGAACCTGGAGGAAATAAAACACATTTTCAGATATTACACCAGTCACTTGTCGTTATTGGTTCACATTTACAGTTATTGTGCTTTAAATCGAATGTATCATAACAAGAATATAGAATAAGACATGGAATAATGCTGGGCAGAACAAAAAAAAAGATAAAACGGTTGGGAGTCAAGTTGATTCAGATTTTAGTTGGATCTGTGACTGATGTTTTCATTTGGGACCCCACCCAGAAGGCCATGACGCAGTGTGAGTGGCATGATGGGACTGTGAAGAATGTTCACGTGGAACTACCATCCCTACTCAACTACCAGGTGCGTCCACCATGAATGTCCATCCATGATTGTCCCTTGTCCCAGTCTCTACATGATCACTTTATTTGTCCCTAGAGGGACATTTTGGACCTAAAGGCTGCCACATAAAAGTACATATAATTATAGTGCAGCAACAAACAAGTGCAGGCAGAAGTGCCTTCAAGTGCATGCAACACAACTCCTCATTTCACACCCTCCTTATGGCCTAAGTTTAGGACCTCAGTCCAAACTAAGACTTTAGTCTCTGTCTCCCCTCCCTCAGCGACGGTTGCTGTCCGTGATGCGTGTTCTGGAGAGGAGAGTAAGCTGGCTGGGCACTGGGAGCTGGCACATCTGGGGGAGCGTGTGTGAGCAGAGGTAAAGCTCTGGAAGGTGAAGCTCTGGCTTACCGGGAATCTGGGCACTGTCAAAACATATTTTAACACACTCTGAGATGCCAAGATATGTGTGTTTTGAACCAGTGCTGGTGTGGTGTTGTGCACCCTCCACCTCTTTTAATCTGTTCAATCTTATACCCTTTTTTCGTTCTTTCTTTCTGTCTCTCTTTCTTTCCATCTCTCTCTTTTTCTCTCCCTGTATCTCCCTCTCTCTGTCTACCTATCTCTCTGTGTGTGTGTGTGTGTGTCTGCAGGGTGCAGGTTCTAGTGGACTTGTCAGTACTGAACTCCGACCTCTCCATTCACATCCGACTCTCCCTGAGGGTTCTACTGGAGGAGCAGCTGGCCAACAAACATGCCTTCAACATTATCTCGTGAGGTCACAAACACATTGCTTGTTATGCACACAAGAGATTGATCTTGACCAACACACACAAAGCAAGTAAACAAACTGTACATCACCTGCCATAGATACACACACACACACACTTGTTTAGCACAAATGCTGCCAAATGCTGGTCTTCTCAATCACGCAATCTCATCCACTCTGAATAACCCTCAAACTTTTACTCCTCAAGTATCACACCTAATCAAGCAGGATTGGGTTATACATTTCTTATACAAATATAATCATTTTAAATTTAAATTTACAATTTTTATGCATTAGTAGATCTAAGTCTGACTTTTAGAAAAATTAGCATGATATAAGGTCTCAGTCCAGAAACCTGCCCAATGCTAAATTGTTTTCACGTTGTCTTTCAAAGGGTAAATTAAATGCATTGATCTTAGGAAATAGTCTGTATAGTTAAATTATGGTTGTCTGAAACCTTTGTGCTTTTGTCCATCATCTATGGTCTCTGTATAAACTAATTCTCAGTTATTCCCACTGTAATGTGTAATACTCCACACAAACACGTCCTACTATTCTTGACAGGTTTGGTTCAGTTGTCAGACCCTGGAGAGAGAAGATGGTCCCTCCAACCGCAGAAAACCTTCAGGAAGCCTGGCAGTAAGGCCGTATGATGTGTGTGTGTGTGTGTCTACACGCCGTCTTATGTTTCTGTCGGGTATGTTTTGGTTTTAGAGCTCTTCAGGAGACTCTTTTTCTTCCTCCCTTCGCTCTCTCTGTGTCGTTGTGTTCCTCTCTCCTTCAGGTGAGAAGCTTCTTTCTTCTGTCTGAATCAATGGTGTGAAATACCACTTTAAAAGCTGCTCCAGTCAAAGGAGTTCTGGTTCAAACTGACATGAAACTGTCAAAACTAAACATTGTCTGTGTGAATGAGTTTCTGCATAAAGGCTACCCATTTTCTGTTGATGTGGTGTATGATGAATACAGTTTATGAATTGAAACACACACAGCATCAGATTCAGTCCATTGATAACGTACCTATGTGCCCTGTCTCTTCTCAGGTGGGTGTTGGGTTTGCAGTGTACAGGCAGTAAGAACACCCTGGCGGTTTTGAGGCAGGCTCTGGAGGGAAGCCTACACAGAGTCAATTCTCATCCTTCCTCCCCTCCTAATCCCCCTCTCTCCCAGGGGCTTTACCTCTTCACCAGTGGGGTGCCTGACCAGGAGATGGTGAGGACCTGGAGATCAGTTTCACCTCTCCTAGTGAGGATGAGAGAAGGATGGAATTTAAAGGGTTGTCCAAGTTAATTGGGGAAGATTTAAACCTCTACCCCACTAGTAACTTCAAGGGCCATGTCCAAGTGAGGGGGCACTCCAAAGAGAAGAGATAGGGGTAAAAAATAATACATTTGATTGGGAATAAGTCTGGGTAGGGGTAAAGGCCGCAATATGCTACTCCAACTGTTTAAGGATGGGCGGGCAGACAGATACGGACGGATAGACTTTGTTTATAGTTCTCCGTAGGTTGTGGGCGAGGGAAACAATTCACCGCTAGAAGATTGGGTGGCGCAACGTTTTTTTGTCAAAGACGACCTTAGAGAAACAGTCTTTGTTTGGAAGTTGTCGTCGAGTGTTTATTTACCTAGGTTTTCGAGAAGTCGGAGCAAATTTACAAAATAGCCGTTTCATTAATAAAATACGCACATTTTCAGCAACTACACTGCCCATTTCTCTTCACATTTTAATTCAGATGCTGATTTACATGTACTGTTTAGCTGAAATATGAATTGTAAAAACTTATAGTAATGGCGGCCAAAGGATTCTATTCGTCCAGTTTATCACGGCAACCCTGCCCCCACCCCTGACGCAAGCGGTTCTTAATACTGACCAATCACAGCCAAAGGGGTATCCGTAACTATCCGAAATTACGACGGATAGTTAGAAAATTCAGGAGGTGCACGTCAAGCTCTCCGGGGCTCTCCAAGGGCTCTCGGAGAGCTGGAAGAGGGCGTTTTACGTAGACGAGGGCGTTCCCATGTGTCAAGGCTGTACTGAGGACCCAAACACACAACACATAAGGTTCTGGATGTGTGTAGACTTTATTTGAGAGAGATGGGGAGGACGGTTTAGGGTAGCTGGTAGATGGTTGAGCGGGGTACTGGTAGGAGGACTGGAGGAGCGGAAGCGGTGATCTGGTGGTAGAACGGAAACAAAGGTCAGCACAAATACAGACGTGGGCTCGGTGATTCAACAAGCTGTGGTGTTGATGAGGGAATGAGCCGCAGGTGAGTTGAGTTACCGGGAGGGAGTGAAGAAGCGGAATGGATGACTGTACCTGGAAGAAACAGACTAGAACCCGGTCTGGTCTAGGCCGGGGACATGACACCATGTGTCCGTTTTTTGGAAAACGGAGAACCCTAAAATGACCTTAACAGTTGTAAACTGATCAGTTTACGTCCCGAAATGTAATTACATTTTACTTGTCCTCTGGCTCTCTCTGTTGTTTGAAATTCCTCAGCGTTTCTGAAAATAGGTCTACGCAACCACAGTGCCTGGTCATTGATGTGTTTATAAGTGAACTACTTTAAAACCTTTCCTCAGTCAATATTGGACTCTGTATCAAAAACTTTCTATAACCAAAATAGTTTTTTTTTTTGGGTGTAGGATGCGGTGTGTTCCTACGTGTCGGAGTGCTGCAGTGGCCGACCACTGTGTTTGCATGTCTGTCTGTTCCCCGGGGAGGGGACAGACACACAGAACCGGTGGGAAGCGGGGGTCGCTCCCCCTACTCGATATACCACCAAGGATGAGACAGCCGGGGCACTGAGGCAGCTTGCACTGGCTGGGAACGGACGCTTCCACTGGATCAGTGAGACTGGTACTAGTCCTCACCTCTTTACTTCTCAACTGTCAGTTAAACTTTTGGTTAACCTGATTTATTATGTCCTTGTAGTGGTTGTTTCTTGTCCTATTGATAACCACCATGGTTGAAGCAAGACTGTCTGATTCTCTGCATCCCAAATAATCCAAGGTCCACAGAAAGGTAGAAAAGACAAAACACCATTTATTACAAACTAGTGCACAGTGCCCATGATGTCGTTGATTAAGATGTCAGTTAAACACAAATACAGACACCTTGAACCATAGGTGCATCGTGCCCATGATAGAATTGCTTGCACACAACCACAAATTTGTGGAATTATAGATAGGGAATGCAGCTGTTGATAACAGTTCTTCTCAGTGGTTTTGGTACCTACATTTCTCAGATCACAAATGCAATTCTCTGTCATCTCTGAAGCACTTGTTCAACCTCCACATCATCTATTCTAGTCAAATTGCCAATGCTGCGGTAGCCTACATTCATGCAAATGATTATGTAGCCTTCATTTGTCTGCTGTTTCCTATGTTATTAATTGCTTATGTTATGTTAATCAAAATGTATTATATTGGTTCTCTGTTCAATTGTCTTACCACCACAAACATCAAGACATTTAGTTCATAACATAAGTCATTACATGCACAATGGTTAAATCAGTTGTCATAATTGTAGGCCTAATTCACCATACAGCGCTTGCATAGCCTGACGTTGTCATACTCATAATTCTAGTCAGAATATGAGTCTGAAAACTCTCAGTTGGGCTGTGACGACGGGGCGTGTTTCAACCGAACTCGTAAAACAAATGCCTCTACGCTCAATTGGATAGACCTACAACCAATCAGAGCAACGTAATATGTTGTTTGTTGAAAACGAATTCAACCCAAGGGCTCTTTCGTGATGTTGTTGATTACGTTACTGTTGATCATCTGTCCATCATCATATAAAGCCCGCCCTGGCAATTTCATTGGTCTGCCCAGATCCTGGTTTTATGTAGTTGTTCCCAATACGAGGCTAAAGTGGTAGGAAAAGTGCCCACGTTCGTGATGCAGCTGGCGATTGTAATGTGTAGGTAATTTGGTGTTAAGAGTTTGTGCACATTTGCAATGTGCAAGCAGTTTTGATCAGTAAACACATTAATTTATGTAACAGAATTCACTGATCTATACTTAACATATATCCACTTTAGATTGTCGCTCTTAACTAGCAAGCATTTCATCCATAAATAAACCCCTTTGAAAGCAGAGTATGCCAGCACTAACCTGTAGGGGTGGGAAACTTTTGGTACCTCACGATTCGAGTCCTGGGGCCATGTTTAGATTAAAAATCGGTTCACGATATTTAATATGGGTGCATATTTGTGGCTACAGATCAGAAAGTAAGGCTGTGCCTACTATCAAGAGTTGATGTGTTAGTGTAAAACAGAGTGCTGTTTTTTCTCTGCAGGCATCCTGGACAGTGATGACATCAGTGCTCTGATTGCAGAAATGGAGAAGGCTGCTAGCTACTGGCAAAAGGTGACCTAAGAGCAACATAGAGCTTCCATTTGCCATGTTACAAAACCAATCCGCCATTAACAAACCATAACACCATACTCCGGTTCACTCATCAATAACTTACAATGGATTTTGATGTTATTGTAGTGTGTTGTGATCATAGTGTCCCTTGCTGTGTGTCCAGAGCTCCATGTTGGTGGAGTACCTCATCCAGAGGGCTGGCTGCCAGTGTCCAGGGAATGGTGCTGCAGCACCGAGCCCTGTGGTCTGGAGGCATAAAGATAGACCTTTACCCCCTCCCAGGCCTACTGCTCTCTCTCTGGCTAGGCTGGTCAGGGCAACACCCCCGTCCACTTAGTCCACTATACTCTTCCTGCTTTGTCTACTAGGCCTGCTAGTTTCATCTCCCACATTAATCTTTGATAGCTCCTAGTTCTTAAAAACCTAACTGTTACTTAGGAAATTAACTGTTAAACCTAAGAAACTATGAAAAGTGTGTTATTTGGTCTCCCTTTCCACATAGCTCAACCTTCGATAAGACTTCCTCTCAAACTTCAATAGAGCCTAATTGAAGGCTTCATGTGGGCTGAGTCTGTCTTTTTTTCTCCAGAAAAGCAAACAGAGCGGAGAAGAGTCCTCCCAGGGTGCAGTCCTCACCTGGCGCCCATGCGGTGCCAAGGCTGCCATCCCCCCAGGTGGGTGAAGGCTTCTCTGCTGGCCCAGCAGAGATCTCAGCCCAGCTGTGCTTGGGTAGATCCCAGTTTAGCGCCAGGCTATATTTGCCTTTATGTCTCCAAGCAGACATGTAAAAAGCACCATTCAAAATTGTAATTAATTTAAATGTAATCGGAAATCTCCCAAAATGTTCTCTATGCAGGAAAAACCCTGCAAAAGTGTATGTCTATAAACAGTAATATCAAGCCAACTAATTCAAGGTTTTCAATGCCGTATTGTGAGAGCTACATACAAGGATGACCAGTAACTTTAAATGCAAAATGATAGTTTATCTAAACAGTAAGATAATCAATACATAATAATAATAATAATAGTAATAATGAAAAAACAAATCAATACAAAACATACCTTCAGAGCAATCGTAAAAAAAAATTATCACAATAAAACTAGTCATACCGGAACTCGTATAGTAAAGTAAGCGTATAGTAAACAGAACTCAAAGGGAGTTCATAAATAAAATGAATCATCATTACTATCACTCATTGCGTTTTCACAAACATTCGGCATCTGCATGAGTTTACATTAGATATAAAAACATCAACAACCCTGTGGTATTGGACAGATATCGGGAAACTGACGGGTGTAATTGAACTCAGCGGGAACCTCATCAAGAGATCGAGGCTCCACCTCAGTCTATATGTAAAGGCGTTGCTGAAGTCCACGCGAGTGAGACACCATGGCTGCAATACAGCATATTCTCGCTGCTAATCAACAGCGTCACCGTGCGCGAAGCCAGATAGTTTATATAGCTAAATGTCTATGTGCGTCATCACTTCTCCCACTGAATGTGCTGTCGCTGGCTTCCCCGTATGGAGATCCAACGCCTCGTCACGCTAGTGTCACCACACATCCGGAGGGCAACCCGCTGCAATTTTGCCCTCAGCCCGGAGGTGCAGCTCCTGGCCTTGCTGCGTTTTTACGCAGTGGGAAGCTTCCTGGATGTGGTGGGGGACGGCACCATCCTCAGCAAGGCATCGGTTTCACGGGGTGTGGCAGCCGTGACACCGATCCTCCTGCGCCATGCCCGGACACATCCAAATGTCCACCACACGGGACGAGGTCCACCAGGTCCACAGTGGATGTCATGCCATGGCTGGGATCCCCCGGGTAATCGGTGTTGTGGATGGCACTCTGATCCCAATCCACAATCCCTCCCTGGTGGATCCGTGCTGGATTGGGAGGAAACATTACGCTGCCATCAACACTCAGGTGGAAGTGGACCACGATGGCCTCATCACGGACATCGTTGCCAGGTGGCCAGGAGGCACACACGACAGCTTTGTGTGGGCCAAATCAGCTGTGGCTGAGGCTGGCAGAGGAGAGTTCGGCAGGAGCATCTTCCTCGGGGACAGTGGCTACCCTCTCCGGAGTTACCTCGTGACAACAATGATCAACCCAGCAACACCACAGGAGGAGAGGTTCAATGAGGCCCACACACACACCAGGACCAGGGGCGCAAAAAGTGGGTATGCGCTATATGCGGCGCATAGGGGCGCCGCACCATGGGGGCGCCAAAGCAATGGTAAAAAAAATTAAATTTAAAAAAATTAAATCTTTTTTTGGTATTTTCTATTTATAGCTGCTGTTGTGCGTTTCTGCATTTCCTCAATGTTATAAAACATTTTAGAACCGCTAGGGTAGGCGCCCTATCTCATAAAATTGAATTTTGACATCTAGAAGGAGCGGGGGCGCCGTGAGCGCTGAGCGAGCAGTTACGAGTATTGAGTTGTCGTCTATGGAAAATGATGGACAAATCAAAACAGTTGTCGGGGGCTAAAAATAGAAAAAGAAAGAGGGAAAAGGAGATGACATGTCAAGGGATGCAACAGTAGTAGTAAATAAGTGGATGGTTAAAGGCAACAGGTAGGATTTAAAGTGTGACGTTTGTGCTTGGAGGCTTGCAAATATTCATGTTAACAGACTAGCTAGCGTTTGCTAACACTTGGAATGTAGCAGCCGAATTTGGGTTTAAGGCTAGTTTAGAATATGCAAAACCGAGGTTGCTGAGCTGAAAACCGGAAAATATAAGGTAGCATGTACAATAAATGACAAGAATCTGGAAAACATATTAAAACACATTATCAACATGGTTAAGTGGGAGTACCTTACTCATTGAGCGCTGGCACTCTGATCATACTATGTTAGATTCAGCCTGATAAATCCCAGTGGTTATCTAGGAATTGATTCCTACTGATCAGATTGATAGAATGAGTGATTGATTGTTTATTTGTTATGCAGCACAACCTATGACTGGATGGAGTCCAGTGGGAGCCAACATCAAGCAGAAGAAGGAACTTGAGGTTTCCCAGTCTGTATTTTACCTGGAGGATGGGAACAACTTGGGTACTGTGTGTGTGTCTTGGTGTGTGTGTGTGGTGTGTCTTGTTCAACTGTGTGAATATGACATGATACATCACACTTGATTTAGGTTAGCAGTTACATATTAAATTATATAATTTCATCACTCTGCCATCTCTTTTGTGTGACTTGTCTTTGTACAACTCAAGGTGTGGTGTTTAAGTCCTTCCCCAAACCCAAAAGCGCCTGGAAGTCTTACCCTCCGCTGACCCTGCCTAAGCAAGAACAGATATGTTCTACCAAACAGGCACAGTACAGACATGCCAATCATCCAACCAACTGATCATTCAGTCTCCCATTCAGTTTCATATGTCCCTACTCTTTCCTCACTTTTATCCTGTATCCTTCGTAGTGGCTGAAGCATTTTGGGATTAAGAAGCTGAAGTTGGACCTTCACAAACTGGTATCAGGACCTGACTCTACCCATCAGAAGAATCTGATCCCAACAGTTTTCAAGACCGTCTCTTCCAAATACTGCTCCTCCTTCCCCAGTGTCCACATCAACGTGAGTCAATAGAACACTAAGATACAAATTACAATTAAATGTAGATTTTTATGTGAGTGCCAAGCACCAGAAATATGAATATTTGAATTATTTTGGTGTAAAACTGGCAGCTCTTCTCAGCCTGTGTCTCCCTCTGTGCTATTTGGTGTTTCAGGGGGCTATCAGGCACCTCCTGCTGACCCCAGGAGAGCTGCACCAGTACTTGACCCAGACAGAGAGGCTGCTCCAGCGCTACACACAGAGGCTCCGCTGGCTGCTCTCCGGTCTCAGGCTAACCCACTGCCCACTCACATTCCTCCTTCATGTGGCCACTTTGAAAGGACGGCTGTTCATGAATCTTAATGCACTTTTTTGCCACCTTTTTTCCTCAGGTAGCAGGAGTATGTTTGGAGTGGTGTTGGAGAGGGAGGTGTGCATCCTGCTGGATGTGTCTGGCTCCATGGCCATTCACCTGGGGGAGTTGAGAAAGCATCTGGCTTGTTTGGTCTGGGAACAGCTGTACCGCAACAGAGTCAGGTAGCACCCTGCTCGCCTCAGCTGTAAAAAGGAATACTGTAACGTATTTTACTTCAGACTCCTTACAACACCAAAATTACTCACAATGTCTACACGCCACGGCAGGACTACATGTATGCATCATGTCATGAATCACACTGGATAGAATACCCCCCCCCAGGTTCTCTCTGCTGGCATTCTCGGGGGAGGTGAAGGTGTGGCGCCCCACCCTGCAGGAGCCCTCGGAGGAAGCGTGCTGGGACGCTGTGCTGTGGGCGGGGCAGCTGATCACCAACGGAGGCACCAGGACCTTGGAAGCCCTACAGGTGGGACGTCCAGAACATGCCCATGGAACACCATGACCTAAGGTTGCCTTTCTCAACCCCGGTCCTCAGGACCCCCTGACCTGAATTTCTCAGATGTTTCCCCCTACAACACAACTGGTTCAAATGAATGAGTCGTCTTCAGACTTCTGCAGACCTTGATAACAACCCATTCATTTGACCCAGGTGTGTTGGAAGAGGGAAATATCTAAGACATGCCGGGCAGGAGGTCATGAGGACCAGGGTTGAGAAACCCAGATTCCTAGAAGAGCAGCACAGGGACAATAAAAAACGTCACTCAGAAATCGAAGGTCCCTGAAAAACAAAACCCTTAATACACTTTTCCCCAATTGTAACTATCCCCATGTTATTTGACAGTACTGAAAGGGGAAAGAAATAAAGAAGTTTATGAGAAATTACATGTGTGACAAAGCCTCTGGTGTGACATCTGCATGCCTGTGCGCTTTAGACTGCCTGCGGGTTTGGGGACAGGCTGGGCATGTATGTGCTCAGCGATGGGAAGCCTGACTCCAGCTGTAGCCTGGTCCTCACAGAGACAGAGAAACTGACCTCAGGGAAACACATCACCATCCACACTGTCTCCTACAACTGCACAGATAGGTACCACGGTGATCAACACTCACATAAATCTAACAAGTCACAATGCACAGTATGTTTGGGTGTCATGTATCTCATTACTTGGTGTTGCAGTTTGGCACTCAGTTTTTATTGACTGGGAAATACTAGAAGCATTGCATGCTTTGTGACTGTATGACACACTGTGTATCGTCCTCACAGTGTGGCCAACGACTTCCTGATGAAGCTGGCCCATCAGACTAGTGGTCGGTACCACCTTTGTCCTGACGATGCAGAGGCACTCATCATTGGGGATTTTCTGTCCATCGACAGTGATGGAGATGTGAGTTGATGTAGTGAGTGAAAAAAGAAAATGTGTCATTATTTCATAACTGTTCTTTTCAACCATGGCTTGGCCCATGATTTTAACCTTTGACTATTAAAGTAATCGTTGATTACAAACCGGGTTGATTTAGCCCAAGACTATTGGTGCTGTTGGTCCCCCTTGCTGTAGGTAGAGGTCAGGTGCTCCAGATATTCAGATGTGTGTAACATCTACTGTAGATAGTGCCAACATAGTGTTTAAACTTGTCCTCATCTCTACAGGAACCAGTCCTCCCCTCCTTTGAGGGAGATGACTTAAGGAGACTAGCACAGGAAATTGAAAAATTAAGATGTTTCCGGAAACAGGCCTTGGCCTTCAGGTTTGTATGCAGTCAGTGCAGGGCCGCATTAAGGCAATGGGCTTCAGGGGCTGCAGCCCTGGGCCTCGCGATCAGGGGGGCCTCAGGGCGCCAGATGCCGAGTGGGTAAACGGCACCGCGCATAACTTTAGAAACATTCAGAGTGAAAACAAAAATAATGTACGAAAATGTCCAGTCAAAGAAAGCACGAGAGTGGGGCCAAAATCCGCAATAGGAATGAGCTCTTATAGCTTTGGCGACTTTTTATAGTCCTAAATGGCTGTCCATCAAAAGGATATGCAGTCTTTCGACAGACCCTCCAATCATCAAGCTGAAGTCCAGCGTCCAGGCTAGCCCACTCCTCCATTCACCCCCAGAGACGCTGAGCATCCGTGGGCGGGACATAATCGCAGCATTTATCCAATGACCGTATAGTTTCGAAGCACTGGAAAAAACTGTTCAAAGCAGCCCATTGAAGCTGTTGCCTGACGTTGTCATACTCATAATTCTAGTCAGAATATGAGTCTGAAAACTCTCCGTTGGGCTGTGACTATGGGGCGTGTTTCAATCAAACTCGTAAAACAAATGCCTCTTCGCTCAATTAGATAGACCTAAAACCAATCAGAGCAGCGTAGCCTAATATGTTGTTTGTTGAAAACGAATTCAACCCAAGGGCTCTTTCGTGACGTTGTTGATTACGTTACTGTTGATCATCTGTCCATCATCGTATAAAGCCCCCCCTGGCAATTTCATTGGTCCGGACAGATCCTGGTTTTATGTAGTTGTTCCCAATACGAGACCCTCCAGACCTAGCTTGGTCCTAACCAGACCCTCGTACATTGCATTTGTACAGAGGGTCTGGGATCTCTCCATTGACAAACGTTAACTTCCTTGAAGGCGGGTCCTCTGTTGAAGTTTAAAACTATTGGATCCGCCCAGAGCCACTCTGATTTGCCATAACCAATCGCAAGCGTTTGCCTTAGCCAACTCCTTCACCCAGTGCCGCCGCTCCCATAACGCGCACTACACGCTGTGCGTAGGGCACCAAGGCCTGAAGGGGCACCAAAAATTTGCCAACTGAAAAATCATCATAGTTATTATAATTATAATGCCGATATTATTTCAGTAGGCCTATATAAATATTACGCACCTTTTAGGCATGTTTATCACAAAACAGGCAAAACAAGAGATATATTTAATTGCTCAAAAAACGTTACGATGGTGCCCCCCCCACCTCCACCCCACAAAAAAACAAATACACACTCAACTTTCCAAGCTCGCCGTGGGTGCCCTTTTCCATCTCAGTGGCCTGACGAACTTTGACAGTAGGCTAGGTAAACTTTTCGAAAATGGCCTCAAAAAGACAACAGGAGTCAGGGGCAGAAAAAGAAATAAACTGCAAGATGATGCCCGTGCATCACTTTCAGCTAAGTCCATGTTTAATTATTGTTAAATACGGGAAATATGCTGCTAACTTATACTTAGCCTATGCATACACCTCGAACTAGCTGACGTTATTGCTAATTTTAGCACACTCAAATATGTTAGGTGCAAACTAAATTTAGATTTTACTGTTAAACAATATCTATGCATTTGAAATAACTGACGCCAGCTAGATGTTACTTTACTGTACATTCTATGATGCTTTTATATTCGATTGATCAAATAGTTTTTAAATGAGTATAGGTGGAGAGCTCCTTGGCTGCATGCTTTCAGTTTTAAATGTTTATAATTAATTTGGAAAACCATGCTAAGACACGTAAGGGTGGGGCTGAAAAATTAAGAGACAAAAATACATCATTCACTCAAATAAAGGCCCCAAAATTGCGCGCTCGCATTAACTCCGTAACCAGCATCATGTCAAACACAGAATGTGGATGCATTGACAGGGCAGCTGTGGTGGTGGGGGGGCATCATAAAGGAATTATGCGTAGGGCACCAAAATGGCTAGCGGCGGCACTGCCTTCACCGCTACTGTAACGGAGCTAGCTGCCGTAGCTGGAAAATCAATTTTTTCCCGAACCCCGTGGGGAGGAGGGCCACAACATCATGGCCACCAACAAAACTCAGCAAGGAATGTTCTTGCTCTGGCTTTAACCTATGGATATTCGGCAGCGTTGCTGCCACAACCGCAGAATAGTTTATCTCGCATCTTTCTCCGCCGCCATTACTGAACTACTCAAACTAGTGCACGACATTAACGTCATCGTTCTCAGCCACTCCCTCTGTTCGCTGATTGGACCTACAAAAAATGTGTTTCTAGAAACCGACTTCAGAGCCTAGCTCCCAGACCTAGTACAGAAGCAAAATCCAAATTGAGCGGAAGTAAGTAGGAGGGCAGAGCCAGGCTACTCCAGACCAAATCTTTTTGTGGGCGGGGCGAAGTTGGGCTGGCAGCCAGGCTATTGAAGCTGGGCTTCAACAGGGAAATGCACTGTGACGCTACCGGACTGTATGAGAAGGAAATCAGTCAGTCGACCTGCTACCTAGCTGATTCTGAACGAACTCGTCTTCGAGATGAACGTGTTCTTAACGCATTTAAAATGTTAACACAATAGTAAATATTCGACAACGGCGGCGTCACTATTTCAATCAGCGTATCGCATCAAGTTCAAGCGTAGAGTTTGGGTTTGGTGGAAAAAAATCTAAGGTTCGGCCGAAACCGACTCCCGTCAAAAAGCCCATTATTCGGCCGAAACCAAATCCTGGATTCGGTGCATCCCTAGTCAATAGAGCATGACATACTGTGTCAACTGGACTTAGAAAAGCTCATTGATGAGTTTGCAGAACGAGCAAAAACGGGCCTTTTAATATCACTGATGTGATGATGGTGATGGTGAGTTTAAACTGATCTTATTTATAGAGTGGCTCTGTGGACTTTAAAGCACTGATGTGTCCGTGCACTGAGTTCAGTAAAGTTGGCATGACATTCACAGATTCAAATTTGCGGGATAAATAACTCTATAGTGAAATGTTATTAAATCACAAATAGCGCATATTTTGTACTGTCGTAAGTTAAACAACGAGCTACAAAGTCATTTGGATTCGTGTGCGTGTCATGATGTGCGTCGGGGTGATATAGGGGCCTCATTCTGGTAATTAGCCCCAGGCCTCAAAATGTCTTAATCCGGCCCTGAGTCAGTGTCTAAATGGAATTTACAGATTAGAAACTTTCTTAACTGTACTGTATAATTTCATTATTTGTGGTGATGGTTATTGTGATACAGGAAAATGTATGACTAAACTCTGCACATATTTTGACAGAGAAATCATCTCGGTGAAGAAGCATCCAGAAACAAAATAATATTGGCAACAAGATTCATGGTTACCAACTGTACAGAGTGCAGAGGAAGACTTTGCTTTTTTATGTATGGTATTAAAAACTATCATATTATTCTTTAAATTTGTAATACGCTGTTAAAAATCCAGATTTAAATAAAGACATGGCGTTTTCATGACATTAAAGTTTTCTGTTTCAAATGACATGCATTTATTTCGTCCATGTCAAATATATACCATATCAGATAACCCATTTCACTAAACAACTGGATGCAATTGTGGAGCATGCGAGCTTTTTCAAGAGTTTACGGTGAACGCCTTACAGGTAAGACCACAGATGATTGGCAGGTGGAGGGATGTCTATGCAGACCGTTGGGACATAGGAGAGTGGTCTACGGAAAAGGTACAAAGAATATTTGTTTTATATTTGTTAACTTAATGGACTTAATGTACGCACGGAGGATAGGCGAAATGGTTATCGACATTCGAATATGGATGTTTTGAGACGTGCGGTACTAATCTAAGTCACGGAGTGTCTTGGACATAGTGATCGACATTTTTGTAATAGGATGCTGGCATTCCGAAAATGAGACAAACATTTGATACATTCTACTGAATTGGATCAAATTCCACATCAATGATCATTCGTTATGTTTTCGTTTCGGTTTAATCTTGTTTTAAACACTTGAAAATTAACGACGGCACCTGTATGAGCGCGTCGCTAGGTGTTCTTATTTCAATGAGATGAGATAATTCAATGAGTAAACATGAGCTTTCTCTACACGTTTAATGCAATACAATTTGTACTACATTTCTATAATAGAGTTATTGTCAAAGTCTCAGAGTATTAGAAAATTGCTTCACGTTGTTCTCTGCAGTAGACCATCGATAGGATACAGTAACAGAACCATAATAAACTTTTTTTGACAAATGTCAAATAGCTAATAAAACAAATGAGAAATGTCGTTTATTTCCTAATGTAAAAAAACGAACAAAAAACATTTGACATCTTATTTTGTCATCTTCCCTCCAGTTTTTCATCCTTTCAGCATCAGTGAATGGAACTGCGCGCCCCCAGCATGAAAGAAAGCGGCTCCATGTATCAGGTGGAGCAGCTGCTCTGCTCCAGCATCTCAGTCCCTGACACAGGAGCTGGGCTGTGTCGCCTGCATGCCAAAAGCAACCACAATTACCACCCATACAGCCAGCAGGCTTGGATGGGCAGCTCAGCTCCAGCCGTAGCTCTGGCCTCAGCCCTGCCCTCCGCCCCAGCCACAGAAACCCGGCACAGGGCCAACGGGGTGCCTGCCTTGTGCAGCAGCTCAGAGTGTGCAGCTTCCAGACTAGATGAGGGAATGGCCCTGGCCAAGAGAGGTGCTGGGGTTGGAGTAGGGAAGGTGCTGGTGACAGGGGGAACAGGGTATTTTGGATTCAAGCTGGGCCAAGCGCTTGCCAGTCAGGGGGTGGAGGTGGTCCTGCTGGATCTGCACAAGCCACCCTGGGAGACTCCCGATGGAGCCCTCTTCCATCAGGTACTAAACATGAAACACAACTCTACTGTTTTAATAAGGACGTTGCACAGAGGGCATCAGTCAGTTTGTTTTCTTCTCGTGTGTAGTGCTGTGGTTGGGTTGGATGTGGTAGAGTTATGGTTGTGGTCTTCTGGTCGGCCTGTGGTTGAAAACATACACAGGTGAGTGATCCACCTGAATAGCGCCAGGTGTTGACCAGGCCAGAGAAGACACATGCAGGTTGATTCAGGTTACAGGTGGAGTCTCATGACACTTCACCTTAATTGTACCGGCCTCTCTCATGGTTTCAATATTATAATGGGCAACCCATGTATGTCATCTGCTGTGTGTTCAAGCTATTGAATGTTTCAACATGAAATGCAGGTGGAGCATTCTGCTGCCATCGTATCAAATGGAGTTCTCTATAAATACACATATATTCATAATAGCAATTATTTTAACTCCCCCAATTCTACTATTGAGTTATAATATCTACTGGGTACATATACAGTATATATACTGTGTATACATATGTATACACATATATTTATAGATATGTGTATATTCTGTATACATATCTATCTAATATATATATCATTGTTTTTATTTTACAGAGTGACATCCGTGACTATGGCTCTCTCCATAAGGTGTGCGAGGGGGTGGACTGTATCTTCCATACCGCTTCGTATGGAATGTCTGGCCCAGAACAGGTTAGGGTGTTTGAGCACATCCTCAAATGCAAGACACCATCCTGCAAACAAGTTTTACCTCATTATTGAGCATAACCCTCCCTCAACACCTACCGTCCTGTGCTAGGAAAAGGACTTTCTCACAAACAGGTGTCCATTCATAATAAATTAAAACACAGCTCTTCAGGACTCGTCAGCCTAAGCTAAACATCCATCTCACCAGGGTGGCAGCTTGGGAAATTTGCTGCCCTAAGTAGAAACGTCTGCCTCTCTTTATCCTCCTTATTTGGTTTAGGTTACATAATCAACTCATATCAAATAAAATCAAACTTTATTTGTTCGGCACATTTCATACACGGAGGTAAAACAATGTTCCATACATGTTAAATAAATACATTTTACAGTGAGTGATAAGCGAGATCCAAGAGATATGTCTTAAGTGTATGTTTAAAAGTTTCGACATGCCTTTCTCTAATCTCCACCTTCTACAATGTGAACCGACAAGTTCCAGCATCTCTTGAGTTGATGGGGTTTTTCACATACTGTACTTTACACAGACTGACATCAGGCTATCAACAGGTGTCTCTGGCTAATGCTGCTGCAGGCTTTGCCTCCAAACTAAAATGAAAACATACTCAAACATAGTCAGGAATGAAAATGTTTATCTTTTCTTTGCGTCTTCCTCAGCTGAGGAAAGAGCAGGTGGAGTCTGTCAATGTTGGAGGGACACACAACGTCATTAAAGGTGATTACTCAACAGCCAGCACATCACCCTCAACACCACCCATTAAATGCCCATTCAGGTCATTCCTATAACAGTCCTCAGTGGGTTGTTCTGAGCCATCCAAGATCGTAATCAGGCACAAGGTGCCCCTGGAGGTACGTTATGGCACGAGCATAGGACTGTTTTTGTTTTCAAAAGCCTTGGAAGTGGCAAACTAACAATTATACACAAAACATTGGATCATGGCTTAGCCTTTTCTTGGTCCTTACTGACTCGGAGGTTGTTAACCACATTAGACATATTGGACTGTCTCTCAACTTCAGTTGCATGGCTAGATAGTGTTTTGTGTGTGTGTTTATTTGTGTGTATGTGTGTGGTCTTGTTTAACTCTCCTTGTGGGAACCAAATGTTCTCACAAGTAAAGTGAAACTTGAAAAATGTAACTTTGTGGGTCATTTTTTCAAGGGGTTTAGTGTTAGGGTTACAATTACATTTAAGGCTAAGGTTAGGGTAAGGGTCGGGCCATCCTAGGATAGAAAAACAAATCTGTTTGTGAGTGTGTGTATGTATGTATGTGTGTGTCTGTGCATTTGTGTCTGTATGTGTGTATATGTGTCATCATCTACTGTTTGCAGTGTGTTTGGAGAGAGGTATTCCCAGACTGGTTTACACCAGTACAGTCAACGTGGCATTTGCTGGCAAACCGATCGAGGAGGGTGACGAGGATTCTGTCCCCTGTGTGCCCCTGGACATGGTAAGGAATGAAAGACTCACTCTGTTAGCTTGTACTGGATGTCAAATGTTAGTTATGAATCCACACTGAAGTGGTATGATGCAAGGTAGTTGGACTTAGTGGAGACTCAATCGGATTTCAAGGGAAATATGTACTGTAATTAATTTACTAACATGATTTAATATGATGAACATGATTTAACATGATTGCTCTGTCTTTGAGAGAGACCAAAGCTAAAGTCTAAACTGGCAGACGCTTGTCATCTCTGCTGTGTTACTTTGTCATCACCTGTGTGTGTACAATATGAGTGTGGAGGCACCAATTTAATAAGATTACCATGACTCTCCCTGTTTCCTTTGTTGTCCAACAGTACATCTCTAGCACCATCGTGATCATCAAAATGCTACTTTCTTCTATCCTAGCACATAGATCACTACTCCAGAACCAAAGCTGTTGCTGACCAGATGGTCCTCTCAGCCAATGGGTGCTCTCTCAAAGGTATGGGGCTCACTCTATTGGCTGTGCCAGCAGTGTAAAATATTTCTACTTGGGCTGTCAAGCAATTCAAATATTTAATCGCAATTAATCGCATTATTTCATATGATTAATTTTGCGATTAATCGCAATTAATCGCAAAATTATTCAATCTATTTAATCTGTCAAAACATTAAAAACAAGGGTGTACTAAACTTCAAATAGGCCTAACTGGATGATAATGTCAATATAACAAGTTCAGATGGAACACAATTTAAATTGTGAGGGAGTTTTATTCTCACAAACTATACTGCTGTATAATAAACATCTAAAAGCCTTTTCTCCATCATTCAGCTACCGTCGGCAGTTGAAGTCATGTGACGACAGGTGATTCCCAGGGTCAAAAAGAAACCTGTGTTAGCGGCACTATTTATTTTTGTTGCGTTAAAGTGAGATTGCGTAAACGTGTTATTAACGCGTTAACTTTGACAGCCCTAATTTCTACACATAGAACCTGCTCAATTCAGTGTTACGTACAATGTAGAAGTGTGTATGGAGATTGTATTGGTGCATTGATGGTACCTACGTTTCCCAAATTTGTTAAGAAGCTCTTAACGGTAAGAGCTTCTTAGGAGTGTTCTAAGAGCGCTTGCGGCCATCGTATGGATCCTCTGTGTCTGTGTCTGTGTTTCTTCATCCCAAGCCCCAAGCTGGTGTGTACTACCGTAACTGAGGTAGTGGTTGGCATGGTAACTCAGCCAACCCATGTGCAACCTTAGCCAACGGGACCTGGTGACACCGGTTTAAATTTAGCGTTAGACAGCACAATACCACTGGAGCCTTGTGTTAACCTGACACCAGGCTGTCTCAAACAGTTCCTGCCAACACTCACACACATGCCTGTGTTCACACATAGGAAGCCCCCAGGCAGTCTCGATGCACCCTGCAACACCCTCTTTTACAGACAGACTTACCAAAACAATGTAGCTAATATATGGTGGCTACCCAAACTATTTTTTTATGCAAATGAATTCTTTTTCTTATGGGTCTTGGATGAACAAGTGTAATGCCTTAATTCTCTCCTTGGAATGTAACCCAACACTCTATACTGATCCCTTGTATATTCAATTAAGCTTAGAGCACAGATATAAGTGATGATTCACTTTGTTCTAGTCAAGGCACTTGTTCTGGGAGGAAGTGGTTCAAATGGATTCATGTAAAGGACTTTCTTGCAATCATAAACACCTATGAACAATTTTTTAACTGTTTCTTTCATTGTTACATACACCAGCTAGCTATATATATATATATGAGTATTCCTTTTAACAACAAATGTTCAGCAGCATATGAATGGACAGTCATTTTACATAAAATTTAAGCCAACTTTGGTGGGGTTTTTCACATCCTATATAGAGAACCTACCTATCTACAGTTACAGTTAAGGTAAAAGATCACCCAGCATGTCCATTCAATAAAACATTTTTGACTGCTCTCCTACGAAGGTGGGGGCATGTTGCGGACCTGTGTTCTCCGACCATCCGGTATCTATGGCCCAGAAGAGAGAAGACACCTACACAGAGTCATGGTCTCTACACAGAAAACACAATCTAAGAATACTGCAAACACAGTCTGTGCTTCTTACAGTTTCTTACAGTCGTTTGATAGCAGAATGTCCACCCTGGGAGAATACATTGTTGATAGATCCTCTCTGGAACTCTAGTTACAACTCTCTCACTCTCTCTTACTACTATGGAGACTGGGGGAAAAGGTAAAGGGAGAGCCTTGGCTGGGCAGGGCTGAGCTGGACGGGACTGAGGACTGGGCCAGGTTCAGTTTTGGGCTTACTATTGGCCAAGCTATTAAGAAGCTCAACTTAGATTAACACACTTGCACCTTGATTAACCTTAATTCCACAATAACTAAACACTTGTCAGAACATAGCACTCCACAATCTTACACAGAAAACATACAGACACTGTGTGTGTGTGTCTCTCTCTCTCCCCTTATCAAGTTGTCCTTTATCCAAGGGGAACGTGGAGCGCAGGTTGTTCAGCTTCAGTTTTGGTAACCCCCTGGCCAGGATGAACTGGGTCCATGTAGACAACCTTGTTACAGCCCACACGCTGGCTGCTGAGGCCCTCACCTCTAGGAAGAATTGTGTGGCAGTAGGTCCCCGCTGCATTCACGCCGTTTTCATTCTCATTCTTCATTACCACAAGGGTCTGTTTAAAAGACTGTGACATTCCTGTTTTAGAGTGGACAGGCCTATTTCATCAATGATGGAGAATCAGTTAACTTGTTTGAGTGGTTGACCCCATTGGTAAGTGTAAAGCTGTTTTTGCAAAAATACTAAATGTTGTTCTTCTTTTCTTGTGGATGGAACGTTGTGCTCTGTCAAACTGTTCAGCGTAACAGTTTCCTCTGTATTTAAACCCCACTGTAGTTTGAGAAGCTGGGTCACAGTCGACCCATGATACACCTGCCTGTGTCACTGGTGTATTCTGCAGGTGAGGGATACGCTCACACGCACACACAAACACAGACACACACACAGTCAAAGGTGCAGAACATTGGAATTCTGTAGTAATAAGAATAAGTAGATATTGAACATGTGCAAAAAAGAGTGAAGTTACTATATCTTAGACCAGTGTGTGCGTGTATGTTTTCACAGCCATCCTAATGGAGTGCTTACATGTTGCTCTGAGGCCCCTAGTGGAAGTCCCTTTGCTGTTTACCAGAAATGAGGTAACCCTTTTTTTATTCATCTATCTCTGGTCTTGACACCTTTTTTATCTTCTCCTGTCCTTTGTTGTTTTCTGGAGTAGAATTCTGTGGTTCAGCAGGCGACTTTACCTCACTGGCCTGTACAGATGTTGGGATGAACAACCTTCCTCACAATTCATCAAATAAATGAATTAATTTCTTCAATTTCATTTGATTGCAGCTCAGTGCTTGGATCTAATTTAGTTAAATGCTCAGGCTCTTAATTGCTGCATTCTTTGGCATGACATCACAAGCTGGGATACAACATCATGTATTTTCTGCGATAGTCTATAGCTAGCAATGTGTGCATGTGAGTACCCCTATGTGTCTGTTCAATGTCTATGCTCTTCACTGATCTGAGTTTGGGAGCTTGGGTTACCTTCTCCCATTAGATCCTTGTTTAAGTCACACAGAGGCCCTCGCTGTCAGAACTGTACAGACATACTTCATTAGTGGGAGTATTTTCTTTCCCCCCTCTTGCACCCACGTCAGCCCCTCATCTGATCCTATCTGTGATACATTTATTATTGATCAAGCCTAATCAAAACAAGACATTCATGAATTCACAGGTGTAGGTCGATTAACCGTAAGTCTCACTTAATTACATTTATTTACATTTACATTTATTCGTTTAGCAGACGCTTTTATCCAAAGGGACTTCCAAGAGAGAGCTTTACAAAGTGCATAGGTCACTGATAATAACAAGATAGCCCCAAATCATTGCGGGTAGCCAAAACAAGAAACACACATTGTGAGCAGCCAAAAAATAAGTGCCAAAGGGAAGAACCATAAGAGCATGTAGTTAAGCGAGTTACAATTAAACAACATGAATCTTTAAGTGCAAGTGTACCTGTAGAAAAAGCAGCAACGGTAAAAAAATAAATAAGATAAACTAAAATAGAATAATTTGCAACAGTTTAAATCAGTTGCCACTAACCAACAAGAGCAACAAGTCTCTAAGCAAGAGTCATTGTGATCCTTGAGGAAACTAGCATTGGGTTCAGCAAACCATTCCTAAGAACCGTTGTACTCCCGGACGGACTCCTGTGTCTTGAGCCTTCTCTTGAAGGTGGAGAGACAGTCTGTGTCTCTGATGGAGGTGGGGAGTTGATTCCACCACTGGGGGACCAGGCAGGAGAAGAGCTTGTGTTGGGACCGTGTGGTCTTGAGTGGTGGGAACACCAGGCAGTTGTCTGAAGAAGACTGTAGGTGGCGGGTGGGGGTGTAAGGCTGCAAGAGAGACTTGATGTAGTCGGGTGCAGTCCCATTCACTGCTCGGAAGGTCAGTACCAGGGTCTTGAATCTTATGCGGGCCGTGATGGGTAGCCAGTGGAGGGAAATGAGGAGCGGAGTAACGTGGGAGCGTCGGGTAGATTGTAGACCAGGTGTGCCGCTGCGTTCTGAATCCTCTGAAGACGGCGGGTTGCACATGCTGGGAGACCGGCGAGCAGCAAGTTGCAGTAGTCCAACTCGGAGAGGACAAGTGCTTGGACAAGCAGCTGGATGGAGTGCTCATACAAGTATCTCCTGATCTTCCGGATGTTGTAGAGGGTGAATCTACACGACCGGGAGACTGCAGCAATGTGGGCCGTGAGGGAGAGCTCATCATCCATGGTAACCCCAAGGTTCCTGGCAGAGGCTGAAGGGGTCACCGTTGCAGATCCCAGGGTGATTGAGAGGTCGTGGGAGATGGAGGGTTTGGCCGGGATGATGAGAAGTTCTGTTTTGGCGAGGTTCAGCTGAAGGTGGTGCTCGGTCATCCAGGCGGAGATGTCTGCGAGGCAGGCCTCAATCCTAGCTGAGATCCCCGGATCGGTCGGGGGGAAAGACAGGTACAGCTGCGTGTCATCAGCGTAGCAGTGGTAGGAGAAGTCATGGGAGGTGATGATTGGTCCAAGTGAGGTGGTGTACAGAGAGAAGAGGAGGGGTCTAAGGATGGAGCCCTGTGGGACACCGGTGGAGAGCTGGCAAGGGTCTGACAGTTTGCCTTCCCAGGAGACCTGGTACGATCTTCCCGATAGGTAGGATGATATCCACCGGAGGGCAGTGCCAGTGATGCCCATCTCAGAAAGTCTGTAGAGCAGGATCTGGTGGTTAACCGTATCAATTGCTGCAGAAAGGTCCAGCAGAATGATGACGGATAACCTCAAAGCCGCTCTGGCAGACTGGAAGGCAGTGATGACTGAAAGGAGGGCAGTCTCTGTGGAGTGGCCGGTCTTGAAACCTGATTGGTTGAGGTCAAGCAGTTAGTTCTGAGAGAGAAAGTTAAACAGTTGGTTAGATACAGCATGTTCAATTGTTTTAGAAAAGAAGGGTAACAGTGATACCGTTCTGTAGTTCTGGAGGACGGCAGGGTTAAGGGAGGGTTTTTTGAGTAGAGGTGTAACTCTGGCCTGTTTGAAGGCAGAGGGGAAGGTGCCAGAGGTAAGAGAGGAGTTTAGGACATGGAGCAGAAAAGTTATGATGGAGGGGGAGATGGTTTGAAAGAGAGGGGAGGGGACAGGATCAAGGGAGCAGGAGGTGGGGCGATGAGAGAGAATGAGGTCAGAGAGCTCTGACTTGGACAGAGGAGAGAAAGAGTTTAGACATTTAGTTGGGTCAGACATGGAGGGTGAGGGGGTAGGAAAGGTGGGTTTAGGGAACCGACTGCTAATGTCTGAGACTTTTTTCTCAAAGAAGGAGGAGAAGTCGTCTGCTGTCAGGGTGGAGGGGGTGGGGGAGGTGGGTTAAGAAGGGTGGAGAAGGTAGATTAAGGTAATAAACTGCCAAAAAATTGGGGAAGTCTATCAATTAATGTTTTGTTGCTGAAAGGTAAATGCTAGGTAATTCATCTAAGCCACAAATAAAAATGCTTAGGCGCTTACTCTCTGTGGTATTCGGAAGTTGCCAGAAATTATTCAGCCTTTCTTTCAAATTGCATACACAATCATGTGTTTTGTGTGTAACAATTCAAGTTCATTTGGTTGGGGACAGAAGCAAGGATACGGAGGGGCGGTAAAGCCTTAGCCAACACATACGTTTTGAAAGGCTGGTTCACACAGCTGCCATCATACTGAGGTAGACCTTCATGAATGCATGATGAGACTGGGAAACCAAAGCCTGGAACCAAGACTGATTCTGTCAGGTGCATGCCGGCTGGGAGATCAATGATTGTCAAGTAAATAAAATATTAGATGGAGTAGCAAACTACTACTAGCATACAATCCTAAAACAGGAAGTTTAAGGTCAAGGGTACAGGAAGTGACCTCAGGGCAGGTTCAACTGAAAGCCTGCCAAGGCCCCATTCCTGTCCAAACAAGGTGACGGATGAGCTAAAGATATGAGCTAAAGTGTTTCAAACCCAGCCACGGTGGAAGGACGTTGGAGAATAATTAAACTAAAGGCTGCACTTATCCCATACGTCTTCCTTAGGTTGTAGAGACACATCTTTACTTGTTTTACTGCCGCTCACACATTTCAGCCCTACAATGTCTATGGTTAATAAATCAATTCATTTGAAGGTGCCAAAAGATTAAAAACGTAAGACCTATACTCAGGGTGCGAATTATACAATGACAATCGGGGGGGGTCAACTTTTTCTCCATAGTGTAAAGAATACCTCGTACAGCGCAGGCGCTTGCTTCAGTTAACTGAAGTCTTACAATCCCAACAGTATCTTGCTTGTTTAATGTAATGTCTGCAGTTTATTGATGATTAAAAAAAAACAATCCATTCCACAAGCTCATGGGGCACATACCACATAACTTTTGTAGTCAGGGGTCACCAACAAAGTACTGTAAAGCAAAACGGCAGCAATTCAGACCCACACACACAACAGCAGAGCATAATTTCCGCTATAACAAAAACCTACACAGTGCTGTACCAGAACAAAAGACACTATCAACGATACAGGTAACAATTTATAAAACATTTGACCCCCACAACTTGTTGTGTTCACCTCTTTTAGGGGGTTCCAAGTCTTAATTAGGGGGACAAACCCACCCAACCCCCCCCCCATAATTCGAACCCTGCCTATATTCAAACAACATGAGCTTGATGCGAACAATACATTAGTTAATGTGCTGGATAGGAGACCACAATAAACCTGAAGTTTTCTTTCATTTTAGTTCAAATTCAAGAGCCGAGTCTGTGCTCTACTTGTCAATAGAGACGTCACCCCACATCAAGTTAACTCAGCCTCCAACAGGCTTCTCTCACTGCCCGTATTTTCCATACAGACACCCTATCCTCTCTGTAGTAAGGGGATATGGAGATTGGAGCGATCTGTCAGGACTGGGGTGGCAGAATGTAGAACAGGGATTTAGCAAATGGAGGTTAATCAAAGCCATTAGCCAACCAGTCTGACCTCTAGCCAAGATCTTCTCTAGACCAAACCTCCCAAGCAGTTTCTGAGAGCAATACCTGTCTCTGTTGGAACGGGTAGGGGGTAGAGAGATCCATTTTTCTGGAGTTTCTTTCTTCAAAGTACCTTTGAGTGCGGAACACTGCTGTGTTGCTGGGCTGAGCTACAAGAATGAAAATGTGTACAGTACCTTGAAAAGATTTCTTCTTGGTTTCAGGTCAGAAACATTGCTGTGAGCCACACCTTCAAGATTGATAAGGCCCGTCGAGACCTTGGCTTCTGCCCCAAACACTACAGCCTGGCGGACTCTGTGGATCAGTACCTGAGGTCTCGACCCCTGACATCTAGCTCCTCTCTCCTGAGCCTCTCCAAGGATTCTCCCCTGGTCCTGCTTCTAGTGGTGGGGATCAGTCTCACTGTGCTGCTGCTCAGCTTCTTGCTCTGGGAGAACTAGCCATGTAGATTCTCCATTAGCCTAAAACACAACCCCAAACATTGTAGCCCCTGACCCAGATGTGTCTTCTATAATATCCTTCTAAATCAAAAAAAAAAAAAAAAAACATAAGGTTATTTTCTTGATGGTTTTATTGTATTGGAGATGGGTTTTTTTCTATGATAAGCTGTGCTTGATAGTAACTTAATTAGTAACGTAGTTCTTAGTGTTACTGTTTTCTTTTTCATTTGGTTAAGATGCTAGGTTTTTATAAAGAAGAGGGTATAATGTGTACAAGGCTCCATTACTATGTATAAGTCACATGTTATATGTAATGTTCCACCTGAAAGGACTGCTCAGCTGGTAGCCAGAGTGGACCCACAAAATGGTGGGTCAGAGGAATGTACTGCATGTTGTGACTTTTGACTCTTCTTTCTATATTCCTTGTATGCAACAAAACAATCTGGTCACAAATACAATCTGGTCACGAATAATGTTGATAAAGTACTTTAACCTAAAAGCTATAGTTAGTTTACTGCTATTCCTAAAGAAGACTGTGTTTCAGTTTTGTATGCATGTACCGCAAATACAATGCTTTTTAAAATTACTGTATTTAGATGCAGAGTAGTACAAAACTTTGTTGTTAACGCATGCTTCTCCCCACTTCTTCAATGGTGGGTTTTTGTTGTGATTTTCTAATTTAAGGGTTTAGGCATAACTAATGACATATCTATAATTTAATTGTAGGTTTTTGCAATACGAGAAAAAGAGAAAAAGTGTGAATGTGGGGGAGGGGGGGGGGTGAGAGAATATTGAGTTCTTCTCCATTAAATATACTTCCATAGTTATGCAACAAACTAATATATAGGTATGAATTGGAGAACATTCAAATACATAATGTAAAATAATTGCATCTGTTATTGTATTGGTATTCAGGCCTGAGACCTTAAGGCCGATTTTAGGTTCTCCGTTTTCCAAAAAATGGACACATGGGAACGCCCTTGTCTACGTGGACCGCCCTCTCCGAGAGCCCCGGAGAGCTTGACGTGCACCTCCTGAATTTTTTAACTATTACCGTTGTAATTTCAGATAGTTACGGATACCCCCTTGGCTGTGATTGGTCAGTATTAAGAACCGCTTGCATCAGGGGCGGGGTTGCCGTGATAAACAGGACAAACAGAATTATTTGACCGACATTGCTGTAAGTTTTTACAATTCATATTTCGGCTAAACAGTACATGTAAATCAGCATCTGAATTAAAATGTGACGAGAAATGGGCAGTGTAGTTGCTGAAAATGTGCGTATTTTATTGATGAAACGGCTAATTTGTCAATTTGCTTGGACTTCTTGATAACCTAGGTAAATAAACACTCAACGACGACTTCCACAAAAAAAACGTTTTTTTTAAGGTCGTCTTTGACAAAAAACCATTGTGCCACTTACAGTGCGTGTCCACTGCAGCGACACGAATCGCTTGCCATCGCTCGCCTTCCCACCGCTCGGGGGCGTTTCAAACAGATGAATGTATAATGTAGTTCTCTTAAATCCAAAGTTGTAGTTGTCATGGCCAAGTGTGCAGACTTGGGTTTACGTAGTTGCAACATCGATCAAAATACAACTTGTATACAAAATACAAAACTGTTTAATAGACATACAAGTTGACATGTGTAAAAAAAGTTTTACTATATTCCTCATTCTCTGCTAATCTGTCTATACAATAGTGAGTTCCAGCCGGGAAAATCTCAACTCTGTTGCGTCGCCTCGCTACCTACAATGCACCACACAAGCGATTCGCCTGGCTCCATAGAAACTGAATGGAAAACATGTTGTCGCTCGCATCGCGTCGCTGCAGTGGACACGCACTGTAACTCTTCTGGCGGTGAATTGTTTTTAGCACCCACAGCCTACGGAGAACCATAAACGAAGTCTATCCGTCCGCCCGCACATCCGTAAACGGAGTCAGAGTAGCATATTGCGGCCTTTAGATAGGCCTACCTAAAATGTAAACTAGCATTGTGACCAAAACACACAATAGATAGGAAGGGAAAAGATGGTGAAAGATAACCATCGTGAACACAACCGCCCAACTAGTCCTAGCACATTGGGCGCCCCAGGAAGAAGAAATCTTGTGCCGCCCCCTACCCTGCCGGCTGCCCCGAGAACACAACGAGTGGCACAAACAGAACCGGCATACCTTTTTTTGCCAAACACACTAATTGCGGAAAAAGCCGCCCCTCTTGGCGGAAAATGCCGCCCCTAACTTAATTGCGCCCCGGTCGGCTGGCCGGTCGGCCCGTGCCTAAAACCGCCCATGGCAGCACTCCCTCCTCAGACCCGTCTCGTCTCGTCTCGTCATCTTCCGCTTGTCCGGGGATCGGGTCGCGGGGGCAACGACCTAAGCAGGGAGGCCCAGGCTTCCCTCTCCCCGGCCACTTCCACCACCTCTTCCTGGGGGACCCCGAGGCGTTCCCAGGCCAGCCGAGTGACATAGTCCCTCCAGCGTGTCCTGGGTCTTCCCCGGGGCCTCTTCCCAGTGGGACGTGCCCGGAACACCTCACAAGGGAGGCGTCCAGGAGGCATCCTAATCAGATGCCCGAGCCACCTCAGCTGGCTCCTCTCGACGCGGAGGAGCAGCGGTTCTACTCTGAGCCCCTCCCGGATGACCGAGCTTCTCACCCTATCTCTAAGGGAGAGCCCGGACACCCTGCGGAGAAAGCTCATTTCGGCCGCTTGTATTCGCGATCTCGTTCTTTCGGTCACTACCCATAGTTCGTGACCATAGGTGAGGGTAGGAACGTAGATCGACTGGTAAATAGAGAGCAGATCGACTGGTAAATAGAGAGCTTCGCCTTTCGACTCAGCTCCTTCTTCACCACGACGGACCGATGCAGAGCCCGCATCACTGCGGACGCCGCACCGATCCGCCTGTCGACCTCGCGCTCCATTCTTCCCTCACTCGTGAACAAGACCCCGAGATACTTGAACTCCTCCACTTGGTTCAGGATCTCCTCCCCGACCCGGAGATGGCACTCCACCCTTTTCCGGTCGATAACCATGGCCTCAGATTTGGAGGTGCTGATTCGCATCCCAGCCGCTTCACATTCGGTTGCGAACCGCTCCAGTGAGAGCTGAAGGTCACGGCCCGATGAAGCCAACAGGACCACATCATCTGCAAAAAGCAGCGACCCGATGGCTGCGCCTAGAAATCCTGTCCATATAGGTAATGAACAGAATCGGTGACATAGGGCAGCCCTGGCGGAGTCCAACCCTCACCGGAAACAAGTTCGACTTACTACCGGCAATGCGGACCAAACTCTGGCACCGGTCGTACAGGGACCGGACAGCCCCGATCAGGGAATCCGGTACCCCGTACTCTCGGAGCACCCCCCACATGAGCCCCCGAGGGACACGGTCGAACGCCTTTTCCAAATCCACAAAACATGTGTAGACTGGTTGGGCGAACTCCCATGTACCCTCCAGGACTCCGCGGAGGGTATAGAGCTGGTCCACTGTTCCACGGCCAGGACGAAAACCACATTGCTCCTCCTGAATCCGAGGTTCGACAATCCGGCGGACCCTCCTCTCCAGGACCCCCGAATAGACTTTCCCAGGGAGGCTGAGGAGTGTGATCCCCCTAAAGTTGGAGCACACCCTCCGGTCCCCCTTTTTAAAGAGGGGAACCACCACCCCGGTCTGCCAGTCCAGAGGCACTGTCCCCGATGTCCACGCGATGTTGCAGAGTCGTGTCAACCAAGACAGCCCTACAACATCCAGAGCCTTAAGGAACTCCGGGCGGACCTCGTCCACCCCAGGGGCCCTGCCACCGCGGAGCTTTTCAACCACCTCGGCGACCTCGGCCCCAGAGATAGGAGGGCCCCCCCCGATGTCCCCAGACTCTGCCTCCACGTCGGAAAACGTGTTGGTGGAATTAAGGAGGTCTTCAAAGTATTCCTTCCACCGATCCAGGACGTCCCCCGTCGAAGTCAGCAGCGCACCGTCCCCACCGTATACAGTGTTGACAGAGCACTGCTTCCCCCTCCTGAGTCGCCGGATGGTGGTCCAGAACCTTTTTGAAGCCGTTCGGAAGTCATTCTCCATGGCCTTGCCGAACTCCTCCCATGCCCGGGTTTTTGCATCCGCGACCGCCAGAGCCGCGTTCCGCTTGGCCTGCCGGTACACATCAGCTGCCTCAGGAGTCCTACCAGCCAATAAAGCCCGATAGGCCTCCTTCTTCAGCTTGACGGCATCCCTCACCTCCGGAGTCCACCACCGGGTCCGAGGGTTACCGCCGCGACATGCACCGACCGCCTTGCGGCCGCAGCTCCGGTCAGCCGCTTCAACAATGGAGGCCCGGAACATGGCCCATTCGGACTCAATGTCCCCGGCCCCCCCCGAGACATGATCGAAGCTCTCCCGGAGGTGGGAGTTGAAGCTCCTTCTGACAGAGGGTTCCGCCAGCCGTTCCCAGCAGACCCTCACATTACGTTTGGGCCTGCCAGGCCTGACCGGCGTCCTCCCCCACCATCGGAGCCAACTCACCACCAGGTGGTGATCAGTTGACAGCTCCGCCCCTCTCCTCACCCGAGTGTCCAAGACATGCGGCCTCAAGTCCGACGACACGACTACGAAGTCGATCATCGAACTGAGACCTCGGGTGTCCTGGTGCCAGGTGCACATATGGACACCCTTATGCTTGAACATGGTGTTCGTTATGGACAAGCCGTGTTTAGCACAGAAGTCCAACAACAGAACACCACTCGGGTTCAGATCGGGGGGGCCGTTCCTCCCAATCACGCCCCTCCAGGTCTCACTGTCATTGCCCACATGAGCATTGAAGTCCCCCAGGAGGACGAGGGAATCCCCGGGAGGAGCGCTTTCCAGCACCCCCTCCAGAGACTCCAAAAAGGGTGGGTACTCTGAGCTGCCGTTTGGTGCATAAGCACAAACGACAGTGAGGACCCGTCCCCCCACCCGAAGGCGGAGGGAGGCTACCCTCTCATCCACCGGGGTGAACCCCAATGTACAGGCACCGAACCGAGGGGAAACAAGTATTCCCACCCCAGCTCGACGCCTCTCACCAAGGGCAACTCCAGAGTGGAAGAGAGTCCAGCCCCTCTCAAGGAGACTGGTTCCGGAGCCCGTGCTGTGCGTCGAGGCGAGGCCGACTATATCTAGCCGGAAACTCTCTACCTCGCGCACCAGCTCAGGCTCCTTTCCCGCCAGCGAGGTGACGTTCCACGTCCCTAAAGCTAGCTTCTGCAGCCGAGGATCAGACCGCCAAGGCCCCCGCCTTCGGCCGCCGCCCGTCTCACACTGCACCCGACCCCCATGACCCCTCCTGCGGATGGTGAGCCCACTGGAAGAGGGTCCCACGTTGTCTCTTCGGGCTGTGCCCGACCGGGCCCCATGGGAAAAGGCCCGGCCACCAGGCGCTCGCCATCGAGCCCCACCCCCGGGCCTGGCTCCAGGGGGGGGCCCCGGTGACCCGCTTCCGGGCAGGGGCAACTGGGAACCATTGTTGTGTTTCTTCATGGTTGGTTTTTTGAGCCACGCTTTGTCTGGTCTTTCACCTGGAACCTGTTTGCCTTGGGAGACCCTACCAGGGGCATAAAGCCCCCGACAACATAGCTTCCAGGATCACTAGGACACGCAAACCCCTCCACCGCGGTAAGGTGGTGACTCACGGAGGGGGTCATAATAAAGAGTAGACGCCGCATTGACTGCTGGGCGCGAGAAATGCGGCCGCCATCTTGGAAAGGGCAAATTCCTAGTTGCTTAACATCAGAATAAACAAGATATCAGCACTGTACAGCATATTCCTGCTCAAATTGGCGGACAATCGCAAACAGATTATTAATTACATTTGCTGACAGTTCATTGCCTCAGCCAAACAGATTACACTGACTGGAGCGGTTGCCCTTTCCAAGATGGCGGCCCCACGGCTCGTCAGCGCCAGTAGGCAGGTACGGTCGATACGGCGTTTACTCTTTATTATATCTATGCTAAGACCATAGAGTTAATATAACTAGAGACAGCTACTTCTGTCTTCCAAGATGGCGTCCCCATTCATTTCTATAAAAAGTGCTCAGTGGCGCAGTGAGGCAAGCGAGAGTGCCAAATGGACCGCGCCATCTTTCCAGATTGACTCGTCCGGTCTTGCGCAGAAGCTTGTTCCTAGCGCCGAAACTCGTGCATGCTTGCAACTAGCTGTATACGTCATACTTTGCGAAAACCAGTAGCGAGCTATTGAGCTGGAGCTAAGGCATTGCAGAAAACTGTCAGAATGTGGTATAAGTCCGATCAAGAAGCAGATAGCCTACATGTGAACTTTACGGAAATCAATACTATTAGTACTGTAGTATTATTCCCAGGGACAGATAGCCAGTTGGACTTCGTGAACCAACCCAAACTCTGTTGCAGGTAGGGAAGCGTAGACAGCCCCAGAGCTCTGTACTTGTTGATTTCCAACTGCTGCATTAAAGCTGATATTATCGGACCTCTGCGACTCCAGACCACTCTTTCTAGAACACATATTTGTGTCATTGAATACCATCATTACATATTGGAATAGACACAAACAATCTAAATCCTTCAACTGGTGACCCCGATGCTGAAAAGAGGGAGTCCGGAGGGTTCCGGCCCGACCGACAGATCGGGAGAGACCCATACACCGGTACGAGGAGGCAGACGTAATCGTCAGAGGCGCCTCAACATAAAAAAGGTAAGCAGACACCTGTTAATTCAAAGTACTGCTATTCGGAACTGAGAACCAAATTTAGACAATTACTATGTTTCATTGTACCTAGTCAAACCAACAGTGGTGGGAAATCAACGACTGTATGTTACTAAGGGTTGAGAGGCCTTGAGGTGAAATTCCTCAAAAAGGGTTAGAGTCCCACTGTATGTTACTAAGGGTTGAGAGGCCTTGAGGTGAAATTCCTCAAAAAGGGTTAGAGTCCCACTGTATGTTACTAAGGGTTGAGAGGCCTTGAGGTGAAATTCCTCAAAAAGGGTTAGAGTCCCACCGTTTTATGTGTTTTAAGGGTTTGAATCTGTGTACTGTTTTGAGTGCCAAAGGTGTTAGAGTCCCTTGAGCTCTGTCAAGGAGGGGTTACAGTCCCTGAACGAGTCATATTTGAGTGGAGTCAGATTGTGTTGAATAAAAATAGAGAGGAGTGTGGTGTATTCTTTCTTTTATTTTCTTTATCCTCACCGGTACAAGTGAATTCTAGTCCCTGAACGAGTTATATTTGTGTGGAGTCAAATTGAGCTGAACGATATTTTAAACAGATCTGCCATTCCTAAAAGATCCACTAGATGTCCTCCTAGGACCATAATTGCTTTCAGTGCAAAGTCTAACGAGTATTTCAATTGTGAATCATTTATTTAGGTAAATCTCGTTTGTTTTCGGTTTCTTTGAACAAAGGTATACAGCAATCCAAGGAAATGTCAGATACACCTCGAACCCTTTGTTTCCAATATGACATTGCGGTCTCTCAAATAATAAGTGGCACAGAGAAAGAAAAACGTAAAAAAAGTACGTGCCGAGTATGACGAGTTCTGGCAACAGCATTTGAAACGAAATAACTGGGATGAAGGGGACCGTATGTGTTTAAAACAGATAATGATTGAAAGTGAGTCAGCGGCCATAAAAGCAAAGAAAGCACTCGGAGAGTGCTCGTCTAGTATTAAAAAAAAAAGTAAAATGGAAAAACTGTGATGAATGGGAAAATAGCAGGCGACTGTGTCACAATTTGGGTGTAGCCATATCTTCCGTAAATTATAATTACAAGGAGAAACAATGTCACGAAACCACGAAGGAAGACGAGGTTAAAAGAGTTCCCATAGAATTGCCACCGGCTCCGTACGCCCCTAAACTGTACCCTCCACTTCCTAAAAAAGCCACCGCCCCACCTCCGTACTCGCATCAAATGCCTGCGTATAGAGTCAACAGTGGTCAGGTAGATATGGAAGAAGTGGCAGATGCTGGAACCGAAAGTTGGGGAGCACAAAGTGTACGTTCCAACTCACCACTCCCTAGCCGTAGGACAGTGTCACCAGACCGTGCTGGCCCCTCACATCACAGCCCTGCGGAGGAGGACTTCTCTAAACGCGCTTGCAGAAACCACAATCTCGACGGCTTGTTTTCAAATTTAGCTGAGTTAGCTGAGACCAGTGCCCGTAAACGTAGGGAGGAAATACAAATTAGGGAGCAACTGATTGCCATGGAAAAAACGTATTCAGAGAGAAAGGCGCGAGACAGGTTTTTCGAGAGTTCGGGGATGGGAGGAGTGAACCAGGCGAGGGAGGGGGATGTGAACACGAAACCGACTACATACGGCGCTACGATGACAGGCTCGGTCATCTTAACTGACCTAACACCCATACCCGTCGAGCACACCCCCGGCAACATAACGAGGCAGACGAGATCTGAGGCGCAATATTCTGGGAGCCAATTTCCCATAATGGCAACACCAGGTGGAGGCATGCGTTACAAACCATGGGCGTTTCAGGACACATCTAACATAGCTGAGGCAATGGCTCCAACAGAGGAAGGGGGGCGGAAGTGGATGCGCAAACTAGCCCAATTGACTCAGGGGATGACGCTCGCGGTGGGAGATTGGAGACAGCTCATGGGCAGACAGACTACGGGGTGGGATTTGGAACAGATCGAACGTGCCGCTGATATAACTAACACCCCAGACCAAACCCCATTTAGTCAGGTGTCAGCCTGTGTGGGGGATGCTATGGATCTAAAATGGCCCCAACCGGTCACCGCACTGCACACCATCTCATTCAAATTCAACCCAGATATCAGTCAGTTTAAATTCCTGTCCGATTGCAAGGAAGAGTGGACCCAAGCCACTGGCGTACATCCAGATAGGGACCCAACGCACACACAGGTCTATCGAGCGGCGGTTCTGACAGGTTTCCCAGACAAGGTTAAAGCGCGTATGATTGAAAACCCAGACATGGCAGGAGCTCGTCCAGCCGCGTGGGAAAACCACCTGGTACATCACCTAAAACTATCTAAAGATATGGCGGACAAAAAAGAGGGGGCGAGTAAGAACATTGAGGTCCAGCTCCTTAAATTCCAACTGGAGGAGGCACGTAAAACGGCGGGCCAGGCGTCTAAAAACAAATGCTCCGACGGTAAACAGATGGTACAACAGCATCCAGCGGTAGCAACGGGCCCTCCCATGCTCCCGGCAGATCATTTATATCCTTTGGGGCATCCACAGACATATACATCAGCGGTAGGTGCTATGTCTCACCCCCACCCTAGTTACCCACAGGGGCCCACAGGGCCCCCTACAGGACAGTGGCAGTACAGGGGTCGGGGGGGAGCAGGGGGAGGGAAGGGACCAGAGAAGTTCATGGGATGCTATCCCTGCGGACAGATGGGCCACTGGAGGCGTTTTTGTCCGAACGGTGGTCAGGGACAGTTTCAGATGGGGGGTCAGGCTCCTCCCGGATACGGGCGAGGGCAGCAAGGTCTTCATCAAGCATCTTTTGCTGGTGCCGCTCCTCAGAGAGGGTCCAGGGGCGGAAGAGGGGGTCCACCACGGGGTCAGTACCCGGTCATGTTTCCAGATGACCACTGGATTCCGGTTGAGAGCTATCCTGATGCATGAGGGGGCCCGAAGAGCCCTAGCGAGCAGGGGTTGGCAGATCCCCTGCTCTCCATGACTGTGGGTGGAGACTCTCTGTCATTTTTAGTGGACACTGGTGCACGATATTCCACATTGTCCAAGCCAGTGCCCAGGAACTTGGTCTCGATCGCAACAGTGGAACTTATGGGTTTTTCTGGGACTCCTCAATGCCTGCCTCTCACTAAGCCACTACCAGTCAAGGTGGCTAATCAATCATTGTTGCACTCTTTTGTCCAGTCACCGGCTTGTCCAGTCAATCTCCTGGGTCGAGATATCCTGACTTTGGTGGGGGCTTCAATACTCTGTTCCCCGGATGGGGTCAGAGTGACATTTCCGAATGGACACACAGTCAATTGTTCCGTTGATGGGTTGATGTCGACCTCTCAGATGTTACTTACCTCCCACTGCGAGGAAACATCCGCCGACATCTATTGGGGTGCTCTGTCCGCAGAGACGGTTGAACATGGTGGCCTACTATCCACTTACTAGGAGTGGTGCCCTTGGATTGATTTGATTGATGCTTATCATACACTAAATGACCCCTGGCACGTCACTCTGTTCTATGATAGGGTCGGGGATGAGACATACAAACAAGCATTTTTCGAATCCATATTAGACACCACCGCAGCAGTCACATTCCAACATATCTATGTAGGCAACAAGGGAGTGGCAGCGGACGTCACTCTACCACCGGACATGGCCGCGTGGTACAAAATGTCAGACGAATCGGTTCCACATCTTTCATTAGCATTGCAAGCTAACCATCAGGCTAAATAATTAGGACCAATGGTTAAATACTGCGCGTCACTTCCGGATTGGCAGGATACACAAATTCCGGCAGTACAGTGGTCTAAAACCGGCAGTATGTATAGAATCACCATTGCGGCCTCAGATGATATTATCATGCAACACCGCCAGCTGTCTCGCTCACACGGTAGGGAAAAAACAGGTCACGAGGACACCGCCGCCATGTTAGCTGCCAACGGCCCTGTGGTCCACAGGGGCAACAGATGTTGGTCACTGTCACTCCGTAACACCTATTACATTCACGTTTGACTGCCCCTTTCCATACTATATTAACCATAACCAATACCGACACAAACCAGAGGCTGAGGCCGGCGTGGCTGACACAATAGCCGGTCTGTTAAAAGTAGGGGTTTGGGTTCCATCAACCTCTCAGTGGAATACACCCATTCTCCCCGTCCCCAAACCAGGCACCGACAAATACAGGATTGCTCATGACCTACGACGCATCAATCGAATTGTTACCACTCCAACAGTCTCTGTTCCAAACCCCTACGCCTGTATGGCTGCAGTAGGCCCTCAACATCAGTGGTTTTCATGTATTGATTTGGCCAATGCGTTCTTCTGTCTCCCCATGGCAGAGCATCTTCGCCACATTTTCGCATTTACATTTCAAGGCCGTAAATACGAGTACACTGTTCTCCCTCAGGGTTTCGTTTTATCGCAGGGCGTGTTCAATCAGGAGCTACGGAAACTTTTGCAGGATGTGCCACTACCGGACGGGGTGGTTTTACTTCTGTATGTGAACGATTTATTATTGGCGGCCACCACGCCCCGCAGCTGTCTGGACGCCACTCAGACTGTTCTGCGTCGTCTGTTCAATTGCGGGTTCAAAGTCTCGAAGTCCAAACTCCAGTGCTGCCGTCGCTCCGTCACTTTCTTGGGACGTGTTATATCGGGGGAAGGATCAGGAGTGTCCGCTGCGCATCGTTCGGCGATTCTTCAGCATGACAAGCCTCGCACGGTCAAGGACATGCTGTCGTTTTTGAGGTTGACAGGTTTTAGTCGACAGTATGTCCCCGGGTACGTTGACAGCACAGCCCCCTTACGCACCATCATTAACGCACAAGGCATGCGCAACCTAAACAACGTCCTGGCATGGGACATTCCGGCCGAGGAAGCTTTTATCAAATTGAAACAGGATCTCGCTCGCGCGGCTGAACTGGCGCTCCCGGACTACACGTTGCCTTTTTATTTAGATGTTTCTGAAACCACCCTATCGGCAAATGGGGTGTTGTTTCAGAAAAAAGAGGGTGGAAGGAAAGTACTGCTATACCTCAGCGTAATGTTCGACAACACAGAGAAACGACAGCCATTATGCACAAAACATGCGGCAGGAGTAGCAAAACTACTTCAAAAATCGGCTCACATAGTTATGGGCCACCCAATCATGGTACTGACGTCACACGGAGTTATGGCCTACATTAATTCAAACATTTTCACATTAACAACAAACAGGCGCATCAGGATCGACAAAGTATTAGGGGCACCAAATGTAACATACACACATGAAGGGATCAATATGGCAGAGGGAATGACAGGGGGAGAAGGTGACAGTCATGTATGTGAACACAGGGTGCAAAAAGAGGTCAAGGTCCGACCGGATCTAGGTGCAACACCATTGGCAGAAGCAGAAGAGGTACTGTTCACAGATGGGTTGTTACAGACATCCGGAGGAAGGGTTAAAGGCTGCATGGGCAGTAGTCAGACAGACAAGAGAAGGTTTTGAAGAAGTCAAATCAGGACGAGTGGTAGGAAAGGAGTCAGCACAGCTGGCTGAACTAACAGCCATGATTAAAGCTCTCGAAGGAGCTGAGGGCAAAACTGTAAATATTTTCTCTGACTCAGCATATGTAGTGGGCGCACTTCATGTGGAACTGAGTCAGTGGCTGCGGGCAGGGTTCTTGACAACCACGGGTATACCAATTAAACATGAAAAACAAATGAGACAATTGGCTAAAGCTGTCCTCAAACCAGCTCAAGTCGCAGTAATGAAATGTAAAGGACACAATGGGTCTCAAACAAAGGTGGCCCTGGGGAATGAAGCAGCAGACGCAGTGGCCAAGAAAGCTGCTGGTTATCTCCCAATGTATATAATGGTTTCACAGGAGATGAAACCGGATTTGATGACACAGGTAATTGAGGCTCAGGAGGCCGCCTCTCCACAGGAAAAAGAGGTGTGGAGACAAAGAGGAGCACAAAAAGCCCCCTGTCCGGTGACAGGGGCGGTGGAAGGGCAGACCCTTCTATGGAGGGGCCGGACGGGCGCCCAGCTCTGCCGGCAGGTATGCGAGAGGGTGTATTTAAACAGAGTCATGGGTTAGAACACGCAGGATATAAAGAGATGATGGTGCGTCTTACACATTGGTGGCACCCTCATCTACCAGCCATGGTGGCTAACTATGTGGCTGAATGTCGGGTGTGTCAGGAGTATAATGTAAGACCAACTCTGAAACCACATCAAGGAATGTTTCCACTACCAAAAACCCCAGGTCAGGAAATAGTCATTGATTACACCGACATGATAAACACTGTACGTGGTCATCGCTACCTTCTCGTAGCGGTGGATGGGTACACAGGATGGCCTGAGGCTGTCCCCACAAAACATGAGGACGCAAAATCCGTATGTACATTTTGGACTAACACTTATATTCCGTTCCATGGGTTCCCTAAACAAATCAGATCAGACAATGGGTCACACTTCAAAAACAAACATTTTCAATTGGTAGAACGAAGTCATGGGTTGGTGCACGCGTTTGGGACAGTGTATCACCCCCAGTCACAGGGAAAGGTTGAATGCATGAATCGAAATCTGAAATGCAAGTTGGCCAAAATCTGTGCAACAACTAACATGAATTGGGTAGATGTTCTCCCTATTGCCTGAACTCCCTAACAGCCATTAGGAGTTCAGTGAACACCTCTACAGGATTCAACCCATATGAACTTCTGATGGGGCGACAGTTTCCGGGACCGGGAGCTGGGCTGGACCTACTGGAGGTGAAGGGTGAGTTGGCGCATCAACCATACTATGATCAGCTGTCTGCTCTGGTATCATCCTTCTCTAAACAGGTACAGGAGAAACGGGGGACAGCACAGGATCCAGTCAAGGCCTTTAACGCTGACTGGGTTTGGGTGAAAGCCATTAAGAGAAAGTGGACAGAACCTCGGTGGACAGGACCATTCAAGGTCATCGAGAGAACCTCGCACGCCCTAAGGGTGCTGGGGAAAGGGATGTAGCGGGGTCTCGTCGTGTTAAAATAGAAATAATTAATTTATCATAAAGTTCGGGGCACCACCCTAATATTGGTTTAGGACATTAGGGAATCCTATATTTAACATGTAATAATCAGTCTCATCTTTAGGAATGAATTCGTTAGAGTAGAGCCAATCGTAACATCAGTGAACACGCACGTCAAAATATCTTAACAATGAATTTATTCAAGTAAGGTAAACGGATCTTATGAACAAGTTAGATTATGGATTTGATATGAGTTATTGGTTTCAATGAACAGAATGAAATGGACTAACTTAAAGAAATACAGAAATGGTAAGTCAATGATTACATCCTTACAAATCATAAACAGAGCTCACGCCAATGCCATGTCTGGGAGGAAAGAGCGTTAGCCATAGTTACGTTTGATCAGGGGTTGATCAATGAGGTTGAGGGCGGTTTGCGCCAAAGGTCCATTTGAAGAATCGGAGGTGAAAGCGCGGCTGCGCTGCCGGGTCATGTGGCTGAGTCTGGGGGTCTCAGTCATGTCGCAATGATAATTGTGTTTTTGGTTCTTCTGTTGAAACGTCCAGATAGTGTCACGATCACTATAAAGTTGAATCTCAGGAGAAGCTTGGAGACGTCCGTTGGAACGCCAATCCCAATGGCGTTCATGCCATGGTTGGTTTCGCTGGAGTCGAGATTGATGGTCATCTCAGATATTTATACAGTTCAGAGTTCGAGGGAGGACCTGTCTGGGGTCAGACGTTGATTGGGGGAAGCTGGGTTGTCAACTCCCCCCTCCTTCCTTCACACCTACCAAAGGTGTGATCTGGTCTCTGGCTGGTTCAAAAGATCATTCAAATATTGTTCTGGACATCTTGGTACAGTTACAAAATATAGTTGAATGATTGTTTTATTAAGAGATTTGTGTAGATACCAAGAATGACATGGTTATCTTTCAGGAAGAAGGAGTAGTTACTAGAATCAAGATTTCAGTGAACACAACATTAAAACAAAGTAACAAACATGACACAAATATCCCTCTCATAATTCTCCACCTTGTACTCTCGTGGTAAAGGTGAAGTCTGAAGAACTTTCCTCAAAAGTTCTGATTAAGGTATGTTCTTTGTTCAAATGCCGCCAAAACGGATGCAAATGGTTGCTGGAGACGTGTTGTCTCCAGCACGCCCTTTGAAGTTTGCAAACTAGCAGGAGGGCTGAGATTGGGGAGGTCCCCCCCCCCAATTCTATGGTTCCTTTGCATCGGCGTTTGGTGGGTAATCAGCATACTGAGGGTGTCACAAGGGCTGATTAGGTTTGTCTGATGTGATTGAATCACTCTTCAGGTGTGGCAAGATGTTGGCTCCGTGTGGTCTTGCTGACCACACTACAGGGAGTACATGGTACCACTGGAGCATGTGTTCTGCTGCTCCAGAACCCAGTCGTACGTTGCAGGAGTTGTTGGAGAAGGGCCAGGAGGACCAGTGAACCTTTTGCTATTGCTACGAATGTGAGAGTCCGGAAAAGAGGGTTACGACTCGGTTAAGAGTGTTACTGCTTGACCATACTAGAATTGTACTGGAATAAGAAGGTTTTCACTATTTTACTTAAGAGTGTGTTATATCTATATCAACATGAAGTGTGTTACAGGTTTAGCCTTGCTGGGACTGCTCTGCTTAGTCATAGGCTTTCAAGTATATTATTATTTGTATTTACCACAGCCGTTGGAGAGACAGGCGAGACAGAACAACCCACCGGAGGTTTGCATAACTGCCTACCAGGGCATCGAATTGAATTACACCAGGGGGAGTGCCACCACGTTCACCTTTGACCTCTGTCACGTCATCAAGTGTAACGGTCAGAATGGCTTATGGAGGGGGTATGACCTTTACCTGTGTTCACAACCTTATGTCCATTCCAGTTGTGCCCAGGGGCGACTCATCTATGAGCAGTGGTGCCCGGCATGGGCTTTTGTGGTTAAGTATACGGGTCCCCACTGGACCCCGGAGGCGGACAAATATTGGGAAAACGTCATATTCAGTCGTTTGGCGGGAGGGGGCATGACGGAGTCCAACCCAGTGCAGTTAACTCTTAAACATCTTCCTAAAGGCCCCTACGGTTTGAGGGGCACGAGTAAAGGGAAGGACACTGTGTACTTGATCTTAGGGGTAGAACAATCTGGGGGGGACACCATGGGCATGATTAAAATTAATATTCTTGATCCCGTTACACGACCAGACAACTCCACTACTAAACCAATTTTAATACATCAGATGACTGGCATCCACTCCGTCGACTACTCCCAGCTTAGTACTGCGGATGTTATCATGTTGGCTACCGGAGGAGTGGGGCAGAACCTGTGGCTGGGGTGGCTGACAGCAACGGCAAAGGAAAACCACATGGGCAACTGTGTGGCTTGTTCAGTGGGGCGCCCCACCTTATACAGTGAACCGGCACCCCTCTTCCCACAAACGGACAAACCAGGGTTTAGATGCATGATAGAACTACTGTCTGGGATAGAATCTCGCAATTGTAGTCAGCTCAGTAAGATCTTCCCACCCATATCTAATTACACCCGTCCTCCACCATTTAAGCCGGGGCCTCACCTACTGATTTGTTTCTCCCGTAGCAGTTCCGCTAGTGCAACTCGGGCAGTGGGGATGATCCCTAAAGACAGGTGTAACAAAACTTATACCCAACGAAGGGGTTCCAAATGCCGTTGTTGGGGGTGGCTGACCAGGACGAGGAGGTGGTGGTTGGTCCGGGCTATGTTTGATTGATCTCTGGTGTTTTCAGAGATCAAAAGAGGGATTAAAGAATTTATAATACTTTACAGTACAATTCTAGAACTATAATCATTAGCTGTATCACGGGCATGGCACTATCTATAATTCCAGTTATTAATAATCATTAGCTGTATCACGGGCACTGTGCACGATATAGCAGCGGGAACAATGCTCGTAAGACTTTATAAAGGATGCAAATATTAAAGTTAGGTATTGTGCTTACTAAATGTATGTCTTATGAACTTAGAACTATGCTCAGGCTTAAAACATTGTGTCTCACGCAGGGTGGGGGAAACAGGCTGTATTTTGTGTTGTTATCTCTCCATTTCAGAAGCAACCTTGAAACCGGGCTGAGAGGGCACCCGAGCAGGTGGGATGCGTAGGGAAGAACAACTCCCTGATACACGAAAGACCAAGCACAACCCTTTTTGATATTACTGTTTCAATTGCACTGTATAATATATGCTGGGGCAGGGAGAGATAGCCAGTTGGACTTCGTGAACCTACCCAAACTCTGTTGCGGGTAGGGAAGCGTAGACAGCCCCAGAGCTCTGTACTTGTTGATTTCCAACTGCTGCATTAAAGCTGATATTATCGGACCTTTGCGACTCCAGACCACTCTTTCTAGAACACAGATTTGTGTCATTGAATACCATCAATTCATATTGGAATAGACACAAACAATCTAAATCCTTCAGCGGGAGCTCTGGTCGTATCAGTCCGGTGTTACGTCCCAACTGGTTCCCAATTTAACTGGTTCCCCAGCTGTGCGTGCACCTATCAGTCTGCCTCTGTCACCAGATTCGTCACAAATTCACAAACATATTACTGGCGATTTTCAAGTCGGATCTCATATTTGCTGCGGCAAATATGAAAGTAGGCCTATAGGCTACGTGCGCACTACATTAGGCTACCATTCGCGACAAAATAAATGGAGACAAAATAAAACATTTGCAGACTCGCATGAAGTGGGATTCGATCGCACTAGAGTAAAACCATAAACGTACCACAGTCTGTTGACTAACACCACGAGCTATACCAGCTCACTAAATATGATTGAATCGTTAGGTATTTCTTAACTACATAGGCCTTCAGGTAACATTTTGAATTGGCGTCTTCTGATTCAACTGGTTCCCATAGACACTACCCGAATGTAGGCTTACTATGCACGTATTTGGGGTTGTTTCGAGGCAATAGCCGTATTTTCCACGACATCACAGCTCCCTCTGACACCACATATTACAAATTCATACTAAGAACGTCGCTGCTAACCCAGACAATACGATAAAAATACGCGTAACACAACATGGAAACATTCGTTTCCTATGCGATTTCGTGTAGCCTATTGCTGAGTGTTTCTTCGCTATATCTTTTGAAATCAATTCATTTCATAATTGAAAATACGGCTATTGCCTCGAAACAACCCCAAATACGTGCATACTAAGCCTACATTCGGGTAGTATCTGTTCCACTTTGTAAATCGAACAAACAACGCCAACCCTACTTAAGTTTCCATGGATTCCCGACTGAATTGAGTCTAAGGAAGAAGTGGATTAAAGCGGTTCGCCGGGATGAGGGGCCAAACTTTAAAATAAAACAAGGTAGCACGTTTGTTTGTAGCCGGCACTTTAGTGAATCAGACTACACTAACGCTACAGGTAGTGCTAGCAGGCTAGCGTTAGCTGACGTGGCTAACTTTACCAACCGAGGTCGCATCAAGCGTCTGCAAATCGGTTCTGTGCCCTCCCGTTTCCAGTGGAACAACTGGGGACTGCCAAGAAGGGAGTCTGCTTATAAAAGAGCATCAACTCGCTTAGGCCATGACGTTTGTCCAGCCCTTCCTCTTGAGCAGCCCCTACCATGTGAGGAAGAGGCGATGGAGGAGGTCGCAGCTTCGGTGGTGATGACAGAACATGATTACGGTTCTGCTCTTAAACCAGGTATGTCAGTGTTTGCCGGTGTTCTGAAATGTTGGACTACCTCCTCATGATGACCTACCAGCTTCATCACAAGTACAAACATTGCATTTTATATCTTACTTGATTAAACGTAAAGGTGAATATTGAGCTATAAAAAGCTATTTCATGTAGCTTTAGAGGTCCAAAAAACTTCCAATATGCAAGTCACAGACAAAATCTGGGTCAGATGTTTTAATTTTTTCTCTCCTCTCATACAGGTGCACTGGATGCTGCTGCTGCACACATACAGCAACTGGAAGACAAAATCAAGGAGCTGACAACAGAGCTGTCACAGCAGAAAGTGGGTGAAGTGCATTTTCACCGATTTTGTGTCTCAGACAAGGACATCCTTTATTACACAAGATTCACGTCAAGATATGTTTTTTGTCACTTCTGGGAGGCAATTCAACCATCTGCCTCCATGGTGGTTTATTGGTCGAAAGCTCAGAAAAAGGGACAAACATTTGAACCCATTTCTCCCAGTCCAACGCGTAGGCTGCAACTGGTTGATGAGTTTTTTCTTTTCTGCTGCAGAGTTGCTGCAGGCCTGCAAGAGAAGGTGCTGGCTGACATGTTTCAGGTCAGTGTGTCCACTGTCTCCCGTGTTGTTATAACGTGGGCCAACTACCTTTACCTGCTCCTTGGCTCCCTTCCCATCTGGATGAGTAAACAGCAAGTCAAGAACACCATGCCAAGCAAATTTGTGCAGTACAGTCCAGATGTTCGTGTAATCATCGACTGCACCGAGGTGCGATGCCAGAATCCATCATCCCTCACTCTCCAGTCTGAGGTTTTCTCATCGTACAAGAACACGACAACCTTGAAGGGATTAATTGGGATTGCCCCATGTAGTGCTGTGACTTTTGTGTCAAGTCTCTTCACCGGCTCCATCTCTGACCGAGAGCTGACTGAACAAAGTGGACTGCTGGACTTACTGGAGCCAGGAGATGGCTGCATGGCAGACAAGGGTTTCACCATCGAGAACCTGCTAGCTGACCGTGGGGCAATGCTGATTATACCACCCTTCAAGATGACAGGTAGGCATGAAAGGAATGAACATTTCAAATTAAAACTGTGACCAAAATGATAATCATTAAGGTGTGCAGACAAATGTTTAAAAAAGTACTGAGGCACTCACTGAAATAATAGAAATGAACTTATTTCATCTCTAACCACAGCGCAGTTCACCAAAGAGGATGCTCTAAAAACACAAGCAATCGCCCGACTTCGAATCCTCGTGGAAAGAGCAATACGCAGAGTCAAGGAATATCGCATCTGTGAACACACTCTCCCTCTAACCTTGTCTGGGACAGTCAACCAGCTGTGGACCGTCTGCTGTGTGATGACCAACTTCCAGGGACCACTTGATTTAAAAGGCTACATCCCTGTTGAATAGTGTTTCCCCCGATCACATGCATTCAACTGTATACTGAATACATTGTATATATTGAATGAGATGTATATAATGAATGAGAAGTCATTCATCTATAATCAATTGTAAAGGTCAGTCCATCCTGAAAGTATTCAAATAATGTAAATATGTAAATAATGTACTCAGAAAAAGGGAATTAATAAAATCTTTTATTCATTCATTTCCTTTATTCATTCAGTTCACTTTCTGCTGAAGATACACATTCATATATGTACCAAAGAAGTACAGGTCCACCTTCTTTTTCATCTCTTTTATCATTTCATCATCCCTCCAGACCCTTTCGACTGTTAAGTCTCCCTCAGTATCTGTTATAAAATCGCACCAACTCAATCCAGTTACTGCCAGTTGGCCTTGAACCTGCCAGTGGTATTTATGATTCTGCTTCAGTTTTGCCTGACCATTCACAATTTTTACATGTCCTGCCTCAGAAATGCTGGAGATGTCTGGGCACTTAACTTCAGCAAGCCCAAAACACGGAATGGCACTAGGGTCATATACCCTCGCATCGGGGCTAGCCCCGATGTGAGGAGCATCGGGATGGATAACAAATCCACAGCGTGAGACATTTACATTGAAATGTTTTGAATATTGTTCCAGCACCTGTGGCTCGCGTTCATGGCCCCTTTTCATGGCGGGAGTCTGGTGTACTCCCTTAAGTATCCGCCCTGCCAGGGTCTGACCAGAAGACGGCCCTTTCACATGGCTAACCTCATAGAACCTACTAGCTGTCACTCTAGGCTTGCGTAAAGCTTGCCATAATGGGCACTCAGACTGCTCACGTGTCTGCTCCTCTCTCTCAGCTGCCATCTCGTGTGTCACAGTTAAGCTGTCCAAATGGAGAAACTGTTGGGAGTTTGGGTCAACGTTTGGAAAAGTAGTGGGAAATGTTGACCCCTCTAAAGGCAGTTTAGGGAATGTTGGTGCACCTGGGTGTTGGACATAATTTCCGCGTTTGACCACAGGAGGACACTGGTAGGACAGGGGTGAACCTCGCGGCACAGGTCCGAACCTGGAGTCGACCATGGAGAGTTGAGACAAGCCATGCAGCACTGAGGATATTAGTGGTTGCGGCCTGAGGTTTTTCAGTCCTTCCCCAAGAGACAAGACTTGCGGGTCTGGGAGGGATCCTGAAATGTAAAATTAAAAACAGTAAGTGTTAAATTATCCACACATCTCTTGTCTTTCTGGAGAATTGCTCACTGCTGTTACACTACTGTGTGTTATATTTGCTACATAATTATGTGTATAAAAGTGGCAAGATACAATTATGTATTATACGGCAGCCAACAGTATGATATTAGTTACAGTAACATTACCTGTGTATGCTTGATAGAGTGTTGATTTGCATACACTCCTGGCAGATGGCTTTGGTCTCCTAACAACCAAGTCCTGAACCGGCTCTGCATGGATCCCCTGGGAATGATATTAACAAGTAGCCATGATTGTAATAGTATCTTGCTTGTAATGGTGTAAACACTATGCTCGCGGTAGCCACACAGAGTGGCACCGCTTCCAATTCACTCCCATGTTAACCAATGTAGCCAGACGTACAGCTGCGCTGCACCGCTTTGAATAGACTTCCAGTCTATTTTTCAGCTGCCCCGTGTGCCACGCTTCGCTCCGCGAACAGTGTGTCCCAGGCGTAACGTTTGGGATACACTGCTCGTGGAGTTAAGGGTGGCACTTGGGGCAGCTCACGCCACGGCTGAAAAATAGACTGGAATTCTATTCAATGCGGTGCAGCTCCGCGCGGCTACAATGTTACCTTTGTCCTTGGTCGATGCCATGTTTGCAGAGAGCTTGTGCAGGCCACAGGTGGTGGTACAGCTCTCACCTGCAGAACAAGAGATAGAAAAGCAAACCGGGATGTGCTTGTTAACAATCAAAGGTAGACCTCTAGAACCAGTGTCACTCCAATCAACCTGCCCATGTTAACATCCCAGACCACAGCCCTCACCTGCAATATGCTGTAATGGGCACTCTGGAACAACAAGGCCACTAGATGGTTGCACAGAACCTTGCCTGCTGTACAGCTGCATGAGGTTTCTTGAAGTTCGGCTGCATCAGCTTGGAAAACAATCTACATTAAAGACAACACTAATAATGTTAGTTGCTAAAGTTAAACTAAAATGAAAATCTTGTTGCAAATGATACAGAAATGTAAGAAAGAGCATTACAATTAACCAAAAATCCTAGGAAATCTGCAACCGCAGTCTAGGAAATCTGCAACCGCAGTAGAGTAGTTAACCCCTTACACCATTAACTTGCTGGATTCAACAAAAAGGATATTAAAGAATTTAAATGCAAAGTTACATTATCATGATATATATTGATATTTGCATACCGTACGTATGTCACAAATCACATGGCTGTTGACTGACTTGATGTAAACAGGCAACAGTGGAAGGGGTTACATTTCTTGCCATTATGCCTTAGCTTCTTAAAATAACCTTCAAATAATGGGGCTGTTCTCGCTTCTTCATCGACCTGTAACACCTAGACCTGACAGCCACCGCCCTGTCAATGATGTTGGACACTGGTGGACAAAATAATTAATGCATATACTGTGGATTTTTCATTCTAGCAAAAGGGACACTCCTATGCTGACGTTAGCTAGCTGACACTGACAGAGGCTAACGTTCTTCCTATCAGAATACAAATTAAAAGGGTGAATTGACTCAGCCTCATTTAAAGGTGAATAATCTTACTTTACTTGGATTTAACGTAGGTTAAACACATTATAACCATACGAACATCTGAGCTGACGCCAAACTGACGTTAGCATAAGCTAACCTACCTAGCTAATGTTATGTTAGCTAGCTAGCTAGTAGCCACTCACCTTCGTAGTCGTAGATGAAGTTCTCGAAAAAGAAACTGTATCCCTTGTCCACTTTGGAGCGGGCTGTGATGGAGTGTTGTTCAGTTAGTCGATGTACGTCAGAAAAAGTTATTTTGGGTAAATTTACCAGGGATGCAGTATAAGTTAACTTATAATCGTCCATCATAGGTTCGCCAGAGTGATGAGTGATCCACCGGAAGTGGCAGTGCACAAAGATCACTGAATGCGGAAGTACTACGTATCAGCGTGATAATGGCCTATTACTTGAAATTACCATTCAGAAGCAAGTTGTCGCTTGTGAATAGCTAGTTTTCAGAGTCAATCGGCCAATCAAAAATCATGCACTTTCCATTGTATTTTATTATTTCACCATATAATTTGGAACGGCACTTAATTAGTTGATTCTGATCTGAGAAATAATATCTGATTGTATTCATTTGTTAAAACATGATCTTTATCATGTAAAAAATGTTCTTTCAGTTTTAGGTTTACCTGGAATACTGTACACAACAGAAAGGAGTCACACATCACGTCTTCAGCACAACAGGAAGGTGAGTCAAACACACAAACATACAATGTGTTACAATATTTATGGCACCCCTTGGAAACAACGAGTAAAAAGTGTTAACTTGTTTAGTTTTTTTTGTATTAACTTTGTTGTTATTCAGATAAATGTCTGATACACACACATACAGTGGAAAACAATAAATAAAGATTAGTAGAGGGCTGGGGTTAAACCCCAGATGGACCCTAAAACATGTATTTCTGTCAGAATCTATTTTACAGAGAAGATTAAAAGGAGGCAACCTCCATTAGGGCACGCTTTGCATTACAAAAACGACTCCATGAAATTGCAGACGACTCTCATTTAACAGAACAGGCGGTAGAAAACAGGGCAGACCCATGTGACAACACCAATGACAGCTATGGCAACCATGATTGTGACTCTAGCGTTACTCCTCAAGTGGAAGATGACAATTCAGATGACCATCACACAGACATAAAATGGGGGGGAGAAGAAATGGTTTCAGAGTCTGATGCTGACACTGATGAAGAGCATGTAAGCCTTTTGGACAGCTTAGCCAATTGGGCTGTACAGTTCAGTATTTCTTTGGTCGCGCTCACAGGCCTCCTTACCCTGTTGAGGGTGTACCACCCAGAACTGCCAAAAGATGCTAGGACTGTCCTCAAAACAGAAATTAATTACAAAATACAAGAAAAATGGGGTGGGTTGTATCATTATACAGGTATCAGTATAATATACATGCATGTGGCAGTAAAAAACCTTATCCAGCTGAAGAATTTTTGCGAGACTTCACATGTGAGTTACAACAGCTACAGAGAGGTTTTGATTTCAGTGGGAAAAAAGTGTTCCTTGAACTGGTTTCTGTTGTGTGTGATACACCTGCTAGGGCATTTGTAAAAAACACAAAGGCTCACAATGGATATCACGGATGTGATAAATGTTCCCAGCCAGGTGTTTACATTAACAGACGAATGACTTACCCTTTAAATAATTACATGTTACGGACTGACTCATCATTTTCAGAGAGAGCTGATGAGGATCATCACCATGAAGGACCTCATGGATTTTCTAATTTAGATGTTGGTATGGTAACACGGTTTCTCCTTGATTACATGCACCTTGCATGTTTAGGTGTAATGCGACGATTGCTAAACATTTGGCTGAGGGGCCCTCTGCTGTTTTGTTTGTCCTCTAGTCTTGTTGACAGGATTTCAGAAAGTCTAACTCAGATGCGTAGGTATATACCAGCAGAGTTTGCAAGGAAACCACGATCCCTTCGAGAATTAGATCGTTGGAGCGCTACAGACTTCAGACAATTTCTCTTGTATAAATCAAATCAAATTTATTTGTATAGCCCTTTTTACACGCAAGCATGTCACAGAGGGCTTCACATACGCCCATAGAACTGCCCCTCAACCAACCTAAACCCTCAAGGAAGACAAGGAAAAACTCCCAGAAAAACTCCCAACGGGAGAAAAAATGGAAGAAACCTTGGGAGGAGCAATTCAGAGAGGGATCCCCTCCTCCAGAGATGGTTGGCAAGAGAGAGGAGCAGAACACAAGCTAAACATAGTCCTACAGTGTCAATGGGTTTTGAAACACCAAAAATCCATTGTTCGGCTTTATAGACGTTGGATGGGACCTGGAAACTCGCTGTTGGCCGTAATGGAGGCTGGTTTCCGGTTGACGACCTGGTCCAGCGTTGGTAGACCGACGACCAGGCAGGTCCTGACAGCTCAGACCCCCCATACCACAGGGGATGTGTGGGGGGGACAGAGAGGAGAACAGGGATTAGAGAATGCCAGGAGCAGCTAACAGTTTCAGTCGTAATAGAATGAGATCCCCACCGGTCAAGTGTGGACTAGTGCAGCAATTTAACAAAGCTAAGAGGGTATTTGATGCAGCCCCACACACCAAGATAGCGACAGCCCCCCTTGGTTGGAACATGAAATCTGTTCCAGGGGAAACAACTCTAAAATAGGTTATATTTATACGAATAAGGATGAAAACAACCAGCCCCCCGTTGTCTCCAACTAGTAAACTATAACAATTAAAATATACAGCAACGGAACTATTACAGTAACAATATACAATAACAGGTTTACTTTATTTGTAACATTTAAATGGGCAGTGTGAACATAAGCTAAAATTACAATTTAAAAGTTACATGTGATACACACATAGGCAAACGCACACCCCAGGTTTACATAGAAAGTACACACATTTAACAATCATAGGATTGACTAAACAAGAACGTTTTTAATCTAGTTTTAAAGGTCGAAACAGTATCAGCCTCCCTAATTGAGACAGGTAATTTGTTCCAGAGAAGAGGTGCTCTATATGAGAACGCCCTACCTCCAGCAGTTTTTTTCTTAATTTTGGGTATTACCAGATAGCCGGCATCTTGAGATCTTAGAGTCCTTGCGGGGCAATAGGGTGCAAGGAGACCGGAGAGGTACAGTGGTGCCAATCCATGTAGAGATTTGTAAGTTAGTAGTAAAACTTTAAAATCAGCTCTGGCTTCGATAGGGAGCCAGTGTAAAGAGATAAGAGTAGAGGTTATATGATCAAACTTTCTTGTTTTTGTCAATAGTCTAGCAGCAGCATTTTGTACCCGCTGTACATTTTTCAAGTAGGTAATTGGGAGGCCAGAGAACAACACATTGCAGTAGTCCAATCGGGATGTAACAAAAGCATGTATTAGTTTTTCAGCATCATCCTTTGAGAGGAATTTTCGTATTTTGGCAATATTACGTAGATGGAAAAATGCAGTTCTGGTGATTTGTTTAATATGGTACTCAAACGAAAGGTCTGGGTCCAATGTGACTCCTAAATTTTTTACCAACTGGCTTTGAGATACTTTGACACCATCTAAATTTAAGGTCAGATTGGATAAATTATTTCTGTATTTTTTAGGGCCGAAAATTTGAACCTCGGTTTTATCCGAATTAAGAAGAAGGAAATTTGCTGTCATCCAAGTTCTCAACCCGGAAACACATTTTTCCATAGCATGTGGAAATTCTCCAGGCTTTATGGACATGTATAGCTGAGTATCATCTGCATAACAGTGAAAATTTACCCCAGAGCTTCTAATTATGTTTCCTAAAGGCAACATATAGAGTGAAAATAACAGAGGGCCTAGAACTGAACCCTGTGGTACTCCGTATTTTACAGTAGTGCTCCTGGATGAGCAACCATCATAGTGGACATATTGTGATCTATCAGATAGATACGATCTAAACCACTGAAGTGAAGTACCAGAGATCCCAACATAGTTCTCCATACGCTCCAGGAGAATCTCATGATCCACAGTGTCAAATGCTGCACTAAGGTCTAGAAGAACCAGAACAGAGATAGAGCCCGCGTCAGAGGCTAATAATAGATCATTGACTACCTTAGCTAATGCAGTTTCAGTGCTGTGGTGAAGACGAAATCCAGACTGGAGAGGTTCATAAAGCTGATTTGAGGAGAGGTGCTCAGTTAGCTGTTGTGCCACAGCTTTTTCTAAAATTTTTGAGAGAAATGGCAAATTTGAAATTGGCCTATAGTTGCTAATACAACCTGGATCCAGGTTTGTTTTTTTAAGAAGGGGCTTAATAATAGCTTGTTTGAAATTGTCAGGGACTTGTCCAGTTACAATAGATTCATTAATAATACTAAGCATGGGAGGTCGAATAATAGGGAGAAGTTCCCTACAAAGTTTGGCAGGGAGGGGATTCGAGGAATCTACCAGCTCGATGAACGCTTCCATAGAAATAGGGTTAAAGTGAGTAAGAGCCTCAACATGCAGCATGCTGGGTATAGAGTCAAATTCCGTGTTGATGGCCACTCCTCCAGGCCTTGTCTGTAGTTTGTCCCTTATTGCATAGATTTTTTGGTCAAAGAAATCTAAGAAATCATTGGGAGAGAGATCTGAACTAACACAGAGTGTACTTTTCTTAGTGAGTTTTGCAACAGTATCAAATAGGAACTTTGTGTTGTGTTTGTTCTTACTAATCAATTTCGAGAAATATTCTGATCTGGACCTGATGAGGACTTGCTTGTACTCAATTTGGCTGTCCTTCCAGGCCAGGCGGAAAACCTCCAATTTAGTGGTACGCCACTTATGCTCTAATTTTCGAGTGGACCTCTTGAGAGTGCGGCTTTCCTCTGAATACCATGGAGCCATTTTCTTGTCTTTTCTTTTCCTTGGTTTGAGTGGGGCAACAGAATCTAGGGATAACTGAAGAACCAAATTCAGATCCCTTGTTTTAGCATTTAATGATTTATTTGGGACGTCCAGTGCTTCTAGTGCAGCAGGTAGAATATTAGCCAGTTCCATAGCTGTGTTTGGGGTTATGCAGCGGCTAGTAGAAATATTCTGGGTGCCTCCAAGGCTCTGGCAGAGATCCATTTTAAAGGTAACCAGGCAGTGGTCTGATAATATAGGATTGTGGGGGTGGACAATTATGTCACTAATCTTGATTCCCCGTGTGAGAACTAAATCCAATGTATGCGAGTGAAGATGGGTAGGTTTAGAAACCACCTGAGTGAGACCTGTGGAATCCAATAGAGCAGTAAAGGCCTTACTTAGAGGATCTTTTGGGTCATCCACATGGATGTTAAAATCACCCATAATTAAGACATTATCAGTATATGTCACAAGATCAGCACTAAAATCTGCAAATTCCTCTAGGAAGAGGGAATACGGGCCGGGGGGCCGGTATAGAGTAACTAAACTAAATGAGGGAGGGGGGGCAATAGTAGAAGAATTAGTCCTTTTTAGAGTAGTTGGTGGTTTCATGCAAATTATCTCAAATGATTTAAAGGTATTTACAGATTTTAGGCTAAGGTTGAAGCTAGCTTTATATATCGTAGCAACACCGCCACCTTTCTTTGAGACACGAGGGATGTGTGAGTACGCAAAATCCGGAGGCGATGCTTCATTCAGGGAGGAATATTCTTCAGGTTTTAACCAGGTTTCGGTGAGTCCAATCAGGTCCATGTTGCATTCAGACATCAGATCATTAATCAAAACGGCCTTTGGGGATAGAGATCTGATGTTTAGGAGCCCAACATTCCAGTATGGGTTTTTGGCAGCTTTAGACGTAGGTAATCCTTCTGAAAAGGTGGCACTGCTATCAGAGAACTTAGTAGGAAGAGCAACGGGGGAGCAAGGCTGAATACATATCAAATTGGTATAATTCCTAATAATTGAGGGCCGGAATTTGGAAAAATGGCGGGGGACAGACACCGTCTCAATGGGAGAAACAACATCAGCATCCACGCTGGCTACACTACAAGCTGAGCTATCGGGCCCCCAACAGCTCACAACATGCTTATCAACATATCTATCAGACTCTCTAAGAGACTGTGGCCCGGCTTGTTCTAGTGAGTGTCAGGCCTGCTCTAAAATAGCTTCAATATTCCTAGACAAAAGAAAAGCACCTCTCCAGCTAGGATGGAGCCCATCACTTTTCAACAAGCCAGGTTTGGCCCAGAAACGAGACCAATTATCTACAAATCCTAAACCCTGTTCTGAGCAAAAGCGAGCCAACCAGCGGTTGAGAGAGACAAGCCTGCTGTAGATCTCGTCAGTCCCCCTAACAGGTAGTGGGCCAGAGACTATTACTCGATGCCGACTCATCTTTTGAGCAAGGTCACATGCCCGAGCTATATTAACCTTCGTGACCTCTGACTTCCTCAGCCTTACATCATTGGTGCCGACATGAATGACAGTATTCTCATACCTATCATCAGTGCGTGCGCCATGTGCCTTAGCTTGGGCCTTTGCCTTAGCCCTAGTGCTAGCCAGCACCCTAAGATTAGCTTCTATGTCGGTAGCTCTGGCCCCCGGTACACAGTAAACTGTCCCTGGTTGCTCTAATCTAATGTTACGAGTGATGGAGTCACCGATCACTAACGTCTGAGGAGTCCCACTCCCACCATGCTGCAAAGGTGAAACCGGTGGGGCTAAACTTGAGTTCTCCCTCACGCTAGGACTCCCTGTCTGTGATGTTGCGCCAGTCGCATCTAAAGTTACTAGCATACGTTCTTCCTCAAGCGACTGAACGCGACTCTCTAACAGAGTCAAATTATCGAACAAAATGGCACATGTAGGACAAAGTGAGTGGTGGTGAGACATTATAGTTAACTTACGTGAATAGTTTATGCCAACCAAGATAATCCGTCAAGAGCGTTGAGTTGGTTAGTTCAACGGGAACAGTAGCGTCGAGCTCCAAGGAAGAAAGCCGCGCCGAGTAAACCTATAACTAGACAGTAGATGTATGGATTAAATCGGTAAAGACAAAATAAATGAATAAACGAATTAATATATAATATATAGCGGTTAACAAGAAAAAGTTTGGAGCAGCTCAGGTGCAGCGCGGTATAGCTTCAGTACACATGGGTATGTGATGTCACATCCTCATTGTATACAGGCCCTGTGGTTCTGGAACCATATTTAGATAGTAATTTATATAACAACTTTATGTTGTTATCTATAGGTATTTCCATCCTTGTCAGTCCACAGCTCTGCTCTATGTATAGTACATATGCAAACACGCTGCTCACCACATTTGTTAGTCATTTTGGGGAGTTGTACGGCAGAGATGCCTTAGTGTATGTCCATTCCTTGGTCCACCTGTCTGCAGATGCAGATGTGCATGGTTGTTTGGACACTATCTCTGCTTTTCAATTTGAAAATTACCTTCATAAACTGAAGAGGTGTGTTAGAAAGCCTGAATTTCCTCTTGCTCAGGTAGTAAGAAGGTTATCAGAGGTTCAAAAGATCTGCAGCATTGGTTGTCGTGAGGGTCTAAGAAGGCAGCATTATGTTGGACCTGTTCCTGATGGCCTTCAAGCTGAAGCACAGTACAGAGGGCTACATACTAAAGAATGGACAGTGAAAGTTTCCACAGGCGATAATGTTTTTGCTATAAGCAGAGATATCTGTGTTTTACATAACATCACTCAATCTGTGGAAGGAATTTATGTAGTATTCAAAGTTTTCTCAAAAATTTAAAAGTTCTTTAACTATCCCATGGGCTCAGATTTTCTTAGAACATTTATTGTGTCTCAACCAACAGGACCTTTTAAGGTAGCTAAAATGTCAGACATCTCCTTTAAGTGTGTCCTCTTACCTTATAAAGATAGGTTTGTTGTCATGCCTTTTTTACACATGCATAGTGACAGGGCATAGTTGGAGTGGTGGGTATAAGGAGGGAGGGTGGGGAGTTTGAGTAGTGGGAGACCAATGACTAATAATAAGACAAATGACTGCCAGACTAACAGAAAAACAGCACATTTACTCCAAATGAAAAAGGGCCCAGAAAGGGTTCTGGATACTTGTGAATTTTAATGATGTATCTTCAATGAAAATGGTTGGTAAGACATACAGAAACTAACTACAAATATAGCTGCGAGCAGCGATGCGGGTTCCTCCTCAAAATGGCAAAATATTATAAAAGTGTACAATGTAGAAGCAAAACGATTTAATGTTTGGCCAACAACAACAGGCTGAATGGGCATTTGAACTCATGAGCGTAAGGTTACAAGTCAGTCTCTCTATCCTCTCTGCTAAAAAACATGAAAAACTGAACCTAACAACAGCTAGGCTAGGCTAGCTCATAACGTTCAGTTCTCGTTCTCGCCAAACAACGGTTAGGGTCTACTGAAATTATTACCAAACTTAACTTTACGCTAGTAGCCTAACAAACTCATTCACTGTTGACTATATATATATAATATATTTAAGTTGTATGCATAATTTGTGATGACTTACTTTGATTTAGTAGTTGCTTCTCTTAGATGCTTGCTTGCCTTTGTACCTCGTGGCAGAAAATAACTGGAAATTACCAGGCTTCACACCTGTTTTTAGGTCACTTAATGATTTAATAATAGACATTTTTTATTATGTCTATGGATTTAATGGCCAGACATAGTAAAACAACAAAACTTTATTATTCATCAAATGCATACATTACATTTTTCTTTGACATGTGGAAGCACAGTAAGAAAAAAGACATAACTGACAGCACACAAGCCTATAATACCAACAGTAGACTACATAGTAAATGGCAAACCAAAAGGGTAGACAAGCAACAAGTGAAACCAACGATCAATTGTGTTGACTTTCTATAGAGCAAGCAAATCATGACTTTCATAGTTGTTAATTACGAAAGGCAATTCACCTTTATATTAACTATAAAATAAACAATTAAACTAAACATTTAAGTAAATTGCATACCTTCGAAAAGACTGACATTGTCTGTTCTAAAAAAGAAAAGTTAATCTTTCCATCAATCAAGCTGTTGTAGTGAATATATATAATTTAGTGACTTTCTAGAAAGTTTCTGAGAAAACTGTAGCCTTGTGTTTTGATACTTTGTGCTAATAATATGAACAAGACACTGATGTGTGCAGGTGGCTACAGCTGTATCTCCATGTATAAAAACCCTGTCTCTGGAGAATGTTTCATCAGATGCCGACAGACTACCCAATGTACGCTGTGTGTGTCAGGTCCTTTCTGCAAAAAGCTATATTCAATAAATACTTACTACATTCTAGCAGCTTTGGGTGTATTCATTCTCAAATGTCCACCGCAATTGTCAATACCCCTGAGCCATAGCAACTACCATGTAAAAGGAAAACTTGCCAGTTAAATGAAAAAAGAGCCAGATTTAGCTATTGTGTAGGAATCCCCTCAGAATGAAACATTACCATTACTATTTTGACTATACAGCTAGTCATACTGTGGTGTACCTTGACACATGTTTAACTAAATAAATAATCAGTATCACAAAGATTTGAGGCAATGTGGACATTTACATAAATACACCCCTTTCAGCCATTTTGTATTGTACTGTCCGTCTCTGGAGGGCTGGCAGGGAGTGGCAAGCAGAGCCTGCAGCCAGGCAGAGGCAAGCAGAGCCTGCAGGCAGGCAGAGCAGGCCAGCTGGATGAAGCCATCCTGAGGTCAGGGCTGAAGAGAAGCTGTCCAGCTAGAGAGGGGTAGTCCAGCAAGGGGTCTGTGTTGCTCACATTATCTTCCGTTGCATCCTGATAGATCTTTATTTGTCATTGTCACAGGTACAACGAAATTAAAGTACTTCCAGTCAGTGCAACATACCTTGGCCTAAAAATTTATAAAAGGATAAAATTACTAAAGTACTAAAATAAACAACAATAACTAATAAATCAGAATAAATATAACTGAGACAGTACCATAAACAACACACCCATGTCATACATCCACAGTCATCACATAAAACATAACATGACATTGTGCACATTCTTTTTTGGCAGCATTGACAGTGGTTATTGCAGTTGGATAAAAACTGTGTTTGAGTCTGTTTGTCCTCACCTTGATTGATCTGTACCGTCTGCCTGACGGCAACATTTCAAACAGGGAGTGCCCAGGATGTGAAGTGTCTTTTATGATGTTCTGGGCTCTTTTGAGACAACGGGATCTGTGTAGGTCTCCCAGTGCGGGGAGAGGGCAGCCAACAATCTTTTGAGCGGTGTTGATGACCCTCTGGAGCATTTTCCTCTGAGCCACTGTACAGCTGGTATACCAAATGCCTATGCAGTATGTGAGTATACTTTCAATGGAGGCTCGGTAAAAGAACACCAGCAGTCTTTGTGTGATGTTACTCCTCAATTCCTGAGTATTCTCAGTATTCTCTGCTGGGCCTTTTTCAGCAGCTCAGAGGTGTCCACACTCCAGGATAGGCTGTCCTGTATGTGGACCCCCAGGACGCAAAAGTCTGCCACCCTCTCCACACTGATCCGGCTGATGGTCAATGGTGTGATCTCAGTCTTCTTTCTCCTGTAGTCTATTATGAGTTACAGTATTTTGTCTTTGCAGTGTTAAGGAGAAGGTTGTTGGCCGTGCTCCAATTCGACAGCCGCTCAACTTCTTCTCTGTAGGCGGGCTCATCCCCCCCAGAGATAAACCCCGCCACTGTGGTGTCATCTGCAAACTTTACAATGGTGTTACTGTGATGGACAGGGGTGCAGTCGTGTGTGTAGAGGAAGTAGAGCAGGGGACTGAGCACACAGCCCCGGGGGGAGCCAGTCCTGAGGCTAAGGGCTGGGGATGTGTGATGGCCCACTCTGACTCTGTCTGCGGCCAGAGAGGAAGCTGCTGATCCACCTGCATGTGGTATAAGGGAGCCCGAAGTCCCCCAGCTTAATCACTAGCTTGTGTGGGAGGATGGTGTTGAATGCAGAGCTGTAATCCACAAAGAGCATTCGCACATAGCTCCCCTGCTGATCCAGGTGTGACAGAGCGGCATGGAGTGCTGCCGCCACTGCGTCTCCTGAGGATCTGTTCGCTCTGTAGGCAAACTGGTGGCGGTGAAGGCTGCGGGGCATCCTCTGTTACACTCCGTATTTTTTGTTGAGCAGGCCTCTGCATGACCCTCAAGACCTGTAAAAGTGAAGAAAAGTCAGTTGTGAAAAATGAAGCTTTTTACATCTACACAGCCGTGCAAAGGCAAAAGACCGTAACTTCAATTTAGTCGAAAATGATTTTTTTTCATTTTCGGAACAGTTAAGGTCTGCTTTATCATGTGGCCAAATATCTTAAATGAACTTGTCTGTTTTTCAGAGAAAATAAGGTTGTTGTCTTCCCCGTAACTTCCAAAAGCCTGCTTTGGCTTTAGAAATCCAATGCAGAATGCCGTAACATCAGCTACGGTTCTTTGCCTTTGTTTTGCGGCACTCAAAAACGTTCAAATGGAGTTACGGTTTCAATTGAACTAATACGTAACCTAGCAACAATAAACACATCTAGCATTAGCCTAGCCTACTCGCTGGCATTTAACACTAAACATCCCAAACATGAGTCGTTTGTAAGTATCTTACCCTGGCAGTTAAATCAAAAACAGTCTTGTCTTGTGACAGGTATCCACGTGTATGTTACATTGGCTTATAAAATACAGAGTTTATATCGTTATAAGCAACTGAGCGAAGAAACGGAAGTTACTGTATTTTGCCTTGGCATGGCCACTTACGATAGACTTTAGTTACTACTGTAACTTCAAAATATTGGTCCAAAGTGCAGTTTAAGATCAACAATTTCAAAAATTTCTAGTTTAGATAATCGGTAATCACAAAAACATCAAACTGCTAGATTTCCAGTGTCCTACCTAAAATACATTTGGCAGGACAACTACTTTGAAAGTGCAGAAACTTTGAAGTCGTTTTTTCTCAGTTCTACACTTGGGCGAGTTATGGTCTTTTGGCTTTGTAGGGCAGTACACTTGACATAAACTACAGTTTTGACTGTGAAATGCAATGGCATTAATTGAACTTATATCCAAATGTGTTGAACTGATGAAGAACCGGCCATGCAATGTCACTCCAAACATTTGGCTCGATTCCAGGCTCTGGCAAGAGAATTTAGCTCTAAACTGGTCAATATACACATCTGACCAAAGACCAACTCGCCCTTTGCCTGTAAACAGTGATTCTGACTGTCAGAGACCTTTAAATACGCTGACCGAGTGAAACTAGCCTGGCTAACGTAGGTCGCTTTCTCAGGAAAATGACAAATGAAATAGACTTGTTTTGAAAGATCCTATATACTGGCTATCTTCAGCAGACTCTTGTCTACAAAAAACAGCCCTCCCTGACATTTTAGGAGTAAAATTGAGTGAACTACAATATCGTTTACACACTGCCAGTGAGTGAGCAAGCCGAGTCTGTCACTGAGGCTAAGTCAAAACAATGTACCCCCGGGACGCAGTCTCAATCCACTTGCAAGTTTTCCACAAAAATAATCGGAGCATCTGGCTAAAAGCACAATTGCCACATCTCCTAAAAGCTCCCCTCCTTGACATTTTTGGTGTCGACCGAACTGTGAAATGGTGAACTTATGAACATGACGCGACCAAAACATGGCTGCCGCCTAAGCCATGCGGTCTCCCTGGCGCATAGGCTTATTACAAAGACTTTCTCGACCCAAATCAAAATTCTGAGCCAACAGGTCTGTGGGGAATTGCTTGTTCTCCTAAAAGCTGCCCTCCTCTAGCTTTTTGATAAATTCGCCGACATGCTAACCTACATGATTCAGTAATTACACAGAGGGAAAAAGCTAGCTACTTTTCAAGTTTGGTTTTCTGTCACTTCAAACGCACGATTTAAAGGTCTCAAAGTGCTCAAACCTTTACCATCATTCAAGAGTAGTGTACTTTCACGAACCCAATGATTGATTCTAGCTTAAAATGTGTAAAAATAGGATTTACCGAACGTGGCTGCCTCCAACACGGCTTTCAGGTGATTCCAGTTAATAAAACAACAATGGCCGCCAAAAAAAAAATTATATTCGTAACGGCGAGCTGTGATTGGAAGCGAAATGAGGGTGAGGGCGGGGCTTGGTCAGCACACCATTTCCAGAAAGGATGTGTGTGCGTCTCGCCAAGCTTGCGCGATGTGTCAGGAGGTTGACCACCTGTTCCTCTTTGCGCTGTATAGCACAGCATTTTCAATATGCGACGTGCGGAACAAGGGTTGAAAATGCTGTGCGAGACAACGCAAAGCCGAACAGGTGGTCACCCTAGTGTCAAGGGGCAGGATGAGTCTGTGAGAATTTGGAGCGGGCGCACTGTGGAGCAATTCAATTGTTTATGGTACTTCAGAGTGATGTCGTCTTGAACCCTATTAGGTTTGAAAAACAATCAGTCAAAATTATATTTGATTTATTAACACAAAGATATTGAGGCTATGTGGACATTTACATAAATACACTTCTTTCAGCCATTTTGTAATGCATTTCTTATTCCATGTCACCCTATGTAAAGACATGTATTATACACATCTGTAACTAATTTCAAGTCGATTGGGTCTATGGTTTATGAGTAGAAGGGTTTTGAAGGTTGTACCAAATTTGGACTGTACAGCAAAATCTATCATGGCGGACTTTATGGGTCCTTGAGACTTTTTTGTCCCCCATGAGAAATAAGGCATGTATACCAATTTTCAGGCATTTTGGAGTAATAGGGCGCTGGGGAAATCACGTAGACTTTGGGCGTGTTTTATAGCGCCACCTATGGGCGTACATGGGCCACTAGCCGTCTGGGAGTAATGAGTGACCTGTTGAATCATTGGGCCAGATTGGAAAAAATCGGGTCCAGGACTTTTTGAGCTATTGGGCCATTTAGCGGAGAAATATAATAATAAGAATATAGCTGCAAGCTCCGCAAAATGGCAAAATATTGTACAAATTTACATGTACAAAAAGAGAGCAAAACTACTTCATGTTGGGCCAACTACAATAGTCTGAATGGGGATTTGAACTCATGAGCATAAGGTTATAAGGCAGACTCTCTATCCTCTCTGCTACACACCAACTGTTAAGAATCTATGAGTAGAAAGGGCATAGAATTAGCTTTGGTCAGCTTTGGGACAAAGGTCAAGAAGCGGTTCACATTTCAAAGTGGAATTAAGTGAAATTGCGCATGGTATTTCATAATGATGACATCCTGTTTAACTTAACAGATATTCAAATTTAAGACAGGCTAAAAGACTGCGGCTGGATTCAAACCTGCAACCTTATACTTTGCAGGTCACTGTCCCAGTCCATTGAGCTATTCTCAGTGTTGAATATGGGCATGTTCAGTTACTGTATACAAAAGTACGCTGTTTCTTCTGTGGTAAGAGTTGTCAGATTCAGCCAAAGTTTTAACTACTCAAATTCAATCATATTTTGACATGCCAACGTAAAATTGTTGATGGTAATTCAGAGTGATATCATCTTGAACCCAATAAGGTTTGAAAACCATCAGTCAAAATGATATTTGATTTATTGACACAAAGATATTGAGGCAATGTGAACATTTACATAAATACACCCCTTTCAGACATTTTGTATTAAATTTCTCATTCCATTTCACCCTATATAAAAATACACCTGCCCGCACACTATCCCAATCCATGCCGTTGAACTCCCTCCCAGCGCAAGTCACGCCAAAGCAGAAATACTGTAGCGGACGTATGAGGTTTAGATGACGACCAAAAATTGCCTCTCACAGTCAAATCACATTGTTCATAACACTGTTTCCAGAATTTCTCAAAGATGGCTTGAAGACCGTTTTCCAGAACCACAGTCATCTTACGATCAAGAATAGCCTAATTGGCAAAAGGTTTATGGCACAGACCATGATCAACTCCTTGCGGACATGGATGGACAATGACCGACTCTCAGTTCGAATTAAACCACACAACATGCACTCTCAGAGTGACCAACAAGATTATTTTAACTAACAAACAACAATATTAAAAAACATCTATCTGAACAAACGCAACAACTAAAAACCCTTCCATAGCTGTTGTAACCAAACAATTTTCCACAAGTTTTGGCGTTTTTTGACATGCCACACTGCATGCTGGGTACCCAAGAGCGCTGACGCTGATAATCTAGCTGGGCTCCGACTGCGTGATATGACGAGATGCTAGTGACGCGCTAAGGTCTCGGAGTCTCCAGAAATGGAACGCGTCTTTCTGCCTTGAAGCTGCGTGCGCATCATCATCAAGACTCCATGTATATGGCAAGATAACATCCAAGCTAACAATTTCTCAAAATCTGACTGCAGCTTTGTATACCATATGTACTGTGTTATGGTTGTTTGAGTTAAACAACTTGCTTAATGAATTAAATGGCTGTTAAAGGGGCAATTGACTGCAAAACCGATTTTACCTTGTCATAGTTGAATAACGACAGTTCGGTGGGTAAACTGAACATACAGTGAATATCAAAGTCCATTGACACCTCTTTCCTATTCAAATCTCAAAAAGAAAAAATGTTGCTGTAAAACGCTAGCTTTTCAACAAAGCCACCGGTCCTACGTTGGACCAGGGACCGCCCCTTTTGGCTCTGGTCTGTATTTTTGTCACGCCCCAGAATTTACATCCAGACCAGCCCGAGGTAGCGTCTATCTCCGATACTAGTTTAGCTGCGCGCTGCTCTGTGTAGGCTACTTATAAGGAATTACAAAGAAGAACGTTTTGAATTATAACAAGGATATTGAAAATGGACCACGGTCGTAAATGCTGTGTTCCAGGCTGTACAGGGAAGGCTAACACTCACAGTCTTCCAAAGGAGCCAAACATTCAACAGGCATGGCTGCTGTTGTCTATGAGAAGATCCCGGTGTTGTCGCCCAACTGGTTACCACGCTAACTGGTTCCCCAGCTGTGCGTTCACGCATCAGTCTTCCTCCATCACCAGATTCGTCACAAATTCACAAACATGCTACTGGCGATTTTCAAGTCGGATCTCATATTTGCTGCGGCGAATATGAAAGTATGAAAGTTTAGGTTACGAGCGCACTACATTACATCCATTCACAACAAAATAAATGGAGACAAAATAAAACATTTGCATGCTCGCATGAAGTGGGATTCGATCGCACTAGAGCAAAAACACGCTCCACATGGCAGTCCGTTGCCTTACACTGAGAGCTATTTAGCTCACAACATGTTACCAAATCGGTACGTATTTATTAACTACGTCGGCCTTCAGGTAACATCTTGTTTTGGCTTCTTCTAAAACAACTGGTTCCCATAGACACTACCCGAATTTAGGCTACTAATCACGTATTTGGGGTTGTTTCGAGCCAATAGCCGTATTTTCCACGACATCACAGCTCCTTCTAACATCACATATTAAAAATTCATACTAAGAACGTCGCTGCTAACCCAGATAATACGATCAAAATAGCCTACGCGTAACCCTTTGAAACACAACATGTGTCCATTCGTTTCCTATGCGATTTCGTGTATGGCTGAGTGTTTCTTCGCTGTATCTTTTGAAATCAATTCATTTCAAAGTTGTATATGTAGCGAGCACTAGCGTACATTTCAGCCATTCGCCAGGACAAAATAAATGGAAGCTAAGAAAATAAAAGATTCCAGTGGGATTCGATCCCACGAGCAAAAACACATCCATCATTGAAGTCCGTTGCCTTACACGGCGAGCTACTGAAGCTGATGAGACAATGTAGTATTCAGTCACAAATTTACCAACTACGTTGGGTTTCAGGCAACATTTTGTTTTGGCTTCGTCTGAAACAACTGGTTACCGTTGACACTACCCGAATGTAGGCTACTAAAAACGTATTTGGGGTTAACTCGAGGCAATAGCCACATTTACCAAGATATCAAAGCCCCCTAATGACACCACATATTGCAAAGTAATACTTAAATCGTCGCTGTTAACCCAAACAATACGATCAGTTTAAATGCGAACAGTAGTAGTCTATAGATGGGATAATATTCTACCCGCGACACAGTAGGCAATTAGTGTCGCATGCATTTGTGAATAGCATCCAGGTTTCTATGATACATACATTTGTATTTGATCATTGTTTATAGTAGCCTACTTCACACAACATGTGTAGTGCTTCACATAATAAAGGAAATACGATGGCAATACATGTGTCGTGTGTTGGTTAGACACAAAATACAAATGTATGTATCATAGAAACCTGGATGCTATTCACAAATGCATGCGACACTAATTGCATACTGTGCCGCGGGTAGAATATTATCCCATCTATAGACTACTGTTCGCATTTAAACTGATCGTATTGTTTGGGTTAACAGCGACGATTTAAGTATTACTTTGCAATATGTGGTGTCATTAGGGGGCTTTGATATCTTGGTAAATGTGGCTATTGCCTCGAGTTAACCCCAAATACGTTTTTAGTAGCCTACATTCGGGTAGTGTCAACGGTAACCAGTTGTTTCAGACGAAGCCAAAACAAAATGTTGCCTGAAACCCAACGTAGTTGGTAAATTTGTGACTGAATACTACATTGTCTCATCAGCTTCAGTAGCTCGCCGTGTAAGGCAACGGACTTCAATGATGGATGTGTTTTTGCTCGTGGGATCGAATCCCACTGGAATCTTTTATTTTCTTAGCTTCCATTTATTTTGTCCTGGCGAATGGCTGAAATGTACGCTAGTGCTCGCTACATATACAACTTTGAAATGAATTGATTTCAAAAGATACAGCGAAGAAACACTCAGCCATACACGAAATCGCATAGGAAACGAATGGACACATGTTGTGTTTCAAAGGGTTACGCGTAGGCTATTTTGATCGTATTATCTGGGTTAGCAGCGACGTTCTTAGTATGAATTTTTAATATGTGATGTTAGAAGGAGCTGTGATGTCGTGGAAAATACGGCTATTGGCTCGAAACAACCCCAAATACGTGATTAGTAGCCTAAATTCGGGTAGTGTCTATGGGAACCAGTTGTTTTAGAAGAAGCCAAAACAAGATGTTACCTGAAGGCCGACGTAGTTAATAAATACGTACCGATTTGGTAACATGTTGTGAGCTAAATAGCTCTCAGTGTAAGGCAACGGACTGCCATGTGGAGCGTGTTTTTGCTCTAGTGCGATCGAATCCCACTTCATGCGAGCATGCAAATGTTTTATTTTGTCTCCATTTATTTTGTTGTGAATGGATGTAATGTAGTGCGCTCGTAACCTAAACTTTCATACTTTCATATTCGCCGCAGCAAATATGAGATCCGACTTGAAAATCGCCAGTAGCATGTTTGTGAATTTGTGACGAATCTGGTGATGGAGGAAGACTGATGCGTGAACGCACAGCTGGGGAACCAGTTAGCGTGGTAACCAGTTGGGCGACAACACCGGCAAAGTTCGACACTCAATCATTCATTTGCTCTGAACATTTCACCCAAGACAGTTTTGACAACCTTGGACAATTTCAAGCAGGATTTGCTAGGAAGCTGAACCTGGAAAGAGGTGCTGTTCCGACCTTATGCTCATTGCAACCGCAAGCTATAAGGACAGTATGATGTTGTGCTAACAGTTATTAGCTATGCTAACGTTTCCTGTATATAGCATACCAGGTAGAATGCTAAATACGTTTCTACACACATCAAATGACTCTGGCTAGACTAGCTGTAGTCGGCATTAGAAGGTAAGCTTCCGAAAAATAGCCAGAAAACGAACAGCAGTCTGGCTTATTGCTAACGCCTATATAGATAATCTATTTGAAAGAACTGGAGAAAGGCATGTGCTAGATACAGGATACGGTAGCATTGCTAGTAACTGTTACTAGTAGTAACACCTAGACTGTAGGCATGTAAACAAGTTTAGCTTGCTAACGCAAGAGCATAGGTAGAATGTGTGATAATTTATCCTAGTTTATTGGCAATGGGGCTAACGTTGATTCATGTTCCTGACTGTGTTTCATTCAAATAAATAACCTGTGTAATGTAAATCTACAATTCACGATGCATTTTTGTCCAGATCTTTGTCATGTTATTTTTCAGCAAGATATCTAGAGCTAGCTAGCTAACTGAAGCCGAGTAGAATCACGATATGGTTTGGTTGCTAAGCTGTAGCCTAACGTTCTACCCACCTAAGTCAATCCAGTTTGCTTCGACAACAGAAGTGGAAACAAGTAATGTTATAATTTCAAATGATATATAGTCAAACTGTTGAAAACAGTGTTGTGTAGACACAATAGATTTATTTGCGGGTTTTTATTTCAAGTCTCCAACTTTGATGTTTCAGCGAGTGCTGCTGTTGGCCATGTTGCGTTTTTGCTCCCCAGCTTCACTCGTCGAAAACCAACCAATCAGGACGCAGCTTATCTAAATATTAATGAGCACACCATAAAAGGAGAAAAGCTGTTTTTCCCGGGAACATTTCAGAGGATCTGTCAGAGGGCATAGAACAGCACCCTGGCCATTTTCAACCCAACCAATGTTACATACCCTATTCGGAGACCTTAAGGAACAGTGTGAAATACCCAAAAAACCCAGTCAATTGCCCTTTTAAATGTCTAATCCAACTATAAATGTATAAAAGAGAGAGTTCCAATCAAATCTGAATTATTTTTAAACCTAAAGGTTTAAAAGACAACCTTTGCCTATACTGACATGCACCAACTCAGAGAACTGAGTGTCATCCATTTACATCCACATTTAGTCTCTATTTTTTACTCTACAGTTAAGGCATAACTATGTTTAACTTAATGTCTGCACCTCTCTGTCACCAACTGTCTCTGGAGTGTGGGGTGGGGGCTTCACAGGGTGTCTACAGGTGTAAACAAGTTAAATTTAAGACTTTTTAAGACCTTTTAATAACACTTCCAATTGAAATTAAAGACCAAATTTATGATGGAAATACAAATCAAAAGTGGAAATATACAGTAATCTTCCCAAACACTGATGTCTGTTCAATATGAACAGTATGGTAAAATGACAACAATCGGTTGAGTTTAAGAACATTGACTAAATGTGTGTAATAAGAAAGGATAACACAAAAATGCTTAATAATTGCTGTCCTAAATTATATTTTTTATTACACAATGGTGGAGCAGAAACTAGCAATTCCACGAATCCCATGGAAACAAAGGCAAATGTGTGAGATGTACTGATGTGGAGCACAAATCATCCAAGAAGCAGTACTTCTCTTGAGGGGTTTTTATTCAGATGACTAATCATTGGATTCAAGACAAAAGTCTAACTTTTGACTCGTGGTTTCATTACTTAAAACACTAAAAGTCATCAGCTTGGCATGCTGTGACATGGAAAGGATTAAACATTTAGACTTTCATCAAAGTAAAAAATGCTGGTTTATCCTTTTTCATCAATGTCCTCAAAAAAGCAGTCTGCAGAGCTACTGTGTCTGTGGGGTGACTGTCTCTGGAGGGCTGGCAGGCAGGGGCAAGCAGGGCCTGCAGGCATGGGAAAGCAGGGCCTGCAGGCAGTCAGTCAGGGCAGGCCAGCTGGATGAAGCTGTCCTGGGGTCAGGGCTGAAGAGAAGCTGTCCTGATTCTGATTCCGTCCAGCTAGATGGGGTTAGTCCAGCAAGGGATCCGTTTTTCTCTCGGCATCCTCTGTTGAACTCTGTTGAGGAGGCCCCTGCATGACCCTTCAGACCTGTAAAAGTGATGAAAGGATCCATGTCAGTTGTGAAAAATGAAGCTTTTTACATCTACACTTGACATAAACTACAGTTTTGAATGCAGTGGCATCACTTGAACTTAAATCCAAATGTGTTGAACTGATGGAGACCCGGCCATGCAGTCACTCCAAACATTTGGCTCGATTCCAGGCTCTGGCAAGAGTATTTAGCTCTAAACTGGTCAATATACACATCTGACCAAAGACCAGCTCGACCTTTGCCTGTAAACAGTGATTCTGACTGTCAGAGACCTTTAAATAGGCTGACCGAGTGAAATTAGCCTGGCCTGGCTAACGTAGGTCGCTTTCTCAGGAAAATGACAAATGAAATAGGCTTGTTTTGAAAGATCCTATATACTGGCTATCTTCAGTAGACTCTTTTCTACAAAAAGCAGCCCTCCCTGACGTTTTAGGACAATAATTTAGTGAATTACGATATTGTTTACACACTGCCAGTGAGTGAGCGAGCCGAGTCTGTCACTGAATCAAAGTCAAAACAATGGACCCCCGGGACGCAGTCTCACTCCACTTGCAAGTTTTCGACAAATCACAAAAATAATCGGAGCATCTTGCTACAAGCACAATTCCTACATCTCCTAAAGGCTTCCCTCCTCGAGGTTTGGTAACAAACACTTTTTTGGTGTCGACCAAACTGTAAAATGGTGAACTTATGAACATGACGCAACCAAAACATGGCTGCCGCCTAAGCCTATGCGGTCTCCCTGGCGCATAGGCTTATTACAAAGACTTTCACGAGCCAAATCAAAATTCTGAGCCGACAGGTCTTTGGGGAATTGCTTGTTCTCCTAAAAGTTGCCCTCCTCTTCCTTTCTGATGAATTTGCAGAGATGCTATGATTCACTAATTACACAGAGGGAAAAACTAGCTACTTTTCGAGTTCAGTTTTCCGTCACTTCAAACTCACGATTTAAAGGTCTCAAAGTGCTCAAACCTTCACCATCATTCAAGAGTAGTGTACTTTCACAAACCCAATCATTGATTCTAGCATAAAATGTGTAAAAATAGGACTTACCGAACGTGGCTGCCTCAGACACGGCTTTCAGTTGATTCCAGTTGAAAACAACAATGGCCGCCCAAAAATTATTTATATTCGTAACGGCGAGCTGCGATTGGAAGCGAAATGAGGGTGAGGGTGGGGTTGGTCAGCACACCATTTCCAGAAAGGATGTGTGTGTGTCTCGCCAAGCTTGCGCGTGTGTCAAGTAGGTTGACCACCTGTCCCTCTTTGCGCTGTATAGCACAGCATTTTCAATATGCGACGTGCGGAACAAGGGGTAAAAATGCTGTGTGACACAATGCAAAGCGGAACAGGTGGTCACCCTAGTGTCAAGGGGCAGGATGAGTCTGTGAGAATTTGGAGCGCGCACTGTGGAGCAATTCAATTGAATTCAATCATATATTGACATACCAAGGTGAAATTGTTTTTGTTTCTAGAGATTGATGTCATCTTGAACCCTATTAGGTTTGAAATACAATCACTCAAAATTATGTTTGATTTATAAATTTAAAAAATCATATTGAGGCAATTTGTACATTTACATAAATACTCTTCTTTCAGCCATTTTGTATTGCATTTCTTATTCAATTTGACCCTTTATAATAACATGTATTCTACACATCTGTAACAAATTTCAAGTCGATTGGATCTATGGTTCATGAGGAGAAGGGTTTTGAAGGTTGTACCAAATTTGGACAGTACAGCAAAATCTATCATGGCGGACCTTATGGGTTATTGAGGCTTTTTTGTTCCCCATGAGAAATAAGGCATGTATACCAATTTTCAGGCATTTTGGAATAATAATGGGGCGCTGGGGAAATCACGTAGACTTTGGGCGTGTTTTATAGCGCCACCTATGGGCGCACATGGGCCACTAGCCGTGTGGGAGTAGTGAGTGACCTCATTGGGCCAAATTGTAAAAAAATCGGGTCCAGGACTTTTTGAGCTGTTGGGCCATTTAGCGGAGAAATATAATAATAAGAAGAATACTAACAAAAACAATAGGTTTTCTCCTACCGGAGGAACCCTAAATACTAACAAAAACAATAGGTTACCTCCCACCGGAGGAACCCTAATAAGAATACTAACAAAAACAATAGGTTTCCTCCTACCGGAGGAACCCTAATAAGTGCACTCAGAACGTGTTGAAAGTCAGACTATAACAACAATACAAACGACTACAAAGACAGACAATTAATGAATGGAAAACATTTTGGGTTATTATTTCCAAAGAAATTATGAAATAATGCTAATTTTAATCCGTAGAATTTTCTTTTTCAGATGTATATAGTTGTGGAATTTACTGAAACAAAAACTGTAAACATTATATCTGACTCGTGGTTTGAAGATGGTGTGACTTGGTGGCCAAACTACAAAAGTGATGAACGCATCAATAGAGCTGTCCAAAAACGGGAGGAACCAGGACCAGACTGGAAACAGTATGATGTTCGAGTCCTCTTAAGAGCTGGTACGGAACCATTTAGAAAGATAACTTAATAGGGCATTGAAATTATTAAATCATTAAATATTTGAAAGTTTAAATTTTATTATTTACTAATAATTCAGATTTTCAAAACTTCATCAGTTGTATCAGTATCAGTTGACTACATGAAGGCAAAAGAAAAGCTGAGGGTCTCACTGATCTGTTGAGATGAGAGGAAGAGAAGACGCACCTCCACTCCATTGCCTCCTATTCCTCCACCCACTCTCAATGTAGTTGTAGTATGCCCGAGGCATACTACAACTCCTGCACCACTTGTCCCTACCCCTCCACCTTACATGCTTCCAAGTCCTCCACACCACTTCTCTGCTGGACATCGTCCAGATTTGAGGAGGCAATCTGACCGTGGTTGTGACACAGATAGGCCTACTTCAATAAACAATTTCATATCACAGGTCTTATCAAATGTCTTTGTTTTTAATGTGCTCAATTTACCTACCTGTCCTCAGCTCCAATGTCACTGGTTGACACCCCTACGCGTCTGCCCTCAAGTCCTGTGTGCCAGATCTCTGCCACCCCTCTGTCAGAAAATGGCCAAGACCACCTTTTCGTCCCTAGCTTTAGACTGGGGAAGACCGGCACTGGACCTGTTCCTTGCTCTGGTACAACCATTTTAAAACAGACTGCGACCATATAGATGGTTAAATAAGTCAATATGAAAAAATATTTGTACTTACATTATGTGCTCGTTGAAACTATATTCAGGGGTGTCAAACCCTGGTCCTCATGTCCTGCATGTTTTAGGGGGGCCATGTGTCATGCTAAGCAAAACATCGCTTTAAAGCGACATCCATCACTGCTGTTTAGTCTACTGGGTGTTAATATTGTTTAGCTCAGTGGTTCTCAATCCTGGTCCTTGGGACCCGGATTCTTACGGAGAACTATATTGAGCATTAACTAACATATATGGGGAATATAACCTAAATAATCGTTGCCGTTTTGGAACTGGCCCAGTGTCGGTCCGGATGTGAACCACATCCGTAAAACGGATCCGCGCCGGTATTGGCCCATTGTGCCGTTGGACACCGGCCCGAGTCCGTTTTACGGATCTGGCCCAGACTGGCTCTGGCCCGGATCTGGGCCAGATGATTTTTGCTATCTGGGTAGCGATGTGGTCATTTTAGTGTAGTATAGAAGCTTGTTTTTCTTTATTTGAAACGCTAACTGTCCGTTTTTATGTATTATCATTGTTATAAAATGTCATTGCGCAGCTCTGGTAAGCTACCTGTTGCGCTGTTCGCGGCTTTACTAGCTAACAACCAGACTTAGCTAAATCTGTGGCTTCAATGACAGTTTGTTGAACACACACCCACAACAAAGAGGGATTGTTCTTATGACAAACGGTACAGTTTCCTTCGCCTGTCAACAGATGAGGACAAAAGAATTTAGCTGAAAAACCTAGCCTTGAAGAGACCACCCAAAACACTAAAAAGCCGATGGAGGAAATCCGCATCCTACTTTGTGTTTAGGCTACGAAAGACCTCCACAGATGTAGTTGCAGTACTGTCAGTAAAGGTGGGATGCAAGTGTTCATATAGGAATTTGTGTGGGTTAGTAGTGTGCTGGTCCAGCTACACATGAGCACCCAGCCATTTCTCTTTCACCTGACGATGAAACTAAAACCCAGGACCGGTGATCCGAGGCTCTGACTAGCTCTATGTCTGCTTTAAGGTATATAAGGTTGTGTCCCACCTCCTTTATTAAAACGCGACCAACTTTATTGCTGTGGAGGTACCTAGCTACTGATAAGACTCAGCTTTTCAGGTTATTTATCGCTTCACCGACCGGAGCAACAGAGTTAATAAAATAGCTCAATATGCGTTATTTGAGGCCACTTTTTCGGGTCGGCCTCCCATCCCTCGATAGTAAAAGGCAGAGGTATGATCAAACTGTCCCAATTCTGGTGTAACAGGCTGTGTTCCCACATGTTTAATTTCGCATCAGAATTAGCTTACCGCAATGACTGTTTATGAGCGTTACCATGACAATCGCCGGCTCCGGAAGTTGCACCCATAATTCAGGAAATGGATCATGAGAGCTAGGAATAAGGTGGATTTGAGTAGGCTAAATGCTTGAAAATATCACTAGATGGGAAAACGGACCCACCTGCAACCGACGCAAGCACACCCTACAATTTCCCCAGAAATTGTACCCTCTCTAGTTTTCTCTGCTCGTTGTGCATTGCAGCTCCTCCGTGCTAACACCGAGAGCAGGATGCACTGCCACTAACCAGGGTCGGATGTACGTTCTTCAAGTGGTACATCATTTGTCTTGGAGGAGTTGTATTTATACTCAGCTTTACAGTGTTGGCAGTGAGTGAAGTCCTGCAATCTGGTAGATGGAGACTGTTTTGCCAGGGTTAGATCTCATCCACCTATCAAGAGCTCGGCTGTATAGAGTCTTGAAGGGGCCAAACACGGTCACGTTGAGAGGCTGCATGCGATGGGATGTTTGGGGTGGAAGGGTGAGCAGAACAATACCGTTGCTCTTTGCTTTTTCTACTGCCTTGAGTGAGATGTGAGCTTTTAGATTATCAAGTATTAGCAGCATGGGATGGTCAGGAGTGCACTTAGTGTGCTGTATCAGGTGATCAAGAAACCCAGGCCAGGTGTCTTCATTCATCCATCCCGTTCTGGTGGAGGCACCTTTGGCTCCTGGAGGTGCTCCTATCATGAAGTCGTCCTTAAACCTATCTTGGGGGAAGACAAACATGGGAGGTATGGCATTCCCAGCAGCATTCACTGCACACACCACAGTCACCAGTTCTCCTCTCTCAGCCGATGTGATAGAACCAACTTGCTTTTTTCCTGTCTCTGTCACAACCTGAATCAAATAGAATGTTTAGAATCAATGGCATGTGCAATCAGTAGGCTACTATTGGTCCATTTCGTTTCAGTCCATTCATTTTTCCCAGTTCACAGATTCACAACATTACTAATAGCATTAGTTTCAGCATTCTGCCAATAGCTAGCTGCTCATTATCACAAGCCACTCAGTATCAGTCTGGTGCTTTCTAGTGTATCATGTGTAGTTTACCTGCCGTGGCTTTTGTACAGTCAAGACGCCTGTTTCATCCACATTAAAAATCATGTGTGGAGGGAATGTGTGCCTGTTAAAGAAGAGAGGCAAGGGAAAACTTCATCAGAATCAAAACCAAAACTTACAGGTACAACCTCCAAAAAACATTTGCAACTAAAGAATTAATTCTGTCACCTGTCCATCACTACAGACAGATTTTCAAAGAACTCCCCCACTGTAGTCTTATTGAAGGCTATAGCTCTTCCCAGTGATGTTGCCTCCGGAGTTCGGACAGAGAGATGGCAACGTGCTAGGAAGCTGCCAAACCACTCTACCCCTAAACAGTAGATAATTCTTTATTATAAGATGTAGGTTTGTGGCAAGATCAGTTGGCCTAAGTTAACCTACAGAATCATGTGATCTCTTGCATACCCTAGCCTACCTGCACATTGTTTCTCTGTCCAATTGGCAGGGACAGGGATATAATTTTTCTCTGCGTATTCAAATGCCATTTCACAACACTTGACTGGAAAAAGGCCATGGAATTGGTCAGCTAGTTGTTTCAAGTGTCAAGCTCATAATCCATCTCATCTGTGAATATTCTCTTTGCCTCAGCTACTGCACCCCAGGCTACTGATTTTCTTTTCCCTTTCTCTTTTTTTTGTATGAATCTTTTGAGGGCTGACTTGTCAATATTTTTATCCCTTCCAGCTTTTCTTAAGGACTTCTTTCCTTGCATGACCTCAGCGGCTGCACTCTCCATCTCTGCTAGGGGTGTTTGGCCCCAGGTTGTCTTCCTGGTGTAGTTCCTTGGCATGATGGTTTTTCTACAATGTTTATGACATTAAAAATAAAACATATGTCATGTAATATTACACTAAATTATGTTTAAGACTAAACTTAACTTGTACTTCATGGTGGGGTAAAGTAAGACAGTGTCTCACTTTACCCCATAGCCACTATTTTAGAAAAAACAACATCTCTTTGCAATTCAGGCTAATGTTCAGCTAGCATCAATCACATGGTTTTATATGTTGGAAGTTCATTGACATGTATGATAAGTTTTTCTACCTGAATCAATTTGTTTTGACACAACAGTTGATTAAGTTCACAGCAAGAAAATGTACTTTTAAATGCAAAAAACATATTTTTGTGAAAAATACTTACCACAGCACCAGCACCAACTTCTCCTTCATGGCAATGGGGGAATGGGAGGGGCTTGAAAACATAATGGTCACATGACCACAAATGTGTTCCGTTGCCTAGATACAGGGGGTGTCTCACATTACCCCATGTCTCACATAACCCCACTCTCCCCTACGTGTGGTTGTTGCTATGCAACGGACAAACAGCATTGTGAACTTCACGTTTGTTAGCCTAGCTAGATCTTGCACCATCTCATTCATTCTCAATGTTCATTTTATAAAAGTTGCCTTTAAAATAACAATGACAATGGGACACTTTCAATAAAATAATATTTAATTTAAACATTAGGCCTAAACATTCTAAATCAATCATAAATGTTTTGTAAGCACTGGGTATATGCTAGCTAGCTAGCCTACATATGCTGTAAACTAGTTACTTGGGACTCGATAGACTAACAAGGCTGTTGTTAAGGTTAGCTTATGTTGATTTGGATATCTCCATTAATTGTGCATCCGTGGAAAACGTTGTTTTAAGAAGCCAAGACCAGGTCATGTAATTGCGTGGCTATGAAGCTAAAATTAAATAAGTGGATATCTATTTAGCAACTAATGGCTAGACCTGAGCTTCCATCCAACGTTTCAGTAGCTAGACCAGCTAGTTAGCACTGATAGCACGGGACAGTGCAATATTAATGCTCAAAAATTAGCTGAATGTTGCTAGTCTAGCTAACCAATAAACTGCTGAAGACCAGTACTTGTAGACAGTCTTTTTCTTCGGCAACCTTTTAGTTATTTTGAGTGCGCACTACTATGGAACGCTCCCATTTTAAGGTAAATGTAAAAAGGCCTACAGTACTTTATCGCTCAATAATGCACACCCCGGAACTCCCTCTCAACCTATCAGAATGCTTGATTTCATCCACCCGTATTATAATGATCGATAATCGATCGTCGATTAATTATGCCCATCCCTAGAAGCCATACTAAAGCGTTTGTGGCATACTTTTTGTCCATTGGAAAATAGTCGAAATGTTCAAAATCGCATACATGCAACGTTACACTGTGAGACCTGCATTCAAACGATCACATATGTGCGACGCTACTCCTTAACGGGTTAAATAGCTTTCACGAAAAAAGTGTTTCTAGCCTACTGTTGTTCTGTTATAAAAACGTGCTATAAGCGCATCGAAATATAAGCCTCAACACCTTAAGAAAATTTTTAAATCGGGGTATAAACTGCGGCTTTATTTCCGAGAAATACGGTAAGCCTAAATTAAAGTAGCAGCTCATATTTCTTAGAAAACACCTGTTGATTTTGTATAGCCTTTACCGCTTGGCTCTCAGTTTGGTACAGGTGAGAAAAGCTAGATAGCTCACCGAAACAATAACCCATAAACTCTTTGTTGCAGATAGTTTTTGGGAGAACTTTAAAAAGGATACTACTCCACAGCAACTTAAAAACGCATGAGGAGAGAAGCGCAAGAGGCTTGCCGACAGGCCTATTTCATTCTACGTGACAAAGTGGGAAGTCCACGCTCTAAACCTGGGTTCTCTGTAGCATGCAACAGCCTCTCTCTCATGCTTAGATTAGGCCTAGCCTTCCACATGCACACTGTGTAAGCAATAAAACACTAATCAGATAGCTGAGAACCTTGAGATCTTCGCACCATAACCAGGATTCTCACACAATCAACACACGTGCAAGGATGCCAGTTGCAAGACCATTGAAGACGTGCACAATCTCAATTTAGGAGTCGCCCCTAGAGAGGACCAAGGCAAGAGTGCATCCAGCCATTGCACGCACCGCTGTCAAACCAATGCTGCATATCATCTACATGACATTGAACAGTAAAAAAAACACTGAAGATAAATAGAGGAAAAACGTATTACAAGGTTTGCAGATTACAAAGCTACCAAAGATTCAACCAAACATATCTATTTTTTGAATAATCTAAACATATAAATGTTCAAACTGTCTAAGGTACTAAAAGCACATTCAGTTTGTGGTATAAAATCAGCAAGTTACTGCTCTTTTAGAAACCTCTCTTTTGAAATATATTTACAAAATGGTGGACATACTGTATATAGGATAAACATTTCTCTGGACAGAAAGCAGAACTCAAACAAAACTTCCATTTACAATGAAAAGGTAATGTAGGTAGTGCAAACATAGAACAATTATATATTAACAAATCCCATAATACGTGGTTTACAATGATAGATATTAGACATGTACCGCATCCCTAGTCTACTGCTCATTTAGTCAGAAAATAAGCACGCAAAAGAGAACTGCATTGTGCATAAATAGCATTTTCAGTGATAGTAAACACTGCCTCTTCAGAAATCAGTTACAGACAGCTAACGAGTCCAGAACAAACAATGGTTTTCATTTCAAAGACTTTCTCGTTCCAATTTTTTCATCACTTTCGGTGGATTACATTTTGTTGCCTATGAAACACATCAAATCAGAATCCTCCTTCTTGAGTGTCAACATGCTGAAAGGCTGAAGACCAAGCCAAGAGGGACAGACAGACATTATCTTCGACTACAACAACAGATATGTTGTAAGATACTGTATAGATGTATCCTAGCATTGCAGGATGAGTAAAAGTAATCTATATTATGTCCCACTTACAGTATATTTTGGCACATGTCACAGTAGACCAACTCTTCTCGGTACAGAAATATAATATTTGTCACAGTTCAGAAATGGCAGCACAGTAGGTAGAGAGGAAGGAAAAGAGAAAACAGTAAAACATACTGTTGATAGTTTTCACATGCATTGTAGCTAATTGCAAACTAGATGAATAGGGAGGAATTTCGTAACGTCTTAAGACACCACCCAAGCAAATCATGGGGTAGCATTTGGTACACTCTGTAGGGCAAATATAGGAAATGACACAAGGCTTCTATTCAGAATTTCTTGAGGACAACATGGTGGGGAGTTGTGACGAAGTTCCAGTACACTCCAGACTTGACAAGGGCAGATAGGCATTACAAGGCCTACTGTATTGAAATTAAACTTTAAATAATAGTAAACCTGAATCTGCAGCCCACATAATCTTAACAACCAGCCCCTGTCACCTCAGGTCATTTCAATACAGAGATTATAGAATGTGTTTACAGAAAGTTGCCGTAAGTAGAGTTCTCAGAACACACCAATGATATATTAGTCTCTTTGACAGTGGGATGTTGGGATTTGGTGTTTTGGAAGGTCCCTTTTGTCCAAATCCTCGTGGTTCGCCCTCTTCCTGTTATCTCCCCTTTCCTCCTCTCCTCTCTGCTCATACCACACTGTGTAAGGACGGATGGGCGAACTGGGGGTTGATGTAGGAGAAGCCAGCAAACTCGCATTGGTCGATATTGGTGATGACCAGTTGGTCTGGAGGGGTGAGCATGGGCTGGGTACGGGTGAAGAACTTGTCAAAGTTTTCCGCTCCTTTTCCACACTGCAAGAGGAGACGAGAGATTGGTGCCATTAAATGGAGACAGGGTAGGAGCTCCTTCTAAACTACCGAAACCAGCTCTGTTTGCATGTGAACAGTGACTGACACTTTTATGTTTTGCAGCCATCCCATTTGATGTTTGGTGAGGGTTAGGACACAACTGCTCTTAAAAGGGGTATTTATAAACCATTTGTGGCAACGCTGTTTTAAGGCATGAAAACGTGTCAGTGGTGAAAAAGGTGAGAAGGATATTACCCCTCTAAGGGGGTCTGGGTGCATGCTCCCCCATAAGAAACATTTAAATATTCCATATTTTAAAGCATCAATCTGATGCATTTTGAGATACTTTTTTGCCAACCTGGGGAGAGCTGGAGAAAAGTAACTTAAGCCATGATTCAAAAATTATTATGGCCTCCTTACTAAGTATTATGCAAGCCATTTCATGTCAGCCCGTCACTGGGTCTAACAATTACAGTATATGAGGCACAATGTGGTAAGGGCACCACAAATGGCTTAATGCATAACCCCCACAAGAGATGGTGGACATGCTGTAACTTAACTTGTCTACTCTTCCATCATGATTGACAGCCAATACAAGTACCAGCGTACTTTGAAGTCAAAATGCGTATCCGCTACACAAATTGCGTACAGGTTGGCAGGTCTGCTTATTGATAGAATGGCAGGGACGGACTGGGAGTAAAAATAGGCCCTGGCCTGGACTTTGATCCAGACCGGCCCAACAGAACCGGTCCCATATCCGCCACCACAGCGAGCGCCCTGCTAACGCATGCAATTTCTGTGCCTGATGTGATGCTAGTTAGGGATTTTAATGGTCTAATGTGAGCGCGCGAAACGCATACACTAGGGTAAATATCCTACAGGAAATGGAATTGGCCTGTGGTAACATAGGTGTGGAGCTTTTAGAGTTTTGCCAAAAGTGTCTGATTCAACAAATGGGTTTAGGGCACTGAACATTTAACTCAAGAGAATGGGGTTTAGTGTTTTAGCAATTGTGAAAAACTGTAAATTGTGATGGTTACTGTAATATTTTATTTGTATTTACTGTGTATACGTAAACATGTGTCTTTGTAACTACATGCCCTGAATGCTGTGTTCTCCATGTTTTTGTGTTGTGTCTAATGATTGCTCCATAGTTTTTATATATTGATTGGCTGTGTTTATGATCTGAAAATATTGTTTGATTTTGAGCACAGGTTAAATGGTTTAGGGGCGAGTGTTGGATTTTGCCAGAATAGTCAGAGGTTTTGGAAATTTAGTTTGAAGATTAGGTTTTGTGTTTACAGTTTTGAGAAAATGGGTGACTGTTTCAAGAAATGTGTTTTAACAATTGTGAAAAACTGTAACATGTACATCATAACAGAGGTACAGTCCTATGGCGTGTTAAATAACTAGTTACTAGGGATGGGGGGGGGAAAAATCGATTCAGTTATGAATCGCAATTCTGGTGAATGACGATTTTTAAATCGCCACACTGCCTCCCAAATCGATATTTTGTCTGTAGCCTACTTTTAATTATTTTATTCAATGCCAGAAAAATAAACGTTGCGCTTATAATCCCACAGATGGCGCAATGCGATCTATTCGTTCATGAATTCCTTCTGGCTAGAACAAGCGCAGCTTCACACGTAGTTAGCTATGCAAAGGCTAACAGCCTGGTAGGACAGCAAATATGTCAGACGTGAGGCCCGAGATTCATGCTGCACCTAAACATTTTAAATCACACATCTGGAAGAATTTTGGATTTCATAATTTACAGGGAAAGAATGAGATAGACATGAGCCATGCTGTCTGCCAAATATGCCACGGAAAGCTTAAGTATTGTGGTAATACTACAAACATACATGCTCATATCTCTCGACACCATCCAGAATTATCTGAAAAAACGGTGGAGGAAGCCAATACTGCTAGCAACAAACGCTGGACACATGTTTCAGTAAGCTCCCCAGCAGTTCAGAAAAGGCTATTCGCATCACACAATCCATATCTCATTTTATATGCAAAGACCTTGTCCCTATAGTGTGGTTGAAAATACAGGTTTTTGTAATATGATTCACACGTTAGAGCCGTGGTACACAGTACCATCAAGACGTTTCTTTTCGGACACAGCCCTGCCTAAAGTAATTGTTGAGTAAAGCTGAACGAGTTGCTCTGACGTGCGATGCATGGACGTTGAGGGCCACTGAGTCATATGTAACAGTAACACATAACATATAACTGATGAATGGTGTATGTCCACCCCAGAGCATGTTGACCAGCTCTTGTTTTTGCACAAGAATCTGAACATACCAAAGCACTAGCTTTGCATAGCCTAGTTTTTGTTGTTGTTTATATTTAAAAAAAACTTGTATTTGTTATATTTAATTTACCTTTTATTTATCGTTTAAAAGTAGCAGACGTTTGTGTTCAATTTACAGGGGCTATAAAATAATAGGGCACATTTTTTATTTTTTTCTATTGGCTGCCCGGCAGTCATTAAATTAATGTTTATATTTAGGAATTAAAACTTTAAGCAAATTTGACTGTTTTATTTGTAGGTATGATTCAACTGTTTTCCATGGTCCAGTGGAAAAACAAAACAAAATAAATCGTAATATCGAATCACAATACTTACAGAATCGCAATACCCACAGAATTGCAATACATATCGAATCGCCACCTAAGTATTGTGATAGTCTCGTATCGGGAGGTCCCTGCCGATTTCCGTCCCTACTACCCGTCTAGGCTTTATAGTGGCTTTTGCTAAACTGCATTTTGTGATATCAGAACTTGTATGACAATAACATATATTTATATATATATTATATAACATTACATCCAGTTGAAAAATGTAATGAAAAGAAAGTGAGTTGGGTAGTCCTTAGTCGCTTTCCTTGTCTAGTGTTTGGCTGCTGCCATTTAAAGAAGCGCAGACCTTTATCTAACACAATAAGAATTTATAAAGGCTAGGTTACCCGCAGTTGGCCACAACTAAAAAATGCAAGACAATAATAACATGGTGGATGAGACCAGGTGGATGGTGGATGAGTCCAGCCATGGCTTGTTTGTAAGGCAGTTCATTGTTGCGATTGGAAACATGTAATAGCACAAAACAAATTTTGGACCAGCGATCCCTTGATATAGCTTAAAGAACTAATGCGTGCAGGCGTTTGCAGGGGTTTGCAGCACAAACAACACCTGCCTATACGCACGTCTTATCAAATGTAATATGTGCTAAATACACTATCTATTAAAGGTGTAGTGTTCATGTGGCGCCAAAATACACGTACTTCACCCATAACAGGTACCGGTGAATGCACTGTGTGCAGTGGTGCCTGGCACGGCATATGCCCCATACGGAATACGCCCCATACACACAAAGGAATGCTTTACAATGAAGATACTACATCAAAACAAAAACCCACATCTAATGTTGAACACATTTTCATTTACTCATATCCACAGGGAGTTTCTGCCTTCCAGTTTTGGGTAAAAAAGAGGCATATGTTCCTCATAAAAACTTGTCTTGGCAAGGGGGAGGCTGTGAGGGGAGCCTGCATCAAGTTCTTAAATGTGTGTTCTGACAGCTTCCAGGGCATATAGAGCTACATGTTAAGACACAATCTTTCATCTTGATCCAGCACTCCCTCTTTGCTGGGTTGTCATCTCACGACTTGGTCCTCCAATGGGCGCATTTGCAGGGGCTCACATTTGGAACCCCCCCCCAGTGACACTCACCACTTTGGGCTTGAATGGCGGCTGGATCTCTCTGTTGGCCAGGCGGTCCCAGTCAATGCGTCTGAAGAAAGCCTGTTCCCTGATGTCCCTCTCTCCCTCTGGCCCACAGCCCAGTCGCTTGGATGGATGCTTGGTCATCAACTGGGTGGTGGCATCAAGAAGGAGATTGGCATATGGGGAAGGAGATTTATGATATGGGGTAGAAGAGAAAAAAGAAGAGAAAAGAAGAGGGGAGAAAGGTACCCTTTACCCGGGTGAAAAAAAGAATACTTAAGAGGATTTAAGCATATTCATATTTTCAATAGTACATTTTAAATATACTAAGAAAAAGTGTACTATCTGTAAATATATAAAAAGTATACAACATCATGCTTTTACCAATTTTAAAGTTAATACGTTGAACACACTTTAAAAAAATTATACTACAGTACACTTTTAGTAAATATATTATAAAAAAATATACTATAAGTAAAACGTATATGTAATTTCTAAAGTGTACAACTGGAACTTTGTGTTTAAACATATTATTTGTATATTTTAAAATGCATGCTAAAAATTATCTTTGTAACAATGCACTTAAAGCTTACTTTAAAAATAAACATTTTAATATGCTGAAATGTAAGGATATTTTAAGTTACTTTTGAAGTCCTTTCATCAATTCAGCCTTCAGTGTACTGGTATACATTTGCTGTACTGTAGTGTGTAGTAGAGTAAAGTAACTCTTTTTTTTTTTTTTTTTACAGTTTTCTTGTGCTTGTACGGCTTCTATTTCGAAGCGGCTTATAGTCCGGTTTTAGAACAAAAAAGTGGCTTCTTTCAAGATCTCTATTTAATGCTCCACACTTGAACGGGGGCTTATTACTTGAGGAATGATTTTCGGTATTGTCTCAGTTGCACTATCAGGGCTTGGAAATACAGTGACTTGCTAAAGTAGGCAAATGGCTAGTAGAACATAACATTTCATAATAATTTCACTTAATCAAACAGCTGCAAGACCCAGTGAAATGTTATAGGCTAGCTAGCAAGCTAACGCTAGCATCGCTAACATTACTAATTCAACTTTGGTAGTGTAAACAAGCTCTTTGTAAGCTCGTTTTAGATATAATTGTATATGATCGTGAGGACCATGAGACACGGACGTGGTATCTTTTCAAAATTGTGCTTTAGTACAATTTAATTACAACTTAAATATATTAAGTACAAAATAAGTTGTTCCAAAATAGCACACTTCAAATTAACTAATCATTCAATAACTTGAAGTATACTGATGATTAATCACTCTTAAAGTATACTCAAGTATGCTAAGATTTAGTATACTTAGCATTTTTTTGTTGTTGACCTGGGTAGTCTGTAGTTTCTCAGTCAGTTATACTTTTACAGTAGCTGTCGTAGACAATTTTTTTTTTTTTATTAGATCCTAAGATCCTTATAATTAGTCACCGTAAAAATAGAGAGGCAAGAAAATTGCGACAACCCATATTTGGCAACCGTGCTTAATTGTCATAAATCATATTTCAAATGACATGTTGAACTAACAAAGAGCCGAGGGTAAGTCTGTCTTTTTTGTCATTGGCTTCAATTGTGTCGATGATGAATTCTATTCCCAGCTGCAGCGGGCTCTGGGTGTGATATCTTAATAAACGACAGAGGACGTTATGAAAAGTGTCAGATCGTCTCATTGGAGCATCTAAATTGAATCTGTCTGCTGTGTAAATTGCATTTAAAGGCTCATTTCCCAGGTAAATGACATGTCCACACAGTCAGGACTGTGTCGACAATGTCAGAAAATGGATTCCTGCAGAGGAATCTACAATGGGCCCGGATTTAATTGCATGGAAATGTGTAACTGCTATTAAACCGCGTCGAGAGGAGCCAGCTGAAGTGACTCGGGCATCTGATCAGGATGCCTCCTGGACGCCTCCCTGGTGAGGTGTTCCGGGCACGTCCCACTGGGAAGAGGCCCCGGGGAAGACCCAGGACACGCTGGAGGGACTATGTCTCTCGGCTGGCCTGGGAACGCCTCGGGGTCCCCCAGAAAGAGCTGGTGGAAGTGGCCGGGGAGAGGGAAGTCTGGGCCTCCCTGCTTAGGTTGCTGCCCCCGCGACCCGATCCCCGGACAAGCGGCAGATGATGGATGGATGGAAATGTGTAACTGCTTCAACTCTTTTGAATCCTTTGACACCACGGTGATACTGATTTACCACAGAGCTAACCACCATAAGTTAACCAAGCTCTGTAGCTATCACAGATACTTATACTGTCTTTATCATATGCCATGCATTTCTTTGTGTGTCCCTTATCACCCGCACTGTTATTGGGGAAGTTGCAGCCCTCCTTTTGTTGCACATGCTCCTCCACATTGTGCTAAGACAATACATAGAATTGAAGATCCAGAAAATAAGTTTGTCTTTCTCAGTCACCACAGCTTTGATCATTTGTCCTATACTGTTATCAAATCACATGTTATGTGTATAGCCCTTTTGGCAAGCAATGTCGCAAGAGTGCTTCACGTACTCCCATAGAACTGCACCTGAACCAACCTAAACCCTCAAGGAGGACATTCTGATCGGAGGAGGTTCTGTACTCACGCCCTTGCAGATGGAGACGGCCTCCTTGGTCATTGACTTGGGGTAGGACACGTTGTGCTCCATGATGGACTGGAACAGCTCATCCTCATCCTCTCCATCAAATGGGGGCTTAAGGTACAGAAACCAAAACACAATTTGTTTCATCGATACTCAACCATACATTCTGTCCCTGTTACTAATAACAAATGCATGCAAATTTGTGTGCCCTAAAGTAAAGTTTCCTGTCATTAACATTTTCCTCAAAGCCCTTTTTTTCCATTCAACCAAAACAATAACATAAGCAGAGGTGTCAAAAGCATTCACTACTCAAGTAGAAGTATAGAATTACTGGTTTCAAAACTACTTAAAGTATAAAGTAAAAGTAGTAAGGGGAAAACATGCCATTAAGGACAAAAGCTTAGGCACAGGGGTCTTTAAAGGGGTGATTGACTGGGGTTTTGGGGTATTTCACACTGTTCCTTAAGGTCTCTGCATAGGGTATGTAACATTGGTTGGGTTTAAAATGGCCCGGGTGCTGTTCTATGCCCCCTGACAGATCCTCTGAAAATGTTCCCGGGAAGAAACGCTAGCTTTTCTCCTTTTATGGTATGCTCATTAATATTTAGATGAGCTGCGCGCTGATTGGTTGGTTTTCAACGAGTGAAGCTGCGGAGAAAAAACGCAACACGGCCAACAGCAGCACTCACTGAAATACCGAAGGTGGAGACTTGAAACAAAAACGCGCAAATAAATCTATTGTGTCTACACAACACTGTTTTCAACAGATTGACTACATATCATTTGAAATGATAACGTTAGTGGTTTCCACCTCTGTTGTCGAAGCAAAATGGATTGACTTAGGTGGGTAGAACGTTAGGCTACTGCTTAGCAACCAAACTATATTGTGATTCAACTCGGCTTCAGTTAGCTAGCTCTAGATATCTTGCTGAAAAATAACCTGATTGTAGATTTACATAACACAGGTTATTTATTTGAATGAAACACAGTCAGGAACATGAAACAGCAAATGTTTACTCCTCAACAGGTCTGCAAACGCCTTTGTAAACCGAGATTTGTTAAAACTTTTGTTAACCGAGACCGTAGGTCGAGGTTTACAAACAAATCGTTTCAACAAATCGAGGCGACAAAGCGTTTGCTGACCTGTCAAAGAGTAAACATTTGGTTTCTTATATACTACAACAATACGTAGGAAGATCCCAATCAAACACGTCGAATCTGGAGCAGACGCCATGTTGTCAGAGCAATCAGCTGCACTTGCACTGGTGACGTCACTACATCTCCAAGGCAACATATCAACAACTGTGGAGTTTCAATAACAAATACTTTCGTGAACAGAACAACTATGGCTGAGATATCACAGAAATTAACTTTTGTTTTTAGTCGCTGTGTTCGTATTTGAGCTATTTTTTTCAACCAGAATTTGTTTTCTGTCTGCTTCGGATACTTCTTTAAAACGGGAAGCGATTGCGGGTCGTTTGCGGACCTGTGCAAAAAACATATTTGGTTGTTTTAGGGGTTTTTAAGGCAATTTAGACTACTTTGTTGCCGAGCAGATGCCACATCGTTAAGGTCAATTGCTACATCTCCAAGGCAACCGCTTGTTGCTACGTCTGCAAAAACGTTTATTGACCTCTGCGAACAACTCTCTGGTTGGTTAAAAACGTTTATTTAGCTCTGCGAAAATTTGGGAGGTCAATAAACCAGTACGCTGTTCCTATTGGTCCAGAGACGTTCTCAAAAGTCAATAAACTGATTTATTGACTTTAGAGAACGTCTCTGGACCAACAGGAAGAGCGTATTAGTCCAATTATTACACTAGTATATAAGAAACAACGTTAGCCCCAGCAATAAACTAGGCTACATCATCACACATTCTACCTATGCTCTTGCGTTAGCAAGCTAAACTAGTTTACATGCCTATAGTCTAGGTGTTTTCGCTACCTAGCTGTTCTTGCATTCCTTGCAAATCAGTGTTAATAAAAAGCAGATGATCTAGACTCTAGCTAACATTGACTATATGGGCATGGCTGATGTTTGTCTATTCATGGGTACCAAAGACATCACTTCTGTGAAGCCTGCCGCCATCTTTGTGTCTGACTCAACCCATTGTAATTGTATCCAATAGTACTAGTTAGTCATATATTAATATGTAGTCTCCGTCTCCGTCATCTACCGCTTGTCCGGGGATCGGGTCGCGGGGGCAACGACCTAAGCAGGGAGGCCCAGGCTTCCCTCTCCCCGGCCACTTCCACCACCTCTTCCTGGGGGACCCCGAGGCGTTCCCAGGCCAGCCGAGTGACATAGTCCCTCCAGCGTGTCCTGGGTCTTCCCTGGGGCCTCTTCCCAGTGGGACGTGCCCGGAACACCTCACCAGGGAGGCGTCCAGGAGGCATCCTAATCAGATGCCCGAGCCACCCCAGCTGGCTCCTCTCGACGCGGAGGAGCAGCGGTTCTACTCTGAGCCCCTCCCGGATGACCGAGCTTCTCACCCTATCTCTAAGGGAGAGCCCGGACACCCTGCGGAGTAGCTCATTTCGGCCGCTTGTATTCGCGATCTTGTTCTTTCGGTCACTACCCATAGTTCGTGACCATAGGTGAGGGTAGGAACGTAGATCGACTGGTAAATAGAGAGCTTCGCCTTTCGACTCAGCTCCTTCTTCACCATGACGGACCGATGCAGAGCCCGCATCACTGCGGACGCCGCACCGATCCGCCTGTCGACCTCGCGCTCCATTCTTCCCTCACTCGTGAACAAGACCCCGAGATACTTGAACTCCTCCACTTGGTTCAGGATCTCCTCCCCGACCCGGAGATGGCACTCCACCCTTTTCCGGTCGATAACCATGGCCTCAGATTTGGAGGTGCTGATTCGCATCCCAGCCGCTTCACATTCGGTTGCGAACCGCTCCAGTGAGAGCTGAAGGTCACGGCCCGATGAAGCCAACAGGACCACATCATCTGCAAAAAGCAGCGACCCGATCCTGAGGTCACCAAACCGGACCCCCTCAACACCCTGGCTGCGCCTAGAAATCCTGTCCATATAGGTAATGAACAGAATCGGTGACATAGGGCAGCCCTGGCGGAGTCCAACCCTCACCGGAAACAAGTTCGACTTACTACCGGCAATGCGGACCAAACTCTGGCACCGGTCGTACAGGGACCGGACAGCCCCGATCAGGGAATCCAGTACCCCGTACTCTCGGAGCACCCCCCACATGAGCCCCCGAGGGACACGGTCGAACGCCTTTTCCAAATCCACAAAACATGTGTAGACTGGTTGGGCGAACTCCCATGTACCCTCCAGGACTCCGCGGAGGGTATAGAGCTGGTCCACTGTTCCACGGCCAGGACGAAAACCACATTGCTCCTCCTGAATCCGAGGTTCGACAATCCGGCGGACCCTCCTCTCCAGGACCCCTGAATAGACTTTCCCAGGGAGGCTGAGGAGTGTGATCCCCCTAAAGTTGGAGCACACCCTCCGGTCCCCCTTTTTAAAGAGGGGAACCACCACCCCGGTCTGCCAGTCCAGAGGCACTGTCCCCGATGTCCACGCGATGTTGCAGAGTCGTGTCAACCAAGACAGCCCTACAACATCCAGAGCCTTAAGGAACTCCGGGCGGACCTCGTCCACCCCAGGGGCCCTGCCACCGCGGAGCTTTTCAACCACCTCGGCGACCTCGGCCCCAGAGATAGAAGGGCCCCCCCCGATGTCCCCAGACTCTGCCTCCACGTCGGAAAGCGTGTTGGTGGAATTAAGGAGGTCTTCAAAGTATTCCTTCCACCGATCCAGGACGTCCCCCGTCGAAGTCAGCAGCGCACCGTCCCCACCGTATACAGTGTTGACAGAGCACTGCTTCCCCCTCCTGAGTCGCCGGATGGTGGTCCAGAACCTTTTTGAAGCCGTTCGGAAGTCATTCTCCATGGCCTCGCCGAACTCCTCCCATGCCCGGGTTTTTGCCTCCGCGACCGCCAGAGCCGCGTTCCGCTTGGCCTGCCGGTACACATCAGCTGCCTCAGGAGTCCTACCAGCCAATAAAGCCCGATAGGCCTCCTTCTTCATCTTGACGGCATCCCTCACCTCCGGAGTCCACCACCGGCTCCGAGGGTTACCGCCGCGACATGCACCGACCGCCTTGCGGCCGCAGCTCCGGTCAGCCGCTTCAACAATGGAGGCCCGGAACATGGCCCATTCGGACTCAATGTCCCCGGCCCCCCCCGAGACATGATCGAAGCTCTCCCGGAGGTGGGAGTTGAAGCTCCTTCTGACAGAGGGTTCCGCCAGCCGTTCCCAGCAGACCCTCACATTACGTTTGGGCCTGCCAGGCCTGACCGGCGTCCTCCCCCACCATCGGAGCCAACTCACCACCAGGTGGTGATCAGTTGACAGCTCCGCCCCTCTCCTCACCCGAGTGTCCAAGACATGCGGCCTCAAGTCCGACGACACGACTACGAAGTCGATCATCGAACTGAGACCTCGGGTGTCCTGGTGCCAGGTGCACATATGGACACCCTTATGCTTGAACATGGTGTTCGTTATGGACAAGCCGTGTTTAGCACAGAAGTCCAACAACAGAACACCACTCGGGTTCAGATCGGGGGGGCCGTTCCTCCCAATCACGCCCCTCCAGGTCTCACTGTCATTGCCCACATGAGCATTGAAGTCCCCCAGGAGGACGAGGGAATCCCCGGGAGGAGCGCTTTCCAGCACCCCCTCCAGAGACTCCAAAAAGGGTGGGTACTCTGAGCTGCCGTTTGGTGCATAAGCACAAACGACAGTGAGGACCCGTCCCCCCACCCGAAGGCGGAGGGAGGCTACCCTCTCATCCACCGGGGTGAACCCCAATGTACAGGCACCGAACCGAGGGGAAACAAGTATTCCCACTCCAGCTCGACGCCTCTCACCAAGGGCAACTCCAGAGTGGAAGAGAGTCCAGCCCCTCTCAAGGAGACTGGTTCCGGAGCCCGTGCCGTGCGTCGAGGCGAGGCCGACTATATCTAGCCGGAAACTCTCTACCTCGCGCACCAGCTCAGGCTCCTTTCCCGCCAGCGAGGTGACGTTCCACGTCCCTAAAGCTAGCTTCTGCAGCCGAGGATCGGACCGCCAAGGCCCCCGCCTTCGGCCGCCGCCCGTCTCACACTGCACCCGACCCCCATGACCCCTCCTGCGGATGGTGAGCCCACTGGAAGAGGGTCCCACGTTGTCTCTTCGGGCTGTGCCCGACCGGGCCCCATGGGAAAAGGCCCGGCCACCAGGCGCTCGCCATCGAGCCCCACCCCCGGGCCTGGCTCCAGGGGGGGGCCCTAATATTTAGTAATAATATAAATATAATAATAGTATTGTTTTCTATTGGTTCTTCAAATTTAGACTTTTTATTGTCTAATTCTAGTGGTTAGTTAGTTAGCTTTCATAGTTAGCCAACAAACAGAGTCACGAACATAGCACATAAATGAAGCAGAAAGACAACGATATTTAGAAAAAAAAACATTATTGGCTGCGATCCATATTTATTACCATCAATTTTATTTTGTCCCTTAAAGTCTGCGAAAACGTCTGCCCCAACTGTTCTTTCCCGACATATTTATCTTGTACAGAATCCATCCTCAATACACCGGAGACAGCCTGAAGGCTTTCAAAAGTATATCAATATGCAGTTGCAGGATGGGTGAACCTCACCAAGATATGGCATCTGGAGACAAAACACATGCATGTCATCACAGGACATCTAAGTTATTCAAACGCGATTATCAACCGTGTTATTGTAGTGTTGGTTAAGAGTGCCAATGTGGGCTAGCGAGGTGTAGCTAAACCATTCCCTAAGCAGATAGGAAAGAATGGTAGAATATAAAATATGTGCATACTATTAAGATATTGGCAAACCTAAGGAAGGTCATTTCCCTTTAATTTTTTTCTCTCACATATTCTCTTATCCACATACTGTACTAAGTACAGGTGGGTTTATAACTAGTTGTACATGTCATGTGAGGCATCAGCTTCGTTAGCTAGCTTACTACACAATTTGAATAACGTTAGCGACTAACGTTTGTTTAACTATGTTATAGCTCACCATAAACAACTCAGCTCGTGTAAACATTTTCCTGTTAAAAAAATAATTAGCTAAAATGCAGCTAGTGCCAATTTATCAGATACAAAGTTTTTTTTTTTTTGTTTACCTGATACAGTGTTCACTGCACAATATTGAGTTAGATGTTGGCTGCCAGTTGTCTCTTCTAATTGCAGCCAACCATTTATTACGGCGATCAAAATCTTTTGGGATACACTGAAATTGTATCTCTGGGTTATTTTGGCGACTGTTGTTGCATCTAACAGCACAACATATGGCAGGCATTTTTACTTTCTGTGGGTTACTTTCTGTACTTTCTGTTCTATGTTTATGGTGTGACAGGGGCTTAGCTACACTTTCAGACACAAAGATGGCGGCGCTTAAACACAGGTGGTATCCATGAATACCGTAGCGTAGAAGATCCATAGAGTTAATATAACTAGAGTACGCAACTTTTGTCTTCCAAGATGGCGTCCCCATTCATTTCTATGAAAAGTGCTCAGTGGCGCAGTGAGGCAAGCGAGAACGCGAGACTGGACGCGGCCATCTTTCCACTTCCGTGTCTTCCGGTCTAGCTTTAAACAGTGGCTCTTTTTTCTCAAGCTCTGAGACCTTGTGCACGCTTGCAACTAGCTGTATACGTCATACTTTGCGACAACCAGTCGCGAGCATAGATTTATATGGTTACGAGCGTGTGAGCTAAGGCATTGCAGTTGCAGAATCTATGGGCAGAATGGGGTACAAGTCCGATAAGAATCAGAGACATGATGCAAACTTAACGCAAATGTATTCTGTCACTGTATAGTATTCCTTTCACTTATTATTTCGGTTATTTTGGTAACCGAAATCTTCCATGATGCAGACTTACCATAACTTATTGTCAACTTTATATTCAAACGAAATGCCACGAAATTCACACTGCCTTCAATTTCACATCAGTGTCGAAATGTGACCTGTGTTTTATATGTTCAACCTAGAAAACCAACCGTCTAGGCTATTAATGGATATAACGTGATCTAACAAGACGTGTTAATAATGTAATAAATAAAAGCTCGACAAGTGTGTCTAAAATATACTTTATTGAACATTTGCCTTTGAAAGGGGCATATTCATAGAACCATATAGGCCACAAGACGTTTCCATCAGATGTAAGTGGGGGTGAAACATAGTCACTGAGGACCTTCATTGTCCCACAAAAGCAGTCTGGCTTGATGACACGATCAAAAAAAAAATAATGGGTGTGTTTAACAAAAGCTTCTGAAGGCAAGACTAATATTATTTAAATATATATAATTTCCTATTGTGGTTAACTGTTAAAGTATTAATCTGCGTCTTTGCTCCAGACAGACATGTCAACAATCATTGCTCGCGCTTAACATAATATATTTGCCATCATGTCATGAACGTTTTTACGAAGAATGAAATGTGTTTTAAAATAACTGGAATAAACTATATTAACAACATTTCATGTATGTGTGACAAAGATTTGCTAAACTTGCTACAACAAGGCTAGCAACTCAAGCCATTTCTCCCTGTGCTCATTCAATATAAGTCTACGGCTCATTCAGCTCAATGTAAATCGGCTATCGGCCAATGTGAACAATTGTGCTCGTGCCCTGTTAGTATCCACAGGCACATTTGCAGGCAACTTTTCTTGACGTAAGCAAATAAATTATTCTATGAAAAAGCTAGTAGGATGAGCCAGGTTCGAGAATCCAAAACATTTTTGGGGGGGAGATGGTTTTAGATATGTTGACTTGAGTTAATAGAATAAAAACATCCGGACAAGTCGGGTAGCAAATCGGACATGCAATAACACCTACATCCACCGGGGCGGTTGCTTCAAGCCGAGGGGCGAGGGGTGGGGGCTTGGGCTACATACGTCTGCTATTTCCTTGCTTGAGTTTGACGTGATTTTGTGTCATGTGCAGGTGATGGATCACGTATAAACCAATAGGGTGTCGGAATGGTATATGTTTATACTTCTCATCCAACCACAATCAAATTCACTCTATCTGGATGCCGCATAGTTTTTTGGGTGTGTGTTTTTTTGAACGATGACAAGCGGGTATGAAAACAAGCCGAACTGAAATTGGAGTAACGAGGCTATTTAAAAAATGTATGGAGTAGAAAGTACAGATAACTGCGTGAAAATGTAAGGAGTAGAAGTAGAAAGTCGACTGAAAAAGAATTACTTCAGTAAAGTATTGATACCCAAAATGTCTACTTAAGTAAGGTAACAAAGTATTTGTACTTCGTTACTTGACACCTCTGAACATAAGTAGATATGTGCGCGCAGGCACACAGTAGCTACATAATAACTACTAAACTCAGTCTTGAACTGTATAAGCTTCTATATAAGCTTATTCTGTATAAGCAGTATCTTTAGTGTTGAAGGTAGTGTTTATATTGTGTGAAGAGTGAGTCTGAGGGAATATGAAGCTGTGCAACAACATTTACTGAACACTGAAAAACCCAGCAGTCACTCAGAACCAAGCTATGAATTTAATTGAGTCCTGGACTATGTGTGTGTGTCCTTGTCACACTATGTCCTGTATATCTGTGTGTTTGTTTGCTACTGTATATTGTTCTAATGCCTTACTGTTTGCTCATATTCATGTTTTTATTTTTTATTATTACAGTATTTGTAAACTTTTTAAATCCAGGTGCTGGTAATAAACGTAAGTTAATAGGTAATATGCCCTTATAAGATGCTTATTAATTATGTATGTTAATTGGAATTGTGTTATTAGTATTAGTAAGGGGTGGGCTTAGGGTTAGTGTTATTGTAAGATTATGTAAAACCAGCCAAATACCTTTTCACACCTTTTGTAGGTGTGAAGACAAGAGGGGGCAGTTCGGCCGGCCAATCCTCCTCAGCTCTGACTTGTCCTACTCCTTCTCCTTCCTCACCTCTTGCTTTTTTTCTCTGATTTACAATAATCATAGTGGAGTAAGTAAGATTTAAAGACTTTATTTTGGAAAATTTTATATATTTGACTTTTAATTTATTTCATTAATTTGCAATGCTATTAATGATCTATTTCATTTAACCTTACTTTGACCATTTTTGATGGTCTCAAATGAACTTGAATAAATCAGATAACTGCAATTCCATCGGTATTGGCATAATTTGGATAATGTTAATACCAGTGGCGGCTGCTGGTCTTTCAAATAGGGGAAGCTCATTTTTGGCCTACATCATATACATTTTCCATTTATTTTGCTAGTTCACTGGCTAGTTCACCCTTACGACACTAGCCTAGCCTAGCCTACTGTATGAATGAATGAATTAACAATCTCACGAAAAAATATTAAACTCAAAGAAAATGTGGGAATTAGGTTAAACTGAAACAAGGAATGTGGTGTATAATTGTATCAAATGTATGATGAAAATTGGCCAGCAATTCCGCCAAGCAAATACCAAGAAATAGGTTGCAGCAGTTTGTCTTTCAACTACAGTTGCAAAATCCGCGATGGCCAATCCTCCTCAGCTCTGGCTTGTCCTACTCCTTCTCCTTCCTCACCTCTTGCTTTTTTTCTCTGATTTACAATAATCATAGTGGAGTAAGTAAGATTTAAAGACTTTATTTTGGAAAATTGTATATATTTGACTTTTAATTTATTTCATTAATTTGCAATGCTATTAATGATCTATTTCATTTAACCTTACTTTGACCATTTTTGATGGTCTCAAATGAACTTGAATAAATCAGATAACTGCAATTCCATCGGTATTGGCATAATTTGGATAATGTTAATACCAGTGGCGGCTGCTGGTCTTTCAAATAGGGGAAGCTCATTTTTGGCCTACATCATATACATTTTCCATTTATTTTGCTAGTTCACTGGCTAGTTCACCCTTACGACACTAGCCTAGCCTAGCCTACTGTATGAATGAATGAATTAACAATCTCACGAAAAAATATTAAACTCAAAGAAAATGTGGGAATTAGGTTAAACTGAAACAAGGAATGTGGTGTATAATTGTATCAAATGTATGATGAAAATTGGCCAGCAATTCCGCCAAGCAAATACCGAGAAATAGGTTGCAGCAGTTTGTCTTTCAACTACAGTTGCAAAATCCGCGATGGGACTGAGCTTAAATAACTCCGGCAACTTTTTATAGTACAAAATCGCTGTCAATCACAAGGAGATGCAGTCTTTCGACAGACCCTCCAATCATCACGTAGAAGCCCGGCGTCCAGACCAGCCCACTCCTCCATTCACCCCGAGAGAAGCTAAGCATCCATGGGCGTGACATAATTGCAGCATTTATCCAATGACCGTATAGTTTCGAAGCACTATTAAAAATAAAAAATAAATAAAATGTCAACGCATCCCCATTAAGTCCATGGAAGCTGGGGGGGGGGGGTAAACTTGCCCTGGGCCCACAATGTGCTAGAACCGCCACTGCGTAGATGATTACTGGCATAACATATTTACGTGCAAAGGCACAGAAGAGTTGTGCCTTTCGACGTACATGTTGAAGAATACAGGATCGACAAAGTCGCTTGTCATCCGCAATGAATGGACATTAAAAGCACTGCTTATTCTACAATTATTTTGTATTAGATTATGTGTAACTGCTACATTTGTCATCGTAACGTCTAAACAATTGAAAGTAGACACATATTGCATATATAATATATAAATCATAAAAATAATCAGTAAAAATACTAGTTTATTAAATAAAATGATTTAATAAACATTTTTACGTAGGCAGTGCCTACCTTGCCTACCCTGACTGCACGTCACTGTATGTAGCTGATTCTGAACGAACTCGTCTTTGATATGAACGTGTTCTAACGCATTTAAAATGTTAACACAATAGTAAATATTTTACCATTAATTTTTTGAAATTTTAGGGGGAACTGAGCTTCCCTTGCAGTCTTAAAGAAATTGCCACTAGTTAGTACATAGTTCCGTTTCCCCTCTTCCTTTAAACCATAGGGGAACAGTTTTGGTATTTTGGGCAATATTTAACCCCCTGCAAGATTATTCATATCTATGCACATATCAATACACATATCTATGGTATATGTAGTACATATACAGTCCATATACACAGGTAAAATGCTGTGATACTGTCTACAGTCCTTACCTGTCCAGCCAGCATCTCATATAGGAGGACTCCATAGGCCCACCAGTCCACAGATTTTCCATAGGGTTGATATGCTATAATCTGTCAGAGTGAAATAAGGATTATTATTATTATCATATTATATCAACTGTATAATTATATTAACTGCTGCAACTGAAACTGTTTCTATTGCTGTATCGACAGGGTTCAAATTTCAAATGTAACAGCGTAGATCATGCTATTTAAATTGTGTTGTGGGGATTATGTAATTTCTATCTCTCTCGTCAGCTTCTTAGTCACTGTACAATAGCTTTGGCTTGGTAGGCACTTCATTGTGAAGAAGAACATTGCCTATGGTGACAGTGGCAGCCATGGACAGTATAGTTGCTTTCAGCAGTGCAAGCTGGTACAAAGCTTTTTTCCCCTCATCTCAACATACACCACCCACCATTAAATAGCGTGCCTATTTTTATCCACTATAACAAAAGCCTTTTATCCAACCATCCAATTTAATAGCCCACACTTCCACCCACACAAGTGCAGAAACATGCATGCATACACAAACACACTCATCCACACTCAAACACAAACAAAGACCTAGATCATAACACAGCTGTTTCAGCCTTTGACAGGCACCAAGATGCAAGTCTGGTAAAAAGAGGAGCTGTCATCTAACCCCTCAACATTTACTCTCACATGCTGGTGGGGATGGAATACAACAGGTACCCAACAAAGGACAGCCCTTTGACACATCAGCTTACATAACTATAAATACCTCACCAGACAAGTTATTTTCATAAAAGAATGTTTATTACACACCTACAGTAATTTTAAAGCTACTAATGTATCCTTTGGGAAGGGTCACTTTGAGCATTAACATGTTGCAGTGAATAACAGTGAGTTGAAGAAGTGAGTGGAGGAGCTGAATGAAGTAAATTGGGGGAGGGGAGTAGAAGAGGTGAATGGAGGGGGTGAGTAGAGGAGGTAAAAAGTGTCCTTCTATGTCGGGAGAGACCCAGAGAAGGACCCAGGGCTCAGTCTGACCCCCATGACTCATGAGACACAAACATAGGCACACACACAAACCTATGCATGCAAAACACCTATCCACACGCACACACACTTATGGGCAGCCAGACCTGTCAACTTTACTCTTCTGTGAGTGGAGAGCAGAGGAAGATGTCTATATTAAGATGACAACCCCACCAAGGGCAGCGGGTATAGTTAGAAATCTTCTGCCTCACGTACACACACATACACTCATTCACAGACATGTACACACACATTCACTCACAGACATGTACACAAAAATATACATTCACCCAAACACAGACACACAATCAAAGGCAGGTACACACACACTTCCACACACAAATACTCACACTTCCACACAGGCAATCAGTGTTTCCCACAGATTAGAAAGCTATTTGTGGCAGCGGCTGTGGGGGGGGGGTTCTAAATAAGTCCTTTGTTAATAATTCGTTACACAGAACTTTATCATATTAAATATTACACCTTCACAAAATCAACAACATATGCAGGTAGCAACACTAGTGCTAAATAACTATTTAACTGGTCGGCTCCATGACGCCGGGTAAGTAACTAGCCCCTGAGCAGGGACATGCTGTGAGATTTGTGGCTGGGGAGGCACTGACTCTTTCAAAGTCCATCCATCATCTGCCGCTTGTCCGGGGATCGGGTCGCGGGGGCAGCGACCTAAGCAGGTCTTTCAAAGTCAGATTTACAAATATATTAATTCTACAGAGCAGCATCAATTCACAATTCAACTGGTTGCTTGCTCATTGACTAATGGCTGTGTTTCATATCCCATATCAGCATTCTTTACACACACATATTTGGCCAAAGAAAAGCGTTAAATTTATAGAGGCTCAGAGAGAGCGCATTTGCTCCACATCCTCCGTGTTCTTAATTTGCCATCACTCATTCAATAGAAATTAAAGTATATAGGCTACAGTCCATAACAAAAGACAAATGTTGTTTTATTCTTTAAAATAACAAAAAAATGTCTTATCTGGTTTTATATAATTTTGTTATCTGCTTTCCCGTCATTTGAAGCAAATCTTTTAGCTCCGGGCATCGATCTTCCATGATTGATCACTTCCAGTTTTGATTGAAGGTCCAGTTTTAAGAAATGTTAAGCTTATATATATATGCAAGATATGCAAGATTATAAAAATGCAAGATTATATATATATATAATCTTATAATCAGTCAGGGCAAAAAAATACAAATAAACGATAGGGTTCACTTTTTCTATTTGACTTTTTTAGCTAGCAACAACCATACAATGGCATTTGCAGAGCCTGTTTAAGGAGAGCCTGCCTACTCCCCATTAAGCCCCATTGTACCGAATTTTGTTGCAGTTCCACCAGAGTTCCACTGGGAGTGATTGTGGTCGAGTGCAAAATGAATGAGAGTCTATGGAGCTAAACGGCTAAATTTGTCTCTTTTGCCTGATTGTTGTTGATAAATCTCAGATTTGATTGTAGTTTTTGCATGTTCAACATGGATTACAGGTCAAAAGTTGAATGAAAGACTACTTATGTCCTTTCGATTTCTTACAGGGTAAGTCGTTGTTGCCTATAACATGCTAGCATTCTGCTAACAAATGCTGATTGGTTAGTGAAGGACTGACTACGACCAGAGATCCCGCTTTATGGCATCCGAAGCCAAACCAGAATTTCAGAATATTAGCAACATTAGCAACAACATTAGCAAGCCAAAACTCTTTCTTTCTTTATGTGTATTGACAGGGAGAGCCTAACCTGTCAGCTGTGTTGTCGATGCCTCGAGAGAAAAGTGGAAGTAACCAGAGCTTGCCGTCAAGCAGTAGCTCTGGTCGTACGATGTGTATGACGTCAATGCTATTTTCAAAGGCTTTTTAGAACAGAAAGGCGACTTTAAAAAATCTAACACCCAGTGGTGTATATTTTTTTTGCCTCCCCTTTCAAATTCAGAATTCAAATTACTAGACAAAAAAGTAGGTGGTATTGCATTTACGGTTAGGTTTCCAACTCTTCTGGTCGTTTTTATTCTATTAACTCCAGTCAACGTTTACAAAACTATCTCCCCCAATCATTTTTGTTCGGTTCTCGAACCTGGCTCATACTACTAGCTTCTTTATAGAATAATTTTTCCAGATTTTTGCTAAATTTGAAACCAATCTGAAATGGGTAAACTAGCACCCCATTTATTTGCCTACGTCAATAAAAGTTGCCTGCAAATGTGTTCGCGGATACTAACAGGGCACGAGCACAAAAGTTCACATTGGCCAATAGCCGATTTACATTGAATGAGCCATAGACTTATATTGAATGAGCACAGGGAGAAATGGCTTTAGTTGCCTGCCTTTTTATAGCAAATTTAGCAAATGGTTGTCACACATACATACAAATGTTGTTAATATAGTTTATTCCCGTTATTTTAAAACAGATTTGATATTTCGTAAAAACGTTCATGACATGATGGCAAATATATTATGTTAAGCACGAGCATAGATTGTTGACATGTCTGTCTGGAGCAAAGACGAAGATTCATACTTTAACTGTTAACCACAATCAGAAATGATATATATTTAAATAATATTAGTCTTGCCTTCAGAAGCTTTTGTTAAACACACCAATTATTCTTTTTTTGATTGTGTCATCAAGCCAGACTGCTTTTGTGGGACAATGAAGGTCCTCAGTGACTATGTCTCACCCCCACTTACATCTGATGGAAACGTCTTGTAGCCTATATGGTTCTGTGAATAAGCCCCTTTCAAAGGCAAATGTTCAATTAAGTATATTTTAGACACAGTTCTCAAGCTTTTATTTATTACATTATTAACAAGTCTTGTTAGATCACGTTATATCCATTAATAGGCGTTTGGTTTTGTAGGATAAAACACTGGCCACAGTTCTACACTGATGACAAATTGAAGGCAGTGTGAATTTCGTGGCATTTCGTTTGAATATAAAGTTGACAGTAAGCTATGGTAAGTCTGCATTATGGAAGATTTCACTTACCAAAATAACTAAGCTTTCTTTGCCTGGCGAGAACAACGACGGAGCTGTTAACAGTTTATTTCATCCGATACAATGCGTTGGAAATCATACTCATATCACAAAGAAAAAAAGCAACATATGTGATGAGTTCCATCTAGAATAGCCCTATATTTAGCCCTATAGCCTATTTCTAAAAAACAAGTGGAAGGAATACTATACAGTGACAGAATACATTTCCGTTAAGTTTGCATCATGTCTCTGATTCTTATCGGACTTTCTGCCCATAGATTCTGCCACTGCAATCAGAATCAGAAGGGATTTTATTCGCCATGAATGTTTGCACAAACAAGGAATTGACTTTGGCAGGGAGGTGCATACATTAAACATATAGGAATATTGAAACTTAAATATGTGGAGTAACTATACAAAAGGAGCAAAGTCTAGCTAATACTAAGGGGGGTCTAGCTAATACTAAAGGGAATAAAATAACATAAAATATAAGTAGTCATAATTTACAATCTAACCTAAAAAAAACAGGTGCAAGAGAACGATACAATAGTGCAATGCCTTGTGCAATAGTGCTGATGGCCGCGCTCTCGCTTGCCTCACTGCGCCACTGAGCACTTTTCATAGAAATGAATGGGAACGCCATCTTGGAAGACAAAAGTAGCTTACTCTAGTTATATTAAGTCTATGCTTAGACCTCCATTCATTCTGCACTCGACCGTTAGCACCCTCATATGGAACTTGAGTGGAACTGCAACCAGTTCAGAACCCGGAAGTTTCCCGAGAGTGGGAGTTCTCCCTTTATTAGACAATCTCTGGTAGTACCTCATTTTTGAAAATCATTCATATGGTTCAAAAGTTACGTGTGTAAACACAAGACATTCTCTGGTATTTGTCTGTAATACATGAAGAAGAACAATAGCAGAACAAGCCCGTGTGCTCACACACACCCCCTTCAGTGAGGCAGAGCTACTGGCTGCCTCCCCCGCTGCTTTTTCACTGCGGCGTGTACGATCAGCAAGACTAATATGTTATACAAATACGTAAAATACATACAATACAAGACCAAGACTATGAAATGTGAGGACATATAATAAAAATGTGTACAAACATGACATTGGTGACACACAGACAGATCAAATTGCAAGTGCTCAAATTGAGCAAAAATATTTGCAGCTCAGCCCAGTTTGTGTGGGATTGCGCAATCCAAGAGGAGGCACAGCGAGTAGGGGGTACCTGCAGAGCCGGAGACCCCGGAGACCCCAGAGACCCCGGAGACACCGGAGACCCCGGAGAGCCGGAGAGCTGCAGTTTCAGGACCGCAGCAGAGCCTGTTTAAGGATATATATATCTATATTAGACATTCTCTGACAGCAGTTTCAGGACCGCAGTTCTAGGACCCTTGTTTTATCTGAGAGCGCCACGTAGCGAATGGGATAAACATGGGCAGATAATATTTTCCTGCAGTAGTAAATATTGTAGGATTACGGCTCAGAACAAGATGGACTAGAATCAGAGTGTAAGGCCGCATTCACACTTGACTTTGTTTTTCTGAAAAAAGCGCTGCCTTCAGCGCCTTTTGAGCGCCTTTTGAACGCCTTTTCAGAAAAGCGCTGGGTGACGTAAAGCGCCTTTTTCTAACGAGAATTTTGTAACCTGAACGGGAATCATATAGTCTAGCGATACATTATTATCTGTTATTTTCAGTTGATTACTTATCGACAGCTAGCTACTATGGCCAATAAAATGCCATTACTTGCTTTAGCTTTGGAATTTGAGGAGCCATAGCCTGGTAACTAAGGTTGGTTACTAGGGAAGGTACACTCGTACCTACTCTCCACATCCTAATTGGTCAGCTGTCAAAAAGGCGCTTGACGTCACCCAGCTTTTTTCTGAAAAGTTGAGAAAATTGAACTCAAAAAGGCGACGGGCTCAGCGCTTTTTTAGAAGTTTTTAAAAGGCGGCCGCTTTTTAAAAAAGGCGTCCGCCTTTTTCGTTTTCCCATAGGGTTGCGTGTAAAAAGGCGCTGAAGGCAGCACTTTTTTCAAAAAAAAAATAGTCCAGTGTGAACGCGGTCTAAGTAGCTAATGTGAATCGCGTATGGTTATGTATAAAACAATTATTGTGTCTTGAATTGGACAACGTTAGCTAGCTAACTTCAACTTTGCTGTTGAAATCATTTCAAGACACTGGAGTGGTTTTCAATGTCAAACAAACTACTTGATTAGCTAGAGCTAACATTCAGTAGTTATAGCACTAGCTAGCTAGCTCGACACACATAGCTTCCTTAAAAACGAACTGTAAATTGTTACTCTGTTTATTTGTTTAATGAATCAGAAGCGCAACGTAGCTTATCAAGTAGCTATTGTTCAACATATTTAAGTTAGCTAAACGTTCAAAACAATTCTGGTAAAATTATCGGTTCACTTATGATAATTTTATTAAATACGAACTTTTAGACTATTTGTTTTGTTTTATTGAAACCATAGTGCGATTTTGGCAAGCCCAACTACTGTAGGTGTCTTATGATAAAGCCAGCACATTCATAACACTTCAAAAAACTGGTTAAAAGCAAGTGGATTCAATCTGTCAGCTAAACGAAGTCTGCAGCCTACTGTCTTAAAAATTAACCATATCATTTTTGTGGGCCATCATATAGGCTACGGCCTGAGTAGGCTGAGGAATCTGCTCTGCAGGATGCAGAAAAGGTCTTCATCTCTGGACCAGTTTATCATCGGAGGTAAGTAGATAATGTACATTTTCTGCACAATGCCATACAACTTTATAATCTACTATTAATACCTTTATTATCAACCACTTAAGTAATGCTAATTAATGTACACTACTTTGTTAGGGTAACTGATATTTATGCTTACCTAGAAGTAATATTGTCTGAACTATTTCAGTGAAGTGGAGGAGTTTAATAGGGGGATATCTAAACAATTGCGCACTGAAGGGAGACCATTCAACTAGTAAGTAGTGCTGTTACCGACTTACCGAATATGGGGTTTGAATATTGAAAGGTCAGGAAAAGTCAAATATCCATAATGTTTTTTTATATTTGTTTTTCTTGCTTCTATCTCTCATTGAAGGATGAAGTTGTATGGAGGTCTAGATGGAGGTCTAGATGTAGTGATATGGAGGGGATGGAGTGATATGGAGGGGTGATTGTCATTGTTTGACAATTATTCAAAATAAACAATGTATATCTTGAATCTGCCCTGAGAGTCAACCTTGTGTCTTGCCTCTCTAACATTACACATTTGTGGTTGAGATTGAGTGACTGCAAAAGCCATAGCAAATAGAATAGTACTTCACTTTTCCAGAACTTTGTGGTATCAGACACATCCAAAATGTAGCATGCACACAGGCATGTACAGTATTTACAGGAATATGAAAGATGATCTGATCCACTGATGTGTTCAATGTTTTGAGTTATGTCCAATACAAAACATCATCTAGCATGTCCATCCACACCAAAGGAAGCATCCTCATGCAGCCCATCCACCATAGAGGTTCACCACCAGCAGCAGACAAGGAAGCGGTGGATCCTCCGCAGCACCACCATCCCACATTACTCAAAGAAAATGTTTTTTTTGTGATTATGACATTAAAGTATAACAAATTAGAGTTACACTTGTATTTCCTCAGATAACTTTGATATTTATGTATAATACAGCATAAAATAAAATAATGAAACGAATCACAGAATACGTACATTGCAAAAGTATTTTGACAGAACTCTGTGTGTGTGTGGAATTTATTTATCTGTAGTATGAATCAAGGATTTACTCATGTTTAGTAGTTGTATTCCCAACAGATGTGGTTACATTCTGTTAAAGGCACTAGAGATATTCCACAAACACAAGCCTACCACGTGCTTTTAGTTTTTCCAGATGGGAGTGCATGATGCAGGAAAGTAAGGGCAGCATCATCGAGACTTCTACACTTCATGTATGCAAACTGGAGTTGATCTGCCAGGTTCTGGATTGTCTCTTGTAGTTACAAAAGTATTACATATTCAAAACTCTTCATCACCACTGATGAGTAATTGGGAAGCCTGGGTCTGCTCTTCTTTGGAACAAGGCAGATGGCAGAGGTCTTCCAAAGAGCTGGAACTGTGTGTTTCTCCAAGGAGTAGTTGAACAGTTCACAAAAGACAGGGCCAGTTGTTTCTAGCAAGTCTTCAGGAGATATATTTTCCACCTTTTCTTTAGACTATTTTAGCTTCCTTAATTTGCTTCGGCTTACCTACTTCATTTTATCACATTAATATATTTTCCACCTTTTCTTTAGACTATTTTATCTTCCTTAATTTGCTTACTTGATTTGATCAAATTACACTGGATCTTGACATCTATGAAATATGCAAATTTCTTCAAATTTTATGTGATTTAAAATTCTTTAATTATCCAATATTTATTATTCAAACATGTTTTCAAATATTATACCTTTCTATATTATTAGAACATATTTTCAAATATTATACATTTCTATATAATTGTGTCATCAAACATCACAAGTTTTCTTTGTTTCTTGCCTCGCAAACCATTCAAATATCTTGTTGCGATCTAGTGACACTGCCCTTCAATTCGCTATGTGGCGCTGTCAGGATCCTAGAACTGCAGTCCTGAACCTGCGGTCCTGAAACTGCAGCTCTCCGGCTCTTCGGGGCCTCCAGGGTCTCCAGCTCTGCAGGTTCATACTATTGGCAGAGAATGTCTAATATAGAGAGAACTGCCACTCTCGGGAAACTTCCGGGTTCTGAACTGGTTGAAATTCCATGTGAGGGCGCTAACGAGCGAGTGCAGAATGAATGGAGGTCTATGGAGCGGTACACCTCAAAATCCACTTTTCTCAGTATATAATTTTTTGTCCAGTAATTTGAATTCTGAATTCGAAAGGGGAGGCCAAAAAAATACACACTGCCGGGTTTTAGATTTTTTGAAAGTCGCCTTTCTGTTCTAAAAAGCTTTTGAAAATGTCATTGACGTCATACACATCGTACGACCAGAGCTACTGCTTGACGGCAAGCTCTGGTCACTTACTTTTTTCTCTCAGGGCATCGACAACACAGCTGACAGGTTGGGCTCTCCCTGTCAATACACATGCTTGAAAGAGTTTTGGCTTGCTAATGTTGTTGCTAATGTTGCTAATGCTCCGACATTCTGATTCCGCTTCGGATGCCATCAAGCGGGAGCTCTGGTTGTATCAGTCCTTTTCTAACCAATCAGCATTCAGTAGCAGAATGCTAGCGTGTTATGGGCAACAACGACTCACCATGTAAGAAATCAAAAGGACATAAGTACTCGTTCATTCAAATTTCGACCTATAATCCATGTTGAACATGCACAAACTACAATCAAATCGGAGATTTTTCAACGACAATCAGGCGAAAGAGACAAATTTAGCCGTTTAGCTCCATAGACTCCCATTCAACATGCACTCGCTTGCGATCACCCCCAGTGGAACTCTGGTGGAACTGCAGCCAAATTCGGTACAATGGGGTTTAATAGGGAGTGGCAAGGCTCTCCTTAAACAGGCTCTGCTATTGGGCACAGCTAGTCGCTGCCTCCTTCCGCTTCTTTTCCCGTATTTGAACAGGAAAATACACAAATTTAGCTATATTGGCTATAAAAATCATTGGAATCATCCAATAATTATATTTATATCACAGATCAATAGACAAATATTATTATGTTATATTATTCATTTTTTACATTTCACGATAACACAGGGAAGACACTGTCTCCCTTGCCTCCCCTGACCGCACGTCACTGCTCCTGAGACTTCTCACCAAAAGAACGAAGGGGAACCTTCGAAGACATGTTCGTATGTACCTAGCGAAAAGTAGCCTGAACTTTCCTAGATATCTAGCTACGGCACTAATGCCAAAGGCTTGCTGATATAGCTGTCTGTCTTACTAGAACGGCATATGTATGCATCGTTGCTAACGTGTGCTGACGTTGTGACTGTATGTATGTGAGAAAGACGCGTAAGTGACAAAGAAACGGAGGGAGAGCAGGGAAAGGAAATGCAGCTGAACAAGTATGCTGCGTGTTTTAACCTAAGTAGTGTTAAAAACGTTTTTTAACAAAACACAATATGTAGCGGCAGGTGTTGATTCTGTGCGGCACCGCCACAAATATGTCTATGGCTGTTTATCAATCCACGTTTTTTGTCCATTCTTTTGTTCTTGCGAACTCGTTTGACGTCATCTTTCATTGCCCAAGTACGGTTCCAATCCAAATAACACAAGTCACCAAGAACGCCAAAAATATCCGGAAATTTTCCTGATCCGCCCCTTTTATCGAGGATGCATCGGATGGTCACTTGACCAGCGAGAACGGTTTGATTTCCCAGAAGTCCTTGCGGAGTAAGACCATTCTCGCAAGGACACTTGCAAGAACGTTCTTCAAAAGAATGTACTTGCGTTCTCAGCGTTCTTCGGATTGATAAACAGCCTATGTTTGGGAAACACTGTAAAATCACTCACACAAATGCAGACACACACATAAAACACGCACCAATCAATGAAATCTCACACACTTTTTAGCTTTGAACCTCAAGCATGGGCGTCGCCGCAATGTAACTTGGGGGAGTCACTTAAAAAAAAAGTTGTTTGGACCCCCCCACTTTTGCGATCAAAATATTAGTGCATGACTGGTCTACTAGTCCAGCTTTCTTTCCATTGCTTCACAATCAAATCCGTTCCACTTTATCAGTAGGGAGAATACCCATAGCAATAGAATTCCACTCCACGTTTTCTAAACAAACGGCATCATGCACGCAGATTCAATTCCCATAGTCTTTGATCGACGCATCGCGCTTGCAGATAGCACTGCAATTGGTAGTACCACCCCAGGCATGACTGCTCCACAGACGAGATGGAGGTTTTTTTCGAGGAAGAGGAAAGTAAGTCAGAGTTGCCCAAGTTTTCCCTTCAGTGGCCAAAGCACCCTTATGAGACATTCTCTGACTATAATAGCATGAAGTCACAAAGATCCTTCTGCAAACATTAGGATTATAGCTAGCTAGATAAGCAAGCTTTTTACCTACATCTAGCACTAGGCAATAGCATACTTTATTTACCCATAACAATTGATACAGCATTTGTTGATTTCTTAATCTGGGTCTGAAATATGAAAAAGAAAGAGAGAGTCTGATGGCTGAGCGGTGAGGGAGTCGGGCTAGTAATCAGAAGGTTGCTGATCGGGGGAGATAGACCAATATGTTCTGCAGAGAAGGGAGACTGGTGTTGGTCACGGTTTGGAATGGAAAGGAGAAAACAGTGGATATCGATATAAAAAAATATATTTTTTTACAACGTAGTTAAGGTGGCAGACGTGTGTTGCTTCGGCGGCCGCCTTAACTGAAAAGTGCTGTGGGAAACCCTGTAATATATATATGAAAAAAAGAAAACATAATGCAGACGTCATTACACCAAGCCCTCTAGTCAGTAGTCCTTACCTCTGGGGCGATGTAGTCAGGGGTACCACAGAAGGTGCAAGTGGTCAAGCCTTCATACATGTTCTCCTTACACATGCCAAAGTCTGCTATCTTGATGTGGCCTTCGGAGTCCAGCATCACGTTGTCCAGCTTCAGATCCCTATGGTCCAACAGAAGAGAGAAAGGCTTCAGGAAGAGTTTAGAAGTGTTCTGTGTGTGTGTGTGCATTTGTTTCTTGTAGCTCTAAATGTGTACATACAGTATTTGAATGTAGATTCCTAGTGTGCTTTTGGAAGAGTTTGATTTGGACAAATTCATACACAAGCAATCAAAGGGAGGACAAAAACATTAGTCATTCGGCATTCAGTTCTACCTCATGAAATGACGCACTTTCATATGTATCTATCCTTAACACACATTGGCAACACACAGAAAAACTTTACCTCCTTGGCCTCAAATCAGTAATTTCCCCACGATCCTCCTTTCTCTCTCAGCCCCCTCGGTTCTCACTCCGCATCTCTCTCCTCCTTCTAGCATGTTCTACTCTCTACGTTCAAAGTGTTTGTTTATCGTTCCTTCATCCTCCTCTCCCCTCCGTCTGAATTGAGGGGGATATTTTTTTGCCAGAGCCGACTGAGAAGAAGGGAATGACCTCAGCCTCTACAACATATTTCCTATTTTTTTTAAGATTCTTTTTTCATTTTCTTTGCTTTCGTGAAAGGTGGAAAATATATCTTGTCAGGGAACGGCAACTGAAAACAGACCCTTCAGGAAGGATTCTGATATGTGTACATCACTTCTTCTCAGGCCATCTCTCTTCCTCTCTGCTCCTCTCCCTGGATTATCTCTCTCTCTGCTCCACTCCTTTGCTTCTCTTCCTCCCTCTGTGCTGGATGTGTATTGTATCCATTGTATCTCCAATATCTGCATTTACACTCTCTTCTGCCTTGACAACTCCAAGCTTGGTTTAATTTTCTCTCTATCACCACAATATTCACACAAACTTTTCAGTCTTTTCCACAACACAAAGAGCATTTGCATTCTTTAAAAAGACCCAGCAGGGTGCTGGCGTGCTGAGTTTCTTTCCTGTGTTGACAAACAGTCAGCAGCGGCAGGCCACTCTGGTTAGTGCCTAATAATTCACTTGACATAAGCAGGACCCACCTGTAGATGACTCCTTTCCTGTGCAGAAAGAACAGGCCCACTGCAATCTCTGCAGCGTAGAACCTGGAACCACAATCAGAAGATTGTGAAGAAGAACATGAATATTATATGAGCATTTGTTATGACAGCATGTAGCAAATCGGGAATCTCTGTGTCTCTCTGTGCAAATCCATTCGATACAACTTTATTGTCAATCAGGGAATCTTGCATTTGGGTCTACCTGACTTAATTCTAGTGAGATTAATTTCCCCTCTACTTATTAACTATTTATGGTCGTCTGCAATGGAGGTCTTTGGTAGGAAGGCTCACAATCATAGTTAATGTTATTCGTCTAAGGGTCGAAAGCTGATAGATACCTTTCTCTTTCTCAATGTTTTTCTTTCAATCTTTCAATTCTTTATCTCTCTCTTTCTGGGAGATATCAGTGGAGCACCTCTGTGGAGCACCAATCTAACATTTATGTTTGAATGTATGTGTGACACCATCTGTCTATGGCTATGTGCCAGAGTGTGTGTGTGGCCAAGCATGATCATTGGTCAACACCTGTAGGAGGTGTTAGTAGTGTGTACGCAGAGGTGTGTGTGTGTGACAGTGGCGGCTGCTGGTCTTTCAAATGAGGGAAGCTCATTTTCGGCTTACATCATATACATTTTCCATGTATTTGCTAGTTCACTGGCTAGTTCACCCATTCGACACTAGCCTAGTCTACTGTATAAATAAGTGAAGGAATAATCTAACAAAACAATATTAACAATATTAAACTTGAAGGGAATGTGGGAATTAAGTTAAACTGCAACAACTAGGCCTAATGTGGGGTATAATTGTATGAAATGTATGATAAAAAAAATTGGCAGCAATGTCGCCAAGCAAATACAAAGAAATAGGTGGTCGCAATTTGTCTTTCAACTACGGATAGGCGGATCGACCCTGAAGTATCAATATTTTCCATACTGGCATTGTATCAAAAGGATCGATTCTCAATTTGAAATAACGATTATACCTGGGATTTCTTTTAAACAAGTGATTTTAGAATATTTTTATAATAGTAGTTGGCCATATAGTATATAAATTTACTTTAACCACAGAAGTCAATGGGAACTATTTTTTTCTTCCGCTGTGTCTGTGCTTATCATAAATTCATCAGCAGCAGCGCCCTGCGCTTTCTGAAGCTGAGTGTCCACTACAGCGTAGCGGAGCGGCGCGGAGCGTCGGTTTCCAATTCATTTCCAATGAAACCGGGCGTTGACACTCGCGTACGCTCCCACAAAGCCCTACTCGAGCGTCAAAGCCCGGTTTCATTGAAAATGAATTGGAATCTGACGCCCACTCGCCGCCCACTCCGCTGTAGTGGACACGGACCGTCAATCTCACTGAGAGAAAGCACACTCATTGCAGATTCGAGTGCATTGCTGCGGTCACGTCTGAAAGAAAAAGAAGCATAATCTGGAGTTATTTCACTCCAGTTAACAACAATGAAGCTTCATGTGACATTTGTCAAACAACAATACACCATTGTGGCAATACCACAAACATGACAAGCATCTAAAAGTTGAACACCCTTAAGAGCACAACGAAGTAGCCTACAGCTGACACGAGCAGAGGAGGTAACACAGACACGTAATGCCTATGCGGTTTATTTAATATTAATAACGATGGTTTTCCGCAATGGGACTGAGGTTGAATAGCTTTGGTGACTTTTTATAGTATAAAATCGCTGTCAATGAAAAGGAGATGCAGTCTTTCAACAGACCCTCCAATCATCACGTGGAAGCCCAGCGTCCAGGCCAGCCCACTCCTCCATTCACCCCAGAGACGCTGAGCGTCCAGGGCGGGACATAATCGCAGCATTTATCCAATGGCCGTATAGTTTCGAAGCACTGAAAAAAACTGTTCATAGCAGCCCCACTGAAGTCCATGGAAGCTGAACTTCCACAGGGAAATGCACTGTGGCGCAACGGGAATGTATGAGAAGGAGATCAGTCAGTCGACCTGCTAATATATGTAGCTGATTCTGAACGAACTCGTCTTTGATATGAACGTGTTCTAACGCATTTAATATGTTTACACAATCGTAAATATTTGACCGTTAATATTTTGAAATGTTAGGGGAAACTGAGCTTGAATAGCTTCGATGACTTTTTATAGTACAAAATCACTGTCAATCAAAAGGAGATGCAGTCTTGCGACAGACCCTCCATTCATCACGCGGAAGCCCAGCGTCCAGGCCAGCCCACTACTCCATTCACCCCCAGAGACACTGAGTGTCCAGGGCGGGACATAATCGCAGCATTTATCCAATGACTGTATAGTTTTGAAGCCCTGAAAAAAACTGTTCAAAGCAGCCCCATTGAAGTCCATGGAAGCTGAGCTTCAACAGTAGTGATGGGAAGTTCGGATCATTTTACTGACTCGGTTCTTTGAATCTCATTCAGTAAAATGAATGAATCTTTTTTCAAATAATTTGTTCATTTCAACGGGGGGGCTATCCGTCCATTGCAAACACGTATCATATTCATATTTCGCCACATTTCAGGCTTCAAACAAAGATATAAAACACTTTTTTTTGTTGAAAAAATCAACAACAAGTGGGACACAATCATGAAGTGGAACGAAATGTATTGGATATTTCAAACTTTTTAACAAATCAAAAACTGAAGAATTGGGCGTGCAAAAGTATTTGGCCCCTTTACTTTCAGTGCAGCAAACACTCTCCAGAAGTTCAGTGAGGATCTCTGAATGATCTAATGTTGACCTAAATGACTAATGATGATAAATAGAATCCACCTCTGTGTAATCAAGTCTCCGTATAAATGCATCTGCTGTGTGATAGTCTCGGAGGTCCGTTTAAAGCGCAGAGAGCATCATGAAGAACAAGGAAAACACCAGGCAGGTCGGAGATAGTGTTGTGGAGAAGTTTAAAGCCGGATTTGGATAAAAAAAGATTTCCCAAGCTTCAAACATCCCAAGGAGCACTGTGCAAGTGATAATATTGAAATGGAAGTTGTATCAGACCACTGCAAATCTACGAAGACCCGGGCGTCCCTCCAAACTTTCAGCTCATACAAGGAGAAGACTGATCAGAGATGCAGCCAAGAGGCCCATGATCACTCTGGATGAACTGCAGAGATCTAACAGCTGAGGTGAGAGACTATCCATAGGACAACAATCAGTCGTATACTGCACAATTCTGGGGTCTCATTTATAAAACTGTGCGTAGGATTCTTACTAAAAGTGTACGTACGCCCAAAAGCCTAATATGGCGTACGCACACTAAAATTCTGATTCATAAAACCGAGCGTATGCACACCTGTACGCAATGTTCCCGTTATAAATCACAGATTCCCCACAAGTGTGCGTACCTGAATCAGCATTGTACCCCGCCCTGAACACGCCCATTTTTAACCATAAATAGTCAATGCAAAGCACCTCATGAATGCTAATCTAGTATCTCATCATGATCCTGGCATACGATTGTTCTTTATGGTGAATCGTAGCGCATGACAACTTCTCAGACACTGTTAACCTATTGGTGGAGCCCGAAAACTCCAAAAATGTGGTGGCCGGTAGATCACCAATTTAAAAAAAAAACTGTGCGAGTGGCGTCAACTGTGGCAGTGATACTGCGAGTCGAGATACAATTTGAAAACAAAAGCGTTTTGTTATGAACAGTAATCTATTAAAGTCTGGACTGATAACGAGGACGTAGAGTGTAGCGATTGCACGGGAGCTTAACGACTGTATTTCCAGTTTTTGACATATGAGGATATTTGCACAGTATTAAATACATATATTTAGTTATACACTGTGTTCTGCAGTTTAGTAAAGGTAGGATATGTGATGTTATCTTGTATTCCATGCAGTCAGGGAATCTCCCCCTCCTGAACTCCCATAGTGGACAATCTGATGGTGAGGAAGCGCTGAATTTTTATTTAAAATTTGAGTTGGATTGTACAAGGTGTTTATGGAACAAGAATCACTCAGTACAAGCGCAAATAACACTGCTGTATGTAATCTTCATGATAATCATGAAATTGAATGAAAAAAACGTGTGTGAGGAAAACAAAATATACAAATATTACGAGTAGACTAATGTTCTTCCACATTCAATTTCTGCAGTCTGACTACAGTACGGTCATCTGCGTCATTTTCAAAATGTGCGTAGGCCTACGGGAGGGTCAGAGTTTGCGTGGAGGACCGCACATTCTCCCGTCAAGTTTGTTTTTTATAAATCATAACCTTTGTGTGGAAAGTGGCGTACACACATTTTCAACCCCGTTTTGTGCGTAAGCAAGCTTTATAAATGAGACCCCAGGGGGGTGTTCCATCAACGTCGATTAAGGGAAAGCGAGACTTATTTCGCCAAGTCACACTTACTATAGCGAGAGTTCCGTTCCATTAAGGTGGATTATTCTAGTTCGAGCTACGTAACCAAGGATCGGGACTAGCCTGATCCGTGTCAGGCTAAAAGTCAAGCCAAACTAAAATGTGTTGCAAATAATTTCAAACAGGCGGAAACAGAATCTCAAAAGACAGTTCCGTCGAGTAAATTCCTGCGCGCAAAGCACTTTAGTCCGTGTTCGGGAACGTAAATTCAGACTTTTTGAAGTGCAGACATGAATGATTCTCGTGTTTAGGTCTACTTCATCTCCAAAAAATAAAATAATATAAAATAACAAGTTAAGAAATAATGTCACTTTATCTGTTTTCAAAAGCCATTGGTTAATTGACATAAAATAATGCCTTAGAAACTAAGCAGAGCCTCAAGACAAGTTACAATCAATTATGGCGTATCCGTTCTTTGACAAGCCTATGGTGGATGAAGGTGCTCAGATTAGACAAAGAGCGTTTATCCCACCAGCCCCAAGGGTCTTCAGAGACAGAAGTAATGCTTCCCTGACCAGTATCTGTGGAAGAAGTATAGGTTCAGCATGCCCAGCATGGTTTATCTAGATAGATTTAATTGTCATTCTTAAATAAAATAAAACATTAATTATATATATATATATATATATATATATATATATATACTGTGCAATAACACTTTAGCAACTCTTAAGGATGGCAATGAACACATAAGAGCAGCCTACCATCCTTTGTAGAAAGTAATAGAAAGGAGAGTAGACTATAATAGTAGAAAGGAGGGTAGTAGACTGCAGTCTATGTAGGTAGGCCTAGACTATGTAGTCTGCTGGAATCACACAAGGAAGCAAACCCACTGCAGCCAAGCCTTGACACTGTTCAGTCTGTCTGCATCTGTCTATGTCTTTGCATGTGGGACGTTCTTGAACTATGCCAGGAAATGTGAAGGGTATACTTTGCTCCAAGCAGTACCTGAATATTATCATCAGTTTTTCAGGTTATCGTGAAACACAAAGAATCAAGGATACTTTTTATTCAATTGTATAAAGTATTTTAATTGTTTAAAGTAGCCTATATGTTGACAAGCCTCTATATTACCTCTCCTCTGGCTTCCCGAATATTATAGGTGTAATATACTGTCCCCATGGGTGTTTCCAGGCCCATTGGAAGACTCAGGGGGTGACTGCCTGGTGCCCCCATGGTTGAAAGTGTTTCTAAAATGCCCAGAGTGGCAAAAATTAGACCAAGTGCCCTACTGTCTGCCATTCACATTGTGAAATATGCTTGAGTGCCTGCAGGATGCCCCACACAATAAATGACAGTGTGCCCTCTATAAATGTAAAAACATGTCTTAATGAGTTCCTTTATAGTATAGAAAATGTGATGCAGTACCCTATATGGTGCCCTTATAATGGCCTAAATTGGACTGTTCCCATGCCCTTACTTCCAATGGAAAAGGGTGCTGTTATGAAGTGCCCTTTATGCTGCCCCTACATGACAGTGTCCCACATGTTGCCCTTTCCAAAGAAGACAATTAGATGCTGTGCCCAACAGTCTCCCCTAATGTTCCCAGTAGGGCATGCTTTCCCAAAGTTAGTCTATCACTGTCCAAGCCCCCTCTGGATCTGTGGAGGTAGACTATGTTAATTGGAAATAGCCTACTTGTGATATAATAATGCTAGTCATGCTGAGCAATTTAAAATAACTGTTCTGCCAAACAAAGTGTGCAGTTTGGGTCACCTTCTGATCTAAAAGCACAGACCTGGTTGGCTTTAGAGGGCTGTCGCCGGGGCATGGAAGCTCCTATTGGTTCAACCAAGGTGTCTATCAAGAGGTCAGAGTGTAGCGGCCATTTTAAGACTAGCCTCGGCTTTCTAGTCCACTCACATGAGTTGCTATGAGGGATTATTTGAAACACGTCGTCAATTTTGGGGGGGGATTTGTGAGAATGAAGCAACAAGATCGTGGCTATGTGTGGATATAATTCATTGTTTGGACAACTACTCGACATGGTTTGATACTTTGGACCCTTGGGAATGTAAGCAGATGAGGTTTTGATGAGTTGTGTGCATACCTGGAACATTCCTAAGTAATCGTAGGTAAGTACAACTTTTTTCTCTGGCATTGTTGAATGAACGGTCACCGGACAAAGACGTTGATTGTACTTTCTGTTGCGAGTTGAGCTTGAATTGGTTTATTTCAATGGAAACACAAGAATCGTAGCTTTCCAACGATGTATAACATGTGTACTAGTCGAAAAAGATTTTTTTTTTAAATTGAGTGCGTTCTCACTGAGGGAGGGGGCGCAGCGTTTCTGGCTCGCCGGCGAGCCAAGAAACGAGGACAGGTCGGTCGTAATGGTTTGACAAGTTGATCTCCCTTGCCATGTTAATTGCGGCGACATTGCCCTTTTTGGGGACAAAAAAAACCCTCAAAAAATCAATTTACGCTGCTGAAACAACACCTTTCTGCTGCTTTACGCTTTGCTTTTTGCGACATAACTCCTCTTTTCGACGATCGCCTGATCTGGGCTGCAGAGTCTAAGCTTATTGAGGTCTAGCTTGAATTAGCGTTGCCACCTGGGAGACACACCAAACATGTGGAAGAAGGTGCTCTGGTCAGATGAATCCAAAATCGAACTTTTTGGCAACAATGCAAAACATTATGTTTGGCGTATCCAAAACATAAAGCAAAATCTACCATGGAATGGTTCATAAATAAACATATCCAGGTGTTAGAATGGCCAAGTCAAAGTCCAGACCTGAATCCAATCGAGAATCTGTGGAAAGAACTGTAAACTGCTGTTCACAAACGCTCTCCATCCAACCTCTCGATGTGCACAACAGATAGACATAACCCAAGCGACTTAAAGCTGTAATCGCAGCAAAAGGTGGTGCTACAAAGTATTAAGTTAAGGGGGCCAAATACTTTTGCACGCCCAATTTTTCAGTTTTTGATTTGTTAAAAAAGTTTGAAATATCCAATAAATTTCGTTCCACTTCATGATTGTGTCCCACTTGTTGATAAAAAAAAAAATGTATATCTTTGTTTTGAAGCCTGAAATGTGGCAAAAGGTCAAAAAGTTCAAGGGGGGCCAATACTTTCGCTAGGCATTGTAATAGCATTTAATTGGCACGGCAAACAATTACACAGCACTAACTGTAAGTGTAAATGTAAAGTGAAAATAACAAAACCAGTCAAATGATGACTTGAGCGAATATCATTCACATCTTACTAAAACAGCGGCCACGCGAAAGGGAATGAGGAAACTGTTTCCTCTACTAAAAATACAATGCGGATCACATGAAAAAAGGATCCAAAGACTCGTAGAAAGACATGGTCGGGAAATGAATGAATCGTTTCTGTTTACTTGGCCGAGCGCAACAGTCCCGATGCGCGATCACAAGAAAATGACCAAATCACTCTTTGAGAGGACTCGTTACTCCCGAGTCCTTGTAAGGATTTGTTCTAAATGTAGGAATCGTTCACAAACAGTGTTGCCAACTTAGCGACTTTGTCTGGCGACTTTCCAAGCCCTCCTGGCGACTTTTATTGTCAAAAGCGACTAGCGACAAATCTAGCAACTTTTTCCGGTGTTGTTGGAGACTTGCTGGTGTATTGGAGACTCTAACGTGAAAGTACAGATTTTTTCTCACAAAAATAAAACAAAACGTACAAAAAATGTTGCGATCTGACTCAATGGCTGCTGGACATTGCAATTTCAGACGCTAATAGCTTACTAATAATAAGACTCATATCACCAGTCCTGTTGTAACCGAATGCTGATGGTATTTAGTATCTCTTACAATGTCCTACAAATAAAAAATATTGTTTGTTAAACATGCATTCATCAGAGCGCGCTTATCACTGCCTGAAAACTTGCAGCATGCAAACTTGCATAGTAGCTAAGTCGGGAACGGCGCAGCAGAGAAAGATTTTGTTGCCTCCATGACGGCCAACAGCGAGTTTCCAGGTCCCATCCAACGTCTATAAAGCCGAACAATGGATTTTTGGTGTTTCAAAACCCATTGACACTGTATGACTATGTTTAGCTTGTGTTCTGCTCCTCTCTCTTGCCAACCGTCTCTGGAGGAGGGGATCCCTCTCTGAATTGCTCCTCCCAAGGTTTATTCCATTTTTTCTCCCGTTGGGAGTTTTTCCTTGTCTTCCTTGAGGGTTTAGGTTGGTTGAGGGGCAGTTCTATGGGCGTATGTGAAGCCCTCTGTGACATGCTTGCGTGTAAAAAGGGCTATACAAATACATTTGATTTGATTTGTTTTGGCCGGAGAAGATAATGTCATTCGATTTGGATGTGATTCTTATAATAGGCATATTCATTTTTTAACTCAGCGCGTTAGCATGAGCGAAGTAGGGATAGGCCAACTTACGTTTTTCAGGTTAAATCATATTCGACATCGAACTATGAAAAATAAACCGTTGTTGGCAGCGTTTGCATTCAACGTTTTTCGAGTCACCCAGTACTTTGTAAATGTACTTTATTGAAATGCTGCAATACCACAGATTTCTTTTCCATTTTGACTAATAACACCGACAAAGTAGGCTATGGCAAAGTTTGTAGTTCTGCAGCCAACGACGGACCGCTCGTTGTAGGCAAACATGCGCAGCATTCCAGACAGTCTCCGCCCGTCTAAACCAATCGTCTACTGCTGGTATACTGGTCTGGCTAGGATGCCAGGGAGCCAAAAGCAGGTTGGTGGCCCAGGACACATTGAAAAGACGTCCATCCCGTAGAGGCATGACGTAAGGAATTCTGGGCATACCCTGCCCAGGGGATGACGTCTGCCCACTCTCCTGACCGGTCCATGCAGTAGCCTCAACCTCGGCCTCATACATACGAGAGAGAGCATCCGCTTTCGTATTCTTTGTGCCTGGTCTGTAAGACAAAACAAAATCGAATCGCACCAAAAAAAGAGCCCATCTGGCCTGTCTTGGGTTGAATCGTTTTGCAGTGGTGAGATATTCCAGGTGTCTGTGATCTGTGAGAACCAGAAAAGGGTGTTTAGATCCCTCTAGCCAATGTCGTCAGGTCTCCAAAGCCTCTTTGACCGCCAGCAATTCCCTGTCTCCCACATGATAATTCCTTTCAGCCGGAGTTAGTTTCTTCGAGAAAAAGGCACAGGGATGTAGTCTGGGTGGGTCTCCCTGTCGCTGTGAGAGATCTGCACCGATTCCCACCTCCGATGCATCCACCTCCACTCTGAAAGGTAAGTCAGGGTCTGGATGCTTTAGGATTGGTGCCGTGGTAAACCTGTCCTTCAACCTGCCAAACGCCCTCCCCGCCGCCTCCGTCCAATCCAGCCGTTTACGGTCTCCGCGGAGAAGTGCGGTGAGGGGAGCTGCTATGGTGCTGAAACCCCTGATAAAACGCCTGTAGTAGTTTGCAAACCCTAGGAACTGTTGCAAGGCTTTTATGGAGGTGGGAGTCATCCATGGCCTTCACTGCCTCTACATTTTCGGTAAGCATTTCGATCCCACTCGTGGATATTTGGTATCCCAGAAAGGACACAGTACGCTGATGGAAATTGCATTTCTCCGCCTTAGCATAGAGTCGATGCCTGAGTAACCGTCATAGGACCTCTCTGACCTGCTGCACATGCTGGGCGTACGACAAAGAAAATATCAAGATGTCGTCAATATAAACAAGCACACACCGATTAAGCATGTCTCTGAATATCTCGTTTATGAAAGATAAGGCATGACTAGCCGTAAGGCATGCCGTAAGCCGTAAGGCATGACTAGGTATTCATAATGACCGGAGGTGGTGCTGAAAGCGGTCTTCCATTCGTCTACCTCTCTTATGCGCACTAGGTTGTAGGCACTTCGTGGGTCTAGCTTTGTGAAATATTGAGCACCAGTAAACATCTCCACTGTGGTGTGTATGAGAGGCAGAGGGTACATGTATGTAGTGGTGATCTGGTTCAGAGCTCGGTAGTCGATGCAAGGACGGAGTCCCCCATCTTTCTTCTTAACAAAGAAGAAACTCGAAGTTGTTTCAAGGCCTCCTGTATGTATACTTTCATGGGCTCTGTCTCCGCATACGACAATGGATGGATGTGGCTCCAGGGCAAAGCAGCACCTGGTTTCAAATCAATGGCACAATCCCAGGACCGATGTGGGGGAAGCCTTGTGGCCTTTTCCTTAGAAAATACAGATCATGATACTCAGCTGGTACTGGCAGGAGAGCTGAACCTGCTCCCTCAGGGCTCTCTATCGTCGTAGAACCCATGGTAAGAACTGAACACCTCTCCTGGCAGATAGGCGACCATCCTACAATGCTTTTTTCTTTCCAAGAAATGTCCGGATCGTGTGTGGTCAGCCATGGCATTCCCAGTACCACTGCATACACTGGAGCCTGTAAGACTCCTTGTTTCCCTGTGATTAGATCGTGGATCGTAATTGGGAACGTCCTGTGCGTGATTGAACCCTTGCCTATAGGACGACGACCGTCTATCGCCTGTACAGGTATGGGAGTCTCTAATGCAACGGTGGGTACATGCAGCCTCTCGATCCACCGTTCATCGATGAAATCACCAGCCGCTCCCGAATCGATTAGCGCAGGTACTGGGAGCACTGCTGGGTAATCGCAGAAAACCAAATCCACCAACACTACAAGCTTAGGCAAAGAACAACTGGTAGTAGTGACTCCTACCTGAGCCGGCGTAGGAGGAGCTCGTCTTCTTCCTCGGGTACTTGCTTGGGCATGTGGACACCCAGCTGCCCGATGACCCTCCTCTCCACAGTACAGACAAAGGTTTAGAAGCAGGCGTCGCTGACGTTCCGCTGGGTGAAGGCGCGTGGTTCCCGTCTCTATTGCTTCCTCATGGACTGGAGCAGTCGGTAGAGACACTGGACTCCTGCATGCTCCTTTTTCGCGTCCTTATCAGACCGTCTTACCGGACTGCCATGTGTATGAGCTGGTCCAGGGAGGCCTCCTCATCTCGGCAGGCCAGTTCGGTTTGCAGGTCCTCTCGGAGACCCTTCCGAAACAGGGTAACCAGGGCTTCGTTGTTCCATCCACAGACTGAAGCCAGGGTTCTGAAATCTAGAGCATATTCTGCCGGGATGGTCAAAAACGGTTCGAAAGAGGTCTCGGAAATCCTCATAGGACTACATCTCAGGTACTGATCTGTCCCACAACGCAGTAGCCCACTCCAATGCTCTGCCAGTCAGTACAGAAACGATAGCCGCTACTTTCTCACGTCCCACAATGTCACCGGTCCGATGCGCGAAATACAGTTCGCACTGGAGTAGAAAACCTCGACATTTCTCGGGATGACCGTCGTATCTCTCTGGTAAGGACAACTGTAACCCAGAAGGGACACCTCTCTCGGACGATGGTATCTCAGGGCGGCCTACTTCTGCGGACTTAAATCTTGGAGGCGATGTGTCCAAACGTCGGAGACGACCCACAACCATACAGGTTGTATGTAGGTCCATTAACTGCTGATGATGGCGTTCCAAGAGAATCCGATTCTCAGTCACGGTTGCTTTCCATGTTTCTTGCTAGTTTTCCATTCTTTCCTCCTCGTGTAGGTCGGTTATTCTGTCTCCGTGTAGTTGAGTCGAACGAAAAAAACAGGAGATGTATGATGCAGGAGGTTGTAGTTTAATGGAACAGCAATTAACTCAGGTAGCCTATTCGTCATGCAGAACAACAAAAATGTACGCTCGCATCCAGCAGAGCTCTCAAGAGAAGACGAACATGCTCTCTGAACATAAAACGTGACAATAACCGACAAATGACAAACAGAAACTCACTCCTTAAATACATAAACATAATTGGCTACAGCCGAGGACAAACGGGTACACAGGTGCGCGTCAATACGCATCCCTAATATTCAGGAGAGAGGGAGCGTCAAGGCCCGGATCTCCGAGTAGGCGTAACAATATGTGGATATAATAATTCAAACCTTTCAAAGTGCCAATACACACATCTGTAACAGCCCGGCATGAGGTGTGTAGCCAACCGGTTCTTGTTTAAAGCAGTCATAACCCGGTTCATAGGAAGAATAGATAGATACGTAGGCACTTCAGGCAGTGACAAGCCACATAAATAAGGATAACAGTGTACTGCCTGTCTTGTCCTTGTGAAGTTGTTAAATTGAATAGGCTGAACATCAACATGTAACATCAAGTATAGCCTAGAAATTCCAAACAAATTAGCTTTCAATTTTATGTATGCCTACTTGGACCGTGTCTTGGCAATAATTAAAGAACATTATGCTAAATGCTTTGCCAGGATAACTAGCAAGACCATTGAATGTTCACGAAGCTCCTGTGTGTTTATTCCTTTGACTGGGTACAGCAACGCGATCAGTCAACCGACTATAAATGTTTAATGTTGGGGTATTTATAGAACAACTTCTGTCTGATTCGTGTGGTATCGTTTAGCTAAATAATTAGCCAATATTTTGCTGAGAGATTGAAGAGCTAGACAACAAATGTTCTAATGAATCACAGACTAAAGTCATCTTCTGACATTGCCTTTGTTCCATGTTAAAAGCTCCAAAATGATGTACTGGCAAAAGCTTTATAACTATTAATCTTCTCTAAAATGTACATAAAAGTATGGCGACAAAGTTATCCACAAGTACATGCAACAATGTTGGCAACTTATCCAGTAGTGAATGTCAAACGACAATTATGTCAAAGTAGTAGAACCGTGATCCAAGCTAGCATCGACATCGCTGTGTTTACACCGGCAGACGCTGTGCAAACCATTTCCGGCGGAAATGAAATTGGCATTTGTGTAGAGTTATGTGACCCCCTGGGATTTGGCGTGTAAACTTGTCTATAGCTACTTTACTTACTGAGGAGTTGGCAATACTGCACAAACGACACATCACTATTCAACAGGGAAATGCACTGTGGCGCTACGGGAATGTATGAGAAGGAAATCAGTCAGTCGACCTGCTAATATATGTAGCTGATTCTGAACAAACTCGTCTTCGATATGAACGTGTTCTAACGCATTTAAAATGTTAACACAAAAGTAAATATTTGACCATACATTTTTTGAAATGTTAGGGGACGCTGAGCTTCCCTTGCAGTCTTAAAGAAATCGCCACTGGTGTGTGAAAATGCTCTCCTTTGTACTATGTAAACAATATTACTGACTAAACTCAAATAGAAACCCGTATCTAACATGACAGAAACGGCTTATACTTCAATCTTGCTATTGTGAAGGACAGAAAACTGAAGAAAACATCTAGCATTTTACCTTTCCTTATTGGACTAAGCTAAAGCTGCTTTTCAGCATGGGCAGCTACTGAATGACTAGGTAAAGCCTATAGGTGGTGGGCCGAGCCCGGGTATCTACTTTAGTTTTTGAAATGACCTGTCCCTATCGATGGAGGAGCTGGATTTTTGATACAATCAACGTTTTTGATTATCTTAAAACATTTTTGTTTGTTGTCATATCCAATTCTTGCAAATTTTTTCTGTAGCTTAGTTCAAAGTTAGCAACTTTATCAGGCAATGGTCTCAACTACCTAACTCTCTAACCAACCAGAACTCGTGTTTCATCTTGTTAGCTAATCGAATGGTTCGTAACAGGATCAGCTGATAGAAAAAACAACCTAGGTGACCATGCGTCAAGTAGCTAGCCTAGTAAGCCTACAAGTCTTGGCACCACAATGGTAGCTTGGTGAGCTACTATTGTAATTGTTGGTATTATTAGGGTCCCTCCGGTAGGGGGAAACCTATTGTTTTTGTTAATATTCTCCTTCTTATTATTATTATTATATTTCTCCGCTAAATGGCCCAATAGCTCAAAAAGTCCTGGACACGATTTTTTCCAATTTGGCCAAATGATTCAACAGGTCACTCATTACTCCCAGACGGCTAGTGGCCCATGTACGCCCATAGTTGGCGCTATAAAACACGCCCAAAGTCTACGTGATTTCCCCAGTGCCCCATTATTCCAAAATGCCTGAAAATTGGTATACATGCCTTATTTCTCATGGGGAACAAAAAAGCCTCAAGAGCCCATAAGGTCCGCCATGATAGATTTTGCTGTACTGTCCAAATTTGGTACAACCTTCAAAACCCTTCTCCTCATGAACCATAGATCCAATCGACTTGGAATTTGTTACAGATGCGTAGAATATATGTCTTTACATAGGGTGCCATGGAATAAGAAATACAATACAAAATGGCTGAAAGAAGTGTATTTATGTAAATGTCCAAATTGCCTCAATATTTTTTGTTTGTTAATAAATTAAATATAATTTTGACTGATTGTTTTTCAAACCTAATACGGTTCAAGACGACATCAATCTCTAGTACCATAAACAATTTCACCTTGGTATGTCAATATATGATTGAATTCAATTGAATTGCTCCACAGTGCGCGCTCCAAATTCTCACAGACTCATCCTGCCCCTTGACATTAGGGTAATCACCCGTCCCGCTTTGAGTTGTGTCGCACAGCATTTTCACCCCTTGTTCCGCACATCGCATATTGAAATGCTGTGCTATACAGCGCAAAGAGGGACAAGTGGTCAACTTACTTGACACACGCGCGAGCTTGGCGAGACGCACACACATCCTTTCTGGAAATGGTCTGCTGGCCAAGCCCCACCCTCATTTCGCTTCCAATCACAGCTCGCCGTTACGAATATAAATAATTTTTTGGCGGCCATTGTTGTTTTCAACTGGAATCACCTGAAAGCCGTGTCTGAGGCAGCCACGTTCGGTAAGTCCTATTTTTACACATTTTAAGCTAGAATCAATGATTGGGTTCGTGAAAGTACACTACTCTTAAATTATTGTGAAGGTTTGAGCACTTTGAGACCTTTAGATCGTGAGTTTGAAGTGACTGAAAACTGAACTCGAAAAGTAGCTAGCTTTTTCCCTCAGTGTAATTACAGTACTGAATCATGTAGGTTAGCATCTCGGCGAATTCATCAAAAAGGTAGAGGAGGGCAGCTTTTAGGAGAACAAGCGATTCCCCACAGACCTGTCGGCTCAGAATTTTGATTTGGCTCGTGAAAGTCTTTGTAATAAGCCTATGCGCCAGGGAGACCGCATAGGCTTAGGCGGCAGCCATGTTTTGGTCGCGTCATGTTCATAAGTTCACCATTTCACTGTTCGGTCGACACCAAAAATGTCGAGGAGGGCAGCCTTTAGGAGATGTGGGAATTGTGCTTTTCGCCAGATGCTCCAATTATTTTAGTGATTTGTGGAAAACTTGCAAGTGGAGTGAGACTGCGTCCCGGGGGTACATTGTTTTGACTTAGCCTCAGTGACAGACTCGGCTTGCTCACTCACTCACTGGCAGTGTAAACAATATAGTAATTCACTAAATTCTAGTCCTAAAACGTCAGGGAGGGCTGCTTTTTGTAGACAAGAGTCTGCTGAAGATAGCCAGTATATAGGATCTTTCAAAACAAGTCTATTTCATTTGTCATTTTCCTGAGAAAGCGACCTACGTTAGCCAGGCTAGTTTCACTCGGTTAGCGTATTTAAACGTCTCTGACAGTCAGAATCACTGTTAACAGGCAAAGGGCGAGTTGTTGGTCTTGGGTCAGATGTGTATATTGACCAGTTTAGAGCTAAATACTCTTGCCAGAGCCTGGAATCGAGCCAAATGTTTGAAATGACTTTGCATGGCCGGGTCTCCATCAGTTCAACATATTTGGATTTAAGTTCAAGTAATGCCATTGCATTTCACAGTCAAAACTGTAGTTTATGTCAAGTGTAGATGTAAAAAGCTTCATTTTTCTCAACTGACATGGATCTTTTCTTCACTTGTACAGGTCTGGAGGGTCATGCAGAGGCCTGCTAAACAAAAAATACGGAGTGTAACAGAGGATGCCCCGAAGCCTTCATCCCCACCAATTTGCCTACAGAGCGAACAGATCCACAGGAGACGCAGTGGCGGCAGCACTCCATGTCACGCTGTCACACCTGGAGCAGCAGGGGAGCTATATGCGAATGCTCTTTGTGGATTACAGCTCTGCATTCAACACCATCCTCCCAAACAAGGGGGTTTATCTCTGGGGGGGGATGAGCCCGCCTACAGAGAAGAAGTGGAGCGGCTGTCGAATTGGAGCACGGCCAACAACCTTCTCCTTAACACTGCAAAGACAAAGTAACTCTTAATAGACTACAGGAGAAAGAAGACCGAGATCACACCACTGACCATCAGCCGGATCAGTGTGGAGAGGGTGGCAGACTTTTGCTTCCTGGGGGTCCACATACAGGACAGCCTATCCTGGAGTGTGGACACCTCTGAACTGCTGAAAAAGGCCCAACAGAGACTGTCCTTCCTGAGAATACTCAGGAATTGAGGAGTAACATCACACAAAGACTGCTGGTGTTCTTTTACCGAGCCTCCATTGAAAGTATACTCACATACTGCATAAGCATTTGGTAACCCAGCTGTACAGTGGCTCAGAGGAAAATGCTCCAGAGGGTCATCAACACCGCTCAAAAGATTGTTGGCTGCCCTCTCCCCGCACTGGGAGACCTACACAGATCCCGTTGTCTCAAAAGAGCCCAGAACATCATAAAAGACACTTCACATCCTGGGCACTCCCTGTTTGAAATGTTGCCGTCAGGCAGACGGTACAGATCAATCAAGGCAAGGACAAACAGACTAAAACACTGTTTTTATCCAACTGCAATAACCACTGTCAATGCTGCCAAAAAATAATGTGCACAATTTCATGTTATGTTTTATGTGATGACTGTGGATGTATGACATGGGTGTGTTGTTTATGGTACTGTCTCAGGTATATTTATTCTGATTTATTAGTTATTGTTGTTTATTTTAGTACTTTAATAATTTGATCCTTTTATTGATTTTTAGGCCAATGAATGTTGCACTGACTGGAAGCACTTGAATTTTGTTGTACCTGTGACAATGACTAATAAAGATCTATCTATCAGGATGCAACAGAGGATGCTGTGAGCAACACAGACCCCTTGATGGACTACCCCTCTTTAGCTGGACAGCTTCTCTTCAGCCCTGACCCCAGGATGGCTTCATCCAGCTGGCCTGCTCTGCCTGCTGTGGAAGAAATTGTGATTTCCTGTGTGCTAAGATTAGTCACTAATCAATAGAACTAGTCATTGGATACTAGTTAGTATGTTCTCATGTAAGCTTGCTATGAATAAGAGTAGATTGTGTCTGTGTCAGGGTTAATAGATGTTCGGGATCAGGAGAAAGTACTGGGTAAGCGTTCCTTGTCATGACTACAAGGAAAGCTTCAACTATGAACTCTCTAGCCGGAGAGTGGGCATGTGTTGAGAGCTGCGAATCTCTTTCTCTGAGACTGTTGTAACGTCATTATTGCCTGACTGTCGCTATCTATGTTTACATTCTTGTGCCCTATAAAAGATGGTCCTCCAGCCTTCAGGAATGAGAGAGACTTGATTGAGACCTAAGCCTGGTGTTGTGTTGTCATTTATTGTCAGAGGTCTGGTTTTCTCTCCCAATCTGCAGATTGATAAATACTTATTAAAATCCAGAACTCAACTGAATTTAGTCACTCCGTTTATGAAGAGACGGACAAAACACTTTCTTCGTCAATTGGCGTTGTCGAGCAGCAGGATTGCAGAACCAGATCCAGGAGAGACCCACGGCGGCACCAGTGTAAAGCAGAACCCGTGACGCGCAAAAACCAAGAAGGTAAGGGGATCCTTTTTTCTAAAAAACCCCATTCACGGACTGCTTTATGCTTGGTGCGCCTGCTGTCCCTCTGCGATGCTGGTAACGTAAACAATTTAAGAACCTTTATTGTGACTATCAGTTGGGAGCCTGGTCCTAGCAGACCAGAGTCTGCTAGGCCTCAACAGGAGGACGATAATATTAGAGTTTTGGTTTAGTAAATTTGGGTCATTAGTTGACTTGCTATTTTTACTTTGTCTAGGTCAGAGTTGAGAAACTCTGATAGCGTACAAGAACCCTGGTCGCGGGAAGTATTGAAAAAGTATGTAACAGAATCTGTATTCTTGATCTGAGGTAAAGGATCTGTTAACAGAGAATACGGACCATATACTCTTGATCTGAGGTAAAGGATCTGTTAACAGAGAGTTATGGTTTTACAGATACAGACCAGGGGTGAACCAAACAAGGAAATGTAATTTTCTATGCATGTTTAAAGTTTTCTCTTTTGAACAGAGATCTTATTGGGATTTTATTTTGTTTGAATTGTAACTGTATTAAGTGTTGTTTGGGTTTTTCTTCCTTAAGACCAAGCACAGTAAGTGGGCGGTCATAATGTATTAGGGTCAAAGGCTTTATGCGAGAGACCGACTTTTAACAGTAAAGTGGGTTTTAACCTGTTCTCAATCCTTGGCTCGCCGGCGAGCCAGAAACACTGCGCCCCCTCCCTCAGTGAGAACGCACTCAATTAAAAAACATATTTTTTTTCGACTAGTACACATGTTATACATCGTTGGAAAGCTACGATTCTTGTGCTTCCATTGAAATAAACCAATTCAAGCTCAACTCGCAACAGAAAGTACAATCAACGTCTTTGTCCGGTGACCGTTCATTCAACAATGCCAGAGAAAAAAGATGTACTTACCTACGATTACTTAGGAATGTTCCAGGTATGCACACAACTCATCAAAACCTCATCTGCTTACATTCCCAAGGGTCCAAAGTATCAAACCATGTCGAGTAGTTGTCCAAACAATGAATTATATCCACACATAGCCACGATCTTGTTGCTTCATTCTCACAAATCAAAAAAAAAAATTGACGAAGTGTTTCAAATAATCCGTGATAGAAACTAATGAGAGTGGACTAGAAACCCGGGAATAGTCTTAAAATGGCCGCTACACTCTGACCTCTTGATAGACATCTTGGTTGAACCAATAGGAGCTTCCATGCCCCGGTGACAGCCCTCTAAAGCCAACCAGGTCTGTGCGTCCCGCCCCCCCCCCGCCCCCCCCCCCCCCCCCGCCCCCTCTACACGATTTTTTTCTAACTGGCCTTGAATTGCTCTGAAATGAGCTAGGTATCCTTGTAGCTTAGCGCTAGCTGTAAATGGCGATACCCCACATGCCAGGGTTTGTGGAGCCTTCAAAATAAAAGTCGATTGCGCAATATGTCAGTGTTCTTTGTGCGCCAATCCTGGGAATCAGATAAAGCACTCCAATGTGTACATGCTTCAGTTTTTGTGTTTCAGTAATACTAATGAGGGATTTAGCTGTTATTTATGATAGTTCTAAGTACCACCTTTCATTAGAGATAACAATTATACCTTTTTATCCTAAGAATTTGACCTTGGTTACAAGGGTTTTCTGGACTCTCCAAAAGGCCCTTTTAGAAAACGCATGGATGTACTCTTATAAAAACATGTGTCAAATATGAATATATTGTGGTATTATGTTTGACTTTTGATCTGAATTGGGTAAGGCTTCAACCTGTGGTCCAATGCTGTCTTCCAGCTAATACCTACCACCTCTAGGCCTCTTTAGGCCTCTGTTTTCAACACAAAATCTAGGCGGAAATAGAAAATTTCACTTTCCTTGTGTTCAAGCTTCTATGACTCAACACCAGTAGGACTGACAGGGGTCCTGGCAACAAGGAACATAACTTCAGAGTGTCAGCTTTCAAAAGAGTCCATTTACATGCATGTACTCCAAATGGTTCAAGAACAGCAGTCAATTTACTTTGGGTATGCTGTTTAGGCGTTTTTGGGCACATTTAACAGGATCCAAAAGGGGTTTAACAGTAAAGTGGGTTTTAAACAAGTTAGGGATACTTTGACAATGTAAAGGGACAGTTAGGAGGTTAACTGACAAACTTGGCACTTAATGATCAGCGAGGGATACAATCAAATACTAAGGGAAAGGTAGACTGGCAGTTTTATGATTTGACTCGTCTCTTTTTAAGCACAAATTGTGGTTATTTTGTTACTCATGAGGTAACAGAGTTGTGGAAATTAGTGTATGCGCGTTCCCAAAGAGTCGGGTCTGTGTATGCGCGTCCCATGATCGAGCTCCGGAAGGCGGGGATACTTTGGCTTGAAAAGGCCATATTTGTAGTTCACCACCGCACTTCTTGTAATTTCTTTTATTCTTCAACATTTTGTGAATGTTTTAAAGTGCTGTGTGATTCTTGCTGCAATATATCAATTAAGTTGGTTTCATACCATTATGAGACTCGTTACAGATAGCCTACATTGTCAGTATGGGTAATCTAGCTTCCAATACGAGGGCAATAGAGACGTTGTTACCTGAGAATAGTCCAGCCCGGTATATGTTTGATTTACATGGAATTCAAGCAGTGTCAAGCATTGAGAAATGGCATGCGTGGACAAATCATGACCTGACACATTGTTTTCCGTTGGAGGGAACATTTTACGTAAAAGTATTAGAGAGCTTAAAAGTGGTTTTGAAAGTCAAGGAAACAAGTCGGATGAGTAAACAATTTGTCAACTGGCCAATGTTTATGATATGGTTAACTGAAGCTACGAGACGACGTGGAGTTGGCTATCTTGAGAAAATAAGGTCCGAACAAGCAAAAACAGATTCTGATAGAGAAGCTAGAAATGAGCTGGAGCGTCTCGAGAGACAGAGACAAGATGAACAGAACAAAGAGTTAGAACGTTTCGAGCGAGACAAACAAGAGACTGCTAGAATTGAGCTAGAGCACTTTGAGAGACAGAGGGTGCGGGAGTCATTGTTAAAACGTGATCAGACTGAACAATTTCAGAGAGTGAGGGAACTCAAGGCATTGCTTGAACATGCTAACATGAAGTTGCGTGAACAGACTAACAGGGCCAAAACAAATGGAGAGAAGTCAGGAGTCGTGAAAAAGGCTGAAGGTAGTGCTAATTCTCTGGGAAAACCACTACCTAAGATTTGTAGCCTATTTACTGAAGATGAAGATGATGTTGTTGCTATGACTGTGGCTATGCAGAAGAGAGCCAGAGACAGGGAAAATCAACTGTTAGGTGAAGCATCGGGTCAGGAGCAGCCAGCACAGAAACCACCAGAGAAGGGTGAAGAGTTACTGCTAACGTTCAGTAAACGTCTAAACTCGAACAACTGTCGTTGTGGTTAATGGTTTAACATTGGTAGCAGAGGATGGTTGCTGCTGGGAATTACAAAGTTCCGCCACCGTCTGACGAGAAGACGTCATACGAAAGCTGGAAAAATGAGATCGAAATATGGAGACTCGTCACCGAACTGGATAAAAAGAAGCAAGCCTTGGCGGTTACCTTGTCGCTAAAGGGGAGAGCCAAGGCTAGCGCTCTGGAAATTGCTGCTGGCGACTTAAATTCCGACACGGGAATGACTGCACTTCTGACTAAATTGGACTCGGTGTTTTTGAAAGAAGAAAAGGACCGGCAGTACGAGGCTTACACAGAGTTCGACCGGATCGCTAGAGGAAGCGGTGCTTCAATGGTGGATTACATCATCGAATTTGAACATCGCTACAACAAGCTACGTAAGTTTAAAATGGAGCTTCCAGATGCAGTGTTAGCCTTCAAGCTACTGGATACTGCGGGACTTAATGTGAAAGATAAACAGTTAGCGCTTACAGCTTGCCCAAGCGTCTCTTATGTTGACATGAAATCAGCCTTGAAAAGAATTTTTGGCGATAACGTTACACCACCGCAAGAGGGCAGCAGTGCGCTGCGAATGAGTGAAGATTCTAGTGATGCTGCCTACTACACAAGATACACAGGCAGACGGGAGAGTAGGTCAAACTTGCAACAGTTACAAACGGTGGTTCAGGGCACAAACCCACTCGACAAACATGGGAGGAGATCTAGATGTGCAATATGTCAGAGCACTTATCACTGGGCAAAGGATTGTCCAAACAAAAAGGAACATGTAAAACTTACAACGGATGAAGGGATAAAAAATGATGTTGAAGAATGCAACATTACTTTGTTTCAAACGTTTTGTCTGACACAGAAGTCTTCATGGTGGAGGCTTTGGGATCAGCTGTGATTGACACAGCCTGTACAAGAACTGTATGTGGAGAAAAATGGCTTGATGATTACATCCGTGAACTGCCACAGAGTGAGTTACAAAAAGTTAATGACAAACAGAGTGCTAGACCTTTCAGATTTGGTGATGGGAAAGTGGTCCACTCCACGAGGAAAGTGATTATTCCAGCGAAGATAGGACAGACTAAATGCAAAATTGAAACAGAAGTTGTCCCTGCAGATATACCCATGCTTTTAAGCAAGACTTCGTTGAAAAGAGCAAATGCCGTTTTGGACATTGCGCATGACAAAGCAACAATGTTTGAACAACCCGTTAAGCTTGAACTGACATCTTCAGGACATTATTGTGTGAACTTGAGAGATGATAGTGATGCAGAGGAAAGTGAGACCCAAAAAGATGAGGATGAAGTTCTCACTGTGACAGAAAACATGACGACAAAGGAAAAAAAGACAGTCCTGGTGAAACTGCATAAACAATTTGGACATGCTTCAGTTGAAAGACTACAAAAACTACTGGCCTGTGCAGGTAATAATGATGAGGAAAGCAACACAATACTCAAAGACATTGTAAAAAACTGTGAAACATGCATCAGGTACAGCAAACCAAAACGCAAGCCAGTGGTGGGTTTGCCAATGGCCTCAACTTACAATGACACTGTTGCTGTGGACTTGCATGAGCTTGAACCGGGAGTTTGGTATCTCCATGCTATCGACCACTTCACACGCTTCAGCGCAGGAAGTGTTATCACCACGAAAAAACCCAGGGAGATAGTAAAGCAATTTATTCACTGCTGGATAAGTATCCATGGTCCTCCGCGCAGGTTATTCAGTGATAATGGAGGTGAATTCAACAACGAAGAAATGAGGGACATGGCTGAAAAATTTAACATTGAAGTGAAAACCACTGCAGCATACAGCCCATGGAGCAACGGCCTACTGGAAAGGCATAATCAAACTCTGACTGACATTTTGCTGAAGGTGAAGAAAGACAACCAATGTGACTGGAAGACAGCCCTGGATTGGGCCTTGATGGCAAAAAACTCGATGCACAATGTACATGGTTACAGCCCCTACCAGCTAGTGTTTGGGCAGAACCCAAATTTGCCTTCAATCCTTACCGATAAGCCTCCAGCTATGGAAACAAGTTTGAATACTTGGGTAGCCCAACACATCACAACATTACATGCTACGAGGAGAGCGTTTACAGAAGCCGAATGCTCTGAGAGGATCCGAAGAGCCCTTCGCAAACAACTACGGCCCAATGATGACAGATACGAAACAGGGGACAAAGTATACTATAAGAGAGTAGACTGTAACGAGTGGAAAGGTCCAGGTGTAGTCATCGGCCAAGATGGTGTGGTGATTTTCGTCAGACATGGGGGAACCTACATTCGAGTGCACCAGTCTAGGCTGAGAAAAGTGGATCACGCAGAGCTGGAAGAAAATAAAAAGGGTGATCAAATAATTGAAAATGAAAAACGTACAGTGACACCAGCAGTTGGACTCAATGATCATAACTATGACAGTGACAATGAATTACAGGAAGTGGCACCTACAAATGATGAACACCTTGATGCTGAGGATAACACTGAACCCCCTCATGCATCAGTACAGCCTGGAGGGAGTGATCTTGATCAACCTGTCACGTCGCGGATAAACTCAACCGCGACTTGTGAAGGCTTGAGGCTGAAAGCTGGACAGTTGGTTCAATACACAGACAATGAAAGTGGCCAAACCCACACTGGAACAATTCTCAGCCGGGCAGGAAAGGCCACTGGAAAACACAAACACTGTTATAATGTGCAGTACAGTGAGCCCGAGGAAACTGAAGGCACAACAAGGTCAGTTGACTTAGGACAAATGAAAGATCTTCATGTTATTCAGTCTGAGCATGCCAAGGTATGTACTGATTATACTGAGGATGACATACTGATAGTGGATGATGACGCCTTTATACCTGCCAAACACAATGAACTCAGCAACTGGAGAAAAAATGATGTGTTTGAAGAGGTGAAAGATGAGGGTCAGAAATGCATCTCAACAAGGTGGGTGTGCACACTCAAGGAAACACCTGATGGCATTGTACCTAAAGCCAGACTAGTTGCGAGAGGCTTTGAAGAAAGAAACACACAAGACCTTCCCAAAGACTCGCCTACATGTGCTTCAGAATCTCTAAAGATGATCATGGCTGTCATATGTCAAAATAAATGGCAGCTGAACTCCATGGACATTAAAGCAGCCTTTTTACAAGGTAAAGAGTTAACCCGAAATGTCCACATTCGCCCACCCCAAGAAGCACAGAGCAAAGGAACTGTATGGAAGTTGAAAAAGTGTGTTTATGGCCTTACAGATGCCTCTATGTACTGGTACAATAGAGTGAAAGACACTATGCAGCAGTTGGGAGCTACTGTGTCAAAAGTTGATCCAGCAGTATTCTTCTGGCTAGATGATTCCTGTAATGTCATGGGGGTCCTTGCAGCTCATGTGGATGACTTTATCTGGGGTGGTTCACATGCGTTCTCCACAGCTGTCATCCCCCAATTGAAAGATGCTTTTCAAGTTGGCCGTGAAGAACACCACAGCTTCAGCTACATTGGACTGCAGGTTAATTCCCTGAAGGATGAGATACAAGTCCAACAAAGTACATACATAAAAAGTCTTCAACCTATTCCTGTGGACCCCACCAGAGCAACACAGCGTGAGGTTCCTTTAACAGAAATCGAGCTTGACATGCTTAAATCAAAGATTGGCCAGATATTGTGGGTAGCAAGACAGAGCAGACCCGACATTATGTGTGACATATCCATCTTGGCATCTAACACAAAGCATGCCACTGTCCAAACCCTGCACTGTGCAAACAAACTCATCAGAAAACTAAAATCAGAAGAGGTGACCTTGAGGTTTCAGTACTTGGGAGAAAACTGTTCCCTCAAACTAGTCGTGTTCAGTGATTCCTCAATGGGGAACCTCGCAGATGGAGGAACACAGGGTGGACATTTTATCATGCTTATGGGAGAAGATGGGAAGTTCTCACCAATATGCTGGCAGTCAAAACGCATCAGGAGAGTGGTACGGAGTACGTTAGCAGGAGAGACATTGGCACTTGCAGATGGGATTGACAGTGCAGTTTTTCTAGCTACTATCTACTCAGAGCTTACTACTGGGGACTGCACACACAGCAACTTGCCCATTGTGTGTGTAACGGATAATCATTCCCTTCTCGATGCTGTCAAGTCTACAAAGTCTGTCACGGAAAAGAGACTCCGCCTCGAAATCAGCAGTATTAAGGAGCTCATGCACTCTGGAGCTGTTCAGCAGATCATGTGGTTACCTACCAAGGAACAGCTTGCTAACTGCTTGACGAAGACAGGGACTTCTGCACTAAGTCTGCTGAGGGCCCTCAGCGAAGGTGTACTGCATCTTAAAGGCTAAATGCACTTGACAATAGACTACCATCACAGAGTTTGGTCATTAAAAGTATCATGTAATCAAACCTGTTTAGCTGTTGTAGGTTTAAAAGATAACCTATGTTAATGTTCTATTTCTTGGAAAGTGTTACACTGAAATGTTCTTAGTAAAAAAAAAAAAAATGTTCTTTTAAGAAAAAGGGGAGTTGAATGTTATCTACTGCGCGTGCGCGGCAAGCGGGGTGGCTGTTCTCTGACTGTGAATAATGGCGACGGCCATGGTTGTGCATGTGATATGCTAACGTTCAGTAAAAGTCTAAACTCGAACAACTGTCGTTGTGGTTAATGGTTTAACAGTTACTTGCTGCTACAAGCACCACTACAGATGTGATTGATCCGGTAGGTCTTACAGATGAGCTAGCCCTGCTGATGAAATTGAGACAGTTGGTCACTGACCCACGGCGAGAGACAGAGAGGGCAATCTCTAGAGGTCGGGGTTTTCGATCAGCTCGGGGTTCACGTAACTCAAGCCAAGAAAGAGAGCCCCATACATATCAAACACGCAAGGCATGTAATACAGACCAGTTGGACCCACCAGTAACCACCAACCCTATGCGAGCTTATCCAGGTCCTGATGCATTACAGCCTGTGTACCTTTATCGCCCGTGGTCAGTGACTGAGCTGAGGGAGCTAGGTAAGGGTTTCCCTGACATAAGAGAAGACCCAGCAAAATTTATTAGAGAGCTGCAAATAACTATCAATGCACACAGACCCACTTTTCTAGATTTGAATCAATTGTTAGAGGTAGCGCTCCAACCTGGAGTGTTGAGAAAACTGAAAGCATTAATTCCCGATGAGGATAACGCAGAACTAGTTTGGCCTGCACCAAACGCTGAACTTGAAAATGCAACATATGAAGCACTTAAGCGCCGTTTGATAGCTGTAATACCAAAAATGGGAGTTGGTGTTCTGGACTGGAACAAAGTGTATGATTGTAAACAGAGGAAAGCTTACTAAGATATTTGACAAACACTCTGGGTTTACTGCGGCCACTTCCCCTGTGCCACTATGTCATGTGTTCATGTGTGGTTTGTTCCCTGAACTCCAGGTAGAAGTTAAGAAACAAGTTCTGCATTGGGAGAAAAAAACAGTTGATATGATTATGGATTATGCAAAGCATAATTTCACATTAATGCAGACAAATGCAGGAAAGAAAGTTGAGAAACTAATGGCTTTGCAAATAAGCTCTTTAGAACAACAGGAAAAAGGATTCAAGGGTAAAGGTAAAGGAAAATGGAGAAACTCGAAGAGGGGGAGACAGACAAATGAGTCGGATAAGGATGTCTGTCGACGCTGCGGGAAGAAAGGTCACTGGGCCCACCAGTGCCCTGAACCGTACGTACAGTTTGGTAATAACCCCAAGCATTCGTATGGAAACCAGTCCCCTTCTAACCAACAGTATCGCCTGGAGTACAATGGTTTTTCACAGTCCCAGAATCACCACCCCCAACAGAGACAGTTGACTTGGCCTGATACTGAGCCGTTCGAGCCGCCGCAAGGTCAGAGACAACAACAACAATAGGGAGGCCTAGGACTCGAAACATCAACATGTATGCCGGTAGTAACTGTGTCTAGTGATAATGAACCCATGATTACGTTGAAGGTGGAGGGCAGAGACCTTCCTTTTCTAATAGACACAGGAGCAACTAGATCTGTTATTGCAGCACAAAACTATCCTAATTTTCCTAAATCAAGACACACAGTAAATGCAGTGGGGGTATCTGGGATTCCTGTTCAAACAGTGGTTAGCAAGCCGTTAAAAGTTGATATTGGTCCATTGAGTGATGAGCATGCGTTTCTTTTAACTACGGGGTGTGAAGTAAATCTTTTGGGAAAGGATTTGTTGTGCAAACTGAATTGTGACATTAAATGCACTACTGATGGAGTGTTCTTATCTATTCCTCAGTAAAAGGAACACTTGGCCTATCACATTCTGTATTCCCACACAGATCCATTGGTGGATTGCAGAGATTGTTCCGAGCATTCCACCACAGATGCAGCCTTGCTAGCAGCAGTGCCCGAACAGTTATGGTCTGAGCATGCAAATGATGTAGGACGCATTAAGAACGCTATCCCAGTAGTTATCACTATTGATCCCAGAAAACCTTTGCCGAACAAACCACAGTATCCTATCAGTAAGGACGCAGAAAAGGGAATTGAGCCAGTAATTGAATCATTGTTAGCACAAGGAATCATTGTACGTTGTAAGAGCAAATGTAATACCCCAATTTACCCTTTGAAGAAGGCCAGTAAAAACACTTGGAGGTTTATTATGGATTTGCGAGCAGTCAACGTGTGTGTTATCCCAACACATTCTGTAGTGCCTAACCCTGTTACGATACTCAGCTGCATTCCAGCTGACACAACTCATTACTCAGTAATTGACTTATGTTGTGCCTTTTTCTCTGTTCCCATTGCAGAAGAGAGACAATATCTGTTTGCATTCACGTTTCGCCAGGTCCAGTACAAGTTTGCAGTTCTGCCACAGGGGTACACCGAATCACCTACGTTGTTTAGTCAAGCATTACGAGAGGACCTCCAGGATGTCACCTTAGCAGCCGGCTCTACTCTGGTGCAGTATATTGATGACCTTCTGATATGCTCTAAGAACCTTGCCTCCTGCCAACAGGACACTATTACTGTATTACAGGCACTGGCTGAGAAGGGCCACAAGGCCTCAAAGGCAAAACTACAGTTATGGTCAGAGGAGGTCAAGTATCTGGGCCATACACTAAAAGGTACAGAGCGACTATTGACTCCTGATAGAGTGGAGGCCATCCGGTTGATACCAAAGCCTAGAACAACAAAACAACTAAAGTATTTTCTAGGTTCAGCCGGGTATTGTCAGTGGATTCTTGATTATGCTGTGTTGGCTAGACCTCTCCTTGATTTAATGAAGGACCAGACTGATACTCATTTGTTGTGGAACACTGAAGCTGATAAATAATTTGTATCTCTCAAACAGGCCTTGGCCCAGGCGCCAGCTCTCGGTCTGCCAGACTACACCAAGCCATTCACACTGTACTGCCACGAGGCCAAAGGGTTTGCCCAGGGTGTACTGACACAGCAGCATGGTAATCTTAGGAGGCCTATCGCCTATGTGAGTTCGTCTTTAGATACTGTGGCAGCAGGTTTCCCCCCGTGCTTACGAGCAGTCTGTGCTGCGGCAACATGTGTGGAAGCAACTTCAGATATAGTGCTGGGGTCGCCCTTGGCAGTGATGGTTCCTCACGCAGTAAGTGCTCTTCTGTTACGCACCAAAACTCAACACCTGTCAGCCACCAGAGCTACAAAGTATGAACTGATTTTGTTGACTCAAAGTAACATTACAATCCATAGATGCTCTCCATTAAATCCAGCTTCATTGTTGCCCACCCCTGATGATGGTGAACCACATGACTGTGAGATGGTTGTCGATAAAGTGCTAACACCCAGACCTGATTTGTTTGACAAACCTATGGAAAATGCTGAACTTGTGTTGTACGTAGATGGATCTTCGTCCCGAGCATGGGATGGCTCTCTAAACTCTGGATATGCGGTCTGCATGGACAGTGAGACATTCGAATCTGGTAAACTGTCTCCACAATGCACTGCACAGCAAGCCGAGTTGTTTGCTCTGACAAGGGCATGTTGTTTGTCAGAAGGAAAGGTCGTAAATATTAACACTGACTCGAGGTATGGATTTGGAGTTACTCACGATTTTGGTGCCATATGGCGAGAAAGAGGTTTCATTAACTCCTCAGGTGGAGCAATTAAGAATGGAAAGATGATTGATAATTTGTTATCTGCAATACTACTACCGAGAAAGTTAGCTATTGTTAAGTGTGAGGCTCATACTAACAATACAGATGATGTTTCAAGAGGAAATGCTAGAGCTGATTTAGCAGCAAAGGCTGCGGCCAGATCCTCTGATGTGTCCCAGGTCTCAATTTTTTCTGTGTCTCAGCAACCGGAAACACACACTCCCTCTCTTCATGATGTGGCGGACCTTCAAGCCGCTGCTGATAACACTTAGAGGGATGGTTGGTTATCCGTTGGCTGTGTGAAAGATCCAACTTCAGCAGTGTGGAGCCACCCCGACGGCCGCGTGGTGGCGCCACGTGCATTGTTCCCTTGGTTAGCTCGCATGGCGCACGGCTGTGCCCATGCGAGCAAGGGGGGTATGGTCTCAATTGTAAATACTGATTGGTTTGCGCCTGGTTTTTCCACAAAGGCTGAGCAACATTGTGCTCAGTGTCATACCTGTCAACAGCATAATCCCGGAAAGGGACCAAAGAGAAGAGACGCAGCCCACCCACCTCCAAGTGGCCCGTTTATGCATTTACAAATTGATTTTATTCAGATGAACAAGTGTTGTAATTTTGAGTATGTACTTGTAATTGTTGACATGTTCTCGAAATGGGTAGAAGCCTACCCATGTCGGAAAGCGGATGCTACCACGGTAGCCAAGATCCTCATGAGAGATGTGATCTGTAGATATGGGATCCCCACAAGACTGTCCAGTGATAGAGGTTCCCATTTCACAGGTCAAATTGTTCAGGAACTTTATAAAGCGCTCCAGATCAACCAGCATTTCCACTGTCCCTACCACCCACAGTCTGCGGGGGCAGTGGAGAGGCAAAATGGAACTTTGAAAAACAAACTAGCCAAGATATGTGAAGAGACTGGCCTGAAATGGCCTGATGCACTCCCACTAGCTCTTATGGCCATGAGGTCCACTCCCCAGCGGAGGAATGGACTTTCTCCACACGAGATAGTTTTAGGGAGACCCATGAGATTGCCTGTCTCTCCCCCACTATCATTGAAACAGATGGATATCCACCAGATGGATGATACAATGTTAAACTTTTGTTACGCCCTAACTAGAGCAGTCAGGGTTGTGCATTCACAGGTGAAAGCTGCCCTGCCTGAACCTGCTGGGGAGCCATGTCATCCCTATCAACAGGGAGACTACGTGTACGTGAAAGTGCACAAACGGAGGACTGCCCTCTCACCGAGATGGACCGGTCCATACTTGGTTCTCTTGGTGACTCACACAGCAGTGAAAGTGGAGGGTCGTCCGACATGGATCCATGCGACATACTGCAAAACGGCCCCTCCACCGAACAACACGGTGGAGGGTCCCAACGGAGAGCCAGGGGCCAGTGGAGGAGCAGATGCACTTCCAAATGGTGCCTGCTCGAACTTGCCATTTGTCTCATCCCTACTGGGTTACTCCTCAGGGAGTACACCAAGGGGGGTGGAGACCCGTTCGCAACGGCTGATTCGGGAGCAGGTTCCAGACCAGCGGACCGATTTGAGCCAGAACCAGGACCCCGCCGTCCAGCACTCCAATCCAGGGGCGCCGAGACGGAGGTCCCAAAGAGCACCCACCCAGAGGTGTTGAAGACGTCAAAAGGTGAGTCACATGTGGAGAAAGCCAGAGAGGGGCTGCTGTTGCTACCATGCCTCTCTCCCCCATGTGTGATTCATGAAGCAGATGACGGCACCCAGAACGGGAACAAGAGGATACTGTGGTGGAGGCCCTCGGTTGTTCCAAGGAAACCGAGGCCGCTGCCTGAGCTACGACGAGAGATGACATCCACAGATAAACTGACGCACACACCTGACAGACATTTACTGATACCGGACGCACGAGTCCACAGATATCGCAGACATGAGCCACTACCAGAGTCATTATTACATGCTCCCAAAGAAACTGATTTGAACATTGACACCCATCACCTTGGAGTACACATGAAGACCGAATACTTTGCCAACACCTTCCTGAAAACCGCCAAAATGACTGCACGGAAAATGAGAGGAAATGGGTCTTGTTGGGTGTGTGGTATGATTCCCCAACATGCAGGAACCTATCCTTGGATAGCGGTCCCACTCTCTAAGGCAGATATGTGTGAGATCTGGAGTTGGCCGTGCATCGGGTTGAATGTGAAAAATGTTACTGTACACAAACGACACATTCCTAAAGGAGTTACATATTCACCCCCATTGTGGTTAGCCTATGCTCCACCTGCTTGGCTATGTCTGACTCATAATGGGACAGGGAGGGCATTGGGGAACAGCACGTGTAATCATACTGTGTCTACATATGCTTATGCAAAGTTGTCTGATTTGCCTGTTAAAGATGGACCGATAAGTATTACAACAGATCCATTTGGGGTTTCTCATGCAGCTAACAATGGCACCATGTGGGTATGTGGTAACAGTGCTTATTATTTTCTGCCAGCCAACTGGTCAGGAACATGTTACCTTGGGTTTATTGTAGGAGCCCTCAGACCTGTAGATGGGTTGCCCCTGCACCCCTTGCCAAAACATTGGTGGCACCGCCCCAAGAGAAGTATTGTTAATTCAGATGCTAAGAAGCTGGGATCACATCACTTGGAATCAATAGTACACAGCCACTTTTCACGTTTTTCAGCTGCCATCCTCCCCGCGTATGGTATTATCACTGCCTTTAGAGATATTAGGAGCTTAGCACTAGGGTTGGAGTCCATTGGTAATGAGACAGCCGACGCCTTAACTGCGGTTGCTTCTGAGATGAAGGCAATGAGGCAGGTAGTGCTACAGAACCGTATGGCACTGGATTATCTGTTGTCAGCTCAGGGAGGTACATGTGCTGTGATAGGTCATGACTGTTGTACTTTTATTCCAGATGAATCTGCTAATATCACCAATAATTAAAGATGGTTACTATATTACGTTTAATACTGTTTGAAATACTCTGAATTTGATGAACAGTGTTTGAGCCATACCCTGCTGTGTTGAGCTCACAAGAGCATGACCACTGGGTATGCCCAGCAAAGAAATATGCCTATGTTCTAGAATTAATGATGAACCGTCATTATTCTGGTTTGCTTTGGAAATGAATAGCTAGAAGCTGGTTCTTTTGTGGGGTCTTGGAAATTCCTGTGTTACTTGAATGAATCAGAAGGTCACAATATCGCCAAAGTGTATAATGCCATGCAACTTTGAACAAGGAAAATAGAAGGAGCGTTGAGGTAATTTGTGGGAACTAGACAAAAAAAAAAAAAGCTATTCACTTCCTTTAGTTTGTTGTTACCTGTGATTGGGTACTACCTAATACTTTTAAATCCTATAGTCATGTCTGCTGTGCTGAGTATTGCCAGATACTTTATTGTTTGATTGTTAAGTTTTGAAATGTTATGAAACGTATTAAATGTAAGGCACTACAGCAGGCCCCAGGTCAGCAATAGATAAATCGTTGTTTTGTTGACGTCAAACGTCAAAAGGGGGGGACTGTGGAAGAAATTGTGATTTCCTGTGTGCTTACATTAGTCACTAATCAATAGAACTAGTCATTGGATACTAGTTAGTATGTTCTCATGTAAGCTTGCTATGAATAAGAGTAGATTGTGTCTGTGTCAGGGTTAATAGATGTTCGGGATCAGGAGAAAGTACTGGGTAAGCGTTCCTTGTCATGACTACAAGGAAAGCTTCAACTATGAACTCTCTAGCCGGAGAGTGGGCATGTGGTGAGAGCTGCGAATCTCTTTCTCTGAGACTGTTGTAACGTCATTATTGCCTGACTGTCGCTATCTATGTTTACATTCTTGTGCCCTATAAAAGATGGTCCTCCAGCCTTCAGGGCTGAGAGAGACTTGATTGAGACCTAAGCCTGGTGTTGTGTTGTCATTTATTGTCAGAGGTCTGGTTTTCTCTCCCAATCTGCAGATTGATAAATACTTATTAAAATCCAGAACTCAACTGAACTTAGTCACTCCGTTTATTAAGAGACGGACAAAACACTTTCTTTGTCACTGCCTGCAGGCTCTGCTTGCCACTGCCTGCCAGCCCTCCAGAGACAGACAGTACAATACAAAATGGCTGAAAGGGGTGTATTTATGTAAATGTCCACATTGCCTCAAATCTTTGTGATACTGATTATTTATTTAGTTAAACAGGTGTCCAGGTACACCACAGTATGACTAGCTGTATAGTCAAAATAGTAACGGTAATGTTTCATTCTGAGGGGATTCCTACACAATAGCCAAATCTGGCTCTTTTTTCATTTAACTGGCAAGTTTTCCTTTTACATGGTAGTTGCTATGGCTCAGGGGTATTGACAATTGCGGTGGACATTTGAGAATAAATACACCCAAAGCTGCTAGAATGTGGTAAGTATTTATTGAATATAGCTTTTTGCAGAAAGGACCTGACACACAGCGTACATTGGGTAGTCTGTCGGCATCTGATGAAACATTCTCCAGAGACAGGGTTTTTATACATGGAGATACAGCTGTAGCCACCTGCACACATCAGTGTCTTGTTCATATTATTAGCACAAAGTATCAAAACACAAGGCTACAGTTTTCTCAGAAACCGTCTAGAAAGTCACTAAATTATATATATTCACTACAACAGCTTGATTGATGGAAAGATTAACATTTCTTGTTTAGAACAGACAATAAGTCAGTCTTTTCAAAGGTATGCAATTTACTTAAATGTTTAGTTTAATTGTTTATTTTATAGTTAATATAAAGGTGAATTGCCTTTCGTAATTAACAACTATAAAAGTCATGATTTGCTTGCTCTATAGAAAGTCAACATAATTGATCGTTGGTTTCACTTGTTGCTTGTCTACCCTTTTGGTTTGCCATTTACTATGTAGACTACTGTTGGTATTATAGGCTTGTGTGCTGTCAGTTATGCGTTTACTGCCTTTTTTCTTACTGTGCTGCCACATGCCAAAGAAAAATGTATGCATTTGATGAATAATAAAGTTTTACCATTTCTGGCCATTAAATCCATAGACATAATAAAGAATGTCTATTATTAAATCATTAAGTGACCTAAAAACAGGTGTGAAGCCTGGTAATTTCCGGTTATTTTCTGCCACGAGGTATGAAGGCAAACAAGCATCTAAGAGAAGCAACTACTAAATCAAAGTAAGTCATCACAAATTATGCATACAACTTAAATATATTATATATATATAGTCAACAGTGAATGAGTTTGTTAGGCTACTAGCGTAAAGTTAAGTTTGGTAATAATTTCAGTAGACCCTAACCGTTGTTTGGCGAGAACGAGAACTGAACGTTATGAGCTAGCCTAGCCTAGCTGTTGTTAGGTTCAGTTTTTCATGTTTTTTCCGCAAGATGATACAATCTCAACGTTTCATATGTTATAGATATAATTGAAAGAGGCACATAGTAGTACTATACAAATGTATTCGAAGGGTAGTGAGTTAGGTAGTCTGCGTTAGTCATTAAACTGAGTAGGATACCTGTTTAGTAGGCTTTGCATACACATGTGCCATCGAAACCCAGAAACCACAGAGCCCTCCGATATATCAAACCCCAATTTACCCCCTGATTGTAACTTATGTCATAGAGCTATATCCGTGATTCAGACTGTAGCCTGTTGCAACATTTTTTAAACGGTCTTAACAGCAGAGGTAATGTAGTCAAAAGGGAATGGGTCTCAATTGTTTTGTTACCTGGGCTTGCATGATTAAGTTAATGACTCGTGTGGAGCGTTAGCTAGCTTGTAGCCGTGGAGTGCATTTCATTAACACAGTGAATGAACTAGTTAGTACTGTTTAACCAACACGGTTGAATATAGTAGGTTTAGTTTGATTTGTTGCCAACGTAGGACAACTGCACAAGACTTCTCAGACATCACTCATGGTTCCCAACAGTTGGTATGTAGCAGAGAGGATAGAGAGACTGACTTGTAACCTTACGCTCATGAGTTCAAATCCCCATTCAGCCTATTGTTGTTGGCCAAACATGAAATTGTTTTGCTTCTACATTGTACATTTTTATAATATTTTGCCATTTTGAGGAGGAACCCGCATCGCTGCTTGCAGCTATATTTAGGTTCCTCTGGTAGGAGGGAACCTAGTGTTATTGTTGGTATTCTTATTAGGTTCCTCCGGTAGGAGGGAACCTATTGTTATTGTTTGTATTCTTATGATTATTTTTCTTCTCCTTGCACCCCAATATCTCAAAAAGTCCCTGGTCATAAATTTTCTAATTTGGCACATTGATACTACATCCAAGTGGGTACCCCCACACCAAATATGGGCCACATCGGACCATAGGGGGCGCCACAGGCCACGCCCAAAAGTCCGATTTTCAAAGTGATGGCATTTCCACCCCATTGCACCAATTCTTCTGAAACTTGCCTCATTTTTCATGAAGAACAAAAAAGCCTCAAGGACCCATAAGGTCCGCCATGATGGATTTTCCTGTACTGTGATAATTTGGGAAAACCTTCAAAATTCCTCTTCTCTTGAATCAAAGGTGAAATTGACTTGAAATTTGGTACAGATATGTATCATTGACGTATTTAAAACGTTACTTAAGGCAATTGAATTAAGTACAAAATGGCTGAAATGGGTGTATTTATGTAAATGTACACATTTACTCAATATGTTTGTGTCACTAAATCAAATGTATTTTTGAAGGATGGTTCAAACCTAATAAGCTTTAAGGTGACATGCCTCTGAAGTACCATGCAAAGTTTCACCTTGATATGTCAAAATATGACTGAATTACAGCTGTTTGAACTTGGACCAAATCTGCCAATGCTCGCCATTGGAGAAACAGCTTTTTTTAATTATCCAGTTATTGAACTTTGTGTATTCCATGCCTGGGAATGGCTCAATTGGCTGAGATGTTATGGCGGTAAGCAAAGGGTTGTAGGTTCAAAACCAGTCAGAGGCATAGTTTTTTATTTTTTAATCTGACAAAACGGTTTCTAGTCTTCAGATAAATCCTCCGGTTGTTGAACATAGCTATGCGTGTTTAGTTGAGCCCATCACAACACTCCAATCATCTATTTAGCGTGACTATGTAAACCACTGCAAAACAAGTCAGGTTCACCACAGTAGCTAGTTACTGGTAGTCTACGCATGGTAGAGATAACGCTAATGGTTATCTCTAATGAAGTAAATTGAGTGTTCAGGTGGATCCCTTGTCTGTTGCACAAATTCATTTCAGTAACTAGGCATGATTTTAAATTCCCTTCCATGACAAGTTATGGCACTCCAAACAACCTTTTAAAAAAACTATAAGTTATTCTTTACAGCAGCAACCCAGTCATCCCGTTGTCCCATTTTCATAGGAAATGTACAAGCAGTTTCAACTTTGGCTGAATCTAACAACGCTTACCACAGGAGAAACAGCTTACTTTTTAATACAGTAACTGAACATGACAATATTCAACACTGAGAATAGCTCAATGGGCTGGGATGGTGACCTGTAAAGTATAAGGTAGTATGTTGGAATCCAGCCATTATCTTTTGGCCTGTCATCATTTTGATTATCTGTTTAGTTCAATAGGATGACATCATTCTGAAATACCATGCACAATTTCATGCAATTTCACCTTGAAATGTCAACCGTTTCTTAACCTTTATCCCAAAGCTGACCAAAGCTAATTCTCTGCCCTTTCTATTCATACAATCTCAACAGTTGGTGTGTAGCAGAGAGGATAGAGAGACTGACTTGTAACCTTATGCTCATGAGTTCAAATCCCCATTCAGCTTGTTGTTGGCCAAACATGAAGTAGTTTTGCTCTTTTGTTGTCCAACTCTCGATCTTCTAAAGTGTACATGTTTATAATATTTTGCGGAGGAACCCGCATCGCTGCTTGCAGCTATATTTGGTGGCCAAGCCGCGAAGCGGAGAAGCCACATAAGTGATTCTACCTTTTCTTATTGGTGGCCAAGCCGCGAAGCGGCGAAGCCACATAAGTGATTCTACCTTTTCTTATTTGTGGCCAAGCCGCGAAGCGGCGAAGCCACATAAGTGATTCTACCTTTTCTTATTATTATTATTGGTGGCCAAGCCGCGAAGCGGCGAAGCCACATAAGTGATTCTACCTTTTCTTCTTCTTATTATTATTATTACACTTCTTCTGTCATTGGAGTCTATGGCAGGCCCTAGAACCGTATGGTAAAAAGTTGTGAAATTTGGCACACTTATTAAGCACAGTCCCCTCTTTATATTCACCAAGTTTCATGTCTCTCATTGGAGCACTCTAGCGCCACCAACTGGTCAAAGTTGGACTTGTGTTTACACACGTAACTTTTTTTCGCTTCAACTACTTCAATTTTTTTCAAATCTTCCCCAGAATTGGCACACATTATCATCAGACCAACCCTCACAGAAGTTATCAAAGGATATTCGATTTTCAAAACCGTTTGTCCGGTACAGCCAATCAAAATTGGCAACAAAGCAACCAAACAGGAAGTTGGGTCATATCTCAGCTTATCTTTGAGAAATCAACACCAAACTTAATATGATGACTCGGAACCCTCTTCTGAGGCTGTCCAATTAATTTGGTGTCATGTGATCACTGGGCGTGGCCGCAGGAAGCAAAAATGTGTTTTGGCCAATAACTGTTGATTTGTTTGCTTTTATGAAGGGATTCCTTTGTCTCATGATATGTTGGGACATCCCGTGTGTGATACATGATAACTTGTGATAATAGCCAAATTGATCCGGCCGCCATTTTGAATTAATTGAAAAACTTTTTTTCTTTACTCCTCCTACACATGTTGTCAAATATTCGCCAAATTTGGCAGAGGGTATCTTCAGACCAAGCCTCACAAAGGGTTTCACATGATTTTTTGATTTTCAGAACCGTTTGCCCGGTACAGGGAGTCAAAATGTGCAATTAAGCCAGCAAACAGGAAGTTGGGTCGTATCTCAGCAAATCTTTGATGGATTCACACCAAACTTGCTGCATGCACTCGGAACCCTGTTCTGAAGATTTCGAAAGTGTTTTATGGGTCATTTGACTGCTTGGCCACCACATTGCTGCTTGCAGCTATATTTGGTGGCCAAGCCGCGAAGCGGCGAAGCCACATAAGTGATTCTACCTTTTCTTATTGGTGGCCAAGCCGCGAAGCGGCGAAGCCACATAAGTGATTCTACCTTTTCTTCTTCTTATTATTATTATTACACTTCTTCTGTCATTGGAGTCTTCAGACCAAGCCTCACAAAGAGCTTCACATGATTTTTTGATTTTCAGAACCGTTTGCCCGGTACAGGGAGTCAAAATGTGCAATTAAGCCAGCCAACAGGAAGTTGGGTCGTATCTCAGCAAATCTTTGATGGATTCACACCAAACTTGCTGCATGCCCTCGGAACCCTGTTCTGAGGATTTCTTAAGTGTTTTATGGGTCATTTGACTGTTTGGCCACCACATTGCTGCTTGCAGCTATATTTATTATTACACTTCTTCTGTCATTGGAGTCTATGGCAGCCCCTAGAACCGTATGGTAAAAAGTTGTGAAATTTGGCACACTTATTAAGCACAGTCCCCTCTTTATATTCACCAAGTTTCATGTCTCTCATTGGAGCACTCTAGCGCCACCAACTGGTCAAAGTTGGACTTGTGTTTACACACGTAACTTTTGAACGGTATGACCGATTTTCAAAAATGAGGTACCATTGGATTCCCTGGATCAAGACGAGTTCAACACACCCTATGACGTCAATTTCCGGTTATATAGATTTTCCACCATTTTGAATTTTAAGGAAACACGTTTTTTCGCTTCAACTACTTTTTTTTTTTCAAATCTTCCCCAGAATTGGCACACATTATCATCAGACCAACCCTAACAGAAGTCAACAGAGCAACCAAACAGGAAGTTGGGTCATATCTCAGCTAATCTTTGAGAAATCAACACCAAACTTAATATGATGACTCGGAACCCTCTTCTGAGGCTGTCCAATTAATTTGGTGTCATGTGATCACTGGGCGTGGCCGCAGGAAGCAAAAATGTGTTTTGGCCAATAACTGTTGATTTGTTTGCTTTTATTAAGTGATTCCTTTGTCTCATGATATGTTGGGACATCCCCTATGTGATACATGATAACTTGTGATAATAGCCAAATTGATCCGGCCGCCATTTTGAATCAATTGAAAAACGTTTTTTCTTTACTCCTCTTACACATGTTGTCCAATCTTCACCAAATTTGGCAGAGAGTATCTTCAGACCAAGCCTCACAAAGAGCTTCACATGATTTTTTGATTTTCAGGACCGTTTGCCCGGTACAGGCAGTCAAAATGTGCAATTAAGCCAGCAAACAGGAAGTTGGGTCGTATCTCAGAAAATCTTTGATGGATTCACACCAAACTTGCTGCATGCCCTCGGAACCCTGTTCTGAGGATTTCTTAAGTGTTTTATGGGTCATTTGACTGCTTGGCCACCACATTGCTGCTTGCAGCTATATTTATTATTATTATTGTAATTTATCTCATGAACACATTGGTAAAAAGTTTTGAAATTTGGCATATTGATATAACATGCCACAACTACGGCCCAAACACAGACTGGCCCACATCAGACCATAGGGGGCGCCACAGGCGACGCCCAAATGTCCACTTTTCAGAGTGGTTGCATTTCCACCCCATTGCTCCAATTCTTCTGAAACTTGGTGTGCATGCCTCATTTTTCATGAGGAACAAAAAAGCCTCAAGGACCCATACGGTCCGCCATGATGGATTTTCCTGTACAGTGATAATTTGGGAAAACATTCAAAATTCCTCTTCTCTTGAACCAAAGGTCTAATTGACTTGGAATTTGGTACATATATGTATCATTGACGTATTGAAAAATGTTACTTAAGGCAATTGAATCAAGTACAAAATCGCTGAAAGGGGTGTATTTATGTAAATCTCCACATTAACTCAATATGTTTGTGTCACTAAGTCAAATGTCATTTTCAAAGATGGTTTTTCAAACTTAATAGGCTTTAAGATGACATCACTCTGACGTACCGTACACAATTTCACCTTGGTATGTAAAAATAGGACTGAATTACAGCTGTTTGAACTTGGACCAAATCTGACAATGCTCACCATTGGAGAAACAGCTTTTTTTGTACAGTAACTGAACATGCCTATAATCAACACTGAGAATAGCTCAACGAGCTGGAACGGTGACCTGCAAAGTATAAGGTCGTAGGTTTGAATCCAGCCACACTGAGTCTGTCTTAAATTTGAATATCTGTTTAGTTAAACAGCATGACATCATTCTGAAGTACCATGCGCAATTTCACCTTGATGTGTCAAAAGATCATTGAATTACAGCTGTTTAAACTTTGGCCAAATCGAACAAGCCATGATACAGGAGATACGTTTTTTTTTTTTTTTTTTTTTTTACAGAAACTGACCAGAAGTTCTCAGCCTTCAGGGTAGCTCAATGGGTTGACACGTTGTCCTGCAAATGTCACAGGTTTGAATCCAGGCACAGTCTTTTGGCCTGTCATAATTTTGATTACTTGATTAGTTAAACAGGCAGACATCATTCTGAAATACCATTTGCAATTTCATGCAATTTAACCTTGAAATGTCAATCGTTTCTTAACCTTTGTCCCAAAGCTGACAAAAAACGAATACTCATATCACGCAGTCAGAGCACAGCATGCAGTGCAGCATGTCCAAAAACACAAAGACTTGTGGAGAATAGTTCGGTTACAACAGCTTTGCGAGGGATTTCATTTGTTGTGTTGGTTCAATTCGATGTTTGTAATATTATTGTTGGTTAGTTAATATAATCTTGTTGGTCACCCTGATTGTGTATGTTGTGGAGTTTAATGGGACCAGAGAGTCGGCTGCTAAACCGTCACAGGCTATTCTTGCAAGGAGCTGAATATGAACGCTGCCCAAGCCCAGTTACCCACATGACTTTAGTTAGTTGTGCATTGACTGAGAGTCTGGAATTGTTTTTGGCCAAACTTGAAGTCGTTTTGCTCTCTTGTTGTCCTAATCTTGATCTTCTGCAGTGTACATGTTTATAATATTTTGCCATTATGAGGAGGAACCCGCATCGCTGCTTGCAGCTATATTTAAATACTTGCTTTCCGTGTCACTGTCTTTAATTTATCTTATTTTCTGTTGGGCACTCACTGACCAGGAGATTTAGCTGGCTGAACTCAGGATAGTCAAAAAACACAAAGAAATATGAGAACATTATTGAGATGTTTTTATACAACGAATACCATAATTTGTAGCATGTTGAAAGTGTTTATGTAGTCTTGGCTATTCCTCTTGTGTTTAGTGGAGACTTAAAATTGACACTGGCTGACCCTGAATGGGGTAGCCCATGCAAGTGATCCCCAAAAACCCTGTAAAAAGTAATACACAACATCCGAGTTGGACTGTTTTTAAACATCTGATGCTATAATGTGTTCCAGATAGAGGGTGTAAGCTGTCTTGTGTCTACCTTTTGTTGAGTGTACTGTAGACTGAGCTGGCTGGTAAAGGGACCCTGAGCTGACTTGAGATGGTAACTGAGTTGGCTGGTGATGGGACCCTGAGCTGACTTGAGATGGTAACTGAGCTGGCTGGTGATGGGACCCTGAGCTGACTGGAGATGGTAGACTGAGCTGGCTGGTGATGGAACCCTGAGCTGACTGGAGATGGTACACTGAGCTGGCTGGTGATGGGACCCTGAGCTGACTGGAGATGGTAGACTGAGCTGGCTGAAGATGGGCTGTGTCAACATAATCAAACAAGCGATAGGTCTCGGTCTGCTCTAAAAGTTATTTCCCGACCTTTGTCATTGTCTTTCTTGCTCTGTCCTTAATCATCTAAACATTGTTTTTTATTCTCTTCACTCTATATCCTTACTGTACAAAAAACATGGGAGCAGACACTGACGACTAGAGGGGCATGGTATTCCACATCAGATTATAGGTCTTCTTTGTCCTGCCCATCCTCTGCCCTGCTCGTCCTGTCTGTGCTTTTAAGTAAATGGGTAGATTAAATCTTTTGGTTTGCTACCTACGTGCATACAGCATGATTGCAACTACTTGTGGCATTGAATACACTGCTTGCAATACAATTAATTGTGCACATCCGTGTATTATGCTAATAAGGATTGTTTTCCAAGTGTGCAGAGATGTCAATATGTATTGATAGTGTTACTGATGTGGTATACCTACTCTTGACCAATTATAATTACGTATGTCATTGATTCATGTCATTATTATATGTTTAGGCAACACACACATAAAACAATACTGTACATTTATTTTTAAAATGTTCGCACATTTCATTATCACTTAACTGTTAACTTGCTCTGATGACTAATATCAGCGCAATAATATAACAAATATGCTCGTTTAGGTGGAATGTTGCAATGTTTCTTTAGAGAATACCTGAATTAGCCATTTGTTTTACTTGTTTGCATACACTTGAAGCCCAGTCGACCACTGATAATATATATATACTTCCTACTTTACTCGCCTTGAATATTGGGGTATATGATTGGTGGATTTTATGAAGGTGTCATGTATATGAGCTCTTATTGGATGCGGACCATAGTTGTCCCGAAAACATGCCTGTGTCGATAAAGAAAAAAATGTTTGTTCCTTGAAAAATTTGCAAGAACTGGACATGCCAACACATTTTTTAAGGGTTGTAGAAAAGTTTTAAAGCGATACAGAAAAATCCAGCTCCTCCATCGCTAGGGATCGTTCAAATGAGCTTCGGCCCACCACCTACTACTAGCTTCCCTCCCGCCACCCAACCCAACTTGTACTAACTTCAATATGTTTAAGGCCGGTAAGTTCAAAAGCCAGTATCTTACACTGCTTGGGGTTCCTTGAACTTGCCCACACGCTGGATATGATACATGAGGTCTCCTCCGTTTATGTACTCCATCACAAAGTACAACCGGTCCTGCCCGAAAGAGAATAGGAGGGAGGAGATGGGATAGACAAGTAAGAGGAGTGCCTTAAAATGGGCAATGGGAAGAACGGAAAGTTAGACACATACATTTTACATTCACAAAACCTGTGGACATCCACACGACAACGCACACACACAAATATGCTGTGACACATGCATATCAGGCCTCAATAACAAGCTCGCTAACCCCTTAATTTACGCCGTCACATTGTGACAAGTCTCTGAAGGTCTCAAAGGGCATTTCCAAGTGGGGTGTGACCCTCTCAGACATGTGTTATTGTATTACTGAACGGCCTGGTGTGAGTCACCGCTCTCCGCATTGTCTTGACAGTCCATGCGTGTGTAAATGCCAGGGTGGAGGGGACAGTTTTTAGTCTCAGTGAGAACCTTCTGAATAAGTAATGAGAACACACTGAGGCTTCTTCAGCTGCAGGATGATGTGATGAGACCAACGGAACTCTGGACCCTTCCAGATAGACTTCTGGAACTCTGGACCCTCCCTCCCTTTGAGAGCCCCGGAACTCTGGACCCTCCCTCCCTGTGAGAGCCCCAGAACTTTGGACCCTCCCTGTGAGACTTTCAAAACTCTGGACCCTCCCAGTGAGACTTCCGAAACTCTGGACCCTCCCTGTGAGACTTCCGGAACTCTGGACCCTACCTGTGAGTGCGTGTGTGTTTGCGTACCACAGTCTGGAAGCAGGAGTGTAGCTGTGTGAGGAAGGGGGGCTTGTCTCTCTGGGCCAGGACCCTTTTCTCCACCATGGTGCACTCCACGTCGTCATCCTGGATCACCACGTCCTTCTTCAGGATCTTGATAGCATACAGCTCCTCTGTCGACTTCATCTCTGCCAGCATCACCTACGGCATGCAGGGTCAGGGATATCACATATCCGTAGTGTGTGTATGGTATGTGTATGGGTGTGTATGGTGTGTGTTGTTTGTGTGTTTATGTGTGTGGGGTGTGTGTATGTGAGTGGTGTTTATGGTGAATGTGTATATGTATGTGCGGGTGAGTGGTATGTGTGTTGTGTATCTATTTCTTTGAGGGGTGTGCATGTATGGTGTGTGTGTGTGTATGTGCAGTAAAGACCCCTAGGCTCCTCACCTTGCCAAAGCTGCCTTTCCCCAGCAGAGCCAGGAAGTGGAAGTCATTGAGGCGGACCCGGTCCATGTTCCCCGAGGGTAGACTGAACCTGCGATGCTCTGACTGTGCAATCACCTTCTTCCCGTGACCCAGCTTGGCTTTCTGATACGTCGAACACACAACGACACACATGTAAGGTGCAGCATGCACACAAACCTGTTACTCTCCACTTACCAAACCATGTTACAAATTCTACCACGCTGGCTAGAAGAATTATTGGGCCTCATTCACCAAATGTTCTTACAAGAAAATGTGTTCTCAAACCCCACTTATGCAGTTTTCACGAAGATTCTGGTATTCACCAATGTTTTCTTATTTGGGATTTGTTCTTAGGTAAGAACAGAATTTACGCACACCCAAGAGCACTCTTACGCACAATTGAGAGCTGACATGTTTGCACAATATAAGTATGTATACCTTTTTTGTCCGTTCTAATTTAAAATGGAATATTTCTATCCTTTATAATTTTCCAACTAATAATTTTCATAATTTTGTTTTTGTTTGTTTTAATAAATACACACGACACTTTTGCCCATTTGTTAAGCACTTTCCATTGTGTATGAATTGTGCTAGGCCTATATAAATACAGTATTTTACAATCGCTATGACAATGTTTTCAATACTTTCAATAATAAGTTTCCTAAACTCTTGAAACAGTTAGCACAACATCCATCTGTGTTGGCTATACAATTAACACATTTCTTGTTGCTTTGATACAAAGTGCATAGAATAAACACAAATCTTAAATGCTTGAACCTCTGTTGCACACAAGCTCAACCAAGACCAAAACAATTGATTTTACTGCCCAATTTACCAATGCTTTCACGCTGTATGTCGGAACAGATAACATCATGTTCAAAACCTAACTTAATGGCTAAAGCCAAAGTGAACAGCTGTTCATATTGTAAATTTAAACACAAACATATCCCCTGTATTTTATTCCATTGCTACTGAGAAACAGGTGGTTGAAGTTATGCAAATACTGTAAATCACAGCTGATTCACAACTAGGAAACAGTCAGGTGTTGATGTTCTTTCAATCGCATGACCCAAAGGTATAGTAACAGGACCTCTTTGGGCTAATCTTATGTGGAAAGACAACAATACAGAGAAAAACAAAAAAAGAAAGAATATGTGATGCCTGCACGAGGGAGAGAAAGACAAGTACCAGGACAAGGGAGAGGAGTGGGGCAAATGAGAGGAGTTGGAATGTGTGGTGGTGCTCAGAGAAGGGCCAGAGCTAGGCTAACTGATGAAATATTGTAAATGGCAGCTATATTGCATAATTCTAGCAGTAATGTCCTGTTGCAACTGAAGCCTTTACTGCAGCAATTATGTTTCTGTCTTTCTCTTTTTTTTCTCTCTCTCTTTTTTTTTCTTTTTTCAATACAGTTGGGCTAACCCTTTACATTCTATAAAGCTACTCTGATATGGGTCATTCATTTTTTGTTCTGAATTTCTGCAACAAAAGAAACAAAATGCATGCATTTACTAAACCCAACAAAACACAAATGTAAAGAGGCTTCAAAAGAAACTGCATTGCGATACACAATCTATGATCCATATACTGTGAGACCTGACACATATACTGTATAATAGAATGTAGTTTCTGTCATTTCATCTAATGTTAGTGTTTGTTATGACATGCTATGATTGATTAAATGCTCCTGTTGAAACCGAACGTGTTAGTGTTTTGGTAGACATGGTGTGTTGTTAGTGTATTTTTGTATTATGAAAATGAGTGTTTGAGTTTAGTTTACAATGTGTGATGTTGAGCATGAAATTAACAGTTTTGCCAATTGTTTGTGGTAGATGTGTTGGTACATTAAGAGTAAGAGTTACAAGTAACATGGAAACGTGTTAGATGTATTGAAAAGATTGTCATAACGATTGAAAAAAACTGTAAACAAGCCTTGCTTGGCCTTCAATTCAAATCAATTATGTTAACAGGGAACTTTGCAATCAAATAATAAGTGACTTATCACTGTATTTATAGGCCCAACGTAGGCTTATTCCGCACACTAGGACTACACCACACAATGGCGTATTTATTGCTGCTGCAAAATTTTGCAGATCTTCCTTGACCATACCGATTTATTTGCAGAGCGCGACGAGTAGGCTACCTGTTGGAACGCTTTAGGCTACCAAGGGAAGTCCTCATGGATATTTGTAACAGTCAACTGATTTCTAGGTTTTTTTGCTTAAGAATTCAGATCAAAGTTAAACCATTAATTTTTTTACTTCATCAGTTCTGCGCACTTCTCCAAATACAGCGTTCACTGCATGAGTAATTGCGTACCATGCATCGGTTTTATTTACTGATTTGTATCCACAGCCGACGCTATTACGTAAATATGATGTGTCGTTTGTTGCTAACTTCTTGCAGCTGTACCTCCACTTCAGAATTATTATTATGTTTTTCTGTCTTTTGTCGAGGCCTCCACCGTCTTTACCACGTCATTTTGACATTTCTCTGAGTGTGCACACGGCCCTGCCATATCATGTCCTTTTATGGGAATTAACGGGGCGTTTACCTATGCTAAATAGGAGCAACGGGGCACGAGCTTTCAACTTACGAAATATTGGGATTCATCATTCTAAGAACACACCAGCGAACAATTCTGCTGTTTAAGAACGCTTCATGAATCACACGTAGATTTTTCTTAGGAACTTTCTTAAGAATACATTTAAAAAATAACTTAGGAAGATATTGGTGAATGAGGCCCATTGTGTTTAGCAATTTACTCGACCAAAATCTCTCACTCTTTGCTCTTCATTACACTTGGTTAATTGTCTTATCTTCCCATTTAGCACAATCGAGAGATTCTCATGGCTTATTAAACATCCAGGGTTCAAACCAAAAGACCAAAATGAATGGCAACCCACTCTGAAAGCAAGAAGATTTCAGAACCCGGTTGTATGTCACTCTTCTAAGAGTGAGGGCTTGGCTTTTTCAAAACTGCAATGGATGTCTTTGGGAGTGACAGCTTTTTGGCGCCATATTGACATCGTTTTGGCGCTTTATCGTGCAGCAACAATCTGAGGCGGGCATCAATTTATGTGTGGGGGTGGGGGGGGGGTGCCTCTGTGCCTCTGTCGTGATAATGATTAGGTTGCCAAGTCGCCCTCCAACATGGAGGGAATTTAGAGGCGCTCCATTAGGGCTCCTGTTTCAGTCAGATAACAAGGCAAACAGAAACTGGACCACTGGAAAGAGCACTGATGCGAGGCCAACCACTTTTCCACTCCAGAGCGAGAGCAGATGATTCTGGCTCTATCTTAGTCTATATGTGAATAGACAACTTTATCTTGTGACTTTTTACAGGAATACATTTGGATAGATATGTTACAGTTAAGAATAATAAGCAACTTGAAAAACAGCAACAGTGAACAAAATATGTACTTTTTACACTCATTAACCTTACCGGAGCAGGCTAATAAAAAGGGACGGCATCATACAAACTGATTCAGGACTGCCACCTTGTGGAGAAAGTTTGTGTGCACACCTAAAGATGCCCAGGTACATTACACTATACACACACATTATAGACACGACCATGCTGAACTTTCTAACAGCCTTCTATAGAGTAGGCTTGCGATGGACTAGTAGAAAGCAGGTGGACCACACTATTAACCAATGAGGAGCAGGAGTGATGTGCTCCTGGCCAATGAGTGTGCATTTAAGATGGTGAGGATGAAGACCCACCTAAGGTAAGTGTGGTCCACACATTTACTAACAACAACGCTGTGCATATCTGTATGTAGTGTATGTGTGAGTGTGTGTAGTGTAAGTGTGTAGTGTATGTGCTAGACAAATAAGTGTGTGCATACTTTTACGTGTGTGCAAGAGAGCCAAACTGAGCCTGTGTGTTCCCGTAGGTAAAACATCATGAAAAAGAGAGGCAGGAATTCAACGGTACAGTAGGAAAGCCTTTGTTAGTAAATCTGATGTGTTTGCAACACAGAGCTTACAAACAATCAGAGGGGAAGTTAGAGGGTTCAAAGCATGGAGAACACCGTAAAGCCGGGGGGGTGGGGGGGAGGAGGAAGGTTGGAGGTGGAGGAGAAAGCAGGTTGAGAAGCTACCTTGAGATAGTGGATATTTAACTGGCAGGCCTGGAAGAAAGATAGGGAGAAAACTGGAACATTAGTAACCAAGGGTTTGTGCGCGTGGTGGGTGCGGTGTATGAACGTTCTCAACATTCTACCTTTATCACATGTACTCCATACGGCCTGATATGCAAACCCAAATAAAATGCATGTGTGTATGAGTCAGAACAGTGTGATTAGAATTATAACTCAGACTGCTGGGAATAACCTACCCTGGGAACCTGAGGGTTTTGAAATGTTTTGACTGTGTCTTCCAAATTCTCCAATTCATAACAATTAAGAATACATATTTTTTTATTTTATTTATGAGAAGGCCGAGGATTTAGGGCTCCTTCTCATGGAGTTCCGGGCCTGGGCCAAGTCCTCCGAGAAGGAGAGGGACTAAGACATGGAGGGCAACTCTAGACTCCAGGATGGTGATGGTTGCAGTGGTGGTGCGATGACCAGCCTCCAGGTTGCTCTGACAGTCGCCTACTGGGATAGAAGCAGATGTCAGCCTACCCAGAAGAAGGGGAGGTCTGAGGACAGGTGATGCCCTTGGCAACCCGAAAGATGGCACAGTCTAGTCCAGCTGTCCTGGAGGATGCCAATCTGAGGACTTGGCCAACTAACAGCACGTCAGATGAGCAGGCCAACAAACATCAGATTCCCTCACCCCAGATTTCTATTTGAAGCATCTGCTATGTGACCCTACTTTACAGAGATTGGAAAAATCTATTTAAAAAGCATCTGCACATCTAATAGAGATTAGCTGCTATGGCTAGTTATATTACATTAATAGTTTTCTTGATTCTGTTCAATTGCACTCTATAATCAAAGATGTATCAAATATCAAGGACATTGTTTTTTTAAGCAACAAAGACTGTTTCTGCAAAAAAACTATTCCGTAATCTTCTAATTTCTTAAAATATCAAACTGAGATTCTAGTTATGACCTCCCTCTCCGGTAATGTCAAACATCATCGTGCCAGGGGCCTGGTTTCCAAGGCAATGCAGCCCAAACGTGTGAATAGGCTAGTATTGTTGGCCCCACAGGATCTCAAGGCTGCTGATTGGCCGACTGACATGAAAAGTAAACAACAACACAGCCCCGCGTGTGTCCTAACTAGTTTCATTTCAAGGGCAGAAAGATGAAGAACCATGTGCTGTTATGGAATGGGGGGAAACTTTTCTTTTATTTGCCCAATTCTCTTTCCTCTGTGGCTCATTTCCCTCCTTCCCTCCCTCCCTCCCTCCCTCCCTCCCTCCCAGGTCAAGATAAGAGAGTTTCTACACACAATGAGTGAGTGGAGAGAGACGACGGTGGAGAGATACAGACTACACAAAATGTCATATCAGGCCTATTTCCTTTTGCGATACGTTATCAATACAATGGTGCCAAATATCGATATTTTTATAAACATGCAGGCATTCTAAACGGACTCCACCGCCAATTTTACTTACAAGTGACTCCTAGTTGTGGCGCTTATAAATGAGGGTAAACTTGCAGTCAGTGTTGCCAATTTAGTGGCTTTATCGCTAGATTTAGCAACTTTTCACCTCCCCGAGTAAAACATTTATCTAATCTAACAACTAGTGACAAATCAGCGACTTCCTGTTACTTTGGCAATGTCCCTTTTCGTTGTTGAGTAGCAAAATAACTTTAATGGTCTTTCCGTGTTCCATGTCACATCCTGACTACGTTGGCATAGTTGTTTGAATTAGCTTGTTTCTTTATCAATTAAATGCATTATGCGTAAATAATTAAAACTATCAGTAGAAGAGGAAAACTTAATCAGGAAGTTTACCCTATTTTTCGGGAAATAAAAACACGGCTTGTACCCTGATTTTACAGTTTTCTTGTGATTGTACGGCTTATATTTCGAAGCGGTGTATAGCCCAGTTTTAGAACAAAAAAGTGGCTTTGTCCCAAGATCTACGGTGGCCACGGGTGCACAACACAACAACATTAGCGAAGCAAACAAAAGTTGAAAACACAACATTAACACACAACACCATGACATTAACAAAAACGAAACATTTACAAAAACTGCTGCATTTCAAAAAACTACTTACAACACCACAACATTAAGTGACAACACAACAGCATTGGTTGACAGCACCAGCATTAGTCGAGAACACAGCATAGCCGAGTCGTTGTGCTGTGTGTTAATTCCAAAACTGTTCTACAGCTCAATACCAGACATAAACCTTTACAGGTTAAGTTTTAGGGCCATACAAAATACAATGTTTTATAAAGCATAAAACACTGCAGTTTAATAAGGAAAGCTATATCAAATGGCTTATTATCAAAGTCCCGCCCTTTTGCATTTAAAATGAAATGTTAGGGATTTCACTGTGCACTGTGTGACAATTGGGAGCAAACTGTCAGAGCTGAGCTGTCTATCAAGTAGTTGACATATTCAGTCTTATTGAAACACAAATGGGCCAATTTCGAATAAATGAATTTATTTCAGACAATTTACCACAAAAGTGATTGGTAAACAGTAGTTATAAAAAGAAAAGAACAATCCCGAACAACATATATATTCACCAGTATTATCTCAGCCTCGCATTACATATTCATATACATTTTGAACATAAATAGAAACTGATAATATAAACAAAATTTCCAATTGAATAAACTTGTAAGTATATATACCTTCAGATATGACATGAATTAATACAAATTGTCTGAAAAGGGGTATGAAGAAGCTAAACTTATGGGTTAGGTTTAGGGTTAATGCTTTTATCCAAAATTCACAAAACAAAATATACACACATATATAAATACATCCATGTACATACATATCCACGTACCAAACTGTATTCAACCTATATAACAACAACCCTACAGCAGGCCCTTGTGAGACGATCACACCTAAATACAAATTCAGACCCTTGTACATCAGCACACAGTGTATAGAGACCCTCCCCAAAACCCCAGCGAGAGAAGCCAGGCATCAACAACTGCAGTATCAGTAGGGATGTGCATCTCCATCACTGAGGACGATGCGATACACATCTTGATGCACTGCCAACGATCCGATACATTAAAGATACATAAAAGCACTAATGAGATTCGATACGATTCACCCCTATTGTGATGCAGTGCGATTCCACACGATGCGATGCAAAGGGAATATGATGCTTTGCAATTTAATATGGTACATAATGATTGATGCTGTGATTTATTTCTTTGTCAGACTGCAAATAATTAACTAAACAAGTGAAAGTTTTATTTCACATATTAAAATTAAATTCAAAGTCTCTGACAATAGATAAAATAACATCAGGCCTGGACCTTGCCTTAAACCAGTCCTTCTTTCCTGTTGTATGTGTTCTCTGAATGTAAAAAAGGGTTAACTATTTACAGTCATAATACAACACACTAAATTGAACTCATACGTCCTACTTTTCCTACTCATACGTCCTACTTAATATTTTTCTCAATGACACAGCTATCTCTCGTCTTACTTTGTCGTACACAACAGGGATTTGTTTTGTCGGAGAATATAGAATAGGGGTACCGGTGGAGCTAGCCACTGACAGTAGCTAGCTGAATCCGAGGGGGAGGCAGACGTCTCCACACATACCATGTAGCCTTTTCAGGTGACAACCTAAATTAGCCGTGCTGCCTGTGTACTTTATAGCAGTACGATATATCTTGCCAATTGCATGGGTCTTGTCAAATTGCCCATCTTTTTTGTAAAATCCGAAATGTTGCCAAACCTTGGATTTATTGAAATTTGTAGGAACGTGTAACTCTTCCTCCGCCATGATAACACTCGCCCGAACATGCCTCCAACTCGCGCAAAACTTTGACGAGAGACTTCACGAGAATCGGCCACTGACAGCAGTGGAGATAAGAGCGTGCCTAAGAAACTAACTAAATATAAAATTATTGGTCACAAATCATTGGTCAAATTTCTAAATACTAAAGGTGTTCGCATACACATAATTCTATATAAATACATTGTATTATAGCCTACCGATGCAAAGATGTTAGAAACGATGCATTGCGATTTCATCCCACATTGTATCCGGTGCACACTTTTTTCAGGGTTCGTACGGTCATGGAAAACCTGGTAAAGTCATGGAATTTTTAAATGGTTATTTCCAGGCCTGGAAAAGTGCTTGAAAAAACTAAAATCCCCAAAGTTTTGGAAAAGTCATGGAAAGTTGTTATAATCATATTTTCATGTTGTTCATTTACGCTGAGTTTTAAATAATTCACATGCTTTTAAAAGAAATACGTTCAAAATATAAGCAGGCATACGCTCTCATACTAACTGAAAAGTTCGATGGCCATAGCAACAGTAACTCAGAGAAGCGCAAGGGATAATTCAAAATGCTAGGAAAGTGTAGATTTAACGATGCTTGGCTACAAATGGAAAGATACATTACAACAGACAAAGACCCGGGACGAGCAAAATGTCGGTTGTGTGGTGGAAAATCATTCAACATTTCAATCATGGGAGAGGCGGCATTAACTTGCCATTCCTAACGGTGCGTTCACACTGCAGACTTTTTTACCGCTCAGCACCGCCGGCCTTCCCACAGTGCACCACGCTCGGGGGCGTGCCAGACAGATTCATTCAGAGCTGTAGTTCTCTTAAATCACTGTTGTAGTTCTATAATGTCATGGCAAATGTGCAGACAAAATACAACTTTTACACACATTAAGCAAGAATCCGACACGCTTTCTAGATCTGACATGATCTTATCTTCAGCACACAATAGGTTATCTTTTTCCACACTTTTTTTAGGCCGAGTGAAAGATTAAATGCCACCCGCACTCTATATAACGGGTCTTTTTCCGGCGGGAAAAAAAGATGCATCAGACATAAACGTTGACATGTGTAACCTTTTATTATATTACTCAAAATATGTGCAAATCATTCGCTAGATTATGACTTGCCTCTACACATTCACTATATGGATAGCGAGTGGCCGCCAGCCAGCATTTCAGCGTTGAATGTCAATAGTGTGCCGGGTGAGCTAGCTAGACTATGCAGCTAGCACAGAAGAAAGTTACGTAATGTGAAGAAAGTGAATTAAAGTACAAAATACAACAAACCAAGGACGCCGACAACCTCAGCAACCCTGCGCCAGGCATATTTTTTTTGTTTACGTCTCTATAATCTAACATAGACGTATCATACAATACTGGGTATGAAGACACACATACGATGAGTTGATCTTCCATCTTGAAAATTGTAAAACCTAGAAATGTTTACCATTACCAACAGTTGCTACGTTACAAGAAACAAGAAACCAAACCGATTGGCCATCGCTGGCGTTTTCACGCTCCTCATTTACATAAAGTTCAGAAAATCCAACTTTCGCCGCCCTGCTCGCCTTCCCACAATGCCCTACGCGAGCGTCGCCGCCCCGCTCACCTTCTCACAATGCCCTACGCGGGCCTCAACGCCTGGTTTCATTGAAAATGAATGGGAAGCCGACGCCCCGCTCTGCCCGCCCCGCTGCAGTGTGAACGCACCGTAACGGTTCTTGTTTCTTCCGGGAGTGCTACGAAAGATGCGAATCCGAGACAAAAAGGCCACTTCCCTTCCCAAATATGCATAGCCAAGTTCAAATATTGAAAAATTGTTCACCGCAGAACGTTGGGAAGCCCCATTTAAGTGAATGGAACATTCTACAGTATTACGAACAGCCGTGTAATACTAACTACTTACTAACCGAGAGTGAGGTCATGCCGGGAAATATCAAACTGAGGCTGGAACGTATCGACCGAGCGATAGCGAGGTCGATATGGCAAAGCCGAGGTTTGATATTTCCCGGCATGACCAAACGGTCGAGGTTAGTAAGTAGTTTATTATATGGCATTTTTAGCTTCTTTTCATTTGGTAAACGAAAATAAATGATACCTCTAGGCTAATTTTAGCTAGCTGTCAAGTCTTCTCATGCTGTGTTTCATGTGTTGCCTAGCAACTCATTACTTTTGATAGAAAGCAGACAACATGGTTCTGCTAAAATGGCTTTAATTTCAACACAAAATAATGACACAAGGGATTAAAAGAGTCTAGTATTCATCCTCTCTTTTGATGACAAATCTTTTCTGCATCATCTGGATAGTAAAACTCAGCAGCTGACTCGTCGCTCATTTTGAAGATGACGTCAGAGGGCAATACGGAGCCGTATTGACCGCTGAGGAGGGCAATACCAAGCCCCGACCCCTCGACTCGAGGCAACAGCCCCGGTGGATGTAGTTGGTATTGCATTTCCGAATTTCTACCCGACTCGTCCGGTCGTTTTTATTCTATTAACTCCAGTCAACATATCGAAAACTATCTCTTTCATAGAATAATTTTTCCTGATTTTTGCAAAGATTGAAACCAATCCGAAATGGGTAAACAAGCAGCCCATTTATTTGCTTACGTCAAGAAAAGTGACGCAGTGACGGTTGTTTGTAGAGTTAATTTAAGTTATTTTAAAGCAGATTTAACCATTTTGTAATGAACGCTATTATGCACATGGCATGACAAATGTAATTATAGCCTAATCTAATTAGTTATAATATCGTGGCATGTTACGGCTTCATTATATATTGTTGACATGTTATTCTGAGGCAAAGACAAAGATGAATAAATCATGTCTGATAACGTCAATATTGTTATGGTCGTTATATTGTTAGAACTTTAAGTCAGTTAACACCACAACGATGGCATTAACAATAAGCTAGTAATTGTAAACAACACTCATCATCATTATAATAGTAAAGGTATAGGCTTAATTTGCTTTGCAAAGCTAGAACAACAACGGAGCCAGATATTCAGGTTTAAAGTTTATTTATCCGACACAATACATAAGCAGTTAAACTATAAACACAAAGCAAAAAGAACAACGTATAGGCCCTGCACGCATAATACTACAGTACTAATAGTATTGATTTTCGTAAAGTTCACATGTAGGCTATCTGCTTCTTGATCGGACTTGTACCACATTCTGACAGTTTTCTGCAATGCCTTAGCTCCAGCTCACAAGCTTGCGACTGGTTGTCGCAAAGTATGACGTATACAGCTAGTTGCAAGCATGCATGAGTTTCGGAGCTAGGAACAAGCTTCTGCGCAAGACCGGACGAGTCGGTCTGGAAAGATCCGTTAGGAGCTCTCGCTTGCCTCACTGCGCCACTGAGCACTTTTCATAGAAATGAATGGGGACGCCATCTTGGAAGACAGAAGTAGCTGTCTCTAGTTATATTAACTCTATGGGCAATACGCGTCTGGCATGACTCCCCATTAGCCAATCAGAAAGCTCGTACCGTCTTTGCCATATAATACAACTTTTTAACGTATACACCGAGATGTCACAAAAAGTTTGGTCATGGAAATTTCGTTTAAAGTCATTGAAATTGCATGGAAAAGTCATGGAAATCCATTGGTCAAAATGTGTATGAACCCTGTTTTTTGATCCGGGCCATCGCATCGTGAACTTTTATGCTAGCCTAACGTTGTCATACTCATAATTCTAGTCAGAATATGAGTCTGAGAACTCTCCGTTGGGATTTGACTACGGGGCTTCAAACAAGCCTGGAAAACAAATGCCTCTTTGCTCAATTGGATAGACCTACAACCAATCAGAGCAACGTAATATGATGGCTCTGTTCAAAAACTGTTTAAAATGCGTCCTTCCTTCCTTCCTTTTAAGACAGCGAGGTCTGTTCGAAATGTCTTAAATATTCTCTTCCTGTCTAATAAGATACCTTGAAATACGTCACATAACTGTCATTTTTTAAGAGAGCTTATGAGCTGCCTTGCTGTCTTAATGGCGGCACGTATTACCCATAACTCTGTGCGCGGGGTTACGTTAAGCAACAAGTTAAACAGAATCCTTTGACCGCCATTGCTCTACGTTTTTACAATTCACATTTCAGCTAAACGGTACTTGTAAATCGGCATCTGAATAAAAATGTATCGAGAAGTGGGCAGTGTAGTTGCTGAAAATGTACTTCTTTTATTGATGACACTCCTAATTTGTAAATTTGCTCAGACTTTTCGATAACGTACAGTAGCTAGCATCGCCGTGCAGTGCGGACACTAGCTAGTTGCTGCATTTTATCATAATCCTATCAAATGAACGAAATACAAACACAAATGTTATGAGCTACTGAGCCTATATCTAACACAAGTTTAAATACAGCTTAACTTGACTTAGTGTGACAATAAACTCAATGCAATTGACTGCCGTCTGACAAAGCGCGCTAGTGCGAGCACATAAGTACACGCAGCGCGATGACGTACATCCTGTCTTAATAGGCTGTTCGAAAACAACGGTTTTTAAGATACCTTACCCCGAAGAGAGCTGTCTCGTTAGACACCTGTCTAGTAAGACATCAAGGATTAAGACAGCTGACTACGTTTCCGATGCGAATTGGTGAATCTTCCCATCCCTAATCAGGATGCAGCAACAGAGGACCAGGTGGAGTGGACCAAGCACCCCTAAATGCACCACATACAGACACATAGCATACACACATATGTGCTGAGTAGTGATACCATTCACCTCCCCTCTTCATCACCGTAACTGATGAAAATCACCAGTTTGAGCCTTTTTTTAAACAGCCTCATGCTTGGAATTTTCCCCAGCTCTTTTTGAAGTTTATTCCAGACCTTCACGCCACTGACTGAAATGCACATTCTCTTCAAGGTAGTTCGAACCCTCAAGGTTCAACTGTACTGTTTGAAATTCTACCAGATCTGGGAGTTTGAGGAGGCAGGACTCTATAAATAATAAGTTGGTATGGTCATGGAATCCTGCCTTATGAACCATTCTGATGGCTCTTTTTTTGTAATGTGCATAACGGTCTCAACAAGGTCTTATATTTATTGCCCCAAACTTCCACATAGTAACTCAAGTAAGGCAAGATAAGTGAGCAATATGTATGTAGTGCAACATAATTTAGAAAATGTTAAGCATTGCTGAGAACAGGTATACTTCTGGATATTTTAGACTGAATGTATTTAATGTGCAGTTTCCAGCTAATTGTATGGTCTATCATCACTCCCAAAAACTTAATCATATTAACTCTCTCCACCGACAAATCATCTATTTAGATTTGCAAATTTGTTTAGCTTTTGCAGTTTCCAAACAACATAAACGTAGTCTTATCCAAGTTTAATGATAATTTATTAATATCAAACCATATCTTAAGTTGACATAACTCTAAGTTGATTTAAGCCAAAAGATGCTGCAAATGATCACCTGTACAAAAAATATTTGTATCTTCTGCAAACAAGACAAAATTAAGTATTTTAGAAACTTTACTGATGTCATTAAAGGGGCAATTGAATGCAAAACCGATTTTACCTTGTCATAGTTGAATAACGACAGTTCGGTGGGTAAAATGAACACACCGTGAATATCAAAGTCCATTGACCTCTTTCCTATTCAAATCTCAAAAAGAAAAAATGTGGCTGTAAAACGCTAGCTTTTCAACAAAGCTACCAGTCCTACGTAGGACCGGTGATCGCCCTCTTATTGGCTCTGGTCTGTATCTTTGTCACGCCCCAGAATTTACATCCAGACCAGCCCGAGGTAGCGTCTATCTCCGATACTAGTTTAGCTGCGCGCTGCTCTGTGTAAGCTACTTATAAGGAATTACAAAGAAGAACGTTTTCAATTATAACAAGGATATCGAAAATGGACCACGGTCGTAAATGCTGTGTTCCAGGCTGTAGCCTATAGGGAAGGCTAACACTCACAGTCTTTCCAAGGAGCCAAACATTCAACAGGCATGGCTGCTGTTGTCTTATGAGAAGATCCCGGCGATGTTCGACACTCAATCATTCATTGCTCTGAACATTTCACCCAAGACAGTTTTGACAACCTTGGACAATTGCAAGCAGGATTTCCTAGGAAGTTGAACCTGGAAAGAGGTGCTGTTCCGACCGTATGCTCATTGCAACCGCCTATAAGGACAGTATGATGTTGTGCTAACAGTTATTAGCAATGCTAACGTTTCCTGTATAATATAGCATACCAGGTAGAATGCTAAATAAGTTTCTACACACATCAAATGACTCTAGCTAGACTAGCTGTAGTCGGCATTAGAAGGGAAGCTTCTGAAAAATAGCCAGAAAAAGAACAGCAGTCTGGCTTATTGCTAACGCCTGTCTAGATAATCTATTTGAAAGAACTGGAGAAAGGCACGTGCTTGATACAGGATACGGTAGCATTGCTAGTAACTGTTACTAGCAACACCTAGACTGTAGGCATGTAAACAAGTTTAGCTTGCTAACGCAAGAGCATAGGTAGAATGTGTGATAATTTAGCTTAGTTTATTGGCAATGGGGCTAACGTTGATTAATGTTCCTGACTGTGTTTCATTCAAATAAATAACCTGTGTAATGTAAATCTACAATTCATGATGCATGTTTGTCCAGATCTTGGTCATGTTATTTTTCAGCAAGTTATTTAGAGCTAGCTAGCTAACTGAAGCCGAGTAGAATCAGGATATGGTTTGGTTGCTAAGCTGTAGCCTAACGTTCTACCCACCAAGTCAATCCAGTTTGCTTCAACAACAGAAGTGGAAACAAGTAATGTTATCATTTCAAATGATATATAGTCAATCTGTTGAAAACAGTGTTGTGTACACACAATAGATTTATTTGCATGTTTTTATTCCAAGCCTCCAACTTCGGTGTTTCAGCGAGTGCTGCTGTTGGCCATGTTGCGTTTTTGCTCCCCAGCTTCACTCGTTGAAAACCAACCAATCAGCGCGCAGCTCATCTAAATATTAATGAGCATACCATAAAAGGAGAAAAGCTTGTGTTTTTTCCCGGGAACATTTCAGAGGATCTGTCAGTGGGCATAGAACAGCACCCGGGCCATTTTCAACCCAACCAATGTCACATACCTTATTTGGAGACCTTAAGGAACAGTGTGAAATACCCCCCAAAAACAGTCAATTGCCCCTTTAATATAGAGAATAAACAGTTTTGGTCCCAATACTGACCCCTGGGGGACACCACAGACAATGTCCAAGCAAGATGACTGGAAGTCACTCACCCATTTGCACAAATTGTTGCCTGTTGCTTCGATAGTTTTTCATCCGATGCAAGATTACTCCCTTTATATCATAGCGCTCCAGTTTCTTGATGAATATTTCATGATTTATTGTGTCAAATGCTTTTTTGAGATCAATAAATACACCAACTGCAGATTTATTTTTGTCTAAGGAGCTAGTGACTTCTTCTACTAGTTAAAGGACTGCCATTGCTGTGGATCTTTGTGATCTAAATCCATATTGACTACCAGAAAGGAGTTTATTTTTATTAATGAATGTATCTACACACAAATACTTTTCCCCAAATTTTGGAAGTAGAGAAACAGGCTTATAATTTGTGAAATGGTGTCTGTCCCCAGATTTATGAAGTGGAATAACTTTTGCAGTTTTCATTTTTCTGGAAATGTACCTATTTGAAATGACAGATTACAGATGTAAGTCAGAGGCTGAATAATGTCCTCAATTAGTTTCTTAATTATTGTCATGTCAATACCATCACAGTCAGTTGACCTTTTATTTTTACATTTACTGAGTATATCCAAGATCTCACTTTCTCCCACTAAATATATAATTTATTAACGTGGCACTGTTAAGTCTGATCCTGCTGGGTCTAGTGATTCTGGGAAAAAGGCTCAAACTGTTCATGGTATTAATGAACTCTTCAGTAGGGTTATGATTGTTTAAGTTAAGTAGATCCATATTTAAGTCCCCACAGAATAAAAAGACCTTCTGAGATGTAACTGTATATGTTTGCCCAAACCATTCCCTAAATATGTCCATATTAGAACCAGGAGCTCTGTACATACAACTAACAATTATGTTTTTAGTTTTTTCCATTTATATTTCAACTGATATACACTCAAATACATGTTTATTCACCCTGGTCATGTTTTCTACTATTTTATACTTTAGGTTTCTGTCCACATACACAGCTATTCCTCCACCGGTTTTCCCCTCTCTGTTGATATAATTGAACTCATGACCCTCCAGGTCAAAGTCAGCCTTTCTCAGAGCTGATCCAGGTTTCAGAGATGGCAATAATGCTTAATAGCTGTTTAAACTGGCTCAGTCTTTGATGCTATTAAAGTTTGCATTTAACTTCTGCTGTTGAAGTGTATGATTGAGAGATTATTGTCTACTTTAACTGTCCTGTTGTATTGATCCGTTGTATAGTAGCAGCAGTTATCAACAATGTCATTGAATAAGTTATTTTCTGGGTCTATATCCTCTTCCATGCCCTGACAATTATAGTCTGTATAATTGAATGTTTTCAGTTCCAGGTTATCGGTACCAACAGTCCTAGGTGTTAGTGTTATGCCCATGATGAGGATGGCTGAGCAGTTAGGGAATCGGGCTAGTAATCAGAAGGTCGCTGGTTCGATTCCTGGCTGTGCCAAATGACGTTGTGTCCTTGGGCAAGGCACTTCACCCTACTTGCCTCGGGGGGAATGTCCCTGTACTTACTGTAAGTCGCTCTGGATAAGACAGCTGCTAAATGACTAAATGTAAATGTATGATGCAGAAACAGTACTTGTGACATGGTGACAATGAGTCATGCGTGATATCACCTGTGATCCAAATGTTCCTCAAAGAGTTCAATCGTATTTGACCAGCTCCGTGATGTCCCGAACAACCAGAACCTTTGCCTCCTCCGGTGTTCCGTACAGCTTAATGAAGACCTTTGTGGTCCACGTAGAGTGGATCTTCTGCTTCCTCAGGAACCGGGCCTTCCTCGCAATGTCAGCGTTCTTCTTGATCAGGTTCTCGTTAATGAAGACATCTGACCCTTTTAGCAACCTGCCCTGTTTTAGGAGAGCAGATTTGTGTCGCCGGTTACTAAATTGCATAATAAGGACTGGTTTGTCGTTGTTACTTCTTCTCTGGAGCGGATGGCACGCTTCCTCGGTGTCACAGCCCAGCCATATCCCCTGGGACAAGAGGACAGAGGCCACTTGTTCCTCAGAGTCAGTCACGCCATGCGATGGCTCACCAGTCGGACAGGGCCCTGCCACCGCGCCGGCAGAAGAACGGGGCTTGATTCGCAATTGTTCGCATTGTTCATCCTGGTATATTGTTCTAAATCTGCCACTCGGCTCTCCAGAACACGTTTATCCTTTTCCTCGTTAAGAAGCCGCAAAGCCTTCACCTCTTCAACCGAGTCCAAAATGGACTTCTGCTGGAGTCGGATAGCGGAGGTTTCCCCAGAAAGAAAATCCAACGATTTCCTGCTTTCTTCAAGATATTCCATGGCTGGATCCTTCTTTGGTGCCATACTGGCAACAGGTAGGAGTCTGCGCAGTCAGTGGGAACTGATGTTCAGGTCCTGGGAAAGGATAGTGCCCTGGAAGCGAAAGGACTCCACAGTGTTGACTGGGGAGTCGCACAGGGTGATGGGGTGAGTGGGGCTGTGTTCTTCCTGAAGTCCACAACCATCTCCACTGTCTTAAGAGCAATGAGCTCTAAGTTGGTCTGGCTACAGGTCCCCAGGTTGTCAGCTTCCCACCTATAGTCAAACATCCCCACCAGAGATGAGCCCAATGAGGGTGGCGTCGTCTGCAGACTTCACGAGTTTGACGGAGGTATGACTGTGGGTTCAGCTGTTGGTGTACAAAGAGAAGAACAGAGGGGAAAGGACGCAGCCCTGGGGAGATCCGGTGCTAATGGACCAGGAGTCAGAGATGTCTGTTCCCAGCTTACAGTTTTTCTCAATTGCTAAAACACTAAAACCCATTGCCTGAACTAAGTTCTCAGTTGCCTGAACTCATGTAGCTAATTGTGCAGTCTGTTGTCAATACCTTAAACTATTTCACATGGTAAAACACAATTTGCAGAATCTCACTTAGACTTTTCAGCAAAACTCTAAACACATTCTCTTTCTCAAAACACATTCTGCACTCTCAAAACACATTCTGCACTCTAATGCACATGTCATCCATACTGGTAAACACAAATGGCAACAATCACATACAAATAGAGAAAACATGTCATTGACAAAACACAACCACTCAAAATGTATTTCACTTGTTTCAAATGATGCGACACAACCAATATAAGCCAGTTCAGAGAGCAAACAGGTTGTTGAAGGTGGGAAAATATTGCTTGTGATGTCGACGAAGTGCTCTGGCCAGACCCAGCCCAAAGACAAGAAGAAGCACATTAATCACGTTTACTCCTTAGATTTTTGTCCCTTTTAGTATTCTATTCTGTAGTACAGTGCATTGTAGGCTGTATCAGGGCTGGACTGGGACAAGAAATCAGCCCTGGCATTTTTAGCCATGGCAGCCCACCAAGATTATTTATACGATATGCGGAGGCACACAACATACCAGAGGATATATGCGCATATTGTGCTGTTTCAACAATTAAAATAAAGCGCAGTAGCCTACATGGATGAGAGTAACCATGTTGAAAAATGCATACACTCTTTCACTATACTTACAGAGACTTTCATCTTTGGAGAGATGGCTACAATGCCACAATACCCATCTTGAAGTGAAAGTGGTTGTCAAAGAAACATTGCTAGAGATGCCTTTTCAGTGTTTAATGAAAATACTGTTTATACAAACGTGTACATTGTTTATAAAAATAGAAATTAAACAATTAGGTACGATCATAATTTTAATCTTTTATATAATAGCCCAAAATAACCTTTTGTTCTTTCAATGGCCACATGTAAAAACAGGAGTGGAGATTAAAAAAGCTGTCTTCCCTCAAGGAGGTGATCAACACTTGCTCTGGAGCAGTTTAATACATATGCCTCAGCACACTGTCTATGTGCCATGCCTCTCTCATGCTCCTCTATTCTTTGGTGCACATGCCTCCAGTCTGTCATGCCTCCAATGAAAGAACTTGGGTCATTGGGCTTGCTAAAAGCAAGGCAAAGAAAACAAAATAAAGCATTACGTTCATCACTATAAGTCAGCCATTTCCATGCCATGTCGTCCGTTCTTGTGAAGAGCCTCTGGATGACAGGGTTTGTGGCATTCTGCTGTGGGTGAAACTTAAAGAATTCCTGCCTTTTTGTGGAATGAGGGCGGCTAAAATAGTCTACAACTGCCTGATCTTCCTGTGACTCCTCCACTCCTACTCCAACAGTCTGACTTGACTAAACATAGAGAAAGAGAGAGAGACAGGAGCATTAATTTCACTAGTGTTATTTCTCTGGTTACCTACTAATGAATAATCATTATTAGCAATTAGAAATAGCAATATTTCACTATTACATGATAATAAATAATAACTGTAAGCTATAACACCTGCAAACTATAACATAATAGCAAGCAAGCTAAAATAACACTGTAAATTGGACACAAAGTCTACTCATAGCGCACACACACACACACACACAAAAGAAATATTAGAACACATGTTTTCTCCAGGGAATACATGTTTGTCTAAATTTTGTTTATTAAGCTGGCTCACAAACAAGTTTTATCTATGTTTTCATGTCCCAAAAAAGCTGTTTACCCATAAAGCCTAATAAATTAATAAAGCAATTAAACACTGACAGCTTCCTCACATTAATGTTGTTCAAATAGCAATAGCAAAGTGATGCTCTTTCAATACACAGTCAACAGAGCTATTTAACTCCCCAAAGAAAAGCTAGCAAATGTTTAGTGGGCTAACTGTTGTGTTAGCTAAAATAGCCACTTTGACCGGGCTCAGTCTAGATTACTCTGTACAACATGTTGTTATAACGCAGGAGCTAACTGTTAGGAAACTACATACTGTGTTAAAGTTTAGGAATCTAGCTTAACAAATATTTCTTTATCAACACAAACTTAAATTTCAACTTCTTACCGCCGCCACTTCGTCTGAGGCTGAGCTCGGCCCCGGGGCCGGGCCGCCGCCAGCGCCACCCATCTCTGCGCTTGGCCTCGGCCGCCATTCAGTCACCTCTCCGTCCCCATCATCACCGACATCCTCCTCAGCCTCCGCCGCCGCAATTTCCACCGTCGCAGGTGCTAATGAAGCCGGGCCAGCTGTCGCGGCAAACATGTCCGATATTTTAGCACATGTTGCAGAGTTTGCCTCTAGGGCTTTTCTCTTTTTATCTCGGACTTTCTCCGCGCCTCCTTTCCGTTTTTTCTCCATTTTTCTGTCAGTGTCAATAAGTGACGTGACGTGACTGATTGACAGCCGAGACCCAAGGGCGGGACCTCGGCCCTCTGCTGTGTATGTGATTGGGCCAGGCCCAGCATAGAACTAATCATAATGAGTAATTGCCTGAGACCGCCAGGGACAAAGTATTTTTTTTAAACTTTCAGGTGAAGTTGACAGCCTGCCTGGCCTGCACGCACCTATGTGCCATGGGGGACCTCGGCCCTCGGCCTCGGCTGTGTGACTTGGCCGGGCCGGGCCGGGCCAGGCCGGGTCCATAAAAAAAAAAAAATTGTAATAATTATATATTTTATTTTATATATATATTTTTTTTTTTTAATGGACCCGGCCCGGCCCAAAATGCCTGCCGGCCCACCGGGCATTGCCCGGTACGCCCGATGGCCAGTCCAGCCCTGGGCTGTATACTGTACAATAAAAAAATTGTATGGCCCTGAACATTGTGCTTTCCATTTGTTACAGTAACAGTACTGACTGCTCAATAGATTTTGACTGGTTGCAGGTTCAACAAAGAACAAGAGCGAGTTGTGAGTAGTGAGATGCAGGGTACAGTATTGTATAGGGGTACAAGGAGGAGAAAGAACAAACAAAATTGCAAAGAGCAAGGTAGAGAGTAGTAATGTCTGATCAATTTTGAGCTACTAGGATAGAACATGTTTTCGTTCATTAAAAGACAATGACGGATAAATACAAAATTTGTTTTGAGATTAAAAATATACTTCTCCCTGACAACTACATTTTGAACAATGTGTTTTCAATTTTTTGGTGTATTGTTCACTGACTGCTTGATAGTGTGTACATTTTGATCACTTTGTTTATGATTTGAGAGCAGAGTGTTGGACCCTGGCGTAGGATACTGGAGAGTCCAGGTGCTGGGGGTTGGAGGGCCATGTTGACTGTGTCGTCTAGAGACCTGTTGGCTTTGTAGGCTAACTGCAGGGGGTCCAGGAGAGGGTCTGCGATAGCTTTGAGATGTGCCAGCACAATGGGCCGTCAGAAAGAGATCTAATCCATGTCAATGTACCAGGATTACAAGGTAATATCACTTAATGTGAATGGGTTACATAATCCTGTGAAAAGAAGCAAAGTTATTGCGAAAATGAAAAGGGAAAGTTTAAAGGTCATTTTTTGGCAAGAGACACACCTCTCTGATGCAGAGCACAAAAAAATAAAAAAGATGGGGTTTATGAATACGTTTTACTCCTCGCATAAATCAGGGTGTAGGAGGGGTGTGGCCATTTTACTTCCTAATAAAATAGATATCCAACTAACAGCTGAAATCAAAGATAGGGAAGGTCGCTTTATACTTATTAGAGGTAAGATAGACCACAAAGAAGTGACCTTACTAAATGTGTACATGCCTCCAGGACAAGATAGGTCACTCTATCAAAAAATATTCAATCTAGTAGTACAAGAGGCATCAGGAATAGTAATCTGTGGGGGTGATTGGAATGCTCAGTTACATTTTTACAGCCTAAAAATTAATTATGCGAAAACTTCTAAAATAATCTGGTATGATAGATGTATGGAGAGACTTACACCCCTCGGAAAAACAATTTACCTATTACTCATCTTGCCACAAAGAATATTCTAGGTTAGATTATTTCTTTATGTACACTGTGGATAGACACAGGATAAGTGCCTGTAAAATAGGTATTCGAGATGTTTCAGACCACTCAGGGGTGTATCTCACACTTCACCTGGATAATAAAAAGGATTCACTATGGCGCCTCAACCCGAGTTTAATGAACAAAAAAGTTGAACAAAAAATGACAATGGAACAGTTTCACCTAATGTTTTGTGGGATGCTTGGAAAGCGGTAATAAGAGGAAAACTTATAGCCTTCTCTGCCTATAGGAAAAAGAGTAAACAAAACATCTACTAGAATTACAGGCTAAAATGAAAGACTTAGAAATTAAACATTCTACCCACAAGAACCCACAAGTATTGACGCAACTAAAATGTGTCAAACAGGAAATAAACAAGATCTACAATGAACAAAATGAGGTAAAAATGAGATTTAGCAGACAAAAATACTATGAATCAGGTCCCAAGGCTATGAAGCTTCTCTCTTGGAGACTACGTAAACAACAAACCGAGAGGACTATTTATAAAATAGGGAATACGAGAAATAACACAATGTGTTACAAGCTAGAGGATATACAACAATCTTTTGAGAATTATTATAAAGACTTATATAGCCAGCCTGAAACGGCAGATACTTTGAAGATAGAACCATTTTTGAAATCTCTGGATCTTCCCTCTATTGGTGACCAGCAAAATAATATTTTGACCTCAGAAATAACCATTGCTGAGCTAGACAAAGCGATTTCATGACTGAAAGCTAATAAAGCGCCTGGGTCTGATGGCTTCATCAGTGAGTGGTATAAAGCCTTTAAACCTGAGTTGGCACCACTGCTCCTTAAATGTTTTGACTACACTCTTAAAGAGGGACAGACACCCAAATCATGGAGTGAGGCAGTACTAACAATAATTCATAAAGAGGGCAAAGACAAAGGGGAATGTAGTTCATATAGGCCTATATCTATTTTAAATACTGATTATAAGCTATTTGCATCAGTTATGGCTAAAAGGGTCGAACATATTGTCTCGGAAATGATGAGTGAAAAACAAACACAGGACAATATTCGGCGCACCCTGCATGTGGTTGACTATGTGATTAAGGAAAACATCAGTGCATCATTGATCAGCCTGGACGCAGAGAAGGCGTTCGATTCAGTTGGGTGGGGCTATCTTTACAAGGTGTTAGAGCGATTTGGCTTCAACAAAATATCTCTTTATACTCGTCCCCTACAGCCAGAATAAGAATTAATGGGCACCTGTCCCACCCCATCAAATTAGAGAGAGGGTGCCGCCAGGGTTGCCCACTTAGCCCTGCCCTTTTTGCGTTCTTTATAGAGCCCTTGGCTCAAGCTATGAGGGAAGATAAAGGGGATTTGTATAGGGGGTACTGAATACAAAACAAGCTTATTCGCGGATGATGTTCTGATGACTATGAGTGCCCCAGAGAAAAGTATTCCCAAATTAATGTCTCTTTTGGAATTGTTTGGCACTTACTCAGGATATAAATTGAATACGAATAAATCCCAAATACTTTGTTACAACTTCAATCCGAATGATGAGATGCAAAGTAAATACGACTTTAAATGGAACGCTACGGCTGTTAAATATTTGGGTGTGTGGATCCCAAGGGACATCTCTAAAGTCTATGAAAGCAACTATAGCACTGTTACTAAGTCAATTAAAGCAGACCTTAGTAGATGGACTGTACTACCCCTGGATATGTCAAATAGAATTGAAACTGTTAAGATGGTTGTGCTCCCCAGGCTTTTGTACCTATTCCAGTCTCTTCCTGTTGCTATTCCCCCTACTGCCTTTAATGACTGGAATAGAATGATCTCAAGGTTTGTGTGGAATAGCAAAAGACCCCGGATTAAATTTAAAACCCTACAACTTCCCAAACACAAGGGCGGTTTTGCCCTAATCTCTCGGATATATAAGGAACTGCATAATTCAAAAGACCAGTCCACTGACCATGTCAGACAAAAATGGGAGAAGGAATCGGGCCTGGAGATAACTGAAGAAGAATGGAGTGATATTTGGGAAAACCAGGTGAAAACTACCAACTCAAGATCTTGGCGTGAATTTTCCTGGAAGAACACAATACGTTCCTTTGTGACTCCAAAAATTCAATACATGCAGCAGGGATCTCAGGGCCAGAGTGGATGTTGGAGGCAGTGCAGTAAACCCATGGCTGATCATTTTCATATATTCTGGGACTGCTCTTTTATCCAGCCATTTTGGGATGAGATTTCCAAAGAAATAAGTTAAATTTTTGGAATTAAAGTTGCTAACTCCTTTGTTATACTATACCTGGGCAAACTACCGGACAACCTTATGACCCATGACGAATATCTCTTCAAAATCCTTCTTGTTGCATGTAAGAAAGCCATCACCCGGAAGTGGCTAAGGGAAGAGCCACCCTCTAAAGACGAATGGGACGAATATTGTCAACGAAATAAACTATATGGAGAGACTGACCTTTTCCCTAAGGCTACAGCTTGACCGCTATATCAAGGCCTGGAAAAAATGGTCTGACCACTGTGAGGAATGTAGCCCACTCTAATTATACATTTTCCTGTCCTTTAAAAAAAAAAATATTATTGTTCTTGAACTCTGATGTACTTATATTCTAGTATGGCCCATGCTTGCCCTACGTGTTCTTTGTCTGTTTGTTTGTTATCGCTAAACCTGAAAAACAAATAAAAAGAAAGTTTCAAAAATAAAAAATATAAAAGCAGCCGTAAACCAAGATGCGCATATGCCTCCTGGTGAAATGGCAGCCGTAACACGAGCAAGACAAAGACATAGGCCAAAGGATTTTTGCCACAAGGATCACACTTTTTGAGTTGAAAACAAGAAATCATTACGCGTTACAGATTAAGCAACCATGCAATATTACAGTTACTGGAAACGAATCTCCGACTCGTTCACATTCCATTTCAGCAGTAAACTCCTCTCTACATTACAAATATTGGCATTCATGGATCATTTCAAACAATTATTGCTGTTTTGACTTTGGTGGCTGATGCTTGATAGAAAGAGAAAAGGAGGAAAAGGCGCATTCAATTGCGCGTTTAAATGCTCGCAATGTACAGTGTAGTGGGCGGAGAAAGGCGCTGTTTACCCGATGACCTGCGGGTTTCGTAAATACGATGTAAACTGGAGTATCACAGCGTGTGCAATCTGCGGGTTGGCCATGGCGCTAATAACGCGTCGTTTGCAAATATACATACACGAGGCCCTGAGTTTCTCCGGCAATTTGGCACACTCCAGTACAGGGAGTCAGATGGCTGAGCGGTTAGGGAATAGGGCTATTAATCAGAAGGTTGCCGGTTCGATTCTCGGCTGTGAAAAAATACATTGTGTCCATGGGCGAGGTACTTCACCCTACTTGCCTCGGGGGAATGTCCCTGTACTACCAAAAATAATTAGCAATTCCTGGTCTAAACAATAGGTTTGAAGGTAATATAGGCTAGTTAAACAAACAACCCATTTCTGGGGCAGCCGCAAGCACACCACACAATTTCCACATAAATTGTATCCTTTCAGTATAGTGATGTGTAGTCTATAGGAGATGATTGTCTGGCAATTAGGTATTGCTGTATTGTGATACATCATTATCAAGGGCAATGTATCAATATTGTATCGTGAGTTACTCTGTGATTCCCACCCCAACTAGTGAGAATGTCAGAGAGAGAGGGGGGGGGGGAAAGAGAGAGATAGGGGTTGATATACGGTGTTGAAACTGAAGCGTGATTGTGAGAGACAGACTATTGGTGAATACAGATAGTGAGAGAGAAATAAAGAGATGGGGGTTGAAATTGGGAGTTGAAGGCACACACTAAAACTAACAAGTAAAGGAGGGGGGCCAAGACTCAAAATTGTATGTGCGGTAACCATGGTGATGTGACAGCACTGGCTCCTGATGCTGAGAGGGTGATATCCCTTAGAGGATGATTCCATGGATAGATGTGTGTTTGTGTTTTAGAACTAGATGTTTTCACACATGCAGTAGGCCTAGTCATTGCGTTACTTCTTTTAGCCTCAAAGTTAGACTTTATGGACTACAAAGATCCCAAGCTTGGTCAGCTCACCTCAAACTTTTGCCTGAGTTCCAGGTTGACATCATCCTTTTCAGGGATGGGGACATTGTAGTACTCTCCCTCTTCCTGGTTAAGCATCTTATACCTGTAGGTGCAGGGGGGGACAGGGGCGGAGTGAGGTGCAGGAAGGGACAGGATAGTGTAGGGGGGTACAGAGGGGGATACAGAGGGGGACAGAGAGGTGTTGGGTGGCGCAGGGAGGGCACAGGGAGGCAGGGGGACAAGGAGGCAGTGTGTCTGTCAATGTTTTAATCAATCCACTCATCCAATCTTATCTAGCCATTCATATAACACACAATTTGTCTATGAATCTAATGAAGTAGCAATAAACACAGTCGCTACTATTAACCAGCTTTTATTTGGGGCCATTTGTCCTCAGATGGACATTTCCCCAGTTATGAGTGCAGTGTGTATCCGTTGCTGAGAATACTGGATGGATGGAGTTCCAAACACTGGTGTCTGACAGAGCATGTCTCTTCATAGCTGGCAGCTGGGATGCCTTACGCCATCTGGTTTCTGTCAAAACAAGTGCTTGGCTAGGGTTTATCAGTGAGAGACAGACCAGGGGCCTGCACTACGAATCAAGATCAACATGATCTGGATTACTTTCAGTTACCCGGCAACGGGAAGCCTAACAATCGCAGTCACGATAAGCGGTACTACGACGGCGGTTATCAACTCTCTAACTCAACCCAGATCTTTCCAATCTAGAGATGTGCGCGTTCACATAAAGGGGCGGTGTTTGCATCGTATGTCCAATCGCAAACTTGGATGAAACAAGAGCTACATATTTCACGCAGGAGGAGTAGACAATAATCTTACAAACTTTGTCTACTCCTCCTGCGTGAAATATTGTAATTCAAGCATATCAGGAATACAGACATATAATATAGGCAAAATTCAACAAAGTCGCTGCTGCCAAGCTGGCAAAAAATAGCATACGCTGTAAATGCGTAAGCTACATGACTTATTGAAGATGTGACCATAATTACACGGGTGCATTCCACAACGTTAAACTTTTGTTGCCGTATTATTTTAGTTGCAACCCTGCAGTGGCAAACGATCTTGGGAGCAAATGCAAAATAAATATAAAACCATAATTCAAAACGGTAAGTAGCAGTAGGCAATACTTGCACATATTTTAAGGCCAACAAGTACAAGGCTGAATTGCCTGAATTAGTCCCTTTTGTAGGATATTGTATAGCTACAAAAGGCCTTTAGAACAATGAAATTGCCTGCAGCCAACAGGAAGAAAGATTAGGCAACTGGTGGCAGCAGGTTGGAAGCCCAGGCATATGTATGTTTCAAGTCATCTATGTGACCATGTTCATTCAACAATTATTTATGAATATTGTACGAGTGAAATGTATTAATGTTCTCTGCAGTAACAGGAACTACAGTGGTGTTGCTGCCACCACCCACTGTTGTCCCACTGTGCCGTACAGAGGTAACAGTAAAACTAATAGTCATACGCCAGTATGTATGCCATATGTGGTTGATGAATATTGATCAAATATACCATTTACTTTCTCAAGTGGAGGTCCTAGATGATCAGGAAACTGTGTCTGCCTGCTCATTTTGGGGGTACACTTTTGAGTTTTATTTACCACTTGCAACACAGATGGTGAGTGTGTGAACATGTGGCTGTGATTGAAGTTTGTCTGTAATGACTTACTAATGGTGGTGGTCTCAACATAAGACACAAGTCCTTAAAGTGCTCATTTCAAATATGACTCAATTGATTACATTTCTATGGTGTTGAACTCAGCAGGAAGAGGAACTTCTTCCTCCCCCTGAGCCTAGGGCCTCCACTTTAAGGCCAGGACAAAGACACAAGGTATAAGCAAAAAACCACAGTAGTCAAATGGACACCTTCAACTTTCTCCAAGTGTGCCTTGCAAAGGGACAATGTTCTTCATTTGTTTCAGGTTGGAGCAGACAATGTGAGGGCCCTGTATAAAAGAACCCTGGAGCTCGATTATAAGAGGCTTTTAATTAAAAAAACAAGGCTGGAGACAGAAAAACTGGAATATGAGAAGAGATCATACATGACTGAATGAATGACACTAAACTTAGTTACACTGACATATTTTTCTGTGTTCCTAGGGGAGGGAGAACACATGAGGATGTATTTGTTCAACTTTTGTCTACGTTTTGATCTTTTTATACCTAAGGGAAGTGTGTGCTGACATGACACTGGCTGTGTGTGTGTGTTGAGATTGGCTGAGTTGCGATCATTCTATTTAAAAAAATCAACTGGACATCTGATTGGTTGGATTGAGGGGCACTGACCATCCACAGGCAGGGGACTTGATGAGCTCGGATACGCCAAAGGACATGGAACCCATAAAGTCGTTCCTAGTGGTGCGGTCCCAGTCCCACACCTCCACAGACAATCTGCGGTCCTTATCCATCACCTTCAGCTTACTGGGGGGAGTGGGGAAGGCACAGGGTGAGAGGACACACACAAACGTGCATATCGTACTGAAGACTCATGCTCACACACATGCACACACACATACTGTATTGTGTTCTATAAACTCACTGGTTGTTTTCATTTCCCTTCAGCTTACTGGAAACACAAAGGACATGAAGTAAGAACACACACCTGCACACACGCATGCACACCCACACATGCTGAACTCACAAAGTGAAGGACTCATTCCAGGTGGGGTTTAGTGAGGAGCGAATTGTCCTGGTCTTCTGCTTGGTCTCGTTCTTGGGGTCAGGGATCAGTTTGAGCTTCACGTAGGGGTCCGACAGACCGTTGGGATCCATGGGGATTAGGTTCCTGGCCTCACCCACTGTGGAAAGAAGGGGAGAGAGGAGAGAGTTATTATTGGGGTGGGCTTCCCTTCGGCGAGCACAAACCATTGTTATCTCACAAATATATTTGTTATTATTTGTATTTATTTTTGCCCCCCTAAGGATCCGGAAATATTTGGACTACATAGACAATGTAGGTGTCAAAAGTTTCGTCTTGCTAGCGATTGCGTTGCTTGTATTGGGATTTACGTTCCGTTGCACAGTTAAAGGTTTTTGTGGCGACAAAGTGCCTTTTGTCGACGAAGGGTAACTTGTGCTAGCTACGTCACCATGTCAACACACGTTAGCAACGATGCATGGATACAACGTGATAGAGACGCAAATTGGAACTTGGATTACAAGTGAAAAATACCACCCCCAAAAAATCACAACCATTTGGCTTTGTAGAGAAAGCGATTTTGGGTGGAAATGCAGTCTCTGATTTTTAATTTAGGTTGTGACAGTCTTTGAAATTTGAGCGAGTGCGGGTCGCCCGTGAGACCGCCTAGTCTTTTAGGCGGCAGCCATGCTAGAACGCGTCATAGTAGTATTTTCGTAGCTAATTTTATAGTTCAATTTTACACTAAATAACAGAAAGAGGGAAATATTATGACGATATGACTATTGTGAAAACAGCCAGGTGGTGAGATTTTAATATAGGTTGCTGTAAAAACGTTGATTTGTTGGCTACGTGAGAGCCTGTCAGCCTCCATTGACGATTGAGGCAGCAACAACAGTGTTGTCAACACTCGATCTGTGTCTGGTGAGTATTTTCTTAATTTCGTACCAGGGTCAATTCTACATGTAAATGGACAGCAGTGTTTTAAAGATATGTCGATTGCGAAGACAGCCAGCGGGTCAGCATAGTTTGTTATTTGTGTAAAACTTGGAATTTGAGTGAGACCGCGTCTTGTTTTGACGTTAGCCTCAGTCACAGACTCGGCTCGCCCACTGGTATGTAGTAGGCTACAGTACTGTCTTCAATGCCACAGCTATGGCTAAACTTTTATGTCTTATTATACGGCTGTTCTTAATGCTGTAGAATGCTCCATTCACTTGAATGGGGCTTCCCAACATTCTGCGGTGAACAATTTCTCATATTTGACCGCTGTCAAGGGAAGTGGCTTTTTTGCCTCGGATTCACGTCTTTCGTAGCACTCCGCAAATAGTCCGGTAACTTTTCAACCCCAGCGTACTCTGTTGCTTAAGAATTATTTGGTTTTGGATTGCACATGTGCGTGACAGAAAGACCTATGATTTGTTGGATGATCTGCAGAGGTATCCATTGATACAGGTATACTGTATCATGCTGGCATGTTTGCCTGACAACCAACAGGCCCCAAAACACCTGGGGCCTGTACTACGAATCAAGATCAACATGCTCTGGATTACTTTCAGTTACCCGGCTACGCGAACCCTAACGGTGCGTTCACACTGCAGCGGGGCGGGCAGAGCGGGGCGTCGGCTTCCCATTCATTTTCAATGAAACCAGGCGTTGACGCCCGCGTAGGGCATTGTGGGAAGGTGAGCGGGGCAGCAACGCTCGCATAGGGCATTGTGGGAAGGCGAGCGGGGCAGCGAAAGTTGGATTTTCTGAACTTTATGTAAATGAGGAGCGTGAAAACGCCAGCGATGGCCAATCGGGTTGGTTTCTTGTTTCTTGTAACGTAGCAACTGTTGGTAATGGTAAACATTTCTAGGTTTTACAATTTTCAAGATGGAAGAGCAACTCATCGTATGTGTCTTCATACCCAGTATTGTATGATACGTCTATGTTAGATTACAGAGACGTAAACAAAAAAAAATATGCCTGGCGCAGGGTTGCTGAGGTTGTCGGCGTCCTTGGTTTGTTGTATTTTGTACTTAAATTCAGTTTCTTCACATTACGTAACTTTCTTCTGTGCTAGCTGCATAGTCTAGCTAGCTCACCCGGCACACTATTGACATTCAACGCTGAAATGCTGGCTGGCGGCCACTCGCTATCCATACAGTGAATGTGTAGAGGCAAGTCATAATCTAGCGAATGATTTGCACAGATTTTGAGTAATATAATAAAAGGTTACACATGTCAACGTTTATGTCTGATGCATCTTTTTTTCCAGCCGGAAAAAGACCCGTTACATAGAGTGCGGGTGGCATTTAATCTTTCACTCGGCCTAAAAAAAGTGTGGAAAAAGATAACCTATTGTGTGCTGAAGATAAGATCATGTCAGATCTAGAAAGAGTGTCGGATTCTTGCTTAATGTGTGTAAAAGTTGTATTTTGTCTGCACATTTGCCATGACATTATAGAACTACAACAGTGATTTAAGAGAACTACAGCTCTGAATGAATCTGTCTGGCACGCCCCCGAGCGTGGTGCACTGTGGGAAGGCCGGCGGTGCTGAGCGGTAAAAAAGTCTGCAGTGTGAACGCACCGTTACTCAACCCAGATCTTTCCAATCTAGAGACTTGCGCGTTCACATAAAGGGGCGGTGTTTGAACCGTATGTCCAATCGCAAACATGGACGAAACAAGAGCCGCATATTTCACGGAGGAGGAGCAGACAATCTTACAAACTTTGTCTACTCCTCCTGCGTGAAATATTGTAATACAAGCATATCAGGAATACAGACATAATACAGGCAAATTTCAACAAAGTCGCTGCTGCAAAGCTGGAAAAAAATTGCATACGCTGTAAATGCGTAAGCTACATGACTTATTGAAGATGTGACCATAATTACACGGGTGCATTGCACAACGTTAAACTTTTGTTGCTGTATTATTTTAGTTGCAACCCTGCAGTGGCAAACGATCGTGGGAGCAAATGCTAAATAAATATAAAACCATAATTCAAAACGGTAAGTAGCAGTAGGCAATACTTGCACATATTTTAAGGCCAACAAGTACAAGGCTGAATTGCCTGAATTAGTCCCTTTTGTAGGATATTGTATAGCTACAAAAGGCCTATAGAACAATGAAATTGCCTGCAGCCAACAGGAAGAAAAATTAGGCAACTGGTGGCAGCAGGTTGGAAGCCCAGGCATATGTATGTTTCAAGTAATCTATGTGAACATGTTCATTCAACAATTATTTATGAATATTGTAGGAGTGAAATGTATTACTGTTCTCTGCAGTGACAGGAAATACAGTGGTGTTGCTGCCACCACCCACTGTCGTCCCACTGTGCCATACAGAGGTAACAGTGAAACTAATAGTCATACGCCAGTATGTATGCCATATGTAGTTGCTGAATATGGATGAAATATACCATTTACTTTCTCAAGTGGAGGTCCTAGATGATCAGGAAACTGTGTCTGCCTGCTCATTTTGGGGGTACACCTTTGAGTTTTATTTACCACTTGCAACACAGAGGGTGTGAGTGTATGAACGTGTGACTGTGATTGAAGTGTCTGTAATGACTTACTAATTGTGGTGGTCTCAACATAAGACACAAGTCCTTAAAGTGCTCATTTCAAATATGACTCAATTGATTACATTTCTATGGTGTTGAACTCAGCAGGAAGAGGAACTTCTTCCTCCCCCTGAGCCTAGGGCCTCCACTTCAAGGCCAAGACAAAGACACAAGGTATAAGCAAAAAAACACAGTAGTCAAATGGACACCTTCAGCTTTCTCCAAGTGTGCCTTGCAAAGGGACAATGTTCTTCATTTGTTTCAGGTTGGAGCAGACAGTGTGAGGGCCCTGTATAAAAGAACCCTGGAGCTCGATTATAAGGTTTTTAATTAAAAAAACAAGGCTGGAGACAGAAAAACTGGAATATGAGAAGAGATCGTACATGACTGAACAACACTAAACTTAGTTACACTGACATATTTTTCCTGTTCCTAGGGGAGGGAGAACACATGAGGATGTATTTGTTAAACTTTTGTCTACGTTTTGATATTTTTATACCTTTTTGAGGCTTTTTTGTTGTGCCTTTTGAATCTTTTGTGGGGGTTTTCACCACTTCTCTCTTTCAATGTCCTATTTATTATTTTTGAAAAATGCTATAAAAGTGAATGAAACATCAACAATCAATGAAAATAGTGAAATGATCATTTATGTATCACTTGTGAAGAGCTTTGTACAGATACCCATTGTTCTTTTTGGTTTGAAAGGTTTTGGTTGAAAGAAACCCCAATTTCTGATATGGAAATGATTAGAAAATGGGTCAAAGCAACCCAAGGACAAAAGGGTTAAGGGGAGACACAGTGAATAGGGATAACATACAACATGAAACCTCCCAAGTTGATAACTAATAGTATGTCAAATAATGTTTTCATTACTAGTTTCCTGTAAATGTAGGCCTATGTTTAAATTAGCAAATGATGACATTGTAAAATATGATATTATTTGCATACATTTCCAGAGCAGAAATCAGAACATTGAGTGAAAAACCTCCTTTCATTTTGTCGACATATTAGGAGTCCAAAGTTTTTACAAAGGGCACTTTGGATATATATTTTTCATCATAAAATCCGTTCAAAATTGCGCGGCAGACCGTGTTCTTGCTCAGGTTCTCCACATCACCCACACTATAAAACTAGCTACCCATAGCTAAATAATGAAACGCTATGCATTCAGTCTGTGGGACTGAGTGCACAGCTTCAATGCGTCGCATTGGCAACATACGGCTCAAGAAGCTGGCAATATACGTAATTCCCTCTGCTAAGAATCTATATCTTTCAGAAATATACTCATGAGGGAATGCAAAAGGGTTTTGTCGGTCTCTAAATGTTCTGGCTCTTCTGAACGCACCTCTCACTACAGTATCAGCGCACCAAGCTGCACAGGATCTACTATAAACGGTGACGACATTATCGTCAAGAATTAGTTAATGGGCGGGGTTTTCATACCGGTTGATCTCTGATCTCCAACTTATCCTGCTCCCGACCAGGTTAGCCGTTCAGCATGTGTTACCATGGCGATCTACCCCGGTAACAAGTGATCCACCGTCGTAGTACAGAAAACCCTGGGTTGAACCTGAAGTTACCTCGCTAACGCCAAATCTTGATTCGTAGTACAGGCCCCTGGCATCACATAACAACAGAAACAAACATCTACAATCAGCTGACCACTGACGTGCTCATATATCTTCTTTAAAAAATAAGAGAGAATCTTTTAGAAAATCCTTGGATTAGGTTGGGTGTTTGCATATTGTACTATATAATATAGTCAAAATAAACAAGCCCTATCTCGACCCCCGAACTGAAATAGACGATGGTAGACTGTCTCTGTTGTCTCTAGTTAGAATTACAGAATCCCAGACAGTCTCTAGTTAGAACACTTCAGCATATTCACTTATGAGACGCAGTCAAAACCATGAAATCTTCCTGCATTGCTCAAGTGCTCAACTGACAAAAGTATCAACGAATGTTGAAGGCACTGGTGTAGATGGTACTGTATAGCTCTCTATGCCTCCTTGCTGGCATGGCAACGGTAAGCACTGTTGTTATCACCAAGGAAACCCTTTCAAAAAAAAAAACATATTAAAAAATTCTTAAATTCTGCTGAGAGAGATTGTGAGACAAGAGACATGGGTCCTGTATAAAGTCTTCTATTACAGCAGAGACAGTCTAGGGCAGGGGTGCTCAATTGGCAGACCTCGGTTTGTGTCTGTGTTCTATCTGGACCTAGATTCGTTTCTCAAAAGTAAATTAAATACTGATGAAGCAACCGTGATTTTCAATGAACACATTAAAAGTTCTGAAACAGTCCCAGACAGCGCTCCATACTACAATGTGTTCTCCAATCACGTGTTATTTAAATCACTTCACGAAACAGACAATCAAGTTTATCAAATCTGAAGTTTACAATGCATGTTAGAAGAGAGACAAGGAGAGAAGCAAAAGCAGAAGCGAGAGAAGCAAATGCAGAAGCGAGAGGTTAAGTTGTAGAATGGTGTGCGCAAAAGTCAGAAAAGTTGATATAGAAAATCGAACTTTAAAAGAGGAGTGGACAGACAAGTATGCCTTTATAATTCCCGCAGCAAGTGTCAGTACTTTGTTTATTAGCTGTAGGGCCTCCATATACAAGTCATACCAAAATCCAAATCATAACGCACATTAGACTTTTTAATGGTTTGGGCCTTTGGGGGAAGAACATTTTGTCAGTGGACCTCTTTGAATTATATTTGTGCATCCCTGGTCTAGGGTCCTCTACTTCTAACTAGAAACAGCAGACACAGACTAGGGTCCTCTATTTCTAACTTAATACAGTCTATGGTCCTCTATTTCTAAGCAGAGACAGCAGAAACAGTCTAGGGTCCTCTATTTCTAACGAGTAACACAGCTTAAGGCAGTGTTTCTCAAATTTTTTCAGACGAAGGACCACTCAGCCAATAAATAAAAACTTGCGGACCAGCTAACTACATTTACATTACATTTACATGTATTCATTTAGCAGAGCGACTTCCAAGAGAGAGCTTTACAAAGTGCATAGGTCACTGATAATAACAACAAGACAGCCCCAAAGCATTGCGGGTAGCCAAAACAAGAAGCACACATTGTGAACAACCCAAAAATAAGTGCCAAAGGGAAAAACCCTAAGAGCATGTAGTTAAGCAAGTTACAATTAAACAACATGAATCTGTAAGTGCAAGTATACCTGTAGAAAAGCAAGCAACAGTAAAATAAAATAAAAATAAGGAACTAAAATGTAATATTTTCCAGCGAATACAACCGTTTAAATCAGCTACCACTAACCAACAAGAGCAACAAGTCTCTAAGCAAGAGTCATTGTGATCCTTGAGGAAACTAGCATTGGGTTCAGCAAACCATTCCTAAGTACCGTTGTACTCCCGTTGTACTAACTAAATAGAATATCCCCGGAACAACAGGCCTCCGCTCCTACCCAGACCTGGCACCATTCAATTGTTAGCAGCACATGATTTTCTAAGGGATATTGAATTTTGCTAATTATGATTTCCGCTAAGAAAAAAATAAAAGTTTTGAGACTGTTTGATGATCCGAGCGTTCAACAGGCACAGACCCAGACATTGTAAACATTCAATTTCCATTTGATTTCCACACTTAATGCAAACATTTTTGGACATTATTTGAGTGCAGAATCGTTTTTCGAGCTTTGTTTTTCAATTGTAAAACCTTGTCTAGTGATGCCATTGCTCCGGCCCTGCTCCCATCCATCCTCCCTGACGCGTATCGTTACGGTTGTGCCCAGGGGCGTTTCTACACGGGGGCCTACAGGGGCTGGTGCCCCTGTAAAAATGTCCCTGGCCCCCCCTGTGGCCCCCCTGACCTGACAAAGAAATAACAAAAAAAAAATTGTTGGTTTTTTTTTACACGTTTTTCTTCTTCTAGTAGTCATCATGAACCGAGGAAGGGATATTGCAGCCTTTTTTGCCCCAGTAAATAAAGAAGTTAGAGAAACATATCAAGGTATTGAGAGAGCTGAGGAGCTGGAAGAGGGAGAGCCAGAGCATTTAGTATGATTTTAATGTAAAGCAAATTTAAGTATTTAATGTTTAAATATAATTTGTTTCCGTTTTTTAATGTGCCCCTCTGATTAAACACTGGCTCCCCTGGTAAAATTAGTCTAGAACCGCCACTGGTTGTGCCACCCGGCTAAGCAATCAGTAGCCTATCTGAGAAAAGGTTTTTGGAAAAGAGGGCTTATGGACCCAACCAACTCTGTTTGGGAGGGGAGAACTCCCTCACATGGTACAACCCATGCAGAGGCTGCGGTGTCAGAATGCGGAACATGTGTAGCCTACTACAGCAGGTGAGATAGGTAGGGGGTGTCCGGTGAAGAAGGGTCTTTTAGATGAGGATAAGCCAATGAATATTACGACGGGACGTTGCGTTGGTACATATAGCCTACAGATTGACCGGTCATTCTGCACAACACTATAACATATATGGCCCTATCTTGCACCCAGCGCAATTGACTTTGTCAACAACGCAAGTGTCATTCCTAGTTTGCACTCGATGCCCAAACCACAGCCATTAGTAATGTAGCTCCTTCAGACCAACCCATTTTATATTTGCGTCAGGCGCAGTCATTTATCCCGCCGGTATAATTGCAACAGCGGCAAAGTCCCGCCCACAAAGTTACTTGTGATTTGCGTTTTGATACTTGCGTTTCAGATCGTCAAAATAGGGGGATAGGCTCTCAAAAGCTTTGGTTTTCTGCACAAAGTTAAGTTCTGGTTTAGGTCTTCCTTTGCTGATTAACTCAATGTCCTCACTAACGGGAACGTTACTCGCAGCTTCACTTGTGAAGTGAACGAACAGGGGTGCGTTCGGTAAAGTTGGCATGACATTCACAGATTCAAACTTCCGGGATCAATTACTCTATAGCGAAATTTTGTTAAATCACAAATAACGCATATTTCGTACTGTAGTACGGTAAACAACAAGCTACAAAGTCATTTTCATCAAAACGAGCTGTCCTGCAACCTGAAGAAATAACATTGGTCTCTACGAGTTTAATATATGTCATAATTACTTCAATAAGCGTCATGTATCCAAAAATACTCCACACATAAAAGCCCCCCTGCTGGTTGTACTACATCACTTAACTTAGAACAAAAAGCATGTGTATCATTTGGGGGGACATTTATTGTAAAAAATACTGAATAATTGAATAATTATGTAGAATAATGTCTTCAAATCGACTTCACACATAGGTGGTTTGTTGTTGGTTGACAAAGCCATTCTGCTGAGTTCATCATCGGCAGGAAGCTCTCAACCCTACAGGACATGTACCACACACGATGCCTCAAAAAAGCTGGCAAGACCCAAAGAGACTGTTACCACCCATCCTTCCGTCTTTTTACCCCATTGCCTTCTGGCAGGCGATACCAAAGCATTTGGTTTCGCACACGCAGACTGGACAACAGTTTCTTTCCAAGGGCCATCAGGCTTCTGAATAGACATTGATATGGACACTGATACACTTCTCACTAGTCACTTTACACACTGTCACTTTCAGCTACTGGTTGCACTATCAGCAACATTGGACTATTGTACTTCACTTGTCTTAAGAACAGGTTTAGCAAGGCGGTGAGAGAGGCTAAACGACTGTACTCAGAGAGACTAGAACATCAATTCTCTGCTAATGACTCTGCTTCTGTCTGGAGAGGGCTCAGGCAAATTACCATCTTCAAGCCCAGAGCCCCCCACTCCACTAACGACTCCCGCCTGGCCAACGACCTGAATGAGTTTTACTGTAGATTTGAAAGACAATTGGACAGTCCTGAACAACCCCTTTCCACCCGTGAGGCCTCTGCCCTCCCCCCTCTACAGTGACGACTCTCTCCATTCAGGAGAGAGAAGTGAACAAACTGTTCAAGAGACAGAACCCCCGCAAAGCAGCTGGGCCGGACTCTGTCTCTCCAGCCACCCTCAAGAACTGCGCTGATCAGCTGTCTCCGGTGTTCACCTACATCTTTAACACTTCCCTGGAGACATGCCATGTGCCAGCCTGTCTCAAGTTCCCCACCATCATCCAATGGTGGGGGACTTGTATCCAAAAAACCAAGGCCAACAGGACTTAATGACTACAGACCCGTCGCCCTGATGAAGTCTTTCGAGCGCCTGGTGCTGGCACACCTTAAATCCATCACAGACCCTCTACTGGATCCCCTGCAGTTTGCCTACAGAGCCAACAGGTCTGTGGACGATGCAGTTAACATGGCCCTCCACTTCCCCCGACAGCACCTGGACTCCCCAGCATCTTACGCCAGGATCCTGTTTGTGGACTTCAGCTTTGCCTTCAATACCATCATCCCCGCCCTACTTCAGGACAAGCTCTCCCAGCTGAACGTGCCTGATTCCACCTGCAGGTGGATCACAGACTCCCTGTCTGACAGGAATCAGTGCGTTAAGCTGGGAACACAAGTTTCTGACTCCCGGTCCATCAGCAACCGATCTCCTCAGGGCTGCGTCTTTTCTCCTCTGCTCTTCTCTCTGTACACCAACAGCTGCACCTCCAGTCATCCGTCCGTCACACTCCTCAAGTTTGCGGACGACACCACCCTTATGGGCTCATCTCTGGTGGAGACGAGTCTGATTATAGGTGGGAAGCGGACAACCTGGTGACCTGGTGCAGCCAGAACAACCTAGAGCTCAATGCTCTCAAGACAGTGGAGATGGTTGTGGACTTCAGGAAGAACACAGCTCCACTCACCCCCATCACCCTGTGTGACTCCCCAGTCAACACTGTGGAGTCTTTCCGCTTCCGGGGCAGTATCCTCTCCCAGGACCTCAAGTGGGAACTGAACATCAGCTCCCTCACCAAGAAAGCACAACAGAGGATGTACTTTCTGCAGCAGCTGAAGAAATTCAACCTTCCAAAGACAATGATGGTGCACCTCTACACAGCCATCATTGAGTCCATCCTCACCTCCTCCATCACCATCTGGTACGCTGCTGCCACTGCCAAGGACAAGAGCAGGCTGCAGCGTATCATCCGCACTGCGGAGAAGGTGATTGGCTGCAATCAGCCTTCCCTCGAGGACCTGCACACCTCGAGGACCCTGAGCCGACTGAAGAAGATTGTGGCCGACTCCTCCCTCCCTGGACACTCCCTGTTTCAGTCACTCCCCTGCGGCAGAAGGCTGCGGACCAAAACCTCACGCCACAAAAGTTTCTTCCCTTCTGCTGTTGGCCTCCTCAACAAGGCCAAAAGTTCACACTGACTTTAATGACTTAATGTCTTAAAACAATTTGCATTTTGCACAACACAACAATACCGTATCTGTACCATTTGTATCTCCTGTAATATTTGTATTTTATATAGTAAATTACTGCAACTTATGTTTTATTTTAATTCTATTTCACCTAGTATTGCTAGTTTATGTACCTTTAGTGTAGTTAGACCACATTTAAATGTAAGATTCCTATATGTTTATTGTATGCACCTTCCTGCCAAAGCAAATTCCTTGTCTGTGCAAACTTTCATGGCGAATAAATCCCTTTATGATTCTGATTAGGTTAGTATAGGTTTTTAAGGTTAGTATAGGTTATTACGTGTATTATGTGTATTTAGAGGTTTAGTATAGTGTATTGAATATTGTTTGTATATTAGGAGGTTTACTATATTTCATCTTATTAGAGATGATCTATGTTCTGTGTACTTGTGTATGTTATGTTATGCCAGGTTGCTTCGCGTTGTCTTGTTCTACGAATGTTAGTGCCCAGTCTGACCCTGTGTTGTTCTGTGCCTCTGACAATAAAAGACTTGAACTTTCAGTGTGTGCACATCCAGGCAAAAATACACTGCATAGACAAATAATACTAAACTTCAGGGACTATTGCTATTTGACACCAATGAAATGGTTTGTTTCTCATTACAAGGTAATGTTTTCATCTGCTTGAAGAAGACCTTGCTGATCGAGACTAATTATGTGTGGATTATTTTTGGAGACATGACTCTTTGTAATTATTAAAGTATTACATGTTTTTAGCAATAAATATTCCCTACAATTATACATATGCCTTTTTTTGAAAAGTAAGTGCTGTAGTACAAACAGCAGAATAGCAGTTATGTGTGAGGAAAGTTTAAAGACACAAATGTATTTAATGATAAAACTATTAAACGTTTTGGGCAAAAAATATTCCCCAAAATTGGGATTATGCTTATTTTTGAAAATTAAGTGCTGTAGTACAACCAGCAGGAGACAAGTTATAATTGAGGTACGTTTGGAAATACTACCTTGTTTAAACATTAAATTAATAAATATTTAGTTGTATCTCTTTTCGCTGTTGTAGTTTGTAGACGGTCCCCTCAGCGCTCGTCTTACTGACGGCTGCTCGTAGAGACCAATGTTATTTCTTCAAGTTGTAGGACGGCTCGTTTTGATGAAAATGTCTTTGTAGCTCGTTGTTTACCTTACTACAGTACGAAATATGCGTTATTTGTGATTTTATAAAATTTTGCTATAGCGTAAATGATCCCAGAAGTTTGAACCTGTGAATGTCATGCCGACTTTACCGAACTGGGTGCGTTTCCCGTTAACGATGGATCGTACCAATGATCAAGCAAAAAAACGAAACCATCGATATTTCTTACGTGCGTTTCCCGAACATGCTCGTAAGGAGTAGGCTAATCTATACGCTTTCAAGAGCTACAAATCTTCTTGAGATACTTCAGCTACGATGTCTTTGAGGACGGCCCGTAAAACAAAGATTCGTTGTACGATGGATTCTACGATCAATTTAGGCTTCCGGCCCTTTCGGGAAACCCAGCCCAGGCTAGTTAGTTTATTAGCTGTGATCGCGTTTCTCCGTTCCCATAGCGGGCGGAACTTGTCATAAAGTTAGCAATAGGTGTGTTCGACTTCATGCAACGCCGGCGTCGCCTGCAGCCCGGCTGACTTCAAGCAGCCAATGGCATTCTCAGCTTCAAGGCAGCCGGCTGCAGCCGACTGTCGGCGCCGCCGGCGCTGCATGAAGTCAAACACACCTAATAATAAGGCCCACCGATTTAGAGGGAAGATATGATTGGTCAATTTTACTGTTAATGGAAATTTGTCTTTCATTGAATTTCTATCAAGCGGCCCTCTGTAAAATTCATAGCTGGACCACCAATCACAGAGCTAGCTGCATAGCAGCATTTTCCTCCCAACAACGGAGGCAGCAAAATTCTGATTGGGTTACAATCAGACTCTTCACATTACAACATAAACTGAATAGGCAGGATTGAAGGGTTTATTTCAGAAATATTGTCAAATTATGAATTGATAAAATACAATTATAACAGATTACTTATATATACTAATATATATTTGTAGAATATATTAAGCCCTCTCTGAGAACCTAGAGGATCCTGACGGTTCCCCACTGGTCAGCGTAGAGTTGAATGAGTGAGTTACCGGCAGCTAGGGGTATGTTGTTAAAGGTAAATGGAGAACAGTGTTGGACCCAGTATGGAACCTTAAGGGGCACCCTTGATGACTGGGGGTGTGTGAGAGAGTTGTCAAACCGTGCGCACTGCACCTGGTGGGAAAGATAGAGAGAAAACCATGCCAGTGAGTGATTTGTGACCCCAATACTATCCAACCTACTGGCGAGGATGGTGTGGTCAAAGGTGTCAAAGGCTTTGGCAAGGTCAATGAATACGGCAGCACAATGTTGTTTGGCGTCTAATGCAGATGTAATATAATTTAAAACCTTTAAAGTAGCTGTTGTACACCCATAACCAGCACGGAAACCAGACTGCACCCCAGATAGTAAACCATATGCACTGAGATAGGATGTAAGCTGTTTGTTCACAAGCTTCTGAAATACCTTGGACACACAGGGCGAGATCGAAATGGGTCTATAACTATTTGGGTCGGACTGCTCACCACCGTTAAACAGGGGGAGCACAAATAGCTTCTTTCCAATCTGCTGGTATTTCGTCCGTATGGATTGAGAGAGATTAAGAATCTCCCCATCTGTAAAACGCCACAGGGAGAAACTGTTAAGATGGACATGGAGGTTGGGGGGGCAGACAAGACTATGGGCTATGGATGTCAGAGTGGTAGGGCCTTGGGTCAGTGTGTTCTCTGATGTACAAACAGGGTTCTGAGATTCAAAGACAGAGCCACACTTTATGAAATGGCCATTAAAGGTATAAGTAAACTAGAGAGGGTACAATTTCTGGATAAATTGTAGGGTGTGCTTGCTTGCTTCAGTTGCAGGTGGGTCCGTTTTCCCTTCTAGTGATATTTTATATTTCAATCAAGCATTTAGCCTACTCATATTTAGTACTCATATTGCATAATTCATTAAGAACAGCCTTTGAAACAAGGAACCCCCTTTGAAACAAGCTACTGTAGCAACGTTGTCACTGGCAGTATTTCAGATGGAATTGCGATTCAAATAGTACCGTCTGCTGACTGAAAATAAGCCCCCCAAAACGTAAATAAGTTTGATATTAATTTAGGGGGACATGGCAAATTCAAAAGCAGTTTGCTAGAGGCAAGCTAGCTGCCGTTGCTATCCACACCACTGATTGTTTGAAAGCGCAGGAAATTAGAACTTATTGTTGATCAGCAGAGAAATAGTTTGCCAAAGACGTTGAACTTCATAGACTTTGAACATTATTTAGGCTTCAAATCAGCTGACGTCGCTAAGCAACAGAGTACACTGGGGTTGAAAAGTTACCGGACTATTTACAGAGTGCTACGAAAGACGTGAATCCGAGGCAAAAAAGCCACTTCCCTTGACAGTGGTCAAATATGAGAAATTGTTCACCGCAGAACGTTGGGAAGCCCCATTCAAGTGAATGGAGCATTCTACAGCATTAAGAACAGCCGTATAATAAGACATAATAAAGTTTAGCCATAGCTGTGGCATTGAAGACAGCACTGTAGCCTACTAGTACACACCGGGAGGACAGACCAAAAATTTCCTATCAGTTTTGCTCCGTTTTTCTTTCAATTCCGTATGTAACCTAACGTAACTTAAACTAATCCGAAGTCAGATTTCAGTTACCTCTATTAGTTTTCTCACAAATCCAGTTTTTAGGCGTGATTTTAGGTCATTTTATGAAACGTTCCACCGCTTTAAACCTTGAGTTTTGTGGCACCGAGAAGCTGTCAAGCTCCCTTTAAGAACGCCATTGTTCTGCGTCACAGAGGTCTGCTTCTAGCCAGGGCGGGAAATATGACTTACATTTGTCATTTAGCAGATGCTCTTATCAGATTCTCTGATCTTATCCAGACTTACATTCTTTGTACATTGCGAGCTAATGCGGTGTCCAGTACTTCGCTATGAATAATTATGTTAAATCGAGACCACAAATATGCAAATGTTTGTCACGTTTAGCATTACTGCTGTAATGTACATTTTTGGCCACTTGGGGGTGTATTTAACATTGAACAGGGTATTTGTGTGTGCTTGTTGTGACATTGCCATTATTATTTTCAAATACCTTGATTTGAACACGTCTGTTTGTTTATGACGGACAAAAAGTATACACTAATCGTATTATAAATAATATACTTTATTTATAGGGATATGAAACTTATGGTCCAAAATGTAGTCATTGCCTGTGAAAAAACCTACAGGTTGATAGCTCTCAGAGGACAATTAGGCACCTCTGCATCCATGGTGAAGGTTCAGGGGAGCAACTTGTATCTATTACTTTTATACTAGCTATGACAGTTTGGCTTAACAGGGAGTCACCCCATTACAGGGCCCCCTGTCTCATATCACCAAACTGTACTACTTCTAATCGTATCTACTTTTATAGACATAGTCCGTTTTAATATTGCAAAGCTAAGTCTGTCCGTGCCGCACAGGCCCACTTGATCAGACAACCCAATGCTAAAACCAAACAAATACTACTACTACTTACCCAATGCAGCTATCAGATATTATGGCAGACCATTTGGCTTAACAGGGAGTCACCCCCTACTGGGATCCCCTGTCTCATATCACCAAATGGTCCATCATGAATATCCTCAAGCTACCACAAAGCCTGAATATTACATATACCAATAGCTAAATGACACACTGCAAAGCAAAGTCTGTCAGTGCCGCACAGGCCCACTTGATCAGACAACCCAATGCTAAAACCAAACAAATGACTACTTACCCAATACAGCCTTTATATTACATACCCATCGCAAGACTACAAACCTATTTATGAATCCTAACCTCATTCTCGTAATAATCTGTGAGTAATGGGTATTCTACCACTGAGCTGGCTACTCTGTCATCTTCCTCCTATTCTATCTATTAAGAACCCATCTTTCCCATTAAAACTAACTACTCTGCCTGGCCACCAACATACACTATCGTCCTCACTGCTAATAAACATATGCGCTATTCTTTTCCCTACAAGATCCTCTGCACTAACCAGTATTAATACTAGTTTATTTTCCTGGTATTCGGTCCATAAGGGCAACCAGTACTTTTTTCTATAGCCATCATATTTTATTTTGAACAACATTTCATCTTTTGTTCTTTTACAATCTATAACTGTCCCATTAAACCACCTATCTAACCCACGCTCTACATACAAATGTTTAACTCTCTTACCAAGTAACTGCTGTGGCATTTCAATACTTTGAAGTCTGACTATACTCAACCCTCCCCTCCTCTAAGATGGGTCCTCTGTGGATGTCTACATCCTCAAACAGAGTGACCTCACCCTTCATAAACTGCCTGCTGTCTGCCTGCCACTCTCTAAGCTTTATAACAAGCGTTCTATACCTATCATTCATTGCTAATACATGTTCTTTCTTGGAAAGAACTCTCCAGAACAGTTCTGTAACTTGTTTGGAGATGATCCTTAATGCCCTACGACCTGCTATAAACTGACTAATATTAAGGTCAGCATGGACAACCTGAACTAACCTGTTCATTTTGAGATAACCGTGTAAATTCCAACAAGTCAGGGTAAAGATAGTAAACTCCTGCTGCTTTATGGAACATTACATTAATACGGTTACCTTTGAATGGAACCAATGCAACATGATCAGAACCGTGCTTATTAAACAAGAAGGTTCTGAACTGGACGGGTTTGCCACTCTTCTCACAGCCGCGCTCCTGCACGGTCTTACAAACAGAACGGATGAGCCTCACGTTACCGCTCTCCCCCCCTGATTTAAGGGTTGAATCTAACTTTACGCAACCTACCTTATCTCCCTTAAAAACTAGTGTCTCCCACATATCTAAAGTAACACCTGTTTGATGTGCCAGTCCATCAATGACATGCATCCCACAAAACAATTCATTGACTACAGCAAGTTTAGACTTTTCTGAGTCAGGTAACTGAGTATAACCATCGACTATTTCTGGCAATATTTGCATATGGTACTGAGAGAGTATTTCATTAAATTTCTTCTTAGTACTTGCTTTATCGCCTATCAAATTAGTAATTTTTGAAAAGATCCTGTCTGAGAGCCCACCCCTATCGTCCTCTACATGCACCGTGTTGACTACATCATGCACCATTTCAACAATTGTGTCGAAAGTGCATTGGGCAGAGCCTACTTGCAACTTCCCTTTGAGCTTTAAGGTGATCTATTTGAACGTCTTTCCTCTTAATTTTTCTACCAGACTTTGTCTTTCCGTAGATTTGATTAATTTAGCTCTAAGCGATTTTATTTCTTTCTCAGCCTGGTATATTTTAAGCCCCATATCTTTACATCCCTTAGTTAATTTATCTATATCTACTTCTACTTTTTGGTACTCTACTGTTGTTAACTATGCTAACTTGTTCATGTAAACCAATCACTAAATCACTCGCTTCTCTAACATCAAAAATGTCATTTTGACTTGTCTCACAGGCATCATGAGACGCGCAGGGTGGAGTTTCTACAACTTCACGCCCATATGGAGGCGGTAGCTCAAACACCTCACCTAGACATGAGTCTTCACTAACTCTGACTAAATTATTAAATCGTTTTATCAGCTTACTTACCAAAGTATGTATTCTCTTCCATATGTTATCATCGAAGTCACATTCGTGGAGTTTAAAGTTATTTTTAACTATATTAAACGTTACAAGGTGCGCAGGCATTTTAAATGCTAATTTGTGACTACGGGTAATAATCTCGATCATGATCCCATTTGTTAATGTTTCTAATGGTAATTTGCCACAAACCCTACTATTTGGATCTAAAATGATACCTAAACTTTTGCAAGTGTTTTGCTCCCCCTCACCTGCGAATACAATTTCAGTAGTTCTTGTCTTTTTATCTGCCATATAATTTATTTTCTTGCTAAATTGATTGCTGGAAAGAAAGAAAGAATATTCGCGCTTGTTTTTAAATAGATTTGCATTTCCTGACAGACAAAAAAGTTAATGATTGGTTCCAATTGGTGCTACGTGACAACAACATTTGCATATCACTACCATGAATCATTTCGGTAGAAAAATGTATTTAAAAAGTCACCAAGAGAGGGGGTTTTATATGACCAATGTTTGTTTTTTGTTCTGCACACTGAAAAGATGCATGTAAAGTCTAAATATATATTTATTTTTAAACCAGTAACCATGATCAATACTTGCATCCACATACGGGTGTATAAATATGGGCTAGCAACTCTTTACTGTGTAACTCAATCGGTGTGAGCATTTGAAGCAGCCTTGTCTGAGTCCAGCGCGGGAGTTTCTGAGGTACAGCAGGGTCTGACGTCATAGGTTGCAGAAAGACTCATTCAGGGAGCCAAAACACAAAATGTATGTCTTTCGATTTTCTTTAAAATTTGACTGTTGACGTCTTTATACGTAAGCTTGCTTTTCAGGAAGTGTCAGGGTGGTGCCGACATGCGGGAAAAAGTTACAAGGGAAAAAACAACCTTTTTCTCAATAGAACGTTCAGATTTCAATGCATTCCTATGGGATTTTCATCAACATGTCTTCAACTTGATTTTTCTCAAAATGTATATGATTTAAAATTGACTAAATATACCTTATTTTGAAGAAAACAATCTACTCTTTCATTTAAGATATGTCTCCCGGTGGTGCCGACCTTCTATAAAAGGTAGCCAAAGCACCAAAAACTATAAACATTATTTTCATACACTTTCTCAATATGTATTGCAACCAACATTTGATAGCATTAAGGGGTAAGTGTCTACATGTTAACTGGCATGTTTGTTTTTAATATCTCGATAGTAGTCGCTAGTTATAGAGCTAAGAAAAGGACGTGGACCTTAAAATTCCGGTGCCAGATTTCTCAGTGGCGTTCTTAGCTACATTCAGGCTAACTTAGCATTCGATTCAATGCGTCTTCTACCGGCGTTCCACAGTATTTGACAGTTGGTTAGCCTTGGCCAAAAATGACGCGTTCTATTGTCCTCCCTAGTGGGCGAGCCGAGTCTGTGACTCTGAGGCTAACGTCAAAACAAGACGCGGTCTCACTCAAATTCCAAGTTTTACACAAATAACAATCTATGCTGACCCGCCGGCTGTCTTCGCAATCGCCATATCTTTAAAACACCCCTGTCCATTTAGATGTAGAATTGACCCTGGTACGGAATTAAGAAAATACTCACCAGACGCAGATCGACAGTTGACTGAGTGTCAACACTCGTTGACAACACTGTTGTTGCTGCCGCAATCGTCAATGGAGGCTGACGGGCTCTCACGTAGCAAACATTCAAACCAATGTTTTTACAGCAACCTATATTAAAATCTCACCATCGGGCTGTTTTCACAATAGTCATATCGTCATAATGTTTCCCTCTTTCTGTTTTTTAGTGTAAAATTGAACTATAAAATTAGCTACGAAAATACTACTATGACGCTTTGTAGCATGGCTGCCGCCTAAAAGACTAGGCGGTCTCACGGGCGTCCCGCACTCGCTCAAATTTCAAAGACTGTCACGACCTAAATCAAAAATCCGAGATTGCAGTTCAACTCGAAATCGCTTTCTCTACAAAGCCAAATGGTTGTGATTTTTGGGGGGTGGTATTTTTCATTTGTAATCCAAGCTCCAATTTGCATGCTAGAAAGTCTCTATCACGTTGTATCCATGCGTTGTTGCTAACGTGTGTTGACGTGGTTACGTAACTAGCACAGGTTACCCTTCGTCGACAAAAGGCACTTTGTCGCCACAAAAACGTTGTAACCTCCTAAACTGTGCAACGGAACGTAAATCCCAATACAAGCTTGAAGAAAAATGAAAACAAAGTGAAAAAAATCAGAACGAAGAGAAACAATGCATAAAAATGTGAACATTTAGCAAAAAAACATTTGCTAGAGTTTCAAAAGGCCTGAAATGTATGTTAGAAAGGACCTGCAGCAAGATGAAGGCAGAAATACTGAAAATGGGGGGGAAAATGCAAAAGTACTGATAGTTGGAAGATACTGCTGTTAAAGGTATTTTTGAAAGGACCTGGAGCAAGATCAAGGCAGAAAACAGAAGAAAAGAAGAAAAATGCTAAACAAAAAGTGGAAAATTTCAGAAAGATGAGCTGCAGGAAAATGTGAAAATTGAGCAGAAAACCAGTTGCTGAAGTCTGGGTTGAACGAATTTGAAGGTAAGAGGACAACACTGGAATGGCCTTGAGCCCTATACATGATAGTTGATATGGGTTGTGTGATGGTAGTGGTAGTGGGTTTATTGTTGGGAGTAGGGTGGTGCTGATATCCATGCTTGGTGACTGGTGGTGACGGCGTAGGGGCTGATAGACATCAAAAGAGATTGACAAGCTCCTCTCTGGTCTGGACACCAGCTTGGTGGAGTGCTGCTCGGGATTCGCGGGGGGCGAGGTTGTGGGCTTCATCTTCCAATGATTCCCCATCTTAATCCTCAGGAGGCCGCTCATCTGCTCCAACGCGCACTGCTTTGTTGTGCAGCCTGGCTGTGACAACAATCACGCGGCAACATTTTACAGGTGACAAGCGCAGCCCCCCCGACGAACACTGAGGGCAAAATTGCAGCGGGTTGCCCTCCAGATGTGTGGTGACACTAGCATGACGAGGCGTCGTATCTCCATACGGGGAAGCCGGTACTTGGACTGGACAGCCCAGTCCGACGGCACATTCAGTGGGGGGGAAAGTGCTGACGCACATAGGCTTTTCAATAAACTATATGGCTTTGCGCACGGTGATTAGCAGCGAGAATATGCTGTATTGCAGCCATGGTGTCTCACTCGCGTGGACTTCAGCAACGCCTTTATATATAGACTGAGGTGGAGCCTCGATCTCTTGATGAGGTTCCAGCCGAGTTCAATTACACCTGTCAGTTTCCCTGATATCTTTGAAATACCACAGGGTTGTTGATGTTTTTATATCTAATGTAAACTCATGCAGATGCCGAATGTTTGTGAAAACGTATAGTAATGATGATTCATTTTATTTATGTATCTACAGGAACACATGGGCAATTATTCATTTTTATATCGTTATTTTTCTTCTTATGCTATTATTTTTCTTGTTCTGCAGCTGTGGGCGCACATTTATCATCACGCATGGTTTTAGTATTCCTTTGTGTTAGATATAACTTTCCCTGACGCTGCTGCAGTGAGCGTTTGGTCGCTAAGAAGGCTGTTAAGAGTGGGTCAGGATGATCTTTCATTTCCTTCTTAGTGAAAGATCTTCTTAAGCTAAGAACGACTCTGGGAAACACGTCCTTCTTTCACAGCGTTCTTAAGAGCGCTCCTAAGAAGCTCTTAGCGCTTAAGAGCTTCTTAACGAATCTGGGAAACGCGGCTCTTGTTTGGCCAATGTGGTCGATTGTGGAAAAAAAGTCGAACCGTTTATAGTTATGGAGAGCCATTGCGCTAGCTCGATTATGAGAAATGTAGCTAGAATCCACACCTCAAACAAGTTAACCTAGACGCAAAACTGTACGTCCAATCCAAAAAATACGGATATTTTCCGAGACCCAAGACTCTGCCGAAACCATTGATATCCTTTATGTGTCTGGGCGGTCAGAAATACAACTCTTTTGGCAGTTTCCAAAACGTCACCCAATTCTGCTTTCATTGTGCGTGTCTGTTTGGTTGCCACGGTGATGGCGCAGCTGTGATCGCTAATGAGCTGGGCAGAGAGAATCACAAATTTAGCTGGATTCCACATCTCAAACAAGTTAACCTAGACGCAAAACTATACGTCTAATCCAAAAAATTTAGATATTTTCAGAGACCCAAGACTCTGCCGAAACCAGAGATGTCCTTTATATGTCTGTGCGGTCAGAAATACGACTCTACCGGCAGTTTCTAAATCTGGTTGTTTTTGCCTTTTCTGACGAATTTGCAGGGGCGGATCTAGAAAAATATTCATGGGGTGGCAAGAGGGTGGCAGGAGATTTTGAGGGGTGGCACCCCGTGGCAGAATTATGCTGATTTAATCGCAGTCATATTAATCCATGTTTATTTGGAATGCCCCCAAATTAAGACATTTTAGCTCTGAAACATTATTAATGCACAACTACATTATTAATGCACAATATTAAAGCCTTAAATCAAAGATATTGAGGAAACACTGAAAAATGTGTGTTTTCATTTATTTATTGGCTATTGATTAATCAATAATAAACTGTATCACCAAAACGAAGGTTGGACAACTTGGTCAGCTAGTAGTAGAAATATGTGCTACAAGTTCAAAGTTTGTAAACACTGAACATGATGTGTATTCAAATGTCTGTTAGGTTTTTCGGCATTTGGGTTGCCTACTCTTTTATCCCGGTCCCTAAATATGATGCGGAGCCTGAACGGAGATACGAATATGAATGTCAGCTATATAATCTCGAATATAAAACTGATCTCACCTCGGTCTCTCGCAAATGTCCGACTCGGCGGAGTGGTGAGGGTGGTTGGAGTCGTCTAGTGCTGCATTCACTTGCAGTGGGATAATAATAGCTGGCCCAAACGTAATTCGCGAGTACAGAATTTTGACAAAAACCGGCGGAATTTCAAATAGAATGCATAAGTCTGAGGCCAAATTTAAATAAACTTGATAACTCATATTGTGTCTCTATTCTTTCTAAATATGTAACCTGTAAACAGAGCCCATTGCCACCAGTGTAGGTAGGTCTGTGACTGTGATAGCAATCAAAGGAAGTCTGTCAACCCTGAAACTGATAGAGTAACGTGCACGTTAGACTGTAGCCAATATTAAAAAGTTAGTCAAAAATGCAGAGATTCAGCCCTGAAGAATTGACACACAGAAACACTTATCAAGCTAAATTACAGCAATAGACAGGGCCAGGGAGTTTTCAGGCGATCTTTATGATGATGGATCAATACTGTTTTGCAAACTCTGCATTCAATCGACCATATTCTGTGTCAAACTGTTGTGGAACATCTTCGGTCGTCTAACATAAGAACAGGAAGGCTATCAAAAATCTGCAGATTTTCAATCTGAATAACCAATGATTTTTTTTTTTTTTATCAGCAGATTTTGTTTGGGCTTGGATATTAGAAATTTGCTCTCGCAAATGTCCGACTCGGAGGAGTGGGGAGGGTGGTTTGAGTCGTCTAGTGCTGCATTCACTTGCAGTGGGATATTTAGAAATTAGAAATTCGCTCTTGCAAATGTTCCGGAGGAGTGGGGAGGGTGGTTGGAGTGCTGCATTCACTTGCAGTCGGATATTCGAAATTCTCTCTCGCAAGTGTCCGATGAGCCGCAACTTTTCTTTGTTTTCAAAGCTACCAACTGGGGTGGCACCTGGGGAGGCAAGGCTATTTTTAGGGTGGCAGTTGCCACCCCATGCCACCCCGGTAGATCCGCCCCTGCGAATTTGTCACCAGATTTGCATTGGACTCTGGGGCGAGAGTTGGACTTTGTCTTGCTTTCATGGGGCTCTGAACAAATGTGTAAGTCTTTTGGATTCCACAGACAACTCTCTACGACCAGCACAAAATTAGCTATCTATTGATCCAAAAACGAAGCATGAAGACATCTGAAGCTCCCCTCCACTCTAAGCGATTCAGTCTGCACTCTAGGCTTTCTCGTACACACCCATGTAAATCTCAGAAACGGTTTGAAAAAATCATGAAACATAATCAGTGATATAGAAAAAAGTTGAACATAAATCAAAAGGCTGAATTCTTGAAAAATAGTTTAGGGTTTTTTCATCATTTTAAAGTTTAAATGGTGGCTCTAGCTGAAAGATTGAGGAATAAGAAGGATTTGGAAGTTGAAGAAGTTTTAAGAAGTTTGAGAGGATTTGAAAGAAAACTCCATTGGAAAACCATGTAAAAAATATTATGAATATTGATTTATATTAATTCAAGCATAAGAGGTACAAAGCTGAAAAGTCATGGCACCCATGGCCTGAAACTGCTGAATTTTTTGATAGCTGAACGGTTTTAATAACTGAAGATTTGAAGGTGCTGAAAGGTGTCATGGAAGAAATAGAAGAAGAAGAAGATGCTGAATAAAGATTCAAAGAACAATGCTGAAGCAGCATTCCAACAATCATGTGTGTTCAGGGTCGAGGTTAAGAGGAACATCGATTTTACAAAAAACATTGTAGTCTATGTTGTTCTGTATGTGAAACATCTTTTTGGAGTTTTGGTAAACTCGGGTAAACTCTAAAATAAGATTACAAAAAGGTAACTTAAACTCAATTTACTGGTATCATGGAACTGCAGACACACAATTGTATCTAAAGAACACAACGTTTACTGTAGTTCCAAGAATAACCAACAGATGGAGCTCCAAGTCTCTAAGCAGTGCTGGCGAGATCTTGGAGCCAAAAGTTCATGTAGTGAACTAAGTGCTTCCTATGAATAAGAACAATAGGCACCTGCTGTACTCTGAGCACAAACTACAGACACATATAAAATCTTATGGGTACTCTCTCTCCCCCCCCCTCTCTCTCTCCCCACAAACAGACACGCACACATCTTAGATATAAAAAAATAATCTAGTCTAATTTTGCTTGTCACTGAACACTGGTCTAATCTGGAATCATTAAAGCAACAATTTTGCATGAGATCAATGCTTTCCCAAGGTATGTTCAAATGTTCAACCACCTTCCTTACAGTGAGACACCATTTTTAAGCCTCAACCAAGCAGTATCACATATCTGTCTTCCATGGACAAACACTCCATCTGGCATCATGATTGTTACAGTAAGTCAGCAGACCTATCACGGTGCTTGGCTGACATACAGGGAGTCATTGCCAGGGATCAAGGACTTTCTCTACTGTCGTTGCTTGGATACAACAACCCAGAGAGCTGCCTTCTGTTTCCACCGCCTGTCTCCTCTGTCTCTCTCACACGATACGAGGAAGTGTGGGTGTGAGTGTGTGTTTTTGTTTTTGTGGGTGTGTGCATCTGTGTGGAGTATGTGTATTTGTGTGTGTGTGTTTGTGTGGGTCTGCGTATCTGTCTGTGGTAGGGGTAGGTGTGTGCGTATCTGTGTGTGTCTGGGGGGGAGTGAGTATGTGTCTGCGTGTGGGATGTGTGTGTGCGTGGGTTTATGTGGGGTATCTTGATCAGAGAGAGGTGTGGGCAGCTGTCATGTCAGGTAAAAGCAATACCAGCAGCAACTACACATTGAGCATAAAATAAGCATTACAGCTCTGGAGCTATCAATCATCTGACAATGAGTCTGAAACAGTCTTACACAGAACTGTCAATGAAATTGGCAGTTATTATTTATTCCTTTCCAGGACACACCATTGCAAACAAACACACACTTTCTTGTCACATGAACCAGGCTTCATCCCTCAACCCTATCCAGCCTAATCCACTTTCACACACACAGGCCACTGTATATTCCACAAAACAAAAAAATAAAGTATAAATATACGACTATTCTAAAATGACATGAGATTTGGAACTGGGGGCCGGCCCATCCCAATCCTCAGAAAAGCCTTTGAAATTCAAATGCCTTGTTGCGTAACAAAATGCTGTCTGCATACAGCTGGAATGCTTGTCTGGTAATCTGATAATACAGCTTAGAAAGAGTCGAGTGGATTTCTACTGTTCAATATCACAAGGTTGGAGGGACTCTACACACACACACAGATGCTGATCACACTCATGGTAAGTACATGTAAACAACAAGACTGCTGATATGGTTGGTTTTGCTGTCTGACCTTGACTTCTAACCTGACCAACAACATGACCACTAAGAAAAACAGATAATTTGTTGTGTCTCTCTTTCCTGTGAATTGGCCAAATCCTTGAATGCACTGTGTGTGTGTGGGGGGGGGGGTTGTGTGAAGAGCAGTGGAAGTTGTATCTTGTCTGGCTAGCCTTCGGTCCTTAGCTAAACTCCAGAACTAACTGCTGCTGATGCCCACAGGTTATTTGTGTTGCTTTTGAAATGGAGGAGTGGAACTGGGGAGGGGGAGAGGAAAGGAGGATAGTGAGGGAGAGGGAGGATAGCGGAGGTTATTTGAGAAGAGAGGCTCTAGAAAGGATGGCAGGGTTGAGGGAGGAGGAAAGGGTGTTGTAAACATGTAGAGGGAGAAGAGGAGGTAGGAGGAATAGAGGACAAGTAGGGCTGTGTGAGGAGGAGAGAGCGATGGAGGTAAAGGGGATGGCAATAATAAAAAATATGATTAAGAGGGAGAGGAGAGAGAGGGAAGGGGAGAAGTTAACATACAGTAGCACTGTCTGCAAGAAAGTCAGACATGAGGTGGTAGAGGAATGAGAAGATAGAAACAGAGAGTTGAGAAGGAGAGAGATGAGGGAGAGAAGAGGAGAGGTAGCAAGAGAGGAGAAGAGGAGGGTCATTGAGGGAGCCCTGGAGAGATATGTCTGTTTTCTTGGCTGGAAAGATTTAATCAACTTCACATCAGAGCACTGAACCCAAATGGCTCTTTGCAAGGCACACGGATGAAGTACACACACGCGCACGCAGACACACACACACTCAACTGTTCACTCCTCAGCCATGCAAGACTTCCTGGCTTTGAAAAACATCCACCACTCTGTCTCTTTCTCTTGTTGTCCCCTGCTCTGCCAAATCCATGTGCAGTAATCCCTTTCTATTGTATATCCTTCCTTCTCCTTCCCTCTTCTCACTGTAAATTATTTTGCATGTATCTTCCTGGTTCGCTCTCTCTCATCTCTCTCCATTTTTAGATACGGTAATTACATCTGGACCCTGTGATAATAGAGGAATAGATGGATAAATGGGATAGATGGATAGACAGATAGATCCTGTAGATAGATATATACATTATATACATACTGTAAATAAATAAACAGATAGATACACTGTAGATACAGTAGAGAGATGGACAGATAGAGAGACAGAGAGGGCATTGGCTGCCTGTCGATGTTCCTGTCATTTATAGCTTCCATGGAAACCTCTCCAAAAAATGTAAGGGTCCTCACAGACATATTCACTACACACATACATGCTGCATGTTTATTCATGTTTGAGACGAGAGGAGAAGAAAGAGAAGAGGGGAAAGGACAAGTGTGGATGAGGAATGGAATGGAATAGACAAGAGGAAAAAATATGAAGCAGAGAAGTGGAAAAGGCATAAAACCGAGGTATGTACCTGGCCACTCAGGGTGAGGCTGAGGGGGGGTTGCGTGGGATGCCAGCTGGGCCCAGTGCCAATGCTTTCGCTGTCACACAGACAGCAACCTGGACCGCCCCAGCGATACATACGTGGCGCGGTGACCCCCTCCTCGCACACCCCCCCTCACCCCACAGCTAAACCGCCAGGCAGCTGGCCCAACATCTGGGATCTCCTTTGCCCAGAAGAGAGAGACCCACTATGCCTGCTGCAGCACAAGCATAGAACAGAGAAACTTCCAAACAAATTCAGAATCTGAATCTGAATTGTTTTTTTTGCCTTGTAAGTTAACACAAACACAGAATGTACTGTAGCAGGAAGGTGGAAACAATAAACATATAGCCTACAGATCTTAATTAAAATAAAAAAGTAGAAAAAGCTCAAATGTATAAATCTTATTTAAAAAGTCTAATACTAAAGAGCTAAACATATCCAAAAGAGCTAAACAATATACTAAAAAACTAATCCAGACAGCATTTACATCTGTGCCAGATCCGTTTCTCGCTGTGACATTCCGTCTGCCGGTTGGTGCGCCGATCTGCGGGAGCTACGCAGACCAGACGTGCCATAACTAACGGAACGCTTTTCCCCCGCATAAACCTGCCACTCTATCTGACTGCAGAGTGGAAGAACACAGGCTGCAACGTCTTTCTGATTGTTGTGATTTGTGATTGTTGGTAAGTGCATTTTGAGTAGGCCTAAGTAAACATTTTAAAGTAAACTGGTGTTGATGACATGTTAGTATGTTAAATATTTATATTAAACATAAAAGTTTCCAAACTTAGTTTACACCACATTATTCTGACAACCTCAGACGAAGCTTAAGTGCTAGACAAGCTAGTAGCATAGCTACAGTTAGCTGGTACTTTAGTATAGAGGGTTTTCACGGCGCGTCATCAGACCGGAAGTCGCCATATTGGAGGCACTCCGCATCACAACAAAGCACAGGCACGGAAGTATATACCAAACGTCGTCAAGGAAAATGGTTAATTATTGCCGTGTTTCAAGTTGTACCAATAGGACAGATCGATAAAAACATTTGCAATATTATCGACTTCCAAAAGTTATTAAAAACCAGGGAGAAGAATGTCAGATATTATCAAAGTAAAAGAGGCGCTTGTGGTTGGAAATGCTCAACCAAGATCTACCAGGGAAAAATTGAGATTGAGAGTCACTTGGCTACACCTTGAGTATCGCAATGATATCATACAGTGAAGGTTAGGTTGGTTAAAGACGTTATTGCATTACTTACTTTGGCCTTCACAACACAACGGTCGTTGATAACTTGGTACTGAGTCTCCCTCACCCATCCACACACCATCTGGTTATAGGCCTCCAAACCTTTGTAGGATTTAAGGTCTTCCGCTGTGTATGGGCTCGGTGAGAAAACCAGGTATAGTTGACTATATCGGGATATGCAACTGAAGGAAGAATCACCGGGTTGTCACAGATCCAAGAGGGAGCAAACGCTAACTCGTAGGGATCTGCACTGTCAATAAATCTTAATTTCTTAAAATATCGCACATTTTCTTGTGGTCCAAGTCCTTCCCTATATGCCTTTGCATCCTTGACGCGTTTTGATGAGATTTTCGGTTGTTTGGACATGGCTACATTCACTTAAAGTATCCAAAGCACATAATACTCCATTGTACTCCATTCAGTTTTTGCCTCCACAATGGCCACGCATCCGGGTTACCGCCCAGAACGTGACGTCGGTGAAAACCCTCTGTAAGTTCTTTTAAACATCCACAACTAATGTGAACATAGGGCCAAATCAGTTATCTTTACTTATTATTTACCAACATTGCTTAATATCGTGTCCATTGTGTGTTAGCTGCAACATACTAGCCATGTTAGCGCTAGCCACTCTTTTGTCTGTAGCTAGCCTAGCTGCTAGTACTACACTGCGGTGATCGCTGCTACTGCTAGCACCAACTTCTCACGTCCAAATACATGAACTAGTTTGGACGTCAGTACCATATCTAAAGTCTTCAACATCAACACACTATGAAATGAAATTGAAATGAACCGGTATGTATACCCGTAACAGATGTTTTTTATGCTGTAATGTTCTCTTTTGCCTGTTTAAAATATTTTAAAAAACGTAATACATTTTTTTTTACAAATTGTGTGGGTATTTGTTTGGCCCTTAATTGTCTGATAGCCTAAGTATGAATCACAGACCAGGGCCAGATCCACACCACACGTCATGGCATTAATAACTGTTCTGGGCCAGTTCTGGCCCAGATCTGTCTCTGATCCGTAATTCCAACCTGTTCCGGTATTGGGCCGTTGGAAAGGATGAGCCCGGTCCAGGTCCGTTTAGTGGGTAGTAGTGGGTTTAGTGGTATGGTACCACCCCATCCTCACACACTCCCTAGGGGAGGGCTTTCATTCACTGACATGTACAATGGTGCTCTACAAGATTCATGTTGTTTACCTGATTGTTCTGTACCCTTATATCTATGTATATTTTGTTATTTTTTTACTTTTGCAGAATTTAGGGGGGTGTATGTAACGATGTGAATATGTAGTTAAATTACTGCATAATGTTGGGAGTTCACGCCACCTACTGGCCTTTTATTGTAATTACCGGAGTAATGCAGCCGGCAGCAAAACTGGAATTCTGGGACGGTTAACACAGAATTGGGGAGAATGTCTGTCGGTAAGTTGGGTGAAGAACTGTTGGATCAAATATGGTTTCAACAGTGTATTTATTGTTATTATTTACTGGAAAAGATGTTAGATTTATGCAATTGTTTGGATTTGGGTATTGAATATAACTTTTTGTTTGTTTGTTTGATTGATTAGCCGTGTTTGATGTTAGCTATGTTATTCTGCTTTAGGTTTAGAAACCATTTCTCAGTGAAACCCCGACACGTGCATCATTCCGTTGCAGGTAATTCACTGTTATCCTTTTTTTTGAGTTTGTATTGTGTAATTTAAAAAAAACACTATACGATCACAGGGACGGTTACCACAGAATTGGGGAGAATGTCTGTCGGTTTAGAAACCATTTTTCAGTGAAACCCCGACACGTGCATCATTCCGTTGCAGAAATAAACTGGTTATCATCCCTAACTGCGTGTGACAAGTGGTTGAGTTGGAGGACGGAGTAGAGCGGTCACACATGCTTGCAACTAGCTACATATGTCATACTTTGCGACGACCAGTCGCAAGCTTGTGAGCTGGAGCTAAGGCATTGCAGAAAACTGTCAGAATGTGGTACAAGCAAGGCCGGCCCAAGCCTTTATGGGGTCTTCAGCAGAATTTATTTGGGGGGCCCTCTGCCTCGCCAATTTTTTTTCTTAATTACCGTAATTCTTAGATTAAATGTATTACACAATTTTTTCCATCATTTTTGGAATGCCGTTTATTCAAGGGGGGCGTTTATTTGAGGGCGACGTTTAATCGAAGAAATACGGCATTGTAGGCTAGCTGCGCTAGCATGCTATAACGTTTTAGTTCGCTACATGAAATGTTCTTAGATAGTTTGAACAGTACGGTCTTCTAAATCACCCATGAAGCAACGATCAAATGTCACTGTTAGTTAAACTAGCTAGCTCTCTCATCTGCTTTTTATTAACGCTGATTTACAAGGAATGCAAGAACAGTTAGCTAGATTACTTAAGCTACTGTACAGCCTCTAAACTAGTTTATCTTGCTAACACAGCTTCTCCAGTTCTTTCAATAAATAATCTAGACAGGCGTTAGCGATAGGCTAGACTGCTATTCTGGCTATTTTTTCATAAGCTTCCTTTCTAATGCAGCCTAACAGCTAGCCGGAATAATTTGCCAAGTAAGGTATGTTGATGTGATATTTGAAACGTATTTAGCCAACAGTTGACCCCTAGTGCAAGAAAAGAGAATGTTCATTAATAACATGCTGCTACGATTTCAGGAAATGCTAATCCTACCGTATTTCTGGGGCGGCGTTTATTAAACAATGTAAGTTTTTGGTGCAGCGTTTAATCGAGAGCAGCGTTTAATTGCAGAAACACGGTACATTAAACTGTAATTTATGTATATTGGGAGTCCTCTGGCAGCTACAGGGGCCCTAAGCAGCCGCTTGGTTCGCTTATGCCTTGGGTCAACCAAGAAGCAGATAGCCTACATGTGAACTGTCATTCAAATCAATACTAGTAGTACTGTAGTATTATATGTGCAGGGCCTACGTTGTTCTTTTTGCTTCGTGTTTATAGTTTAACTGCTTATGTATTGTGTCGGATAAATAAACTGTAAACCTGAATATCTGGCTCCGTTGTTGTTCTAGCTTTGCAAAGCAAATTAAGCCTATACCTTTGTTACTATTATAATGATGATGAGTGTTTACTATTACTAGAGTATTGTTAATGCCATCGTTGTGGTGTTAACTGACTTAAAGTTCTAACAATATAACAACCATAACAATATTGACGTTATCAGACATGATTTATTCATCTTTGTCTTTGCCTCAAAATGACATGTCAACAATATATAATGACGCCGTAATATGCCACGATAATATAATTAGTTATAATAGGCAATAGTTAAGTTTGTCATGCCATGAGCATAATAGCGTTCATTACAAAATGGTTAAATCTGCTTTAAAATAACTGAAATTAACTCTACAAACAACCGTCATGTATGTGCAACCATTTGTAAAACGTGCTACAATAAAGTCAGGCTTAGGCTGTAGATTATCGATCTATCCTTTCTCCTTGTTCTCATTCAGCTCAGGTAAATCAGCGATTTGCTGATGCTCCCTTTTGTGCTTGTTCATTGTTTGCATCCGCAAGCATGTTTCCAGGCAACTTTTCTTGACGTAAGCAAATAAATGGGCTGCTAGTTTACCCATTTCTGATTGGTTTCAATCTTAGCAAAAATCGGGAAAAATTATTCTATGAAAAAGCTAGTAGTTTGAGCCAGGTTCGAGAATCGAACAAAAATGATTGGGGGAGATAGTTTTAGATATGTTGACTGAAGTTAATAGAATAAAAACGATGCTTAAGCAGCATTCCAACAATAAAGATTCAAAGAACAATACTTGGAATGCTGAAGCAGCATTCCAACAAATATCTATAGCTCTACTACTACTAGCCAAGCAAGCCAAGCTGCGGCTGAGAATTCATGTTGTGTACGTTGGCGGTCTATGTCGCTGACCAAAAGTTCATCGTTAATGAACTGTTGACTTATGTTATGGATCAAGCCAAGCGATCTCCTATAGACTGTATTAAAACTGTGGTGCTGGACTTTTACTGTCCGGAGGCTATATCTGAAGCCAATAAGTTGCTGTGGGAGTGCTACCCCAACGATCTCCCCCCGGCGAACGAAAGGCCACAAAAGTGTTCCTGAGAAGGAGACCCACGACATCCTGAAAAGCATGAAGACCCTTGACTCAAGGTTTTCGGACAGTTCCGTGACGCTGCCTGTTGTTTTTGTAGCGGTAAATCTCAGCCAGCTGCCTGTCAAAAACCCAGTTGAGCTTGACCAGACGGTGTTGGACCGCGTAGCTAGCCTTGAGCGCCAGATGGCAGTGGTCTACCCTACCCGTCTCCGCCACATCAACGGACAGCATCCACGAACATGACGTATGCGAACACAGCCGCCTCGACGTGTAGTCGAGTGGTTTCCAGGACCGAACGTAGTACCCGTTCAAAGTCGCAACTGTTGACCGTTCCGCCACCCTGTCCAACTCAGGAGGAGAGTCGCGACAAGACTGACAAAAGTAATCCTGAAGGCAGGTTTCATTTACAGTCTAAGCAGGTTAAGAAGACGCTTCGACAGCAGAAGCAACAGTACAAACATGAGGAAAGGCATCGACCCAAGCCTAAAGCAGTGTTTGGCACGAAACAGGACACTCTCATACATTCCGCACCGCGACAATACGAACTGTTTGTGTTCCGGGTTCACCAGGACATCGAAGACAACACAATTCAGCAGTTTCTTGAAGCTGAAAACATCAAAGTTCACAAGCTTGTAGAACCTCCAAGCCTCGACGTAGTCCTCAAACCAGACTTTTGGCCTGACGGCATTGGGTGTCGGCGCTTCTGGAAGAAGAAATCCTCATAGACCCTCATCATGGCAGACTGGCAAACCACAAACTCTCTTTGTGTCAACTTTGAACTGCGAAGGACTCAGGAGATCAAGTTCTTATTTGGAATCCATCCTTAATGACTCTCAGTGTGATATCCTGTGTCTGCAAGAAACATGGTTGCTAGATCAAAACTTAGATTGTGTTGGGAATGTACACCCTGATTATCTCCATGCCAGTAAGACAGGTGTGGATTCAACAGCTAATATCTTACCAGGTCGTCCAAGTGGTGGTGTATCAATATTGTATAAAAAATCTCTTGGGCGCCATGTTACAAATATTAATGTATCTAGCTCTACAATATGTGGTGTAACAATACAGGCCCGTGTAAACCACAAAATTCTAGTCCTTTGTGTGTACTTACCATTGTTCCTCATGAAACAGTTATATGTAGTAATGTATCGTGTAACAATCCAAGTCATTTATCTAATATCGACAAATTGTGTAAAGATATTTTGAACTGCTGTATTAGAGCTGGTTTGAATAATATCCCTCGAAGTAAATCAGGCAGTAAACGTATACCTGGCTGGAAAGAACATGTGAAACCGGAAAGATATAGGTCTCTATTCTGGCATTGGATCTGGCTCGAGAATAGAAAGCCCAACACTGGCTACGTTTATGAAATCATGAAAAAGACTCGGTCTCACTATCATCGTTCTGTCAAACGTGCCAAGAAGGACAAATTTAACATCAAGAGACAGAAACTTGCTGAGTGTTGTGATAGCGATATGTGGAAAGAACTGAAGAAAATCAACCCAGCCAGCCGCAATGTTCCAGTGACTGTGGATAATGCTTCTGGCAATGAGGAGATAGCTGAACTATTTGTGACCAAGTACGAACAATTATTCACCAGTGTACCCACCAAACAGACTGAACTGGCTGAAGTCAAACGGGATCTTTATAATGGTATCTGTGATAATCCTAACAATATTCATGTTCCGGTCGATGTCATTAAGAAATGTATTTTAAGACTCAAATCTGGTAAGAGTGACGGAGGTAGTGGTTTTGACTCTGATCACTTGATACATGGTTCCCACCGGTTATTTTGTCTCATATCTATTTTGTTTAATTGTATGATAACTCACGGCCATTTGAAGATTTATTGTACTCTACCATTGTTTCTATACCAAAAAACATACCCTGTGCTCTAGTGATAATTACCGTGGTATAGCTCTGTGTTGTTCATTGTGTGAGGTATTATCTCTCGTTTTACTTGATCAATTTGGTAAATATTTGTATACATCTGAACTACAATTTGGTTTCAAAAAGGGTCTGTCTACAACCCTTTGCACAGCCATGTATATGGAAACTGTGGATTATTATGTTCGCAGACACTCTGATGTGTCTAGCTGTCTGTTAGATGCCAGTAAAGCATTTGACAAGGTTCATTATGGTAAATTATTTAAATTATTAATTCGGAGAGGTGTCCCTCCACTTATCTCTCCTTTGTTAATGGACAGCTATACAAGTCAGTGAGTGTCTGTACTATGGGGTGACAGTCGGTCACGCGTCTTTGGTGTGTCTAACGGTGTAAAACAAGGTGGTGTGTTGTCACCTATTCTTTATATTGTGTATATGGATGAGCTGATTGTGACATTATCTTAGTCTCAACTCGGCTGTCACATGGGGCCTTTTTATGCCTGGGCTCTGGGGTACGGTGATGATCTCACCCTCATCAGTCCCAGCATCCGCGGTCTCAATGAAATGTTAAATATATGCCAACGGTTTGCTCAGGAGTATAATGTTACGTTTAAAACTATGTCTATAAAGTTTGGTTCGCCAGTTACTGGTGATGATAAGGTATATCTTGATGGTGTCCTTATAAAGTGGCATGATAAGGTTAAACATTTTGGTAATACTGTTCTAGTTTGAGCGATTCAGAAGATTGTGTATCGAAATGTCATGTTTTTAATGGTGCTTTCAACAAACTAATAGGTAATTTTGGTAATTTATCCCCAGATACAGTATGTAAGTTGTTTAGCAGTTACTGTTGTTCTTTTTACGGGTCACAGCTCTGGGAACTTAATTCCAAAGGTTTCGACTCAATATGTGTTCAGTGGAACAAAGCTGTTCGTAGAATGTTACATTTAAATTATCGGACTCACACTTGGCTTCTTGGCCCTCTGATAAATAAATTACATGTGAATGCTCAGTTATGTATAAAAACACTATGTTTTATATCGTCAACGTTAAATCCATCCATCCATCATCTGCCGCTTGTCCGGGGATCGGGTCGCGGGGGCAGCGACCTAAGCAGGGAGGCCCAGACTTCCCTCTCCCCGGCCACTTCCACCAGCTCTTCCTGGGGGACCCCGAGGCGTTCCCAGGCCAGCCGAGAGACATAGTCCTTCCAGCGTGTCCTGGGTCTTCCCCGGGGCCTCTTCCCTGTGGGACGTGCCCGGAACACCTCACCAGGGAGGCGTCCAGGAGGCATCCTTATCAGATGCCCGAGCCACTTCAGCTGGCTCCTCTCGACGCGGAGGAGCAGCGGTTCTACTCTGAGCCCCTCCCGGATGACCGAGCTTCTCACCCTATCTCTAAGGGAGAGCCTGGACACCCTGCGGAGAAAGCTCATTTTGGCCGCTTGTATTCGCGATCTCGTTCTTTCGGTCACTACCCATAGTCTGTGACCATAGGTGAGGGTAGGAACGTAGATCGACTGGTAAATAGAGAGCTTCGCCTTTCGACTCAGCTCCTTCTTCACCACGACGGACCGATGCAGAGCCCGCATCACTGCGGACGCCACACCGATCCGCCTGTTGACCTCGCGCTCCATTCTTCCCTCACTCGTGAACAAGACCCCGAGATACTTGAACTCCTCCGCTTGGTTCAGGATCTCCTCCCCGACCCGGAGATGGCACTCCACCCTTTTCCAGTCGATTACCATGGCCTCAGATTTGGAGGTGCTGATTCGCATCCCAGCCGCTTCACATTCGGTTGCGAACCGCTCCAGTGAGAGCTGAAGGTCACGGCCCGATGAAGCCAACAGGACCACATCATCTGCAAAAAGCAGCGACCCGATCCTGAGGTCACCAAACTGGACCCCCTCAACACACTGGCTACGCCTAGAAATTCTGTCCATATAGGTAATGAACAGAATCGGTGACATAGGGCAGCCCTGGCGGAGTCCAACCCTCACCGGAAACAAGTTCGACTTACTACCGGCAATGCGGACCAAACTCTGGCACCGGTCGTACAGGGACCGGACAGCCCCGATCAGGGAATCCGGTACCCCATACTCTCGGAGCACCCCCCACATAAGCCCCCGAGGGACACTGTCGAACGCCTTTTCCAAATCCACAAAACATGTGTAGACTGGTTGGGCGAACTCCCATGTACCCTCCAGGACTCCGAGGAGGGTATAGAGCTGGTCCACTGTTCCACGGCCAGGACGAAAACCACATTGCTCCTCCTGAATCCGAGGTTTGACAATCCACGGACCCTCCTCTCCATGACCACTGAATAGACTTTCCCAGGGAGGCTGAGGAGTGTGATCCCCCTAAAGTTGGAGCACACCCTCCGGTCCCCCTTTTTAAAGAGGGGAACCACCACCCCGGTCTGCCAGTCCAGAGGCACTGTCCCCGATGTCCACGCGATGTTGCAGAGTCGTGTCAGCCAAGACAGCCCTACAACATCCAGAGCCTTAAGGAACTCCGGGCGGACCTCATCCACCCCAGGGTTCCTGCCAACGCGGAGCTTTTTAACCACCTCGGCGACCTCAGCCCCAGAGATAGAAGGGCCCCCCCCGATGTCCCCTGACTCTGCCTCCACTTCGGAAAGCGTGTTTCTGGAATTAAGGAGGTCTTCGAAGTATTCCTTCCACCGATCCAGGACGTCCCCTGTCGAGATCAGTAGCGCACCATCCGCACCGTATACAATATTGACAGAGCACTGCTTCCCCCTCCTGAGCCGCCGGATGGTGGTCCAGAACCTTTTTGAAGCCGTTCGGAAGTCATTCTCCATGGCCTCGCCGAACTCCTCCCATGCCCGGGTTTTTGCCTCCGCGACCGCCATAGCCTCATACCACTTGGCCTGCCGGTACACATCAGCTGCCCCAGGAGTCCTACCAGCCAATAAAGTCCGATAGGCCTCCTTCTTCAGCTTGACGGCATCCCTCACCTCCGGAGTCCACCACCGGGTCCGAGGGTTACCGCCGCGACATGCACCGACCGCCTTGCGGCCACAGCTCCGGTCAGCCGCTTCAACAATGGAGGCCTGGAACATGGCCCATTCGGACTCAATGCCCCCGGCTCCCCCCGAGACATGATCGAAGCTCTCCCGGAGGTGGGAGTTGAAGCTCCTTCTGACAGAGGGTTCCGCCAGCCGTTCCCAGCAGACCCTCACATTACGTTTGGGCCTGCCAGGCCTGACCGGCGTCTTCCCCCACCATCGAAGCCAACTCACCACCAGGTGGTGATCAGTTGACAGCTCCGCCCCTCTCTTCACCCGAGTGTCCAAGACATGCGGCCCCAAGTCCGACGACACGACTACAAAGTCGATCATCGAACTGAGACCTCGGGTGTCCTGGTGCCAGGTGCACATATGAACACCCTTATGCTTGAACATGGTGTTCGTTATGGACAAGCCTTGTCTAGCACAGAAGTCCAACAACAAGACACCACTCGGGTTCAGATCGGGGGGGCCGTTCCTCCCAATCACACCCCTCCAGGTCTCACTGTCATTGCCCACATGAGCATTGAAGTCCCCCAGGAGGACGAGGGAATCCCCGGGAGGAGCGCTTTCCAGAACCCCCCCCAGGTACTCTGAGCTGCCGTTTGGTGCATAAGCACAAACGACAGTGAGGACCCGTCCCCCCACCCGAAGGCGGAGGGAGGCTACCCTCTCGTCCACCGGGGTGAACCCCAATGTACAGGCGCCGAACCGAGGGGAAACAAGTATTCCCACCCCAGCTCGACGCCTCTCACCAAGGGCAACTCCAGAGTGGAAGAGAGTCCAGCCCCTCTCAAGGAGACTGGTTCCGGAGCCTATGCTGTGCGTCGAGGCGATGCCGACTATATCTAGCCGGAAACTCTCTACCTCGCGCACCAGCTCAGGCTCCTTTCCCGCCAGCGAGGTGACATTCCACGTCCCTAAAGCTAGCTTCTGCAGCCGAGGATCGGACCGCCAAGGCCCCCGCCAAGGCCGCCGCCCGTCTCACACTGCACCCGACCCCCATGACCCCTCCTGCGGATGGTGAGCCCACTGGAAGAGGGTCCCACGTTGTCTCTTTGGGCTGTGCCCGACCGGGCCCCATGGGAAAAGGCCCGGCCACCAGGCGCTCGCCATCGAGCCCCACCCCCGGGCATGGCTCCAGGGGGGGGCCCCGGTGACCCGCTTCCGGGCAGGGGCAACTGAGAACCATTTATGTTTTTCTTCATGGTTGGTCTTTTGAGCCACGCTTTGTCTGGTCTTTCACCTGAAACCTGTTTGCCTTGGGTGACCCTACCAGGGGCATAAAGCCCCCGACAACATAGCTTCCAGGATCACTAGGACACACAAACCCCTCCACCGCGGTAAGGTGGTGACTGAAGGAGGGATCAACGTTAACCCCCTCAACGTTAAATAGTCCTAATAACGTTAACCCCCTCAACGTTAAATAGTCCTAATAATTTTGTATCTTATGTTAACCATTTGGCAATGAAGTGTGCTGCTTCTCCCACCAGGAAAAATATATCCTTTCTCAGGTATAAATATTCTGTGCGTTATCGTGATGAATTGTATGTAAATATTAATCGTATTAAAAAAAGTCAGGTGCTATCTCAAACCAGACAGGTCACAGTAAACCTAGTCAACAACATAATGTGTATAAAAAATGTTTTTTACTTTAGAGGGTTTTGATCCCACGATGATTGAATGTATGCTATAAAATGCTTGTTGTTACTAATTTATTGTTCTGTCTGCTGAAGCAGCATTCCAACAAATATGAAGAAGTTGAATAAAGATTCAAAGAACAATACTTGGAATGTTGAAGCAGCATTCCAACAATAATAATAATTACAGTACCAGTCAAAAGTTGACACATTTTCCCATTCGTACTGTATATATTTGTTTTTATGGGAAACCCTGGCTAAACAATGTAGATATAAATATAAATTATGAAATGTTACAAATTAAATGCACTTCAGTATTCATACACTGGTGACAGATACACACACACTTGAATTGCTGCCCTCGGCAAGCAATCTATTTCCCCATTTGATCATGTCTACAGGTGTGTTGGGGGAAGCCGAGAGGGGGGCCTACCTGTGACATGTAGCCTGTCTCCGCTGACCTCGATCTTGAGAAAGAGGCGACCGCGACGCTCTGTGTGGTCCGTTCCACACAGGCTGGGGATGTTCATCACACACTGGTTGTGCACGTTCATTTCACAGGCTGGGGGAGGCGCACACAAACACACACTCACATTAAAAGTATAATTGACCTATTCAGAAAAACAATGTATTATTTTGGCCCTATTGACAACTGTTTTGGAGAATGAAGAGACTGGGGAGCTTTCTTGCCATTGTAGGCCACAGTATGCTGTGTTACACACTCATAACAATGGTGTCTAGCTAGCTACTACCCTCTCTATACACAGCTCTATCTCACTCGCTCTCTTTCTCTCCTATACTCTGAGTGCTGTGGAGGGGAAAATAGCTTTTGTGTCAGTGTTTCATAAAGCTACAGAACACAAACGAGAGAGGTTCCTGCAGAGAAGACAAACAAAAAGGAAGTTTCCCTCTCTTCACCTCCTCTCTTCCCTCCTTCCTCAATATCCACAACTCATCCCTCCTTCCTCAATATCCACAAGTCATCCCTCCCTTAGCATCCCTCAATCCATCCCTCATTCCTCTTCATCCTCCTGCACATCTGCGCTCCCTCTCTACCTCCTTTCTTCACACAATGGAGAACTGCCTTCCACCCCGGCAGTTGGAGAAAGGGGGGGGGGGTGCTGTGGGAAGGAGTAGAGAAAAGTAGGAGGGATGTTGGGACTCATTTCAGTTGTCCACACATCATTCTAACTGAATCTGCTCTCATTAGGACCTGTAATACTGCTGCTACCAGAGAGGAGAGATGGATGGATAGAGAGAGAATGGAGGTGGCGGAGGGAATCTCGAGTACGGTAAGGAATTACAGAGACAGGATTAAGAGACAGGAGAGAGAGAGAGAAAGAAAGAGAAAGGGTAAAGGAGATATCTTAGTGGGGAGATAAGAGTGACAGAGAAAGAGAGAGATGGAGGGGGAAGAAGAGGAGTGGTCATGATAGTGAGAAAAATGAGTGGGAGGGTTGAAAGATAGGGCAGAGGGATCGAGAAAAGAAAATCATGAAAAGGAGGAGAGAGGGGTGAAAGGAGGCAGGAGATTTAGAGGGGAAGTAGGTGGGGATAAGACACACTGGGGGTGGTACAGAGAATACAGTATTCTTCCTGAATTGCAGATGTGTCCATGCAAAGTATAAGAAGAGCCTATTCCCTTTTGTCCTCATTACTGGGTACTTCAAGGAGAGAGGCTCCAGAGAACAGCGCACAAGCACACACACATGTTTTAACACACATGCACACAGGGACACTCTTAAATACATATGGACACTCACCAAGACATACAACAGATACATACACATACAGTAAACACAGACACACATGCTTACACACATACACTCACTAACACACACACATTCCCATTTTATGGACACTCACAACACTTACAAAGAAACACATAGATACATAGAGACACATACATACTGACACAGACACAGGCACACTGTTACATATATTTGGACAATCACCAGGACATACACAGACACGTACAGACACACTTGCAACTCACTGTCACATTTCATCCCTTGGTGGATGAGACCATAGAGCAGAGAGCCACAATGGTCACAGAAGGTAGGACTGCCATAGGAGTGGATCTTAAACTTGTGCTTGCTTCTAGGGTCCTGGATACACACAGGGAGAGACACATATTCAGTCAATATCTTGAAGCTTCTGGGAGAGAGTACTTGTGAGAGAGTACTTGTGTATTTTTGTACTTGTACATATAAATGAATTCAAATTCAATAGTGAAGACGAAAATAGTGTTTGATCTCTCTAAGAACATTTTCACAAATTAAAATAATAATATGAACTCATTATGGTTCTGTTGCAATTGTTCACAAACATCTACCATTCTAATCTACTCTAACAAGGTGACTGTGTAAGACAGTGTTACTGACAGCTGCCTTCTCCAGTCATGTTTTAATGACTTAAATTGAGCTTTGTGTTTGAAAATCAGACTTGGGGAGAACCGGGGCGAAAGTAACGCGGGACTAAAGTAACAAAGCAATATTCTCAGAGCCCTGACTACATTTGCATTCCAAGTTATGACAGTACCTTCAGCATGCAACCATTGATGGAACTGCCAAATTTCACGTGATGTCATCATCGTTTGCTGCGGTTAGGTGTGGAGAGCACTTTGAGTGCTCAAAGTACATTACTGAGGCGGAAGTAGGCCGCACTTTAACCTTTAGAGGAGTGAGTTCTAAATATTACCGACGCTGCCACCAGAGTGAGTTATTTTTTCAAAACGAAAGCTAGCTAGCTTTAGTTAGCTTCCGTTACCTAGCAACCTAGCATTATACTCGTAGCAATGCTACTACCTGCTAGTGTTACTTGTTAGCCTCCTAATTGTAAATTTTGAAGCCATACTATAGCGTTTGTCATATAGTTTTTGTCTATCGGAAAATAGTCGGTTGGAATGTTCAGAATCACACATGTGTGACGGTACTCTGTGGGGCCCGCTTTCGAACGATCACATATACGTGACGCTACTAATTAACGGGTTAAACGGGATATTCACCTTATTCCGGAAGTCATGATGGGCGCGGCCATCCGCGTATTCTCATTTCCGTTTAGATACTTTACGCTTTATAACCCCACCCCTCGCCCCTCGGCTTGAAGCAACGGCCCCGGTGGATGTAGGTGGTATTGCATTTTATGTTTGACTTCCGACTCTTCCGGTAGTTTTTATTCTATTAACTCCAGTCAACATTTACAAAACTATCTCCCCCAATAATTTTGGTTCGATTCTAGAACCTGGCTCATACTACTAGCTTTTTCACATAATTTTCCAGATTTTTGCTCTAAGTTTGAAAACAATCCGAAATGGGTAAACTAGCACCCAATTTATTTGCTTACGTCGATAAAAGATGCCTGCAGATGTGCTTGCGGATACAGGGCACGAGCACAAAAGTTCACATTGGCCGATAGCCAATTTCCATGGAGCTGAATGAGCCATAGACTTATATTGAATGAGCACAGGGAGAAATGGCTTGAGTTGCCTGCCCTGTTGTAGCACGTTTAGCAAATGGTTGTCACACATACATGAAATTTTGTTAATATAGTTTATTCCCGTTATTTTAAAACAGATTAGATTTTTCGTAAAAACTTTCATGACATGATGGCAAATATAATAATAAAACACAGGCCACATTTCTACACTGATGTTAAATTGAAGGCAGTGTGAATTTGTGGCATTTCGTTTGAATATAAAGTTGACAGTAAGCTATGGTAAGTCTGCACTATGGAATATTTCTATTACCAAAATAACTATTAAGCTTTCTTTGCCTGGCGAGAACAACGACGGAGCTGTTCATGTTAACAGTTCATTTAATCCGATACAATGCGTTGGAAATCATACTCATATCACAGAGAAAAAAAGCATCCATCAAGAATAGCCCTATATTTAGCCCTATAGCCTATTTCTAAAAACCAAGTGAAAGGAATACTATACAGTGACAGCATATGTAATGCAGGGAAACTAAAGGGTTAATGTTAAACGGATGTTAGTCTTAACTGACGTTGGAGTTAACCTATCCGATTAAGACGGTACGGTGGTTTGGGCCAATTAAATGACACCTAGATATTGAGGGTCGCCTTTGGAAAAGATTTCCTTCAAAGAGCTTGATGTATGTTAAAGGAAAAAGAGAAAACGATTATAAACAAAATCAAAGTGCTCAAACTAATAATAACAAACATATTATTATTAGAGACTGATCTTTTAGAGCCTGGAACCATCGGTATTGGGAAACGGCAGTTGCACACTTTTGACCGTCTTGGTCAGGTTTTTTGTTGGTATACGTTGAATTGGATGGCGAGCCAACCCACGAGGATAAAGCTGGAAGATTGGGAACCTTCATTTTGAGGACAAACTATTCTCTTCTTTCATATTGTACTGGTAACAAGCTGATTCTGAAACCACCAATGGTGGTGAGTTGTTTTCTTTTGTATAATCTAATTGAGCTGGAACCAACATTTATAAATATTGTTTTATGTTTCTGTGTGATCCTATTTGTGTAATACGGATGTTTTTGGAGTCAAAGGGTGCACCCAGAAAGTAATTGATTGTATTAATATCTGTGGGAGATTGTTTTATTAATGCATGCAAGACCGTTGCTTTGTCTTCAAGTAAAATATTATAATAACGTCACTGTGTCCAATCCCGACTGGTTTTTAGCTAACATTCTGATAAAATGCCACTTCAAATATTGATTCAATGATCACGTTTTCAGCTGATTTACTGATTTCACATTAAGCTTTAACTTTTTACCTTTCAAGCTAAATATTGTAAAAAAAAAATTAGTTAGCTTATCTTTTACTAGAGCCGGTAAAAAGACGCTGGCACCGGTAAATTAGCCGTGCGCTCTCCTTGTCCAAACCCGACTGTACTTATCCTCGTAGTAAACACTCGGCGCTGCTGTTTTTCCGGGGATATTAACTTTATCCAGGGTCACCAAACTGACCATCAATGCTGTCAATATATCCGGGGACGTAGTTATGTCCTCCACAATAAGATATCACGCTTCAACATCTCCAAACTATGCGATACAATCTCAATTTGACTGTATTTTGATGTTTTGTTGAACTCTTCTCATGTCAGTCCCTTGCCCCCCTCCCTTCCTCCCCTCGACTACACATCACCTCACACATGATGGTGTATTTTGGCATTGGCTATACAAAGTAATGTTAAGATAGTGTTAAAAAAAATACACTTGTATGCTAACCGATGACAATACAAAAACACTTTTCAGAGTAAATATCGTCGCCCGAGCGTCGCCCGAGAGGTCTTTCGGCTTTCTCTCATCAATGTAACTTTCCTAAATTATTTAGACATGTGTTCATGACATTTGACACGTAGATTGTTTTGTATGCCTAAAATAATACTACTTACAATTTGCTAGCGATTGCAAAAGAAAATGGTGTCAAAAAGACCGGAAACTGGGTGTCCAAACCCCGTTCGGGTTTGGACAATAGTAGTTTACAGCGGTCGGGATTGGACACAGTGATGCTACATGTTGCAACTCAGTACTACTGCTTCCTCTTGTTCGCATCTAAATTCTTCTGAAAAGTTGGCCTATTCTTTCCATTAGTATAGTTAACAACTTTGTGACACATACATTTCCCTAAAGTCTGCATCATGTCTCTGATTCTTATAGGACTTGTACCCCAGTCTAGTGATGTGTCAGATGGCTGAGCGTTGAGGGAGTCGGGCTAGTAATCAGAAGGTTGCCGGATCGATTCCCAGCCGTGCCAAATAACGTTGTGTCCTTAGGCAAGGCACTTCACCCTACTTGCCTCGGGGGGAATGTCCCTGTACTTACTGTAAGTCGCTCTGGATAAGAGCGCTCTGCTAAATGACTAAATGTAAATGTAAATGTGTCGTGCGTGAACGATTCGTTCATTTTGAACGAATCCTTACAAGGGCTCGAGAGTAACCTCTCAAAGAGTGATTCGTTCATTTTCTCGTGGCCACGCATCAGGACAGTTGCATAGGCTCGTCCATGTAAACATATTCGTTCATTTCCCGACTCGGTCTTCGGGTACAGGTCTTTGGATAATTCACATGACCTGCATAGGCTCTGTACTGGTAGCTAGACGAAACAAACGATTTGTTCATTTCCAGACTCGGTCTTTCTACGAGTCTTTGGATCATTTTTCACATGACCTGCATAGGCTCTGTACTGGTAGCTTCAGCAAACAAACGATTCGTTCATTTCCCGACTCGGCCTTTCTACGAGTCTTTGGATCATTTTTTCACGTGACCCGCATTTTTTTTGTAAAGGAAACAGATTCCTCATTCCCTTTTGCGTGGCCGCTGTTTTAGTAAGACGTGAATGATATTCTCTCAAGTCATCATGCTGACTGGTTTTGTTATTTTCACTTTACACTTACAGTTTATTGCAGTGTAACTGTTTGCCGTGATAATTAAATGCTAGTGTGATAATAAACGACCAAATCATACAAACTGTCATGATACATTATTTTAATGCAGGAATTTATTTTAAAATAGAATCTGCTGATGCACATGCACTAACCTACATGAGAATATCATACGTGTTTGATACGCCCCCCATACGCCCCCCCCCCTCGGCCCTTTGAAATGAACGAATGACTCGAAAAAAGATTGGTTCATTTCACTGAACGATATTCAAAGAACCAAATCAGTAAAAGGAACCAAACTTTCCATCACTACCCCAGTCTGCCACTGCAATGCCTTAGCTCACACGCTATGCTCGCGACTGGTTGTCGCAAAGTTTGACGTGTACAGCTAGTTGTAAGCGTGCACGAGGTCTCGGTGCTAGGGGAAAAAAGAGCCACTGTTTAAAGCTAGACCGGAAGAGTCGGAATTGGAAAGATGGCAAGGTCCAGTTTTGCGCTCTGGCTTGCCTCACTGTGCCACTGAGTACTTTTCGTAGATATGAATGTGGACGCCATCTTGGAAGACAGAAGTAGCTGTCGCTAGTTATATTAACTCCATGGCTCTGGTACTAATTTAAGGCTAATAGAGATGCCCAGTGTCAACTGTGCAGTTTGTGGCTGCCATAACAGCTGGAGAAAACGGAATCAGACCCCGTATTATCATTGTTTTGACCATGGAAAGAAGAGGTCCGAGTGTTGTGGGTCGACATTTACCTTGCACCGACCTCCAACCAAAGTTGAGGATCTGCGTTCCTGGCTGAAGGTGCTAAATAAAAAAAAACCACCAAAGTTTCCTTTTATCACTTGTTGCAACTTATAATGTAATAAAGACTCATAATGTAATAACGGCTCATAACGGCTCATAATGTAATAATTTCAATGTAATAAAAGTTCATAATGTAATAATCGTCTCATAATGTAATGAAATCACGGACGCGTAACGTAATAAGGGCTTTGCGCATAATGTAATACTGTAATAACTTATTACATTAAGAACCTTATTGATACCGCTCATAATGTTATAACAGTTCATAATGTAATAATAGCACATATAGTGATAATAATAATAATTTAACCTCTCAAACAAAGCTGCAAGTAAAAGCAAAAGGCATGGGCTTCAGTACAATAGTAAACAAAATTTGTGAAACCAAGTACTATTTAATAGTAATTGCACTCTCACATTTTATTGATGTGAAATAACAGTTGAGCCACTAGTTGGGATTCTGAGAACGCCGTGCTCACTTCTACTGTGACTTTTGCAGGTAAGCAGCCCTAGTTGTGACCTTTAAAGTTCAATATATATATATTTGTTAAACCAAGCCATACACCTTATCTGTTTAAATTATGTGTATTAATAAGATGTTTGTAGGATAATGTGTATGTTTAAGCTAGCAGCTATTTTTTGTGTTTTAGCTAGCAGCTATTTCTTGTGTTTTAGCTAGCAGCTATTTCTTGTGTTTTAGCTAGCAGCTATTTCTTGTGTTTTAGCTAGCAGCTATTTCTTGTGTATTAAGATGTTTGTTATAATAGTGTTGTATGTTTTAGCTGGGGCGGCAATAGCTCAGTCCGTAGGGACTTGGCTAGGGGACTTAAAGGTTGCCGATTCAAGTCCCACTTGGACCATAAAAGTATGATGTGGACTGGCGGTTGAGAAGACGTTTTGTTATCAAATTATTTGTAGGGGTACACAACATCCTAAAATGTATGTACATAAATGATTTGTTAAAATCATAATATTTACATTAATCTAGTGATGCTGAATATAAAGAGTTTCTGCATACCCCACCTCAATGTCTACTGATTCACTGAATTTTGTTTTATTCACAGAAAAGGAACAATGAAACTGGGCATGACAATCTTGGTCCTATTCACACTGGCCCTTTTGGTTAGTGACATTCAAGGCCATGGAAGTCGAGAAATGGATGATGAGACATATGATGTCATTGTTAAAGCACTGAGAGGAGAATTTGGCATTCCTGTTAAAGAAAGGACAAGGGTCCAACGCGCTGCCCTTGTTCGTCTCTGGAGGAATAAGCACTTGTTTGGGCTATTGGAAGACGGCAAGACGTTGATATACGATGGGAAATTGGTGGCAAAAAAGACAAGCTTCAAAGGCATTGTGAAGACAAGGCTTGAAGAGACCAAGGGTTGTGGTGCCAGAAAACTTAACGTATACCTAAAGGATAAGTATTCCGGTATCAGTACACAAAATGTGCAAAAGGTATTGGACAGGTCCAGGCGCTATCAACTTCGCAGAGCTACTTTTCAAAACAAGGCCATTCCCAAGCCGATCAGGGCTAAAACAGTTCAAGAGCGTCATCAAATCGACCTTCTCAACATGGGGAGATGGGCTGTCAAGCATAGAATCGTTAGATATAGGTACATTCTAACCATCCTTGATGTGTGTAGCAGATACATATGGCTACGCCCTCTGAAGAGCAAAGAGAGCAAAGAGATTGCTAAACATCTCATTGAAATCTACACTGAACATGGCCCACCAAACATTTTGCAGCATGATCAGGGCAAAGAATTCAAAGGTGCCGTCCAGAAGCTGATGGTATCATATCAGGTCAAAGTCATTCAGAGCTCTCCATACCACCCCCAGAGCCAAGGTAAAGTTGAGAGAACACACCAGGTGCTACGTCGAAAAATCATGTATGACTTTGTGAATTTCAAACGAGGAGGTGTTAACTGGGCAGCACATATGCCAAAGTATGCAAGAGTTATGAATCTGGACAAAAAAGAGGTTCTCAACTGGATGTCTCCATTTGAAGTGTATTATGGGAGGAAGAATAACATCAGGACTCTTCACTTATCCAGCAATACAGGTGATGCTAGCCCCGGCTCAGTTTCTGATGCAGTTCCTGAAGACTTAGAACAGAACATGAGTAAGTTTGAGCAAAACCGCAGGAAGATACGAAGGAGGGCATTAAAGGCTACGGAGCGTTGCATGAAACGTACGATTAAATCAAGGGGAAATCCACCACCATCAGTTTACAACTTACAGGACAAAGTGTTGGTGAGGGTCAGCACAGGTCCCAGATTTTCAAAACGATACGCTGTGATACCAGGTATAGTTGTCAAAAGAAATGCAGATCTGTCGAAATACAAAGTCAAGTTCCGAATGCTAGGCAACCCAGGCCATCTACATATCAAATGGTTTGCAGTATGTGATGTGACAAGTGCCACAAGGGAGCGGGAGAAGCAGCGTTCTGAGCACAAGCCCAGAAAACATCAACGCATACAGTTGTTCCGCCCATCACCCATGGAATGAGGTTAGAATCCTTTGGATCACTAGGTTTCAGGATTCGTTTGGACCCTAATTCAGATGGCAGCTGCCAGTTTGCTGCCATGGTTGACCAACTTGCCTCACTTGGAATTTCTCGGTCTGCAACATCTTTAAGGCAAGAAATTGTATCAGACCTAATGCTTCACCCACATGCCATGAATGGAATACATCTTTCTAATTTTGTGGAAGGGCAATGGGATGACTATGTGCAAAGCATGCAGCACAGTGGTACATATGGTGATCATTTGACTCTACAAAGAACATCCACCATATTCAATGTACAGTTTATGATTGTGTCAACGCTTGGAGTTGATGCAACAGCAATAGTCTCCCCACATGGTCACTACGATGAAAGTCTGCCATTGCTGATTCTAGGCCATTTTGCTGAAGGTTGTGGGGACCATTATGTTAGTCTTGATGGACCAGTCAGACCATTCATTCGAAGAATTCAGAGAGCAGAGAAGCAGAGGGTGCTTCTTTATAGTACTGGCTATGATGCTGTCCCTGACTCTGATCACCATTCAAACCCTGACTCTGACCATCACTCTGACCCCACCAATTACCCTCCTGGAGATTCCAGTGATGTCCTACATGGTGACTCATGTGATGTTCCTTATGGTGATCCCAATGATGTCCTACATGATGACCTCCACACTGTCCGTTACACTGACCCTGATACTGTTCCTTCTGCATGTCCTACAGTGCCAAAACATATCTTCCCTGCTGACCCTGACTTCATTGCTAGCCCTAATTTGCCTTTGATTGTACTGTCAACCATTATCCAGTATTGCCTGTTGATGGATATGACAATGCTGGGCACCTTCAACAGAGTTTCCAACTTGTTCAGAGAGCTAACCCTGCCATTCCTACCAATAATTTTTATACGTGATTCTTTGGTGGAATGTTTAAATATTGTGACGGATGAAGACTGCAGCATTGGTATTTGTAGGTTATATAAAGCAGCTGGACGTAATAGTGGCCTTGCATCCAACATCAGGCAGCTCTTCAGCCAAAATGCCAGGTGGTTTACAGCATGGATCGTGATTCGACATATATCCTTTGGATGGTTCCATATTAAAGACATTCATTGGAAGAAATAAAGTGATTTGAGTGATCACTGGCACAGTCACTGACCACTGACAAATGGAGCCCCCTTAACTTTATTTTTGTTGGCAACTATAATTTATGATCATGTTTATAGGCATATTGTTTAGTTAAATTTATTTGAACTTATATTTTTACTTTTGTGTCCTGACAGGCTGTGTTTACATTTAAAGAGCCTTTGAGCTGGTTCATGTTTTCTATGACATCCCTATGTCTGTTCTAGACTCACAAACTGTATACAGGTACAGGTCGAAAAATTTGAATATCGTGCAAAAGTTCATCTATTTCAGTAATTCAACCTAAATGGTGAAACTAATATATTATATAGACTCATTACATTCAAAGTGAGATATTTCAAGCCTTTATTTGTTATAATTGTGATGATTTTGGCTTACATCTTATGAAAACCCCAAATTCAAAATCTCAGAAAATTAGAATATTACATAAAATCAATAAAAAAAGGATTTTAAATACAGAAATGTCGGCCCTCTATAAAGTATAATCATGCATATGTACTAAGTACTTGGTTTGGACCCCTTTTGCACAAATTATTGCCTAAATGCGGTGTGGCATGGATGCCATCAGTCTGTGGCACTGCTGAGGTGTTATGGAAGCCCAGGTTGCTTTGATAGTGGCCTTCAGCTCGTCTGTATTGTTGGGTCTGGTGTGTATCATCTTCCTCTTGACAATAGTCCATAGTTTCTCTATTGGGTTCAGGTCAGGAGAGTTGTCTGGCCAATCAACACAGTAATACCATGGTCAGTCAACCAGTTACTTGTGGTTTTGGCACTGTGGACAGGTGTCAAGTCTTGCTGGAAAAAGTAATTCAGCATCTCCATAAAGCTTGTCAACAGACAGAAGCATGAAGTGCTCTAAAATATCCTGGTAGACAGCTGTGGTGACTTTGGACTTGATAACACAGTGGACCAACACCATCAGATGACATGGTGCCTCAAATCATCACTGACTGTTGAAACTTGACAGTGGTCTTCAAGCCCCTTGGATTTTGTGCCCCTCCACTCTTCCTCTAGACTGTGGAACCTTGATTTCCAAATGAAACGCAACATTTAATTTGGATCAGTGATGATTTGAGGTATCATGTCATCTGCTGCTGTTGGTCCACTGTGTTATCAAGTCCAAAGTCACCACAGCCATCTACCAGAAGAACCTGGGCTTCCATAACACCTCAGCAGTGCCACAGGCTGATAGCATCCATGCCACGCCGCATTTAGGCAATAATTCATGCAAAAGGGGCCCAAACCAAGTACTTAGTACATATGCATGATTATACTTTCTAGAGGGCCAACATTTCTGTATTTAAAATCCTTTTTTTATTGATATTATGTAATATTCTAATTTTCTGAGATTTTGAATTTGGGGTTTTTATAAACTGTAAGCCATAATAATCACAATTATAACAAATAAAGGCTTCACATATCTCACTTTGCATGTAATGAGTCTGTATAAGATATTATTTTCACCTATAAAGTTGAATTACTGAAATAAATGAACTTTTGCACGATATTCTAATTTTTCGACCTGTACCTGTATAGCTGGTAGATATTGTGAGACTAATTTGATGTTCAGATATCCAAGTTTTTGATGACTTTTTTGTTATTGTTCAAAAGTTCCAAAATAAAAGAAGTTTGAATTAACATGTTATGCTGCTTGTATCATGTATTTCACGTAAGTAGTAGGAAAATAATGTTTAAAAGCCTTTATTAAATTGGCATTAAAGACCAACACAAAAAAAATGCTAAATTTTTATTGGAAGGTCTTCATAAGGTTGTATGGAAAGAAAGAGTGTTCACTTACTTTTTTGAAAAGTCCAATTTTAAATGTGTTTATCGTAGGAGTTATTAGTTATTGTAGCAAAGAACATTAAACTACATGAACTACAGTCCCCCTCCTTCTTCACTAATCCAACCTCTTCTCCTGACAGCTTTTGAGTTGGTTACTGTAGCGCAACCTATGTACAAATCATAGTCAAACTCAAAAACAAACCTGTGCCCAAAAGTGCATTAGTTGTCAGTATACAGTTGTTGCCTTTATACCATGGATTTGACCCATGGAGGATGATGCGTTACAGATTAAGGCTTCTCTTCCTTTTTATGAGGCCTGCCACTAATTGGGAGCGAGGTTCAGTATATGGCATCTAAGTTGGCTAATGCTCCAGCATGTTTGCAGAAATGTGTGATCTTGCTGAGAGACAGACACAGGTGAAAGCATTTCCTTCCACTCCTGCAGGGATGGCAGAAGTAAACATTATGATAATGCAACACTTTTCTCACTATATGTGCTATTATTACATTATGAGCTGTTATAACATTATGAGCGGTATCAATAAGGTTCTTAATGTAATAAGTTATTACAGTATTACATTATGCGCAAAGCCCTTATTACGTTACGCGTCCGTGAGTTCATTACATTATGAGACGATTATTACATTATGAACTTTTATTACATTGAAATTATTACATTATGAGCCGTTATGAGCCGTTATTACATTATGAGTCTTTATTACATTATAAGTTGCAACATCACTTGCAACAAAGTGTGTAATAAGAGATAAACTAGCTATATTGTAGTGTGTTTTAGTGTTCTCAATTTATGATATTAGAAGATACAAGATTATAACGAGGGATGCTCCGATCTGATCGGCGCCGATCCATATCGGCCGATATTCCCATTATTGGTTTTTGATCGGCGTTCTCAAAACGGCCGATCAAACATGGCCGATCAGATGACATAAAATCTGTGAGAACTACTATCAGAGACGTTTCAATAAAACGTTAGATAGGCATTTCAAGCCGCCAGTGGTAAGAAATGATTCTTTAACCTTTAGATGCGTGAGTTCTAGCTAAATATTTCCGACGCTTCCACCAGAGTTATTTTTCCAAAACGGAAGCTAGCTAGCTTTAATTAGCTTCCGTTACCTAGCAACCTAGCATAATACTCATAGCATTGCTACTACCTGCTAGTATTACTTGTTAGCCTCCTAATTGTAGATTTTGAAGCCATACTATAGCATTTGTCATAGTTTTTGTCTATCGGAAAATAGTCGGTTGGAATTTTCAGAATCGCACAATCGCACACGTTACTCTGTGAGACCCGCATTCGAACAAAAACGGTCACGGACAGCAACTGCTTTTTCCTGCTCTTGCACAAGCAGCACGAGTCTTCCTCTCCACACCTTACAAGTGTAGATAGCGAACAACTTTTCAGCACAGACATATGCTTATATTTATCAATCTGCCAGTGATGCTGCTTAATCAGAAGTAAGGTTTGAATATTCTAGTATGCCCCCTCTCCGAGTGCGTGCGTGAAGTGAGTGAAGTGACAGTGAGACACTATACAGATAGGCCTAGATATACATGTTTAGTTTTTTTGTTTAATTGCTGACTTCCTGTGCACCTTTAATCTTTATTCTGTATGTTATCTCCTCCTAAATGCAGACTAATCTACTGACTGACTTGAAACATACTGGATATTTGGCTATAGTCTGTTGTTAAGTTGTTGTTGTTGTTGTTAAGTAATGTTGCAGTTAAGTTTGTAGGCTATTATTATATTTCCACAGGAAAGCTACTGTATAAGCTCCAAGTTCTCTTGAGAGCATCTAGAGAGTGGAATGTTGCACATGTGATTCTATTGTTGTGATTTTTATTTAAAGATTCATGTTTGTATTATTATTTTAATATTTATTATTATTATTTACACATTTTATAGGAAGCGAGAGAGCTTCAACACTGGAATGTTGCACGTTTCCTGCAATAGAACGGATGGTTGTCAATTCAGCGGGTCAGATGGCTGAGCGGTTAGGGAGTCAACACCGTGATCGGTGATCGGTATTATCAGATCGGCAGATACTGATTTCAGTGATCGGTGATTGGCACCAAAAAACCTGATCGGAGCATCTCTAATTATAACCAAATGTATGGGCATAGCTGTGAGCAAAACAACTGCTGCAGTGCATCTAAATGTAATGTAAAGCTTTTGAAACAACGCAGCAATCAAATTATTTAATAGATGCGTCTTTCTAATTGCCATTAGATAGGAGGGAATATTACTAGTGCACACCCTATAAATCAGTTTATAATAACGTTTTAACACATAACATAAAGCTTGTACCAAAGACCCTCGATGAAAAAGTTGTTACTATTTATTATTACAGCACAATTTGTGTAATTTGTTACTCATACATTTGCAGCTAATAAGAGACCTGATGTAAAAACTACAGCCTCAAGTAGATAAACAAGAAGCTAAGGTTCTGCTGCTAACAATGTTAGCTGGTCGGTTTTCCGGAGTAATCTCAAATACATGTAATGACTGTCAAATTAATCACACAACTGAATTCTAAAGGATCTAAGCTTTCAAACAACTGGGATGCAAACACATGTATGGTTAAAAAAGAGAGAAGTAATTTCAGCCCTCGCCCCGCAGCAAATATCCATATACTTACATTGCCACCAACCCCCTGACATCCCTGGCCTACCCCTATATGCACATAGAGTAAAATTACATTCTGAAGATCAAAATACACCAACACTTATTTGTAATATTCTATTTGTATTCGATTTGTATTCCGATACATAAACTCTTATTAAACTATCTAGCACTTCTTCTGGTTTTACTCCTTCCTCTTCTTCCTGGCCACCTCTAAGGGCGCTAAATGTTGATGATCCTAGCCAACTCCTTCAGCTGAGTAACAGCCTGGGAATGGCCCCTCACCACAAGATCAATGGAGGACAAGGCCTGTAGGTTCTTACTTTTGAGAGGTAGTTTGTTCTACTTGCCACAAGCTGTGTATGCCTTGGTCACCTTCCTAATAAAATCCATGACAGTAGGATATTTCTTTAAGTCTGCAAGGGAAGCTCGGCTTCCCCTAAAACAGGGGTACTCAATTAGAAACTCAAAAGGTCCACTCACCAAATTTCCATTCAGTCCAGTATTTATTTTTCTGGCCCTTACCTCTCCCATTGACTCCCATTCAAAATGGACTTAGGTTTAGGAGGGCACAGAGTTCTGGGGGTAATTTTGTTCCAACCTTTTGACAAGAGAAACCGTCTCATCGCAGATTAAACACATCGGTTTTGTGCTCCCCACCGGCAACACAAATGCGTACTTGTCAGTCCATTCTGTCTGAAATTTGCGATTTTCAGCATAAACTTTTCGCTGGGTTTTGTCACGCGATGATTTTTGCTATGGAAGAAACAGGTAGGCTAGCTACTGTTAGCAAATCGATTAGCCTGCGTTGTTAAAAAATGACACACACAACCTGCGTTACCCACAGAGGTTGCAGCCAAAGTGAAGTGAGTTGTCATGGTGATTACAGTTATTACAGCTCCTGATTGGAGCTTCAGATTGGAGACGGAAGATATAAAGCACATCTAGTAGGAAATATTATAGGCTATAGCACAAAATCTCGCACCACTGAATTGCGTCTAGCTATTGCGGTATTGCGCGCATAGGCTACTGCTGATTTGCTTATTTCCTATTTACTAGTTTGGTGGAGGCAATCCAGAATTACTGTTGGTGCAATTATAATCAGAGCCCCCCCCCCCCCTTAAAAAACTCATCAGGGAGGCATCCAAGGCGGTATCCTGATCAGAAGCCCGGGTAACACTTTAGATGAGCTCAGCAAATTCATAATTTATTAACCAATTTGTTACGTATTAGTTAACGGTTTGTTCACCATTAGTTATTTATTGTTTATACAAAATGTATCATTAGTAAAGCATTTGTTCACATAGTTAGGGTTAGGGTTCGGGTTTAGGGCAAGGGTTTAGGTTAAGAGTTTTGGTTAGGGTTTAGCTTTACTAATGCTTTACTAATGATACATTTTGTATGAACAACAAATAACTAATGGTGAACAAACCGTTAACTAATAAGTAACAAATTGGTTAATAAATTATGAATTTTGTGAGGTCATCTAAAGTGTTACCGAAGCCCGAGCCACCTCAGCTGGCTCCTCTCGACGCGGAGGAGCAGCGGTTCTACTTTGAGCCCCTCCCGGATGACTGAGCTTCTCACCCTATCTCTAAGGGAGAGCCCGGACATCCTGCGGAGAAAGCTCATTTGGCCGCTTATATTCGCAATCTCGTTCTTTCGGTCACTACCCATAGTTTGTGACCATAGGTGAGGGTAGGAACGTAGATCGACTGGTAAATAGAGAGCTTCGCCTTTCGACTCAGCTCCTTCTTCACCACGACGGACCGATGCAGAGCCCGCATCACTGCGGACGCCGCACCGATCCGCCTGTCGATCTCGCGCTCCATTCTTCCCTCACTCGTGAAACCCCGAGATACTTAAACTCTTCCGCTTGGGTCAAGATTTGGAGGTGCTGATTTGCATCCCAGCCGCTTCACATTCGGTTGCAAACCGCTCCAGTGAGAGCTGAAGGTCGCGGCCCGATGAAGCCAACAGGACCACATCATCCACAAAAATCAGCGACCCAATCCTGAGGTCACCAAACCGGACCTCCTCAATGCCCTGGCTGCGCCTAGAAATTCTGTCCATATAAGTAATGAACAGAATCGGTGACAAAGGGCAGCCCTGGCGGAGTCTAACCCTCACCGGAAAAAAGTTCGACTTACTACCGGCAATGCGGACCAAACTTTGGCACCGGTTGTACAGGGACAGGACAGCCCCGATCAGGGAATCCGGTACCCCATACTCTCGGAGCACCCCCCACATAAGCCCCCGAGGAACACAGTCGAACGCCTTTTCCAAATCCACAAAACATGTGTAGACTGGGTGGGCGAACTCCCATGTACCCTCCAGGACTCCACGGAGGGTATAGAGCTGGTCCACTGTTCCTTGGACCCTCCTCTCCAGGACCCCTGAATAGACTTTCCCAGGGAGGCTGAGGAGTGTGATCCCCCTTAAGTTGTCGTGTCAACCAAGACAGCCCTACAACATCCAGGGCCTTAAGGCACTCCAAGTGGACCTCATCCACCCCAGGGGCCCTGCCACCGCGGAGCTTTTCAACCACCTCGGCAACCTCAACCCCAGAGATAGAAGGGCCCCCCCCCGATGTCCCCAGACTCTGCCTCCACATCGGAAAGCGTGTTGGTGGAATTAAGGAGGTCTTCAAAGTATTCCTTCCACCAATCCAGGACGTCCCCCGTCGAGGTCAGCAGCGCACCATCCCCACTGTATACAGTTTTGACAGAGCACTGCTTCCCCCTCCTGAGTTGCCGGATGGTGGTCTAGAACCTTTTTGAAGCCGTTCGGAAGTCATTCTCCATGGCCTCACCAAACTCCTCCCATGCCCAGGTTTTTGCCTCCACGACCGCCAAAGCCGCGTTTCGCTTGGCCTGCCGGTACACATCAGCTGCCCCTGGAGTCCTGCCAGCCAATAAAGTCCAATAGGCCTCCTTCTTCAGCTTGACGGCATCCCTCACCTCCGGAGTCCACCATCGCGTTGGAGGGTTACCGCCGCGACATGCACCGACCCCCTTGCGGCCACAGCTCCGGTCAGCCAGCCTGGTTCTGGAGCCTATGCTGTGCGTCGAGGCGAGGCCAACTATATCTAGCCGGAATCTCTCTACCTCGCGCACCAGCTCAGGCTCCTTTCCCGCCAGTGAGGTGACAGTCCACCTCCTTAGAGATAGCTTCTGCAGCCAAGGATTGGACCGCCAAGGCCCCCGCCTTCGGCCGCCGCCCGTCTCACACTGCACCAGACCCCGATGACCCCTCCTGCGGATGGTGAGCCCACTGGAAGAGGGTCCCACGTTGTCTCTTCGGGCTGTGCCCGACCGGGCCCCATGGGACACAGGGTTGGGGCCATAGAGCCTGTGAGGGCCTGGCTCCAGGGGGGTGCCCCGGTGACCCTCTTCCGGGCAGGGGCAACTGAGAACCATTGTTTGTTTTCTTCATGGTAGGTTTTTGAGCCACGCTTTGTCTAGTCCTTCGCCAATCAATAATAAAAAATAAAATACCATAAATATACAAATCATAATTCTCAGATATATATATATTTTTTTTGTAAGAACAACAGATAAGTCTTGAGACCCCTCTTGAAGGATCAAAACTATCACATGAATGCGGAACACTAGGCAACTCATAGAATGGACGCATATTTTAAGAGGACTGTCTGACCAATCACGGTGGGTGTGGGCCGCCTGGTCCAAAAATGCCAGGGACAATTTTTTGTCCCAGTCCAGCCCTGACAGAGGGTGTTGTACGCTGTAGGCCTACAGATTGCCCCCTGAGGCAAATTGTGATTTGAGATTTTGGGCCATATAAATACAATTTGACTTGAAACGGGACCTGATTAGAAAATAAGCTAGCTAGTAGTTACATTAGGACAGTTTGATATATTTTTTTATTTGCAGAAACTGCATTTTGCCAAATAAATATAATTTGGCAAATTTAGCAACCATTTGTAATTATGGGTTGTGCAACTTTATGTCATTGAACCGGCATTTGCCAGGCATGTTTGACAGTACTCAAAGTAAGTTAGTGGTAAAAAAAGGCTAAATCCAAGCACTTTTAAGGACCTCTTCATTGCTTGGTAAATGCAAGCACTTTCAAGGTCTTGATTAAAAAAGTAAAATAATATCCCAACACTTTCAAGTACTTTCCAGACCCGTGGCAGCCCTGTTCCTCAAACAGTATCCAGCTCCTCAAGCTGCAGTGTTGGATACACGGCTGAAAAAGCCAATGGAGAGGGACAAACTGGATAGGATCACAGATGATGACTTAACCAGAGCAGAGAAGTTCATCAAGGTCATGAAGGTCCTGTACACCTCTACACTGTGTATCGAGCGAGAAAAGCCCCACCTGCGGTCAGATCCTTCCGATACTCGAGAAACTGAAAGACTACTTCACATATCAGGAAGAAGACAGAAGGTTTGGACTAACCTCTGGATGTTACCAGAAGGACACCATCCAGGAGTTCCTGGAAGAGGTGACTGCGATGGACCCCAGGTTTAAAGCCAAGAGTGACAGGGACTCCACTTGGGACCATTTGCAGGAGGCAGCTATAGCAGCCAATGTTAGAGAAGCGGAAGAGGTCCCACTCCCAGACCTCAAGGACAGTGACACAACCCAGGAGGAGGCCGATTATGATGATGATGACACACTGATCTCAGAGGAAGAAGAAGAGAGTGCAGTCATTCCACTACAGCCTAAGACAGCTTTGGAGGAGCTGTTTGCTGAGGAGGAAAGAGAGCTATGGACCATCCAGCCGAACAACTTGACAAGCATTCAGAGAGTCCGTCAAGAGATCCAGCTCTACAGAGGCCTGCCTCTGATCCCTATGGCGGAAGACCCTGTCCTCTGGTGGTGGGGAAAGAGAGACACCCTGCCCCTGCTAGCTGAACTCACAGCTACCTTTGTGCTCAAGCCTCTTCCACCCCTTCAGAGAGGGTGTTCTCCACTGCTGGGGACACCATCAGCCAGAAGCGATCCAGGATCATGCCTGACAAGGCAGACATGCAATCTTTTCTGCAGAAAAACCACTGTTAAGAAGAGTTGTCAATTATTTTTTCTTTTTGTTGTGTAAAGCATAATATTTATTTTGTTTATGTATATTATTTATTTTATTTGTTGTTGGAAAAAATGTGTTGGACATTTTGCTGCTGATATTATTTTACTGTTCTCATAGTTCTCATAGAAATCGGAAATTAAATTAAATAACAGTTCTGTTAAGAATTTATTTATTGTCTCGTCTTTCTTTCCACTAAATAGAAAAGTATCGAAAATGGTATCGATATCAATAAAAAGTAACAATCCCTATCCCTACTGAGGATAGCCTACCGAAATTGAATCATGTCGTTAGCGATGCTAGTTAACGTTAGATTGCTAGCTGTATTTCACTGGGTCTTGCAGCTGTTTGATTTACTGAAATTATAATGAAATGTTATGTTCTACTAGCCATTTTTCTACTTAAGCAAGTCACATTATTTCCAAGCCCTGATAGTGTAACTGAGACAACACAGTAAATAATTCCTCTTTCAAGTAATAAGCTCCCGTTCAATTGTTGAGCTTTAAATTAGCTGCACGGTCTGTAGAGATCTTGGGACAAAGCCACTTTTTTGTTCTGAAACCGGGCTATAAATATTGATTTTACGCTCGAAGGCGTGCTCATGAAGCGTTATCGACCTTTTGAGGCAATTGGTACCGACACAAATGTGTTGAGTGTGGCTTCAAATGGACAAACAACACGTGATCACCTGTCGAAGCTTCGGACGTCACACGAGCAGCTGGCATTTTATTCAAACGGATGCATATTTACGAACGCTACAGATAGATTGTCAGAGCTAGACAGCTGGATACAGATGTGAGATGTGAAAGAGTAGGTGTACACAAACCCATCTTTCTCTAGTTTTGCCACCTAAAAAAAGCGATACTTTTTTGACACAATTGTTTCAAATAGCTTGTTGCATCGGAAAGCTTTGTTTCCACCCATCACAATCTATAAGCCGCTTCAAAATATAAGCCGTACAACCACAAGAAAACTGTAAAATCGGGGTACAAGCCGCGGCTTTATTTCCGAAAAATACGGTAGCCAAATGCAGCCCTAAGCACAACAAGGAAAGTTAATAAACAAGGAGGGAGAAAGAGAGAGAGTTAGATAGACTTTTGGTGAGCATGTGATTGGCAAGGATGTGAGTCACTGAAGTGAGGATTCTGGAAGATTCTAATTAGAATGACGTTTGAGCCTGTTGTTCGGTCTTTGTTCTGTTCCTCAAGCTTTTTCACAGTCAAGAACCTTTATTTTTCCTCCTTTCATGAAAACACACATGATCTCCCCAATATTTTTTATGAAGTTGGAAGATTCCTACTGTCCAGTCACTTTGTCAAATCACTGTATCAGGCTACCGGAACTGTCAACTGGTCCCTGAACTTCTTTTCCCCTGGCCATTACTTTCTTCTTTCACTACTGTTTTCAGTTTCATTTATCTCTCTCTTTCTGTTCCTCTTTCTGTTTCTCTCTCTCTGCAGCCTTGGGGAAGATGGCAAAGCTTCTACATGTTGTCACTCTGAGCCCAAGACCCAGCATGATCCATTCCAGAAAGAGACAGAGAGAAGAAGTGTGTGAAGAGATAATATCCTCAACTGTCAGAGCCCTGGAGGCAGCTCCCTGCGTGCGTCTACAGTACAGTGTGGTTGTGTGTATGTGTGAGAGTGGTTGTGTGTGTGTCTGGTGTGTTTGTGAGAGATCATCAGAGTCTAGGGTCTCGGGTTGTGACATGAACCCAGAGAAGCACATACACATGCATTTCGCTCCAGCTATACCTGATCAAGTGCTCAGACAAATTAATGACTGTTCTTCTCCTTCTCACATCCCTTGCTCCCTCTCTCGCACCATTCAATGGTGTCAAGTTAGTCACTTCTACTCAATTGACTCACTGATTAAATGAAGAGCTTCTTGTGTTTTTTATTTTTACCTTCTCTTCTTCTGCTGAAGGATGGACTGAGAAGAGAAAACTCAGTAGGGGAAGGCTCCAAGGAGGTGGTAGAGCTGTCTGATTGAACTGGATAGAGGCCAAAGGCAGGTGAACAGGTACTTGTTTAGGAGTTGTTTGAAAGTGTCCAGAGAATGCAGTGTTGCAGATGTCTGCTGGGAGAGTTCCAAAGGGTGGGCGCTCTAACGGATGTCAGCTGTCTCAGTCTTCCCTGCCTTTGGTACAGTAGGCTACAGGTTCTAAAGCACCACAGGATATCAATTTTTTAATTACTTGTTAAAAAAAAAACTAGTAATTCGCAATCTTTATTGGAGAAAATGTGCACCTATATTATCTACATTAACTAAATCATAAAGCTTCTACCACTAGTTCTTCAATAGTTTTGTTCATTTTTTTTAACAAATATAACCAACCACTAATTCATAAAAATGTTATTCTCGTACCAAATATTGATCCATTCAAATGTAGATTTTTAGTGGCCCTTATATCAGTGCTCATTGGTGATACTTTAGTAATATCAGAGCTTATTGGGTTTCAACTCATGTTGGTGCCCATTCATTTACATTTATTCATTTAGCAGACGCTGTTATCCAAACCGACTTCCAAGAGAAAGCTTAGGTGCATAGGTCACTGATAATAACAACAAAATAGCCCCAAAACATTGCAGGTAGCCAAAACATGAAGCACACGTTGTTAACAACCAAAAATAAGTGCCAAAGGAAAGAACCATAAGAGCATGTAGTTAAGCAAGTTACAATTAAACAACATGAATCGCTATAAGTGCAAGTGTACCTGTAGAAAAGCAAGCAACAGTAAAAATATAAGATAAACTAAACAAAAATATTTGCAGCGAGTACAACCTCTTAGCGTGAGCCATTGTTTAGAAACATTCAATGGACACAATTGAAATCACTGACAGGCTAAGACCCTGAGATGCTAAGAGGATGACATGCTGACGTACGAAGATGCTGATGCAACGGAGTTAGAACCGTGAAACTCGCTCCTCAGGTATATAACGAAAATTATGACTAAATATCGTTGTCAATAAACCTTTTTCACGTGACGAAAACGAGACGAGACGTAATGCAATATCGTTGACGAATAAAAACTAGATGAAATGTGTTTCACAAAATAAAAACTATGCTAAAATGTCTTTTCATTTTGACATTGGCTTTAGACGCTAGCTTTAACCGAAAACAACTGAGACACGTGTGACCAGAGTATCTATTCCTGTGCTATATTCCAAAAAAAAAGCACCTGTGAAGCAAGTCCCACTGAAGATGGACAAGCCAACTAGTGCTCAGGATTTCTTTGCCACAAGGATGTACAACAATAACTCTCCAGAGCAACATACCAAAGAGGAGGGGATAGCACACTGGATAGGCTGCACAGGACTCCCAGCACAAATTGTCGAAGATGAGGAGTTCATTGCCATGATGGCAAAAATGGACAAAAAGTTCAAAGTGCCAAAAAGACATAACCTTTTTAACTTGATTGAAAAAATGTACAAAGAAGAAGACGGCATCCTTCCTGGGAGTCAGTGCCTATTACTTCAACGCTGAGGACAACAAAGCTGAACACAAACTCCTGAACTTAAAGGAGGTGGTTCACCCTCACACCGCAGAGTCAATTAGTACACTTGTAGAGGAGTCAATGGAAGAATGAGGAATCCCAAAAGAGAAGGTCCTCACAACAATTACTGACAATGGCAGCAATATGGTGGCTTCATTCCACACACATGCAGAAGTTGCCACAACTTCTGAGGAGGACTCAGAGGCGGAGCAAGACAATGCCAATGATGACTATGAGCATCAGGAAGGGGACGATGACCGATAAGTCTGTTTATGAAACTATGCTATTAATTCAGAATCAGATTTATTGGATAGGTTTGCATATACAAACAAGTAATTTGACTCTGGTTCGTATTTGCTCTCAAAGTACACAACAAACACTACATATAAAGAGTAAAAACACAAGGGGACAGTAAGAAACATAAATACTATATACAGTATAATTAATTCAACGTTTCTGAAACTGGTCATGATTTAATTTCATGTACATAGACTAAATAAGTTCATAGGAAGGTAACTACTAGAACAATTTCATTTGGTTCAATAATGTAAGGGCTAAAATGGTTAAATATGTAATATTTGTATTTTATTGTTTCCATGTAGATACGACTACGGAGCCACAGAGAGGACCCCATGTGTGGCTCACACCGTACAGCTTGTAGTGAATATGGTCCAGAAGGAACCCCCAATCCGAAGGCTGTTGGCGAAAGTGAGGCACTTGGTGAACAAATTTAGAAAGTCATCTGTCGCCACAGAGCGGGTGCTGCATAAATGTGCTCTGGTTCTGGTAACAGACTGTCCCACCAGGTGGTCAAGTTGCTTTGCTATGATTTCACGCTGTCTTGAAGTCAAGGAGCACCTCACAGCTGTGGCTGAGTCCATGGGCTGGGACAGCCTGCAGCCCAGTGAGTGGCAGAAGATCGGGATGCTGAGAGAACTTCTTCTGCCATTCGTGGAGCACATTAAGTTGCTTGAAAGTGATACTCAATCACTTTCCCTTGTTGTGCCAGCACTCCCGGATCTCAAAAACCACCTGTCAGAGTTTTTTCTTGCACATGGGCGACACTACAAAGATGCAGCTTCTCAAGAAGCTCAGAAGATGAGGCTCCAGAGTCAACCCCTGCAAAACGGTGTCGATTTAAGTTCTTTAGTGCTAATCGTCCATTGAGGCCCAAGAGAGCCAAGACAACCAACATTAGGCAGGAGATTTTAAAATATAAAAAGGTTGAGTCCCACCAGACTGCTGCTACTAGTGCTGAGGTTGAGGAATCCGGCATAGAGTATTGGTTAACTAAGTGTTGTTCCACTGCGTTTCCAACACTGAAACCTCTGGCCTTAGACCTCCTGGCGATGCCAGCCGCTCAGGCATTTACAGAGAGGGTCTTCAGTGTAACTGGTTACCTGTCTTGTGGCCGCAGGAACAGGGCAAGGACCATTTTGGAAAGAAGCGCTTTCCTCAAAGTAAACAAGCCTAAGTAAGTGGTAGTTAATGGCTGGCCTGAACAGACATGCAAGAAGCATGCATGTACTGTACAAACACACACACAGAGCATTTTAATGTTATTAGGGGTCCTCCGATAGGAGGCAACCTATTGTTTTTGTTAGTATTCTTATTATTAGGGTCCTCCGGTAGGAGGAAACCTATTGTTTTTGTTAGTATTCTTATTGGGGTGTGCTTGCCTTCGGCGAGCACAAACCATTGTTATCTCACATATATATTATAATTTATTGTTTCTTTTCGCCCCCCTAAGGCTCAGTCAATATTTGGACTACACTGACAACGGCTGTGTCAAAATGTTTGTCTTGGTCTCGATTGCGTTGGTTGTATTCGGATTTACGTTCCGTTGAACAGTTTAGGAGGTAACAACGTTTTTGTGGGGACAAAGTGCCTTTTGTCGACGAAGGGTAACCTGTGCTAGCTACGTCACCACGTCAACGCACGTTAGCAACGACGCATGGATACAATGTGATGGAGACTTTCTAGCTCGCAAATTGGAGCTTGGATTACGAGTGAAAAATACCACCCCCAAAAAGATTGAGTGGAACTGCAATCTTGCATTTTTGATTTAGGTCGTGATAGTCTTTGAAATTTGAGCGAGTGCAGGTCGCCCGTGAGACCGCCTCGTCTTTTAGGCGGCAGCCACGGCTTGAAAGCGTCATAGTTGTATTTTTTGTAGCTAATTGTATAATTCAATTTTACACAAAAAAAAACTGAAAGAGGGAAATGTTATGACGATGTGACTATTGTGAAAACAGCCAGGTGGTGAGATTTTAATATAGATAGCTGTAAAAACGTTGATTTGTTTGCTACGTGAGAGCCTGTCAGCCTCCATTGACGATTGCGGCAGCAAAAACAGTGTTGTCAACTCAGTCAACTGTCGATCTGCGTCTGGTGAGTATTTTCTTAATTTTGTACCAGGGTCAATTCTACATACTCGCCCACCAGTGTAGTAGGCTACAGTGCTGTCTTCAATGCCACAGCTATAGCTAAACTTTATTATGTCTTATTACACGGCTGTTCTTAATGCTGTAGAATGCTCCATTCACTTGAATGGGGCTTCCCAACGTTCTGCGGTGAACAATTTTCTTATATTTGACCGTTGCTATATTTGACCGCTGTCAAGGGAAGTGGCCTTTTTGCTTCTGATTTACGTCTTTCGTAGCACTCCGCAAGTAGTCCGGTAACTTTTCAACCCCAGCGTACTCTGTTGCTAAGCGACGTCAGCTGATTTGAAGCCTAAATAATGTTCAAAGTCTATGAAGTTCAACGTCTTTGGCGAACTATTTCTCTGCTGATCAACGAATGGTAACAAATGCATTGTAAAAAGACACACTGTGTTAAGTTATTTTTGTTGGCAAGTAGCCGTGTAATAAGCGGGATAATTTATAGAACGCCGATCATTATCGGGGAAATAAGCCCCTGCGAAACTAAACCCCTCCGTTTTGTGCTGTTCGCCCAGTCGGGTCTATATCCCTTACAAAAGAAACGTTCTAATTTCCTGCGCTTTCAAACAATCAGTGGTGTGGATAGCAACGGCAGCTAGGTTGCCTCTAGCAAACTGCTTTTGAATTAGCCATGTCCCCCTAAATTAATATCGAACTTATTTACGTTTTGGGGGGGCTTATTTTCTGTTAGAAAACGGTACTATTTGAATCGCAATACCATCTGAAATACTGCCAGTGACAACGTTGTTACAGTAGCTTGTTTCAAAAGGGGTTCCTTGTTTCAAAGGCTGTTCTTAATGAATTATACAATATGAGTACTAAATATGAGTAGGCTAAATGCTTGATTGAAATATGAAATATCACGAGAAGGGAAAACGGACCCACCTGCAACAGAAGCAAGCAAGCACACCCTACAATTTCTCCAGAAATTGTATCCTCTCTAGTTATTAGGGTTCCTCCGGTAGGAAGAAACCTATTGTTTTTGTTAGTATTCTTCTTATTATTATTAGGGTTCCTCCGGTAGGAAGTAACCTATTGTTTTTGTTAGTATTCCTATTATTATTATATTTCTCCGCTAAATGGCCCAACAGCTCAAAAAGTCCTGGACCCGATTTTTAACAATTTGGCCCAATGATACAACAGGTCCCTCTCTACTCCCACAAGGCTAGTGGCCCATGTGCGCCCATAGGTGGCGCTATAAAACACACCCAAAGTCTACGTGATTTCCCCAGCGCCCCATAATTCCAAAATGCCTGAAAATTGGTATACATGCCTTATTTCTCATGGGGAACAAAAAAGCCTCAAGAACCCATAAGGTCCGTCATTATAGATTTTGCTGTACTGTCCAAATTTGGTACAACCTTCAAAACCCCTCTCCTCATGAACCATAGATCCAATCGACTTGAAATTTGTTACAGATGTGTAGAATACATGTTTTTAAAAAGGGTCAAATTGAATAAGAAATGTAATTCAAAATGGCTGAAAGAAGTGTATTTATGAAAATGTCCAAATTGCCTCAATATTTTTTTTGTTAATAAATCAAATATAATTTTGACTGATTGTTTTTCAAACCTAATTAGGTTCAAGACGACATCAATCTCTAGTACCATAAACAATTTCACCTTGGTATGTCAATATATGATTGAATTCAATTGAATTGCTCCACAGTGCGCGCGCTCCAAATTATCACAGACTCATCCTGCCCCTTGACACTAGGGTGACTACCTGTCCCGCTTTGCATTGTGTCGCACAGCATTTTCACCCCTTGTTCCGCACATCGCATATTGAAAATGCTGTGCTATACAGCGCAAAGAGGGACATGTGGTCAACCTACTTGACACACGCGCAAGCTTGGCGAGACGCACACACATCCTTTCTGGAAATGGTCTGCTGACCAAGCCCTACCCTCATTTCGCTTCCAATCGCAGCTCGCCGTTACGAATATAAATTATTTTTTGGCGGCCATTGTTGTTTTCAACTGGAAACACCTGAAAGCCGTGTTGGAGGCAGCCACGTTCGGTAAGTCCTATTTTTACACATTTTAAGCTAGAATCAATGATTGGGTTCGTGAAAGTACACTATTCTTGAATTATTGTGAATTTTTGAGCACTTTGAGACCTTTAGATCGTGAGTTTGAAGTGGCAGAAAACCAAACTCGAAAAGTAGCTAGCTTTTTCCCTCTGTGTAATTACTGAATCATGTAGCATCTCGGCGAAATCATCAAAACGGTGGAGGAGCGCAGCTTTTAGGAGAACAAGCAATTCCCCACAGACCTGTTGGCTCAGAATTTTGATTTGGGTCGAGAAAGTCTTTGTAATAAGCCTATGCGCCAGGGAGACCGCATAGGCTTAGGCGACAGCCATGTTTTGGTTGCATCATGTTCATAAGTTTACCATTTCACAGTTCAGTCGACAACAAAAATGTCAAGGAGGGAAGCCTTTAGGAGATGTGGGAATTGTGCTTTTAGCCAGATTTCATTTGTCATTTTCCTGAGAAAGCGACCTACATTAGCCAGGCTAGTTTCACTCGGTCAGCGTATTTAAAGGTCTCTGACAGTCAGAATCACTGTTTACAGGCAAAGGGCGAGTTGGTCTTTTGTCAGATGTGTATATTGACCAGTTTAGAGCTAAATACTTTTGCCAGAGCCTGGAATCGAGCCAAATGTTTTGAGTGACTTTGCATGGCCGGGTCTCCATCAGTTCAACACATTTGGATTCAAGTTCAGGTAATGCCATTGCATTTCACAGTCAAAACTTTAGTTTATGTCAAGTGTAGATGTAAAAAGCTTCATTTTTCACAATTGACATGGATCCTTTCTTCACTTTTACAGGTCTAGAGGGTCATGCAGAGGCCTGCTCAACAAAGGATGCTGAGAGAAAAACTGATCCCTTGCTGGACTACCCCCCTCTAGCTGGACAGAATCAGAATCAGGACAGCTTCTCTTCAGCCCTGACCCCAGGACAGCTTCATCCAGCTGGCCTGCCCTGACTGCCTGCCTGCAGGCCCTGCTTGCCCCTGCCTGCAGGCCATGCTTGCCCCTGCCTGCAGGCCCTGCTTGCCCTTGCCTGCTGGCCCTGCTTGCCCCTCCAGAGACACAGTCACCCCAAAGACACAGTAGTTCTGCAGACTGCTTTTTTGAGGACATTGATGAAAAAGGACAAACCAGCATTTTTTACTTTGATGAAAGTCTAAATGTTTAATCCTTTCCATGTCCCAGCATACCAAGCTGCTGACTTTTAGTGTCTTAAGTAATAAAACCAGTTCAAGTTATAGACTTTTGACCTGATTCCAATGATTAGACATCTGAATAAAAACCACTCAAGAGAAGTACTGCTTCTTCGATAATTTGTGCTTCACATCAGTACATCTCACACATTTGCCTTTGTTACCATGGTATTCATGGAATTGCTAGTTTCTGCTCCACCATTGTGTAATAAAAAAATATAATTTAGGACAGCAATTCAATTTTTGTGTTATCCTTTCGCATTACACACATTTAGTCAATGTTTTTAAACTCAACCGATTGTTGTCATTTTACCATAGTGTTCATATTGAACAGACATCAGTGTTTGGGAAGATTACTGTATATTTCTACTCTGACCAGTATTTCCATTGTAAATTTGGTCTTTAATTTCAATTGGAAGTGTTATTAACATGTCTTAAATAGTCTTGAATTTAACTTGTTTACACCTGTAGACACCCTGTGAAGCCCCCACCCCCCAATCCAGAGACAGTTGGTGACAGAGAGGTGCAGACATTAAGTTAAACATAGTTATGCCTTAAAGTAAAAAATAGAGACTAAATGTGGATGTAAATGAATGTTGACACTCAGTTCTCTGAGTTGGTGCATGTCAGTTTAGGCAAAGGTTGTCTTTTAAACCTTTAGGTTTAAAAAGAAGTCAGATTTGATTGGAACTCTCTCTTTTATACATTTATAGTTGGATTTGACATTTAACAGCCATTTAATTCATTAAGCAAGTTGTTTAACTCAAACAACGATAACACAGTACATATGGTATACAAAGCTGCAGTCAGATTTTGAGAAATTGTTAGCTTGGATGTTATCTTGCCATATACATGGGGTCTTGATGATGATGCGCACGCAGCTTCAAGGCAGAAAGACGCGTTCCATTTCAGGAGACTCCGAGACCTTAGCGCGTCACTAGCATCTTGTCATATCACGCAGTCGGAGCACAGCTAAATCATAAGCGTCAGCGCTCTTGGGTACCCAGCATGCAGTGTGGCATGTCAAAAAAAAAAAAAAACTTGTGGAAAATAGTTTGGTTACAACAGCTATGCAAGGGTTTTCAGTTGTTGCGTCCGTTCAGATAGATGTTTTTTAGGGTTCCTCCGTCAGGAGGACCCTATTGTAATTGTTAGTGGCCAAGCCGCGAAGAGGCGAAGCCACATAAGTGATTCAACCTTTTTTTGTTATTATTGGTGGCCAAGCCGCGAAGCAGCGAAGCCACATAAGTGATTCAACCTTTTCTTATTATTATTGGTGGCCAAGCCGCGAAGCGGCGAAGCCACATAAGTGATTCTACCTTTTCTTCTTATTATTATTATTATTAGGGGCCAAGCAGCGAAGCTGCGAGGCACCTAATGTAATTGTTAGTTTTTCTATTATTATTATTATCCTTCCGCCATGGGGTCCTATGGCAGGCCCTAGAAGCGCTTGGTCGAAAGTTGTGAAATTTGACACACATTAGGGACAGTCCCCTGGTCCAATTCACAAAGTTTCATGTCCCGTACTTTGGCACTCTAGCGCCACCAATGGGTCAAAGTTGGAGTTGTGTTTACACACGCAACTTTTGAACCGTATGGCCCATTTTCAAAAATGAGGTAACATTGGATTCCCTGGATCAAGACGAGTTCAACACACCCTATGACGTCAATTTCCGGTTATATAGATTTTCCACCATTTTGAATTTTAAGGAAACACCTTTTTTCGCTTCAACTACTTTTATTTTGTCCAAATCTTCCCCAGAATTGGCACACATTATCATCAGACCAACCCTCACAGAAGTTATCAAAGGATATTCGATTTTCAAAACCGTTTGTCCGGTACAGCCAATCAAAATTGGCAACAAAGCAACCAAACAGGAAGTTGGGTCATATCTCAGCTATTTTTTGAGAAATCAACACCAAACTTAACATGATGACTCGGAACCCTCTTCTGAGGCTGTCCAATTAATTTGGTGTTATGTGATAACTGGGCGTGGCCGCAGGAAGCAAAAATGTGTTTTGGCCAATAACTGTTGATTTGTTTGCCTTTATTAAGTGATTCCTTTGTCTCATGATATTTTGGGACATCCCGTATGTGATACATGATAACTTGTGATAATAGCCGAATTGATCCGGCCGCCATTTTGAATTCATTGAAAAACGTTTTTTCTTTACTCCTCCTACACATGTTGTCCAATCTTCACCAAATTGGGCAGAGAGTATCTTCAGACCAAGCCTCACAAAGGGTTTCACATGATTTTTTGATTTTCAGAACCGTTTGCCCGGTACAGGCAGTCAAAATGTGCCATTAAGCCAGCCAACAGGAAGTTGGGTCGTATCTCAGCAAATCTTTGATGGATTCACACCAAACTTGCTGCATGCACTCGGAACCCTGTTTTGAGGATTTCTAAAGTGTTTACGGGGTCATTTGACTGCTTGGCCACCACATTGCTGCTTGCAGCTATATTTGGTATTATTCTTCTTCTTGTAATTTATCTCATGAACACATTGGTAAAAAGTTTTGAAATTTGGCATATTGATACAACATGCCACAACTACGGCCCAAACACAGACTGGCCCACATTAGACCATAGGGGGCGCCACAGGCCACGCCCAAATGTCCACTTTTCAGAGTGATTGCATTTCCACCCCATTGCTCCAATTCTTCTGAAACTTGGTTTGCATGCCTCATTTTTCATGAGGAACAAAAAAGCCTCAAGGACCCATAAGGTCCACCGTGATGTATTTTCCTGTACAGTGATAATTTGGGAAAACCTTCAAAATAGATCTCCTCCTACAAAAAAGGTCAAATTGACTTGACATTTTGTACAGATATGCATCATTGACATATAAACAAATGTTACTTAAGACAGTTGAATCAAATACAAAATGTCTGAAAGGGGTGTATTTATGTAAATGTACACATTGCCTCAATAAGTTTGTGTCACTAAATCAAATTTGAATGATGGTTTTTCAAACCCAATAGGCTTTAAGATGACATCACCCTGAAGTACCCTGCAAAGTTTCACTTTGATATGTAAAAATATGACTGAATTACAGCTGTTTGAGCTTGGACCAAATCTGACAATGCTTGCCATTGGAGAAACATCTTATTTTATTATCCAGTTGATGACTGAACATGGCAGATTACAGATCTGGCAATGGCTCAATTGGCTGAGATGTTGTGCTGATAATCAAATGGTTGTAAGTTCAAAACCAGTCAGAGGCAATTTTTTGAACACATTTCTTTTTGGACAGACCGGTTTCTAGTGTTCCGGTCAATCCTCCGGTTGTAAAACACAGCAATGATTGTTCATTTGAGCCCATAACAACACTCTCATCATCTGATAAGCGAGATTGTGTAAACCACTGCAAAACAAGCCAAGTTTACAACAGTAGCTAGTTATTTGGAGTCTACGTATGGTAGTGTCAGATTTACAACCAAATTAGCTCGAATGAAGTATATTGATCATTAGACATCTCTCTGAAGTACCATAAACAATTTCACCTTGGTATGTCAAAATATGATTGCATTAGAGCTGTTTCAACCTGGGCTGAATCTAACAACGTTTACCACAGAAGAAACAGCTTACTTTTTTGTACAGTAACTGAACATGACAATATTCAACACTGAGAATAGCTCAACGAGTTGCAACGGTGACCTGCAAAGTATAAGGGGGTGTAGGTTCAAATCCAGCCACACTGTTTGAGTCTGTCTTAAATTTGAATATAAGTTTAGTTAAACAGGATGACAGTCTTCTGAAGTACCATGCGCAATTTCACCTTGATATGTCAAAAGATTGTTGAATTACAGCTGTTTAAACTTTGGCCGAATTGACCAATCCACGCTACAGGAGAAACGGCTTTCTTTTTTTACACAGAAACCGACCAGAATTTCTCAGCTTTCAGTGTTACTCAATAGGCTGAATCGTTGTGCTGCAAAGCGCAAGGTCACAGGTTCGATTCCAGAAACGGTCTTTTGGCCTGTCATAATTTTGATTACTTGTTTAGTTAAACAGGCAGACATCATTCTGAAATACCATGCGCAATTTCATGCAATTTCACTTTGAAATGTCAACCGTTTCTTAACCTTTGTCCCAAAGCTGACCAAAAACTAATACTCAAATCACGCAGTGGGAGCACAGCTAGATAATTAGCGTCAGCCACTCGAGTACCCAGCATGCAGTGCGGCATGCAGTGCGGTTTGCCTTGCCACGCAAAGACTTGTGGAAAATAGTTTGGTTACAAAAGCCGTGCGAGGGATTTTAGTTGTTGTGTTCGTTCAGTTAGATGTTTGTAACGTTATTGTTGGTTAGTTAATATAATCTTGTTGGTCACCCTGATTGTGTATGTTGGGTAGTTTAATGGGACCAGAGAATCGGCTGCTATACCGTCACAGGCTATTCTTGCAAGGTGCTGAATATGAGCTCTGCCTTAGCCCGGTTGTCCACATGACTTGTTAGTTGAGCATTGACTGAGAGTCTGGAAAGAGATCAACTCAATAAGAGTTTCAATATCCTATGAAAAGTTACTACTCAGCCCTTACTAATTATAATATCTCAGCCGTTGATGTGTAGAAGAGAGGCTAGAGAGACTGACTTGCTCATGAGTTCAAATCCCCGTTCAGCCTATTGTTGTTGGCCAAACATGAAGTCGTTTTGCTCTCTTGTTCTCCAAGTCTCGATCTTCTACAGTGTACATATTTTGCCATTTTGCGGAGGAACCCGCATCGCTGCTTGCAGCTATATTTAATATTGTTGTTTGTTAGTTAAAATAATGTTGTTGGTCACTCTGAGAGTGCATGTTGTGTGGTTTAATGGGAAGTGAGAGTCGACTATAGTACATCAATGTACGCAAGGAGTTGATGTACTATAAACTGTGCCATAAACCTTAAACCAATGAGGCTATTCTTGACCGTAAGTTAACTGTGGTTCTAGAAAGCGGTCTTCAAGCCATCTTTGAGAAATTCTGGAAACAGTGTTGAGAGCAATGTGTTTTGACTGTGAGAGGCAATTTTTGGTCGTCATCTAAACCTCATGCGTCCGCTACAGCATTTCTGCTTTGGCGTGACTTGCGCTGGGAGGGAGGTAAACGGCATGGATCGGGATAGTTTGCGGGCAGTTGTATTTTATTATAGGGTGAAATGGAATGAGAAATTTAATACAAAATGTCTGAAATTGTCTGAAATGGGTGTATTTATGTAAATGTCCAGATTGCCTCAATAAATTTGTGTCAATAAATCAAATATCATTTTGACTGATGGTTTTCAAACCTTATTGGGTTCAAGATGACATCACTCTGAAGTACCATCAACAATTTCACGTTGGCATGTCAAAATATGATTGAATTTGAGTAGTTTAAACTTTGGCTGAATCTAACAACTCTTACCACAGAAGAAACAGCTTACTTTTTTATTCAGTAACTGAACATGACAATATTCAACACTGAGAATATCTCAATGGACAGGGACAGTGACTTGCAAAGTATAAGATTGTAGGTTTGAATTCTGCCACAGTCTTTTAGCCTGTCTTAAATTGGAATATCTGTTTAGTTAAACAGGATGACATCATTATGAAATACCATGCGCAATTTCACGCAATTCCACTTTGAAATGTCAACCGCTTCTTAACCTATGTCCCAAAGTTGACCAAGGTAAAAATTTGCCTTTTCTACTCTTACGTTCTCAACAGTTGGTGTGTAGCAGAGAGGATAGAGAGGCTGCCTTGTAACCTTATGCTCATGAGTTCAAATCCCCATTCAGGCTATTGTTGTTGGCCCAACATGAAGTAGTTTTGCTCTGTTGTTGTCCAACTCTTGACCTTCTACAATGTACATTTTTATAATATTTTGCCATTTTGCGGAGGAACCCGCATCGCTGTTGCAGCTATATTTATAATTGTATTAGTATTAAGCATTGGTTGATTCTGATTTGGTTGTGAAGACTTTCTTTTTTATTCCTGAACAAATATTCAGGTAGTTCAAGCCAACAGTGTTAACAGCTGAAAGCTGAAGGTGTAGACTTCCATTTAAGACCATTTAACCTATGTGGGTTTTATGGCAATCAGAGATACTCTCTGTGGCGGGCAGCAGAGAAAAGAAAATCTATAGTCTAAAATATAGCCAAAGAGTAATGTGTACTGGACATTTTTGTTTTTTGTTTGTTATAACCTTAACCGTCTTAAAATAACACATCCAGGAGGTTACAGTTTATGTAGTTGCTGTTGAGACTGTTGGTTATTTGGTTCAGTAGTTGGCATAATTATTTTAATAGTTTTTATGATGCAAAATCTGACTTCAGTTTACAAGTAAGAGACGTACACATTTTATTTGCACTTTTTAGTATGTTATTGTAACTCGAGCATTCAAGCACCTTGTTTCTCTTTGTGAAACTGGAATGTATACATTTTCTGGCATTGTCATGTAATGGTAATTTGTGTGTGTACTTCTAACATGTTTGTTTGGTAAAATAAATATGTTGTAAATTCAAATCAGAGCGCCTTTTGTGTCTGGAATGGATGTATTCTTAAGTCTATAAGGTAAAAATAATTTAAGAACCTTGTTTGAAATGGGTTTTGCTAAAGGAGTTGTGGTTTAGTCTATACTACTAGGTACTTATACTATATTGACTACCTATACTAAATGTCATCAGTTTTTGTTGACTAAACTAGACTAAAATAGTCATGGATAATTTTGACTAAAACTAGACTAAAATGCTCAGACTTTAAGTCGACTAAAACTTGACTAGACTAAAAAGGGTATGTCCATGACTAAAACTAATAATAACTAAAATGACAGCTTGACACAAAGACTAAAACTAAAATGCAAACAGGCCGCCAAAAACAACACTAGTAGTGGTCACGCTTGACAAGTCGGTCGTGCGTTCGAGCCCAGTGAGTGGCGAGCGAACCTTGTTGTGACGGAGCGTGGCTACAGCTGTTACATACCCGTCACACAGACAGCCAAACAGAGTGACACAAAAGCCAACTGATAGATGCTAACAGACAGCAAAACAGACAGACACAGTCTAGCAAAATTTAACACATGCTAACAGACAGTTTGCTTTAGATGAACATGCTAACCAACAAGCCGATAAAAACACTGATTTGTTGTTGACGGGTAACTGGAAGCCAGAGGGAGATTGCTGTCACTGAGGCATGATGATAATGTAACTCCATGGAGCGTGAGGGCCACGTCATGCAGAAGAAGAAGAAAAGACCAAAGAAACTATGAGTCAAAAAAAATTCTGCTAATTATAGAGCTTCAGCCACATCAATGTGACCACTAAGAGAGGACACGATCAGCCCGGGACGACTCATCATTCTAACATATTATTGTGACTTTCTTTTCCTTTCTAAATATCATTATTTCCGAATGAGGTACAGTAGGCTATCATGCAACAAAAAAAAAACTAACATTTCTGCTGCCGCACAAATACAGAAGACGAAAAAACTAATTTTAGACAATAAAGTAAAAATAGGTTCCTAAGACTTTTGCAGGGTACTGAATAACTGGTGAATGTGTTTGTGAGAAGGTCATCTCCTGCTAATTTGGGATGATGACAATGTAACGATGAAACAGAAAACAAGCTTCAGAGGGCAGCGCGGGTAGTTAGCACCACTCATCTTTGTCAGCCTCACTCAGGGTGTGTTGAACCCTGTATTCACTTCAGGATGAGCTCACGAAGGTGTGCTCTCTGCTGTAGCTTTAAGTGACGTTGTGTTCAAACACACTACGTTGCCTATAATTCACTTACAGCGCAAGTCTCCATTGGAGACTTCAAATACAAGTCAGGAGTGTGCGTGTGAAGGATATTTGGGAGAGAGAGTGGGATTGTAATGCATTAATACTGAGAATAACTAATAGCTAATGATTCAATGGCCAGCCTGACTGTAGCCACAACTGAAAAACTACCATCAAATCACAACTGATTTTCTCCTTCATTCCGCACATCTTACCTTTTAAAGATAAATATAATTATACTACTGTCTTTGTGAGGAGCATGAGAAAGCTAAAGGGACAACCCACAAAATAAGCAGGAAAATAATTTAATTTTTAATTTAACATAGTGGACTGAGAGAAGAACAACCCAATAACAGTGCATGTGTGTTTTGCATTTGTCCATGCATGTGTGAATGCCTGCCCATGTGTGGTGGCAAAGTTGTTGCCATGGTGATGATTGGGTTGAAGATAATTAAGCAGGACCAGACAAGAGAGATACATGTAGTGATGGAGAGAAAGAGAACAAAAGAGAGGAATAATGTTTATCATGCTGTTCATTTTTTTACAGACATGAGAGAATCTGGGCTCTATTCCTCATCTTAATAAGACCATCTTCATTTATTGGAAAAAGGAAAAGCACATTGGGGAAAATATTTGTTTATGAATCCCAAGGCTTGCACAGGGGCTTGACCTAGAAACATTATGCTATTTCCCTGTGGGTCACAACCCAGCTTTACAAAGTTAGCTAGACAGCACCAGTACCTAAAGGTCCGGCCGTCTACAGCAACATGTTGGTTCAGACAGGACCAGCAGTCAAGAAAAACATCTGAGTAGCCATCTAATCGGCAGGTGAATGGTATGCCCTGGTCAAATCAGCTACTGTTAAAGTAATGAACCCAGCATGTAATCCTTACTAACTTATCTTTGACTGAGGTAAGTGTTGTGGGTCTTCTAAGAATGTGTTTGAATGTGTTGACATACATCTGTGTCTGAGAGGGAGCAAGAGAGCAGGGGAGAGAGGAGGAGAGCGAGTGCGACAGCCCCAGAGTCTCTGTGGCTCAGCTGCGAGTGGGTGGAGGTGGTGTAAGCCTGTGTGAAGCAGCCTTTTAAGTCTCTCTGTCTCTTTTCTTCTGCAGAAGAAAAAAAAAGTGGTGTGTTTCATCCACGAAGAAGAGTCTTTGGAGTCCGTGTGCTTGTTCGAGTTCAGTGAGAACCCTTCAGGACATTGAGAGTTTCAAGGGATTTTGAAAAACAGGTTTACTTGGTGGTTGGGTAAATCTCCATTCTGAAGATAGGTAGAGGGTTAAGTGATGGGTGGATTTGGAAGGGAACACACAGTGAGGTGTGGGCGTGGGAAAATATACTGTAGCATGGATGTTGTCCTTGTACAGGAACATGACAGGTTTGTATCACTCTCACTCATGGGCGTCAGCAGCATTTTGAGAGTGGGGGGGACACATTTTGCTGGGGGTTCTGAGGGAATTTTTTTAAGATGCAGATGCAATTTCCCGCATTCTGGTGCATTTACAATTTTTTTGATAGAAAAGCAGATCTCAGACCACATTAAAAGATTTTGAAAACTAAACTTCCCAATAAGCAATGGGACATCTTCCTCAACTACCTGTCACCTTTCAGCACTCACCTCAACAATAAGGCTGTCTCAATTGCCCCTGCATGATGCCCCTGCCTTTGACTCACTCTCAACCACCTACAGTATATCAGGAGATGCATTGGGCATTCTTTCATATTGATAATTGAAATAAGCTGTATTATTCATATGAAGACTTCTGAGATGTAAATCATGTTATCAGCATATCAAATTCACAATTGGTATAGGTTTAATAGCCTAATAATTGTGTAGGCTATATAAAAAATGAGCACCTCCTTAAAGAGACGCACAGTCCGGGAGTACAACGGTACTTAGGAATGGTTTGCTTGACCCGATCAGTGTTGGGTGTAACGCGTTACTGTAATTAAATTACTTATCCACTGAAAAAAAAGTAAGGAATTACTGTTAATTTTTAGGTAATTAGTTACTTGTAATGTACTTGCATTACATACCTACTGTAAATTAGTCAAACAGTTCTGTATAAATCAATATTGACTTAAAATCTAAATGTATCGTTTTACGGGTAAAAGTGAACACTGCCTCTTTAAAATTGTTAGCTGTCGTGCAGTTGCACGGGAGATGCGAGGTTTTGCTGCATAAGCGCGGGCTCTAGCGGTTTGAATTGGAAGATTTCGGACTCAGCGGAAGCAAGTAGCTCTAGCTGTTTTACCAAATGGAAATATTCCAAGTACTTTACCTTTTAGAACATTATTGTCAAGTTTGTCCTGGGGAGAAAAAATGATACGTGGCTGCGGCTAGCACAAGTAACCTACTGAAGCACCTCACAAGACAGTATCGACGAACAGTTTTGAGTGATCCATGTTCATCAGAATCAAAATCAGAAAGGGTTTTAATCGCCATGAAAGTTTGCACAGACTAGGAATATACTTTGGCATCGACAGATAACACCTGTTAAGCAGGCAAAACTAGATTTTACATCGCCAGTGCAGAAGGTGTTTGAAGGTGATCTTAAAAAAATTATTGCTAACTAGATTGCAGGAAGAGATGCTACTGCTGCGTACCGTAGAATCCTGTGATGTCATGTTTAACTTAAAGTTAAGATTTAAAAAGGTAAAAGGCTAAACTGTTCCAAGTTTGACTTGTATTTAATTATTGAAAGACTTTCCTTTCTGTTGTCTATCCAGTCAAGGTTTATAGGGATTGTAAGAAGTAATGCATTACATTACTTATTCAGTAATTAAATAACTTTTCAGACAGAGTAATTACAAAAGTAATTTAAATACAATATTGATGAAGTAATTAGTAATTAGTAATTAATTACTTTTTTGAAGTAACTTACCCAACACTGGACCCAATGTTAGTTTCCTCAAGGATCACAATGGCTCTTGCTTAGAGACTTGTTGTTTTGTGGTTAGTGGTAACTGATTTAAATTGTACTCGCTATGAAATATTTAGTTTTTATTGTAGCTTGCTTTTCTACAGGTACACTTGCACTCATAGCGGTTCATGTTGTTTAATTGTAACTTGCTTAACTACATGCTCTTATGGTTCTTTCCTTTGGCACTTATTTTGGTTGTTCACAATGTGTGCTTCATGTTTTGGCTACTCGCAATGTTTTTGGGGCTATCTTGTTGTTATTATCAGTGATCTATGCCCTTTGTAAAGCTCTCTCTTGGAAGTCGCTTTGGATAAAAAGTGTCTGGTAAATGAATAAATGTAAATGTAAAAAGTGTGTTAAAACCTGTATTTTCCACAGATTACATCCTTATGATGTAAGCTTTCAGAAAATACATGGTGGTTGGATCAGTTTCCCTAAATGGCACAACCCGAAAAAATACTCTATTTACCAATACCTAATTTATTATGCATGGGCAGCATACTAATATGGAGGGAAGGACATGTCTGTTGTCTCATTAGATAGCTAACATCCTGAGTGTATAAGCTTTCAGATGGTTTTATTGGTTGAATCAGTTTTGCCTTCATGTTACAGACTAACATGTAGCAATACAATTCTGCAAATTGCCAAAATTACAACGTTGAGCAACCTTGTTTAATTTGGAAGACATTTCTGAAATGAAGGGTAAAAAAAGTTGTTAGAAAAACTAGCATGTTAGCTAACGTTAACTCCCGGTTGCTCACGGTTGTTACAGTATGCCAATAAAAAAAAAAAAAAAACATCCTTCTCATCGCTTTCTGCCGAAACAGATGCCTAGGTTTGAACACGGCCAAAAGCACAACATATTTCAGACCCAGATTAAGAAATCAATTAATGCTGTTCCACTTGTAATGGGTAAATAAAGTATGGTATTGCCTAGTGGTAGTTTAAGGTAAATAGCTTGCTTATCTAGCTATAATCATAATGTTTGCAGACGGATGTTTGTGACTTAATGCTATTATAGTCAGAGAATGTCTCATGAGGGTGCTTTGGCCACTGAAAGGAAAACATGAAAAAAACGTCCTTATGCCCTTATGTCTGTGGAACAGTCGATGTCTGAAGTGCTAGCTGCAAGCGTGACGCTTCGATGAAAGAGTGCGTGATGAGGCTGTTTGTTTAGGAAACCAGGAAAACGCGGAGTGGATTTCTATTGCTATGGGTATTCTCCCTTCTGATAAAGTGGAACGGATTTGATTGTGAAGCAATGGAAAGAACTCCGGACGAGTAGACCAGTCATGCACTAATATTTTGATTGCAAATGTGGGGGGTCCAAACTAGCCTGGCTCTGCCCTCCTACGTACTTTCGCTCAATTTGGATTTAGCTTCTGTACTAGGTCTGGGAGTTTGACTTTGAAGATGGTTTTCAGAAAAAAAAAAATTGTAGGTCCAATCAGCGAACAGAGGGAGTGGCTGAGAACGATGACGTTAATGTTGTGCACTAGTTTGAGTAGTACAGTAATGGCGGCGGAGAAAGATGCGAGCTAAGTTATTCTGCGGTTGTGGCAATGCTGCCGAATATCCATGTACAAATTAAATGTACGAGGGTCTGGTTAGGACCAGGCTAGGTCCAAACAACTTTAAGTGAGGGGGACGTGAAAGTTATATTGTGGCAACGCCCATGCTCTCACGAGATATCACTCCATTTCATCCATACCCAGTCAGATGGCTTGATAAAAACCTAGGATGATCTGTGTGGTACAAGTCCTGATTAATACAGAAAGAGATCCATGAAGTCAATGCATGCATTGATCCAATTGTCTGACAGAAATGTCACAGACACTATGAGGGGGAGAGAAAGAGAGAGAGAGGGGGAGGTATTAAAAATAAGATGAGTGATATCAACTGAAGTAATGAAAGTAGAGAGGAGAGAACTCCAGGATGAGATCATGACAGGCTTAGCTGCCTTTTAAAGCTGACTGGAAATAGCAGTGTGCCAAGGCATCATGAAAAGAGCGTCACTGAAATGTTCCACAAAACCCCCCCCAAACATATTGTTTAGGGTGGTTGAAGTACTGTGGTAACTCTGTGTTTGTAGGTGAGTGTGCTACTGAGGGAAACAAGGGGGGGAAAGAGAGAAAAAGAGACATCAGATAATGTGTACAGTACGTGTGTGTGTTTCTACACACAATCCTCCATAGTAATAAAAGGAAGAAACCAATACGGAGAGAATTGACTGTATGTCACTGACTTAATTAGCTGTCGAATGTCTTTCCCTCTCTCTACCTCCCACTCTCCCTCCACCCCATCCCTCTATTCCTCCCCGATCCCTCTCTCCCTCATCATCCTCTCCATCTCCCTCCCATTCATTCATTCATCCATCCCTCTTTCCCTCCCTCTGTTCACCTGCAATGCTAGTGTAGTGGTGCAGCAATCTCTCTCCGTGTTTAATGAGCCAGACACCACAAACACATAACGTCCTGGCCTTGTTATGCACAAGATAAATTTGCTATCTATATAACAGAGCAAGCCATATCAAAGTGAACTGGTGTGTGTACATTTTAACTGACAAATATACATGACACTGTGGGTTGTGGTTTCTGTTCTGACTTACTGTAGCATGGCCTGTTTTCTAAATCGTTTTCTTAATGAGGTGTGCGTGTTTATGTGTCTATCACTGTACTTTGGGTTCTGAAAACTGGTGTATGTCTCCTGTCTTGAGGGTAAATATATGTCAGGTGGGTCTGTCAGTAATGTTGTGTTTCCCTCTCTAGTCCTGTTGGTGAATCAAACATATACACATGCACAAAAGACACGAAAACACACTTTTGACATAAACCCCTCATTAGTGGAGCTATCTCAGACAAAAACCCTAAGGATTGGTGGGATATGAAGAATCGAGATTATTATGATTATTATGGATTAAAAAAAGATCTGGGCTTCTCTGGTCACACCTTTTAGGAAGAAGGAAAAGGGAAACACATCGCATAGGGTCACATACAACACAATCACATAATACCACCGACACACACTATCACATCAAACATTCACAGGTGTTAAGAACCCCCCCCCCCACCTCTCCCTTCTCCCAAATAATTCCCCTCAATAACAGTGAGATAAGTTGCAGCTATCCTATTCATACTGTGAGCTCTATCACACACACAAACACACACATATTTAAACGCTGCTACCACTGCTCTCCTTTCACATGCCCCCTGAGCACGACATCCTCTTTCATCACAACCCTGCTTTCATCATCAAACAAAGTGTCTAATTAGTCTAGACTTGGATACAAGGAGCTTTGTATGTGTGTGTGTGTGTGTGTGTGTGCATGTCTGTGAGCAGATGCATACAAACTGACTATTAATGCATGCACTTGAGCTGGGTGTGTGTATATACAAATGTGTGTGTGGTAGGTTTGTTTGTGTAAAGTATGGCTCAGTAAATGGTTGTGTGTGTACACACGTACGACCCAGTGAATGGTTGTGTGTGTGTATGTGTGCACACGTACTGTATGTTAATGGACTGAGCTCCGTTGTGGCACAGCAATTCTACTCCCTGGCTGTACTGAGAAACAAGCTTCTGTCATTGTTTCTTGAAAACTGCCGGATGAGGTTTTTGAGGTGACTGTTGTCAGGGCCCATTAGAAATAACAGAGAGGGATCTCTACTCTCCCACTCACAGGTAAGCAAGCTGAACAGCAAAGATAACACAAGTAAACACATAATGCAGTTTTTAAATGAAGATTTTTTATTATTAAGAAGAAAAAGAACCCCCCCCCCCCCCCCCGTTATAAAATAACTTAACTTTGGTTTATCACACAAGTTCAATTTCTCTAGCCACAACCTGGCCTGATTACTGCCACACCTGTTCTCAATCAAGAAATCACTTAAATAGGACCTGCCTGACAAAGTGTAGACCAAAAGATCCTCAAAGGCTACATATCATGCTGACATCCAAAGAAATTCAGGACACATGAGAAAGAGAATAATTGAGGTCTGGAAAATGTTTTAAATCAATTTCTAAAGCTTTGGGACTCCAGCGAACCACTGTAAGAGCCATCCATCCATCATCTGCCGCTTGTCCGGGGATCGGGTCGCGGGGGCAGCGACCTAAGTAGGGAGGCCCAAACTTCCCTCTCCCCGGCCACTTCCACCAGCTCTTCCTGGGGGAATTTTTCCCATTATTCACAAATGGCAAAAACATGAAACACTGGTGAACCTTCCCAGGAGTGGCTGGCCGACCAAAATTACCCCAAGAGCGCAGCGAGGACTCCTCCAAGAGGTCACAAAAGACCCCACAATAACATCCAAAGAACTGCAGGCCTCACTTGCCTAAAAATATCTCGATGATCCTCAAGACTTTTGGGAAAATACTCTGAAGTGATGAGACAAAAGTTGAACTTTTTGGAAGGTGTGTGTCCCAATACATCTGGCGTAAAAGAAACACTGCATTTCAGAAAAAGAACATCCTACCAAGAGTAAAATATGGTGGTGGAAGTGTGATGGTCTGGGCTGTTTTGCTGCTTCAGGACCTGGGGGGTATTCCAGGTAGCGGGTTTAACATACTCTGAGATTAACCCGGAACTCTGAGTTGAGTTACTCTAAAATGGGAAACTCCTAAAATTCGGTTCTAGAAAAGCTGATATGAATTTGTTAACTCGACTCGGAGTACGTCAACTCTGAGTTAAGCGCGGGCATGAGAACTATTACAAGCCAACATCAATGGAGCTCCGATACTAAGATCCACCATGGTACAAGTTTCAGATACCACTTCAGATACAAGTTTTATTTTGTGTTTATGGTCGAGCACATATTCCGGAAAAAAGAAACACGGCTGTAGCAGCGTATACAAGTGGCGTGGGAGACAATTGCTACTGAGTCAATGCATACATTTGAAGGCAATAGCCAGTCCATACATTGAACATTTAACCCCACTGTCTGTTAGTATTAGAAAAGGTGGTGGACTTCACAAAATAGCATGTTCAATGTTTTATTAAATATTAAAACATACTTCGAACAGGTATTCCATATTTTGCTTAGGCTATACGCTTGTGACTGTAGCCTCGACGTCACCATGGTTTTAATAATATTCGACACAATACAAAGTCTAAATATCAATTGGTGCCTATTTCAACTTGTAGTAGCAGTTTCCCCCAACAGAATGCTTTTCATCTTATGATGATTAAGATGACGAAGAGACATTAATGACTACTGCTGCAGAAATGGATGCAGAGAATTATGTATGATAGCTACTGGTATTCTCTCTCCATGTACTATTATTTACAGGCTTGTGTGGAATTGTCAGTTACACTGACATTAGGAGAATAATGAATATACAAACAATTAGCACATTCTGACAACAGAGCATCGATGCTGTGTATATAGTAAGATTTTCATTTAATGGCAGGTGAATTATACATGTGGAACTGTGAAATGTAATGCAATCATGTATTCCCAGTTACAAGTAAATGAGTTGTACAAACTGCATCTCATGAATAAAGTGTCAAAAACTGACCAAGACATGGTGTAGGCCTTTTTAGGGTAGAAGAATATAGGCTAATCTTGAAAAGGATTTACTGGCATAACAGTTACAGGAGGATGCATGGTCACAGGTGATGTTAATAGTAGGAACAATAACCTATATGAATATTAATTGTAGAATTTTCTGAATTTCTATTTTGACCAAGAGATGGTGTACTTGGGGCAGAATAATAAAGGCTGATCTTGTAAGGCTATCAACCTGCCCACACCTCTCATATGGTAAAATATGGAGTTACTGGATGAAGTCTCAACTTGATGGCTCTCACACATCATTGTGTAACTTACTGTAGCATTGCTAGTCATGTTGATAAGTAAGGGTCAAGATTGTGGTGTGATTGTAGTTGTGAAGCATTGTTCTGCGGATTCTTGATCTCCTGAGACCTTCTCCTCAGCTCTGGCTTGTCTTACTTCTTCCTCACCTCTTGCTTTCTATATCTGGTTTACAATAACAATGGTAGAGTAGGAAGACTTAACCTAAATTGATTTCATTCATTTGCAATATGATTAAATTATTATATTATTTAACCTTAATTTGATCATTCTTGCTCTGATTTAAGCCATAGAGTCAAATAACTGTAATTCCAGTGGTAATGGCATTGTTTGGTTAATGTTAATACACTGTTCAGTTTCCCATCTTCCTTCAAACCATAGGGGAATTAGTTTCAGTTGTTTGGCCAATATTGACCCCCTAGAATCTTGAAATAGATTTGCTGAAACACCAGTTACAGGACGGTACATGGTGAATCATGTAAATTGTAGGAAGTTGGAACGATAGCCAATAAAAATACTCATTAGATTTTATTTGTAGGCAATGAAGAAGACCAAATACAATTTCGATTATTTGTCTTTATTTCAGTGCCAAAAAGCATTTGGTCAGTTCTGAGTGTAACATTAGCGATGGCCCAAGGGCTTAGAATGTTGCTAAAATAAATTACAGATTGTGAAGGGAAATGGTAATGTTAACTTAAGTATTCATCAGGAAATTAAAGCACATCAAATTGCAGTCTTAAAATCGTCTCCCAGCGTATAACTAAGCAAATTAAATTTTGTTCGAGATCGCTCGGTGGAACCAGGAAATGACATCCCATGTCTGCCAAAGCAATCTGGCACAGAAAGTGGGAGGGGATAGGTAGAAACACAGAGTTTGGCATGGAAAACCTGCTAGCGAGCAGGTTAGTTTCACGGATTAAGTTACCATGGAAACTTACCAAAAGGTTTTGTTACCTCTCTTTCTGGAACGGAAACCTTGGAGTAAGCCTCTTTTAAGGGTTAAACAACTCAAAGTTTTCACTAAACCCGCTACCTGGAAGACTTGCTGTGATAAATGGAACCTTGAAATCTGCTGTCTACCAAAAAATTCTGCAAAGATGAGTGGGCCAAAATTCCTCCAGAGAGCTGTAAAAGACTCTTTGCAAGTTATCGCAAATGCTCGATTGCAGTTGTTGCTGCTAAGGGTGGCCCAACCAGTTATTAGGTTGTAGGGGGCAATCACTTTTTCACACAGGTTCGGATTTTGTTTTCCCTTAATAATAAAAACCATTTCAAAACTGCATTTTGTGTTTACTTGTGTTACCTTTGTTATATATTTACATAGGGCTGGGCAATAAACCAATAAAAATAACTATCGAAGCAATGACTTCCCTCGATAAAGATATTGTAACATTAATTCATTTTCAATAATATCGATAATGTCGATAGAGAATAATTAGAAACAGCAGTCTCTGTGATGCAGCAGGAAGTTGCGAAGAAATGGTAGCCTACACTCACTAAAATATACTGAGTACCTCAAGTGGAGTAGCTAATGTTAACCGCGGAAAATTCGTCTTATTGCCGAAAACAGTGGCAGCGATAGCCATGGCGAGGGAGCAACTTCCAATGAAGAGATTATTGATAAAAGAGGTTCGTCTTCTTCAGTTATTTGGAAGTTGTTTGGCTTTTTGAAATCCGACAAAGAGAGGTTTGTTAACCGTAGGTCGAGGTTTAGACCTATGGTCTCGGTTAACAAACGTTTTAACAAATCTCTGCTTACAAAGGTGTTGGTAGATCTGTCAAAGTCCATATTAGTTTTTTTTATATTATATAACAACACGTAGTAAAATTCCAAATCAAACACGACGAAACTGGAGCAGACGCCATGTTGTCAACATCTCCAAGGCAACCGCTTGCTAGGTCCGTAAATTGTTTGCGGACCTCCGGAGAGGTCTGCAAACGGTTTTGCGGATTTTGTTAAAATGTCTCTGGACCAATAAGAACAGCGTATTGGTCCAACTATAATACTAATATATAAGAAACCTTTTTTACCACCTGAAGCAAAATCACTCGTTGGAACATGCAGAAAGTGTGAGTTTGCGCCAATGTATTGATAGGTAGGCTTTAAAGGTTAGGTTTTAAAAAGCTTATTTGACCCCAGGTACGTGCTCCCTGGCCGCAAACATTTCTCTCACACTGCTCTGCCTAAACTTTATGCCGAGTGTAGGGAAAAAGTTGATGAGGAGACTATTTAGCTACTACTACAGATCTGTGGTCTATCGTTTAATTATCGTTATCGAATGTGAATATAAATATCTATATCGATATTTTTTTACCCATATCGCCCAGCCCTATATTTACATTTGTTTGATGATCTGAAACATTTAAGTGTGTCAAACATGCAAAAAACGAAGAAATCTGGAAGGGGGCAAACACTTTTTCACACCACTGTATATAAAAGAACTATAGGCTAGTTTGTTTATTTATTTATTAAATTATAGAACTACAGGACACGCTGGAGGGACTATGTCACTCGGCTGGCCTGGGAACGCCTCGGGGTCCCCCAGGAAGAGGTGGTGGAAGTGGCCGGGGAGAGGGAAGCCTGGGCCTCCCTGCTTAGGTCGTTGCCCCCGCGACCCGATCCCCGGACAAGCGGCAGATGACGAGACGAGAGACGAGAAAAGAAAATGGGTAACATTGTATTGCTGGTTTTACCCGTTATAATAAGGGGAAACTAGCTGCCACAAAACTGGCAACAGTGAGTTTACAGACTTAATCCACTTCATGAAAGTACATTTACTCTGATCTGTCCTGGTTGCTAGGTAGGAAGTTTTGTATTTAGGCCTATTTAACCTACTCTACGATTTGAAGTTTTCACTCGTTCGATAGCTAGTGCTAGCTAGCTAGCTTTTTCCATATACATACGAAAATAACTTATTCAGCATCGATCTTAACAGACCGGGAAGGCAACACATATAGTATTCTACCTGCGCACGTTGCTGTCTCAAGAATGTCAAACGAGTGAAAACTTCAAATCGTATAGTAGGCAAAATTGTTTGAAATAGGCCTAAATACAAAACTGTCTACCCAGAAACCAGTATAGCAACCAGGACAGTTTTCCGCTAGTGCGTAGCTATCTCAGGAATTTAAAGATGCTGTAAAGCAAATTCCATGATTTGCTTTTCAGTACATTATATAGGTGTTAAATTAGTTCCTGAAAGCATGTGCAAAGCGTCAAAACTCACACTGAAATGTGGAGTTATAACGTTAAACAGTTTTCAGCTCAGGTTTTGTATAGGTGGAGCCGAAACCCGACCGATCTACGTCACAGCGACCTATCTATGTCAGATCACAGACGGTTGCGTTCTGTTACTCAGCTGGTACGATGCAAAGACAAAGTAATTAACATATAAAACACTCAGAGACTGCTGGTAGGTCTGTTCTGATATCTGCACATGATTTAGCCAGTGTTGCTGTTGTTGCTAAATTAAATCAATTAGTGGGGGCGGAGCTTCTGCTCCTTCAAAGCCTAATTTAACATACTTGTCTGTGTTTTTTTTCATTCTAATTTGGATGGGTAGTTAACAACACATTCTTCTGTGGTGTGATGGACTTAAAACTCCTTTTCAATTCCACTTTAAAGCATCTTTTAGGTCGGCATAGCATTTTTATATCGCTCCAACAACAAAAGCACTTGAACATGACGTCCTTGTAATCTCCATTTAACAAGTGGTACATAGGATTTTCCGACTAGCATGTGAAGGCAGCATAAGACCAGGCATAACACATGTAGCCTGGAATCCCCAGAGACTTCTTGAAATGTGGTTGACCAACAGAGCTTCTTCTTCTGTTGATTTATTGACAGCTGTTACTCAACGATAACTGCTCTGCAAAAAATTGAAAATGTTCTCTTGGGCTGTGTCTGAAACCGCTCCCACAAAGCCCTTGGCTTTTCCGCAGTTGAGATGGTACTTTGAAAATATGTCCTGATACTTCTCCAACGTCATGAGTTGGAGCTTGGTGGAGGGGCTTGCTTCACAATGATCAATGTCAACGTCTCCCAGACCAGACTTCTGCAGCCTGTCTTTCAGATCAGTGTTGTTGTCCTGTTTCACATGAGTCACTTTAACGGAGCCATCGTGTAGGTACTCTTGTTTGGGGAGGAGAGTCACCGCCCGAGTTAGCTTCACTGTCCCGACTTTTTCCGGCATATCTCCACCCCTCCATCTCGTGAGGCTTGCCATCAACACACTGTTTTTCATACCTGCCGAAATCTTCCGCACCTCATATCTTGGGACTATAAGATCTTGGAGTTTTTACCCACAGGCAGTGAGACACTTGATCTCAAATTGTTTAATTCAGCACCTTTTTTAAAATACATTTATTTAAATGTAATTGCATTTAAATTGTATTTACGCATAGGGTGGAGTGTATACCCTTTCACATTTCACTACATTTGTTGTATGTGACAAATAAAATACTTGAACTTGATCTGACACCCCCCCCCAAATTATGCCCTCTAAAGTGTGCCAGAAAAGCTTTTTACACTCGTTGCAAAAATGTGAAAGTTAAAAGGGGAGTAGGATTTTGGCAACACTGTTTTTCATACACTGTAAAAAAAAAAAAAAGTGTAAAAAACAGGAACAATCTGGCAGCTAGGACGCCAGATTTCACCCACTAAATTACGGTAATTTTGTTAACTAATTAACTGTAAAATAATTGTAATTTTCCAGTACCAAATGTACGAGATATCTGTAATATCACATTACAGGCTGTTCTTTGCCGGTAAATATGACTTTTATTAATTCAACTTCTCTGTAAAAAAACAACATTTTCAATAAATAAAAATAATCAAAACAGCCTAAATAAGTTATAATGATTTAACATGTTAATTCTAAATAACTCATGTGCACAACACACAGCATCCAGATGCTGTAATCAATACGCAGATGCTACAGATATTCCCGGCGCTTCAGATTTCACCTGTTGCGCCGGCTAACTGTACAAATTGGAGAGGATTATTTCTCGCTGCACATAAATTCCAAAAGACAGGTTAGAACCCCATCTAACTGGACAACATTCACACTCAGGGTGAACACTCAATGTATCCAAACTACAGACCATCACATTACACATATCAAAACAGAACTAACACAACAACAAAACTCCAAACAATGCTTATCTAACTAAGTTTAAACCTTTAACTCTGTAGCTTTTCAGCTTGCCGCGGGGCATTCTGGGTAACAGGAGCGTTGCCTATTTAATCAACTTTCCTTCGTCCTACTCTGGCGTCTTTACATTTATTCATTTAGCATACGCTTTTATCAAAAGCCACTTCCAAGAGAGAGCTTTACTAAAAGTGCATTGGTCAATGATCATAAACAACGAGAAAATCCCCAAAAAGGATTTTGCAGGCTTTGATATTGACTGGTGCATGCTTGGATTGCATGACGTCAACTACCCGAGCTCAGTTACATTTACATTTAGTAAAGGCAAGTAGGGTGAAGTGCCTTGCCCAAAGACACAACAATCATCATCAATCATTTGGCACGGCGGGAAATCGATCCAGCGGGAAATCGATCCAGCTTGTAATCCTTCTGATTACAAGCACGACTCCCTCACCGCCCCGCCATCTGACTCCTTCCCCAGTTCACTATTCAAGGTTCATATGTCTCAACCAAAATTATGCTATTAAGTTATTTGTTAATAGTAGACATTTCGGACATGGTTGACAACCAAAAAAACAGTTGGCTACTAGCAATTCACTTCACGTTTGGTGTGAACATAGCTAAAGGCCGATTTATTCTTCTGCGTCTCGATTAACGGACAGACGCGCGCACGGAGTTGGACGGATTGGTTGAATTTATACTACTCCAATGGCTCTGCGTGCTGAAAGCACGCCATCTTCTGGCAAAACAGTAGATGGCGCTGCACTGCAATGCTCGCTAGGTTATCGAAAAGTCTGAGCAAATTTACAAATTAGCCGCTTCATCAATAAAATAAGCACATTCTTAGCAACTGTACTGCCCATTTCTCGTCACATTTTAATTCAGATGCTGATTTACATGTACTGTTTAGCTGAAATATGAATTGTAAAAACTTACAACAATGGCGGTCAAAGGATTCTGTTCTCTTGTTGGTCACGGCAACCCCGCCCCTGACACAAGGGGTTCTTAATACGGACCAATCACAGCCGAGGGGTATCCGTAACATAACGGACAGACGGAGAGTCAGGAAAATCAGGAGGTGCACGCAGAGCTCTGCAAGGGGTGCAGAGAGGACACGGAGAGGGAGTTCCTTGACGGAGGGGGCGTTCCCTGTGTGCGTGTATAATCGGCCTTAACGCTACCCTCACGTATGCAATCCAATAGAAGACAAGACAACAAACTAGTAGAGCTTTGCTATGCATACATGCAGGGTAGAACATGTCTTTCATGGGAGCACAACATGCATGTTGGAGCATTTAAATCAGAAACATCCCGGCACAAGAGGACACATACAACTGTCCAGGATAGCCACTGTAGCGACACCAGTTGATAAAAATGGGCTATATGTATGCGTCCTGTTGTATTTTACGCATAGTCCTACTAATACTGTAAAAACATATCCACAGACAGTGCTTAGACAGTTAGTGCACGACCATTTTAGTAACACTTGGGGTTTCTGACTTCTGAGTAGGAATGCACCTAGTGTTTAATCTTTTTATTAGTGAATGTAAATAAGAATGTAGCACCCTGTTAAATTGTTCTATTGTTTTTGTGTTCAGGAGGGGAGAACGTGGGTACGTTCTTGTGTAGATTGAGTGATTAGCCAATCAGAGTGGTTAGGACGTTTGGTTTGTGAGGAGGGGGTGGGTTCAAAAAGAACGAGAGAATAACGAGTGAAGAACGAGAGAATAACGAGTGGAGAACAAGAGAAGATCGGGAGGAGAGTTCAAGTTGGATTACAGTTGAACAACGGGAGATTTCGTGTCGTTGGTGTGGCTCTACTGTGGTCGAGAGTGGTTTCACTGAGTGGGGCTGGACTTGTTGATGAGTTGGAGCTAACGGCGTGGCTGGTGGCTGGTTGAAGAAACGGCTAGCTAATGGCTGGCTAGCTTGCCGAGGAACAGTGAGTCAACAACTTTCAAGCGCGCCAACGTGGTACCACACACACACACAGAAGCCTAACCATAGAAAACCCTGGCCGGGTATAGTTTGGTTTTAACTTGCCTGTCACTGTAATAAATATGTTGTACTGGGTTCATTGGTTTTGTTAATGTGTCTATCGAATAACAGTATAGCTATATAATAAGCTAACCAGGCATCTCTGCACCCTAGGCAGTATTGTGCCCGAATCGTAAGTAAATATACCGTGTACATTTGAGTAATCCTCACCGAGTGAGAGGGCTACACGTGGGGGCTCGTCCGGGATTGTTTACTGTTTCTTTGATTTGTGAGAATATGTAAAAAAAAAAAAAAAAAAAAAAGCATTGATGATAAATTAGGTAGATAGCATATAATCACTAGCTTGTGTTTTGGGGGTGCATGTCATGACTGAATGTGAGTGAAGCTAATGTAACATGGAGTCACAGCAGATATCTAAATGGTGTGAGAGTAAAGGTATTGATGTAAAAAAAGCAATTGTGCTTAGTGATGTTTCTCTGGAAGCTACTGATAATACCATTTATAAAGTACTAGATGGGGAAACAATTTTTGGACGTTGTAAAATAAGAGGACGGTGTGTAGATCACTCTGGTAAAAGTCAATTAGTTTTAGTTGAAACCACTAATGACATGACCAAGACTGACATACCTGAACAGTTAGTAGCTGGAGATGAGTTGGGAACTTGGATAGTCAATGTCAGTGAGACCCAAAGTTGGCACGCATCTGGTGAAGAAGAAGGATTCCAGTCCAAGCTACTATCATTCCTAGCCAACGAAGGGAAGACTTTAGCTGATGTAACAGGCTTGTTTCGCCATATTCCTGCTCCACCCGCAGCTCCAGATCTGAACACAGAGCTAGTTAAGGCCATCTCCTCACTAGTTGAAAAATGTCAAGTACAGCCTACGGATGGACCAAGCAATCGCAAACTTCGCTTGTTCTCAGGTATGAAACCCACTCCAAATGGAGAAGAGGAGTATGACGCCTGGGCAGAACAGACTATCCACATGCTGGATGAGTGGCAGTGTTCTGATATTGCCAAGAAACAAAGAGTAGCTGAGAGCCTTAAAGGGCCAGCAGCGGACATTGTCCGAGGGTTGAGAGTCACCAATCCATTTGCCACTGCAAATGATTACCTTAAAGCCCTGGAAACAGCTTTTGGAACTACAGACAGTGCAGCTGATCTCATGTTGAAGTTCCGTAACACATTCCAACAAGAAGGCGAGAAACTGTCAGCATACGTGCTCAGACTGGAGAAGTTGTTGCATGCAGTCCATCGTAAAGGTGGAATTGAGGTGGCTGATATGAACCAAGCACGCATTGAACAGGTCGCAAGAGGGGGTCTCTCTCACGACTTTACTGCGCTTCGCATAAAAATGACTTTCAAGCTCAAGTCTCCTCCAAGCTTCACTGAACTGCTTCGTGAGGTAAGAGAAGAAGAGGAGATGATCCTCGAGAGACCGACTGTCAAGAATGTTGCTTCTTCAGCTGTGGGTAGGTGTACCGTAGCCTCTGTTTTACCAGTGCAGCCAGTTCCTACGCCAGTACCTGCCACTGTAGAGAATTATCCTGCCATAGAGAGTCTGAGAAAAGAATTTCAGGGGTTGAAGAATGATGTTGCACGCCTGTTTTCTGCCTCTGTAGCTGCATCTGAAAGTGTGCCACAGCATGTAGCCCAAAAACGCAACCAGGAAGCTAAGGGAAGCGCATATGCAGTGGGAAAGGAGGGAGTTCCAAGACGCCAGCATCGTGCTGATGTCTTTTGCTATCGGTGTGGGGAAGACGGTCATTTCCAGCGAGAGTGTCGAAACTCAGAAAAACTCAGGAAAGTGAACATGCGTCTCCTGAAAATGCAACATCCAGCGGGAAACTTCCCAGGGGCTCAGTAGAGGAACGACCTGATGCTCCGGAGAAGATGCGTTCCAAGTGTGACACACTACAGGAAAGGAAGGTTGATCTGCCAGAGGGTTTAGTTGGCCCTAGCTCTATTGTCTCTGTACAAATTGAGGGCATTTATGCCAAAGCTTTACTTGATAGTGGGTCTCAGGTTACCCTTCTGTATCGCTCCTTTTATAATAAGTATCTGAAGCACCTGGCGTTGACCCCAATTGAGTGCCTTGAGATCTGGGGCCTTAGTGTCAATAAGTATCCATATGATGGCTATATGTGCTTAAAACTTGAGTTTAGTGGAGTTGTAGTTGGAATAGCTGAGACCATAGAAACACTTGTTCTTGTGTGTCCTGATCCGGTCATGGAAAGTGAGATTTCCATTGTGGTTGGCACAAACACCTCTATAGTCAGGAGACTATTCCAGTCCTGTAAGGCCCACAAGGGAGATAACTTCCTAAGCACCCTCTCGGTTCACCCTGTAATCAGACAAGCTTATGAGAAGATTGAGGAAACTCCGGAAGACACAAGTGAGACAAAAAGAGGCACAGTCTGGTTCACAAGAGAGAAGCCTTTCAGTCTGCCGCCTGGCGGAGTTGCAACAGTTGTTGGCATTCCAAAGTTTCCTAAAAGTGTCCCTGATCGAGCTGTTCTCATAGACCGTCCAGAGGATGGTTGGTTTACTGAAGAGCTTTTGGTGATGCCTGTTGTTGAAAAGTCAAATACTGTCCATTGTCGTCGCATCACAGTCACTCTGAGAAATGTATCGAGTCATCCTGTAACAGTAAAACGTGGCATGGCCATTGCTCACCTGTTTCCAGTGGATGTGATGAATACAGTCCCTGAAAAGGATCGGCTAAGCCGCCCACATCGCAACTGTCCCCCGCCTCTTTCAACTTTGGCGATTCTCCTGTGTCTCCTGAGTGGAGGGAGAGACTGTGTCAAAAGATGATGGAGAGAAAAGAGGTTTTCTCCTGCAGTGAGTTTGATGTTGGCTGTGCACAGAGTACACAACACAGCATTCGGGTGACTGATGAAAAACCATTCAGAGAGCGTTCCAGACGACTACCTCCAGGTGACTTGGAAGATGTGAGGAAACATCTTCATGATCTTAAAGAGGCTGGAATAATTTCAGAATCCAGAAGCCCCTATGCTTCCCCAATTGTCGTGGTTCGAAAGAAAAATGGAACCATACGCATGTGTGTGGATTACAGGATGTTGAACAAGAGAACGATCCCTGACCAATACACTGTGCCTCGTGTGGAAGATGCTCTGTCTTGCCTGAATGGTAGCCAATGGTTCAGCGTGCTTGACCTCAGAAGTGGCTATTACCAGATCCCGCTAAGTGCTGATGACAAAGAAAAGACGGCATTCATTTGCCCAGCAGGATTCTATCAATTTGACCGGATGCCACAGGGAATTTGTGGAGCACCTGCCACATTTCAACGAGTCATGGAAAGGACTGTTGGGGATATGAACCTACTTGAAGTGCTAGTGTACCTTGACGATGTAATCGTTTTTGGGAGAACATTGGAGGAACACGAACAGCGCCTCTTTAAAGTGCTTGACAGATTAAAGGAGGAAGGACTTAAGTTATCGTTAGATAAGTGTCAGTTCTGCTGCCCCTCTGTAACATACCTTGGTCATGTTGTGTCTAGAGATGGCATTGCCACAGACCCTTCAAAGATTGAAGCTGTGAGATCCTGGCCACGCCCGGAGAATGTTACTGCTCTTCGCTCTTTCCTTGGCTTCTGTGGATATTACAGGCGGTTTGTGAAAGACTTTTCCAGAGTATGTTATCCCCTCAACCAGTTGCTACAGGGCTGTACTGTGGCTGGAAGGACAGAAAAAAAGAATATCAAAGAAGAATGGAAAGATAAAACTGACAAAGACACCAAAGAATGGTACCACCCCAAAGAGCCGTTAGGGCCTAGGTGGGATGAAGACTGTGAGAAAGCTTTCGAGACTTTAAAGAGAAGTCTTACAGAAGCACCGGTTCTGGCAATCGCCAACCCCAAACTACCGTATGTCCTACATGTGGATGCAAGCAGAGAAGGCTTGGGGGGTGTCCTCTATCAGGATGAAGGACAGGGTTTGCGCCCTGTTGCTTTTGTCAGCAGAAGCCTCTCTCCAGCAGAAAAGAATTATCCCACACACAAACTGGAATTTCTGGCTTTGAAATGGGCTGTCACCAACAAGCTGCATGATTACCTCTATGGAGTCAAGTTTGAGGTCCACACGGACAACAATCCATTAACATATGTCCTGACCACAGCTAAACTGGATGCAACCGGGCATCGATGGTTGGCGGAGCTGTCCAACTATGATTTCAGCCTGAAATATCGCCCGGGAAAACAAAACATTGACGCGGATGCATTATCACGGCGTCCTCATGTAAACAACAATGCTTCTCCGGAGGAGGAAACAACCATGCCTGCCGCCACCATCAAAGCTGTCTGTCATATGTCAGAAGTCAGACCACTCAGCTACCGCCACTGCAGAGCTGTTGATCTCACTGGCTCATCCAAACATGCTGTACCCAGAGCCTATTGTAACTTGTCTTTCCTGAGCTCCCAGCAGCTGCCCAAAATGACTTCAGGCGACATCTCCCAGGCTCAGCAGAAAGACCCATGTCTTGGGGAAGTGTGGCATGCAGTTAGTCAGAACAGTGCTGACTGTGCCAACAAAGGGAATCATCCTGATGTGTCATTGTTGCTAAAGGAGTGGGAAAAGCTGCATATCAAAGACTCTGTCTTGTATCGAATAAGTAAGCCACCAAATAAACCATGTCGCCAGCAACTGTTACTCCCACAAGAGTTCAGAGAAGATGTGCTCCAGTCCTTGCATGATCAATCGGGCCACCTCGGCTTTGACAAGACCTATGGGTTGACAAGGGAGAGGTTTTATTGGCCTCGTATGAAGGTACAAGTTGAAAAGTACTGCAAAAGTTGTCCCCGGTGTATTCAGCGAAAGACACTGCCGAAGAGAGCTGCTGAGTTGGCACACCTAAACAGTGACGGACCGATGGATCTCGTCTGCATGGATTTTCTTTCGATCGAGCCTGACTCCAGAAACATCTGCAATGTGCTTGTAGTTACAGATCACTACACGCGATATGCCCAAGCTTTTGCAACTAAGGATCAAAAGGCATCGACGGTTGCTAAGGTTCTGTGGGAACAATATTTTGTCCACTATGGTCTACCAAGGAGAGTACACTCGGATCAGGGCAGGGATTTCGAGAGTCGTCTCATCCATGAACTGTTGAGCATGCTGGGCATAAAGAAATCCAGAACTACACCCTACCACCCTCAGGGCGACCCTCAGCCTGAACGGTTCAATAGAACTCTTCTTGACATGCTTGGAACCCTTGAAACAAAAGACAAATGCCAATGGAGTAAACATCTCAGCCACCTTGTGCACGCCTACAATTGCACACGGAATGAGTCAACGGGATATTCTCCATACTTTCTCATGTTTGGACGAGAAGCCAGGCTGCCAGTGGACGTGACCTTTGGTGTCTCCAGTGATGGTACATCCACCAAATCCTACTTGAGATATGTCAAAAATATGAAACGTGAGCTCCAGGCTGCCTATCAGTTGGCTGAGAGTATGGCAGAGAAGAAAAATGGGGGAAACAAGCAACGCTATGATCAGAGAGTTCGTTTCTGTCCATTGGACCCTGGGGACAGGGTCTTGATTCGAAACCTTGGGTTACAAGGAAAACACAAGCTTGCTGACCGGTGGAAAGATACCCCTTACGTTGTGGAGAGTCAACGGCCGGGGTTTCCTGTGTTCAAACTGAAGCCAGAAAGTGGACATGGCCCTGAGAAGGTACTGCACCGCAATCACATTCTGCCGATTGGACAGGAGGTGCAGCTTCGGTGTGAAGACCAAGAGGAATCTAAACCTAAAAGGAGAGCCAGTAAACGCCTCAAAGCAAAGATGACTGAGAACTGTGATCTCTTTAACCCATCAGCCCCTGAGCAGGACGTAAACATTGAGTCTGCATCTGAATCAGAAAATGATGAAATGGGTGTATGGTCTGACTATTACCCACAGCAAGATTCACAGAAGACGGAACTCCAGACCAATCAACACTCAGAGCCTTTCAGTCTGGATTTGGATCTAGCTCTTCTCACAAGTAACTCAGGGATGGAGGGGGTCGCAGCTGATGAGCCTGGGACAGTGGGTGAGAATGGACGTTCAGTACCAGAAGAGAACGTTGAAAGGATTGCTGGAGCTGAGAGAGACACTGACAAACAGATGGTGCATGAGACTGATAATCAGGACGGTGTCATAGAACCCTCCGAACAGACACTACGACCCCAGAGACTAAAAAGGGTTCCAACCAGACTGACCTATGACTTGCTAGGGAATCCAACTTCAGTGGCAGTTGGTTCATATAGTGCTACCTTAACTGAGGGTGATGACAAGACCGTTGGTCTATCCTTATCTCCTATTACGAGGTACATAAGCACTTTTTACAAGTGGATAGGTTAACGGGAAAGTGTAGTGTGTAACTTGTTAATGCTGTCTTTGTTGTTTATGTATACCTGTCATGAGGACATGACTGTTTTTGGTGGGGGGAGAATGTAGCACCCTGTTAAATTTTTCTATTGTTTTTGTGTTCAGGAGGGGAGAACGTGGGTACGTTCTTGTGTAGATTGAGTGATTAGCCAATCAGAGTGGCTAGGACGTTTGGTTTGTGAGGAGGGGGTGGGTTCAAAAAGAACGAGAGAATAACGAGAAAAGAACGAGAGAATAACGAGTAAAGAACGAGAGAATAACGAGTGAAGAACGAGAGAATAACGAGTGGAGAACAAGAGAAGATCGGGAGGAGAGTTCAAGTTGGATTACAGTTGAACAACGGGAGATTTCGTGTCGTTGGTGTGGCTCTACTGTGGTCGAGAGTGGTTTCACTGAGTGGGGCTGGACTTGTTGATGAGTTGGAGCTAACGGCGTGGCTGGTGGCTGGTTGAAGAAACGGCTAGCTAATGGCTGGCTAGCTTGCCGAGGAACAGTGAGTCAACAACTTTCAAGCGCGCCAACGTGGTACCACACACACACACAGAAGCCTAACCATAGAAAACCCCGGCCGGGTATAGTTTGGTTTTAACTTGCCTGTCACTGTAATAAATATGTTGTACTGGGTTCATTGGTTTTGTTAATGTGTCTATCAAATAACAGTATAGCTATATAATAAGCTAACCAGGCATCTCTGCACCCTAGGCAGTATTGTGCCCGAATCGTAAGTAAATATACCGTGTACATTTGAGTAATCCTCACCGAGTGAGAGGGCTACAAGAAAAAAACTAAAACAAACATTGTATAGAAGTCGGGACAGTTGTGATTATCGGAACACTAAGGTTTGAGAGAAATGTTGTGAATTTAAAAATCTTTAGTTTATGCAAAAAAAAACATATTTTCACTGCTGATTCATATAGACCAATTATCACCCGACGTCACACAACTGTCAAGCAGGCTCAACTACGTATGTCGGTTGCAAAAGACGAACTTCTCCCCCGTCTATTACACTTGGAGTGTCGATCAGGTCATCATATATCTCTGGCCACTGGATTGCAGGGCTTGATATTAACTTTTTGAGGCTCTTGGCCTTTGGACAAATACATTTATGTTTCACTTGTCTATGCACAAAAGTCACTTGACCCCGATACCCTTAAAAAGCCTGACCAAATGATCGGGCAAAACTAGCCTGGCTGACGGAGGTCGTTTTCTCAGGCAAACAATGAATGAAACAGGCTCGGTTAAATAAATCCGCAATGCTGGCTATCTTCATCAGGCTCGTATATCAGAGTTCATACACATTTTGACCAATGGATTTCCATGACTTTTACATTCAATTTCAATGACTTTAAAATACATTTCCATGACCAAACTTTTTGTGAAATCTCGGTGTATACGTTAAAAAGTGTTATTATATGGCAACGACGGTACGAGCTTTCTGATTGGCTAATGGGGAGTCATGCCAGACACGTATTGCCCATAGAGTTAATATAACTAGAGACAGCTACTTCTGTCTTCCAAGATGGTGTCCCCATTCATTTCTAAGAAAAGTGCTCAGTGGCGCAGGGAGGCAAGCGAGAGCTCCTAACGGACCGCGCCATCTTTCCAGACCGACTCGTCCGGTCTTGCGCAGAAGCTTGTTCCTAGCTCCGAAACTCATGCATGCTTGCAACTAGCTGTATACGTCATACTTTGCGACAACCAGTCGCGAGCTTGTGAGCTGGAGCTAAGGCATTGCAGAAAACTGTCAGAATGTGGTAGAAGTCCGATCAAGAAGCAGATAGCCTACATGTGAACTTTACGAAAATCTATACTATTAGTACTGTAGTATTATACGTGCAGGGCCTATATGTTGTTCTTTTTGCTTTGTGTTTATCGTTTAACTGCTTATGTATTGTGTCGGATAAATAAACTTCAAACCTGAATATCTGGCTCCGTTGTTGTTCTAGCTTTGCAAAGCAAATTAAGCCTATACCTTTACTATTATAATGATGATGAGTGTTGTTTACAATTACTAGCTTATTGTCAATGCCATCGTTGTGGTGTTAACTGACTTAAAGTTCTAACAATATAACAACCATAACAATATTGACGTTATCAGACATGATTTATTCATCTTTGTCTTTGCCTCAGAATAACATGTCAACAATATATAATGAAGCCGTAACATGCCACAATATTATAATTAATTAGATTAAGCTATAATTACGTTTGTCATGCCATGTGCATAATAGCGTTCATTACAAAATGGTTAAATCTGCTTTAAAATAACTTAAATTAACTCTACAAACAACCGTCATGTATGTGCAACCATTTGTAAAACTACAATAAAGGCAGGCAGCTGTAGATTATCAAATCCTTTCTCTTTGTTCTCATTCAGCTCAGGTAAATCAGCGATTTGCTGATGCTCCCTTTTGTGCTCGTTCATTGTTCGTATCCGAGAGCACGTTTCCAGGCAACTTTTCTTGACGTAAGCAAATAAATGGGCTGCTAGTTTACCCATTTCGGATTGGTTTCAGTCTTTGCTAAAAACAGGAAAAATTATTCTATGAAAAAGCTAGTAGTATGAGCCAGGTTCGAGAATCTAACAAAAATTATTGGGGGAGATAGTTTTCGATATGTTGACTGGAGTTAATAGAATAAAAACGACCGGACGAGTCGGGTAGAAAATCGGAAATGCAATACCAACTACATCCACCGGGGCTGTTGCCTCAAGCCGAGAGTCGAGAGGTGGGGGCTTGGTATTGCCCTCCTCAGCGGTCAATACCATAGATATATATATATACACTAGATGTCTTACAGCGGCGTATAGAACGTCCGCACATGGCGGCCATCTTGCCACAGGCAACTCGCTCACCCATAACATTGTGTTGATGCTACATGTACTTTTTAAATGACCATAACTTGCTCAATTTTCAACCGATTTTTAAACGGTTTGGTTTGTTATCAACGTCAGAGATGTCCCTATTCCACTGCATACTTATGAATAATTCTGTATTTTTTTTATTTTTTTTATAGAAGTATGCAGTGGAATAGCGACATCTCTGACGTTGATAACAAACCAAACCGTTTAAAAATCGGTTGAAAATTTAGCAAGTTATGGTCATTTAAAAAGTACATGTAGCATCAACACAATGTTATGGGTGAGCGAGTTGCCTGTGGCAAGATGGCCGCCATGTGCGGACGTTCGACTCCGTTGTCCAGTAACGCGGACGAAACATCTAGTGTTTATATATATCTATGGTCAATATGGCTCCGTATTGCCCTCTGACGTCATCTTTAAAATGAGCGACGAGTCAGCTGCTGAGTTTTACTATCCAGATGATGCGGAAAAGATTTGTCATCAAAAGAGAGGATGAAGACTAGACTCTTTTAATCCCTTGTGTCATTATTTTGTGTTGAAATTAAAGCCATTTTAGCAGAACCATGTTGTCTGCTTTCTATCAAAAGTAATGAGTTGCTAGGCAACACATGAAACACAGCATGAGAAGACTTGACAGCTAGCTAAAATTAGCCTATAGGTATCATTTATTTTCGTTTACCAAATGAAAAGAAGCTAAAAATGCCATATAATAAACTACTTACTAACCTCGACCGTTTGGTCATGCCAGGAAATATCAAACCTCGGCTTTGCCATATCAACCTCGCTATCGCTCGGTCGATACGTTCCAGCCTCAGTTTGATATTTCCCGGCATGACCTCACTCTCGGTTAGTAAGTAGTTAGTATTACACGGCTGTTCGTAATACTGTAGAATGTTCCATTCACTTAAATGGGGCTTCCCAACGTTCTGCGGTGAACAATTTTTCAATATTTGAACTTGGCTATGCATATTTGACCGCCGTCAAGGGAAGTGGCCTTTTTGCCTCGGATTCGCATCTTTCGTTGCACTCCGCAAGCAGTCCGGTAACTTTTCAAAGCCAGCATACTCCATTGCTTGGCAACGTCAGCTGACTTGAAGCCTAAAGAATGTTCAACGTCATTGGCAAACTATTTTTCTGCCGATCAACACAACGAATGGTAACAAATAAATTGTAAAAAGACACATTGTGTTCAGTTATTTTTTTGGCAAGTAGCTGTGTAATAAGCAGCATAATGTATAGAACGCCGGTCATAGTCGGGAAAATAAGCCCCTTCAGCCCTTAAGCCCCTTACCTCCGCAGTTAGGATTTAATTTTTTGTCACAGCATCGGTTAACGACCCCTACTGCTAGGCGTAGCAGTGGACCTCGTTGTGGTGAGAAAGCCGGTTATGGGTGCTGCTGTAGCTTTGATAGCAGCACCCATCACCGGCTGCTGTAGCTTTGCTAGCAGCAACGCTCTGATGTTTGCTACCTTACGGTGTGTTCACACTGCAGACTTTTTTACCGCTCAGCACCGCCGGCCTTCCCACAGTGCACCACGCTCGGGGGCGTGCCAGACAGATTCATTCAGAGCTGTAGTTCTCTTAAATCACTGTTGTAGTTCTATAATGTCATGGCAAATGTGCAGACAAAATACAACTTTTACACACCTTAAGCAAGAATCCGACATGCTTTCTAGATCTGACATGATCTTATCTTCAGCACAAAATAGGTTATCTCTTTCCACACTTTTTTTAGGCCGAGTGAAAGATTAAATGCCACCCGCACTCTATGTAACGGGTCTTTTTCCGGCTGGAAAAAAAGATGCATCAGACATAAACGTTGACATGTGTAACCTTTTATTATATTACTCGAAATCTGTGCAAATCACTCGCTAGATTATGACTTGCCTCTACACATTCACTGTATGGATAGCGAGTGGCCGCCAGCCAGCATTTCAGCGTTGAATGTCAATCGTGTGCCGGGTGAGCTAGCTAGACTATGCAGCTAGCACAGAAGAAAGTTACGTAATGTGAAGAAACTGAATTAAAGTACAAAATACAACACACCAAGGACGCCGACAACCTCAGCAACCCTGCGCCAGGCATATTTTTTTTTGGTTTACGTCTCTGTAATTGAACATAGACGTATCATACAATACTGGGTATGAAGACACACATACGATGAGTTGCTCTTCCATCTTGAAAATTGTCAAACCTAGTAATGTTTACCATTACCAACAGTTGCTACGTTACAAGAAACAAGAACCGTTACGGTGCGTTCACACTGCAGCGGGGCGGGCAGAGCGGGGCGTCGGCTTCCCATTCATTTTCAATGAAACCAGGCGTTGAGGCCCGCGTAGGGCATTGTGAGAAGGTGAGCGGGGCGGCGACGCTCGCGTAGGGCATTGTGGGAAGGCGAGCGGGGCGGCAAAAGTTGGATTTTCTGAACTTTATGTAAATGAGGAGCGTGAAAACGCCAGCGATGGCCAATCGGGTTGGTTTCTTGTTTCTTGTAAAGTAGCAACTGTTGGTAATGGTAAACATTTCTAGGTTTGACAATTTTCAAGATGGAAGATCAACTCATCGTATGTGTGTCTTCATACCCAGTATTGTATGATACGTCTATGTTAGATTATAGAGACGTAAACAAAACAAAATATGCCTGGCGCAGGGTTGCTGAGGTTGTCGGCGTCCTTGGTTTGTTGTATTTTGTACTTTAATTCAGTTTCTTCACATTACGTAACTTTCTTCTGTGCTAGCTGCATAGTCTAGCTAGCTCACCCGGCACACGATTGACATTCAACGCTGAAATGCTGGCTGGCGGCCACTCGCTATCCATACAGTGAATGTGTAGAGGCAAGTCATAATCTAGCGAATGATTTGCACAGATTTCGAGTAATATAATAAAAGGTTACACATGTCAACGTTTATGTCTGATGCATCTTTTTTTCCAGCCGGAAAAAGACCCGTTACATAGAGTGCGGGTGGCATTTAATCTTTCACTCGGCCTAAAAAAAGTGTGGAAAAAGATAACCGATTGTGTGCTGAAGATAAGATCATGTCAGATCTAGAAAGCGTGTCGGATTCTTGCTTAAGGTGTGTAAAAGTTGTATTTTGTCTGCACATTTGCCATGACATTATAGAACTACAACAGTGATTTAAGAGAACTACAGCTCTGAATGAATCTGTCTGGCACGCCCCCGAGCGTGGTGCACTGTGGGAAGGCCGGCGGTGCTGAGCGGTAAAAAAGTCTGCAGTGTGAACGCACTGTTAGGAATGGCAAGTTAATGCCGCCTCTCCCATGATTGAAACGTTGAATGATTTTCCACCACACAACCGACATTTTGCTCGTCCCGGATCTTTGTGTGTTGTAATGTATCTTTCCATTTGTAGCCAAGCATCGTTAAATCTACACTTTCCTGGCATTTTGAATTATCCCTTGCGCTTCTCTGAGTTACTGTTGCTATGGCCATCAAACTTTTCAGTTAGTATGAGAGTGTATGCCTGCTTATATTTTGAACATATTTCTTTTAAAAGCATGTGAATTATTTAAAACTCAGCGTAAATGAACAACATGAAAATATGATTCTAACAACTTTCCATGACTTTTCCAAAACTTTGGGGATTTTTTTTTTTCAAGCACTTTTCCAGGCCTGGAAATAACCATTTTAAAATTCCATGACTTTTCCAGGTTTTCCATGACCGTACGAACCCTGTATCTACATTAGGTAGTCCTCCCTGACGTTTCTGGTGTAGTATGGAGTGAAATACAACATTGTGCACACTGCCAGTGAGCGAGTCTGACTGAGGCTAACGTCAAAACAGTGTAACGGGGATGCAGTCTCACTCAGATTGCCAGTTTAAACAAATCAGAAAATAATCGGACCAGCTGGCTAAAAGCAGAATTCCCATATCTCTTGAAAGCTGCCCTGCTCAACTTTTTAGATATAGAACTGAGTGTAAAACTGTAAAATTATTAACTTTGTGACATGACGTGAAGACATGGTTGCCGCTCGACTATGCGGTCTGTACCGGGCGACATTCTCACTCAAATTTCAATACTTTTGTGACCCGAATCCAAATTCTGATGCGACAGATCAATGGGTAATCGCTTTCTCTCTTAAAGGCTGTCCTCCTTGACCTTTTTCGTCTTTTTAAATCTAACTATTTGTATTATCCATGTAGTCCTTTTGCCATTTAAAATGCTATCCTTCCCCGGTTTTCTGCAGCCACATTGCGCGCGCATCCCGAATGTTCATAAACAAATAAATGGTCTATTCATGACATATAAAAGGATGTCTTTTGACTGATGCAGAATGCTGCATCAGTCAACTACTTGTTAGTCCATTAAATGGTGAATGACATGGGTGAATGTCTGACAATTGGTTGATTAATCGTTCTAATATCAGCCAATTATCAAAATAATTGTTTGTTGCAGCCCTAGTTTTCCTTGTAGGCCGAAGACAACGACCATTGGGTTTATTTTGTTCTCTTTAAGAGGAATACTTTGTTATTTGTGTTTTCCCCTGTGATATTCAATACACGCACATGTGCTAACTTGCCTTGATTAATATGCAGCTCCCTTTGGATCCTCCCAGTGGGTACCACAATACATCCAGTGGTGTTGCACAGAAACTTCAATCAAACTTGTCACAATGCACTCGTGTACACTTACAGTGCATATATATTATATAAAACACACTCATTTTATAAACCATGCACACATATGAAATAGACACACACTAAATGTGCACACTCCCATTGGATTTAATGATGGTGGTAGAAAGGCTTTGATCATCTCTGTTGACACAAGTACTTATGCAACCGTATGACATCACACAAACACAGGAATTGACTCCTAAGAAGATTAGGCCACCCTGCGTGGAATGTAATTACACACACAGATCCGTACGGATCACAACTGTGTGTGATGTTTACTGTAAGTGTGTGAGTGATGGAGAAGATGGAACTACATGCAATGGGTACAGTATTTATAGCCGAGATACAGAATGCTAATTCATTACATGTTTCCTATGGCATAATGTGCTACAGTGCTTCGATAACTGTTGATGCTAATGATTATCTTGTGGATACCGGATCTGTGACTTATCTTCCAGATGTGCTGATACCCTCGGTCCTGATGCTGCCACATCTGCTGGTGTGTGTGCGCGCGCAATTTTCGGATATCCCAGCCTGCAGCTGGTGAACGAGACTGGCCAAACATCAGGACGATTACAGCATCCCTCAAAGCACAAATCCATCCAACCTCCGTCCTCCCATCCCTGTACCCTTCACCTTGTCCTCCTCTCATCCTCTTTCCCCACTCCCATCCATTTTTATAACCTCAACAGCTCCTCTCTCGCTATTGGTGTGTACGTAAACAAGTGCTGAACACACAACTTCCCATCCAAAACAAAATCAGCAAAATATGAAAATCCCCCACAAGCCATGCCCTACGCCACTTAAGACCCAGATAATAATGCTTCTGCTCCACTATCCATTCCATTCTTCATCTATTTCTGTTTTCTGAATGTGAGCCACAGTCCTCGTCGTTATTGGTTACTGTTCCATTTCTGTTTACATATGGATGGAGAGACCCAGGGCTTAGACGCATACAAGTCAGGAGACTCAACACCGAAGGAGGGTAAAAAGCACTTTAGTGTAATTAACAAAAGAGAAACACTTTTCAAAGAATACAAAAGGACCTAACAGGGAGCCTTGCTCCACCTGCATCAGCTGCTCAAGAGTCAATACTCAGGTGATGGGCCGATGATACACACAAGGTAGTCCGTATCTACCTCTGTCACAAGGCCATGCTCTTTGCCTCACAGCCTTCTCTCCCTCTGAGCCCTGTTGGCTCAGCTTTTGAGGCAGTGGGCACTGATTGTGAAACGAGTCGAAAACACTTAAAGGGCCAGCGTGTCTTGAGGGGGCTTAGGCCGCTTTCCCTGGTTCTGGGAGGCCTGGTCAGGCACAGTGTCTCTGGAGATGCCACAACGGTAATTGGATGTTTCAATTGATGGCAATAATTGGTAAGACCACTGCAGTGACCCTCCAGTCTGCCAGAGCTGCTTCAAGGTCATCCGTCATCATCCTGCTGGACCTAGTTGCAGCATTTGATACGGTCCACCATCAGATCCTGCTCGCTAGACTTTCTGAGATGGGTATCTCTGGCACTGCACTTCAATGTATCTCATGCTACCTGTTGGGAAGATCCTACCGGGTCTCCTGGGGAGGCGTGTCAGCCCCCGCCAGCTCTCCACTGGTGTCCCACAGGGCTCTGTCCAGGACCCTTCCATTTCTCCCTGTACACCACCTCACTCAGACCGATCATCACCTCCCATGGCTTCTCCTACCACTGCTACGCTGACGACACACAGCTGTACCTCAGCCAGAATCAAGGCCTGCCTCACAGACATCTCCGCCTGGATGACCAAGCACCACGTCCAGCTGAACCTTGCCAAAACAGAACTTCTCATCATCCCGGCTAAACCCTCCATCTCCCATGATGTCACCCATATCACCCAGAACCAGAACGCAACAGCCCGCCTGGTCTTCAATCTACCCAGACGCTCCCATGTTACCCTGCTCCTCATCTCCCTTGACTGGCTACCCATCACGGCTCATATCAGATTCAAGACCATGGTACTGTCCTTCCATGCGGTGAATGGGACTGCACCGGCCTACATCCAGTCTCTCCTCCAGCCTTACACCCCCACTCGCCACCTTTGGTCTTATTCTGAAAACCGTTTGGTGGTCCCACCTCTCAAGAGCTCCCGCTCCCAACCCAAGCTGTTCTCCTGTCTGGCCCCCCACTGGTCTGAATCATCTCCCCACCTCCATCAGAGACACTGAGGGCCTCATGTACGTACATTCGCAAACGTAGTGTTATTAGTGCAATGGCCAACCCGCAGATTGCACATGCTGTCATACTTCAGTTTACGTCGTATTTACGAAACATGCAGGTCATCGGGCAATCAGCGCCTTTCTCCGCCCACTATACCGTACATTGCAAGCGTTTAAGAGCGCAATTGAATGGGCCTCCTTCTCTCTGGATCAGTCACCAAAGTCGAAACGGCGAGGACAGTTTGGAATGATCTTGATGCCAATATTTGTAATGTAGCGAGGAGTTTAACAACTGCTGGAATGGAATGTGAACGCTGAGTCGGATATTCAATGTAATCTTTGATTCTTCCATTAACTATAATATTGCATGGCTGCTTAATCTGTAACGCGTAATGATTTTGTGTTCACTCAACTCAAAAAGTGTAATCCTTACGGCAGAAATCCTTTGGCCTTTATCTTCGTCTTGCTCGGGTTACGGCTGCCATTTCACCGGGAGGCATATGTGCATTCTGGTTTACGCCTGCTTTTAAAAAGCGTATAATTTTCACCGCAAAATAGAGGTCCACTTTCACATTTTGTACATACCCCGGAATACATAATTAGGCACACTTAACGCATCCCCTCCCATCTCTTTATGGGAAACTTTCCCCTTGACCCTCCCGTGAATGCATATGCATGACACAAAAAGCGCAATTTTCAATAAACCTATATGAAAAAAAATATTTGACATCCTATGGTGGTAACATACAGTATGTTCTGTTTAGACCAGTGTTTCTCAAAACATTTCAGACCAAGGACCACTCAGCCAATAAATAAAAACTTGCGGACCATCATAGTATATCCCCGGAACAACAGGTCTCTGCTCCTACCCACCTGGCGGCACCATACAATTGTATTTTATTTTGCTAATTATGATTTCCGCTAAGAAAAAGTTCTCAGACTGCTTGATGATCCGAGTGTTCATCAGGCACGGAGCCAGACGTTGTAAACATTCAAGACATTTAAAGAAGAGCCGATGTTGTTAGAACGATCTATTCCTGTCTTCGTCTCCCAGACAGCACTGACTAATGATGCTCTGCTGTAACTTGGGCAGGGAGCTCACTGGCTACCTAGCGGAGTCAGGAAGAAGGGCGTTAAAGAAAGAGAGGGGTGGGGGTGGTAGATATGGAACGCTGAGTTAGTCACAATTAAATAATAAAGAAATAGGTAAATGAAGAGATAAATACATACATAAATATAGCTGCAAGCAGCAATGTGGTGGCCAAGCTGTCAAATGACCCATAAAACACTTAAGAAATCCTCAGAACAGGGTTCCGAGGGCATGCAGCAAGTTTGGTGTGAATCCATCAAAGATTTGCTGAGATACGACCCAACTTCCTGTTTGCTGGCTTAATTGCACATTTTGACTCCCTGTACCGGGCAAACGGTTCTGAAAATCAAAAAATCATGTGAAACCCTTTGTGAGGCTTGGTCTGAAGATACTCTCTGCCCAATTTGGTGAAGATTGGACAACATGTGTAGGAGGAGTAAAGAAAAAACGTTTTTCAATGAATTCAAAATGGCGGCCGGATCAATTTGGCTATTATCACAAGTTATCATGTATCACATACGGGATGTCCCAACATATCATGAGACAAAGGAATCACTTAATAAAAGCAAACAAATCAACAGTTATTGGCCAAAACACATTTTTGCTTCCTGCGGCCACGCCCAGTGATCACATGACACCAAATTAATTGGACAGCCTCAGAAGAGGGTTCCGAGTCATCATACTAAGTTTGGTGTTGATTTGCTGAGATATGACCCAACTTCCTGTTTGGTTGCTTTGTTGCCGATTTTGATTGGCTGTACCGGACAAACGGTTTTGAAAATCAAATATCCTTTGATAACTTCTGTGGGGATTGGTCTGATGATAATGTGTGCCAATTCTGGGGAAGATTTGACAAAAATAGAAGTAGTTGAAGCGAAAAAACGTGTTTCCTTAAAATTCAAAATGGTGGAAAATCTATATAGCCAGAAATTGACGTCATAGGGTGTGTTGAACTCGTCTTGATCCAGGGAATCCAACGGTACCTCATTTTTGAAAATCGGTCATACGGTTCAAAGGTTACATGTGTAAACACAAGTCCAATTTTGACCAGTTGGTGGCGCTAGAGTGCTCCAATGAGAGACATGAAACTTGGTGAATATAAAGAGGGGACTGTGCTTAATAAGTGTGCCAAATTTCACAACTTTTTACCATACAGTTCTAGGGGCTGCCATAGACTCCAATGACAGAAGAAGTGTAATAATAATAATAAGAAAAGGTAGAATCACTTATGTGGCTTCGCCGCTTCGCGGCTTGGCCACCAATAAAACTAACAATAACAATAGGTGCCTCGCAGCTTCGCTGCTTGGCCCCTAATAATAAAACTAACAATAACAATAGGTCCCTCGCAGCTTCGCTGCTTGGCCCCTAAATATAACTGCAAGCAGTAATGGCGGATTCCTCCAAACACTGCGAACCATTGAAAAATGTTTATTCTTGACAAATTGTAACTGTATAGAAAAATGTATGCTGTAGAATTACCAATGGCATACCAAATCTGAAATGCAATACCATCAAGATCCACAAGGGCCTTTATTTCAAGCCAGTAAGTGAAGGAAGGGGGCTTGGTGAGCTTATCCATTCCAGAAAGCCTTGTATCTTTATGCATTAAGGCGTGGCCTGTAGCGCCACCTATGGGTAATGGTGGGCCATTTGTGGTGTGGTAGTTACTCTTGGCCTATACTATTAATGTTTCAGGATTTTAAAAACTTTTTACCATTGCATATAAAATCGGAAATGCAATACCAACAGGATCCACATGGGCTTTGGGTAAAGTGTGGTAGTTACTCTTGGCCTGTACTGTCAATGTGTCAGGATTTGGAGACCTTTTTACTATTGCAAACAAAGTAGGAAATGCAATGACACCAAGGTCCTCAAGGGCCTATGCTGATATTCAAGGAATGAGTGGGGGCTTGGTCAGCCCACACAGTCCTGATATGTTGCGTGTGTGTCTTGCCAAGCCCGCGCGTGTCAAGGGAAGAATGAGTGTGTGAGAATTTGGAGCATGCGCTGGGAGGAGCAGGGGACACATTTCATTGTAAATTTCCCTAGAAATTAGCCAAGCATGCATGTTTCAAAGACTCACCAAAAATCGACCTTTCATCTGAGAGTCAACTTTTTCTCAGATTTGTGTACTAAACATTCTCAAGAGTCTTCATATGAACTTGTTTGACTGGCTTACATGTAAAGCATTGCGAGCCATTGAAAAATGTTTATTCTTGACAAATTGTAACTGTATAGAAAATCAATGCTGCAGAATTTCCAATGGGATACCAAATCTGAAATGCAATAACATCAAGATCCACAAGGGCCTTTATTTCAAGCCAAGAAGTGAAGTGCTTTAATCTTCACAAGAAGTGAAGTGCTTTGTGCTTTAGGGCGTGGCCTGTAGCGACACCTATTGGTAATGGTGGGCCATTTGTGGTGTGGTAGTTACTCTTGGCCTATACTATCAATGTTTCAGGATGTTTTTAACTTTTTACCATTGCATACAAAATCGGAAATGCAATACCAACAAGATCCACATGGGCTTTTGTTAAAGTGTTGTTGTTACTGTTGGCCTTTACTATCAATGTTTCAGGATTTGGAGAACTTTTTACCATGGCAAACAAAATCTGAAATGCAATACCATCAAGATCCACAAGGCCTTTGCAAAAGACCAAGGAATGAGTGGGGGCTTGGTAAGCCCACACTCTCCTGAAATGTTGCGTGTGCGTCTTGCCAAGCCCGCGCGTGTGTCAAGGGAAGACCTATGGGTAATAGTGGGCCATTTGTGGTGTGGTAGTTACTCTTGGTCTATACTATCAATGTTTCAGGATTTTTATAACTTTTTACCATTGTATACAAAATCGGAAAAGCAATACCAACAAGATCCACATGGGCTTTTTGTTAAAGTGTTTCTTTGCCTATACTATCTATGTTTCAGGATTTTGAGACCTTTTTTACCATTGCATACAAAATCGGAAATGCAATACCATCAAGATCCACATGGGCCTTTTTTTCAAGCCAATACGTGAAGGGAGGGGGCTTGGTGAGCCTATCCATTCCAGAAAGCCTTGTATCTTTGTGCTTTTGGGCGTGGCCTGTAGCGCCACCTATGGGTAATGGTGGGCCATTTGTGGTGTGTTAGTTACTCTTGGCCTATACTATCACTGTTTCAGGATTTTTATAACTTTTTACCATTGCATACAAAATCGGAAATGCTATACCATCAAGAGCCACATGGGCCTTTGCTAAAGACCAAGGAATGAGTGGGGGCTTGGTCAGCCCACACTCTCCTGAAATGTTGCGTGTGCGTCTTGGCCGCGTGTGTCAAGGGAAGGCTGAGTGTGTGTGAGATTTTGGAGCACGCGCGGGGAGGAGCAGGGGAGACATTCATTGGAAATTTGCCTAGAAATTAGCCAAGCAAGCATGTTTCAAATATTCACCAAAAATCGACCTTTCATCTTACAGTCAACTTTTTCACAGATTTGTGTTATGAACATTCTCAAGAGTCTTCATATGAACTTGTGATTGAATCAGATTATAAGTTTTTGACTGGCTGATGTGTAAAGCATTATTTTAGCGTTAGCGATAAGTTCAATTTGCTTTATATCAATCATTTTTAGAGATATGAATTTGCTTTTGCACATGGTAACATGTTGTAGTGTCTTCCTCCGATCTACCAAGTTTAGTGTTGATATCTCAAAGATTTGCTGAGACATGACTTCACATCCTGTTTGGCGGCTTTTCTGATTAATTTGATTGGCTGTACCGGACAGACGGTTATGAGGATCAAAATTCCTTTGATAACTTTTGTGAGGCTTGGTCTGAAGATCACCCCGGTGATTTTGAAGAAGATATGACAAAAATTGTAGGAGGAGTAGGCTTTCAAAGGTTTTTGATAAAAACGGAAATGGCGGGAAATCTATATATTAAAAAATTAACGCCATGGTGTGCGTTGAACTCGGCTTGATCCAGGGAATCCAATGGTACCTCATTTTTGAAAATGAGTCATACGGTTCAAAAGTTGCGTGTGTAAACACAAGTCCAACTTTGACCCATTGGTGGCGCTAGAGTGGTATAATGGGAGACATGAAACTTGATGTAGGTATAGAAGAAACTGTCCTTAATGAGTGTGCCAAATTTCACAAAAAGTTGTCGATGGGGTCTAGGGGCTGCCATTGACTCCCATGGTACAAGAATTACAAATAATAAAACCACCAATAACAATAGGTTTCCTCCTTACGGAGGAATCCTAATAATAATAATAATAATAAATATAACTGCAAGCAGTAATGGCGGATTCCTCCAAACACTGCGAACCATTGAAAAATGTTTATTCTTGACAAATTGTAACTGTATAGAAAAATGTATGCTGCAGAATTACCAATGGCATACCAAATCTGAAATGCAATACCATCAAGATCCACAAGGGCCTTTATTTCAAGCCAGTAAGTGAAGGAAGGGGGCTTGGTGAGCTTATCCATTCCAGAAAGCCTTGTATCTTTATGCATTAAGGCGTGGCCTGTAGCGCCACCTATGGGTAATGGTGGACCATTTGTGGTGTGGTAGTTACTCTTGGCCTATACTATTAATGTTTCAGGATTTTAAAAACTTTTTACCATTGCATATAAAATCGGAAATGCAATACCAACAGGATCCACATGGGCTTTGGGTAAAGTGTGGTAGTTACTCTTGGCCTGTACTGTCAATGTGTCAGGATTTGGAGACCTTTTTACTATTGCATACAAAGTAGGAAATGCAATGACACCAAGGTCCTCAAGGGCCTATGCTGATATTCAAGGAATGAGTGGAGGCTTGGTCAGCCCACACAGTCCTGATATGTTGCGTGTGTGTCTTGCCAAGCCCGCGTGTGTCAAGGGAAGAATGAGTGTGTGAGAATTTGGAGCATGCGCGGGGAGGAGCAGGGGACACATTTCATTGTAAATTTCCCTAGAAATTAGCCAAGCATGCATGTTTCAAAGATTCACCAAAAATCGACCTTTCATCTTAGAGTCAACTTTTTCTCAGATTTGTGTACTAAACATTCTCAAGAGTCTTCATATGAACTTGTTTGACTGGCTTACGTGTAAAGCATTGCGAACCATTGAAAAATGTATATTCTTGACAAATTGTAACTGTATAGAAAAATCAATGCTGCAGAATTTCCAATGGGATACCAAATCTGAAATGCAATAACATCAACATCCACAAGGGCCTTTATTTCAAGCCAAGAAGTGAAGCGCTTTAATCTTCACAAGAAGTGAAGTGCTTTGTGCTTTAGGGCGTGGCCTGTAGCGCCACCTATGGGTAATGGTGGGCCATTTGTGGTGTGGTAGTTACTCTTGGTCTATACTATCAATGTTTCAGGATTTTTATAACTTTTTACCATTGCATACAAAATCGGAAATGCAATACCAACAAGATCCACATGGGCTTTTGTTAAAGTGTTTCTCGGCCTACACTATCAATGTTTCAGGATTTGAGACCTTTTTACCATTGCATACAAAATCGGAAATGCAATACCATCAAGAGCCACATGGGCCTTTGCTAAAGACCAAGGAATGAGTGGGGGCTTGGTCAGCCCACACTCTCCTGAAATGTTGCGTGTGCGTCTTGGCCGCGCGTGTGTCAAGGGAAGGCTGAGTGTATGTGAGATTTTGGAGCACGCGCGGGGAGGAGCAAGGGAGACATTCATTGGAAATTTGCCTAGAAATTAGCCAAGCAAGCATGTTTCAAATATTCACCAAAAATCGACCTTTCATCTTACAGTCAACTTTTTCACAGATTTGTGTTATGAACATTCTCAAGAGTTTTCATATGAACTTGTGATTGAATCAGAGTATCAGTTTTTGAATGGCTGATGTGTAAAGCATAATTTTAGCGTTAGCGATAAGTTCAATTTGCTTTATATCAATCATTTTTTGAGATATGAATTTGCCTTTGCACATGGTAACATGTTGTAGTGTCTTCCTCCGATCTACCAAGTTTAGTGTTGATATCTCAAAGATTTGCTGAGACATGACTTCACATCCTGTTTTGCGGCTTTTCTGATGAATTTGATTGGCTGTACCGGACAGACGGTTATGAGGATCAAAATTCCTTTGATAACTTTTGTGAGGCTTGGTCTGAAGATCATCTCTGGTGATTTTGAAGAAGATATGACAAAAATTGTAGGAGGAGTAGGCTGTCAAAGGTTTTTGATAAAACCGGAAATGGCGGGAAATCTATATAACCGGAAATTAACGCCATGGTGTGCGTTGAACTCGGCTTGATCCAGGGAATCCAATGGTACCTCATTTTTGAAAATGAGTCATACGGTTCAAAAGTTGCGTGTGTAAACACAAGTCCAACTTTGACCCATTGGTGGCGCTAGAGTGGTCTAATGGGAGACATGAAACTTGGTGTAGGTATAGAAGAAACTGTCCTTAATGAGTGTGCCAAATTTCACAAAAAGTTGTCGATGGGGTCTAGGGGCTGCCATTGACTCCCATGGTACAAGAATTACAAAATATAACTGCAAGCAGTAATGGCGGATTCCTCCAAACACTGCGAACCATTGAAAAATGTTTATTTTTGACAAATTGTAACTGTATAGAAAAATGTATGCTGCAGAATTACCAATGGCATACCAAATCTGAAATGCAATACCATCAAGATCCACAAGGGCCTTTATTTCAAGCCAGTAAGTGAAGGAAGGGGGCTTGGTGAGCTTATCCATTCCAGAAAGCCTTGTATCTTTATGCATTAAGGCGTGGCCTGTAGCGCCACCTATGGGTAATGGTGGACCATTTGTGGTGTGGTAGTTACTCTTGGCCTATACTATTAATGTTTCAGGATTTTAAAAACTTTTTACCATTGCATATAAAATCGGAAATGCAATACCAACAGGATCCACATGGGCTTTGGGTAAAGTGTGGTAGTTACTCTTGGCCTGTACTGTCAATGTGTCAGGATTTGGAGACCTTTTTACTATTGCATACAAAGTAGGAAATGCAATGACACCAAGGTCCTCAAGGGCCTATGCTGATATTCAAGGAATGAGTGGGGGCTTGGTCAGCCCACACAGTCCTGATATGTTGCGTGTGTGTCTTGCCAAGCCCGCGCGTGTCAAGGGAAGAATGAGTGTCTGAAAATTTGGAGCATGCGCGGGGAGGAGCAGGGGACACATTTCATTGTAAATTTCCCTAGAAATTAGCCAAGCATGCATGTTTCAAAGATTCACCAAAAATCGACCTTTAATCTTAGAGTCAACTTTTTCTCAGATTTGTGTACTAAACATTCTCAAGAGTCTTCATATGAACTTGTTTGACTGGCTTACGTGTAAAGCATTGCGAACCATTGAAAAATGTATATTCTTGACAAATTGTAACTGTATAGAAAAATCAATGCTGCAGAATTTCCAATGGGATACCAAATCTGAAATGCAATAACATCAACATCCACAAGGGCCTTTATTTCAAGCCAAGAAGTGAAGCGCTTTAATCTTCACAAGAAGTGAAGTGCTTTGTGCTTTAGGGCGTGGCCTGTAGCGACACCTATTGGTAATGGTGGGCCATTTGTGGTGTGGTAGTTACTCTTGGCCTATACTATCAATGTTTCAGGATGTTTTTAACTTTTTACCATTGCATACAAAATCGGAAATGCAATACCAACAAGATCCACATGGGCTTTTGTTAAAGTGTTGTTGTTACTCTTGGCCTTTACTATCAATGTTTCAGGATTTGGATAACTTTTTACCATGGCAAACAAAATCTGAAATGCAATACCATCAAGATCCACATGGCCTTTGCAAAAGACCAAGGAACACTCTCCTGAAATGTTGCGTGTGCGTCTTGCCAAGCCCGCGCGTGTGTCAAGGGAAGACCTATGGGTAATAGTGGGCCATTTGTGGTGTGGTAGTTACTCTTGGTCTATACTATCAATGTTTCAGGATTTTTATAACTTTTTACCATTGTATACAAAATCGGAAAAGCAATACCAACAAGATCCACATGGGCTTTTTGTTAAAGTGTTTCTTTGCCTATACTATCTATGTTTCAGGATTTTGAGACCTTTTTACCATTGCATACAAAATCGGAAATGCAATACCATCAAGAGCCACATGGGGCTTTTTTTCAAGCCAATAAGTGAAGGGAGGGGGCTTGGTGAGCCTATCCATTCCAGAAAGCCTTGTATATTTGTGCTTTTTGGCGTGGCCTGTAGCGCCACCTATGGGTAATGGTGGGCCATTTGTGGTGTGGTAGTTACTCTTGGTCTATACTATCAATGTTTCAGGATTTTTATAACTTTTTACCATTGCATACAAAATCGGAAATGCAATACCAACAAGATCCACATGGGCTTTTGTTAAAGTGTTTCTCGGCCTACACTATCAATGTTTCAGGATTTGAGACCTTTTTACCATTGCATACAAAATCGGAAATGCAATACCATCAAGAGCCACATGGGCCTTTGCTAAAGACCAAGGAATGAGTGGGGGCTTGGTCAGCCCACACTCTCCTGAAATGTTGCGTGTGCGTCTTGGCCGCGCGTGTGTCAAGGGAAGGCTGAGTGTGTGTGAGATTTTGGAGCACGCGCGGGGAGGAGCAAGGGAGACATTCATTGGAAATTTGCCTAGAAATTAGCCAAGCAAGCATGTTTCAAATATTCACCAAAAATCGACCTTTCATCTTACAGTCAACTTTTTCACAGATTTGTGTTATGAACATTCTCAAGAGTTTTCATATGAACTTGTGATTGAATCAGAGTATCAGTTTTTGAATGGCTGATGTGTAAAGCATAATTTTAGCGTTAGCGATAAGTTCAATTTGCTTTATATCAATCATTTTTTGAGATATGAATTTGCCTTTGCACATGGTAACATGTTGTAGTGTCTTCCTCCGATCTACCAAGTTTAGTGTTGATATCTCAAAGATTTGCTGAGACATGACTTCACATCCTGTTTTGCGGCTTTTCTGATGAATTTGATTGGCTGTACCGGACAGACGGTTATGAGGATCAAAATTCCTTTGATAACTTTTGTGAGGCTTGGTCTGAAGATCATCTCTGGTGATTTTGAAGAAGATATGACAAAAATTGTAGGAGGAGTAGGCTTTCAAAGGTTTTTGATAAAACCGGAAATGGCGGGAAATCTATATAACCGGAAATTAACGCCATGGTGTGCGTTGAACTCGGCTTGATCCAGGGAATCCAATGGTACCTCATTTTTGAAAATGAGTCATACGGTTCAAAAGTTGCGTGTGTAAACACAAGTCCAACTTTGACCCATTGGTGGCGCTAGAGTGGTCTAATGGGAGACATGAAACTTGGTGTAGGTATAGAAGAAACTGTCCTTAATGAGTGTGCCAAATTTCACAAAAAGTTGTCGATGGGGTCTAGGGGCTGCCATTGACTCCCATGGTACAAGAATTACAAATAATAAAACCACCAATAACAATAGGTTTCCTCCTTACGGAGGAATCCTAATAATAAAACCACCAATAACAATAGGTTTCCTCCTTACGGAGGAATCCTAATAATAAAACCACCAATAACAATAGGTTTCCTCCTTACGGAGGAATCCTAATAAAACTAACAATAACAATAGGTTTCCTCCTTACGGAGGAATCCTAATAATACTAACAATAACAATAGGTGCCTCGCAGCTTCGCTGCTTGGCCCCTAATAAGAAAAGGTAGAATCACTTATGTGGCTTCGCCGCTTCGCGGCTTGGCCACCAAATATAAGTTGACTTGTTCATTAAAATATAGACTGGTCCTGAAGAAAGGCCCCCGATATGTCCCAAAATGTTGCCCCACTTTTGGACCTGTGGTGCCACCTCTGCCCCCGACCTGTGGTTTTTACCTCTTTTGGGGGGGGGTGAGCCTTAATTGGGGGGGTCAGACTCCTCCAAACCCCCCCGTAATTCGCACACTGACCGGCGGGATAAATGAATCTTGCGCCCGGCATGAATCTAAAATGGGTCGGTCTGAAATAGCTACATTACTCATAGGTGTGGTTTGGGCATAATGTGTAATAAAACAATCATATCCCTTTTCCACCAACGCATTTTGGGTGCCGGTTCGAAGCCGGTGCTTAATCGCGAACCAGTTATTTCTCTGTCAACAGACTGAGAACCGGAAAAGTGGTTCGTAAGTGGTTTGTACGTGGTTTGCAAACAGCACCACTTCGGAGCTGGGCTAGATTGGGAACCAAGTAAGAACCGCTTGGGGCTGGGTTACCGTGACCAACAAGACGAACAGAGTCCTTTGACCGCCATTGTCTTAAGTTTTTACAAATCATATTACAGCTAAACGGTACTTGTAAATCAGCATCTGAATTCAAATGTAATGAAAAGTGGGCAGTGTAGTTGCTGAAAATGTGCTTATTTTATTGATGGAGCTGCTAATTTGTAAATTTGCTCCGACTTTTCGATAACCTAGCTAGCATCGCAGTGCAGTGCAGACACTAGTTGCTGCATTTGATCATTATCCTATCAAATGAGTGAAATGACAAACAAATGTTATGAGCTATTGAGCCTATACTTTACAAAAATGTAATACATTTACATTTAGTCATTTAGCAGATGCTCTTATCCAGAGTGACATACAGTAAGTACAGGGACATTTTCCCCGAAATACACAAGCACTATACAGCAAAAGTTTATAAAATGTTGTGCTGATAATGCCAGTGTTGTCATACTGCTGTGAGTCCAGCGTATTGCGCAAAAACCAAGAAAAACGCATCTCAACCTCGCGTTCTTAGGGTTCTTCGGATTGATAAACAGCCTTCAGACGGACTCTGTTTTGTGTTTGGTGCTCCCGCGCTAGCATTGCTGGGAAAGATGAGACGTATACATAGCACTTTTCCACCAAAACCGGGCCGGTGCTGGTTCTGGGCTGGTGCTTATGCGGTTCGGTGCTGGTTCTAATCTAAGAACCAGCTCGATTTTCCACGGACTGAGAGCCAGAGTAGGGCTACTACGTCATACGCCTCCGTTGTCCTAGCAACGCAGCATGAAATCATTGTAACAAGTCATTACAACATAGTCACACACAACAAGTCATAAAACATTGAAGTCATTGTAACAACAATTGAGGAATACCTACCAGTAATGTTAATGTTGGCTATACAAACGTATACTGCACTTCGTAGACGTGCATTTACAGCTATTCGTTGTCGCAATGAAGACAGGTTACGTTCAAGAAGAACAGTAGGCTAATTATCTTGAACGTTTTGGCTGTTAGTATTATAGCTAAACGTAGCAGCTCATATGGACTATACACTTGTAAACAAACTAAAACATACATGATTTTACCTTTGCAGATCGTATTATGGCTGAGGGCAAGGCGGAGGTCACATGTGGACATAGCCTATAGCCCGATCACGCTATTGGTGGGACACAGTTGTGCCGGATTTCACCCCTGCACAGTTTGTTAAAAACTTTCGAGTGTCCCGGGAGTCTTTTGATTACATTTGCGATCAGGTGAGGCATCTCATGGGCAGAGTGAATACAAATTACCGTCTCGCTGTCCATTGTATTAGCTGTTGTACTGGTCTTTTTTAGAAGTGGCGGCGTAATGTATTTTTTTTGGCACGGGGCGGGACAATAATCCCGCCCCCTGGCACCCGACGTCACCGGTTCTTGTTTCTGGCCCACCTTAAACTTGGTGCTGAGTTGGAACCTGTTTTTTGGAACCGGAGTCAGGTTTATTTGTGTGGAAAACCAAAGAACTGGTTCGAGAATTGGAACCAGCCCAGAACCAGCATCGGCCCGGCTTTGGTGGAAAAGGGATATGTGACGTAATGACGTGGCTCTGTGGTGGCTCTCTAGCCCATGGAAAAGTAAACCGGTTCTTAGAAGGCTCCGTTCTCCCTTAAAATAGCATCTGAAAAACACGCCACTGACTTTGGACTATGTTTTTCCTGGTCTGTGGCAGAATTGTTTTCTGAATCTGTAAAATAGTACTAGGGAACGTTTGCGCCAGAACACACCCCCTCTTTTTGCTGAACCGCCCCCGGGAGCGCAAGTTCATTCTCTAATTTACCAACGTGCGTCAGTGAAGGGAAAAGTCCGCTCTGCGTCGAGTGCAAAATAGGAATGATACATGTGTCGGTGTACAAAGTCAATTGCGCTGGGTGCAAGATAGGGCCCAAGGTCAGACTGGGCAACCAGACAACGCAAGCAACCTGGTATAACATAACATATAAGTACTAAGAACATAGATTACATCTATGATAAGCTAAAATAAGATACAATAAACATAAAATAATAATAATAATAAACATAATATACAAAATAGTAGATTAAATTACATTTATATTTATTCATTTAGCAGGCGCTTTTATCCAAAGCAACTTCCAAGAGAGAGCTTTACAAACATAGCATAGGTCACTGATCAAAACAACGAGATGCAGGTATTGCATTGCGGGTAGCCAAAGCATGAAGCATACATTGTGAAAAACCAAATAAGTGCCAAAGGCAAGAACCATAAGAGCATGTAGTTATACAAGTTACAATTAAACAACATGAACCTCAAAAGTGCAAGAGTGTACCTGTAGAAAGCAAGCAACAATAATATAGTTCACAGTATGCAATATACTAGACCTCTAATACACATAATGACCGATACTATCTTTATAGACCTATACTAACCTAAGACGAGACCTATACTAACCTAAGACAAGACCTATACTAACCTAAGACAAGTGGGGTACAGTGGGTGCAATAGTACAATATTGAGCTGAAAGTGACAGTGTGTAAAGTGACTAGTGAGAAATCAATGTCCATATCAATGTCCATTCAAAAGCCTGATGACCCTTTGATAGAAACAATCCAATAATATTCACTTCACCATGCTCTTACTGTGCAATATTTTCACAATAGTGTGCAATTTTATTTTGAACATTCTATGTATTTATATACATATTCTTTGCATAGTTTTATATTTTGTGACTTCTTCATTCCTTTATTTTATATTAAATTTTTCTCGTGTGTTTTATCTTCTGCTGTATTTATCTTCTGCTGTAACAGTGAATTTTCCCAGTGTGGGATGAATAGTCATATAATACCATATATAACCTCACTAACTTTCTATATCCATATCATGTGCATATACAGTATTCTTTATTAATAACAGCTTTAATACCTAACAGCTTTTTGTGTAATTCTTTGAAAATACAAATGAACAAGAGCGATCAATGTTGTCTACGCTGTCACGATGACAAAGTACAATCACTTATCCCAACGAATCAGAGTAACCCCTGCAGGAATCGACTCAGCACTGAGACTTGTTTGGCCCTTTGATGGTAGAATATTTTCATTGTTTTTTTATGCATCTTTTAGCCTCCATGGACTGGATAAGCTACTGTTGCTACTACTTGTGTAGTGGTCTCAGGAAGGCTGAGTGGTTTACAGGGGCGTGGTACTTACAGTTATGAGTGGGGGAAAGGGGAAGCAACTGACCTGGACAAAAGGGACCTCTTGGGATTCTAGGAAGGTATCTAGATTAAGATGCAGACCCTGTGTTGCCCCCTCGGTATGATCTCTCTTTCTCCCCATCTCCCTCCCCTCTAACTCCCTTTCCATTTCTCTCCTTTCTTTATGTCTATCCCTTTCTCTCTCTCTCTCCATTCTGTCTCCGTTTACATCTCTCTTTCCCCTCTCTTTCATTCTCCCAGACTCCCTTGGTCCCTCCCCTGTGGTGACATTAAAACACCTGGCCGTCTGCTCCTCCAGTCTGAGGAATAGTTCAGGTCCCTGTCTGCAGCCTTCTAGACATTGTCTGTCTGATACACACACGCGCGCACACACACACACACACACACAGTCATACACATACAGCCACAATTAAACACATAGAGCTCTATTTTAACATCTGAAACTCAAGTATCAAAACGCAAAGCACAAGTAACTTTGTGGTCGGGACTCCGGCATGGTTGCTATTTTGCCGACGGGATAAATTACTTTGCACCTGGCGCAAATCTAAAATGGGTTGGTCTGAAGTAGCTACATAACTAATAGGTGTGGTTTGGGCGTAGCGGGCAACAAACCAATCAGAGCGTCATCTCACATTCCCTTTAAGAGCAGCGCTTGTTCAATGGCAGATTGCTATCATAACGGCGGATTTGCCAGGCGCACGCAAGCGGTTCACAGCCGAGGAGATCGACGTTCTCGTCAGGGCCGTAAAATTAGGGAAGTGACATTGTTTATTGTATATTCTCATTGCACTAAGTTGCCCACTCATGCTGCTCATTGGGGTGTGCTTGCCTTCGGCGAGCACAAACCATTGTTATCTCACATATATATTATTTATTATTTATTGTTTCTTTTCGCCCCCCTAAGGATGCCTCAATATTTGGACTACATAGACAACGGCGATGTCAAAAGGTTTGTCTCGGTAGCGATTGCGTTGGTTGTATTGGGATTTACGTTCAATTGCACGGTTTAAGTAGAAATTACGTTTTTGTGGCGAAAAGTGAAGCTAACGGTGGCTAACTTGCTAGCCACAGTCACTGACGCCACTAACGTCACTAACGTCACGAAACTCGCGTGACTATCTCTAGCAGAACATTAGTTTCGCATCTGTTAACTTGGGGGATACTAGTCTGCAAGGCAGCTGCAGAAACGCCACAAACAAAGAGGCCAGGGTGATATTTAATCATTTTACTTTGTGATGTGAAACATAATTGTGAAATGTAATGTACAATATTAGCTGATATTTATTAAGTAAGTAGGCCCACATCTACTTTCGGAAACGGTAGTCTACTATTTTACTGAAGCATTAGCATCATGACATTAGCCTCTGTTGCTTGGGCAACACATACTACAGTGGTCATGATGCATCTGTTTTTAATCGTTGAAATAAACATTCCTCACAAATACGTTTTTGTTGTAGGATTTATTTTGACATTAATAAACGATTTGTTGGTGAAATGACCATTACCTGTGGTTTCATATCAGTGTGGCGGCTCACTGCAACGCTGTAGCCTACCCGAGACACTAATGAGTAGCTAACAAAAACATCTCCACAGCTGTTTAGGAAGTCAAACGGCGACGGAACATGTTCGGCTTTCCCCTTACTCAAAAGTTTTTCAATAGGTGAAAGTATCTGACTACTAACCTGAACTTTATTGCCACAGCCTAAACTTTGTCAATGTCAAAACTTTGTCTGTTCATGAAAATAATTAATGTCAGCCTGCTTCAGCCTTGCTTTGCTGTAGGATATACATTTCACTAGGTCTTGCAGCGCTGCTTGATTTACTGAAATTATTATGAAATGTTATGTTTTACTAGCCATTTGCCTTCTTAAGCAAATCACAGTATTTCCCACCCCTCATAGTGTAACTGAGACGACCGTAAATAGCCTAAGTCATCTTTCAAGTAATAAGCCCCCCTTTGAAGTGTTGAGCAGGAAATTAGCTGGTCTGTAGAGATCTTGGGTTGGTGGTTTTACTGATGCAGAATTCGCTCAAATAAAATCGATAGACGTAATGAGTGGCACATAACGTGAAGTAGGCCTAACATTGCATTTTATTTTGTTTGAGTTTTAATAACTTGTCCAGTGCATTGGGGCAAGTAGCACTAGCCTAAATTGATCTTCCAGACTTGCCGTACAAAAAAAATCCACTCTTCCCGGACAAGCCTTAGCTACATGGCTAGACTGTTGACACAGATCAGAATCCATCATATCTTGGACACTCAAAATCAGCAAATCTTGCAGCCAAATCAAGTAGCCTATATATATAGGCCTTTATATGGCTACAAACTTCTGGTCGGTTTCTAGCTGGCTACTTGTTACCAAGTTACAACTTTGTTGCAGGGGCATTCTTTGTCCACATTGCGAGCTAACAGTGTCCGGTAATGATGTTGCTATAAATAATGATGTTAAACCGAGACCACTAAGCTCTCAAAGAAAATGTAAGGTCAAAGCAACAAAAGAAAGGTTTGAGGTTACTCTGAAAATTATTAATAAAATAGGCTTCTAATAATAAAACTGCTAAATCCTTCTCTAACTAGGCTCCTCTATCATGCATAATGAAACTTAACGTTTTTTAAGTAATCAATAAGCCTGCGCTGCCCTCATTACTCAAATGATGCCGTTCAGGGCGTTCAAATTACATAATAGGACGATAATAGGAGGATAATAGGACATAATAGGGCAACCAACAAGTTGTTTATATCTGATTACAATTTAATAAGTTATCTAGCGCTGCATCTTCATGAGCTACATTTGGCCTCCTTCTCTTCCAACCAACCAGTATCACCTCTCCTCCATCTGAGTGATGCATGTCATTTTTACAAACTTATTATCAAGGGAACACAATGGTCAGAACTGTAGTCATACACTTAAATGCTTTTTGAAATATGTAAACACCAGGAGAGTATGGGCAGCTGGGGCAGCCGCAAGCACACCCTCACAATTTCCCCAGAACTTGTATGCTCTCTAGTTATTATAATTCTTTTTTTTACATATATTTTATTTTTTTAATTGTTATATTTTTTAATTGTTAGAATTCTTAGAATTAGTTTAACTATTGTACTTTTTGTGTTAATTGTTTACACCTTCCTGCCACAATAAATTGCGTGTTTGTGTAACATAGGCTACATAGTGAATAAACCAAATTCTGATTCCGATTCTGATGGGCATGGGAGAAGAAACCTACCCAAATTAGCTTTGGTTAAACAGGTGTGGGAGGAAATTGCCACGGTTGTTACAAATCAAGTTCACATATAGAGATTTCTCCTGAAAATCGTTTTAATCATTGACATGAAAGAAATGTAACACAGCTAGCCATACAATAAATCAAAACAATATGTAGTTTTGCAGGAAGAAGACTCTGGCTTCGCCAGCAGTGTGCACGGGCCAAGCTTGCGCCCTTAAAATAGCATCTGAATAATGCACCATTGACTTTAGACTACGATTTTCCTGGTCAGTGGCGGAATTGTTTTACTAAAACTGTAAAACAGCACCAGGGAACGTTTGCGCCGGAACACACTTCCTTTTTTCGCTGAACCGCCCACGGGAGCGCAAAGTGATTCCCTAATTTACCAACGTGCTTCTGTGGAGGGAATAGTACGCTTTGCGTCTCGTGCAAACTAGGAATGATACTTGCGTCGTTGACAAAGTCAACGGGTGCTGGGTGCAAGATGGGACCTATGAGTCAGTGGTGTGGTGTTGACAGTAGAGGTAGGTACAAGTTCACAGCCCTTTGGCTGGTAAAAAATTGGGGTGCATTATCAAATCACTGTATACCGTGGACAACACGACTACCCTTAAACACAGCCACCTTCTCAACTCACCCAACACCTACATGTAACACCCCCACCCCTCCCCATAATCTCATCATACACATACACACATACTTTACAAACAAGACACATAGATACATAGTTCTGGGGGTCTCAAATCAGTGTCAAACTGAATAGTGTAGTAATAGGCTCAGGGTTTGATGGAGAATGCTAACTGGACTGTTTCAGAGTCTTGCTCCACACAATACCATGATGACCAAACCTCTCTCACACACACACAGCCCTGCCTCTACCCAACCCTTCTGCCCTATGTGTGTGTTACTACATGTGTGTTTACATTTTCATCAACAAAACAAGCCTGGACTCCCTGGTCAATTGGATTGGAGATGATTGTGAAGGAGAAAGCCGGCAAACTGCAGCAAAATTAGAACAGAAGTGATGAATTTGTGAAAATCCACAAAGAGACACAAGGGAAAGAACATTTTGATTATAACCACCGAATCCATAGAGTTGCCTTCATGTCCCGGCGGTTGCTATGGGCTTCCAGACAAACTCTTATTTATATAGTTTGATAAATGCCACTTTTCCTGGTCCGGAAAAATCATCAGAAAAGTAATTGGTTCAAACCAAATTTGTTTGACCAGTTGTTCATTAAGATAGCTCTGAAATCCCATTTAAACTCCCCTTTTGAACTTTAAATCACTTCCCTCTGACTCTCTTAAATGTTCCTCCCCATGTAAGGATGTTTATTTGATCTTACTCTCTCTGTGTGTCCACATTCGGCAGCAGTAGGGAGTCCAAACTAGCTGAGTTATTTGTCTGCATCCAAATTAGTTAGTAATTACATCAAGCAATGGCATCTCATGTGTCTTGAAGATGTACATTGATTAAAATCAAGGCAAGTGTCTCCTCAACAAACAAAATACTTGATTGGGAGTTTTGTTTCAGACACTGGAAATAACAGAATAACAAAGGTGGAATTCTAAACCGGACAGGTGAGAGTGAGTCAAGGGAGTTTTCATGGCAAAGTGAAAGGCTCAGATACTACCCTAGAACAGTGGTTCTCCTAATTCCTGGTCCTCGGGACCCCCTGCCCTGCACGTTTTAGATGTTTCCCTCCTCAAACACACCTGATTCAAATTAATGTGTCGTTATCAGGCCCATTTATTTGAATCAGGTGCAGTCCCGCCGCTAGCCATTTTGGTTCCCTACGCATAATTCCTTTATGATGACCCCCCACCACCACCACCACCACAGCTGCCCTGTCAATGCATCCACATTCTGTGTTTGATATGATGCTAGTTACGGAGTTAATGCGAGCGCGAGTTTTTTGTTAGTTTGCACCTAACATATTTGAGTGTGCTAAAATTTGCAATAACGTCAGCTAGTTCGAGGTGTATGCATAGGCTAAGTTAGCAGCACATTTCCCGTATTTAACAATAGCCTAATTAAACATGGACTTACCTGAAAGTGATGCACGGGCATCATTGACACCCTGACTCCTGTTGTCTTTTTGAGGCCATTTTCAAAAAGTTTACCTAGCCTACTGTCAAAGTTCGTCAGGCCACTGAGATAGGAAAGGGCACCCACGGCGAGCTTCGGAAATTTGTGTGTATATTTGTTTTTTTTTGTGGGGGGGGGGGCACCATTGTAACGTTTTTTGAGCAATTAAATATATCTCTTGTTTTGCCTGTTTTGTGATATACATGCCTAAAAGGTGCGTAATATTTTTATAGACCTACTGAAATAATATCGGCATTATAATTATAATAACTTATGATTTTTCAGTTGGCAATTTTTTGGTGCCCCCTCAGGACTGCCTGAGGTGCCCTACGCACAGCGCGTAGTGCGCGTTATGGGAGCGGCGGCACTGATCAGGTGTGTTGGAGCAGGGAAATATCTAAAACATGCAGGGCAGGGGTAGGGATGGAGATTTTAACTGATTTCACTATTCGAATAGTATCCAAAATTATTTTCGAATATCCGGATAATCTATTTCGTTAATGTGGTTCCGTTATGTATTTAGCCTGATGTGACGCAAAGCATACAGTAAACACATGAACCACCACACATTCTGGCAATTATTGGGACTGTTAAGCTATTAGATTAAATAAGGGTTGAATAAAGAAAACAAATGAAAGATCAATTTATTAACATGACGAAAAGACAATGAACTTGAAAAAACGCTGCGCCTTCAGACGTAGGCTCTTAATTTGGCGGAGAAGCGATTAGCCTATTATTATGTGAAATAAAAAGTAGGCTACATTGGACTAAATTAAACACATTGGGTAGGCTATTCTCGATAAAAACGAAAGACACACATGGAGAACTATTGCATATTAACTTGGATATTAACTTGGAACCGGAATCCAATAGGATACGGTGCACCACCACACAATGCAAACATAAACAGCCGATTACGCTAGCTCTACATGGCTACTAGTAAGAAAATAAATAAGCCACAACTGCATTAGCCATACGCATTTTTATTCAGGAGAATTAGCATGTAAACATGCTCAGGGGAGAGGCGAGTACGGAGTCGATTTACGAGCAGGCCGGCGTAGAAAAGACTGCAGGACCTGAGGTTGCTGCGAGGTACTGCTTAGCCAGGACACTATGCTTCTTGTAGTGCCAAATGAAATGAAAGGAGACTCGCAGCAGAACACAGGCGTAGCCTACCTTTTTTGATGGTTTTCATCATTTTCTAACGTCGCAACTATTAGAATTCACAATACGACGCGACGGTTTTTTAAATAAAATGTTTTTTTTAATTAAACTACGCTCATAAGTATTCGAAAAAAGTATTCGAATACTAACTTACTTTAGGATATCCGGATATTCGATTAACCACGCCCATCCCTAGGCAGGGGGTCCCCAAGGACCAGGATTGAGAACCACTGCCCGAGAAGACTGCAGTCCTCAGAAATACTTGTTTACTATATCAAATGATAGGATGTAGAGAAACATGCTAGGTCAAACCAAAGGATTCATTCAGGATAACCAGTGTTGGGAATAACGCCATTCAAAATAACGGCGTTAGGTAACGCCGTTATTTTTTCAGTAACGGGGTAATCTAACTAATTACTTTTTCCGTCGTTACAACGCCGTTATCGTTACTGAACGTTAAATGCGGTGCGTTACTGTGAATTGATTGAATAAACTGTGTAATCTGAACGCACTCCTCCTAGCTCTACACAAACTGCTAGTGAGGAGACTGCATGGTTTTTAGCGATTATGATTGGCTACAAGCAGAGTCACGTCATCATGGTAGCCAATCGGAGCCAGTGTTTTCACACACAAGCCAGGCCACGCGACGCGCTGCTTGCACCACACACACCAAACAGCAGCCGAGATGGCGAGTTCGGAGCAATCCGATGACAAATTGACATTTACAAGGTGGAAATATAGGCACTATTTCCAATTAATCGAGGAAAAAGGCAAGAACGTGCATGTAAAGTGTACACTATATGCACATAGTTAAACACACTTTATATTGTTTAACTGTTTACTTTTGTATGTGCAATAAATATCGAAGGTTATGTTCAAGTACTTGTCTGTTCTACTCATTTCAGCTGACTTGTGAAAACCGCTCAGAAAATCCAAATTCTTTGACATACAGCAACTTTTTTTTTACACGCAAATAGTTACTTTCCCTGGTAATTAGTTACTTTTATAATAAAGTAATTCAGTTACTAACTCAGTTACTTTTTGGAACAAGTAGTGAGTAACTATAACTAATTACTTTTTTAAAGTAACGTTCCCAACACTGAGGATAACCCATAGAAATGTCACAATATATCCAATGAGAAAACAGGCCATTCCTACATGTACCACCTCAACTGAAAATATTTACTAAACAGAGTATTTATTGGACTGTGAGCACTTTTACTAGTATCAAGTAGGCTTGGATTGGGGAAGAAAAACATGTAAAGCAGGCCAGACTCCTGTATCCTCAATCCTCTTTTATCCAACAACACAAAAGGGGACCAACATTGACTTGCACTGACGTTTCTAGGGCAGGTGGTCTGTGCATGCCATGTGTGTGTATGGGTGAGAGTGTATGCATGTGCGTATCTGCCTGTGAGAACTAGTTCCATTCTGGTTTTTCTCACACTATCTCCCTTTCTCTCTATCTCACCCTTTCTCTCTTGTGCATGCACCACTGTTACCAAGGGGATTTAAAATTTTGGAGTTGACCAAACTCACTTTAACAGCTTCAAAAGTATTTCAAAGAGTCACTACAGGTTGATGCAGGCTGAAGTTGTGAAGCCTTAGCTTGATTGCATATTCCACTGGTTCAAGTGTAATATGTAACTGGTTGAACAGCAAGAGTTAGAGATTGTTCCTGTTACTGTCGTTGTGTGAGGGGGACCAACTGTTTCACTTGTGGGAACAGAGAGAACAGATGCAGGGCCGAGAGAAGGGCAAGGCGCCCACACACACAGCACCAGCACACCATCCGGCTGAACAGGAGGCACACACACACACTTAAAAGACACATACAGTACAAGAACGCACACCAAAAGATAGAGACTTGTGCAAATGCACACAGACGACAAAATGAAGAGGAGATAGGACAGACACAAAAACACAATTTGGTGTTAACACCCAGAGTGGATGGTGGAGGATGAGGAACCTGCACTAACCTGGTCCACTCAGCAGGCACAGCACGGCCACTCTAACAGACAAGCCTGACAAGACGGCTCCTCTGAGTAGTCCTGACTACATTTAGTCATTTAGCAGACGCTCTTATCCAGAGTGACCTAATGACTACAGCTAGACCTAATGTTCCCCAGGAATCTGGGGAGAGATATCTTGGACACACACATGTACTGTAGATGGATGGACACACACTTATTTACAGAACGCTAAACGACATACAGTAGCACATACACACTCAAACATACACGTACCCTTCTCTGTGCACAGAAAGCCTGTGTTTTACTGCTCATTGTGTACTGTCAGTTCCCAGGAGGCGTAGTGGGTCTGTCTATCTCATTCAATGTATTCTCGTTTAATATAACTAAATAACTGCCATTGGTACTCCCCCTGGCTCCCTCCCTTCATCTAATTTCTCTGGAGTGTCTTTTCTCTCTTTCACCTCCATTTTTTTTCTCTCTTTTTTCCCTTTCTCTTTCTCTTTATTTCTCCCACTGTCGTGCTCCTCTGCATGGAAAATGTCAGAAATTCAAAGAACAGCAAGAAGGCATGGAAGTTATCCCTCATTAGACGGTTCACTACGAACATGAAAATAACATTGTCTTTCCACCCCATCATGCTAATTAACATTTCATAATTTAATTGGTGAGCTGGAAATGTTGACATATGAGAAGCCATTGTAATGTAAAACATCTGAAAATCTCAATGATGATAGGAGCTATTTTGCCTCTTGGAGAAATATATCAGCCATGGTAGGCGAAAGATTGCTTGGGGCTGTAATGTGTGCTGTACAAAAGATGGTTCTCTCTTTCTACGACTTAAAAACGTTTTTGAACCAAACATTTCTCAAACCAGTATGATCCTCTATCTTTCATTGACATCATCCCTGTATTATCTGCTGCTTTTCTAGCCTCCCATCCTCCTTTCCTCTCCTTTCTGGGTCTATAAGATCTATTTCTGATGAAGGCATGAATCTATCACTGTGCCACTTGTGGTTTTTAATGAGCCACACTGTTAATAAGCAGAAGAAGGATCATTAGAAAAGTACTCATGGTGTGAACACATCACAAACACCCATAATGTACTGTGCACACATACACACACTGCAAGATCATATATCGCACTTACGTGAACACACACACACACACCAACAATGGTTTTACATTACTCGCACTCTTAAGTGTGTCCTTATCAGAGCAGAAATATGAGATGCATGGATGTTAGCTGGTACTCTTTCATGTAATTATCAGGGTGTTTTTCCTGTATTTAACTCATCTGAAGTTTGTACATCCTAAAACACTAAAGAAAATAAATAACTCATGTAGGAATATTCCATGAAATGTGTTTTTACATCCCATAATTCAGAGTAACAATTATGTCTATGTTATTTCCTTGTGCACAAAAACATTGTGTACAAGCTTTCTGTAAAACATTATTGTCTTCTCAAATGTTATTTATTATGATTTTATCCTAAGGTATCACCAGCCTATAATTTAATAAATAATAAAATAAAATAAAGACAGCTGACTGTATGGAATCCTACTTTCTATGTACCACCTCCTACAGACCAGCTAGCTCTTTTGTTCCTGCCAGAGCGCGTGGGTAGGAGACACCTGCCATTGGCTTTCCCTGTCTCAACAACACTGCCAAACGGGCCAGATAATTTTGGACAAGCTCTTTCTTATGACATGTTTACTAAACAAGGTAGTCACAGTACATTACAGTAGTTGATACTGTATGTAATACAATTATAATGGACAAGGTAGTCTCTCACTTGCCCTTGGCTTGTTATTAATGAGTAAGGCAGCTCATTTTCCACTGTTTTTCCACAGGATTTTGCGGGCCTTTTTTGTGATAGTTGCAGGCTAAAATTCCTGATTTTGCGGGAGCTTTTCCAAAACGTTGCAATGAAAGTTGCTGTGTATGTTGTGATAAAATTGCGGGAGCAAGTGAAAGTTTTGATAAAAAGTGGCGAATTTCCCTCTTTGTAATTTTAATTGAGTTACTGGTTGAAAAATAAGTAATTAACAAACATTCATTAAAGAATAAAACTATGGTGACCAGACGTCCTCTTTTACCCGGACATGTCCTCTTTTCGAGACCTAAAAAATGCGTCCGGCAGGGATCCCAAAATTGTCTGGGATTTTGCCTCATCCGATATGTGTTTCTCTGGGTCTTTCACAAACTATTACGCCCTTACAAGTTTTGGAAAGGGTATCTCCCTTACGTTCCACCTTCTTGTGCGCGCACTGACTGTAGAAAGAACTGTCATTTTAATCAGATAGTGCGGTATGCAATATCACAACCAGCACTTTGACCACTGTGTGTGTTGAGACATACAAACAGCCATTCATGTGCTGTAGGTGCCCATTGTGTGTGTTTGACATACAGGAATCCATTGCTGGGCAGCTGGTGGCGGAGAATGACAGATAATGAGGATGAATTGAACTGGGATAAAACACCATATAAAAGTCCCATGGACACAGTTCACCTTGCTTGGGTGATACACAGGCACTTACATCCAGTAAGACTTGAATAAAGATGCTTGTCAATGGAGAGAGACGAGGGAGTAGCCATTGGAGAGAGATACAGGTACTCAGAACGCCCATCATACTGTCATATTGACCATAAAGAAGATAGCTGTACAGGCTGGGATAAAATAGAATATGTTGAGGCTTCGCTTAACAAGCCTAATAGAGACGTTAGCACCATGGCCACGGGAACTAGGGGTGCTGCAGCACCACCGGACAGATCGAGAATTTAAATGATATGACCACCGTGGCACAGCTCCACAGTAGCGGACTGGCAATCGGGAGCACCGGGAAAAGAATAACTATGGAAAACCAGGCTAAGAAACGTAGGGTGGGGTTGAAAAATTAAGAGACAAAGAAATCACCTTCACTCAACAAGGTTTTACCAATTGAAAAACGGTTATGTTTATTTTACATGAAGCGCAACTATTTTTCCCTCAAATAAAGCCCAAAACAAATTTGCGCACTCGCATTAAGGATAGAACTCCCAAACTCGCATCACATCGAACACAGAATATGCTTGCATTAGAAGGGCAGCTGTGGTGGCGTATATGGGGGCCAGTTCTGGTGGGTCGGTCTGGATCAAAGTCCAGGGCCAATTTTTACTCCCAGTTCCTCCCGGCTGCCCCGCAACATTAAGCCCCCGCCAGCACCCCCCTGATAAAATATATTCCCGCGGCTATGGTTAGCACAGTATGTCAGTATTGGCAACAGTAGTCTTCTCAGGCTTGCGTCTTCTGCTGTATTATGAGTGTATTTCAGGAAAAGTGTGATGTTTTCATATAAACACCCTGTCAACAGTGCTAAAAAGAGAGCCTGATTCTGAGACGCTCACGCTGTCCTCACACTTCAGTAAAACAAGAAAAAAAGGGAACAGGGTGCCAGCTAGCACAGTTTAAAAGCGGGCACCAGCTACAGATATGCCTACTGGTTGTTGTGTATTCAAAAGCTATACTGAGAGGAAAATGAAAGGGTTTGCCCCCCCAGCTCTTCTGATATATAGTTCATAATGAAACTTAACAATTGGAATGAGTTTAGGGGGCTAAATTAGGCTCCCTTTTCTCAGCTCCGACCAGCTGTGCCCCCCTCTGAGACTCCTCGGGGTCCCACCTCTCCTCTATTTTCATCCTTCCTGTGGTAATCTGCCGAGTTTTGATTGTAAGAGGGAACAGACACAACACCAACACTGCCAATCCCCCAAATTCATTAACCCGCCGACACTCTGACTAATGTAATCACTGGTGAGCCTGATGACTGCAGATGGGAACTGGATTTCTGTAATTAAATCAGCCACTTGCGTTCCTGTTCCTATATTCCATTTGACTTATTTGCAACTTTGTGACAGTGTGTGAAACTGGGATCTATAGACAACTGTACTTTCCAGTAATTAACAGGCATGCAAACAGGTCAGGGGTAAAAAAGGTGAGTAGGGTACGGTGAACCCCCGACCCTCTGGGGTGTCCGGGGGCATGCTCCCTCAGAATTAAAACTTAAACCCATCAATCTGGTGCACTTTGAGAGAAAACCTTAAGCTTGCTTTCCGATGGGCATTTCGTTCTGCACTTCGGCAGTGTTCAACTTCAGTTTGGTTCAGTTGTCGACGGACTGCTCAGTAGGGATGGGCATTCGATTAAATTGTCTAAATTGATCGTCGGGAGAATTAACGATCGATTTTTGATTAATCATAAAAAAATGTATACTAAAATTCACTATTTATAGGCTATATTAAAATGCAGTGAAAATAGAAAAAACACAGCGCATTGCGATGTGTAGCTATTACAAGAAGAACAACTATTTTTGTAACTCCTAGAAGCGGAGCCGACAGAAGCCAGTGCTCAAACACAACTGACCCTCGTTTTTGTCCGGCTAATTAACAAAGCTTCATAAAAAACTTTGCCCTCAACAATACATAAGGGTAGCATATCCACCTCGATGGACGTGCAAATCCGTTGGGTAATTTTCTCTGCTCGTTTTGCATCGCAGCTCCTCCGTGCTAACACCAAGAGCGGGATGCACCGCCAATAACCAGGGTCGGATGTACGTTCTTCAAGTGGTACATCATTTGAGTCGTGGAGGAGTTGTATTTATACTCAGCTTTGCAGTGTTGGCAGTGAACAGTAATTTTTAAGTCAAATGGTCTCATGCTACACTTCGCCGTGACCTCTTCATGTTTACTTTTGAAATACATGGAAACTCGCCGGTAACTGAGTAGGCCTGTGGCGTTTTTTTCCAAACATTGGCTTTTGTTTGGTAAAATGTTTAATTGCTGCCACATAGCGAAATCCATTGCATTCCTTCAAGACTCACACTACGCAACAGAACACGCATTAGTTTTATCGACGAACAAATAATGTCATCGACAAAATTCTTAATGATCAATCGTCGATTAATTATGCCCATCCCAACTGCTCAGTGTTGCAGACTTTGAAAAAAAAATTCTCCACACTCTGTCTCAGATTGGCTGTGAGGTTTAGGCATTAGGAGTGACGATTGGTTCCAGAGCCAGTTGTAAAGTTGCTAAGCACAGGTAAAATGCTGTGTTGGCCACGTTTTCTCGAGCAACTGCATTGGTTTTAGTGACGACACAGCTATTTCATGATTGGCTAGACTTAGAACAACCTATTAGACCCCAAACCAATCAGGCTGCAAGACTGGCCACTCCACAGAAACTGCCCTCCTGTCAGTCACTACTGTCCTCCAGTATGCCAGAGCTGCTTCAAGGTTATACGTCATCATTCTGCTGGATCTATCTGTAGCATTTGATCTGGTCAACCATCAGATCCTGCTCGCAAGACTTTCTGAGATTGGCATCTCTGGTACTGCACTTGGGATCACATCCTACCAGTCAAGAAGATCCTACCAGGTCTCCCGGAGCAAAGTGCCAGCCCCCCCCAGCTCTCCACTAGTGTCCCACAGGGCTCTGTCCTTGGACCCCTCCTCTTCTCCCTGTACACCTCACTTGGACAGATCATCACCTCCCATGGCTTCTCCTACCACTGCTACGCTGATGACATGCAGCTGTACCTGTCGTTCCCCCCGACTGAGACGGGGATCTCAGCCAGAATTGAAGCCTGCTTTACAGACATTTCCGCCCGGATGACCAAGCACCACCTCCAGCTGAACCTCGCCACAACAGAACTTCTCATCATCCCGCCAAACCCTCCTTCTCCCATGATCTCTAAATCACTCTGGGATCTGCGACGGTGACCCCTTCATCCTCTGCCAGGAACCTCGGGGTTACCATGGATGACTACCTCACGGCCCACATTGCTGCAGTCTCCTGGACGTGTAGATTCACCCTCTACAACATCCGGAAGATCAGGAGATACCTGTTGGAGCATTCCACCCAGCTGCTAGTACAGGCACTTGTCCTCTCTAAGTTCGACTACTGCAACTCGCTGCTTGCCGGTCTCCCAGCATGTGCAACCCGCCCTTTTTAGAGGATTCAGAACGCAGCAGCCCGCCTGGTCTTCAACCTACCCAGACGCTCCCATGTCACCCCGCTCCTCATCTCCCTTCATTGGCTACCCATCATAGCCCGTATCAGAATCAAGACCCTGGTACTGACCTTCCGAGCGGTGAACAGGACTGCACCTGCCTACTTCCAGTCTCTCCTCCAGCCTTATACCCCCACCCGCCACCTATGGTCTTAATCTGACAACCGTCTGATGGTCCCACCTCTCAAGAGCGCCCGCTCCCATCCCAAGCTCCTCTTCTGTCTGGCCCCCCAATGGTAGAATCATCTCCCCACCTCCATCAGAGATACTGACTGTCTCCCCACCTTCAAGAAAAGGCTAAAGACGCACTTGTTCCGGAAGTACAACGGTACTTAAGAACCATTTGTTGGATCCGATGTTAGTTTATTTCCTCCAGGAACACAATGACACTTCTGCCGTGCAAAGGCAAAAGACTGTAACTTCCAATTTTGTCGAAAATTCTATTTTTCATTTTCGGAACAGTTAAGGTCTGCTTTATCATGTGGCCACATATCTTGAATTGACTCTTCCGTTTTTTGGAGAAAATAGGGTGTTGTCTTTACCATAATTTCCAAAAGCCTGCTTTGGCTTTAGAGAAGACATGCAGAATGCCGTAACATCAGTCAAGACACTCACGTGATTGATTTCACCATTTATTCATACACATGACAAATGGTTTAACATTGGCGGAATGGATGTACATGGGGAAGCGCTCCCTGCCTTCACTGCAGCATGCATGACATGAGGCAGGGAGCAACAAGTTAAATCCCCAAAACGCAGACACTCCGCCAGTCTATACTATGTGTAGAGCGGAGCGTCGCTCCTCCTGAGCGTCAGGAGGACCACATGACATCCCACTGTTACTAGCAACAAACGAGGGTAGGAAATTTACATATTTTTTAGAGGGCAATTTTTGCCCCCACTGACTGAAATCCAGGGGGATTTTTTTATTTTATTGGGGGCACTTTTTGAAACAACATTTAGTCATTTAGCAGACGCTTTTATCCAGAGGGAGTCAGGTGGCTGAGCGGTTTAGGGAATTGGGTTAGTAATCAAAAGGTTGCCAATTCAATTCCCGGCCGTGAAAAATGATGTGTCCTTGGGCAAGGCGTTTCACCCTACTTGCCTCAGGGGAATGTCCCTGTACTTACTGTATGTCGCTCTAGATAAGAGCGTCTACTAAATGTAATAATAAGACATTTAACCTTTGTTCAAGATTATAAATGTGCTTATTTTGGCTTACAGTATGAGCAATTTTCATCAAATGGCAATAATATTACTATTACTGTAAGCAGTAGTCTACAGATTCAAATTGTTTTCTTTGATTTCTTTTAACAGAAAACATAAATCAGACCATCATATTCAATTTTATCTTATTTCTCTGTGGTTATTAATTGTTATTATTACATTCATTTTTAAACTTTTTTTCAACTGCACACTCAACTTTCCCCAAATAGAGGATTGGTTGTCAACTACAAGTTGACAGTTACTTATGAGGATGGGAAGAAAATCATTGACTGACTGCACTCTGTCTAACGTTAGCCAAGTTAGCTAGGCTAACTTGCAAGCAAGCCTTTGTGACTAACGCACTATCAGCGCTGGCTAATGTCAGCTTACTAACGTTAAATTAGCTAAAGCGAACTAAATAATTAACAAATAATTACTACTAATTATCACCGTAGCCGATGGCGTGTTGCTTGGTCGCTGGTGACGAAAGGCCACTTAATGTTTTAGCTCAACTACATTCAGCAGAAAAACTCACCTGTGCCGGATTGACAACAACTTTGGCAACTCGTTGTCCACAAGTTCGACATGCTTCGCAAAAAATCGGATCCACTCCAAGACAATCTAGCTTCCGTTTTTCGATGGTCGCTGCGAGTGAATTTCATCTTTGGAACCTGAGATTGTGACGGAGACTGTGTTTACTGCTTCATCAGTTCTCCTCACACTCGCAGTCACTCACAGGTCTGATTAAGAAGCGCTCAAATTTTTTTAACATTGGGTTCTTTACGCACACGCACATTATTCATGGTGAAAATCATTATATAGCAACTGGACCAGGTCACAATGTTTTTGACAAGTTAATTAAATTATCATTATTATTAGAGGAAATTTTGGGGGCATTTTTTGCCCTTCTCCTAGTGATATCAGGGGCAAAATTATATTTCTTGGGGGCAGTTTTGCCCTTTGCCCTCGTGTATTTCCGACGCTGCAACAAACACGTGTGAGACAAATCAGCGGTGCGTCCGCTGTTCCCAGGGCATCTGGACAGACGTCCCCATGTAGACACTGGATTCTGATGGCAACGTAGCGCATCAGAGGACGTCTGCGGATCACCACGGCTGCATGGAGATCCGAAGAGACATACTACCACTGCAATGTATGAAGCCACCCAACCACAGCACAACAGCAGCACGGGAAACAGAGTCGCCCTTTGCCGGAGCCTTCCCCGGGCAGCATGCAGGGGAGCGGATGGAACGGCCTCGCCGCACTCGAGGAACAAACAGCTCCTATAGTGGCCGAACCCCATGTTGTAGACAGTCCTTGTTGGCCGACAAAGCCAAACGGGAACTGCGCCTGACTCGGCGCCCCAAATTCCACCGACCCCATCGGTGCAGGGCTCCTCGAATGGAGAATCATCGGGAAGCAGCTAGAAACCTTCGTTCAGATCCCCAAAACATGCACACGGCATCCGGGACTGGACAAGGAAACGCGAACGACAGACAGGCCAACACAACACAGAACGGGGTGCGACCAGCAATGGCAGCAGCGCAGAACACAAGGGGGCGAGGATGCGTGTGCGTGCATGTGTGCGACTTTATAGCGCCGCCTATCAAGCTAAGCCTATGGGCTGAGAACACGGCGATGGGTGATATGGCGCGCGCAGCCCGAGTTCCATGCCTGAACTAGCTTCGCTTATTTACGGTAGTATACTATAGTCTATGGTAAGTGGTCATGCCGAGGCAAAATACAGTAACTTCCGTTTCTTCACTAACTTAACTTAACTCGTTGCTTATCACGATACAAACTCTGTATATTATAAGCCTATGTAACATACAGGTGGTTGACTGTCACAAGACCCATGTTTTTGATTGAACTGCCAAGGTAGGATACTCACGAAAGACTCGTGTTTGGGATGTTTTGTGTTGATCACCAGCGAGTAGGCTAGGCTAATGCTAGATTTTTTGTCGTTGCTAGGTTACCTATTAGTTACAGTAAAACCGTAACTCAATTTGAACGTTTTTGATTGCCGTAAACAAAGGCAAAGAACCGTAACTTCAAAATAGGGGTCAAAAGTGCAGTTTAAGATCGATGGGCCTCATTCTCGAAAATTTTCAGAAGTTTCTTCTGAAATGTTTCTTACGGCCTTCGGAAAAAAATGTAAGAAAAAGACAGCCGCCAAATTCATGAACGCTTGAAAATGTGTTCCTACGCAGCATAAGTTTTCTGAGCTGTGCTCCCCGGGAAGAGTTTCCTTAAGTTGAAAGCGCGTCCTTGTGCTCCTGAATTTGCAAACATACACGCCCTGACAGCTCCTTATAAGGGCACGCAACAGCAGTGACGTGTGCAGTCAGAATCGACACAATTAGGAAAGCAACAGGAACGCAAGTTATGTCCAAACAAAAAGCAACCGGTGCACAGGTGCAACATCATGGTCATACCAGTAAGATGAGCAGTGGAATTGTTCTCCACTGGATCTAACAGTGTGCACACTAAGCAAGGTTGATTATTATAATTATTTAAATCCGATGATGTCTGTCATGGCAAGCCGTTTTATCATTTAACCAATGAATTCTTGATATCCAAAATGTGATATCGTTTTGCATCTAGGTTAACTTGTTTGAGGTGTGGATTCTAGCAAAATTTCTGGTATTCTCTGCCCTCAGCGCATTAACAGCCACAGCTGCACCATCACCGTGGCAACCACACAAACACGCGCCAGTCTCTTACACAGGTGATTGGTATTAGCTGATTAGTGGAGACACAAGACAAGCTATTCAGTCAACTCATCTCATTAAAAGACTAAGAGCACCACAACACAACTACCACCACTACCGATACTGCTATATCTTATGCCACACTACAACTACTAATTCCGAAGATGCTGCAAATATCTCTTAACTACTATGCTAATGCTACTGTTTTGTTCTACTATGCCACTGAGTGCGTTCACTTGACCATGAGAAACCCGATAGCCATTGTCGGTTTATGCCAACAATAGGATTACTCTGTTTACATGTGTAATTAGTTATGCGATTACTCAAACACGTCTACATGATTCATTTTATTAATTGTTGTATGCTCCACAGACAAAACTTGCACCATCATCAGAGCCTGTTTAAGGAGAGCCTTGCCACTCCCAATTAAGCCCCAGTGTACCGAATTTGGCTACAGTTCCATCAGAGTTCCACTGGGGGTGATCGCGAGCGAGTGCATGTTGAATGGGAGTCTATGGAGCTAAACGGTTAAATTTGTCTCTTTCGCCTGATTTTTGTCGAGAAATCTCAGATTTGATTGTAGTTTTTGAATGTTCAACATGGAATATAGGTCGAAAGTTGAATGAACGAGTACTTATGTCCTTTTGATTTCTTACAGGCTGAGTCGTTGTTGCCCATAACACGCTAGCATTCTGCTAATGAATGCTGATTGGTTAGTGAAGGACTGATACGACCAGAGCTCCCGCTTGATGGCATCCGAAGCGGAATCAGAATGGCAGAGCATTTGCAACATTAGCAACAACATTAGCAAGCCAAAACTCTTTCTGGCATGTGTATTGACAGGGAGAGCCTAACCTGTCAGCTGTGTTGTCGATGCCCTGAGAGAAAAAAGTAAGTGACCAGAGCTTGCCGTAAAGCAGTAGCTCTGGTCGTACGATGTGTATGACGTCAATGACATTTTCAAAAGCTTTTTTAGAACAGAAAGGCAACTTTAAAACAATCTAACAGCCAGCAGTGTGTATTTTTTTTGCCTCCCCTTTCAAATTCAGAATTCAAATTACTCGGCAAAAAATTATATCCTGAGAAAAGTGGATTTTGAGGGGAACCTCTCCATAGACCTCCATTCATTCTGCACTCGCTCGTTAGCGCCCTCACATGGAACAACCAGTTCAGAACCCGGAAGTTTCTCGAAAGTGGCAGTTCTCTCTATATTAGACATTCTCTGACCATCATCCTTCTGCCGTGCCTTCCTGTATCGGCCCTACTGCTGTATGTTTAATTCAATCAACACATTGAATCCTACTAAGAAAGCCGAGTAACCGCACTCATGATAGGCTACATCTGCTACTGATATAACTGTCCCAACTATAATCTCATCTGTTAAAACTATTATATTCTTGTTATGACTAGCCCACTTCTTCTTCTGTTTAACAGTTCAGCTTCTCCCGCATTGTAGGCTATTTAACCCTTGTGCTGCCTTCGGGTCACATGACCAAAAGGTTCATAACGAACCATCGTTGTGTTTACCCAATTTTACCCAATACAAAAGCAAATAAAAATAATTTTATTTTAACCTTCGCAACGTGGGGGGTCTGAGACAGCCCAACGGTTAAAAGAAAATGCTTCACTTTGTTTTTGCATGCGGTAAAGTTGTCGCAAACGAAGGTGGGTCACAATGACTGATGGGTCAGAATGACCCGAGGAGAACACAAGGGTTAAGCTCTTAGCTTTGTTGATGCAGTTCAGCTTCCACACTGCCTCTTGAAATTCAACTATTTCTTCACAAAGTTCAAACGTATTCTCCCGCATTGTATGTAAGCACTTAGCTTTGTCAGATGATGCAGTTCAACTTCCACACTCTAGGGCTGAGCGATATGGGTAAAAAATTATCGATAGATATTTATATTTACATTTGATAACGATAATTAAACGATAGACCACAGATCTGTAGTAGCTAAATAAGTCTCCTCCTCAACTTTTTCCCTACACTCAGCATAAGGTTTAGGCAGAGCAATGTGAGAGAAATGTTTGCGGCCAGGGAGCACATACCTGGGGTCAAGTAACTTAAGCTTTTTAAAACCTTGCTTTTTATCAATAGCCTACTTATCAATACCTTGGCGCAAACTCACACTTTCTGCATGTTCCAACGAGTGATTTTGCTTCAGGTGGTAAAAAAGGTTTCATATATATTAGTATTATAATTGGACCAAAACGCTGTTCTTATATGTCCAGAGACATTATAAGAAATCCGCAAAACCTGATTTACAGACCTAGCAAGCGGTTGCCTTGGAGATGTTGACAACATGGCGTCTGCACCAGATTCGTTGTGTTTGATTTGGGATTTTCTTACGTGTTGTTATATTGTATAAAAAAACGAATATGGGCTTTCGACAGATCTACCAACACCTTTGTAAGCAGAGATTTGTTAAAACGTTTGTTAACCGAGACCGTAGGTCGAGGTCAAGAAGTCCACATTTGCAGTTTGTCGTATTACCAGACTTGGTAACCACCTGTTTGTTTACTATACCAATTTGCACCGAACATTGCTCTGCTCTTTGCCGGATTTCAAAAAGCCAAACAACTTCCAAATAACTGAACAAGACTAACCCTTTTTATCAACAATTTCTTCATCAAATTTTCCGCGGTTAACATTAGCTACGTACTCCATTCCGTGCTCAGTATATTTTAATGAGCGTAGGCTACCATTTCTCTGCAACTTCCTGCTGCATCACAGAAATTAAATGGACTGCTGTTCCTAATTATTCTCTATCGACATTATCGATATTATTGAAAATGAATTAATGTTACGATATCTTTATCGAGGGAAGTCATTACTTCAATAGTTATTTTTATCGATTTATCGCCCAGCCCTACTCCCTCTTTTGTGTGAATCATACATTTTTACAATTAATTTCAGCTTGCGGGTATTTTCTCATTTCTGTATTTTCAGCCATTTAAAAAAATATATTTCAGCATTCAAACGCATTTTCAGCAGGAAATGCATGTTCTAGTTCTTCTATTTCTTCCGCGCCACCTTTCACCGCCTTCAAATCTTCAGCTATTAAAACCGTTCAGCTATCAAAAAAATCTGCAGTTTCAGGCTATGACTGCTATGACTTTTCAGCTTTGTACCTCTTATGCTTGAATAATATAAATCTATATTCATCAAATTTTTTACATGGTTTTCCAATTGAGTTTTTTTTTTCAAATCCTCTCAAACCTCTTAAACTTCTTAAACTTTCAAATCCTTCTTCTTCCTCAATCCTTCAGCTACAGCCACCATTTAAACTTTAAAATGTTGACAAAATCTTTTTTTTTTTTATCTATTCAAAAAAATGTAATATCACTGATTATGTTTCATGAGTTTTTCAAACCGTTTCTGAGATTTACATGAGTGTGTACTTGAAAGCCTAGAGTGCAGACTAAAAAAGCTTAGAGTGGAGGGGAGCTTCGAAATCCGTTTCAAAAAGTATTTCTAGTTTGCCAGCATTGCCACAATTTTCGCTCTTCATGCTTTGTTTTTGGATCAATAGATTTAAAAATTAGATTCTAATTTTGTGCTGGTCGTAGACAGTTGTCTGTGGAATCCAAAAGACTTGCACATTTGTTTAGAGCCCCACGAAAGCGAGACAAAATCCAACTCTCGACCCATACAGTCCAATGCAAATCTGGTGACAAATTCGTCAGAAAAGGCAAAAACAACCAGATTTAGAAACTGCCGGTAGAGTCGTATTTCTGACCGCACAGACATATAAAGGACATCTCTGGTTTCGGCAGAGTCTTTGGTCTCGGAAAATATCGTATTTTTTGGATTGGACGTATAGTTTTGCGTCTAGGTTAACTTGTTTGAGGTGTGGATTCTTGCTAAATTTCTGGTATTCTCTGCCCTCAGCGCATTAGCAGCCATAGCTGCACCATCACCGTGGCAACCACACAAACACGCGCCAGTCTCTTAAGCCTAATTTATACTTATGTCGCCGACACTTGAAATGGTCGCTGACAAAAAAAAAGTGTCGCTCAGGCTGCTGCATTTATACTTCGGCAAACACACAGCTATGGTTACATTGTTTACGCTTTGTAGCCTAGGTTATCGATCAGAGAAAATGGCTGTAGCTAATTTTGAGAGGCATTATAAAGGTGTGGATATGTTCTAACTTGCTCTGCCAATCTCTCCTCTATTCCTTCCATCTTAAACAGCTGTTGAGCCAGGGCTCCAGACTGCAACCAAATGGTCGCATTTTGCGACCTGTTTTTGAGACAGTGCGAGCATTTTTATACAAACACTTGAGCATGTGCGACAAACACATTTTGAATTAATTGGGTGTGCACAATGTCAGCACAGCAACAACGCATAGATATGACATTCTAGTCAGACAGCAATATCAGTGTTCCTTCTGTATTTGTACCGTAGCTAAAGTCTAGGAAAGTTTAGGCAATTTTTCACCAAGTACCTATAAACCTAGCTAAAAGTCATATTTTGATGAGCAGTTTCACAAGCCTTTCTTACCCGGCGTCATGGAGCCGAGCAGCTAAATACTTATTTAGCACTAGCGTTGCTACTGTATCCCTGCCTGTGTTTCAGCTGTTGCGCTGTTATACTCAACAAGTATCGTGTTGTGGTGTCGGAGGAGGACTGATTGAAAAGTGCCTCATACATTTAAGTCATTTCAGGGTTTTTCCTGCATAGAGAAAATTTTGGCCGGCGCCAAAGCTGTTTTCCCGAGCGCCAATGACAAATCCTGAGCGCCAAAGGCAAAAAAAAGTCAGCAATGAAGAAAATAAGAAAAAAAACCTGTGTTCATCACGTGTGCAATGCATGTCAGCGAATATGTTCTCAATAGTATGTTTCAAGTAGGCTACAGCCAAACCCTCGTTCTGTTTTGATCATTAGTAATCGAGTTGATAAGCTGTCTTCTTGTCTGATCAATACGCAACTGTGAGGTGCGCGAATGGACAGAGTGGCCACTAAACTGTCGTTCCGCTGCGAGGGCCAGCCCGACGTGCACGAATACACCTGTACAAATGCGAATGAAATTTCCACTCAAAATCCTGGCAAAATGTTTGATTTACGATTTTAACAGCCTCCATTGGTGTTCTTAACCTGGAATGATCATAAATAGTTCAGTGTTTCCTCTATGGCAACATTTCTGCCGCCACGGTATCAGAAATCAGGCTGTACAACATTTTAGAAATCACGCGTGCAATGCATGTCAGCGAATATGTTCTCAATAGTATGTTTCAAGTAGGCTACAGCCAAACCCTCGTTCTGTTTTGATCAATAGTAATCGAGTTGATAAGCGTGTCTTCTTGTCTGATCAATACGCAACTGTGAGGTGCGCGAATGCACTAAACTGTTGTTCCGCTGCGAGGGCCAGCCCGACGTGCACGAATACACCTGTACAAATGCAAATGAAATTTCCACTCAAAATACTGACAAAAGTTTGATTTATGATTTCCAACGCAGCCTCCATTGGTATTCCTAACCTGGAATGATAAACAATAGCAGTGTTTCTTCTATGGCTAAAGTTCTGCCGCCACGGTATCAGAATTAGAGCTGTACAAAATATTAGGCCGTCTATCAGCAGTGATTGTTAGAGTGCATGTCGGAGAATTGCACGGACACGCGCTTCACACCGCAGTTGAGATTGCGTGTGTGCGTCCTTGAGAACTGTAAGTCGTATAACTTATGTTGTAAGTTCATTTAAGTCTGTTATTGTATAAGTCTATAGTTCTTGGAAATTTTAATCAAGTTAACTAGTGATTATTGTTGTTTGTATTCTTCCCCTGCTAGCTAAATTGCACCCGTAGATTCGATAGCGATTGCTGCTCTTGCTCAGGTTTGTATTTTAGGTGCATTATTATGCTGAAGTAGTTTTAATTAATGAAAAGTCGGTTTATTGTCAATATTTGCTTCAGAATGCTTAGCCTATCAAGATCAAATGAAGCAAGCAGTGTATATGCTTCAGAGTGGCCTACCTTAATCAATAGGCTAGGCCAGAGGTCTTCAATCCTGGTCCTCAGGGACCCCCTGTCCTGCACGTTTTAGATGTTGCCCTGCTCCAACACATCTGATTCAAATGAATGGCAGTTAATAGGCTTCTGCCTAACTAGATAACGACCCATTCATTTGAATCAGTGTGTTGGAGCAGGGAAACATCTAAAACATGCAGGACAGGGGGTCCCTGAGGACCAGGGTTGAAGACCTCTGGGCTAGGCTACTGACCTTTTACAATAAGTTGTTATGTCAATTATTAATTGGCAGGATTTATGCCATGTAGAACATACTTTATGAGTGGATGGTGTCTTTAAGTAGCCTAACTTTATTGCTTTAGGGGAAATAGGACAAACATATGTGTGTGTGTGGGGGGGGGGGGGGATGTAAAACACCTGGGAATAAATACATTGATTAGAACAAATAAGAAAAAAAAGAATATACATATTATTATTTTTTTTGGAGCACCGAAGACCCATTTTGACCCAGGAAAAACCCTGCATTTAGCTAAGACTTGCATGAACAGTACGTAACGTCACATTAAATAATGTATTTTAACTGAAGCTTATATGGTGTGTCGCTGTATATATACAGCGACTCATTTTTACAACTGATATATCAGTTGTAAAAATGACAGTAAAAAACGGACCCATCTGCAACTGACACTGGCACACCCCACAATTTCCCCAGAAATTGTCCCAGGGCGATTCTAGGATCGACCTTTAGGGGGGCTCAGCCCCCAATGAGAATGTGACATGAATACAGTGCCTTGCAAAAGTGCTAAACGTAAACCCCCTTGCTAATATAAATCCCTAATTTCACTGGATAACAATTGATACATTTATGTATTATTATGCAAAATATTGAATGAAATTACTAAGGATGTCCCTTTCTTCATGAACTTCCAGCATCAAATGATAATAAACAATTTACTTAAAAAATATATAATTTTTTGGGGTGCTGAGATAAAATGTAGGGGTGCTTGAGAACTCCTAAAAAGCGTCTAAAAACCATTGCTACTAAATTGTACCCTCTCTAGTTACATTAATAAATGCATTGCAGGTCAATATAAGGTGTGCCTCTAAATGTTCTGCTTGCGCTCCAAAAATTTTCAGTCAGGGGCTACTGTGCTCCTTGTAAAAAACGTTAGTCTGGAGCCCTGTGTTGAGTGTTCACTGAAAATTCAAAACAATGCAGTCAACGACGCGTGCCGTCTATCTAGCCAATCACACTTACGCGACACTATGTGCAACATCAGCGCGAATAGAAATTTCTCCTGGTAGGCGACACTTTAAAGCAACGGTTAAAAGTGTCAACCGAGACGCCATTTCTGTCGGCGACCTTTTCAAAAGTGTCTGCGACCTAAGTATAAATTGGGCTTAAGATATCACGCTTCAACATCTCCAAACTATGCGATAAAATCTCAATTTGACTGTTTACCACCACCTGCTGGATGTTTTGTTGAACTCTTCTCATGTCATAGTAAAAAGCGTCGCCCGAGCATCGCCCGAGTGGTCTTTCGGCTTTCTCTCATCAATGTAACTTTCCTAAATTATTTAGACATGTAACGTCCATATATTTTTATGAAATTTGACACGTAGATTGTTTGGTGTGCCTAAAATTATATTACTTACACTTTGCTAGCGATTGCAAAAAAAAAAATGGTGGCAAAAAGACCGGAAACTGGGTGTCTAAACCCCGTTCGGGTTTGGACAATAGTAGTTTACAGCGGTTGAGATTGGACACAGTGACGCTAAATAGATTAAAATCTATTATTAAAAGCTTTGGCAACGAATTTCATTATCGATTCGTTGTGTCGCGCGATTATTACATCACTCAATATGTCGCGAAGATGTTTGAGTATGAACAAAAAAAAGTTAAGTTGAGCGCGGAGCGGAGGTAGAGGAAAGGCCATCAGAGAGTCGTTGTTGAGTAACGTTGTTCTGAAACACATGGCGGAGGCAGAGAAATCACTACGACCCAAGTCATCCAAGGTGTGGGAGCATTTTACACTAAATACATCGAAACAGTGTGGTAATTGACCGAGGTGAAGTTAGCAGCATTGCTACTTTGCAGCATTGCTTTAGGGACCGGGTGAAAACAACCCATACCATTTTGAAAAATGTAGACTTTTACAATATTTTTTTGAATATAAAACCTCAAACAGACACCAAAGTATCTTAACAATGTCTGGTATACTTCCACAGCTTTTGCTTTTTCAATGAAGTTTTAGATAAAATGATAGAAAATCACTAATCTTTGAAAATAGCTTAATCCTCGCAAATCTTAACTTTTTTTCAAAATTGTGTCAAAAAATCTTCAATATACACCAGATTATTCTAATAAAGTATGGCCTACTTCCACAACCTTTCAAATTTCAATAAAGTTTTAAACAAATCTCAAATAAATTGCTCATCTTGGAAAATAGCATAAAATCCACGCTAATATTAATCAAAATTGTGGGCCTGTTTGTGCACATTCTGAAGATTTTTCGCACTGTGAATTTGCACTGTCAGTTCTGTTTATGAATAAGAGGTTGGAAATTAATGCTTTTTTTTATCCGATTCATCGAAAAAAGAATCGTCAGATTAATCGATTATTAAAATAATCGTTAGTTGCAGCCCTACTGACGATACATTCATTTTCCACTCCCAGTAACCCCTTAACCAATGATATGTACTTTGAGCTTAAGTTGTCATGAGTATCTGGCAGTTTTCAGAAATAAAATCGGTGATTGGACGGCAAATATATTAAGGCGGGAACCATGGGCATTTTAATACCCATATTTGAATGGTCCGGTAGGAAAGGGTTAAATAGTGAAATAATTATATGTATTTTACATGAAATTAATTGGTATTTTAATGAACGCATGACATATTTAAAAACACATTTATGTATTTAATTTTTAAATTAATTAATGACACAATCGAGTTATTATTTGATTGTGAATTTATTTAATTCATTTTGACACTTTTAGTCCTCCATACACTAGTTTGTGCAAGTTCTAATGCGAAAACAATTAAATTTGCAACCATGCAGTTCGTCAACGATAAAGTAAGCAAACAGTGCTTGATCGGCCATGAATGACGTCAACGTAGCAAACCACGAGAAGCTGAAATGTCCGACTTTACAGATTTGTTTTTAACTCCCCGACTGCAAGTGGCAACTCTCGCTCTTCGTTTCATGCAGCCGCAGTCAATGTCGAACACACCTAGTGTCTTGACATTTTAAGAATAACGAAGATACCATGATATATAGGCCTATTGTTACCGTCAGTGCTTCAGACTTATACTGTGATATACATTTTAGGGCATACAGCCCTACTGTGTGCCACCAATTTATCACAGGCACTATGCACTATAGTTCAAGGAATCTGTATTTGTGTGTTTTACTGACATCTTAAAGGGGCAATTGATTGCAAAACCGATTTTACCTTGTCATAGTTGAATAACGACAGTTTGTGGGTAAAATGAACATACAGTGAATATCAAAGTCCATTGACACCTCTTTCCTATTCAAATCTCAAAAAGAAAAAATGTTGCTGTAAAACGCTAGCTTTTCAACAAAGCCACCGGTCCTACGTTGGACCGGGGACCGCCCCTTTTGGCTCTGGTCTGTATTTTTGTCACGCCCCAGAATTTACATCCAGACCAGCCCGAGGTAGCGTCTATCTCCGATACTAGTTTAGCTGCGCGCTGCTCTGTGTAGGCTACTTATAAGGAATTACAAAGAAGAAAGTTTTGAATTATAACAAGGATATTGAAAATGGACCACGGTCGTAAATGCTGTGTTCCAGGCTGTACAGGGAAGGCTAACACTCACAGTCTTCCAAAGGAGCCAAACATTCAACAGGCATGGCTGCTGTTGTCTATGAGAAGATCCCGGCAAAGTTCGACACTCAATCATTCATTTGCTCTGAACATTTCACCCAAGACAGTTTTGACAACCTTGGACAATTTCAAGCAGGATTTGCTAGGAAGCTGAACCTGGAAAGAGGTTCTGTTCCGACCGTATGCTCATTGCAACCGCAAGCTATAAGGACAGTATGATGTTGTGCTAACAGTTATTAGCTATGCTAACGTTTCCTGTATATAGCATACCAGGTAGAATGCTAAATACGTTTCTACACACATCAAATGACTCTGGCTAAACTAGCTGTAGTCGGCATTAGAAGGTAAGCTTCCGAAAAATAGCCAGAAAACGAACAGCAGTCTGGCTTATTGCTAACGCCTATATAGATAATCTATTTGAAAGAACTGGAGAAAGGCATGTGCTAGATACAGGATACGGTAGCATTGCTAGTAACTGTTACTAGTAGTAACACCTAGACTGTAGGCATGTAAACAAGTTTAGCTTGCTAACGCAAGAGCATAGGTAGAATGTGTGATAATTTATCCTAGTTTATTGGCAATGGGGCTAATGTTGATTCATGTTCCTGACTGTGTTTCATTCAAATAAATAACCTGTGTAATGTAAATCTACAATTCATGATGCATTTTTGTCCAGATCTTTGTCATGTTATTTTTCAGCAAGATATCTAGAGCTAGCTAGCTAACTGAAGCCGAGTAGAATCACAATATGGTTTGGTTGCTAAGCTGTAGCCTAACGTTCTACCCACCTAAGTCAATCCAGTTTGCTTTGACAACAGAAGTGGAAACAAGTAATGTTATAATTTCAAATGATATATAGTCAAACTGTTGAAAACAGTGTTGTGTAGACACAATAGATTTATTTGCGGGTTTTTATTTCAAGTCTCCAACTTTGATGTTTCAGCGAGTGCTGCTGTTGGCCATGTTGCGTTTTTGCTCCCCAGCTTCACTCGTCGAAAACCAACCAATCAGGACGCAGCTTATCTAAATATTAATGAGCATACCATAAAAGGAGAAAAGCTAGTGTTTTTTCCCGGGAACATTTCAGAGAATCTGTCAGGGGGCATAGAACAGCACCCGGGCCATTTTCAACCCAACCAATGTTACATACCCTATTCGGAGACCTTAAGGAACAGTGTGAAATACCCCAAAAACCCAGTCAATTGCCCCTTTAATCAGACTTCATCATGGGCACTGTGAACTAGTACATGTTACTAGAGAGGGTACAATTTCTGTTGAAAGGGTGTGCTTGCGTCGGTTGCAGATGGGTATTGTTTCCAGGCTGTGAATATCACACCCTGTATTTTTGTACGCCCTTCGACTAGTTAGCTAGCTATACAATTTATCGGGGCTAGGTCTGAATCTGGTTATCTGTCCACTACGCTTTAACGTGTTGAGTGGTTTTCACATTGTGTAAGCGATGGCCTGGTGCCTTGAGCTTTTGCTAAGTAATTCTCCCAGCTGTTGCCTGGGGTTACCGTTGAGCCCTTGGGAGGCTAATGCTGTGACTGACAGGCTATAGCGCGAGACACTGCCATTACTGATGTAGGGTGGCGCTAATGCTAAACTATACTAAGGACCTCACTAGCCACCAGGCCATCCGCCATCATTAGAATTCTTCTTCCTCATTAAATGTTCGCCACTGACAATTGTCATAAACATGCATTGAGTTGCTGGAACTTTGCTGAGTAGGCTACATCCAAGATTCTGTGATCACAGGGCTAATGTACAGTATACTGTAGCCTACCTAGAATAAGTTATTGAAGCTCCCCACCCAAAAACAGCAGCTCCTGGCTTTGTCAGGGAAAAAATTTGTGTGCGGCACCCCACTGGGAGGGGGGGCATGTACTCTCCCATCACTCTCTTACCTCAACTACAGGAAGAAGACAGGCAGTGGGGAGAAAAAGAGAAACAAGGGATTTACCATGGCCTCTTTAACTATTGATATCACTCCACCTGTCAAAGAGTCAAATGGATGAGGAATAGACAACTCTTTTCATCATCACCCTCCCCTCCCTCTCGCTCCACTTTCATTGTACAGGTGGAGACAAAGGCCATGACTGAAAAAAGTTTGGGGACCCCTGGGGTAAACAGTTCTCTGCTCTCAAACACCAGAAGTGTGTCCGCTCAGGTTGCTGAAACCACGCCCACTCATGGGAAAGTTGCTCCTCTCTACTATCAAATACATTCACATACACATGCATTTCAGCCATTTCTCACAATCTCAATGGTGAACTATGAACGTGAACGATTCATATTTACTTGTATGAACTGAACTTTGAACGAGTTCATGAGAGATATGAACGTGCACAACACTGGTCACTGGCAGTTTTGGGGGAAGTTACACAAAAAAGTTATATATTAGTTAATTCTTATTATTGTTCAGTAAGAGTAGTGTGATTAAGTTACACTATTACTTTCTGTACAAAGTAATATTATTAGCAAGTTGTGGAAATGGGTCGCCATCTCTCTTATGGTTTAAAGTGGATTTTTCGCTAGCTTTCAGCTTAGTTTCTCTGTGGACACTTTTGAAGTTTGAAGTGCTGTTTTTCGCAGTAGATAGTGTTTTGTTGGGGCCCAGTTTGCGGTTCACTTTAATGTTTTTTCCTATGTCTTCAATGGAAGCGAAATAGTGTGAATATTTCCATCCCAAAAACGTTACACGTTCTGCTGCCGAAAACATTACACGTTCCGCTGCTAACTGAATCTGCTGTTGTTTGTCTGCAGCGTGAATCAAACACTGCGCCCAGGAAGTGTCGTTTATGCAACAATCTGTATTCATAAGGCTATTTGAGTCCTTTGTTGAATTCATGCAGTAACTTGGACAAGTAACGCAAGTTACTTAAATAAGTAACTGTAATAATATTACTAAATTTCAAAAAGTAACGTGTTATACTACTTCGTTACTCACTTAGGTAATAATATTATGTAATGCGTTATATTCAGTGTTGGGAACGTAACCGAACATAAGTAGGCCTAATTAGTTACAGTTTCTAGTTACTTATTTCAGAAGTAACTGCATTACTTTACTAGTTACTGCATAGAAAAGTAAATAGTTACCAGGGAAAGTAACGTTTGCATTACTTTTAACTTCCTGCTTCTATTAATGCACACATAGGCCTATAGTTATAATATTTTAGTGTTGCAGTGGCAGAGTGTGGGACAAGACAACTGTAAAATGTTATATCATTGTATGTTGCTAATTAGTTGCCTGAAGTCAACGGACTCAACTGTTGACATAGGTCGCATGTCTTGACAACATACCTGGCAATCAGTCTGTTTAGTTCTGCCTGGTTAATACTTTGTCCTTGGCTGTTTTGATGAAGTGGCTCCGACTGCTTGATCAGCGGAGCTAGCACTGGGTTATCTTGCGATTAGCTTTGTAGAAGCGTGTTGTTTAGGTGCTTGTGAAGATTATAATTACTATTCTTCGCAGTGGATAAAGTTCTCGCACCTGCACACAAACTACAACTAACCAGTATATTTTTATCCTTAATCTGGATGATGGAAAAATAATGTCGATATTTCCATGACAAAAAGCTTGCACCGTCCAAACTGTCGGCCATTGTGTGGGCTAGTCTGAAATGCGGATTGATTAATTCATACACTGCGTCGCCGTAAACTCGTTTAAATTAGATTAAAAACAGGAAATTGGGGAATTCAAGCAATAAAAAAGTAACGGTAATGTAAGTGCGTTATTTAATAGAAAAAAGTAATTAGTTACATTACTAGTTACAGTGACGTGCGTTTGGGGGAGGCAAGGGAGGCAGTGCCTCCCCTGTGTCATCGTTAAGTGTAAAAAACGAATAATATAAAATAATAATATTTGTCTGCTGATCTGTAATAGAAATATCATTATTGGATTATTCCAATGATTTTTATAGCCAATATCGCTGAATTTCAAATACGGGGAAAGAAGCAGAAGGAGGCAGCGAGCTGTGCATCCTCTAGAATTGCGCAATCCCACACAAACTGGGCTGAGCTGCAAATTTGTTTTGCTCAATTTGAGCACGTGCAATTTGATCTCTCTGTATGTCACCAATGTAATGTTTGTACACATTTTTATTATATGTCCTCACATTTCATAGTCTTGGTCATGTATTTTACGTATTTGTATAACATATTAGTCTTGCTGATCGTACACGCCGCAGTGAAAAAGCAGCGGGGGAGGCAGCCAGTAGCTCTGCCTCATTGAAGGGGGCATGTGTGAGCACACGGGCTTGTTCTGCCATTGTTCTTCTTCATGTATTACAGACAAACACCATTGTATGGTTGTTGCTATCTAAAAAAGTAGTTTATTTGAAAATTTGACTTTCAATCAAAACTGGAAGTGATAAATCATGGAAGATCGATGCCCGGAGCTAAAAGATTTGCTTCAAACGACGGGAAATAAAATAACAAAATTAAATAAAATCAGACAAGAAAATGTTTAGTTATTTTAAAGAATACAACAAAATGTGTCTTTTGTTATGGACTGTAGCCTATACACTTTCCTTTCTCTTGAATGAGTATGAATTGTGGAATTGTGATGGCAAATTAAGAACACGGAGGATGTGGAGCAAATGCGCTCTCTCTGAGCCTCTATAAATGTAACGCTTTTCTTTGGCCAAATATGTGTGTGTAAAGAATGCTGATATGGGATATGAAACCATTAATCAATGAGCACGCAGCCAGTTGAATGGTGAATTGATGCTGCTCTGTTGAATTCATAAATTTGTAAATCTGACTTTGAAAGAGTCAGTGCCTCCCCAGCCACGAACCTCACCGCACGTCCCTGACTAGTTACCGCTAAAAGTAGTGGAGTTACAGTAACGTTACTTTGTAACGCGTTACCCCCAACACTGGTCACTGGCACATATGTTTCTTCAGTGGATGAAAGACAGACAGAGAGAGAGGGAAACATGGGGTAAAGAGAAAAAATGAGAGGGGAAATGAGAGAAAGAAGGAAAGAGAGGAAAACCCTTTTCACTCAAATGTTAATAAGTGTCTGTCAATGACTCAAGGAACTGGATTTACAGTATGACATCATTCACACACTGGGGCTGATGTAGGAGCCATGACTCATACTGTGGCAGGCAGTGTGTGAGTGTGTGCGATTGGGCCTGTGAGTGAGTGTGTGTGTGCCTGAAGCCAGACAACGGATAAAGAGGGGGAATTGTAGACCCATGACACCACACTGAGTCAGGGGCCAATGGGCAGAGAGAGAAAGAGAAGAAGGGATGGAGGGGTGAAGGGGTGGTAGTGAGTCACTACCGTTCACACAGAGTCCTGGTAGCAAATTCCACCATCTGCCGTCCTCCGCCCGACTGTGGCAGTGCAACATTGTGGCCTCTGTGTCCAAATGCTCCTAATGTGTCCTTGCCGGCCGTTAACTCTGTCTTCTCCTCCTTCTGTCTTTGTTTCATCATCCATCCCTCCTGCATTTTCTTACCTCACAATAACTAATCCACAATGAGCAACAAAAAGATAATTGCCATGTTCAGTTAAATTCTGTTCTCCTGTCTCAAGGTCTGTTTGATGACGGATTGTTCTAGGAGGTATTTAATATTAAAGAATGAAAATATTTACGAGCAGACTAAGATAGAGAAACCATTTGTTATTTACTAGCCACTATCTCACCATAGTTTGGTAATGGGCTTAGGGCCACCTCCAGAGCCATCCAGCTCTCTGCCCAGGCTGTGGCAGTGTGTGGGGGAAGAGAATGGGCACAGTCTGGGCAACAACAGGGCCAGCACGGGCAGGCCTCAAAAGACAGGACAGCAGGGAACAGTTACAGCCAGAAGCACAGGGGCCTGTGTGTGTGAGAGTGTGTGTTTGTGTGTGGGTCACTATGAGAGAGAAAGAGGGAAAGAGAGTAAAGAACATTAGTGAAACAGGGAGACATATAATGACAAAAAGAAAAGAAAGGGACACGAAGAGCTAAAATAAATGGACAGAGAAGGTTGCACCAGGAAAACTGTATTACTATGTCCCAACTTAACATCTCAAAAAGTGTAAACTTACTATTAATTGTGTCTTTTTGCTTTTGACACTGAGAAAAAGTTGTATAAATCTTTTACAGTGGCGAAACTTTGTGCAGGAATACATTATTTGGCACAGAATCTAAGTCATTGAAGTGGATTACAAAAACAACTTACTAAATTTGCAAACATTGCTATAAAAACCCACACAATCAATCTACATTAATTGGTTGTGCTTATGACACATTTAGAGTGAATATTGTTTGTTCATGAATGTGTGCGTGCCGTGTATAGGCTCAGTATAGGGAAAACACTCGTTAGCAACCCTTTCAGGCTGATTGTGTCTAACTGGCTCTTTGTGTTTGTTTATGTTTGTGCATGGGCGATCAAGCAAGGGACAGACAGCGATCCATGCTCGGGGACAGAGACGAGTGTGTATGACAAGAGAGACGGAGATAGAGAGACAGAGATAGAGAGAAATTAATGTGGATATCCATTGTTACTCTACTATAGTGTGCGTGTGTGTGTTGTGGAAGAAATGAGATTCCCTGTGTACTTGACTGAACTCAGTCACTCCGTTAATGAAGAGACGGACAAAACACTTTCTTCGTCAGTGTGTGTTGTGGCAACCCAGGGGCGCAGCAAGCCCGGGGTCAGGTGATCGGGGGAAGATATGTCCGGGATTCGCCCCCACCAGGGACTAGGGTAGTCCCCACTTAGTCGACTAGTCGATTTTCTGGTCGATATGCTCTTGGTCGACTAAGATTTTTTTAGTCGAGCTGCCATACGGCAGTGTGAGATTTGATTCCCACTTGTGTCGTCATTGCTGAATTAACTAAATGTTCAACAGAAATTGTAGATTATATTATTTATGACAAATGAACCAACTCAAAAAATATATAATTTAAAAGAAAATGTGTTACTGTTTTCCCTTTCGTTAATCTGCGCTTTGTTTTGGTTTGGTATTTTGCACACGGCACGAACACAATTGGCTGCAGAACTACAAACTCTCCCATAGCCTACTTTGTTGGTGTTATTAGTTAAAATGGCAAAGAAATCTGTGGTATGGCAGCATTTCATTAATTTACATTTACAAAGTACCGGGTGACTTGAAAAACGTTGAATGCAAACTCTGCCAACAATGGTTTATTTTTCATAGTTCGACTTTGAATAGGATGTAGCCTACTATGGAGAGAGATATGTCTCAAAATTATTCGTAAATGCAAGTACCATGATCCACAAATGTTTCACGATTTACAAATGTGTTTTGCGATCCACAAAAACAAAATTCTAACTTGTGATTTGTAAGTTGGCATTTACATAAATGTGCTATGGTTTGTACACATATATGTCCATTCGTAAATATATAGTTTGTAATGTCTTAAAATACTTAACATTTCGTGCGTGCATTTCTCATGGTCTGTCATTTGTAAATCTACAATTCGCGTGTGAAGTGTTGAATCTGCATTTGTGGATCGCCCAATACACGCGTGCAACTTCTTCCTATGACGTAATTTTTAGACAATCTTTTCGGTCTTTTGCGATCCACACACAAATGGCTTTCTGATTCACAAATGCAAGCCTCCACCCCTCGACTCTCGGCTTGAGGCAACAGCCCCGGTGGATGTAGGTGGTATTGCATTTCCGATTTTCTACCCGACTCGTCCGGTCGTTTTTATTCTATTAACTCCAGTCAACATATCTAAAACTATTTCCCCCAATCATTTTTGTTCGATTCTCGAACCTGGCTCATACTACTAGCTTTTTCATAGAATTTTTTTTCTAATTTTCTCTATTTTTGCTAAGATTGAAACCAATCCGAAATGGGTAAACGAGCAGACCATTTATTTGCTTATGTCAAGAAAAGTTGCCTGGAAACGTGCTTGCGGATACGAACAATGAACGAGCACAAAACGGAGCATCAGCAAATCGCTGATTTACCAGAACTGAATGAGAACAAGGAGAAAGGATTTGATCATTTACAGCTGCCTGTCTTTATTGTAGCACGTTTTACAAATGGTTGCACATACATGATGGTTGTTTGTAGAGTTAATTTTGGTTATTTTAAAGCAGATTTAACCATTTTGTAATGAATGCTATATGCTCATGGCAGAACAAAGGTAATTATAGCCTAATATAATTAGTTATAATATCTTGACATGTTATTCTGAGGCAAAGACAAAGATGAATAAATCATGTCTGATAACGTCAATATTGTTATGGTCGTTATATTGTTAGAACTTTAAGTCAGTTAACACCACAACGATGGCATTAACAATAAGCTAGTATTAGTAAACAACACTCATCATCATTATAATAGTAACAAAGGTATAGGCTTAATTTAGCTTGCTTTGCAAAGCTAGAACAACGACGGAGCCAGATATTCAAGTTTACAGTTTATTTATCCGACAAAATATATAAGCAGTTAAACTATAAACACAAAGCAAAAAGAACAACGTATAGGCCCTGCACATATAATACTACAGTACTTATAGTATTGATTTTCGTAAAGTTCACATGTAGGCTATCTGTTTCTTGATCGGACTTACAGTTTTCTGCAATGTCTGCTCGACAGTAAGTAAAAAAAAAAGTAAATTACTTTTACAGTAAGTAAAAGTAGTAAGGTAATGTAATTACAATTACACAAATACAGCAATTACAATCACTTCTCTTAGCAAAGTTACACATTTTATTAGCTAGCTAGTTGGCTTACTATCTCGCTGTTAAGCAATTAAGGCATTTTCAAGCGATTTTTACTTACTGTCAAAAGCACACCATCAGGAGTCGATCCTTGTCCAGCCATAGCTTTAAGAATCTGATAGCGCCCTAAAGGCGGCAAAATCCTTTAACGAGCTGGCGTACAACCATCAAGGCAGAGGACAACACTGCCACCTACCGGATAGGATGGCACTGTCGAAAGGGGGGGGGGAGGCTTGCATTTGTGAATCAGAAAGCCATTTGTGTGTGGATCGCAAAAGACCGAAAAGATTGTCTAAAAATTACGTCATAGGAAGAAGTTGCACGCGTGTATTGGGCGATCCACAAATGCAGATTCAACACTTCACACGCGAATTGTAGATTTACAAATGACACACCATGAGAAATGCACGCACGAAATGTTAAGTATTTTAAGAATTTACAAACTATATATTTACGAATGGACATATATGTGTACAAAGCATAGCACATTTATGTAAATGACAACTTACAAATCACAAGTTAGAATTTTGTTTTTGTGGATCGCAAAACACATTTGTAAATTGTGAAACATTTGTGGAACATGGTACTTGCATTTACGAATACTTTTGAGACATATCTCTCTCCATAGCCTACCACCTGAAAAACGTAAGTTGGTCTAGCCCTACTTCGCTCATGCAAACACGCTGGGTTGAAAAATGAATATGCCTATTATAATAATCACATCCAAATCGAATGACATTATCTTCTCCGGCCAAGACAACAAAATCTTTCTCTGTTGCAACGTTCCCCACTCAGCTTCTACATAAGCTCGCATGCTACAAGTTTTCAGGCAGTGATAAGCGCGCTCTGATGATTTGCACGTTAAACAAACAATATTTTTTATTTGTAGTACATTCTATGAGATACTAAATACCATTGGCTTTCGATTACAACAGGACTGGTGATACAAGTGGCTTAATCTGCAATGTCAAGCATCCATAGTCAGATCGTGAAAATGTTTGTACTTTTCTTTTTAAAGCGTTTCAAAGTTCGATTAGTCGGCTTTCAGACTTTTCAGTCGAGACTTGGTCGACCAAAGAAAATCTTAGTCGGGGGCAGCCCTACCAGAGACAACTGCAGCTCATGAGCAGGAACGAGGATGGCCCCAGTATAAAAGGCAATCCACCCCAGCCGAAAGGGGGAAATATCTAGAAGTGAGTAGCAGCTGGACCCCAACATATTTGTTAAATGTGACCCGAATGCTTCTGTGTGTCGTTGCAGTAAGGAGTGGGGGATCCAAACAGCCCAGGAGACCAGTCCCAACCGTGCCCTCGACTGAGGAAGAACCTAATTTATTTTTGTATTTTTGTTGGTCGATTCCGGAAATAAACGCCTGCTTTGGGCATATCACAACCCGTGCTGTGCGGTCCTAGCTGCTTCCCTTTGGTTGCCACAGTGTGTTTGACAGTGTATATATGCAGTTGTACAGTCCCAGACCAGGGGGGTATTCCAGGTAGCCGGTTTAGTAAAAACTTTGTGTTGGTTAACCCTGAAAAGAGGCATGCTCTGGGTTTTCCATTCCAGAAAGAGAGGTTATAAAAACGTTTGGTAAGTGAACATGGTAACTTACTCTGTGAACCTAACCCGGTCACTTGCAGGTTTTCCATGACAAACTCTGCCTTTCAACCTATCCCCTCCCACTTGATACAGTTGGCAGACATGGGATGTCCTTTCCTGGTTCAGCCAACTGATCTTAAACAAAATTGTATTCGCTTAGTTATACGCCAGGAGAGGATTTCAAGACTGCGATTCGATGTGCTTTAATTCCCTGATGGATAGCCTACCTAAGTTAACGTTACCGTTTCCCGTCACACTCCGTAATTTATTTTAGCAACATTCTAAGCCCTACATCGCTAATGTTACACATCATGGACATGCACTCAAAACCGACCAAATGCTTTTTGGCACTGAAATAAAGACATATCGTTGAAATGGTATTTGGTCTTCTTTGTTGCCTACAAATAGCATACATTTTTTAGATCCATCTTGTATATTCTAATTATTCGTGTCTAGGAAAATCTATGCATTGCACATTGAAGCTTTTTTGTTACTGAAGCTGTAACCTTAATTACCAAAACCTTAGTTGCCAAAACATTTTGAAGCCCTATACTCTTATAGTATACTAACTACTTACTAACCGAGAGTGAGGTCATGCCGGGAAATATCAAACTGTAGCCTCGTTGTCGCTCGGTCGATACGGCAAAGCCGAGGTTTGATATTTCCCGGCATGACCGAACGGTCGGGGTTAGTAAGTTGTTTATTATATGGCATTTTTAGCTCTTTTCATTTTGTAAATGAAAATAAATGGTAGGCTAATTGTAGCTATCTCTCAAGTCTTCTCACGGTGTCTTTCAAGTGTTGCCTATAGCAACCAATTATTTATGATAGAAAGCGGACAACACAGCTCTGCTAAAATGGCTTTAATTCCAACACAAAATAAAGACACAAGTGATTCAAAGAGTCTAGTTCGTCTAGTATCCGTATCAGACCGCAGATGACATCAGAGGAGGGCAATAATAATCTGTATCAGACCGCAGATGAGATCAATACGCGGCTGGTATGAATACCCATTAGCCAATCAGAACGCTCGTCCTGTCGTTGCCATATAATAATAATCATTATCAATTGAAGTATTTATGGAAAAAATGAAAAAGCTACTTGAAAAAGAAGCAGACAGAAGGGTTGCATTATGCATATGAAGGTTATACTGTCAAACTGACGGAAGAACAAAATAACAACGTGGAAAAAATTTAGATAGCATGTCTCATTGGCAGGTCAATTCCCATGATGCAAGGCGGTAAATGGTGTTAAAATTTGCTGATAAGTTTGCCGTTAGTTGGAAATACAAATGTAACTTCATAAATTTTGTTTGTTTTTTATGTGTCTGCTTAGAATGTAGTGTTTTGTTGCATAGTAATTGTCATTGCTGTGCTGGTTTACCATTGTAACCATGAGTTAAATGACTGTTCGGCATTGCATCCGGTGCGCCTAGAAATGGCTGCGCCGACAAAAGCTCTGCAAAAACCTAGCTTTTTGTTTGTCATGTCAGTGATCGTTACTTGTTTTGTCAATGTTATATTGTCGTTTATTCAGTACGACCGGCAGACACTTCTGGACATTAAATTGTCACTTGGCAAGGATTATTTTACGGACTTTAATTCCACTTGGAGTGCGAGCTCGGACTGCAGCTGGCCCTTTGTTGTTCCGCCGCTCTGTTTACCTGCGAGACGGAGGAAGAAGAAACGAGGCCGGCGTGCTGGAGTTCTTGTTTGAACTCGAAAACGGTGCTTAAAACTTGCTTTTCCAACCATCTTACTTGCTTACGTTCAGTCCATCGACAACAAAATGGATGAACTTAATGCTCGTGTCAAATTCAAACGGGACATCAGAAACTGCTGTGTACTGGCGTTCGTCGAGACCTGGCTGTCTCCGGAGATCTCCAACACGGCAGTTACACCGTTGGGATTCACAATATACCGCCAGGACAGAACAGCTGATTCAGGGAAGTGCAGGGGCGGAGGTGTCTGTGTTATGGTTAACTCTTTTTGGGCTACGGATGTAGCGGTACTAACATCACACTGCTCTACGGTCCTTGAGCTGCTAACTGTAAATATCAGACCCTTCTATCTGCCTCGGGAATTCACTGCGATCGTCATGAGTGCAGTCTACATCCCCCCCAGGCAGACAAGGCTGCTGCTTTGGATGAACTGTATGGGGTTATCAATGGTCTGGAAAATGTGCACCCAGAGGCAGCCTTCACTGTTGTTGGTGATTTCAACAGAGCCAACATAAAGAAAGTCCTGCCCAGTACTATCAGCACATTGGGCCTCATTCTCGAACGCAGTTAAGAAGAATTTAAGAAGGAATTTCTTCTGAATTTGATTTAAGAAAACATTTGGGGATCAGATGGCTGAGCGTTAGGGAGTCGGACTATTAATCAGAAGGTTGTTGGTTTGATTCCCGGACATGCAAAATTACGTTGTGTCCAAGGCAAGGCTCTTCACCCTACTTGCCTTGGGGGGAATGTCCCTATACTTACTGGAAGTCGCTCTGGATAAGAGCGTCTGCTAAATGACTAAATGTAAAATGTAAATGTAAATTTGGCATTCATGAAAGTTTTCTCATCTGGGATTTGTTCTGAACTTCAAAAGACTTTCCGAACTCGAAATAGCAGTCGTAAATCGGCCAGAGTTGTCTCAAATGTGATTCCTTAAAAACACACAAAGGGAATCGCATTTAAGAAAAACTCTGTGTTAGAAGTGTTATTGAATTTGTGAGAAATCGTTGGTGATTGCGTTCACATCAACTCTACAGACATCCTCGGTTTGTAATAATTTACCTTTGCTTAGTGTGCACACTGTAAGATCCAGTGGAGAACAATTCCACTGCTCATCTTACTGGTATGATGTTGTATGTGACAAATAAAACCTTTAACTTGCACTTGAACATCATATAAATACCCCCCAGGGCTGTGCTCAGCCCTCTCCTGTTCTCCTTGTTCACTCACGACTGTGCGGCAACGCACAGCTCCAACCTTCTTGTTAAGTTTGCTGACAACACAACCATCGTGGGCCTCATCTCTGACAGTGACGAGTCAGCCTACAGAGAGGAGGTTGACACCCTGACATCATGGTATGGAGGACAATAACCTCTCTCTCTCAACATCAGCAAGACCAAGGAGATGATTGTGGACTATAGGAGACGGCAGGAGGAGGAGCATGCACCCCTACTCATCAATGGATCTTAAGTGGAGAAGGTTAGCTGCTTCGAGTTCCTCGGGGTGAACATCAGCAACGACCTCACCTGGTCTGTTCACACGGACAAGGTGGTCAAATCGGCCACCGATTTTCTTCTTCCTGAGGAGACTGAAGAAGTTTGGTATGGACTCAGTCATCCTCACTAACTTTTACAGATGCACTATAGAGAGCATTCTGACTGGTTGCATTACAGTGTGATATGGGAGCTGCACAGACAGGGACCGCAAGGCACTACAAAGTGTGGTCCGTTCTGCTGAGTTAATCATCGGCAGGAAGCTCCCAGCCCAACAGGACACCTAACACACATGTTGTCTCAGGAAAGCTGGCAGGATTCTAAGAGACTGTGTTGTGGCGAGCTGATTATTGTATGGCAGAGCTGAATTAATGTTTGGTAGGGTATTAAGGATAGATGGAGTCACACTGAAGCCCATGTTAGGAGAAGGCCTGTCTGAGCAGGATGGAATGTAATGGCAGATATTAGGTCTGCCACTGAAGACAGGAGGGGGACAAAGGTGCGAGGCCAGGCTGTCTCATACGGAAGGATCTCTTCAGTGAGTTTATCTTGTTATGGGAACACTCTGCTAAGGTTTGGACCAGGAAGAGACAAGGGAGTAAGGGTTGCTATGGTTATTGAGGCTTTCCAGCTGTTCTCAGTAGAAACTGAGGAGCTTCTAACTCCCAAGGGTGGGAGCGGGATGCGAACATGTCAGAGTGACGTCAAGTGAGGAGGGGGCTGAGTAGGGTGCAGGAAGGTTTGCGAGAACAACATGGGTGGGGGCTAGGAGAGTGGAGATTTTGGGGACATTGCTACTTCAGGACACTGTTAGAGGTAAAATTAGCCCCTAAGCCAAGGTTGAGGATGCGCACGCAGGAAAGGGATGGATGACTTCATCCTTCAGAAGCTCCTAGAAGGTTCCATATTGCACAATTTGAACTCTTGGGACAAGGGGTGTGCGTTAAATATTCTGCCTATATTACCCAGTGTTGGGGAGAGTTGGGTGCTTTTTTGTTCTGTATCAGTGTAAGCTTGTATCTGCCTGAATAAACACCATCAAGCCACCTCTTTGGACTTGAGAACTAAGCGTTGAGACTTTACTCTATTTTTGATCCACTCCTATCTGAGAAACTTCTGAGATTTCCACATCAATTGTTACCACCTATCCCTCAGTGTCTTTACCCGTTGCCTTCTGGCAGGCGTTACCGCAGCATCCGGTTGCGCACACGCAGACTGGACAACAGTTTCTACCCAAGAGCCATCAGGCTTCTGAATGGATATTGATATGGACATTGATTCACTTCACTCTAGTCACTTTAAACACTGTCACTTTCAGCTACTGGTTGCACTATCAGTAACATTGCACCTCACTGTACTTCGCCATCAGGCTCCAGTATGGTCATTGACATTGTCACTGATTGTCCTCTTAGTTACTTACACACTGTCACTCTCAGCTGCTGGTTGCACCGTCTGTAATTTTGCACTATTGTACTGTACTCCACTTTGGTTGGAATAGGTTATAGGGTTTTATAAGGTTTTATGTGCATTTAGGGATAATATAGTGTATTATTTATTGTTATCTGTATATTTAGGAAGTTTCACTCATTTAAGCTTAGCATAGATGTAAATTATGTTCTGTGTACTTATATGTTATGTTATGCCAGGTGCTTGCGTTGTCTTGTCTTAAGAATTTCAGTGTCCAGTCTGACCTTGTGTTGTTCTGTGTACCTGATAAATAAAAGCCTTGAACTTGAACTTACGTTTGATAAGAAGAGCTGGATTGTTACTTGTGAGTATATACGCAGTAATTAGCTTTTTTCAGCTAATAATCTGCAGTGTCATTTGGCAAGGGCCTCCGTTCTCGTCAAGTGACGCAAGATCGCCGGTGTTTGAATTTATATATTAGTAAATCATAGTAAATGGACATTTATTAAGTTTAGTACTTGAAGTACTTACATTAGTTGAATGTGCAGTTGAAAGTATACTTTGAGGTACCTAAGGAAGTATACTTCATAAACTGCACTACACAGGCTACTTTACAGTATTCTTTAAGTAAACTTCAAATATACTAAGTGTACTTTAAAGTGTACTAAATGACCTAAAAATTTGGCCAATTCAGTTTACTTAGTACAAAAATTGTATTTAAATAAGTACACTACTAGTATACTTTAAGTATCATGATAATAGTATACTTTTTATACTTACAAATTAATCTTGAAGTATACTTCTTTTTTGTAAGGGATGACTCGCCTGTGACCATGTACCGTCCTGTAACTGGTGTTCCAGCAAATTTATTTCAAGATTGTAGGAGGTCAATATTGGCCAAACAACCAAAACTAATTCCCCTATGGTTTGAAGGAAGATGGGGAACTGAACAGTGTATTAACATTCACCAAATAATGCCAATACCAATGGATTTACAGTTATTTGACTCTGGGTTAAATCAGAGCAAGAATGGTCAAAGTAAGGTTCAATAAAATAATCATTTAATCATATTGCAGATGAATGAAATCAATTACAAATGAAGGTTAACTCTTACCTCCTCTACCATGATTATTGTAAACCAGAGATAGAAAGCAAGAGGTGAGGAAGGAGGAGTAAGACAAGCCAGAGCTGAGGAGAAGGTCTCATGAGATCAAGAATCCACAGAACAATGCCTCACAATTCCTTTTATACCCAAGAACAACCAATCACACCACAATCTTTAACCACACTTATCAACATATGACTAGCAATGCTACAGTAAGTTACACAATGAGGTGTGAGAGCCATAAAGTTGAGACTCCATCCAGTAACTCCAGATTTTACCATATGAGAGGTGGGGGCAGGTTAACACTTAGCCTTACAAGATCAGCCTTTATTCTTCTGCCCTAAGTACACCATCTCTTGATCAAAATAGAAATTCAGCAAATAAAAATTCAACTATGAGTTATTATATAGGTTATTGTTCCTACAATAAACATCCCCTGTGACCATGCACCCTCCTATAACTGGTGTTCCAGCAAATCTATTCCAAGATTAGCCTTTATCTTCTTTTTGGTACTTAATTCATGAGATGCAGTTTGTACAACTCATTTACTTGTAACTGGGAATATATGATTACATTAAATTCCACAGTTCAACAGGCAGAATTCACCTGCCATTAAATGAACATCTCACTGTATACAGCATCCATGCTCAGTTCCACAGGATTAGAATGTGCAAAATGTTTTTCTATTCATTATTCTCATAACGTCAGTGTGACTGACAATCCCACACAAGCCTGTAAATAAAAGTACATGGGGAGAGAACTACCAGTAGCTACCATACATAGTGTTAAGGTCGTCGTTGTCTAAGGGGACATTATTAGACTGTCACCAATGCTAGGGCTAACAGCGGCGGGCCCCGACGGGTGAAAACTGGGAAGGAGAAGCAGGAACACTCACCCCAGCCAGGTAGACTCCCACCCCGGTCTCCAGGACAGCTCAAGCCGCTGTTCTGTTTGGTGAACAGCTCGTTCACGGTTGGTGGTTGTACATTAAGCACGGCGTTTGCACAAAGAAAGGGAGATAGACAGCAGTCAACCAGACTTTGAAGTTCCCCCATCTATCCGCCATCCAGGAGTTCAAAAAGGTTAAACCCCTCCCCATGATTACCTGTGCCCCAATCGGGACACAGGGCGTCATCCCACTCCACTTTACAATCACCACCATGTGTAAGGCCACCGCGCCATTAAAGTGTTATAATTAAAAGTTACTTCCGAGAAAGGAATATCAACCATCCATCTAACACCCTACCACTAGGCGTGCACGTAACAGTCCTCCCCCCCTCAAGAGAAAAGGACAACAAAAATAATCCCATAACACCAATTGTTTTTCGCATTTCCACTCCCCTAAATATAGAGGAGTCCAATAAAATCACGTTTCCACAATCTCGCGGTCCCTCTTAAGCAGCCGACAACAGTGCTTAATATGGCCCGGTTCCTGGCAGTGATAACACACTATGGTGAAGCGAGACGTCCATTCTCTCTCCACCCCAAACCCCTGGGCAATAGCTTGGCTGCCTTCACCTACAGTCTCAGTCACATCCCTGTTCAGCGGGTCCCAAGGCATGGCGTACCGAACCTGTAGGCCCACCATGGATGATGTCATAGGCATCAGCGGCTTGAGCAGCCTCCTGGAGCATAGCAACCTTTTGCTCGATGAGGTATATCTCAACCGCCCTGGGGACACAGTTCTTGGATTGCTCCAGCAGAATCAACTCTTTCAGTTGCTCAAAATCATAAGTTTTGGTGGCCTTCAACCAGCATTTGCACACTACCCAACTTCCTTAACAAATCTAGGTGAGACTCACGCTCCTTCCGTCTCACTGAGCGAAACTGCTGCCGGTGGGCCTCTGGAAGGCAGTCAGAACAGCCTTCTTCAAGGCCTCATACTCCTCATACAGGATCCAAGGCTGCAAAAGCCACTTGTGCCTTACCCTTCAGCACACTCTGCACCAGCAGAGGCCATTTAGCTTTGGGCCACTCACATTTCCAACCACAACCTCAAAAGCCTCAAAGAAAGTATCAAAATCCTCCTCGGAGAACATTGGCGTTAGCGATAGAGCGGAGCGGACATCAAAACGGGGCTCAAAAGGGGCACCCCCCGGTGGCCTTCACTCGTCCCAACTCTAACTGGGCCAACAGCTCGCTAGAGTCCCGCTCCTCCCTTTTCGCACGACGGCCCGTCTCACTCATCCTCAGCCACAACTCCTCCAACTCCAGCGAGCTGTTTAGCCAGAGCGGGTTTCAGGGTACATTTCCGCACCTCTACCTCTTGCTCTGCCGCCAAATGTAACATGTGAACTTTCGTAAGCTGCCGGAGCTCTCGGCGGGAGGGCAATGCCATCCTCCCCCCTAGATCATCTCCCTGCCCATCATTCAACATGACAGTACCGTAAAAAGAAAAGCCGGGAGAAAACTACCTTCAACTGGCAGAGAGACCTGCACCACAAAACAGGCTTCTCCCAAAACAATGCAAACGCGGAACAAACTCCACCTGTACCACCAGGACAGAAATTTGTACCGGGGAAATGAGGAGACCACAAAGCTCCACCGGCACAAGCAAACCAGCCCCAATCAGGACAAAGGGCGTAGCCCCACTCCCCTTTCCAATCACCACCATGTGCAAGGCCCCGCACCACTAAAGTGTTATAATTAAAAGTTACTTTCGAGAAAGGAATATCAACCATCCCTCTAACACCCTGCAACTAGGCGTGCACAATAGGCTTTTCTGCATCCATTTCTGTGGCAGCAGTCAAGGTCTCTTCGTCATCTTAATCATCATCATCATCCTGTGATGAAAAGCATTCTGTTGGGGGTAACTACAAGTTGAATAGGCACCAACTGATATTTACTTTGTATCATGTTTAATATGATTAAAACCAAGGTGAAGTATAGGCTACAATCACAAGCTTATAGGCCTAAGCAAAATATGTCTTACTTGTTCGCAGTATGTTTTTAGATTTAATATAACATTGAACATGCTATTTTAGTCCACAACTTTTTCACATGTAATATTAACGGACATTTAACAAGGGTTAAATGTTCAATGTATGGACTGGCAACTGCATTCAAATGTATGCATCGACTCGGCAGCAATCGTCTCCCACGCCAATTGTCTCTACGCTGCTACAGCCGTGTTGCTTTTTTCAGATTGACCATAAACACGTAATAAAACTTGTATCTGAAGTTTGGTTATATCGCCGTATATCTGAAGTAGGACAATGGTTTTGGTTGCCGGGTGCCATGGTGGATCCTAGTATCGCAGCTCCACTGATGTTGGCTTTTAATAGTTCTCATGCCTTACTTACGTCTGTGTCTGGACCCTTGTCGGCCCCGGGGCAGGAGAAGGTAACAAACTCATGGCAGCGTTTGTGGACCACAAAACAGCACACTGTGAAGAGAGAGGGAGAGAAGAGAAACACACAGAGAGAAACAGAAGAGAAACAGATAGTGAAAGAATAGGTTAGGAATCATGTACAATTTAGTTTCCATGTCTTTTCAACACTGTAACCTGCCATCTATAGTTCCTTGCAGCAGTACAGAGAAACTGTTGAGGATATTTATTTTCTCTCTCTCTCTCTCTCTCTCTCTCTCTCTCTCTCTCTCTCTCTCTCTCTCTCTCTCTCTCGGCTGTTGAGTTGTTTATTTATTTCTCTTTGCTCCTCTTTATTTGTTCTGCCTGTTCTCTCCATCTAACTTTTTGTCTCTTTCTCTTGGTGTCAACCTGTCAGTTCAATTCTTCCTTCCTCCATCCTAATCTTTCCTTCCTCCTTCCTTTTTATCTCTTGCTTCCTCTCCAACACAGAAAGAATGCAGGTCAAGAGAGTGAAGACAATAGGGGTCTAACTGTGAGCAAATCAATGTGCTCAGCCCATTACAAGTTCTCTGTTTAAACAGCTCTCAGTCTCAGCCAGGCAGAAGCAGAGTACAGCCAGACTGGAATCGTACGATCATAATGGCTATAATGGGATTCAGAAAGGACAGAATGATTGATTGGTGCAACAGATATTGCTGGAAGATTCCAGAACTTCTGTGGTCATTTCTTCCCTTCTACTTTGTCGCTCTCTCCCTCATTTCAATTTCATCATGCCATTCATAATCTTGAGATCTACTCGTAATCTAATTCCCTAGGGATGTGTGTGTGTGTCAAAGATGGATGTTCCCAACCTTGTGCACGTGGAGCAGTGAGAGAGCAATTCATTAACTTCCATTCCTAATAAAGAAGAGAGCAGCAAAGTTACCCTCAATTGAGTGATTCCTCTCTGCCCAGGCCCTGTCGAAATTAGTGACTTTCACCCAGATAAACCACTCAGGTGAAAGCACACACGTACAGCGGACACACAGCTAGGCAAGCCTCACCTCTTTGTTGAGTAACATGTTTTTCACAACTTTTTGTGTCACACGCATACACAAATAGGACATTCACATGTACATACAGGACATCACAGTAATATTAGCTGGTAACACAACACAAGCATGTACACACACGGTTTTTCACAAAAACATTTGAAAGCAAGCAAATCATTAAATACATCATATCATAGTTTGAGTTGAATTACTTTGTATAAAGCTTGACTGTACCAAGTGCTTACCAGACAACCCTGGCAGATGCTCATCTGCCTGATATTTGCTATGCAAACGAACATGTGCTTCCATGGCCAAATGTCTGGGGCCTATTACACAGCGTTCAGATAACATTCCCATAAGATACCTGAGGTCCAAATGAAGAATGTAACTGCTTACTCTATTCTAGGATTATTGTAAGTCTATTGTATTAATTGTAGTTGTTACTTGGTTGTATTTGCAGTTACAGAGCTCAGGTCCTGACTGCTGCCAGATTTCTGCTGGGTTGCATGATTACTAAATATGCACAAACTATTAACTATAACATCTGTCGGAATCAACCCCCAACCTCAGCATTGAAGATGTCTAAAGATATCACTCTGTTAATCCATCTCTCCATCCATCTCTCCTTCAATTCCTTGGCTCTACCACACCTTCAAGGCTGTTCCCAGTGCAGTCAGGGAAGCTTGTAAGGCTTGAGATGCTGAGAGGACTGTCCTGACACTGGTCCAGGGTCAGCACTAAGGGCGGAGAGCTGAGATGAGCTGTGGAAGGCTTAGCCCCAACAGCCTTGGACTGTGTGTGTGTGTAATACCCCTAGGATCAGGCTGTTAGACTTACTCTGACTTACTGAAGAAAGCCAGGGGAAACTAGAGAGAGTGTCTCTCAGTGACTCTAATCCCTGTTGAATACTGTCGGCTTGCACAAACGCACACACACGCATATGCACACAAACGTAAGAACTACACCAATGTCCAGACACACACACATAAACATACACACGTAAGAACAAGACACATGCACACACCCCAATGTGTGCAGTGTTATGGGGGAGTTACAGGATGATTCGTGGGCCTTAGAACTGTGAGCCTCTTGGATCCAGTGGTTCAGACAGAGGTTAAATACGAGAACCCAGAGTCCTCATCTTTCTAGAGCCAGTGACATAGAACTGTGGACACACATGCACAGGAAAAGAGAGAGACAGGCACACAAATACTCCCACAGAGAGAGACATAGGGGGGAACACACACAGGGACACACACATACAGGAGAGAGAGAAAGAAACCCACTGGTACACACACACACACACACAGAGACTGGGGCAGGGGAACACCTGATGCATTAACTGACATGAAATGATGTGCAGGGACGCACCTGCAGAAAGAAAGACACATGTAAACACAGATTAGTACTTACAGTGCGTGACCACTACAGCGACGCAATGGGAGCAACGCAATGCCATCCATTCATATTCAATGGAGCCAGAGCCCATCTACGGAGAGCCTGTCGACTCCCTATTAAGCCCCATTAGACCGAATTTGGTTGCAGTTCCACTGGAGGTGATCGCAAGCAAGTGCAATATGAATGGGAGTTAATGGCATGGCTAAATTTGTCTATTTTGCCTGATTGTCGTTGAGAAATCTCAGATTTGGTTGTAGTTTTTGCATGTTCGACATGGATTATAGGTCGAAAGTTGAATGAACGAGAACTTATTTCGTTTCTATTTCTTACAGGGTGAGTCGTTGTTGCCCATAGCACGCTAGCATTCTGCTAATGAATGCTGATTGGTTAATAAAAGACTGACTACGACCACAGATCCCACTTGATGGCATCCGAAGCGGAACCAGAATGTCAAAGCATTAGCAACAACATTAGCAAGCCAAAACTCTTTCTAGCTCTTTCCCGAGAGAAAAAAGGAAGTGACCAGAGCTTGCCTTAAAGCAGTATCTCTGGTCGTACAATGTGTATGACGTCATTGACATTTTAAAAGGCTTTATAAGACAAAAAAGCTACTTTAAAAAATCTAACACCCAACAGTGTGTATTTTTTTTCTTCCCCTTTTGAATACAACATTCAAATTAATATTATTGGGGTGTGCTTGCCTTCGTGAGCACAAACCATTGTTATCTCACATATATATTTATTATTATTATTATTGTTTATTTTCGCGACCCTAAGGCTCAGTCAATATTTGGACTACATAGACAACGTCGATGTCAAAAGGTTCGTCTTGGTCGCGATTGCGTTGGTTCTACTGGGATTTATGTTCCGTTGCACGGTTTAAGTTTTTATTAAGTTTTTGTGGCAAAAGTGAAGCTAACGGTGGCTAACTTGCTAGCCACAGTCACTGACGCTACTGACGTCACTAACGTCACGAAATATCGCGTGACTACCTCTAGCAGAACATTAGTTTAGCAGCTCGTTCTTCTGGGAGATAGCTCGGCTAACTGCTTTACTGCAATTGAGCTGCAGAAACGCCACAAGCAAAGAGGCCAGGGTGATAACTATTTACCCATTTTACTTTGTGATATGAAACACAATTGTGAAGTGTAATGTACAATATAAGCTGATATAAGGAAGTTGTTACATCTACTTTCCGAAACAGTAGACTACCATTTCACTGAAGCATTAGCATCATGACATTAGCGTCTGTTGCTTGGGCAACACATACTACAGCGGTCTATGATGCATCTGTTTTCAATCATTAAAATAAACATTCCTCACAAATACATTTTCGTTGTATGATTTATTTTGACATTAGATTACAAGTAAACGATTTGTTGGTGAAATTAAAATGACCTGTGGTTTCAAACCAGTGTAGCTCACTGCAACGCTGTACTGTAGCCTACAGTAGTCTAGTAGCTAAAAAAAACATCACAGCTGTTTACAGTAGCCTATGTAGGAAGTCAAACAGCGGCACATGTTAGTGACTACTAACCTGAACTCCACTGCCACTGCCTAAACTTCAATCTGTTCATGAAAATAATTCATTTCAGCCTAGACCATACAACGGAAGTAACGTTAAATCGAATTCAACCTACGCAATCGCTACCAAGACAGTCTAGTAGTAGTTGTAGCTTACAATTTACCGGGGCAGCTTCTCCACACAGCAGGGCTATATCGCATTTTGCCTTGTTACTGACAATGATCGCTACCACTGACATTCTTATGAATGAGTGATTTTCCCCTAAATAAATGTCAAGCTTATTTACGTTTTTGGGAGCATATTTTCAGTTAGCAGATGATACTATTTGAACACCGGTCTGCCAAATGTATTCCTTTTGATTCAACTATGAGGTTGCTGATCACTATTCCCTCTTGCAGGGGAAATGAGAAGACAACTATTTCATTCTACTCTTTATTCTTAGTATTTTGAATTGTAAATGAGCAGAAAAAATATGCTTTTAAATCTTTGTAATCTTTATAAATAATAAGTAGGCTATGCATTTTAATATAAAATATACAGAAATGTAATGTAAATACGGACCCCTGCAACCAAAGCAAGCACACCCTACAATTTCCCCAGAAATTGTACCCTCTCTAGTTATATTATATATTAATATATATTATATCCTGCAAAAAGTAGATTTTGAGAGGTATAACTCCATAGACCTCCATTCATTCTGCACTCGCCCGTTAGCGCCCACATATGGAACCCGGAAGTTTCCCGAGAGTCGCAGTTCTCTCCCCTATCAGACATTCTCTGATGGATCCAGGAAAATCGCTTGCGTGGTGCAATGTGCGAAGCGACGCAGTGCGATCCAAGCAATTTGAGTTGAGATATTCACAACTTTATGTAAAAGGAAGGGATTTTCGTGAGCAACAGCCAATCGGATTGTTTTATTGTTTCTTGTAATGTAGCAACCGTTGATCATGGTAAACATTTCTAGCTTTCACAGTTTAAAGATGGAAGACAAATTAATCGTCGGTGTGGCTGCATACACAGTCCTGTTCGATATACAGTACGTACAGAGACGTTAACTAATTGGCATGGCGCAGGGTTGCCGATGTTTCAGTGCTCCTGGTAGGGCTGGGCTATATAGGTAAAAAATTATTGATATTAAATACTAATCGAGAGTGAGGTCATGCTGGGAAATATCAAACTGAGGCTTGAACGTATCAGCAAAGCATCAGTTTGATATTTCCCGGCATGACCGAACGGATGGTCATTGAGATGGTCATTTCTGACACCGTTAATGGAATTATGGAGCTATGTCAGCCCTCTCAGTCTCACAAGGGATAATCAAAACACCTCTGGCACTGGACTCAACTCAATACCTCCCAGTCAACTTCCATCCACTCCAGCCTGCCAACCGCCAGTTTAGAGCTCTCTGTGCAGGGCTAATACTGATCTGGCCACAACAGGAGGAGGAGGGTGATGGAGTGAGACAGACAGGGAGAAAAGGATGCATGTTCTAGTCTGGCAATTGGAATTAGGGTGCAGAAAAATCTGTAAATGTTCTGCTAAAAGACAGAAAGAAAGAACACTGACAACGTCTGTTGGTACAGTCTGCAGAGCTGTTAGACACTATCAGAAGTTGTTAAGTGAGTATGTATTATTTCATTTATGTTTTTGGATGTATGCTGTATGTTCAGTCCATGTATTCCCCTTCATGAAACATGTAGCTGGTAAAAAATGTTTTGTAATAAAACAAGGGGAGGAGGAGATAGAAGAAAAGAAGGGCAGATATGGTGGGTTAGAGAGGAGAAGGGTGCAGTCAAGAAATGAGGCGAGGGGAGGAGAAGTGAGGAGACCTGAGGAGAGAAGTATATTGTTGTGTCTTGTTGTAAAAACAACACATCTTTACAGATAAAAATCCCCTTAGCCATCTGCGGACTGCAAAGCTGGGAACCATTGAGCAGAAGTGGGCCTCTGACCTGGCGAGATTCAATTTCGATATCCAGTACCGGCCAGGAAAGCAGAATGGGAACGCAGATCCTCTCCCTAGAAAGGTCAAGGCCCCTGAAAGAATGTTTGAACCTTCACTTGGGCAAGTAGCAGTAGAGGCCCCTGCGGCCCAGTCGTCATTCGCTGGAAAATGGCTTAGATGCAGCGGGAAGCGAGACTTCCGACGCAAAAATGTCAGGTGTGTCTAAATTTGAGCGAACGGAAAAGGAATCACCTATACCCCTGATGCAACCACGGCAGTCCTGGCCGGGAGGCATACAAACCCATGTCATCTGCCAAGGTCTGCAGTGCAGAGACCAGGGGTAGAGGGTATTTACAGGTATGTACCAAGATATTGAGGCCTATTGCAAACAATGTAGAAGGTGCATTGTTTTAAAAGCACCAGTGCCAAAGGTGGTGACAGAGCTAGGAAGTCTTCTGGCATCCACAACCTTTGAGGTGGTGGCCATGGACTTCACAGTCTTGGAGCCCTCCAGTGATGGTCGCGAAAATGTCCTGATCTTCACTGTCCTGATCTTCACGAAAAATAGATGGGTAGAGCATCTTCCAACGGTAATATCCGCCTATAATACCACAGAACATGCCAGTACAGGGTTTACGCCATATTTTTGTTTATGTTTGGGCAGTCTCCCAAGTTGCCCATTGATATTCTGCTTGGAGTGGAGGACAACAATTTTTTTGTTGTTGACTGGGTCGAAGAGCATCAGAGGCGCCTGCATGCAGCCCATCAGCAGATGGAACAGGCCCGTGGAGGCTCGCAAAAGGTATCATGGCCCTGCAAGCCGTCATTGTGCTTTGTAAGTGGGACAGTTACTATACCGGTGGAACCACAGCTTCAAGGTAAGACACAATATCCAGGATCTATGGATGGCAGTGCCTTTCCGGGTGGTAGGTCACCCAGACACTAGCAAACCAGTTTATACTGTTGTCCCTGTGGATGAATCTCAGGCCCCAAAGAATATTCACAGAATGGAGCTGTGACCGTGTGGCCCAGTGAAATCTGCAAATATGGGCCTAGAGTAAACGTGCTAAGCCGGGCACAGAAGACTTGTCATAAATGTTTTTGTTATTCACCGAATGCAAAACTGCGCGAGTAAATCAGTTAAGTTGTATACTGTTGCATGGGTTGGTTTGTAGCCTGTGCTTTGAAGCCGTGCTGATTGCAGCGAGTGTCGGGAAGGCTGATGGTGTTTTCACATTGGGTTTCTATGTTTTGTGAATGTTTGCCTATAATTACTTTTAAAGGGGCGATTGATTGCAAAACCGATTTTCCCTTGTCATAGTTGAATAACCATCCCGAGGTAGCGTCTATCTCCGATACTAGTTTAGCTGTGCGCTGCTCTGTGCAGGCTACTTATAAGGAATTACAAAGAAGAACGTTTTGAATTATAACAAGGATATTGAAAATGGACCACGGTCGTAAATGCTGTGTTCCAGGCTGTACAGGGAAGGCTAACACTCACAGTCTTTCCAAGGAGCCAAACATTCGACAGATATGGCTGCTGTTGTCTATGAGAAAACCCCGCGAAGTTCGACACTCAATCATTAATTTGCTCTGAACATTTCACCCAAGACAGTTTTGACAACCTTGAACAATTTCAGGCAGGATTTGCTAGGAAGCTGAACCTGGAAAGAGGTGCTGTTCCGACCGTATGCTCATTGCTACCGCAAGCTGTAAGGACAGTATGATGTTGTGCTAACAGTTATTAGCAATGCTAACGTGTCCTGTATATAGTATACGTAGAATGCTAAATAAGTTTCTATACACATCAAATGACTCTAGCTAGACTAGCTGTAGTCGGCATTAGAAGGGAAGCTTCCGAAAAAATAGCCAGAGAAGAAACAGCAGTCTGGCTTATTGCTAACGCCTGTATAGACAATCTATTTGAAAGAACTGGAGAAAGGCAGGTGCTAGATACAGGATACGTTAGCATTGCAAGTAACTGTTACTAGTAACACCTAGACTGTAGTAAGTATGTAAACTAGTTCAGCTTGCTAACGCAAGAGCATAGGTAGAATGTGTGATAATTTAGCCTGGTTTATTGGCAATGGGGCTAACGTTGTTTAATGTTCCTGACTGTGTTTCTTTCAAATAAATAACCTGTGTCATGTAAATCTACAATTAACGATGCATATTTGTCCAGATCTTTGTCAGGGTATTTTTCAGCAAGAAAATTTCTTATTTCAAGTCTCCACCTTCGGTGTTTCAGTGAGTGTTGCTGTTGGCCGTGTTGCGTTTTTGCTCCCCAGCTTCACTTGTTGAAAACCAACTAATCAGCGCGCAGCTTATCTAAATATTAATGAGCATTCCATAAAAAGGAGAAAAGCTAGTGTTTTTTCCCAGGAACATTTCAAAGTATCTATCAGGGGGCATAGAAGAGCACCCGGGCCATTTTCAACCCAACCAATGTTACATACCCTATTCGGACACCTTAACGGTGCGTTCACACTGCAGCGGGGCGGGCAGAACGGGGCGTCGGCTTCCCATTCATTTTCAATGAAACCAGGTGTTGACGCCCGCATAGGGCATTGTGGGAAGGCGAGCGGGGCGTCGCCGCTCGCGTAGGGCGTTGTGGAAAGGCGAGCTGGGCGGCGAAAGTTGGATTTACTCAACTTTATGTAAATGAGGAGCGTGAAAACGCCAGCGATGGCCAATCGGGTTGGTTTCTTGTTTCTTGTAACGTAGCAACTATTGGTCATGGTAAACATTTCTAGGTTTGACAATTTCAAGATGGAAGAGCAACTCATCGTATGTGTGTCTTCATACCCAGTATTGTATGATACATCTTTGCTCGATTGCAGAGACGTAAACAAAAAAAATGATGCCTGGCGCAGGGTTGCTGAGGTTGTCGGCGTCCCTGGTGTGTTGTATTGTGTACTTTAATTCAGTTTCTTCACATTACGTAACTTTCTTCTGTGCTAGCTGCATAGTCTAGCTAGCTCACCCGGCACACGATTGACATTCAACGCTGAAATGCTGGCTGGCAGCCACTCGCTATCCATACAGTGAATGTGTAGTGGCAAGTCATAATCTAGCGATTTATTTGCAGAGATTTCGAGTAATATAATAAAAGGTTACACATGTCAACGTTTATGTCTGATGCATCTTTTTTTCCAGCCGGAACAAGACCCGTTACTGTACATAGAGTGCGGGTGGCATTTAATCTTTCACTCGGCCTAAAAAAAGTGTGGAAAAAGATAACATATTGTGTGCTGTAGATAAGATCGTGTCAGATCCAGAAAGCGTGTCGGATTCTTGCTTAATGTGTGTAAAAGTTGTATTTTGTCTGCACATTTGCCATGACATTATACGAACTACAACAGTGATTTAAAGGTGACATGACATGAAAACTTCATTTTATGAGGTTATTTAACATTAATATGAGTTCCCCTAACCTGGGGATGGCATCAAGTGTGTGTGTGAATACAAACGCTGTAACGCCAGTGTTGTACACTCCTTTGATTTTTGGATAACCGTTCTGCTGTTGGTGTTATGGATCGCGATATCCGCCTTTCTCCACATTGAAATGACTGAGTGTGCACCTCTGCAAACCAGGGTGATCAGATGAGAATGGCTAAATTCGGGGCATTTTACAGTAATGGGGGCAACGAGCCATTGCAATACATCCTGTAAACATTAGCGCATGTTGCCGCCCCTCTCCTCCTCATTAGCATTTAAAGCTACAGACACAGAAACAGCGCGTTCTGAGGAAAGCTGATTGTGGGACTACTTGTAGTGGCTATAATTCTGCAACATGGCTGAATTTCGGGAAAGAGACTTCAGATACAGTATTAGGGGACAACTAAGGCCTATGTAAAAGCATCCAAAAACAGCATGTCATGTCACCTTTAAGAGAACTACAGCTCTGAAGTAATCTGTCTGACACGCCCCCGAGCATGGTGCACTGTGAGAAGGCCGGCGGTGTAGAGCGGTAAAAAAGTCTGCAGTGTGAAATACCCAATAAACCCAGTCATTCGCCCCTTTAAATATTAATTCTGTATTGTTGCTATGCACTGTGTTGTTGCCTTGTCTTATGTTGAATTGTTTGTGTTTTCTAGATATGGTCTATGTCACTGTTTCCATGAGCATTTAAACTACTTTGTTAACACCCTCCATCAGCTGCTACTAATTTTATAATATTTTGTATAATCAAATCTATATAATATGTATTATATTCTCAGTGTGTCTTCAGTAAGGGCAACCTGGATGTACTGGGCATTACATCATTAAGCTAGTGCATCTAATTTCGGAAACAGTAGTCTGCTATCTCACTGAGGCGTTAGCATCATGTCTCGGCTGCCTGACACATGACAGCAGTCTGTGATACATCTGTTTTCAATTGTTAAAATAAACATTCCTCACAAATAAATGTTTAAGGATTTATTATGACATTAAATTAAAGCTAACGTTATGCTAGCAAGATTCAAAGGCAATAACATTTTGTATGGTTGACAAACAGTAAATATAATTTTACAGTATGTTTGACAAGAAGATTTGCTAGCTAACCAGCCATGTCACTGTCCCAAAATCAATATCAAGATTTTCACGAACAAAGTATCGGCCATATAGCCTACTAGTACTAGGCTACTGTACAGTACGGCCGCAGCCTGTGGAGCAAGTTGAATAGCAAATGGATGTGAGATGACCGAATCAAAGTTGACATTTTCTCCAAACAGTAATTATAATTTGACAGTATGTTTAACAACAAGACTAGCCAGCTATCGAGCCATGTCATTGTCCCCAAATAAAATCAAGAAAATAATCGGCCATGTGTAGAGTTGCTGCTACTGTCCCCTTACAAAATAGAAGTATATTAAAGTGTACTATAAGTATACTAAAATATGGATAGTAAATTTTTAGTTCAGTTTTGATATACTTTTAAGAAGTATGCTTAGAAAATAGTTCCTTTTTAATATACTTTTAAGAAGTATACTTAGAAAATAGTTCACTTTTGATATACTTTTAAGTATGCTTTGAAAATAGTTCACTTTTGTAAGAAGTATACTAAGAAAAACTTTCACTTTTGTAAGAAGTATACTAAGAAAATCTTTCACTTTTGATGTACTTTTAAGTATGCTTTGAAAATAGTTCACTTTTGATATACTTTTAAGAAGTATGCTTAGAAACAGAAAATGGTATACATTTCTTCTGGAGTAGGATGTATGTTTTCTATTATTATACAGCAAAAACAGTCAAAATAATTTTAAAGTACATTTTTTAGATCCATCTCATTCTAATTATTCATGTCTATGAAAATCTATTATGCATTGCACATTGAATCTTTTTTTGTTACTGAAGCTGTAACCTTAATTACTGTTAAAACATTCTGAAGCCCTATACTCATACTAATAATTATCAATTGGAGTATTTATGAAAAAAAAAAAAAAAAGCTACTTGAGAATTTGAAGGTTATACTGTCAAACTGACTGAAGAACGAAATAACGACGTCAAATAATGAAGATAGTGTGGCTCATTGGCTAGTCAATTCCCATGATGCAAAGCGGTAAATAGTGTTAATTTGCTGATAAGTTTGCCGTTCGAAATACAAATGTAACTTCATGAATTTCGTTTTTTAAATGTGTCTGCTTAGAATGTAGTGTTTTGTTGCGTGGTAATTGTCATTGTTGTGCTGGTTTACCATTGTAACCATGAGTTAAATGACTGTTACGTTTAATGAGAAGAGCTGGATTCGTAAAGCATAGATGCCTGTGCAATTAGTAGCTTCTTTCAGAATCTGCAGTGTAACGTTGTGAGGGCCCCGTTCTCGCCATGTGATGCAAGATCTGAGGTGTCTGAGGGGCACGTAAACATTTTAATTTATTAGTAATTCATAGTAAAATTAAGTTTACTTCTTGAGGTACTTATATTAATTGAAAGTGCACTTGAAAGTATATAGCAAAGTATACTTTGAGGCTCTATACTTTGAAGTATTTTAGGAAGTATACTTGATGAACTGAAAGTGCACTACACAGGCTACTTTACAGTATTCAAAAGTGAACCTTGCAATACACTATAAGTGTACTTTAAAGTTTACTAAATGACCTAAAAAGTGGTCCAATTCAGTTTACTTAGTACAAAAAAGTATTTAAAAAATTACACTGCTAGTATACTTTAAGTAACACGATAATAGTATACTTTTTATACTAAGTACACTTACAGAATCGATCTGGCAACCTTCTGATTACCAGCCCGACTCCCTCACCGCTCAGCCATCTGACTCCCTGTGACCCACATTGTATTTTTTCGTTTAGGTCTTCTCATTCCCTTTCGCGTAGCCAATGTTTTAGTAAGACATGAGTGATATTCGCTCATAAGTCATCATACTGACTGGTTTTGTTATTTTCACTTTAAATGTAAACACTTACAGTTTAGTGCAGTGTAATTGTTTACCGTGATAATTAAATGCTAGTATGATTATAAATGACCAAATCATACAAACTGTCATGATACATTATTTTTATGCAGGAATTTCTTTTGAAATAGTATCTGCTGGTGCACATGTCATGCACTAACCTACATGAGAATATGATGTGTCCGTGGACGTATAGCCCCCCCCCCCCCCCCCCCCGTTGAAAACAACGAATGAATCGTAAAAAGATTTGGTCATTTTACTAAACAATATTCAAAGAACCGAATCATTCAAATGATCCGAACTTCCCATCACTATCGTGTTGGCCGCAGCCCGTCTGAAGTAGATTGACTAGCGAGGTGAATAGCGAATGGGATGTGAGATGAGCGGTTACGTGACACTGACACAGTATATTCTGTTTTTTTTTTTTTTTTTTCAAATAGGTTAAAATAAATAATAAATACCCCTCCTTGAGTCACCACCTTACCGCGGTGGAGGGGTTTGCGTGTCCTAGTGATCCTGGACGCTATGTTGTCGGGGCTTTATGCCCCTGGTAGGGTCACCCAAGGCAAACAGGTTCCAGGTGAAAGACCAGACAAAGCGTGGCTCAAAAAAAAACAACCATGAAGAAAAACATAAATGGTTCTCAGTTGCCCCTGCCCGGAAGCGGGTCACCGGGGCCCCCCCCCCTGGAGCCAGGCCCGCGGGTGGGGCTCGTTGGCGAGCACCTGGTGTCCGGGCCTTTTCCCATGGGGCCCGGTCGGGCACAGCCCGAAGAGACAACGTGGGACCCTCTTCCAGTGGGCTCACCATCCGCAGGAGGGGTCATGGGGGTCGGGTGCAGTGTGAGACAGGCGGCGGCCGAAGGCGGGGGCCTTGGCGGTCCGATCCTCGGCTGCAGAAGCTAGCTTTAGGGACGTGGAATGTCACTTCGCTGGCGGGAAAGGAGCCTGAACTGGTGCGCGAGGTAGAGAGTTTCCGGCTAGATATAGTCGGCCTCGCCTCGACGCACAGCATAGGCTCCTTGAGAGGGGCTGGACTCTCTTCCACTCTGGAGTTGCCCTTGGTGAGAGGCGTCGAGCTGGGGTGGGAATACTTGTTTCCCCTCGGTTCGGCGCCTGTACATTGGGGTTCACCCCGGTGGACGAGAGGGTAGCCTCCCTCCGCCTTCGGGTGGGGGGACGGGTCCTCACTGTCGTTTGTGCTTATGCACCAAACGGCAGCTCAGAGTACCCACCCTTTTTGGAGTCTCTGGGGGGGTGCTGGAAAGCGCTCCTCCCGGGGATTCCCTCGTCCTGTTGAAGCTGCTGACCGGAGCTGCGGCCGCAAGGCGGTCGGTGCATGTTGCGGCGGTAACCCTCGGACCCGGTGGTGGACTCCGGAGGTGAGGGATTCCGTCAAGCTGAAGAAGGAGGCCTATCGGACTTTATTGGCTGGTAGGACTCCTGAGGCAGCTGATGTGTACCGGCAGGCCAAGCGGTATGCGGCTTTGGCGGTCGCGGAGGCAAAAACCCGGGCATGGGAGGAGTTCGGCGAGGCCATGGAGAATGACTTCCGAACGGCTTCAAAAAGGTTCTGGACCACCATCCGGCGGCTCAGGAGGGGGAAGCAGTGCTCTGTCAACACTGTATACGGTGCGGATGGTGCGCTGCTGACCTCGACAGGGGACGTCCTGGATCGGTGGAAGGAATACTTCGAAGACCTCCTTAATTCCAGAAACACGCTTTCCGACGTGGAGGCAGAGTCTGGGGACATCGGGTGGGGCCCTTCTATCTCTGGGGCTGAGGTCGCCGAGGTGGTTAAAAAGCTCCGCTGTGGCAGGGCCCCTGGGGTGGATGAGGTCCGCCCGGAGTTCCTTAAGGCTCTGGATGTTGTAGGGCTGTCTTGGCTGACACGACTCTGCAACATCGCGTGGACATCGGGGACAGTGCCTCTGGACTGGCAGACCGGGGTGGTGGTTCCCCTCTTTAAAAAGGGGGACCGGAGGGTGTGCTCCAACTTTAGGGGGATCACACTCCTCAGCCTTCCTGGGAAAGTCTATTCAGGGGTCCTGGAGAGGAGGGTCCGTCGGATTGTCGAACCTCGGATTCAGGAGGAGCAATGTGGTTTTCGTCCTGGCCGTGGAACAGTGGACCAGCTCTATACCCTCCGCAGAGTCCTGGAGGGTACATGGGAGCTCGCCCAACCAGTCTACACATGTTTTGTGGATTTGGAAAAGGCGTTCGACAGTGTCCCTCGGGGGCTCATGTGGGGGGTGCTCCGAGAGTATGGGGTACCGGATTCCCTGATCAGGGCTGTCCGGTCCCTGTACGACCGGTGCCAGAGTTTGGTCTGCATTGCCGGTAGTAAGTCGAACTTGTTTCCGGTGAGGGTTGGACTCCGCCAGGGCTGCCCTATGTCACCGATTCTGTTCATTACCTATATGGACAGAATTTCTAGGCGTAGCCAGGGTCTTGAGGGGGTCCGGTTTGGTGACCTCAGGATCGGGTCGCTGCTTTTTGCAGATGATGTGGTCCTGTTGGCTTCATCGGGCCGTGACCTTCAGCTCTCACTGGAGCGGTTCGCAACCGAATGTGAAGCGGCTGGGATGCGAATCAGCACCTCCAAATCTGAGGCCATGGTAATCGACCGGAAAAGGGTGGAGTGCCATCTCCGGGTCGGGGAGGAGATCCTGAACCAAGCGGAGGAGTTCAAGTATCTCGGGGTCTTGTTCACGAGTGAGGGAAGAATGGAGCGCGAGGTCGACAGGCGGATCGGTGCGGCGTCCGCAGTGATGCGGGCTCTGCATCGGTCCGTCGTGGTGAAGAAGGAGATGAGTCGAAAGGCGAAGCTCTCTATTTACCAGTCGATCTACGTTCCTACCCTCACCTATGGTCACGAACTATGGGTAGTGACCGAAAGAACGAGATCGCAAATACAAGCGGCCGAAATGAGCTTTCTCCGCAGGGTGTCCGGGCTCTCCCTTAGAGATAGGGTGAGAAGCTCGTCATCCGGGAGGGGCTCAGAGTAGAACCACTGCTCCTCCGTGGCGAGAGGAGCCAGCTGAAGTGGCTCGGGCATCTGATTAGGATGCCTCCTGGACGCCTCCCTGGTGAGGTGTTCCGGGCACGTCCCACTGGGAAGAGGCCCCGGGGAAGACCCAGGACACGCTGGAGGGACTATGTCTCTCGGCTGGCCTGGGAAAGCCTCGGGGTCCCCCAGGAAGAGCTGGTGGAAGTGGCCGGGGAGAGGGAAGTCTGGGCCTCCCTGCTTAGGTCGCTGCCCCCACGACCCGATCCCCGGACAACCGGCAGATGATGGATGGATGGATGGGTGATACTATGTTGTGATATAGCCTAATGTTTTGTACAATAGTATCTGAGTTGGTAGACAGTCACTATCAGAGCATGTGGAAGGAATTTAGACACAAATAACGACTCTTTTATAAAGTTAACAATTTCTTAGTAGTTGTTGATGTTTTCAGTATCGTCTGGATAGTAAACTCAGCTGACTCCTCGATATCACTGATTTTGAAGATGACGTCAGAAGAGGGAAATAATAATCTGTATCAGATCACAGACCGGCGATGAGGTCAATTAGCGGCTGGCATGACTACCCATTAGCCAATCAGAGCGCTCGTACTGTGGTTGCCATATAGTAATTAGTGATATTGTGGCATGTTGAGGCGTCATGGATTATTGACATGTTCTTCTGGAGCAAAGACGAAGATAGACATTACTTATTTAATAACCACAATATTGTTATGGTCGTAATATTGTTATAACTTTGGCAGTTAACACCACAATGATGGCATTAACAATAACTGTAAGCTAGTAATAGTAAGCAACACTCACCATCATTGTAATAGTAACATAGGTATAGGCTTATTTAACTTGACTTATTTAACTTAACTGCCGAGCTAGAACAACGACGGAGCTAGATATTCAAGTTTTCAGTTTCTTTGATCTGACACAATAGGCCAACTTAAGCAGTCATACAAAAAAAAAAAACATGAAGCAAAAAGAACAACGTATATTTGGTGAGTCTGAGTCATATGTGGAACGTATGTTCCATCTAAAATGGGCATATTTCTAAAAACTGTGAAATGAATAGCCTATTACAGTACTAATAGCATAGATTTTTGTAAGGTTCACATGATGTATCTGCTTCTTGATCTGATTTGTACCACATTCTGACAGTTTTCTAACCCCACTGCAATGCCTCAGAGAATGTCTAATATAGATAGAACTGCCACTCTCGGGAAACTTCCGGGTTCTGAACTGGTTGAAGTTCCATGTGAGGGCGCTAACGAGCGAGTGCAGAATGAATGGAGGTCTATGGAGCGGTATCCCTCAAAATACACTTTTCTCAGGATATCATTTTTTGTCTAGTGATTTGAATTATGAATTCGAAAGGGGAGGCAAAAAAAATACACACTGCTGGCTGTTGGATTGTTTCAAAGTCGCCTTTCTGTTCTAAAAAGCTTTTGAAAATGTCATTGACGTCATACACATCGTACGACCAGAGCTACTGCTTGACGGCAAGCTCTGGTCACTTACTTTTTTGTCTCAGGGCATCGACAACACAGCTGACAGGTTAGGCTCTCCCTGTCAATACACATGCTAGAAAGAGTTTTGGCTTGCTAATGTTGTTGCTAATGTTGCTAATGCTCTGACATTCTGATTCCGCTTCGGATGCCATCAAGCGGGAGCTCTGGTCGTATCAATCCTTCACTAACCAATCAGCATTCATTAGCAGAATGCTAGCGTGTTATGGGCAACAACGACTCACCATGTAAGAAATAAAAAGGACATAAGTACTCGTTCATTCAACTTTCGACCTATAATCCATGTTGAACATGCACAAACTACAATCAAATCTGAGATTTTTCAACGACAATCAGGCGAAAGAGACAAATTTAGCCGTTTAGCTCCATAGACTCCCATTCAACATGCACTCGCTTGCAATCACCCCAAGTGGAACTCTGGTGGAACTACAGCCAAATTCGGTACAATGGGGCTTAATAGGGAGTGGCATGGTTCTCCTTAAACAGGCTTTGAATGCCTTAAGGCTTAGCTCACACGCTCGCGACTGGTTGTCTGAAAGTATGACGTGTACAGCTAGTTGCAAGCGTGCACGCGTGCTTGCTTGCGTTGGTTACAGGTGGGTCCGTTTTCCCTTCTCGTGATATTTTCAAGCATTTAGCCTACTCATATTGCATAATTCATTAAGATCACCCTTTGAAACAAGCGAACCCCCTGTGAAACAAGCTAACGCTACTGTAACAACATTGTCACTTGCAGTATTTCAGATGGAATTGCGATTCAAACAGTATCGTCTGCTAACTGAAAACAAGCCCCCCAAAACGTAAATACGTTTGATACTAATTTAGGGGGACATGGCTAGCTAATTCAAAAGCAGTTTGCTAGAGGCAAGCTAGGTGCTGTTGCTAGCCACACTTCACTTATTGTTTGAAAGCGCCGGAAATTAGAATGTTTCTTTTGACATAACAAAGTTTAGCCATAGCTGTGGCATTGAAGACAGTAGCCTACTACTCGACACACCAGTGGGCGACATTAGTCTGACTCTGAGGCTAACGTCAAAACAAGATGCGGTCTCACTCAAATTCCAAATTTTACACAAATCACAAAAATAAACGGACCCGCTGGCTGTCTTCGCAATCGCCATATCTTTAAAACACTGCTGTCCCTTTTGATGTAGAATTGACCCTGGTACTAAATTAAGAAAATACTCATCAGACGCAGGTTGACAGCAGTAACCTCATGTGATTTACCTCCTAAACTGTGCAACGGAACGTAAATCCCAATAGATGCAACGCAATTGTGACCAAGACAAACATTTTTATACCGCCGTTGTCTATGTAGTCCATATATTGACTGATCCTTTGGGGTGGGAAAAAAATAATAATAAGAAGATATATGTGAGAGAACAAAGGTTGTGCCCTTGCCGAAGGCAAAGCACACCCATTTAATACGCCTCATAATGGCGTACCATCAATATGACACTACGGCTCAAGAATCCATACAGAATCACTCTTACACATTACATCACCTTAATATAGCTAGTCGAGCAACACTTAATTTCCGGAGCATTTAAAATCAATAGGCTCGCATTCACAATTAAAAGTAGGAAACTAAGATCGATAAAGGCAATTTTAAGAGATGAGTCAACAAAGTTTGTCCACCTAAGTCCACTAAAAGTACGCTATGTGAGCTTAAACAAGTTTGTCCAAAAACCCGCGCATTGTCGCCGTTGCATGTCACCAACGAGACGATACCGAAACAAACTATTAATTGAAAATGAATCAAAGTAAAATAAAAGTAAACTGATTATTTGCATTTGTTTTTGAGAATATGCAACAGCAAAACAATTGAACATGTTGGCGCAGCTGACTGTGCCACGTTATTTACATTTTAAATTGCAAATGATCCGAATTTATCAGAATCTCTCGCCAACGGATTGCACTCTTTCAGGCTCTCACGAGTGCTTATCCAATCACAAGACACGTACATGTCAAGTTCAACGTAAGGCCTTCTAGCTGTCCTTGGTGTCGCAGACTCGAGATCTGATTGGAATCGTAATTGTCCATCTCCGTTCACTTACAGCGCACGGGAGCCTGCTCTGTTGATTCTGAAGGCCTCAGGCAGATTTCATAGAACCTGACAACACAAGCAAGCTGAATTATGATTGGATAAAAACTCTACTTTAATATACAACACTGTCAGCAGCTCAACCAAGTGGATATAATGACATGAAGAGAACAGACTACGGAGAATGTTTTTGTTATGTATGTCAGTGTTGTTATTGAATTACATTAAGATGGGGGGGAAATTATGAAGAAAAAATATATAACCACAATTTTTTAAAATAATTTTATCAACATATTTTTTGGAGTAGGCTATGTTTAGGTCAGCAGAGAAGGCCTTGTAGGGCCTGACGGCCCGCCACTGCCATTGTAGGTTGGGAAGGGAAAGAGGGAGAGTACAGCTTGCTGTGAGGCTGGGGAGCGATATTGTATTTTGTCTCTTCCACCTTGTTTAAGTCTTAATTTTGCACCATTACTCTTGCAACCGCGTCCTTTCCTGCTGCACCACATGGACTATAATGTAGACAGTTGCTAGGCTGATGTATATTTTCCATCATATAAGGTCAGAGTTCAAAGCTAGCCTTAAAGTCACTTTTACTTTTCAAGATTAAGGCAGAATCCCAAAACTCTGTCTTACCCCTACCCCTTACGGTGCGTTCACACTGCAGCGACGCGAATCACTTGCCATCGCTCGCCTTCCCACAGTGCAACACACTCGGGGGCGTGTCAACAGAATAATGCAGAGTTGTAGTTCTCTAAAGTCACGGCAAAGTGTGCAGACAAAATACAACTTTTACACACATTAGGCAAAAATCCGATATGCTTTCTAGCTCTGACATGATCTTATCTACTGCACAAAATATGTTATTTTTTCCGCACTTTGTTTTAGGCCGAGTGATTAAATGCACTATGTAACCGGTATAGTGCCGGCTAGTTGTCTATGGTCCATGTTGTATAATGTTGTATTTATAGTGTTTACTCTAATTTGTATTATTAATGTAGGCTATTGTAATAAGTACAAATTCTGCAAGCTAGCTAGGACTTATACAATGTTTCCAGTAACATTGTAAATAATTGTAGGCTATGCATAGGCCTAGGTGGATTTTGATAGATAACCACAACCTGTATTCAGAACAAACAAATTAAATTCCCTCCCGCTCTTTATATATTTTTGGAGGAAATACGTTGGTATAAATACAGGTGCTCTCCATCAATATTCTATCATTCATCATGAATAACGTCCAGAGGATTTCTCTCATTGCCCTGCTCTACTGCCGGAGAAGACCCCGCCGACGCATCTGGGTTCATCCCATTCGCCTTTTGCGGGTAACCAACGGAGCTTATCACCGGCTGGTTCAGGAGCTGCGACTGGACGGCGACTTGTTCCAGCGGTACTTCAGGCTAAACCGGGCCGAGTTCGATGACCTGCTGACCAGAGTGGGACCCCGGATAGAGAGGCTAAACACCTCTTTCCGCGAGGCGATCAGCCCAGCTGAACGCCTCGCTATTTGTCTACGGTAAGCTTTAATAGCCTTTATAGTAAACAGTTAATATTTCAGTGTTGTCAGACTAAAATATTGTGTAGTTATTTTCTATGCATTAAATTGTATGTATGGTATTTCTTTGTAGATACCTTGCCACGGGGGATTCGTTCATGACGATCAGCTTCAGCTATCGTGTGGGCGCAAGCACTGTGACAGGTGTTGTTGGGGCTGTGTCTCAGGCCATTTGGGACTGCCTGGTGGAGGAGTACATGCCTGTGCCGACCAATCAGGACTGGAGGGACATTGCTGCAGGTTTCCTTCAGAGGTGGAACTTCCCAAACTGCCTGGGCTCCATTGATGGCAAGCATGTAGTCATCCAGGCCCCTCACAGCTCAGGGTCACTGTTTCACAATTACAAGGGGACATTCTCCATCGTCCTCCTTGCGGTTGTAGACGCCGACTGCATGTTCCGGGTCATCGATGTCGGTGGCTATGGACGGAACAGTGACGGTGGGACCCTGGCGGCCTCGGCGTTTGGTGAGGCCCTGAAAGATGGAACCCTGGACCTCCCAGAGAACTGCATCATCCCTGGAGCAGAGCCACGCGGACCACTGCCACACGTCTTCGTGGGTGATGAGGCCTTTCCTCTGCGGAGCAACCTCATGCGCCCCTTCCCTGGGACAAACCTCGTCAGGGAGAAGAGGATGTTCAATTACCGCCTCAGCCATGCCAGGTTGACAGTCGAGTGTGCGTTTGGTATTCTCTCCAGCCAGTGGAGAATGTATCGGCGTGTCATTGGTGTCAACCCGGCAAAAGCGGAGGCGTGTGTGAAGGCCACCTGCATCCTCCACAACTTCATCCGGAGGTCCAGGAGAGGGGCCAATGGATCTGTAGAAGCCAGTCCTGACCAGGAGTCAGCAGGTCTCCAGGAGGCTCCACGACTGGGCAGCAACAATGCTGCACGTGCAGCAATTCACATGAGGGATGCATTCACTGCATATTTCAATGCAGAAGGTGCAGTGTCCTGGCAGCAATCAGTTGTGTAGCCAATGTCATCAAGAAACAAAGGCTCTTTTAAGAGCCACCCACATTAATCAGCAAAAGGCAAACAGTTCCAGAATGTTCTTTTCATAAAATATGAGCTTAAATCATTCTGCGATGTTGTTTTTCTTATCATTATTAATTTTCACTACCAACCATTCATTGTAAATAATAGTATCTTAATACCTAACAGCCCAATTCAATAAAAGGAACACAAAGTTTTGTCAGTGACAATTTTTGTTTTATTACACATCACTGTGTGGCTTGCATCTCTGCCTCAAAAAACAAGCGGTGAATATTAAATTTCAATTCTGACCGCTTAGCTGGTCAGAATTGACCAGTCTTTTCAGGGCAGGGAGAAGGCTTTTAAAAAACAGCTCATCCTCGTCCTCTGCTTGAGGTGGTGGAAGAGGAGCTGCGGCAGGTGTCTGTGCCATCTCCAAAGCACCAAGCATCCTCTCCTCAAATGCCGACAGCCTCTCTTTACGCACCCTCTTTCGGCCAGAGGATGCTGGGGGCTGGCTGGTGGTTGCTGCTGCTCTGGCCTCACTGGCAGGGGTTCCTTGCTCGCCTGGCTCGCTGTCTGGCTGTGTGGCTGTCTGCCCTATTTCATCCTCACTGACCTGGCTGACTGAGGATGTGGTAGCAGGCCTCTGGATGTTGCTGCTGGAGTCCCTGTACTCCATAAATGGAGCCAGGAACCCCATGACAGCAGCATCCTTCCAGGGTTTGTGACTGGTCAGGCCTGCGCCACTCCTGCCCAACTCTTTCTCCTTGTTCCTTTCCCTCTTGTAGCTGTCTCTTAAATGTTACAATTTTTTTTTGCAATCCTCAGCTAGAAAGACATTATTTGAAAATTGTTTAATAGACATACACGTTGACATGTATAAACACGTTTTATTATATAACTCGAAGTGTCTGCTAGGGAGTCCCAGCCTGGCTAATTAGCTAGCTCTAGTTACCACAGAACGAAGTTACGTAATGTGAATAAACTGAATTTAAAAGTACAAAATACCCACCAGTAGCACCGACAATTTCGGCAACCTTGCGCCATGCATCATTTTTTATATTAACGTCTCTGTACGTATACAGAGACGTGTCATACAGTACTGGGTACCCAGCCACACAAACAATCAGTTTCTCCTCCATCTTGAAACCTAGAAAGCTAGAAATGTTCACCGTGGTTGCTATGTTACGAGAAACAAGCAAACACTCCAATTGGCCATCGCTAGCGAAAATCGCTCCTCATTTGCATAAAGTTGATAAAATCTCAACTCTGTCGCGTCGCTACCCACAAGGCACCACGCAAGTGATTCGCCTGGCTCCATTGAAAATGAATGGGAAACATGTTGTCGCTCGCATCGCGTTGCTGCAGTGTGAATGCACCGTTACCCCTACCCCTTAGTTTACCCCTAGCCATTGTCCCTCGAAACTGAGGGGTAAGGGCTACATAGCCCTATGAAATGAGACACCACTTGGTTACGTATATCGATGTCTCCAAAGCAAGTACTGTTATGCACTGATATCAAACAAAATTTGCTGCTAATGGAGTTTAGTTAAGCCCAACCAGATTTCATTCACTATCAAGATAGAATGCCATAAGATGCTTCACCCATCCTCCAGGGTAGACCGTCCCACAGAACTTTCAGCACCTCAAAACCTTACTTAACTAGTCACTGGCTGTCCATTATTAATGAACAAAGGAGCTTTAAAGTGTTACCACTATTAAAACAAATTTATCCTAAAATTGCCACAACAACCCTCGTTATGATAACCGCCACCCACACACACAAACACTCCCACCCCTAAAGACGCAAGGTTCTCTTTCATGCATTTTTTCCCATGATGGCAGGGCATCAAATAGCTGACGACATCAAACTCAAACACATGGTGTGAGCTTACACACACACATACCTGGAAATCGGGACTCCTTTTTTTACCCCCATAAAGTAGGACAGTATTCACAAAGGATTTTTTCCCCTCCACCCCTTCCTTCTCTTATCCTCTCTTTGTCTCCAATCTCTTCCTATCCTCTCATCTCTCTTCTCCCTCTCTCCTTGCCTCTCCTCCTCTTGTCCTCTCCTCTTCTACAATTATCTTCTGATCTTCTCTCTTTTTATTCCTCTTCTTTGTCTCTTCTTTCCAGTCACATTTCTAAGTAGCTTAATTCCATGCTCATTCTCCTTTTCATTACTACACAAAGCAGGAAAAACAGCTTTGCTAGTGGAAGGTCACTGCACTATTAGACTGTGGGGTGAAATAGAGGTTTTCAGCCTTGGCTGGCTTTCTGAACTTTTTTTTTAAAACTCTTGGCTTCCCCAAGGCTAGGTTATTTTTACTGGTTATATCGCAACACACACACACACCTCTAGTGTTGTAATAAAACAGCTACATAATGTATTTGACCCAAATGTCCGGGCACATTTCTATCAAACATGCAACTTTTTGTAAACTGGATAAGGACACTCCAGCATGATTACTAAGTCACATGAATCTGAAGCTATCTGAAAAATGTCTGTATTACAATCTTCTGCCAGGCAAGCAACGGGCATCACTCAGGGTCGGACTGGCCATCGGGAGACTCGGGAGATTTCCCGAACGGCCGGTCAAACAAACGGCCGCTACGTTCACGGCACTATTCAAGAAAAAAAAAATCCTAATAGTTAACGCTCACTTGCGGACTGCCTTAAAACCAAGCAACTTTTTCCCCCGTGTAAACTTGAACGGTGCACTTGTCCGTCCAATTTACAGATTACGATTATTCAAAAATCAATTGTTTTCCGGGTACAGCCAATTCGTTGTGAGCTATTTTAGCTAACATTGTTGGTTCTTTAGCAAAGAGATGGAAAGGAAAAGAGAAAGAGAAAAAGGTGGCACTGAAAAAGTTAGAGATAAAAAACACAACGGGCACTGCAAGCAAATGCTGCACAATGTAGAAGTATAGAATAAATGTTTAGACCGTCAAAAGACAGAGGAGGAGAGTTTGCAGCCTGACGATGGGGCTGTACAAGAGACGCCAGGTGCAAGCAGCTGTGAGCAGCTGTATTTTCGACATTTATAAAATTCAAATATCAATCCAAACCGTATTGTTTTAATTTATCTGAAAACATTATACATTTGGTAGTACTGTTAGCCAATATATAGGCTATACATTGTAAATTAAGTAAAAGAAATGGCCAGGAGAAAAAGGCACTCATCTAAATATGCACAACATGTTTTTTTACTTTAATTAATAAATGTGCGATGTGGCTCAAATGCAACTGTTTTGATTTTCTGTTTTGTGTAAAAAAGCAGCCACAGGTGACACAGGGCAAGAGATGGAGGCTGCTGTGGTGACAGGGTCCAGTGGAGAGACTCAGGTGCAGCACTGCAACTGTACATAAGAGTCTGTTAACAGACATGGTTATTATATGGAAATTAGTTTGTTGAATTGACTGTCATTATTGAATATAGTTAACTGATTATTGTTCTTTTGCAAACATCAAATAGCAGATGCAGAAACAGAGACAAGTATGGAAAAAGAAAGTGAGGGAGAAAGTGAAAGGGGGGGGGGGTGGTTTGTATTTCCCCGGGCTGTTTTTCGATCCCAGTCTGACCATGGGCATCACCCATGAGGTCTGATACAGTAGAGCCGGGGTTCCACTCGGGTCACTGTCCATCCATCTTCCGATTGTTTCCTGAGAGACTGTGGGCCATCTGCAGCCAGGGCTGGGACTAGTCTGTCACTCATCCTGTGGTTAGAGGTCAAGGGTCACGTCCTACCATATTGAGAGGAGATTGAGATGGAAGCTGACGTTCGACATTGAATGAGAAATACAATTTTTATATGATTGCAATTGCTCTTTTTTTAATACCTCTTTAATACCTTTCTTTTTTTGATGAATATGGACTTTTCGCTTCTCCATATCCATCTCAACGATTGTAAGGCCCAATCCCAATACTCTTAGCCTGGGTGCCAGCCAAACTTATCCCCGCCCACAAAATAATTTGGTCGGGAAGTTGGGTCTGGGGTAGCTTGGTTGGGGAAAAACTATATCCGAACAAGAGCTGTTCAGACCAATCAAATTGTCAGGGCGGGCTTTATACGATGATGGACAGATGATCAACAGTAACGTAATTAACCACTAGGGATGGGCGTGGTTAATCGAATATCCGGATATCCTAAAGTAAGTTAGTATTCGAATACTTTTTTCGAATACTTATGAGCGTAGTTTAATTTAAAAAAACATTTTATTGAAAACCGTCGCGTAGTGAATTCTAATAGTTGTGACGTTAGAAAATGATGAAAACCATCAAAAAAGGTAGGCTACGACTGTGTTCTGCTGCGAGTCTCCTTTCATTTCATTTGGCGCTACAAGAAGCATAGTGTCCTGGCTAAGCAGTACCTCGCAGCAACCTCAGGTCCTGCAGTCTTTTCTACGCCGGCCTGCTCGTAAATCGACTCTGTATTCGCCTCTCCCCTGAGCATGTTTACATGCTAATTCTCCTGAATAAAAATGCATATGGCTAATGCAGTTGTGGCTTATTTATTTTCTTACCAGCAGCCATGTAGAGCTAGCGTAATCGGCTGTTTATGTTTGCATTGTGTGGTGGCGCACCGTATCCTATAGGATTCCGGTTCTAAGTTAATATCCAAGTTAATATGCAATAGTTCTCCGTGTGTCTTTCGTTTTTATCGAGAATAGCCTACCCAATGTGTTTAATTCAGTCCAATGTAGCCAACTTTTTATTTCACATAATAATAGGCTAATCGCTTCTTCGCCAAATTAAGAGCCTTCGTCTGAAGACGCAGCGTTTTTTCAAGTTCATTGTCTTTTCGTCATGTTAATAAATTGATCTTTCATTTGTTTTCTTTATTCAACCCTTATTTAATCTAATAGTTTAACAGTCCCAATTATTGCCAGAATGTGTGGTGGTTCATGTGTTTACTGTATGCTTCGCGTCACGACAGGCTAATTACATAACGGAACCACATTAACAAAATAGATTATCGGGATATTCGAAAATAATTTCGGATACTATTCGAATAGTGAAATCAGTTAAAATCTCCATCCCTATTAACCACGTCACCAAAGAACGATTGGGTTGAATTTGTTTTCAACAAACATATTACATTGCTCTGATTGGTTGTAGATCTATCCAATAGAACAAAGAAGCATTTGTTTTCCAGGTTCAGTAAAAACACGCCCCATACTCACAGTCAAACAAACCGTTATCAGACTCATATTCTGACCAGAATTATGAGTATGACAACGTCAAGCTGCAATACTCTGTCTTACCCATACCCCTTGTCCCTACTACTTTTTGCGCGTTCATGTGAGAATAAGTTGTGTCCCAATACGCTTTTTGATCGAGGGGTATACACCCCTTAAAACCAAGTGTTTTCGGGAGCTTACTTGAAACCTAGGGGTATGTGAATACTGCACAACCTGCAACAATGGCGGCTTGATCAGGGGCATTGTTAGACCATTTTTACTGGGGCACGTGCCCCAGTATAAATCTGCTGTGGCCCAGTAAAATTTCAAGTTTGGGTTTTAACAATTTACCTTATTAGTCAGTACATTCATTTAGATTGCTAATCCCGGAAACAAATTACGCAGTATCGCTTGTATCAATGCATGTAAAATCAAAGCAGTTTCGCCAATGCCAGCCAAATTCAATGTCAGCGTGCACTTCTGAGGTTGCCAAATAGCCACTGCAGCACGCACACAGAAGTCCAGGTGTCAGTCTCAGCACACAAGTCAGAATTGAGGTAGGCTAAGAAAACATAACAAAACTAAAGAAAGTTAGTTAATGATAGGCCCAGTATACTAACACAGTATTTGTGCTCAAATGAATGCAGAAAAAAATGTGCATGCTCGCATTAACTATTGATGTCCCTGCCAAAGCTGATATCAAACTTGTGTCCCTGAACTATTGTATAGTGGGTTAAGCAATGGGAGTTTCTATAGCTGAGTAGTGCATTGTGCGCAGCAAGCTTGGAAGAAAAAAAAGGATATGAATAGGGGCCTGTGCCCAGTAGAGCTTTATGTCTAACAACGCCCCTGGGCTTGATAATCCAGAGTCCCTAAATGTAATATTTTCAGTTTACAGTAAATCATTTATTACAAAATTAGACAACAGTCTTGTTTTGTGCTCTACAGTCCAGTACATATGTATTTGCAACCATGTTCTTAATTGAAACGTTTAAAAAAATTGCTAGTTTGCTACGCTAACATTACATTACATGCAACAGTCCTGCATTTCTCTGATCAGCCTTAAATGGACTCCATGCATTTCTACAGTTTTAAGGTATTTATGACCTGAGAGGGAAAGTTCTAGAAAGGGTCAATTGAAGTAAGACATAGTTAGGTGCAATTGAAGCGGCAGAACTTTTTCTATAGAGACCTTTTCCTGTTTCATTGTTTGTATTTAATAATTTTTTGCTTGAAAATGACCACACAAAGGACAGTTGACCATTTGAATCGTCAGCTTCTGTAGCTTTATCACCTCCTGACCTAGAGAGAATTGTGACATAAAATAAGCCTGGGACACCAGGGGGGTATTCCAGGTAGCGGGTTTAGTGAAAACTGAGTTGTTTAACCCTGAAAAGAGGCTTACTCCAAGGTTTCCTTTCAAAAAGAGAGGTATCGAAACCTTTTGCTAAGTTTCCATGGTAACTTACTCTGTGAAACTAACCTGCTAGCTAGCAGGTTTTCCCTGCCAAACTCTGCGTTTCTACCTATCCCCTCCCGCTTTCTGAACCTCCTAGCATTGGCAGACATAGGATATCCTTTCCTGGTTCAGCCAAGCAATCTCGAACACAATTTTATTCGCTTAGTTATACGCTGGGAGATTTTACGCTGCGATTTTAAGACTGCGATTTGATGTGCTTTAATTCCCTGATGAATACCTAGGTTAAAGTTACCGTTTCCCTTCACAATCTGTAATTTATTTTAGCAACATTCTAAGCCCTTGGGCCATCGCTAATGTTACACTCAGAACTGACCAAATGCTTTTTGGCATTGAAATAAAAACAAATAATTGAAATTGTATTTGGTCTTCTTCATTGCCTACTAATAGAAATCTAATGAGTAAATTTACTGGCTATTGTTCCAACTTCCTACAATTTAAATGCTGTAACTGGTATTTCAGCAAATCTATTTCAAGATTGTAGGGGGTCAATATTGTCCAAACAACTGAAACAAATCTCCCTATGGTTTGTCGACTAAACAGTGTATTAACATTAACCAAATGAGGCCAATACCAATGGAATTACAGTTATTTGACTCTATGGGTTAAATCAGAGCAAGAACGGTCAAAGTAAGGTTAAATAATATAATAATTTAATCTTTTGCAAATGAATGAAATCAATGAAGGTTAACTCTTCCTACTCTACCATGATTATTGTAAACCAGAGATAGAAAGCCAGAGGTGAGGAAAAAGGAGAAGAACAAGCCAGAGCTGAGGAGAAGGTCTCAGGAGATCAAGAATCCACAGAACAATGCATCACAATTCCTTTTATACCCAAGAACAACTACAATCACACCACAATCTTGACCCTTACTTATCAAAATGAATAACATTGCTACAGTAAGTTACACGATGATGTGTGAGAGCCATCAAGTTGAGACTCCATCCAGTAACTCCATATTTTACCATATGAGAGATGGGGGAGGTTGATAGCCTTACAAGATCAGCCTTTATTATTCTGTCCTAAGTACACCATCTCTTGGTCAAAATAGAAATTCAGAAAATTCTACAATTAATATTCATATAGGTTATTGTTCCTACTACTAACATCACCTGTGACCATGCATCCTCCTTACTGGTGTTCCAGTAAATCTTTTTCAAGATTAGCCTTTATTCTTCTCCCCTAAATAGGCCTACACCATCTATTGGTCAGTTTTTGACACTTAATTCAGGAGATGCAGTGTGTACAACTCATTTACTTGTAACTGGGAATACAAGAGATTGCATTAAATTTCACAGTTCCACATGTATAATTCACCTGCCATTAAATGAACATCTCACTATATCCAGCATCCATCTCTGTTGTCAGAATGTGCATTTATTCATTTAGCAGGCGCTTTTATCCAAAGCGACTTCCAAGAGAGAGCTTTACGAAGTGCATAGGTCACTGATAATAACAAAAAGATAGCCCCAAAGCATTGTGGGTAGCGAAAACAAGAAGCACATATTGTGAACAACCAAAAAAATAAGTGCCAACGGGAAAAACCATAAGAGCATGTAGTTAAGCAAGTTACAATTAAACAACATGAATCTCTAAGTGCAAGTGTACTTCTAGAAAAGCAAGCAACAGTAAAATAAAATAAAAATAAGATTAACTAAAATAGAATATTTCGCAGCGAATACAACAGTTTAAATCAGCTACCACTAACCAACAAGAGCAACAAGTCTCTAAGCAGAGCAAATAAGAGTCATTGTGATCCTTGAGGAAACTAGCATTGAGTTCAGCAAACCATTCCTAAGTACCGTTGTACTCCCGGAACCAGTGCGTCTTGAGCCTTCTCCTGAAGGTGGAGAGACAGTCTGTGTCTCTGATGGAGGTGGGGAGTTGATTCCACCACTGGGGGGCCAGGCAGGAGAAGAGCTTGTGTTGGGACCGGGCGGTCTTGAGCGGTGGGACCAGCAGGCGGTTGTCTGAAGAAGACCGCAGGTGGCGGGTGGGGGTGTAAGGCTGCAGGAGAGACTTGATGTAGTCGGGTGCAGTCCCGTTCACTGCTCAGGAGGTCAATACCAGGGTCTTGAATCTGATGCGGGCCGTGATGGGTAGCCAGTGGAGGGAGATGAGGAGTGCGGTAACGTGGGAGTGTCTGGGTAGATTGTAGACCAGACGGGCTCCTGCGTTCTGAATCCTCTGAAGAGGGCAGGTTGCGCATGCTGGGAGACCGGCGAGCAGCGAGTTGCAGTAGTCCAACTTGGATAGGACAAGTGCTTGGACAAGCAGATGGGTGGAGTGCTCGGACAGGTACATCCTGATCTTCCGGATGTTGTAGAGGGTGAATCTACACGACCGGTAGACCGCAGCAATGTGGGCCGTGAGGGAGAGTTTGTCATCCATGGTAACCCCAAGGTTCCTGGCATTTATTTACTTTGCGATGTGAACCCGGAGCATAATTTTTCGGAGATATTTTCGTTTTTGGGTAGGCCTTAAAACAAATTGGGTAGGCCTGTGCCTACCGAGGCCTACCCGTGGCTACGCCCCTGCATTGAACATGCTAATTTATTAAGTCCACCACCTTTTCTAATATTAACGGACAGTGGAGTTAAATGTTTCAATGTATGGACTGGCTATTGCCTTCAAATAGACACATTGACTCGGCAGCAATTGTCTCCCACACCACTTGTAAAAACTGCTAGAGCCGTGTTTTTTGGAATATGTGCTCGACCATAAACACGAAATAAAACCTTTATCTGAAGTGTGGTGAAGGACAACGTTTTTTTGTCGCCGGATGCCATGGTGGATCCGAGTATTGGAGCTCCATTGATGTTGGCTTGTAATAGTTATCTTGCCCGCGCTTAACTCAGAGTTGACGTACTCTGAGTTGAGTCAACAAATTCATATCAGCTTTTCTGGAACCAAATTTTTGTTTCCCATTTTAGACTAACTCAACTCAGAGTTCAGAGTTCATTATAACGGAATTTGCCACAATTGCTAAAAATCAAGTTCACATCCAGAGACTCATGAAACTCTTTTCAATCATTGACATGGAAGAAATGTAACGTAGCTTGCAGGAAAAGGAGCTTGGCCTCGCCAGTAGTGCGCACGGGCCAAGCATGCACCCTTAAAATGGCATCTGAATAACGCGCCATTGACTTTAGACTAACTTTTTCCTGGTCTGTGGCGAAATTGTTTTTTGCAAACTGCAAAATAACACCAAGGAACGTTTGAGCCGGAACACGCACCCTCTGTTCGCTGAACTGCCCTGGGAGCGCAAGTTCATTCCCTAATTTACCGACGTGCGTCTGTGAAGGGAAAAGTCCGCTTTCCGTTGAGTGCAAAATAGGAATGATACTTGCGTCAGTGTAAAAAGTCAATACCGCTGGGTACAAGAAAAGGACCCCTTATCTTTTTTTATATGGAGTTGTCAAATTACTAGTATAAATGTTCAGAATGGTCACCAATCATCTTTAGCTGTGAATACTCTCACACAGTCTTACAAATGATTTAGAGTAAGAAACACAAAAAAAGTATTTTTTTAAAATATTTGTCTTTTTTGGGAAACCAGCATTTCGGATATGACGTTTGAACGTCATGGATGTGACGCGTCTGGACCAGTCTTCTGCAAATTACATAAAACGCCTACATGAATAGTGATTTTCAACATTAAACTATTAATTAAGCACTGAAATTAAAAACATTGAGTTACAAATAAACTGTGTGAAATACCACCAAAACACAGTCAATGACCCCTTTAAGACATCTTTGATCGAAGATCTACCTCAGCTTGATCCGACTGGTAGCGCGAGCAAATTACAGAGTGCCGCCTTAAATGCCTAAACCAATCGAGTCCCTCGAGCACTTTGGAGTTGCCTCTCTAGTAGGAAGTAAATATTACGAACATGGAGCGGGGATCGAGGTTATGTCAAAGACAGTTACGGCAAGACAATTAGGCTACTCGAAATGTCAGTATCACTGGAGAAGATGTTGATCGTTGAAGATGTTTAGGCTATATCATGTTACCATTGATTCCGACTATAATCATGACTGGAATATCTGTTTCACTGAAACACGTCGGTGAAAGGGGTTATAACAGCCGAAAACACGATTGTTAGCTTTGCCGTTTCATTTGAGAACATTTCCATTGTGTTGTGAACAGTGTGTTGTGAAGATTTACTTTGTGTAGCGTCCGTAACGTCACGTCCATAACACATCATTAACGTTTTTAAAAGTAACAAAGGGGCAAGATGTTTTAATTAAACTAACCATTGGTATAAATAAGCTTTGCACAGAAACTTTGGATGTTGTAGCATCGGCACTGTTTGATAGGCATAAACTTATTCTACAAAACGTTACGGACGTGACTTGGCCATGGAACTCACTGACTCATAAACAAGAGGCTTAATGCATTTAAGGAGTTGTGCTTTTAACTCGAGCTGAGCATACACAATGCTCTATCATTCCCTTTTCAATCAGGAAAATGCTAAATGGTAACATTTTATTGAAAACTGGAGTCCATTTACCCCGTTCTTGAAATGGTACAAAACGGCCATTTGACAAATGTTTTTTTTGCATGAGTGCACAACTTGTATATTATGTAAAAGAGTGCAATTGTCTATAAATTTAGATCAGAGTGGTTACATGCAACAAAATATAGACCTAAGTGAACATTTTAACAACAGTTATATTTGTGTGGGCACAACTTTTTTTTTCTATGGTAAGGGTGACCTTTGCATGGAATTGCCCCAGGGTTAATCTCAGAGTTTGTTAAACCCGCTACCTGGAACACACAACTCACAAGCTGCACTGCTTAAAGGCAGTGTAAGAGACAGCTTAACTACCTTGTTGATGTTGGAGTAAGCATCTGGGTTACTTGCATTTACTTTTTGGACCAAGTCATACACAGAAGAGGCTCCCAGGCGTTTTCCTGCCTGCTTTAAGCGCATCCATTCTGTCACAGTGGTGTCTTTGTCAAGTTGCAAGGTGGCCTTATATTTCTTGAGAATGCTGCAAACTGTTGTGTTTCCAAAACTGTGGAGATCTTGCATTTCCCGAGGCCATGTTGAGGGATCAAATACTAAGAAATGATCACATGACTTAAGGGAGTTATATCTGACTTTAATCTCTTCAATTAACCCCCTGAGTAAGTTTGTCTTGTCTCTGTCAGCATTCGCATTAGAAACAGTGTGTGCCCTGTGGCCTTCGCCATCAAGCAGAAGTGTAAACTGTTCAATGGCCACCATGAGTTTGTCCTTACATTCTCCAATGGTCAGCTTTTCCTTCTGAAACCTAATGGATGTGGTCTTCAAAATATTGCCAATGTCAAGCATGTTTGACAGAAAGCACTGAAAACGCTTTGTGCAGATATGCTGCAAGTCACTGTTATCACTCATAGCCATTTGCATTTTAATGGCTGGCAATAGTCTTGATATTTTTAGCAGTGTTTCCCATTTCCCATTTTCTTCACACAGCTTCTTCAGTGCAGCAGTTTTTTTTGCTGCACCTTTCTGTAAATAAATCTGCAGCAGCTTGACCACAGAGCCATTAAATGTCTCACAGTAAGGAACGGTGCGATCAGCTGATTTTGCGCAATTCTCCAGTCTGTGTGCAGTGCACAGAATGTACACAAGGGAGTCTCCAACCGCAGCAAGTTGCCGGAGTTTTGGCAAAACGCCGTTGTAGATTCCGACGTTGACAGCAGCCCCGTCTGTGCATACAGCAACCAACTTTTTTGTCTAGTCATCTAGGCCTGTGTCCTGGAAAAGTCTCACAAGTCCGTCTGTTATGGCCTGCGCGGTTCGGTCAGCACCCAATTCAATCAGTCCAATAAAGTCTGAGGTAAACTCTCCGTTGCTGGACACAGAAACAATGTAAACGATTTCCTGTTCAGTTTTTGTGATGTCCTCAGATCCATCAAAAAGCAGCCCCCAAAATTCAGCAGACTGCAACTTGGCTCGTAACTCCCAGTTGATGGTGTGAGCGATGCTCTGCATGATCCGTGTGCCACCTTCACATGAATGATATGCACCTCCGACATGAACTCCTAGCCGCTTCAGTAAAGGAATATCTTCAGAATAGGAAGACCTGGGGCGTGCGTGTTTGGCTTTATGGAAGGCGAGAAGAAAAATATTAGACAGAGCTTGTCGCTGTTCTTCATTCAGCTTGTCTCACCATCTGGCAAGTGGTTGACTGGAGATTTCTTCTTGGCTAGCTTGTTTATTAGCAATGGCTTGTGCCGCGTTCATGTGCTCTTTGCTCTTATCATTTTTCTCAAATAAAGGATGGTTGAAATTCTTTGAGCGCACCTGTTTTGTCAGCTAGTTGTGGATTTGAGCGGCAAATCTTGCACCACATTTCAGTGCGCTCATCATGAGCATCAAGCCACTGCACATCTTGGAGCCAGTTTTCCGAAAAAAGTATTTTCTTCGGCTCTGGCTCCTGTTGGCATTTCTTTGTAGGTGGTGAAACGCCGAAGAAGGTACTTAATGTCTGTTGTTTTTTGGTCATCTCTGACAGTAGTTGTCGACAAGCAATATGTCATGTGTAAGTTTAGTTGACAAGATCAAGATCGAGTACGCAAAGGCGCCTAGTAATACAAGTGGCATTACGCATTCCTGATTTGTGTTGCGCATGCGTACCTGTGTACCAGTTATGTGCACCCCTGGTGTCTATATGAGACTCTGTGAATTGTGAACGGGACCTCTCTGCTGAACGATTGTAGCAGTATAGACGGGTCACAGAGTAATCTGTTTTGTGCTGTAATATTCAAATAAATAATTTGTATCAATCCGGCAAATGGTATCAATCTAGAAATACAGTGTCGTCGGGAAACTTCCTTAACCAAATCATTTTATTTTAACCGTCGCAATGTGGGGGGTCTGAGACAGCCCAAAGGTTAAAAGAAAATGCTTCACTTTGTTTTTGAATGCGGTAAAGTTGTCGCAATACGATGGTGGGTCACAATGACTGATGGGTTAGAATGACCCGAAGATAACACAAGGGTTAACAGGGTCCCCTACAGTCATCCACTAATCATGCATATCACCACCAGCACCAGCACAGAAACACACACAATGGTTGGCATTACACACCTGAACACACACACACACACTGAGGTAATACTACACTGGGATGTTGCTGAAACATTGCATGACCCCCCAAACTGCAACCTAGAACAATTCAATGTAGTATAAAGATTTGTGTTTCGGCTAAGAAAAAACATGCAAGTAAGTAACCAGCTAATGCCACCATTACGTGAAAACAGGAAAGCTTTGAGACAAACAGCTTTAATGAAAGTTAGCATTATCTGTCAAGTCTATGTCGCAGCATTAGCTGAGAGGACTAAGGTGAAGGTCACATTTAGTCTCGTCCTGTCAGACAGAATCATACCGATTCGGATGACAGACGATGGCAGAGTCAGGTGGCTGAGCGGTTAGGGAATCGGGCTAGTAATCAAAAGGTTGCCGGATCGATTCCCGGCCGTGCGAAATGACGTTGTGTCCTTAGGCAAGGCATTTCTCACCCGACTTGCCTTGGGGGAATGTCCTTGTACTTACTGTAAGTCGCTTTGGATAAGACCGTCTGCTAAAATGACTAAGTGTAAAATGGCAGAGCAGGGAAATCACTATGGCTCCCTGTCTCCTGAGATCTGTGCTTGACTATGCATGTCTGGATGCCTTGTTTAATTGCAAATTATGCCCTGTGTGTGTCTGTGACGGGGCTATGTGGACTATGTCTGAACGGTGTGTTTTAAGCTGAGATCTCGAACACTTCTCTCTGTCCTCACACACAGAAACACACAAACGTGGCTAAAACTCAAACAGAAATAAACACAACATCGTACAATGGCCCCACTCACACCCATGTGTCAAAGGGGCAATTGACTGCAAAACCGATTTTACCTTGTCATAGTTGAATAACGACAGTTTGGTGGGTAAAATGAACATACCGTGAATATCAAAGTCCATTGACCTCTTTCCTATTCAAATCTCAAAAAGAAAACATTTGGCTGTAAAACGCTAGATTTTCAACAAAGCTACCGGTCCTACGTAGGACCGGTGATCGCCCTCTTATTGGCTCTGGTCTGTATCTTTGTCACGCCCCAGAATTTACATCCAGACCAGCCCGAGGTAGCATCTATCTCCATACTAGTTTAGCTGTGCCGACCGTATGCTCATTGCAACCGCCTATAAGGACAGTATGATGTTGTGCTAACAGTTATTAGCAATGCTAACGTTTCCTGTATAATATAGCATACCAGGTAAAATGCTAAATACATTTCTACACACATTAAATGACTCTAGCTAGACTAGCTGTAGTCGGCATTAGAAGGGGAGCTTCCGAAAAATAGCCAGAAAACGAACAACAGTCTGGCTTATTGCTAACGCCTGTCTAGATAATCTATTTGAAAGAACTGGAGAAAGGCAGGTGCTTGATACAGGATACGGTAGCATTGCTAGTAACTGTTACTAGTAACACCTAGACTGTAGGTATGTAAACAAGTTTAGCTTGCTAACGCAAGAGCAAAGGTAGAATGTGTGATAATTTAGCCTAGTTGATTGGCAATGGGGCTAACGTTGATTCATGTTCCTGACTGTGTTTCATTCAAATAAATAACCTGTGTAATGTAAATCTACAATTCAAGATGCATGTTTGTCCAGATCTTGGTCATGTTATTTTTCAGCAAGTTATTTAGAGCTAGCTAGCTCACTGAAGCCGAGTAGAATCAGGATATGGTTTGGTTGCTAAGCTGTAGCCTAACGTTCTACCCACCCAAGTCAATCCAGTTTGCTTCAACAACAGAAGTGGAAACAAGTAATGTTATCATTTCAAATGATATATAGTCAATCTGTTGAAAACAGTGTTGTGTAGACACAATAGATTTATTTGCACGTTTTTATTTCAAGTCTCCAACTTCGGTGTTTCAGCGAGTGCTGCTGTTGGCCGTGTTGCGTTTTTGCTCCCCAGCTTCACTCGTTGAAAACCAACCAATCAGCGCGCAGCTCATCTAAATATTAATGAGCATACCATAAAAGGAGAAAAGCTAGTGTTTTTTCCCGGGAACATTTCAGAGGATCTGTCAGTGGGCGTAGAGCAGCACCCGGGCCATTTTCAACCCAACCAATGTTACATACCCTATTTGGAGACCTTAAGGAACAGTGTGAAATACCACAAAAAAAAACAGTCAATTGCCCCTTTAATGGTGATGTGGTAACACCCTGCAGCAAATTAGCCTTCTCTATAGAGGTGAGCTGCATCTCTGTGCTTATAACCAGTTTCCTCTGGGGAGGATTTCCTGGGGTACCCTCCTTGCCACTGCTCCCAAGCACACAAACACCCATCGCTAGAGACACATTCCAGAGAACACACACACACAGATTCATACTCACACGCTGAGTTTAAGGCATTTGTATTAGGAAATAGCCACAGGAAGAATGGATCAATTATCCAGAACTACAGGTGGGAGTGCTTTTCTCTCAAGGACCACAGGTAAATAGTGATACAGCACCACAAATTAAAAATGAGCCCTAACATAAGTGAGCACACTTGTGCTCTTTCCCTCTCCAATTTCTACTGAAACACACACACACACACTCAAACAGACTATTTCCTTCAGTGTTCCAGCCCACCCCAAATGTCAACGTATCATATGATGGTGAATGAGCTGTAATGAGTCTCGCTGGCTCTGATAAATGTACTGGCTGCAAGGCTGTGGCTCTAGGCAGCAGATAGGAATTACAAATAGCATATGTGTTTTGGTTTATAATGCCTGGATTTCAGAATCAGAAAGGGATTTATTCGCCATGAAAGTTTGCACAGACAAGGAATTTACTTTGGCAGGAGGTGCATACAATAAACATATAGGAACCTAACATTAAAATATGTGGACTATCTATACTAAGGGTACATAAACTAGCAGTACTACGTGGAATTCGAATTAAATAATGTACAATAAAATAAAATATAAGTTGCCAATTACAATGTGAAAATACAAAAAATACAAATTTTACAAAAGATACAAATGTACAAGATGGCTGAGTAGAAGTGCACCATCATTGTCTTTGGCAGGTTGAATTTCTTCAGCTGCCGAAGGAAGTACATCCTCTGTTGTGCTTTCTTGATGAGGGAGCCAATGTTCAGTTCCCACTTGAGGTCCTGGGAGAGGATAGTGCCCAGGAAGCGGATGGACTTCACAGTGTTGACTGGGGAGTCACTCAGGGTGATGGGGATGAGTGGGGCTGTGTTCTTCCTGAAGTCCACAACCATCTCCACTGTCTTAAGAGCATTGAGCTCTAGGTTGTTCTGGCTGCACCAGGTCACCAGGTTGGCCGCTTCCCACCTATAATCAGACTCGTCTCCACCAGAGATGAGCCCAATAAGGGTGGTGTCATCCGCAAACTTCAAGAGTTTGACGGACGGATGACTGGAGGTGCAGCTGTTAGTGTACAGGGAGAAGAGCAGAGGGGAAAGGACACAGCCCTGGGGAGATCCGGTGCTAATTGACCGGGAGTCAGAGACTTGTGTTCCCAGCTTAACGCACTGCTTCCTGTCAGACAGAAAGTCTGTGATCCACCTTGACAGCTTGTCTTGAAGCAGGGCTGGGATGATAGTATTGAAGCCAGAGCTGACGTCCACAAACAGGATCCTGGCGTAGGATGCTGGGGAGTCCAGGTGCTGTGGAGTGAAGTGGAGGGCCATGTTAACTGCGTCGTCCAAAGACCTGTTGGCTCTGTAGGCAAACTGCAGAGGGTCCAGTAGAGGGTCTGTGATGGATTTAAGGTGTGCCAGCACCAGGCGCTCAAAAGACTTCATTACCACAGAGGTCAGGGCGACGGGTCTGTAGTCATTATGTCCAGTTGGCCTGGGCTTTTTATTATTTATTTATTTGCAGTAGTTTTGGAGTATTTGTTGAGCCCATGGCCGTAAATACCATTGAGGACACCAAGGTTGTGTCCTCTGTATTTTTTTCTTATTTCTGTTTTTGTTTGCTTAAATTGTGGTATATAAACTCAAAATAAAGTACACGTGAAACTGACTGCAGGACGATGATCTTGGTCTCCCACAAACCGTAATGTGATTTTATACTTGAAGAGCCAATAGTAGCTCGAGAGCTTGGACATACGTGCTGCGCGTCATCAACAAAACGCACTGTCGCTCTGGTAACCACCACACACAAGTCGGAGGCTGATGTTGTTACCGCTATAGACATACCGCAGTGTTTCCCCTAGGATTTTTTTTTAGCAGTGGGGGCAGGTCTGTCCAACCCCCCCCCACCCCTCCCCCTCGGCGAAACAAAGTTCTAAGTGTACTAGTCTAATAACAAATGTAATATTGCATATATTTTTGTCCTATTTTCCGTTAAGCTACTTAAAGTATGTTTTAAATGGCAGAAATATGCTGCCAATTAATAATTGACGTAACCACTTATTGTAAATGGTCAGTAGCCTAGCCTATCGATCAAGGTACTCGAAAGCATGTACACTGTCGGCTTTATTTGATCTTGATAAGCTAAGCATTCTTTAGAAAATAATAACAATATACTCACTATTAATTAAAACTACTTCAGCATAATAATGCACCTAAAATACAAACGTGAGCAAGGGCAGCAATCGCTATCGAATCAACAGGCATAAAATTATGCTAGCAGGGGAAGAATACAAACAACGAAAATCACCAGTTAACTTAAATTTGCAATAACTGTAGACTAATACACAGTGGCGTTTTTATATGTAAAAAATTGGTGGGGCAAAAAACATTTCAAAATATAGGATACCAGTAAGCTACAAAAGTCCCTCTTGCTACTGATGTGTTTACTTAACACGTCAACAAAAAGCGTGGCTCCACACAACACTTTTAACGACAGAGCGGCTTGCTTCTACCAGGGGGGTATTCGTCGTAGCTCGCTAAACAGTTTAGCGAGCTAATTTTCAGGCTAAGATAAAACACGCCCCTCTTTTTGGTTCGTGGAAGCAAGTTTAGATAAATCACCATAGTAACATATCAATTAGCACTAACCTGCTCGAGAGCAGGCTAACGTAAGTGTAGCTGGATAAGCTTGCCACACCCCGGAAAATAATTGGCAGCTCCTTTTTTGAGAGACCCAGCTGACCAAGAAGATATATTCTAGTTCGATTAGCTTTCCATACCATTACCAATAGAGTTCTTTGCGATCGCCAAGATCCTTTATTTCACACGGATGAGTTCATGTTTGAGCGATATCAATTCAGCCAACAAGGACTCATTTATTTGCAAGACCTTCTCGGGCCGTACATTGCAAATATCACACGCCGCAGCAAGCTATGCATGAGCTTATGCTGCTGCATGTGAATATGTAACGCTATGTTTCAAGAAATGTCTTATCTGTTGTGCCTGTCCTTTTCATGTTTCATTGTGGGAGAGTGGGAAACGTCATATTGATTCTTTTTTATGTCTTGACGTGAAGAAATTGACAATAAAGCTACATGAAACTTTTACTGTGCTTCAGATTCTATGCATACCCTTGAGGTTTTTCAGTCAGGTAGGCTACATTTTTTTACAGTATAGGCGATGCAGAAAACATTGGCAAAGCCGCAGCATGCGTTGCTGTAAGAAAAGTGTAGGCTATTGGCGCTTAAACAGTTGAGGAATCAATTCATATTCCCTGGCCATGTCCCAGTCAATGAAATCAAAGAGGGATTTACACATAGGCCTACATGCATATACACATATGATATCAGGTAAAATGGGCCATTTAAGGTTTGGGGGTCCCAGCCCTGACAAGTAATAGGGGATTTGATTGCTTTATGGTTGCTATGGTGAGCGGGCCAATAATTCAAACAAGACTGCACCAGAAAGCTGCATGGTAAGTAGCCTGGCATACCAAATCTAACTTAAATGTTACCCCGCTCCTCATCTCCCTCCACTGGCTACCCATCAACACCGTATCAGATTCAAGACCCTGGTACTGACCTTCCAAGCAGTGAACGGGACTGCACCCATCTACATCAAGTCTCTCCTGCAACCTTACACCCCCACCCGTCACCTACGGTCTTCTTCAGACAACCGCCTGGTGGTCCCACCGCTCAAGACTGCCCGGTCCTAACACAAGCTCTTCTCCTGCCTGGCGCCCCAATGGTGGAACCAGCTCCCCACCTCCATCAGGGACACTGACTGTCTCCCCACCTTCAAGAAAAGGCTCAAGACGCACTTGTTCCGGGAGTACAACGGCACTTAGGAATGCTTGGCTGGACTTGTTAGTTTCCTCCAGGATCACTATGACTCTTATTGAGTGACTTGTTGCTATTGTAGGTTAGATATAACGAAGTTAAGTCTTGTACTTGCTGTGTAATATTTTACTGTTGATTGTTCTTTTACAGGTACAGTCCTGCACTTTTGTGGTTCATGTTGTTTTAATTTGTAACTTGTATAACTACATGCTCTTATGGGTCTTCCCTTTTGGCACTTGTTTAGCTTTTTCACAATGTATGCTTCATGTTTTGGCTGCTTGCAATGTTTGGGACTATCTCGTTGTTATGATCAGTGACCTATGCTCTTTTGCTCTCTCTTGGAAGTCGCTTTGGATAAAAGCGTCTGCTAAATGAATAAATGTAAATATTATAAGGATGAGAAATCTATTTTAAAAAAAACATGCACATAAAAAAACTATGCATAATATCTGTCTTGATGGCATCAATCAGAAATAATGTTGTTAGTTTGGTATGTTAACATATTTTTTGCAAAAGTGATGTTTTTCTTGGTGGCCCAATTTACCTTAACCCACTGAGGTAAAATGAGCCATCATCTGTGTCCCTCACAAACACACATACACATGTGTTGGAGTGTGAGTGTGTGTGTGTTTTTGTGTCACACCATGACCCCCCCAACAGTAATAATGGTAGTAAATATTTTATGTATAGTGAGTATGGCAAACGAGAAGGAAGCGAGAGGAGAGAGGGAGAAGGAAAGGGAGAGAAAGAGAGGAGGAGCAAGGACCAGAGAGGAAAGGATACAAAGATAAAACAGGGATGGAAAGGAAGGCCAAACAATTACAATCTGTGGAAAGAGGAGAGGATGAAGGGGCCTTAGATGAATACGTGGAGGGAGAGAAGAAAGGAATTACAGTGAGTGTGCACCTCTTATCAAGAGCATGGGGTGTGCCGCAATCCACACTGCAAAGACGCATCAGTGGAAAGGTGACTGGCAGTGAACATGTGTCAGGGCGGAAGCCCAACCTTCCACAGGAGGCGGAAAGGGAGCTTGCTGCCACCCTCAACACATTGGCGCATAGGGGGTTTCCCTTCACAAAATGTGATGTCCAGCAAGTGGCCTTTGATTTTGCAGCCAAGAACAACATATCAGGTTTCTCCAAGACAGCAGGGAGGGCCGGATTTTACTGGTTTAAGAATTTTCTACAGCGCAACCCAGAGCTTGGGATGCGCAAGCCAGAGGTCCTGTCTGCAGCATGGGCTGCTGGACTCAACAAAGAGGTGGTTAGCCAGTGGTTTAACCAGTATGAGAGCTTTTTGGTCGAGCTGGGTATTGAGGGCACACCGTCACATATATATGGAACAGTGACGAGTCTGGGCTTCAGGATCATTTTTTTTTATTATGGCACATATGAACATGTTTGTTTAATGCAGTTTAAATGTTATGTGGCTGTATAAGCAACTGTGTTTAAAATTAAAATTGATGATTAATTACTATTTCCCTTTGCAGTTTCACTGGCCCATTTTACCTGAACAGCTGGCCTATTTTACCTGAAACTGCTTGTGCAAAAAAAGATGGCACAGCTGATGTTTCAAGAACTGTAGGGCCTAAATAATTTTATTACATCATTTCAACAAAAGATTATCAAAAACAGTCATTAGTAATCATAAAAACACATGGAAAAGGCATGGTATTGTAGCCTATTATTGTCCCAAACGATTTAAGTGGCCCATTTTACCTGATATCACCCTAGTACATGCGCTTTCAGTAGGCCTACATATACCCTCATAAGTGTCTATGAATTCGTCTCAATTAGATACTCTTTGGCCTTGTTTTTATACTTATTCTGAAAGAGTTTATATCATAATTTTCGCTAGCAAGATCTCATTCGATGATTAATTTCCATTAAGCCTACTGCCAGCAGGCACATTTAAAGAAATGTGATCTGATTGATCGGGGTAATAAGACCACTAAAGATGAGCATATACATTTTACCAAAATACGCATTTAGTTTATCGGCAATTTGTTTCCCCTCTTGCTCTGGCAGCGGTGGCGGTGATTGATTTAGCCATAATAATATGCTTATTGTCTTCGTAGACTCATTATAATAGTTTGCTCAGATGGCGAGAATATCACCGCTGTCTCTTTCGTCTTTTCCGCCATCATACCGTTACAAAATCACGGTTTTGGTGATCGACCTTTCCTGCCTTTTGAAGTAGGACGTGCTCGTGCAATTGCCCTGATAAGTTTTATGGAGGACCAAACCTGCCAAAATTAATTAATAAAATTAATTAAAATAAATGAATAAATAAATACATGTATAAATAAATGTACTTATACATAAAACAATGTCAATTGTTATTTACATTGCCATTTATTTCTGTATTTATTTGTTTTTGTATTTATTTATTTCTGTGTACATTTATTTATTTATTTATTTCTGTGTACATTTATTTCTGTATTTCCTTGTCCTTAAGCTAATGAGGTAAGCTGTCAATCAATGTATGTCACGGTGTCACCTTAACCCCATTGGTTGATCGGTATCAGAGTGCGAAGATTGACTTTCCATGCCTGGGGTTGCTATGTAAACAAAAGACTGCACACACGCAACAGATAGCCAGGGATTTTAGAGTTTTGGCTAGCTAACCTTGTTAAAAAAAGTGCTAGTCAAGATGTTTTACTTTTTCGCGTTGAGGCTCTGGATACCAATTTGTACCATTTAGCTGCATGCAGAGTCATAAAGAGAAAGAGTTGCATCAATGGATTGGCTTTACGTTCATGGTACTGCACTGTAGGCTAGTTAGAACTAGAGCGAGCTAGCATCAGTTTCAAACACAGCAGCATCGTCGTTGAGGAACAGTTGTACTGTATTGTATGATGGAGCTGTGCCAAGGTAAGAATGTGTAAGTTCTTGGCCCATTTTCTGGCATCTAGTACATTTAACATTTCAGTATCTTAAAGTGCCGAGATTTTTTGATGCTAGCTTCAAATGTAAAAGCCAGAACGTAGCAAAAACAATGTGCTACGAAGTGAGTGATGACCTGTTTATGTAATGTTAAGTGTAGCTAGCTAATTTAGTGCACTATTTATATTTATTGAGAAACTAATGCCTACAAACAAGTTTGTGTGAGAGGAAAGCTGTATTTAATTATTAATCCATAAATGTGGTCGCTTATTTGCACCAAAGTCTGGGAGTTGGTACAGTAAGAAATTGGATGATATTATACAGTATCAAGGAACCATCAAAGAACAGAGTACAACATGGTTAATCTATTCATAAAGTGAATGTTTACTAAGCAAACTATGAGTTAGGGACCATTGCAACGTTCAGTCCATCATGAGTTAGAGACCATTGTAACATTCAGTCCATCATGTGATTATCATTACAGCTTACTGTTTGTTTATGTGTGTGTGTGTGTGTGTCTATGGCCCTTGCAGTCTGGCATTGCTACTGAGGTTGATGTGAGCTGGAAAGGAGGACCAGTGCCTTGGAGGTGGATGTCAGACCACTGGACGAAGGAGCGCTGGACGGGAGACCACTAGTTGAAGGAGCGCTGGATGGGAGACCACTGGATAAGAGAGAGCTGGAAGGGGGACCACTGAATGAGGGAAAATGTGATGGAGTGGGCTGTCTTATATTTGAACCACAGTATTTTTGTCATTTCTATGCTTTTAATTGTGGTCGTTATTGAGTTATGTTGAGTTTGCTCCTGTTGACTTTAGCAAACCACCTCTTTCTCCTCTCACTATCAGCTGGGAAGCTGTAGCCTACATCACGATTCCCTATTTGGAGCATGCAATACATCCCCATGCATCACACCCAACCATTATGAAATCCAAGATGCTAGGTGCAAGACCAAGACAGCGCAGTGTAGACAAAAGTGTTACCTTTATTGTGTCACCCTTTACACTCTTTTCATAGCAGAGACTAAAATAACGTGTACATATTATAATAGTCATGTTGACTATCATGTAGTTGTACTGTAGCCTTTCACAACCAAGTACTTGAGGTTTAATCATTGTGCACTACACATGCTTAAAACTTTATTAAACTGATTCCTATTTCTATCAGTACATGGTACTATCATAATCACCTTGTGTGCTGTCAGTTATTGATGATTCAATAAAAAGGAATAAGTTGGGCAAGATTAAATAAAGATGCAGAACAAACTACTTGTTTGTAAGTTACATTTAATGACAAAACATGGAGGGTATGAAGAGATTCTTAAGTTGGAGTACAGCTCTGGTTGCATCTATGTGGCGGTTGGAGCAGGTATTGGAGCTACTAAAGGCAGCTGATCAAACTATTGATATCTGGTCAGATGATATGTGGATATTCTGAAGTGTAGCCTACTTATCGGGTACACGGCAACCACAAATTCAGATGAATTTAGCTCTAGCTAGCAACGATCTGTCAAACGGGTTAAACTAAGGAACTCGTGTAAATGAGTAAAACGTACGTAGCTCTAATAATTTTAATCCAATGTTGTAACATTAGGCAGGTAGCCGGTAAACTTCCCTAGCAGGTTAGCATGGTTATACTGTTATACTCTACAGTTTTACCGACACAATTTAGTCATAGTTTATGGAGTGCATTTGTAGTGGTGTGTTCTGCATTTTTGTCATTATCAACAGCAAGTCCATCAGGTTTAAACCAACCGTCACATAGATGCAACCAGAGCTGTACTCCAACTTAAGAATCTCTTCATACCCTCCATGTTTTGTCATTAAATGTAACTTACAAACAAGTAGTTTGTTCTGCATCTTTATTTAATCTTGCCCTACTTATTCCTTTTTATTGAATCATCAATAACTGACAGCACACAAGGTGATTATGATAGTACCATGTACTGATACAAATAGGAAACAGTTTAATAAAGTTTTAAGCATGTGTAGTGCACAATGATTAAACCTCAAGGACTTGGTTGTGAAAGGCTACAGTATGCTCCAAATAGGGAATCGTGATGTAGGCTACAGCTTCCCAGCTGATAGTGAGAGGAGAAAGAGGTGGTTTGCTAAAGTCAACAGGAGCAAACTCAACATAACTCAATAACGACCACAATTAAAAGCATAGAAATGACAAAAATACTGTGGTTCAAATATAAGACAGCCCACTCCATCACATTTTCCCTCATTCAGTGGTCCCCCTTCCAGCTCTCTCTTATCCAGTGGTCTCCCATCCAGCGCTCCTTCAACTAGTGGTCTCCCGTCCAGCGCTCCTTCGTCCAGTGGTCTGACATCCACCTCCAAGGCACTGGTCCTCCTTTCCAGCTCACATCAACCTCAGTAGCAATGCCAGACTGCAAGGGCCATAGACACACACACACACACACATAAACAAACAGTAAGCTGTAATGATAATCACATGATGGACTGAATGTTACAATGGTCTCTAACTCATGATGGACTGAACGTTGCAATGGTCCCTAACTCATAGTTTGCTTAGTAAACATTCACTTTATGAATAGATTAACCATGTTGTACTCTGTTCTTTGATGGTTCCTTGATACTGTATAATATCATCCAATTTCTTACTGTACCAACTCCCAGACTTTGGTGCAAATAAGCGACCACATTTATGGATTAATAATTAAATACAGCTTTCCTCTCACACAAACTTGTTTGTAGGCATTAGTTTCTCAATAAATATAAATAGTGCACTAAATTAGCTAGCTACACTTAACATTACATAAACAGGTCATCACTCACTTCGTAGCACATTGTTTTTGCTACGTTCTGGCTTTTACATTTGAAGCTAGCATCAAAAAATCTCGGCACTTTAAGATACTGAAATGTTAAATGTACTAGATGCCAGAAAATGGGCCAAGAACTTACACATTCTTACCTTGGCACAGCTCCATCATACAATACAGTACAACTGTTCCTCAACGACGATGCTGCTGTGTTTGAAACTGATGCTAGCTCGCTCTAGTTCTAACTAGCCTACAGTGCAGTACCATGAACGTAAAGCCAATCCATTGATGCAACTCTTTCTCTTTATGACTCTGCATGCAGCTAAATGGTACAAATTGGTATCCAGAGCCTCAACGCGAAAAAGTAAAACATCTTGACTAGCACTTTTTTTAACAAGGTTAGCTAGCCAAAACTCTAAAATCCCTGGCTATCTGTTGCGTGTGTGCAGTCTTTTGTTTACATAGCAACCCCAGGCATGGAAAGTCAATCTTCGCACTCTGATACCGATCAACCAATGGGGTTAAGGTGACACCGTGACATACATTGATTGACAGCTTACCTCATTAGCTTAAGGACAAGGAAATACAGAAATAAATGTACACAGAAATAAATAAATAAATAAATGTACACAGAAATAAATAAATACAAAAACAAATAAATACAGAAATAAATGGCAATGTAAATAACAATTGACATTGTTTTATGTATAAGTACATTTATTTATACATGTATTTATTTATTCATTTATTTTAATTAATTTTATTAATTAATTTTGGCAGGTTTGGTCCTCCATAAAACTTATCAGGGCAATTGCACGAGCACGTCCTACTTCAAAAGGCAGGAAAGGTCGATCACCAAAACCGTGATTTTGTAACGGTATGATGGCGGAAAAGACGAAAGAGACAGCGGTGATATTCTCGCCATCTGAGCAAACTATTATAATGAGTCTACGAAGACAATAAGCATATTATTATGGCTAAATCAATCACCGCCACCGCTGCCAGAGCAAGAGGGGAAACAAATTGCCGATAAACTAAATGCGTATTTTGGTAAAATGTATATGCTCATCTTTAGTGGTCTTATTACCCCGATCAATCAGATCACATTTCTTTAAATGTGCCTGCTGGCAGTAGGCTTAATGGAAATTAATCATCGAATGAGATCTTGCTAGCGAAAATTATGATATAAACTCTTTCAGAATAAGTATAAAAACAAGGCCAAAGAGTATCTAATTGAGACGAATTCATAGACACTTATGAGGGTATATGTAGGCCTACTGAAAGCGCATGTACTAGGGTGATATCAGGTAAAATGGGCCACTTAAATCGTTTGGGACAATAATAGGCTACAATACCATGCCTTTTCCATGTGTTTTTATGATTACTAATGACTGTTTTTGATAATCTTTTGTTGAAATGATGTAATAAAATTATTTAGGCCCTACAGTTCTTGAAACATCAGCTGTGCCATCTTTTTTTGCACAAGCAGTTTCAGGTAAAATAGGCCAGCTGTTCAGGTAAAATGGGCCAGTGAAACTGCAAAGGGAAATAGTAATTAATCATCAATTTTAATTTTAAACACAGTTGCTTATACAGCCACATAACATTTAAACTGCATTAAACAAACATGTTCATATGTGCCATAATAAAAAAAAATGATCCTGAAGCCCAGACTCGTCACTGTTCCATATATATGTGACGGTGTGCCCTCAATACCCAGCTCGACCAAAAAGCTCTCATACTGGTTAAACCACTGGCTAACCACCTCTTTGTTGAGTCCAGCAGCCCATGCTGCAGACAGGACCTCTGGCTTGCGCATCCCAAGCTCTGGGTTGCGCTGTAGAAAATTCTTAAACCAGTAAAATCCGGCCCTCCCTGCTGTCTTGGAGAAACCTGATATGTTGTTCTTGGCTGCAAAATCAAAGGCCACTTGCTGGACATCACATTTTGTGAAGGGAAACCCCCTATGCGCCAATGTGTTGAGGGTGGCAGCAAGCTCCCTTTCCGCCTCCTGTGGAAGGTTGGGCTTCCGCCCTGACACATGTTCACTGCCAGTCACCTTTCCACTGATGCGTCTTTGCAGTGTGGATTGCGGCACACCCCATGCTCTTGATAAGAGGTGCACACTCACTGTAATTCCTTTCTTCTCTCCCTCCACGTATTCATCTAAGGCCCCTTCATCCTCTCCTCTTTCCACAGATTGTAATTGTTTGGCCTTCCTTTCCATCCCTGTTTTATCTTTGTATCCTTTCCTCTCTGGTCCTTGCTCCTCCTCTCTTTTCTCTCCCTTTCCTTCTCCCTCTCTCCTCTCGCTTCCTTCTCGTTTGCCATACTCACTATACATAAAATATTTACTACCATTATTACTGTTGGGGGGGTCATGGTGTGACACAAAAACACACACACACTCACACTCCAACACATGTGTATGTGTGTTTGTGAGGGACACAGATGATGGCTCATTTTACCTCAGTGGGTTAAGGTAAATTGGGCCACCAAGAAAAACATCACTTTTGCAAAAAATATGTTAACATACCAAACTAACAACATTATTTCTGATTGATGCCATCAAGACAGATATTATGCATAGTTTTTTATGTGCATGTTTTTTTTTAAATAGATTTCTCATCCTTATAATATTTAAGTTAGATTTGGTATGCCAGGCTACTTACCATGCAGCTTTCTGGTGCAGTCTTGTTTGAATTATTGGCCCGCCCACCATAGCAACCATAAATCAATCAAATCCCCTATTACTTGTCAGGGCTGGGACCCCCAAACCTTAAATGGCCCATTTTACCTGATGGCCCATTTTACCTGATATCATATGTGTATATGCATGTAGGCCTATGTGTAAATCCCTCTTTGATTTCATTGACTGGGACATGGCCAGGGAATATGAATTGATTCCTCAGCTGTTTAAGCGCCAATAGCCTACACTTTTCTTACAGCAACGCATGCTGCGGCTTTGCCAATGTTTTCTGCATCGCCTATACTGTAAAAAAAATGTAGCCTACCTGACTGAAAAACCTCAAGGCTATGCATAGAATCTGAAGCACAGTAAAAGTTTCATGTAGCTTTATTGTCAATTTCTTCACGTCAAGACATAAAAAAGAATCGATATGACGTTTCCTATGGAGGACCAAACCTGCCATATTTACAAATGAATGAATGAATAAATAAATGTCCACATCCATGCATTTAGACAGAAATAAACGAATATATATATTAATTAATGCAAAATTGTCAATCCATAGTTACATATATTTTACATTTATGTATTTATTTATTTTGTATTCATTTATGTATTGATTTATTGATTGATTTATTCATTCATTCATTCATTTATATATTCATTTATATATTCATTTATTTATTCATTTATTTATTCATTCATTCATTGTTCCCAATATGATAATGAGAGGAGGCCAGTAGGCGTGGAAACTGATGTTCAGACATTGCAATCAATCCAGAGCCATAGATTCAATCTAGCTAACGCCTGGGACATACTTGCTGCGAAGTGCCCTGGAGCGCCACAATATACTACGAATGGCGCGATGCTGTTCACACTAGACGCGCATTTCTCCACGCCGGTCACCAAGACTTTCACCTTCTCTGAGATTTTCTTGACATGTAGCCTACATAAACATGGCATAGGCTACAGGCTATTTAGGCAACTTGTTGCTCCAACAATAACCGTCGCAACGGCATCCCATTCCCAACATAACGTGGCAACGTTTGGCTTTTGTTGCCGTAGTCTTTGTAAAATATGTGCTATGGGGCATACAACTCCATTTAGGACTAAGCTACTTTTCATCTTCGATGATTAACTTTGTGTTGTCAATCTTCACAAATTTCTCTTCTGCTTGATTTGGGGCTATATGCCAGATTGTCTATCTCGCTCTTACACACAGGACAAATATGTTGGTTTGACAATCAACAATCAGGATTTTTTATTTTAAAATGTTTACGCTTTTATCGGGGTAAACACATGGTTGGCCGGTCAGCGTAGTGAAGTTGGGTGTTAAGTGATAGCCCACAACTAACGTAGTAAAATCTTTATAACATGTTTGTTTATCCAAATATCATATATGGTGAATTAAATCTTTGTTTTCAACAAGGTCGGCCAGCCTGTCCATGTAGGCTATGTTGTCCATGACAGCAAGGATGGATGTAAGGCTACATAATCGAATATAAAGCGTGGAAAACGATTAGCCAATGGTGTGTCAAATACCGCCTACCTATTTTGATTGACACATCTCATTAACATATTGAGAAGAAGAAATACAGGAATGAATGAATGAATAAATGAATGAATAAATGAATGAATAAATGAATGAACACATGAATGAATAAATGAATGAATACATGAATGAATGAATAAATGAATAAATAAATGAATACACAAATAAATACATAAATACATGTAAATTAAAAGGTAATATTGATTGACAATTGTGCATTAATTAGTACATGTATTCATTTATTTATGTCTAAATGCATGGATGTGGACATTTATTTATTCATTCATTCATTTTTAAATATGGCAGGTTTGGTCCTTTATAGTTTCCCACTCTCCCACAGTGAAACATGAAAAGGACAGGCACAACAGATAAGACATTTCTTGAAACATAGCGTTACATATTCACATGCAGCAGCATAAGCTCATGCATAGCTTGCTGCGGCGTGTGATATTTGCAATGTACGGCCCGAGAAGGTCTTGCAAATAAATGAGTCCTTGTCGGCTGAATCGATATCGCTCAAACAAGAACTCATCCGTGTGAAATAAAGGATCTTGAGGATCGTGAAGAACTCATTGGTATGGAAAGTTAATCGAACTATATCTCCTTGGTCAGCTGGGTCTCTCAAAAAGGGAGCTGCCAATTATTTTCCGGGGGTGTGGCAAGCTTATCCAGCTACACTTACGTTAGCCTGCTCTCGAGCAGGTTAGTGCTAATTGATATGTTACTATGGTGATTTATCTAAACTTGCTTCCACGAACCAAAAATAGGGGCGTGTTTTATCTTAGCCTGAAAATTAGCTCGCTAAACTGCTTAGCGAGCTACGACGAATACCCCCCAGGAAGGCCACAACGAAGCAGAAATACAACTTTTTAGGGATACAGATTCATTCTATGACAACAACCAGATAAGCATGGACACACTGACACGTCACCATCTTTATCTATCGATCCAGCCCCATAATATGACCAATGCACGAACCAGCACCACAAAGGCAGGATGATAAAATATGCTTTCACTCACCAAGGCTGAGACTTCACTTGAAGAGAAAGGTGCCTTCTTTAGTATGCTAACTAGACTAACCGTTTTTCTTTTTCTTCAAAAACCACTCCACGTTAAACCTGCGGTTACTTTTACCAGCAGTTTGAGCGATGACAATATTGTGGCTGATGGGCACCACTTATGCTACAAACAATTTCGGAAGACGCTATATTCATAGATAGTAAATTATTAGAAGTAAACGAAAAATAATGTTCGAGGTGGTGTTCGGCCGTAGCCACGAGGCCGGAGGCCGAGTGGCGTAGGCAACAAGTACTATACGAGTACTATATTGCTTTTATAAAACAATTTTATAGTCAACCAATTAACATTTAAATACAGCTATTGATTTAAAAAAAAAATTGCCATTGTTCCTCCGCAACGAAAAAATAGATCCGTTGTCAACGTCAGCTGAGCCATTAGCCCGAAAGCTAACGTTATGCTAGCAAGATTCAAAGGCAATAATATTGTGTACGGTTGACAAAGAGTAAATATAATTTTACAGTATGTTTGACAAGAAGATTTGCTAGCTAACCAGCCTTGTCACTGTCTCAAAATCGATATCAAGATTTTCACGAACTAAGTATCGGCCATACTAGTACTCGGCTTCAGTACGGCCGCAGCCTGTGGCGAGTCGAATAGCAAATGGATGTGAGATGACCGCATCAAAGTTGACATTTTCTCCAAACTATAATAATAATTTGACAGTATGTTTAACGACAAGACTAGCCAGCTATCGAGGCATGTCATTGTCCCCAAATAAAATCAAGATTTTTAAAAAGAAAATAATTGGCCATGTGTAGACTTGCTGATACTTCTGTCGTGTCGGCCGCAGCCCGTCTGAAGTCGATTGACTAGCGAGGTGAATAGCGAATGGGATGTGAGACGAGCAGTTCCGTGACACTGACACACATTCTGAAAATAGACATTTTTCAAATATGTTGAAATAAATATTGAAGTCACTCATTGTTGTAAATACAAGTTAGCTTGTTAAAGTCTTTCAAAATTGTAAATGGAGGCTTTAACTCGTCCCCGTTGTTATGGTTACTTCTTTGTATCAATGCGAATGTTTCATCGCGGAGTGATTTATTATTGAAGTGAAAAGTCAGAGTGGGTTGTTGTCAGATAATTCAACTCATGGAACGTCTCTCCTTTAATCAGAAACAGCTATTTAATTCGGAAAAAACCCCAATGGTTTTATAACAGGCTTTAATGAACTGAAAACATAAGTTATACAACTAAAGGATGCCGGAGCACAACGCAGCAACACGGCAGATACAAAATAAAACATCCGGTTAATTTTCAAAATAATAATAATTTTAAAAAAATGGTGGTAAATTGCCCTTACTTCATGGGTCACCATAATGGTCCTTCAAAAAGCCAAATTTTTACCTCAACATTTCAAAAGCTCCACACCGCCCTCAAGGTTTTTAAAGATTTCTGACACATCTGAATACATGATGTTGAAATGGCATATTGTTTTCATTTCTATCAGTTTAGGATTTGACTGATTATATTCTTCACTAAAGGGAAAACAGGATAGGGAGGAAAAGGTTGTGTCAAACCAAGCTCATCTTTGGGCCAAGCAGCAAGAAGAGGAGCACTGAAGAGAGAGATAGAGGGAGAGCAGGTACTATAAAAGGAAGAGACTATACCAGAACTGTATACGTTTTAAAAGTCAGATGTTTAATGCATGATAATTGGGTGATGTTCTATAATAACAAGCAAACCTATTCAAAAGTCATAATGATGATGTTCTTGCTCCTTAAGACTCTGAAAATGGCCAGATTTAAATAATGTAATTAGACTCACACAATTAGACACTCACCCCCTCTCTGTTTCTTTTACACCTTTCTAAGTTAAGCCTGTGTGAGTGTATGTGTGTGCCCGTGTGTGTGTGTGAGGCAGGTTTGATATGAGCCCAGCAGAGAATATTTATATGTGACCCAGATACTCTCCTCTTCAGCTGCAGCCACAGACTCTGGTCAAATACCAGACACCAACATCTTGTGACAAAAAGCTAAGCACAGAAACCAGAACAGACATACAGAATACTGTAGATAAATTAACTTCAAAATTAAGTTAAACTTTAACTAAGTTAATAGATCACTTAATCAAACTCAGTATGAAGGAGTATTGATCGACCCAAACGCAACACATCATTTTGCAGCTGCTAACATAATCAAATACCACCTGCTCAAGTCAAAGCTAACCTGTCTAAAACACATTCATAGTTTGCAGTGATGCTAATGAAAACCCAACTGTAACTAACTGCTGTAGCAGGCTGCCTAGTTAGGAACTGTAGCAGTCAAAAAGCGAATCGCTGAACTACTTCTGCTAAAAGGCTCAAAGCTACCGTCAGAGATATCAGTTTGACTCAATGCTGAGAAAATCAAAGATAACAAGCCTCAGCATAATTACACAGCTGGGTTGACACCTTCATGTACAACACACACACAAGGAGGAAATTAGGAACAAAGAGACACTTGACGGTTCCATTTCATTAAAGGGGTGATTGACTGGGTTTTGGGGGTATTTCACACTGTTCCTTAAAGGGGCAATTGACTGCAAAACCGATTTTACCTTATCATAGTTGAATAAAGACAGTTCGGTGGGTAAACTGAACATACCGTGAATATCAAAGTCCATTGACACCTCTTTCCTATTCAAATATCAAAAAGAAAAAATTTGGCTGTAAAACACTAGCTTTTCAACAAAGCTACCGGTCCTACATAGGACCGGTGATCGCCCTCTTTTTGGCTCTGGTCTGTATCTTTGTCACGCCCCAGAATTTACATCCAGACCAGCCCGAGGTAGCGTCTATCTCCGACACTAGTTTAGCTGCGCGCTAGAGAGAACATGCATTTCCTGCTGAAAATGCGTTGGAATGCTGAAATCAGATTATTATTTTTTTAAAGGCTGAAAATACAGAAATGAGAAACCTTACAGATCCTGTGTATGTTTAAACTAAAATGGTACCAACGATTCATAGTACCAATTACGTAAAATGGACACAAGGTTCTGTCAGTGACTCATTTCTATTTAGTAGGTCTTTCACTCTGTGGCCCGCAACTCAGCCTCTGCCTCATAAAACAAGCGGTGTATATTACATTTGAGCTCTGAACGCTTGCCTGGTGGCATTCTTTTCAGAGAAGGTAGGAGGCTTCTAAAAAATAGTTCATCTTTGTCTTCCGGTGGTGGTGGTGGTTGAGGTGCAGGTGCTTTAAGAGCATCAAGCATTCTTTCCTCAAAGGTAGTGAGCCTCTCCTTCCGCACCCTCTTCCTAGCCTGACTCGGAGTGCCAGAGGATGCTGGAGGCTGGCTTTTTGCGACAATGGAAGCTCTAGACTGATCACAAGCTTGCTCATCCTCGCTGGCTGGGGGCACTGGCTGGCTGGCTGGGGGCACTGGCTGGCTGGCTGGGGGCACTGGCTGGCGGTCTGGGGGCTCTGACTGGCTGGCTGTGGGCTCTGACTGGCTGGCTTGGGGCTCTGTCTTCCTAGGGAAGTTGCTACTGGTCTCCCTGAACTCCAGGAATGGAGCTCGGAAGCTCATGACAGTAGCGTATCTCCATGGTCTACCACTCCCAAGACCTGCTCTACTCCTGCAATGCTCTTTCTCCCTATTATTTTCCTTCTTGAAAGTGTCCCTCAAGGTCTTCCATTTCTTTTTGCAAACCTCAACTACAAAGAAATATTTATCAGACATAAACGTTGACATGTATACTAACTTTTTTGCATTGTGAGCTATGCTAACATATGCTCACAACTAGCATTGTGAGGGTGAGCTAGCCTAGCTACACTTTGCAGCTAGCACAGAAGAAAGTTAAGAAATGTAACGAGACTGAATTTAATAGTACAAAAAAACACACCAGGGACGCCGACAACATTGGCAACCCAGTGCCAGGCATCACACATACAATAAGTTTTTCTTCCATCTTGGAACAGAAGAACCTACTAGAATGTTTGCCATGACCAACAGTTGCTACGTTACAAGAAACCAATCCGATTGGCCAACGCTCGCGTTTTCACGCTCCTCATTTCCATAAAGTTGAGAAAATCCAACTTGCAACGCTCCGCTCTGCTCGCCTTCCGACAATGCCCTACACGAGCGTCAACGCCCGCTTTCATTGAAAATGAATTGGATGCCGACGTTCCGCGCCGCTCCGCTCCGCTGTAGTGGACACGCACGGTCACAGTCTTCCCAAGGAGCCAAACATTCGACAGGCATGGCTGCTGTTGTCTAGTATGAGAAGATCCCAGCGAAGTTTGACACTCAATAATTAATTTGCTCTGAACATTTCACCCAAGACAGTTTTGACAACCTTGGACAATTTCAATCAGGATTTGCTAGGAAGCGCACGGTCACAGTCTTCCCAAGGAGCCAAACATTTGACAGGCATGGCTGCTGTTGTCTAGTATGAGAAGATCCCAGCGAAGTTTGACACTCAATAATTAATTTGCTCTGAACATTTCACCCAAGACAGTTTTGACAACCTTGGACAATTTCAATCAGGATTTGCTAGGAAGCTGAACCTGGAAAGAGGTGCTGTTCTGACCGTATGCTCATTGCAACCGCAACCTGTAAGGACAGTGTGATGTTGTGCTAACAGTTATTAGCAATGCTAACGTGTCCTGTATATAGCATAGGTAGAAAGCTAAATACGTTTCTACACACATCAAATGATTCTAGCTAGACTAGCTGTAGTCGGCATGAGAAGGGAAGCTTCCGAAAAAATAGCCAGAAAATGAACAGCAGTCTGGCTTATTGCTAACGCCTGTCTAGATAATCTATTTGAAAGAACTGGAGAAAGGCAGGTGCTAGATACAGGATACGATAGCATCTATATCATAGAGTTAATATAACTAGAGACAAGCTACTTCTGGCTTCCAAGATGGCGTCCCCATTCATTTCTATGAAAAGTGCTCAGTGGCGCAGTGAGGCAAGCGAGAGCGCGAGACTGGACGCAGCCATCTTTCCACTTCCGTGTCTTCCGGTCTAGTTTTAAACAGTGGCTCTTTTTTTCCCTAGCTCCGAGACCTCGTGCACGCTTGCAACTAGCTGTACACGTCATACTTTGCAACAACCACTCGCGAGCATAGATTTATATGGTTACGAGCCTGTGGGCATTGCAGTTGCAGAATCTATGGGCAGAATGGGTTACAAGTCCGATAAGAATCAGACACATGATGCAAACTTAACGGAAATGTATTCTGTCACTGTATAGTATTCCTTTCACTTGTTTTTTAGGCTATATGGCTAAATATAGGGCTATTCTAGATGAAACTCATCACATATGTTGCTTTTTTTCTTCGTGAAACGAGTATGATTTACAACATTTACATTTACATTTAGTCATTTAGCAGACGCTCTTATCCAGAGCGACTTACAGTAAGTACAGGGACATTCCCCCCGAGGCAAGTAGGGTGAAGTGCCTTGCCCAAGGACACAACGTCATTTGGCACAGCCGGGAATCGATCTAGCAACCTTCAGATTACTAGCCCGGTTCCCTAACCGCTCAGCCATCTGACTCCCCAACGCATTGTATTGGATGAAACTGTTAACATGAACAGCTCCGTCGTTGTTCTCGCCAGGCAAAGAAAGCTTAATAGTTATTTTGGTAACTGAAATCTTCCATAATGCAGACTTACCATAGCTTACTGTCAACTTTATATTTCAAACGAAATGCCACAAAATTCACACTGCCTTCAATTTCACATCAGTGTCGAAATGCGACCTGTGTTTTACATGCTCAACCTAGAAAACCAAACGTCTATTAATGGATATAACGTGATCTAACAAGACGTGTTAATAATGTAATAAATAAAAGCTCGAGAAGTGTGTCTAAAATATACTTTATTGAACATTTGCCTTTGAAAGGGGCATATTCATAGAACCATAGGCTACAAGACGTTTCCATCAGATGTAAGTGGGGGTGAAACAGTCACTAAGGACCTTCATTGTCCCACAAAAGCAGTCTGGCTTGATGACACGATCAAAAAAAGAATAATGGGTGTGTTTAACAAAAGCTTCTGAAGGCAAGACTAATATTATTTGAATATATATCATTTCCTATTGTGGTTAACAGTCAAAGTATTAATCTTCGTCTTTGCTCCAGACAGACATGTCAACAATCTATGCTCGCGTTTAACATAATATATTTGCCATCATGTCATGAACGTTTTTACGAAAAATCAACTCAGTTTGAAAATAACAGGAATAAACTATATTAACAACATTTCATGTAGGCCTATGTGTGACAACGATTTGCTTGCTACAACAAGGCAGGCAACTCAAGCCATTTCTCCCTGTGCTCATTCAATATAAGTTTATGGCTCATTCAGCTCAATGTAAATCGGCTATCGGCCAATGTGAACTTTTGTGCTTGTGCCCTGTTAGTATCCGCAGGCACATTTGCAGGCAACTTTTCTTGACGTAAGCAAATAAATGGGCTGCTAGTTTACCCATTTCGGATTAGCAAAAATCTGGAAAAATTATTCTATGAAAAACCTAGTAGTATGAGCCGGGTTCGAGAATCGAACTAAAACTATTGGGGGAGATAGTTTTGTAAATGTTGACTGGAGTTAACAGAATAAAAACGACCGGAAGACACGGGAACCTAACCGTAAATGCAATACCACCTACATCCACCGGGGCCGTTGCTTCAAGGCGAGGGGCGAGGGCTTGGTCTGATACACGTGTCTGTGTGTCCGTGAGAGAGTGTCTGTATGTGTATAGGGTGGGGCAGAGCTGGAGCTTGGAAGTGTCTCTAGAGGAGGTCTGGGGTTAGACGTTAGGTGTGTGGGACAGTCTTGCAGGGTTACATACAAGCACACACACACATACAGTACATCCCCATTGTAAAAAAAGAGGTCAACAAAACAAAAGAGAATCCAGACTTCCGTAGAAAGCAGAGTTGTAAAAAAACGAGTACGCTGTGCACCTCTTTATAGCTGATTAATGGCACTCGCCTCAAATAGAGAGCGTGACTCCTCTCGTCTCCAAGCTTCTCTCGGCGCTCGGCTAATTGCTCTGGCTGATCTGGACGCCCACATCCGCCCTTGCAAGCAGCGATTACTAAGCCTGGACTGCTGCTGGAGAGAGCTGCGCTATAGTGTTGTTTGTGAGTGACAAGGCAAAGGAAGGGGGGCAAAAACTCCTGGTAAAATAGGAGTCTGTTATTCCTTACTGGGCTAATGGAGATCTCAATTATCAGCTCTTTCCCTCATTTCCTACGCTGGCCCCTCTCTTTCTCTCTTTGTGCTTTCCTGTTTATAATGCCCCACTACCACCGTTACACCCCCCCCCCTCCCCCCCACACACACACCTCCTGTCCTAGATTGAGCATTGTAAGGCCAGGGTGACTAGGTTAGCTCGACACAAGACTCCCGTAGCCTAGCCTGCCAGACAAACTTAGCCCCGCCCACAAAAAAAGAAATTGGTTGGGAAGTTGGGTCTGGAGTTGCTCAGTCCGGGAAAAGCTAATGCCCAAACAAGAGCTGTTCTGACCAATCCAATGTCAGGCTTTTATGGCTTGACGATGATGGACAGATGATCAACAGTAACGTAATCAACGTTACCAAAGAGCGCTTGGATTGAATTCGTTTTCAACAAACAACATATTACGCTGCTCTGATTGTTTGTAGGTCTATCCAATTTAATGAAGAGGCATTTTTTTCTGGGTTCGGTTGAAACACGCCCCATACTCACAGCCCTAACTGAGCAGTTTCAGACTCATATTCTGACTAGAATTATGATTATGAGAACGTCAGGTTAAGACTCCCGTGCTGAAAGCCCAGAACAGGGAGAGAGGAAACACATACCACACTACATATAGATATGCTACATCAGGACACACACTCCTTCTCCTCACAATGAATAACACATGACCTTCTGTGACAGGCAGCAGCATTAATGAATCAGCCCCTAAAAGATATGTGTCAATACTCATCAATTTCAGTAACACACTGTGTAGAAAATAAATGGCATCTTGTACTACAAATGGCAGCAAGGAAGAGGTTGAACTCTATCTCTCACTATAGAGAGCTGAACAGCACCAAACTGGTAAATATGTCCATTCTTAACCTGCCTTTCAGATCCAAATATTTCAATCTCTTCTCCCTCTATCCTGATATTTCCTGCTACTGTACCCCCTTCTCTGTCTTTTGTCTGCGTCCATTTCCTGCATCTGAAATTCATAGTCCCAGTTCAGTTTGTGTGAGTAACAAAGAAAGACTTCAAAAATGTCTGTACAACAACAGATGTGTGTATCTGGAATTGGAAGATGTGCATTTCAAGAAAACAGGGATGCAAACACATGTATGGTCAAAAAAGAGAGAAGTAATTTCAGCCCTCGCCCCGCAGCAAATATCCATATCCTTACTTTGCCACCAACCCCCTGACATCCCTGGCCCACCCCTACATGCACATTGAGTAAAATGACATTCTGAAGATCAAAATACACCAACACTTATTTGGAATATTCTATTTCATTTTTTATTCCGATACATAAACTCTTATTAAACTATCTAGCACTTCTTCTGGTTTTACTCCTTCTTCCTCTTCTTCCTGGCCACCTCTAAGGGCACTAAATGTTGATGATCCTAGCCAACTCCTTCAGCTGAGTAGCCTGGGAATGGCCCCTCACCACAGGACCAATGGAGGACAAGGCCTGTAGGGTCTTACTTTTGAGAGGTAGTTTATTCTACTTGCCACAAGCTGTGTATGGTCACCTTCCCCAAAAAATCCATGACAGTAGGCGATTTCTTTAAGACTGCAAGGGAAACTCGGCTTCCCCAAAAATGTAAAACAAAATGTATGGTCAAATATTTACTATTGTGTTAACATTTTGAATGTGTTAGAACACATTCATCTCGAAGACGAGTTCGTTCAGAATCAGATACATTATAGTAGCAGGTCGACTGACTCAATTTCCTTCTCATACTTTCCCATAGCGTCACAGTGCATTTCTCTGTTGAAGCCCAGCGTCCAGGGACTTGAATGGAGCTGCTTTGAACAGTTTTTTTTGTGCTTCAAAACTATAAGGTCATTGGATAAATGCTGAAATTATGTCCCTCCCATGGACGCTCAGTGTAACGAACGCCGGGTTTCTGCTTGATGATTGGAGGGTCTGTCGAAAGACAGCATCTCCTTTTTAATTATAGCAATTTTCAGACATCCCAAGTCTCCCGGAAGGTCCGGGAGTCTCCCGCATTTCAATAGCGGCTCCCTGACGCCCGCAAATGCTATACAATATCACGGAAATCGGGGATTTTGTTTTTCGAGCGAGCGAGACACTGTGAAATGGTCATTTATGTTAGAGATAGGTGCATATCGCAAGTAAGTAGGCTTGCGCACAAACTGCTGATTTGCTTATTTCCTATTTACTTGTTTGGTGGAGGCAATCCAGAATTACTGTTGGTGCAATTATAATCAGACCCCCCCCCCCCCCCCCCTTAAAAAAAACTATTTGGATCTGCACGATTCACACAAGTCACCCAAACTGACGTGAAAAAAGTGGGAGGCGCCGAAAAGCACGCCGTTTGCAGCCCTGGGATAAAATATGTTTGTGTTTTTGATAGTGAGAAAGTCATAGTCTGTGCGCGTGTGTGCTGAGCGCAGCAGCAGCTGTAGCTCGCCGCACAGGGCCTGGGTGATATATAGCCTTCTATTCCTGTGCTGTGGAGACCCACACAGGGCTTTCTCTCCTGTTAACATATCAAAGAGGCTTTCTGCACCAGCAAAATGCCAACACCAGCCTACAAAGCCACCCCACCCCAACCCCCACACACACACAAGCGTGTAACCTGCTCATGAAATAACATAAGTAGAGATGTACACACATATACATAGGAACCACTAAATCAGCATGGGAATCTGTCTATTATACTGTATAATGTGGTCTCCCAGCATGTGCAACCCGCGCTCTTCAGAAGATTTAGAACGCAGCGGCCCGCCTGGTCTACAATCTACCCAGACGCTCCGTATAAGATTCAAGTCCCTGGTACTGACCTTCCGAGCAGTGAACGGGACTTCACCCAACTACATCAAGTCTCTCCTGCAGCCTTACACCCCCACCCGTCACCTGCGGTCTTCTTCAGACAACCGCCTGGTGGTCCCACCGCTCAAGACCGCCCGGTCCCAACACAAGCTCTTCTCCTGCCTGGCCCCCCAATGGTGGAACCAGCTCCCCACCTCCATCAGGGACACTGACTGTCTCCCCACCTTCAAGAAAAGGCTCAAGACACACTTGTTCCGGGAGTACAACGGCACTTAGGAATGGTTGCTTGATTGGACCTGTTGTTAGTTTCCTCCAGGATCACAATGACTCTTATTGAGAGACTTTGGCACTTCTTTAGTTTTTCACGATGTATGCTTCATGTTTTGGCTGCTTGCAATGTTTGGGACTACCTCGTTGTTTTGATCAGTGACCTATGCTCTTTTGTAAAGCTCTCTCTTAGAAGTCGCTTTGGATAAAACCTTCTGCTAAATGCATAAATGTAAATGTATATTGTGTGATCTATACCAATGCAGATGTACCACCTACGGTAACAACACAGATACTAGACTCTACTTTGTGGATGCTTTCAACCTCTAAGGTGGCATTGTGAGCTCTGAGTACTCAGGTAAACAAGTTGGTACTCCCCCCCAAAAATTTTTTACAATACCAGAATTTCAGCAGTGGTGTATATTAACAAAGTAGAAATACTTTGTTATACTTTGTTACTGTACTTAAGTCATTTTTTGTTGTTGATATCTATACTTTACTATTTATATTTATGCTTACTTTCACTTTTACTTCACTACATTTTGCAAAGAAAACTGATACTTTGAAACCTTCGTTACTCGCTACAAAATCAAATTTATCTTTAGAAAAAAAAGAATCATGAGACCAACGTCTGGGACTGTGGTGGAACACAGACTGAAAGCAAGCAAGTTTGGCGAATCAGTGGTCGTAGCTTGCAAGTTGAATCATTGGTTAATCACATTAATGCACAATGCAAACAAGTGCTCTCAAAGCCGCGGTTTGTTGATTCCCAGTGATGCCCAGGATGCTAGCTAGCGAGCAACTACATGAGTAGAATTCCACTCTACGATGACTGATTTCATGATGGAAGCAGAAATGGAAGCACCTCATGGGCGTCGCCACAGTATAACTTGGGGGGGGGGGGGGGGGGGGGGGGGGGGGGTCACGTCCCACTTGAAAAAAAAGTTGTTTGGACCCCCCCATATTTGCAATCAAAATATTCGTGCATGACTGGTCTACTAGTCCAGCGCTTTTCATTTGTATTTTCAGAATGTGGCTGAATTATTTGACTCATAAATGAAATTAGTAATCAATCATCCTATTTGCATTTTAATTTTCTTCTTTAAGACTGCTCATTCTTTCACTCAATTAAAATGAAAACGAAAAAAACATTTGAAATTTAATTTCCAAAATATGCCCCAGCAAATAGATACCAAAATTCAATTTTAAATGTAAAATTTGAAAATTTGAATGCATTTCCAGAAATGCATTTTCATTTTAAGAACGTGGCTGCAAAATCGTGACCACAATTCAAATTAAAATGCATTTCCAGATATGCATTTTAATTTTAAGAATGTGGCTGCAAAATCGTGACCACAATTCAAATTAAAATGCATTTCCAGAAATGCAAAATGAACGAAAAAGCATTCTGAGCGGCGCAGAAGAGTGACGTCAGAAGCCGCTCTTCTTCAGCTCCTTGCTGACCAAGCTACCCATCTTGTTCGGTAGGGGGCGGTGTGCACATCTGCATTGCATTATATCAGAATCAGAAAGGGTTTTATTCACCATGAAAGTTTGCTCAGACAAGGAATTTACTTTGGCGGAAGGTGCATACATTAAACATATAGGAATCTTAAAACTTGGACTAACTATACAAAATGAGCAAAGTCTAGCTAATACTAAGGGGATTTAGAATAAAAAATTAAATATAAAGTAGCCATAATTTACAATCTAACCTAAAAATACTTAGCAAATGTGCCGTGAAATTGATTGAATTGCCGGGTCTTAGAGGACGCATCACAGATCATGGCACTCCCTCAAATTGTGCAAACACTGTTAGAATTAGCTGAGCAGGTAGAATCTAATAATATATCTGAGTCTGATGCCCGTGACCGAGTAGAACAAGTCATAGAGAGCTTGGCTGCATACTCTGCCGTCACAGATGTACACATTAATGAGGTTGCCATGGTAAACCATCAACATCCCGTTCGAATCCATTGAAAACTATTTATGAAATGGTTTAAAAATAAAGTTAATAGCTGAGCTGGTCGGCGTATGCCACCTGCCCTGTAGTGATGTATCGTTTGTGAACGATTCGTTCATTTTGAACGAATCCTTATAAGGACTCGGGAGTAACGAGTCCTCTCAACGAGTGATTCGTTCATTTCCCGACTCGGTCTTTCTAAGAGTCTTTGGATCATTTTTCACGTGACCTGCATAGGCTCTGTAGCTAGAGGAAACGAACGATTCGTTCATTTCCCGACTCGGTCTTTCTACGAGTCTTTGGATCCTTTTTTCACGTGACCTGCATAGGCTCTGTAGCTAGAGGAAACGAACGATTCGTTCATTTCGCGACTCAGTCTTTGTACGAGTCTTGGATCATTTTTCACGTGACCTGCATAGGCTCTGTAGCTAGAGGAAACGAACGATTCGTTCATTTACCGACTCGGTCTTTCTATGAGTCTTTGGATTCTTTTTTCACGTGACCCGCATTGTATTTTTTAGTAGAGGAAACAGTTTCCTTGTTCCCTTTCGCTTGGCCGCTGTTTTAGTAAGACGTGAATGATATTCGCTCAAGTCATCACTGATGACTCATCATACTGTAGCGTAAACTAATAATTTTCCACCGGCGCTTTGGCTAACTGGTTACGCCAAAAGGTGAGGTATTTTTATTCAAATATATCAACTAATACGGTGTCTTTTATCATCCTGCAACCGATTTCGCAAGCGTCTGGCGAAAAAATTTGACCAGCTGCCGAAACGGCAACTTCACATGGTAACTTCACTTGTTCACATGGTGGAGAAATTAGTACAACCTAAGTCATCCAAAGGGTGCAGCATTTCACAGTTAATACGTCAAAAAGGTGTATTAATTGACCGAGGTGACGTTAGTTTCATATTCAACATTCGTCTCAAGACGCTACTTTGCAGCGTCGCATTAGGGACCGGGTGAAAACTACCCATACCATTTTGAAAAATGTAGACTTTTATAATATTTGTATGAATATAAAACCTCAAACAGACACCAGAGTATCTTACCAATGTCTGGTATACTTCCACAGCCTTTACTTTTTCAATTAAGTTTCAAATAAAATGATACAAAATCACTCATCTTTGAAAATGGCTTAAACGCTTAATCCTCACAAATCTTAATTTTTTTCAAAATTGCATTAAAAAATCCTACATGTACACCAGATTATTCTAATAAAGTCTGGTTTACTTCCACAACCTTTCAACTTTCAAAATGGTAAAAAAAAAAAACTCAATTAAATTACTAATCTCTGAAAATAGCATTAAATCCACGCTAATAAAATTGTGTGTCTGTTTGTGCACATTCTGACGATTTATAGCACTGTGAATGTGCACCGTCAGTTCTGTTTTTGAATAAAGGGTTGGAAATTAATGTTTTTTTATTTTTTATCTGATTCATCGATTAATCGAAAAAAGAATCGACAGATTAATCGATTTCAAAAATAATCGTTAGTTGCAGCCCTAAACAATTCTCCACATCATCGAGTCACTTGCAAATCCTTAGAGCAATTGACTATTCTTCTAAACAAATTGCCAGTGCTCTTGTACATTCATGCAAATGATGTAGCCTGCAATTGTCTGCAGTTTCCTACATTATCAATTGTGTCATGTTAATCAAAATGTAATATATATCTCTGTTAAAATGTCTCACCCTCACAAACATCTAGACCAGCCATTTCCAACTTTTTCCACTTCGCTGCCCACTGCATAGCTCAAATATTTTGCGGACCCCCAACACATCAGTTTGCTTAATTTACGCTTATCACATATGTTTAACAACACCATGGGAGCCAAACAGTTTGCTTTCACAGCAGGACTGCAACTAACGATTATTTTAATAATCGATTAATCTGTCGATTCTTTTTCGACGGGGGACGTCCTGGATCGGTGGAAGGAATACTTTGAAGACCTCCTTAATTCCACCAACGCGCTTTCCGACGTGGAGGCAGAGTCTGGGGACATCGGGGGGGGCCCTTCTATCTCTGGGGCCGAGGTCGCCGAGGTGGTTGAAAAGCTCCGCGGTGGCAGGGCCCCTGGGGTGGACGAGGTCCGCCCGGAGTTCCTTAAGGCTCTGGATGTTGTAGGGCTGTCTTGGTTGACACGACTCTGCAACATCGCGTGGACATCGGGGACAGTGCCTCTGGACTGGCAGACCGGGGTGGTGGTTCCCCTCTTTAAAAAGGGGGACCGGAGGGTGTGCTCCAACTTTAGGGGGATCACACTCCTCAGCCTCCCTGGGAAAGTCTATTCAGGGGTCCTGGAGAGGAGGGTCCGCCGGATTGTCGAACCTCGGATTCAGGAGGAGCAATGTGGTTTTCGTCCTGGCCGTGGAACAGTGGACCAGCTCTATACCCTCCGCGGAGTCCTGGAGGGTACATGGGAGTTCGCCCAACCAGTCTACACATGTTTTGTGGATTTGGAAAAGGCGTTCGACCGTGTCCCTCGGGGGCTCATGTGGGGGGTGCTCCGAGAGTACGGGGTACCGGATTCCCTGATCGGGGCTGTCCGGTCCCTGTACGACTGGTGCCAGAGTTTGGTCCGCATTGCCGGTAGTAAGTCGAACTTGTTTCCGGTGAGGGTTGGACTCCGCCAGGACTGCCCTATGTCACTGATTCTGTTCATTACCTATATGGACAGGATTTCTAGGCGCAGCCAGGGTGTTGAGGGGGTCCGGTTTGGTGACCTCAGGATCGGGTCGCTGCTTTTTGCGGATGATGTGGTCCTGTTGGCTTCATCGGGCCGTGACCTTCAGCTCTCACTGGAGCGGTTCGCAACCGAATGTGAAGCGGCTGGGATGCGAATCAGCACCTCCAAATCTGAGGCCATGGTTATCGACCGGAAAAGGGTGGAGTGCCATCTCCGGGTCGGGGAGGAGATCCTGAACCAAGTGGAGGAGTTCAAGTATCTCGGGGTCTTGTTCACGAGTGAGGGAAGAATGGAGCGCGAGGTCGACAGGCGGATCGGTGCGGCGTCCGCAGTGATGCGGGCTCTGCATCGGTCCGTCGTGGTGAAGAAGGAGCTGAGTTGAAAGGCGAAGCTCTCTATTTACCAGTCGATCTACGTTCCTACCCTCACCTATGGTCACGAACTATGGGTAGTGACCGAAAGAACGAGATCGCGAATAGAAGCGGCCGAAATGAGCTTTCTCCGCAGGGTGTCCGGGCTCTCCCTTAGAGATAGGGTGAGAAGCTCGGTCATCCGGGAGGGGCTCAGAGTAGAACCGCTGCTCCTCCGCGTCGAGAGGAGCCAGCTGAGGTGGCTCGGGCATCTGATTAGGATGCCTCCTGGACGCCTCCCTGGTGAGGTGTTCCGGGCACGTCCCACTGGGAAGAGGCCCCGGGGAAGACCCAGGACACGCTGGAGGGACTATGTCACTCGGCTGGCCTGGGAACGCCTCGGGGTCCCCCAGGAAGAGGTGGTGGAAGTGGCCGGGGAGAGGGAAGCCTGGGCCTCCCTGCTTAGGTCGTTGCCCCCGCGACCCGATCCCCGGACAAGCGGCAGATGACGACGACGACGAATACGTGATTGTCTTGACTGAACTAATTACACATGTAAACGGAGTAATTGTATTATTGGCATAAACCGACAATTGCTAGTAATCGGGTTTGATGAATGATGAACTTTATTGGTTCGTCGAGAATAACAGAAATTTGCCTAGCATCCACACCTCAAACAAGTTAAACTAGACGCAAAACTATACGTCCTAAGACTGCTGAAGCCATTGATATCCTTTATGTGTCTGTGCAGTCAGAAATACAACTCTTTTTGCAGTTTCCAAAACGTTACCCAATTCTGCTTTCATGGTGCGTGTCTGTTTGGTTGCCACGGCAATGGAGCAGCTGTACTCGCTAACGAGCTGGGCAGAGAAAATGACACATTTAGCTAGCATCCACACCTCAAACAAGTTAACCTAGACGCAAACCTATACGTCCAATCCAAAAAATGAGAATATTTTCCGAGACTCAAGATTCTGCCGAAACCAGAGATGTCCTATATATGTCTCTGCGGTCAGAAATACGACTCTAGCTGCATTTTCCAAAACGTTACCCAATTCTGCTTTCATGGTGCTTGTTTGTTTGGTTGCCACGGTGATGGTGCAGCGATGATTGCTAACACGCTGAGGGCAGAGAATAACCAACATTTACCTAGCATCCACACCTCAAGCAAGTTGACCTAGACGCAAAACTATACGTCCAATCCAAAAAATTAGGATATTTTCAGAGACCCAAGACTCTGCCGAAACCAGCGATTCTACCGGCAAATACGACTCTACCGGCAGTTTAAAAACACGTCTACTTTCGAAATTCTCTGACGAATTTTACCCACCTCTCCATTGAAGTTAGTGAGAGAATTTGAAAGGCTGCTCTCGCTTCAAGGCTCAAAGCTGAAAATCTGTAAATGTGAGCTTTTTAGTAGTTACATTGGCTGAAAGAGGACAAGTTTTCCTACATTTTAAGGTATAACTTGTTTCTGTAAGTTAAACTATATGAACGTCAGAGGAATTTGTTTGACAATTTAGTTGAATATCAGAAAAAATCATAAAAATCAAGAAGGAGCTAAATTTTTAATTTGCACAAAAACCTTAATTATTTAAAACGTATAAAAGTGAGAAATACCAGAAGTCATAGCCATCATCTCCTGAAGGAGCTGAACGTTTTGATACAAAAATTGTAGGAATCGGTGAAAGTATTCAGGACTAGTTAAAGGCCAAAAAACGGCGGAAGAACTGAAAAGTTGAATGCTTAACAGCATTCTCACAATAAATATATATGTGAGATTACAATGGTTTGTGCTCGCCGAAGGCAAGCACACCCCAATTATAACTTTAGTTGTTTCCACTTCTGTTGTCGAAGCAAACGGGGGTAACGTTACAGTTTATTAACCAAACTATATCGTGATTCAACTCAGCTTCAGTTAGCTAGATATCTTGTTGAAAAATAAAATGAGAATAACCTGACAAAGATCTGGAAAAAAACGCATTGTGAATTGTAGATTTATATGACAACACTGGTTATTTGTTAGAATGAAACACAGTCAGGAACATGAAAGCGCGTTAGTCCCATTGCCAATAAACTAGGCTAAATCATCACACATTCTACCTATGCTCTTGCGTTAGCAAGCGAAACTAGTTTGCATGCCTACAGTCTAGGTGTTTTCGCTATCTAGCTGTTCTTGCATTCCTTGCAAACAGCGTGAATAAAAAGCAGATAAGCTACAGTCTAGCTAACATTGATTCGACGGGCATGGCCGATGTTTGTCTATATCGTAGCATAGAAGATCCCTGTGCAGTTTGACCCTCAATTACACATTTGCTCGAACCATTTCACCAAGGACGGTTTTAAAAACCTGTAAAGCAGGATTTGCTATGAAGCTGTTGCTGAAAAGAGGTCAGTTCCGACCTTATGTTCATCACAACCGCAAGCTGTAGTATGATTTTGTTGGTTGAGTTCGAAGACATGCGGCCTCAAGTCCGACAACACGACTACGAAGTCGATCATCGAACTCAGACCTCGGGTGTCCTGGTGCCAGGTGCACATATGGACACCCTTATGCTTGAACATAGTGTTCGTTATGGACAAGCCGTGTTTAGCACAGAAGTCCAACAACAGAACACCACTCGGGTTCAGATCGGGGGGGCCGTTCCTCCCAATCACGCCCCTCCAGGTCTCACTGTCATTGCCCACATGAGCATTGAAGTCCCCCAGGAGGACGAGGGAATCCCCGGGAGGAGCGCTTTCCAGCACCCCCTCCAGAGACTCCAAAAAGGGTGGGTACTCTGAGCTGCCGTTTGGTGCATAAGCACAAACGACAGTGAGGACCCGTCCCCCCACCCGAAGGCGGAGGGAGGCTACCCTCTCATCCACCGGGGTGAACCCCAATGTACAGGCACCGAACCGAGGGGAAACAAGTATTCCCACCCCAGCTCGACGCCTCTCACCAAGGGCAACTCCAGAGTGGAAGAGAGTCCAGCCCCTCTCAAGGAGACTGGTTCCGGAGCCTGTGCTGTGCGTCGAGGCGAGGCCGACTATATCTAGCCGGAAACTCTCTACCTCGCGCACCAGCTCAGGCTCCTTTCCCGCCAGCGAGGTGACATTCCACGTCCCTAAAGCTAGCTTCTGCAGCCGAGGATCGGACCGCCAAGGCCCCCGCCTTCGGCCGCCGCCCGTCTCACACTGCACCCGACCCCCATGACCCCTCCTGCAGATGGTGAGCCCACTGGAAGAGAGTCCCACGTTGTCTCTTCGGGCTGTGCCCGACCGGGCCCCATGGGAAAAGGCCCGGCCACCAGGCGCTCGCCATCGAGCCCCACCCCCGGGCCTGGCTCCAGGGGGGGGCCCCGGTGACCCGCTTCCGGGCAGGGGCAACTGAGAATCATTGTTGTGTTTCTTCATGGTTGGTTTTTTGAGCCACGCTTTGTTTGGTCTTTCACCTGGAACCTGTTTGCCTTGGGAGACCCTACCAGGGGCATAAAGCCCCCGACAACATAGCTTCCAGGATCACTAGGACACGCAAACCCCTCCACCGCGGTAAGGTGGTGACTCAAGGAGGGGCGTATTAGATTTGAGCATTTATTGTTACATGACATGGACATGTAGATTTACTTTGGCGGAGTGGATGATCTAAGGGAAGCACTCAATAGAGATATAGTCCCCCTGTTGGATAGACATAGCATGGGGGACAGCATGGGGGAGAAGGGGACGGTGGAGGGTGGCAGCAGCACTGATCATACAACGACCGGTGTGAGTGTGTGCATATCCGCGCGTCTTAGACGCCTTATCGGACGTGGCCCAATGGATATGCGCTGCTAACATGGGTGTGGTAGTGGGTGGAGTAAGGAAGATGGAGTAAGACGCCTTACGTCCCCGATCACTGACTGACACGCTGCCCGATTGCCCTGCCAGAACTAGCTGTGCTTATTTATGCGATTACTCAATAAACACGTCTACATGATTCTTTTTTATTAATCGTTGTATGCTCCACGGACGAAACTTTCACCATCATCCTTCTGCAACAAAGTGTCGCCGTGTCTTCTTGTATCGGCCCTACTGCTGTATGTTTGAATCCTACTAAGAAAGCCGAGTAAATACACTCAATGGTATGGCTATAATTTCAGCTGTTAAAACGATAATATTCTTGTTATGACTCGCTAGCCTACTTCTTCTCCTGTTTAACAGTTCAACTTTTAGCTTCTCCCTCATTGTAGGCTATTTTCGCTCTTAGCTTTGTTAGATCATGCAGTTCAGCTTCCACACTGCCTCTTTTGTGTGACTCACACATTTTTGAAATTCATTTCAGCTTTCAGCTTGCGGGTATTTTCTAATTTCTGTATTTTCAGCAATAAAAAAAAAAAATTCTAAAAAAAAAAAAACGTTCAGTTCCTTCAGGAGATGTGTGCTATGTGTTTTGGTATTTCTCTCTATTATACTTTTTAAAAAGTTAAGGTTTTTGTGCAAATTATTCTCCCTTTAAAAGTAATGGTAAATCCTTTCATATCATTAAAAAAGCTTCCTCCTCTTTCAAACTTAACTACTTCAGCATACTTTCAGTCCTCCTCTTTCAAACTTAACTACTTCAGCATACTTTCAGAAAGAGACACCATTCAACCTTTTAAATGTTCACAAGACATTCAGCTTATAACTTTCTACAAAATTCTTACTATTTTCAGCTTTTTTAGCATGGTCAGCTAGCCTCATTCAGGTTTTCCGCATTCTCACTGCTGTTTTGCAGGAACAGGCTTTTCTAGTTATTATTGTTTATTTTCACGCCCCTAAGGCTCAGTCAAAATTTGGACTACATAGACAACGTCGATGTCAAAAGGTTTGTCTTGGTCGCGATTGCATTGGTTCTATTGGGATTTATGTACCGTTGCACGGTTTAGGTTTTAATTAAGTTTTTGTGGCAAAAGTGAAGCTAACGGTGGCTAACTTGCTAGCCACAGTCACTGACGCTACTGACGTCAAATATCGCGTAACTACCTCTAGCAGAACATTAGTTTAGCAGCTCGTTAACTTCTGGGAGATAGCTAGGCTAACTGCTTTACTGCAAGGGAGCTGCAGAAACGCCACAAGCAAATAGGACAGGGTGATAACTATTTACTAATTTTACTTTGTGATATGAAAAACAATATAAGCTGATATAAGGAAGTAGTTATATCTACTTTCGGAAACAGTAGTCTACTATTTCACTGAAGCATCGGCATCATGACATTAGCCTCTGTTGTCCGGGCAACACATACTACAGCGGTCTATGATGCATCTGATTTCAATCGTTAAAATAAACATTCCTCACAATTACATTTTCGTTGTAGGATTTATTATGACATTAGATTATAAGTAAACGATTTGTTGGTGAAATTATCATTACCTGTGGTTTCAAACCAGTGTAGCTCACTGCAACGCTGTAGTAGCCTAGTCTAGTACAGTAGCTAAAAAAAAACCATCTCCACAGCTGTTTACAGTACAGTAGCCTACGTAGGAAGTCAAACGGCACATGTTCGGCACTACCATTACTTAAATCAAAAGTCTTTCAATAGGTGAAACTATCTGACTAGTGACTACTAACCTGAACTTCATTGCCACAGCCTAAACTTCAATCTGTTCATGAAAATAATTAATTTCAGCCTAGAACGTACAACAAAAGTAACGTTAAATCGAATTCAACCAACACAATTGCTACCAAGACAGTCTACTGTAGTAGTAGTTGTAGCCTACAATTTACCAGGGCAGCTTCTCCACACAGCAGGGCTATATCGCATTTTGCCTTTTTACTGACAATGATCGCTACCACTGACATTTTTATGAATGAGTGATTTCCCCCCAAATAAATGTCAAGCTTATTTACGTTTTTGGGGGCATATTTTCAGTTAGCAGATGGTACTATTTGAATCACGATTCCTTCTGAGATAGCTGCTGGTAACGTTGTTGTTAAAATAAGCTTCAAAGGGGGTTCTTTATTATTGAATGAATGCAATATGAGTAGGCTAAATGCCTGAAAATATTACGAGAAGGGAAAAACGTACAATGACGTTTAAGTCATAGAGATTCAGTCAATTCTCTGCCAAATGTATTCTTTTTGATTCAACTATGAGGTTGCTGAACACCATTCCCTGTTGCGGGGGAAATGAGTAACTATTTCATTATGCTCTTCACTCTTAGTATTTTGAGTTGTAAATGAGCAGAAAAAAATATGCTTTTAAATCTTTGTAATCTTTATAAATAATAAGTAGGCTATGCATTTTTATATAAAATATACAGAAATGTAATTGAAATACGGACCCCTGCAACCAACGCAAGTAAGCAAGCACACCCTACAATTTCCCCAGACATTGTAACCGCTCTAGTTTAAAATTATATCAAATCAATCTGTTGAAAACAGTGTTGTGTAAACACAATAGATTTATTTGCACGTTTTTTATTTCAAGTCTCCACCTTCGATGTTTCAGTGAGTGCTATTGGCCGTGTTGCGTTTTTGCTCCACATCTTCACTCGTTGAAAACCAACCAATCAGCCCGCAGCTCGTCTATATATTCATGAGCATACCATAAAAGGTATAAAACAGCACCCGGGCCATTTTCAGCCCAACCAATGTTTCATACCCTATTCGGAGACCTTAAGGAACAGTGTAAAATACCCCCCCAAAACAGTCAATGACCCCTTTAAGTATTGAAAGTACAAGTAAATGCTGTTTATAAAAAGCAAAGGGTCAGAATTTTGAGAATGGTGAAGTTTATTCTTTTAAGTGCTGTGGCCACCATGACCAAGGACAAGGGGTTGTGTCGAAAATATTTATGTTTATTCTGATTATGATAACTAAACATTAACGTTGCGGCTCATGGGATTAATCTTAATTTACCTCAATGTAATTCCTGAGGTTGGTTGTGGAGTTTTTGAATGCCATTCAGTAGCTTTGGGTAAGTATAAGTAGCCTGGCTCTGCCCTCCTACGTACTTCCACTCAATTTTCATTTAGCTTCTGTACTAGTTTTGGGATTTTGGTATATTAGTCGGTTTTTGTAAACCACATTTTTGTTGGTTCAATCAGTGAACAGAGGGAGTGGCTGAGAACGATGACGTTGCTGTTGTGCGCTAGTTTAAGTTGTAGTTCAGTAATGGCGGCAGAGAAAGAAGCGAGCGATGCCATTCAGTACGTTGTGGCAACGCTGCCGAATATTCAGAAGTTAAAGCCAGAGCAAGAACAATCTTTGCTTTGCTGGTGGCCATGATGTTGTGGCCCTAACCCTCCCCACGAGGTCGGGAAAAGTTTGATGTTGCAGCTCGCTCCGTTAGTAGTGTAGGAGTTGGCTAAGGCGAACGCTAGCGATTGGTTATGGCAGATCCAGAGTGGCTCTGGGCAAATCCAATAGTTTTAAACTTCAACAGAGTACCCGCCCTCAAGGAAGTTAACGCTTGTCAATGGAGCGATCCCAGACCCTCTGTACAAATGAAATGTACGAAAGTCTGGTTAGGTCCAGGCTAAAGCATAACGGTGCGTTCACTCTGCAGCGGAGCGGGCAGAGCGGGGCGTTGGCTTCCAATTCATTCAAACCAGGCCTTGACGCTCGCGTAGGGCATTGTGGGAAGGCGAGCGGAGCGTTGACGCTCGCATAGGGCATTGTGGGAAGGCGAACGGAGCGTTGAAAGTTGGATTTTCTCAACCTTATGTACATGAGGACCGTGAAAACGCTAGCGTTGGCCAATCGGATTGGTTTCTTGTTTCTTGTAACGTAGCAACCGTTGGTCATGGTAAACATTTTCTAGGTTTCAAGATGTAGGAGAAACTTATCTCATATATGTGTCTACACACCCAGTCTTGTTTTATATGCCTCTGTACGATTAAAGAGACATTAACAAAAAATATATACCTGGCGCAGGGTTGCCGAGGTTGTCGGTGTCCCTGGTGTGTTAAATTCAGTCTTGTCACTTTAGCTAGCTACGTAACCTAGCTAACTTTCTTCTGTGCTAGCTGCATACAGTACTAGCCTAGCTACAGTAGTCTAGTTTACCCCGCACACAATTGACATTCAACGTTGAAATGCTGGTTGGCAGTCACTCGCTAGCCATACAATAAATGTGTAGTGGCCATAACCTAGCGAATGTTACTGGAAAAATTAAAAGTAAATAGCAATATATGATTTGGCTAGCCATATAGGCTACTTGAGAAAATAAGCTTTCCAACCATGTACAATTCATTGAAGTTATTTCTTAACTTGCTGAGACAATTTTCTATAAAAGATTGTAACAGACCATGATTTAAGGTTTTGTTTACTCGGCAAAGGTTGTATAAAATCATTTAAAAAAAAATAATATACATTTTTGGGCAATATTTGTGGCATGTTATGAAAATGTACTGGTTACAGAAGCAAAATATAAAAAAATATCCAAATTGACAAACTGAACAAAAAACTGGGTTATTGCCTAAAGTTGGCCTACCTGGCCTTAAGAAATCAACAAGTGCTGTTCCACTTGTAATGGGTATATAAAGTATGGTATTGCCTAGCTATAATCAAAATGTTTGCAGAAGGATCTTTGTGACTTAATCCTATTATAGTCAGACAATGTCTCATAAGGGTGCTTTGGCCACTGAAGGGAAAACTTTAACTCTAACTTAGCAGAGTGGATTTCTATTGCTATGGGTATTTGCCTACTGATAAAGTGGAACGGAATTGATTGTGAAGCAATGGAAAGAACGCTGGACTAGTAGACCAGTCACGCACTAATATTTTGATTGCAATTTTTTTTTTTAAGTGGGGGGACGTGACCCCCCCAAGTTATACTGTGGCGACGCCCATGATTGGCACTACAAGACTAAACATGCGGACAAATACAAGAACTTGACTGATGCAGAGTGGGCGCGGGACGCTGATGGTTTGCTAGTTAAAGGTCACATGACATGAAAACTTCACTTTAGAAGGTTATTTAACATTACTATGAGTGTAAATTTCGAGCCCTGGGTATTCTTCTACGCCTTTTGAGAAAATGAAAGCTCAAAAGCTCGGTCTGAAAATCTCTGAAAAAGGTTACCTCCCCTCTCTCTGCTTTGCCCGCCCAGATAATCTGGCCTGCCCATGAGAAACTGAGCTGCGATCGTACAAGTGTTTTTATCCTTGAGAGACATCATGGCTTGCAGACAAACAAAGCATTACATTTGCTCAGTTTGGATGTACAAAGAAAAACAAAAGTATTTTTACTAGGGCTGTGAAAAATAACGCGTTAACGCGTTATGATTAAATTACAGGATTAATTCGTTATTTTTGTTTAACGCATTTAACGTAATATTACCACAATTCCACCCAATCTGCAACTTCTGGATGATAAGTTCGTGTTCCAAAAAACTAAGATGGAACATCCAATAAAACCAAAGTGATATGCACACTCTGATATTTTTCGCTGGGTTCCAGACAAGTGGGTGCCCCTTCGTTCTTTTGGTGAGCAGTTTCACGAGCCCTTCTTACCCGGCGTCATGGAGCCTAGCAGCTAAATACTTATTTAGCATTAGCGTTGCTACTGTATCCCTGCCTGTGTTTGAGCTGTTGCGCTGTTATACTCGGCAAGTATCGTGTTGTGGTGTCGGAGGACTGATCGAAAAGTGCATCATACATTTAAGTCATTTAGCTAAGACTTGCATGTACAGTACGTAATGTCACATTAAATAATGTATTTAAACTCAAGCTTATATGGTGCGTCGCAGGGGCGATTCTAGAATCAGACCTTTAGGGGTGCTCAGCCCCCAATGAGAATGTGACATGAATACAGTGCCTTGCAAAAGTGCTAAACGTAAACCCCCTTGCTAATATAAATCTCTAATTTCACTGGATAACAATTAATACATGTATGTATTATTATGCAAAATATTGAATGAAAAAACTAAGGATGTCCCTTTCTGCATGAACTACCAGCATCAAATGATAATAAACTATATATTTAAGAAAATATTAAAAAAATATTAGGAGTGCTTGAGCACACACAAAATCAAAGACGCACACTAACGACAAAAATTCGGAAAATCGGTAATATGTGATTAATCATGAATAATCCACAGAAACCTGTGATTAATTTGATTAAAATGTTAATCATTTCACAGCCCTAATTTTTACAGTTCCTTCATCTAAGCCTCTGAAGACCCAGTGTCTTAATTTTCATAAAAAATTCAACTTCCCAAAGTTTTGTATGTCTGCGCCAAACATTTCAGCCACGACTGTTTCCTCAACTTGAGCCAATACAAAGCTGGCCTTGCTAAAACTAAATTCTGGATCAGTACTGACTATCCTTGGTCCAGCTCCAAACCTCAGACAAGTAAGTTAACGAACGCTACATCATTTTGTTGCTTTACTGTATATGGTTACCTAGCTTGCTAATGTAAAGGTAGATAGCATCAAGTATATGTGTGAATACACATGCTGTAACGCAAGTTTTGTACACTTCTTTGTTATTTGGATAACCGTTCTGCTGTTGGTGTGATGGCGCGTGCAATATCCTCCTTTCCCCTCATTGAAATGACTATGAGTGTGCACCTCTGCAAACCAGGGTGATCAAATGAGAATGGGCAATTTCTAGGCATCTTACAGCAATGGTGTTACGAGCCATTAGGATACATCCATTGTAAACATTAGCGCATGGTGCCGCCCCTCTCCTCCTCATTAGCATTTAAACTAGTGCTGTCAAACGATTAAAATATTTAATCGCGATTAATCGCATTAATGTCATAGTTAACTCGTGATTAATCACAATTAATCGCACATTTTTATCTATTCTAAATGTCCCTGATTTCTTTTTGTCCCAATCTTTTTTCAAATTTTAATGCTCTTATCAACATAGAAAAGTGGTTCGGATTGCTTTGTGCAATTTTTTTTAAAATTGAAAACAACATTGCAATCGCCTGGCTTTGACGAGGGGGCAGAGAATTCGCATCAGCTGTGTGCTTGGCCATCAAGTGGTATTTCAGACTGGACGTGCTGCGATGATAGCTCAGTTTACAACGACAAAACACACAGATCACTGGTCTTGTCAATAGAACCATTTGGCAACTTTTTAAAAGCAAACTTTCCATTCAGAATCTTATTGGCATCCATTTCGGCATCTCGCGCTCGTCATCCACTCAAAACGTTAGTCTTTAGCCAGCTCGCAAGCCAAACGAGTGTTTGGCGTGCCTGTTGTTTTGTTTCCGGTCTAGCTAGATCCGGTGTGGTGTTGTAGTTTTTCTAACGTCGGTAGTTGTTGCAACAGCTTGTGAAAAAAACTACAAAGTTTGCTAGGCCAAAAAGAGCGTTAATCGCGCGATAAAATAATTGACGCCGTTAATTTGGGTTTGCGTTAACGCCGTTAATAACGCGTTAAACTGACAGCACTAATTTAAACCTACATACACAGAAATAGTGCGTCTTGAGGAACGCTCTTTGTGGGACTGCTCGTAGTGGCTGTAATTGTGCACCAAGGCTGAATTTCGGGAAAGAGACTTAAGATACAGTATTAGGGGACAACTAATGGCCATATAAAAGCATCCAAAAACAGCATATAATTTGACCTTTAAGCTGCAGACCCTGATGATCACCTGTCAGCTGTACTTCGCACATCTACCTCAGACATTCAACTAGACTTCAATGCACGTGTTCAAGCCCAGGACAGACTTTGGATTTGTCTCAGGAAGACTGAACTGAACTGGAAAACATCAAAAGCACTTGTTGCTTTTGTATAAAATTATTCAATTGCTGGTCTTTAACATACATCATATGTATTTTTGTTAAGGTTTAAAAGTATGTAAAAAATTTAATTTAATATTTTCATAGCCTTATTGTCACATGTACTATTACCAGTAGCAACTGAAAACCATATAATTTACTGTTCAGTAATCAAATTAATATTAAGCAGAATTAAGTTCAGAATTAATTTCAGCCTATTGGTTCGGCCTGCCACAACAGTCCTAATTTCTCATGTGGCCCTCCGGGAAAATTAATTGCCCATCCTTGCCCTACAATATGTACAACCGTGCCAATTTTGTTGACATCGTATGGTCAGTGGGCCTACAAGTTTGCTCCAAACAAAGTCTGAGAACGTGGAAGAGGCGTATTTCTAGAACAGTCTAGGTCTGATACGATAAAGATTTAAAAAATATATTAATTGAAAGAAAACACTTTTTCTACAAATGAAATTAACCAAAGAAAGGAAACTGTGCTACAGTCCAGTTTGCTATGGTACCGTATATTTGCTTCACACTTTGATACTTGAGCAGTGGCTGAGCTTTCATCATGTTTAGATATTGTAATTTCAGCCAAATTAACGTATCTAGGGTTTACAATATGGAGTGAGTAATGGTTGTTTTGTATTCATTACCCTCTTCATTACTGATAGGATAAATAAAGTGCACAATTAACTGGAGAAAAATTGAATGGACTTTTAAACTAATGGCTTTTCTGACTCACACAAGTGTCTTCAAATATGACTTATATAGTTTAGCAAGCTGTCTCTCTTGGCTGAAAGAGAGACAGCTTCTAGTTATCAGTTAACTAGAATTCAAAATAACAAGAAGCCTCGAACATCTCTACATTTTGCTAATGATAATCTGTTCAAACTAATGAAGAAACCAACACTTCAAAACACAAGGACTCCTCAGGAGACAGCAGAAGAAGCCTCACGTCTCACTGTGGCATTACGTAAGATGTTTATTGTTCTTCCCCGTCATAGGCACAGAGCTCTGCCGTATCCCACTCTCACCCACCCCCTCACTTTTGCTCCTTGATTGGTTAATGAGGTCCATAGCTCTGTGCTGGGCAATGGAGGTGATTGGCTCTCTTCATACTCTGCCATTAGAGCCTGGTTGTAGGTATGTGTCACCCCTCGTCACGGTAAATAACACGTACATGATTTTACCCACAGGACACTAAATGTCCTGGACAGCAAAGCAACCTACACTAAACGTATTCATATAAACATTCTCATTGGCACTTGATTGCAAATCAATGTGTCGCTGGTTAGAAATACAGTATGCATATGTTTTTAACTCATGCTATGATTTTAGGCAAAGCTTTAGTGAGGCAGTTACAGAAATACAGATGTTCCTTGAACCTTGCTACAAGGCATGTAATCTGATCAGTTTGAGCCTGTTCAGTTGGCCGGTTGATGTACGTTAGAGTATACAGAACACACACTCACACGTGCATGCACACACACACGCATACACAGTCCTAACAGCACTTTACTCCCATCCTTTATACATCACACAGCAAGACCTTAAATCCTACTTGGTGATTGCTTGCTGCCTGATCCCTGAAGACCTACAAATCAAACAGTTCCAGCTAATAAAAAGATATGAGAACAAGAATCTGAGAGAAAAGTACTTGAACCAGAGATGTCAAGAAGTCACATAAACCCTTTGTGATTTCAATTCCTCAGAAGCCAGAAATAATACCTACTGCTGTTTGGATTCTGTCCTCTTTCATCTGGCTTGAGTAGTCAGACTGTCACCTCTGCCAACATCTCACAGACATATTTTGGAGGAGGGCACTACAATGTATTCACTTTCACACACGCAGGACCAGTAGCTCTCTCTCTCTCTATCTCTCACTCCCCTGCTTTCATGTTTAGATTAGACTCTTTCAAGCCTATTTCTTTCCTCTTCTGTTCCCATCATTCCCATGCTCCCATCCCTCTCTCCTCTCTTTCTCTCCTGAGCCCAGACATTGTTCCACTCTTACATTCCCCCTCTTCTGCCAGCCCATGGCGCTACTCTCCAGATGGCACTACCATGGCCACAGACGCTCTACTTCAAAGGCCAGGGGGCCTGAGAGGAGAAGCAGAGCACAACATCCCTGTCACTGTGGCAGTGAGTGATCTAACACTGATACACACACATGGACTCACATAAACCAGAACCACAAATGGATAGCAGACATACATGTGAGATAGCTACAAACACTAAGGGAAACACATAAAGAAGATCCACACATAAAGCAGACCCACAAATGCAATGCAGACACACACAGGTAGATACGCCCACAGACACACACACACACACACACAAAACATACCCACAAATGCATATTCACACTTAAAGTAGCTACACACATTTATAGACGTACACACACAACAACTGCGCGTTACGGCTGCAACGCAACCAGGTTTAGTTGGCATTTCAGACGAGGGGATCTGCAAGGCAGCTGTATTGTTCACGAGATACAAATTTGTGTAGGCTATTTGGGGTGTCATACAAGTAGTGTTGCTCAATTTCTAGGATTAATTTCTCGTCGTCCATTATGTAAAATCCTTCGATTTCTGGCCTTTAGCCACAAAAGTAGTTGAGTGAAATACGATGGGGAGTCTGCACACAGTCTTTTAATGCACTTAGTGTTTTAATGTACACATAGTTTTTATTTTAAAGTGACCGGGGGCATAGCCTGGTCCTAACCAGACTCTTGTACATTTCATTTGTACAGAGAGTGTGGCCTCGCTCCATTGAAAAGCGTTGACTTCCTTGTAGGCGGGTACTCTGTTGAAGTTTAAAACTATTGGATCTGTCTGAGCCACTCTGATCTGCCATAACCAATTGCTGGCATTCGGCTTAGCCAATTCCTGGACAGAGTTTCTGAGGAGTAAGTTTCACAGGTTCACACCCGTTACATTCACCCCTCTGAAATTCACTCCGGCGGTTAGCTGATGCTAACCTTGTGAATCCGGGTCACGGCACCAATGTGACGGGTATGAAACAGCTGTAGCCACGTTCCGTCACAACAAGGCCGTTCGCCACTCACTGGGCTCGAACGCACGACCTCCGACTTGCCAAGCGTGACCATTACCAACTACGCCAAAGAAAAGCTAGCTATTCGTTGACATGGATGGCCTGTTACATACCTGAGGAGTGAGTTTCACAGGTTCACACCCGTTACACATTAACAATGTGTACCCGTCACATAATGTGCGGCGTGCCACATATCAATACAGATTATTGTCAATTCAGATGTTCTATTCAATTCCATTGTAGAGTATCATTTTAAGTGGTTAGGGTGGGGAAGTGTGGATGGAAATCTCTACGTGGATTGTTTCCAAAAGGTCTGACAATGAGAATGAGTCTCAATTCAAGGGTTTGGAACACTGTGTTTCATATGCTCTAAAACAATGTACCACATACAGAAACACACCCGTCAACCTTCATATGCGCTGGGACACACATGCACATAAACCCAAAAGAAAGAAAAGCCATCACCCATACATTCCATATAGAACAGAGAGAAATGGAGAAAGAGAAAAGAAAAGAGAGAATGAGAACGAGAGAGTGAAACCCCATCTCAAGGGATAAACCCACTGCCAGACAAAACATGGAAAACTGCATTCCAAATACGCTTCCAACAACAAGCTCTTTCTACGTCCAAGAACAAACATCTCCTCTCTCATCAGTCTGTTTCCACTGTGTTCAGGGACGCGTATCACCAGCTCCAACACAACTTTAAATGCCTTTATTAGTCAACATTTTGACTAGTCCCCTCCACCAGTCATAACCATCTCTGTCTTGCATAAGTGAGTTTCGAGCTGCTTTAATCATGTTCTTTTTACTTCTACTGTGAGCTAAACACAGTCTGCTGTCAAACTGTAGCATGAAACAAACATTGTGTTAGCGGGCATCTGTGACAGTGTGGATGGACAGAAGGAACTGGGAACACACAGTGGGGACTGACAATTAAGGCCTCAGACTTGGCCCGCAAGCAGTACATCACTCTGTAATGTGACCCAGCAATGTGACAATCATTGGCAATAGAAAAGCACCCAGATGCCAACGGCTCAGACGTAGGCCTGTGACCTCTGCAGGTGAGAGGGAGCAGGGCTGGGCTATCCCTTTTTTTTATCATCCAATTCTGTATACTATTAGAGTTCCCCCTAATTTTCTGTTTTTGTCCCTCTATTTTTGTTTGACCCTGCATTCTTTCACCGTTACCTCTACCACATCTCGTTGTTTATCGTGATATATTTCACTTTATTTATCGCTTTCCTCTCTCACAAACTTTTCATTCCTCGCAGCTACCAGCTAGAGTATTAGGTTTCTTGGGAGAAATGTAATACTGGCAGAGACAGTGGCAACTGGGTGTACATTTTAGGGGATGCTTTATGAGGTTGAACAAAAATCTGCTCATAGCTGCCCTTCAGCAGACATATTTCAGAGACTATTCAGCTTATTGTGAATTTGTATTTTGTATTTTTATTGAATTACAACATATCTACACTTCAACAAAGAACTGCTTACAGCTAACAAACTACTACATGGGGTGTGCCAAATTATGAAATTATTGTTGATTTTGTTGTTATTATTATTATCTTGGCTCCACATAAGTGTTTTGTGCTCTAACATAAATAACTCAATTATGTACAATCGGACAATACAGAATGGGAGAGCAAAACAATGTGCTGTATTTTGTTGGCAACATGGTCACATTCCATGACTAGTCAGCACCTGTGAGACACTTGAAATGTCTCACAGGTGCCTTAAAGTACTTCTAAGTTCATATGTTAACATATTAATTGTGACATCTGTGTGGAAAACTAGATTAATTATATTTTCTGCCATGGATAGTGCCGTTTGGAAGCAGAAAATGTACTGTATGCAATGACACAGAGTACTATGTACTGTATAACAAAGGTCCCTCTGAAGGCTACCCAAATATAAAGGTACTGGTAGAACTGGTAGATTTTGTTTAAATGTTTTCTTTCAACACAAAGAGGTGATGAGAGGGGCTGTGAGGGTTTTAAAAGTAAAAACCAACTATTCTACTTGCAGCATGCTTTTGGACTTGCTGGCTTTGAGCATCCATGATTTGTAATACTTTCACAACAACGTTTCAGTCCTGCAACACATTCTTATTGGATAAAACAAGTTAATTCTGCAGTGTCAAAATGATACAAAATTGTGTTGCAGCGTAGGCTACATCATGAAACATGACACACCACTAGTGATTAAAACACTTGTGTTTATCCACACTGCAGCCTCATGTAGTATCACATGGGTTTTACCAATCAACCGGTGGAATGGCTAACTTTGATGCCCATCATTAATTTACATAGGGCTTCTTGCATCACTGCACTGATGAGTATTTTTACAGAATATGTTTATACTCCTACAGTCCTCTGGCTTTTGAACAGACAGGTGCTACATAAAATTAAGTATGAAGATAAATATTTGTCTTGTGAGCATGGTAAATCTCTCCAGCCAGCCACTTGACCATTACCACACCTCTGAACAAGCTTTGGTGGCACTTTTTTTTTTTAAGAGAGTGACAGGAAAGGTAGGGGAGAGAGAGTAGGGATGACATGCAGTAAATGCCCCGTGCCAGAATCAAACCCGGGCCGCTATGGTAAGGCCTTAGCCTAGGTGATACGTGGTCAACCTGTTCTTATTACATTGATTATTATCATTACATATCATTGAGCATCTGCTAATCAGGTCTGCATCCCTGGCCTACTTGAATAGGTATCCACATATTTATTTACAATTATGATGTACATTGGTCATCAAACAGCTGTTTTCAATGTCTTTCTCTCTCTCACGCACACACACACACTCACTCACAATCTCTCTCTCTCTCACACAAACACACACACATTAGGTTTGGTATTGAACTGGATTTACCTTGGCACTGAAATCCTTGTTTACCAAAACCCCTGTGAAAAGAAATAAGGGAACAGTCAGGGACTGCACAACAGTAGCTTCTCTATTCCATTGACCAAAGATGTTAGCTTGTTCCAATATTTCCTAATAAAACCATCTTGGCACTTTTCATTGACATGAAGAATCAACGTCAATAGTGCATCAGATAACCCTTGTCCAAATGAGGACATATTTTAACTGTCAGCCCAATGACTTCGGTTCTGAAAGGTGCGCAAGACCTAATTATTTAAGTGAATGTAAAGTACCCTAAGATATTGGTCAGTTTCTGTAGCAAATTAGGAAAGAGGCTAGCCTATCTTTAAAAAATATATATTATATATATATATAATACAATAGATGATTTATTTAATCTAAAAAAAAAATTGACAAATGTTTCTTCCTGTCTACTTACAACCAAACATATTCTGGTAGTTTTCACAGTGATGAAAAATAACAAATCTGTAACAATACAAAACTTTTTCAAGACTTCTCTTGGTAAATTAGTCAACCTGTTGTAAATTGAAAGGAAAGCGACAGTAGGCCTACGCCGTTGACTGGTGACATTAAATGTGAAGGTTTGTATCTTCCATTTATAGGCTGCTATCCACAATAAGCATGGTTTTACAAACTACTAAATTGGCATAGGCTACGAAACAAGACTAAATGAAGATGTAAAAAAGTGGATATTCTGAGCATTGCCCAGTACAGTACCATGAAGCATTTCAACTTTACCTCTGCTTCTGATGTCTACTTGATTTGCTTACCATATAAAATCTGTGCAATGACTGCAGAATGTCGGTTGCTTAAAAAAACGGGCAGTAAATTTGTGGTTCTTCACTTCATGAACGTTTTTCTGCCGCAGAGCACCTTTGCGGGCGAAACGGTTTCCAACTGCAGCAGAATCGTTGTAATGCAAAAGATCAGCCATGGCAACAACAAAAAAGTGCACGCTCCTTTTGCATGTATTTCTGACAATTCCAATGCACACGTCGTGAGTTCCACCGTTATGATAACTGCAAGCCCACAGACGCAGGAGAACCACTCAAGCCTCTGGACCGCGGGCTTCCCTTTGCTGGCGCAACTGTTGAGCGCTTCTTTTTCATTTTCAAGTGACGTCAATACAATACATCTAAAGAGCTGAAAAAAAGGTGAGAAAAGCTGGACCGTGGGTATTTGTAGAGGTCAATTACGCCATCATGTGGATGAATTCAGTAATCGCGCATTTGAATACATTTTAAGGTATTACTAGTGATGTTACGCTCGATACCGTGCTCACGAAGCGGTATCGACCTTTCGAAACAATTTGTACCGATACAAACGTGTCGAGCGTGGCTTCAAATGGGCAAAAACCACGTGATCAGAGTCGAAGTGTCGAAGTGACGTCCGAAGCATTGGACGTCACACGAGCAGCTGAGACAAACGGCGTTTTATTTAAACGCTTACAAGACATCAGACATCGCTAATATTCGTAGGTTATAAAGAGGAGACAGGCCTATTTACGGACACTACATTCATTGACAGAACCAGATACAGATAGATTGCCAGAGCTAGATAGACAGAGATAGATACAGATATGAGATAGTAGGTGTACACAAGCACATAGCCTACATCTTTCTCTAGTTTTACCAGCCTTCAAATGTGGCCATCCCTTTCCCGGTGGCAAAAGCATGTTCCAAAACCTTCACCGCTAGCTTACATTGTCATATAGTAATATATTCTTTTAGCATATACTTCTACTAAAACGGGGTGAGGGGAGGCGATCTCACTGTATCTGAGTGAGGGGTTGCGCTCTTTCCACGAGGCCATACTCAATTGAACTTTGTGTAGGTAATGTAATAAGAACCTAAAAATAAATGTCATAAACGTAAAGTAGCAAAGACGTTACGTTGTTTATAATACAACAAGATATATGATAACATATTTTTGACACTTGCAAATCAAAACATTTGTCACATAACCTATATTTATCAAGTTGTCAATGACGATTATGAGACTGCAGCTCGAGGACTTGACGTCACTTGATTCCTTCCATCGCTCGATACAGTCGACATACCATAAACTGACCAGCAAATGTCCCTATGGAGAAGATGTATCGAACGCTTCGAAAAAGCGATACTTTTTCGAGACAATTGTGTCAAATAGCTCGTTGCTTCGAAAAGCTTAGTTTCCCCCATCACTAGGTATTACCCGTCTACGGAGAGCCTGTCGACCATAGATATCTATGTTGTCGACTCCCTATCAAATAACTTATATTGACAAGAACTGAAAGCCAATAGAACGCTCCATTGCATCACAAGCGCCCAGTAGCAGCCCTACGCGTCCGCCATTTTGGAGTGAAAGCGACTCGGCAGTCCCATGGGGCTCTGTTCGAAAACTTAGACAGCTGTCTTAATCCTTGATGTCTTACTAGACAGGTGTCTAACGAGACTGCTCTCTTCGGGGTAAGGTATCTTAAAAACCGTTGTTTTCGAACAGCCTATTAAGACAGGATGTACGTCATCGCGCTGCGTGTACTTATGTGCTCGCACTAGCGCGCTTTGTCAGGCGGCAGTCAATTGCATTGAGTTTATTGTCACACTAAGTCAAGTTAAGCTGTATGTAAACTTGTGTTAGATATAGGCTCAATAGCTCATAACAGTTGTGTTTGTATTTCACTCATTTGATAGGATTTTGATAAAACGCAGCAACTAGCTAGTGTCTGCACTGCACGGCGATGCTAGCTACTGTAAGTTATCGAAAAGTCGGAGCAAATTTACAAATTAGGAGTGTCATCAATAAAATAAGTACATTTTCAGCAACTACACTGCCCACTTCTCGATACATTTTTATTCAGATGCTGATTTACAAGTACCGTTTAGCTGAAATGTAAATTGTAAAAACGTAGAGCAATGGCGGTCAAATGATTCTGTTTAACTTGTTGCTTACGGTAACCCCGCGCACAGAGTTATGGGTAATACGTGCCGCCATTAAGACAGCAAGGCAGCTCATATGCTCTCCGTTATGTGACATTTTTCAAGGTATCTTATTAGACAGGAAGAGAAGATTTAAGACATTTCGAACAGACCTCGCTGTCTTAAAAGGAAGGAAGGACGCATTTTAAGAGTTTTCAAACAGAGCCCCTATGTCTATTGGACAGTTCACTAGTTTGTTGCTGTCGCTTCTAGCCTGACGTTGTCATACTCATAATTCTAGTCAGAATATGAGTCTGAAAACTCTCCGTTGGGCTTTGAGTACGGAGCGTGTTTCAACCGAACTCATAAAACAAATGCCTCTACGCTCAATTGGATAGACCTACAACCAATCAGAGCAACGTATTATGTTATTTGTTGAAAACAAATTCAACCCAAGGGCTCTTTCGTGACGTTGATTACGTTACTGTTGATCATCTGTCCATCATCGTATAAAGCCCGCCCTGGCAATTTCATTGGTCGGTCCCGATTCTGGGTTTTCTGTAGTTGTCCCCAATACGAGACCCTCCAGACCCAACTTCCCTAACAATTTTTTTTGTGGGCCGGAGCTGTTGGGCTGGCAATATCAGCTACTTTGTTTGTTTTTATAAAACCGGAAGGACCACAACATAGAATAACGTAATCACGAGACTAGTGATCATCAAATCCCTTTTAACAGTTTATTTCACACATGCATCTGATAATTGGGAATGTTGGACAATAAATATATAAAAGCAATAGATCAGCTTTACAATAAACAGTTTTTTCAGTATTGTCTTATATTTGTAGCCTGTTGAACTGAGACCCACACACAGGACACAATTACTTTTCCGGATTGGTTTATTTTTTGGCAACTTTCGCAGAAAGGCCACCCCAAGAAATTATTTTAAACAAAACTAGAACATGCATTTCCTGCTGAAAATGCGTTGGAATGCTGAAATCTGAAATTCTTTTAAATGAAAATACAGAAATAAGAAAATACCCGCAACCCAGCTAACACATGACGTTGCGGCAACATTGCCAGTAGGTGCTCAGTTGGTAACCCGCGACGTTAACTTCTGGCAACGTCGTGACAACGTCGTAGCAATGTTATAAAGGGAATGTTGCCAGTTGGTCCCATGGACAACGTTGCCACGACGTCGTACCTTGGTCGGCTGGTTACGTTTGTTTTAGACCCGTGGGCAACGTTGCCGCGACGTCGTACCTTGGTCGGCTGGTTACGTTAGTTTTACAGGGTTCGTACGGTCATGGAAAACCTGGAAAAGTCATGGAATTTTAAAATGGTTATTTCCAGGCCTGGAAAAGTGCTTGAAAAAAATAAAGTTCCAAAGTTTTGGAAAAGTCATGGAAAGTTGTTAAAATCATATTTTCATGTTGTTCATTTACGCTGAGTTTTAAATAATTCACATGCTTTTAAAAGAAATACGTTCAAAATATAAGCAGGCATACGCTCTCATACTAACTGAAAAGTTCGATGGCCATTGCAACAGTAACTCAGAGAAGCGCAAGGGATAATTCAAAATGCCAGGAAAGTGTAGATTTAACGATGCTTGGCTACAAATGGAAAGATACATTACAACAGACAAAGACCCGGGACGAGCAAAATGTCGGTTGTGTGGTGGAAAATCATTCAACATTTCAATCATGGGAGAGGCGGCATTAACTAGCCATTCCTAAGGTAGCAAACATCAGAGCGCTGCTGCTAGCAAAGCTACAGCAGCCGGTGATGGGTGCTCCTATCAAATCTACAGCAGCACCCATAACCGGCTTTCTCACCACAGCGAGGTCCACTGCTACGCCTAGCAGTAGGGGTTGTTAACCGATGATGTGACAAAAAATTAAGTCCTAACTGCGGAGGTAAGGGGCTTAAGGGCTGAAGGGGCTTATTTCCCCGACTATGACCGGCGTACTATACATTATGCTGCTTATTACACAGCTACTTGCCAAAAAAATAACTTAACACAGTGTGTCTTTTTACAATTTATTTGTTACCATTCGTTGTGTTGATTGGCAGAAAAATAGTTTGCCAAAGACGTTGAACTTCATAGACGTTGAACATTCTTTAGGCTTCAAATCAGCTGACGTTGCCAAGCAATGGAGTACGCTGGCTTTGAAAAGTTACCGGACTGCTTGCGAGTGCTACAAAAGATGCGAATCCGAGGCAAAAAGGCCACTTCCCTTGACGGCGGTCAAATATGCATAGCCAAGTTCAAATATTGAAAAATTGTTCACCGCAGAACGTTGGGAAGCCCCATTTAAGTGAATGGAACATTCTACAGTATTACGAACAGCTGTGTAATACTAACTACTTACTAACCGAGAGTGAGGTCATGCCGGTAAATATCAAACTGAGGCTGGAACGTATATATAACGATATGGCAAAGCCGAGGTTTGATATTTCCCGGCATGACCGAACGGTCGAGGTTAGTAAGTAGTTTATTATATGGCATTTTTAGCTTCTTTTCATTTGGTAAACGAAAATAAATGATACCTCTAGGCTAATTTTAGCTAGCTGTCAAGTCTTCTCATGCTGTGTTTCATGTGTTGCCTAGCAACTCATTACTTTTGATAGAAAGTAGACAACATGGTTCTGCTAAAATGGCTTTAATTTCAACACAAAATAATGACACAAGGGATTAAAAGAGTCTAGTCTTCATCCTCTCTTTTGATGACAAATCTTTTCGGCATCATCTGGATAGTAAAACTCAGCAGCTGACTCGTCGCTCATTTTGAAGATGACGTCAGAGGGCAATACGGAGCCGTATTGACCGCTGAGGAAGGCAATACCAAGCCCCGACCCCTCGACTCGAGGCAACAGCCCCGGTGGATGTAGTTGGTATTGCATTTCCGATTTTCTACCCGACTCGTCCGGTCGTTTTTATTCTATTAACTCCAGTCAACATATCGAAAACTATCTCCCCCAATAATTTTTGTTAGATTCTCGAACCTGGCTCATACTACTAGCTTTTTCATAGAATAATTTTTCCTGATTTTTGCAAAGATTGAAACCAATCCGAAATGGGTAAACTAGCAGCCCATTTATTTGCTTACGTCAAGAAAAGTTGCCTGGAAACGTGCTCGCGGATACGAACAATGAACGAGCACAAAAGGGAGCATCAGCAAATCGCTGATTTACCTGAGCTGAATGAGAACAAAGAGAAAGGATTTGAAAATCTACAGCTGCCTGCCTTTATTGTAGTTTTACAAATGGTTGCACATACATGACGGTTGTTTGTAGAGTTAATTTAAGTTATTTTAAAGCAGATTTAACCATTTTGTAATGAACGCTATTATGCACATGGCATGACAAACGTAATTATAGCTTAATCTAATTAATTATAATATTGTGGCATGTTACGGCTTCATTATATATTGTTGACATGTTATTCTGAGGCAAAGACAAAGATGAATAAATCATGTCTGATAACGTCAATATTGTTATGGTCGTTATATTGTTAGAACTTTAAGTCAGTTAACACCACAACGATGGCATTGACAATAAGCTAGTAATTGTAAACAACACTCATCATCATTATAATAGTAAAGGTATAGGCTTAATTTGCTTTGCAAAGCTAGAACAACAACGGAGCCAGATATTCAGGTTTGAAGTTTATTTATCCGACACAATACATAAGCAGTTAAACTATAAACACAAAGCAAAAAGAACAACATATAGGCCCTGCACGTATAATACTACAGTACTAATAGTATTGATTTTCGTAAAGTTCACATGTACTCAATCTGCTTCTTGATCGGACTTCTACCACATTCTGACAGTTTTCTGCAATGCCTTAGCTCCAGCTCACAAGCTCGCGACTGGTTGTCGCAAAGTATGACGTATACAGCTAGTTGCAAGCATGCATGAGTTTCGGAGCTAAGAACAAGCTTCTACGCAAGACCGGACGAGTCGGTCTGGAAAGATGGCGCGGTCCGTTAGGAGCTCTCGCTTGCCTCACTGCGCCACTGAGCACTTTTCTTAGAAATGAATGGGGATGCCATCTTGGAAGACAGAAGTAGCTGTCTCTAGTTATATTAACTCTATGGGCAATACGCGTCTGGCATGACTCCCCATTAGCCAATCAGAAAGCTCGTACCGTTGTTGCCTTATAATAACACTTTTTAACGTATACACCGAGATTTCACAAAAAGTTTGGTCATGGAAATTTCGTTTAAAGTCATTGAAATTGCATGGAAAAGTCATGGAAATCCATTGGTCAAAATGTGTATGAACCCTGGTTTTAGACCCGTGGCAACGTCGTGACAACGTCGTAACAACGTTATAAAGGGAATGTTGCCAGTTGGTCCCATGGACAACTTTGCCACAACGTCGTACCTTGGTCGGCTGGTTACGTTAGTTTTAGACCCGTGGGCAACGTTGCCGCGACATCGTACCTTTGTCGGCTGGTTACGTTAGTTTTAGACCCGTGGGCAACGTTGCCGCGACGTTGTACCTTGGTCGGCTGGTTACGTTAGTTTTAGACCCGTGGGCAACGTTGCCGCGACGTCGTACCTTGGTCGGCTGGTAACGTCATTTTTTAGGTTCCATGGACAAGCGTGGTAGGTGTTTTTAAATGCCGTGAACTATGACTTACACGCAGCGTTCAACGTTCAAATTGGTGCTAACAATAAGTTCATGACTTCTAATTGCAGATGCTGTGATGAAGTGGAAGACGGGACTAGGAGAGAAGGCTGTGGAGCTCCTCACAGCGTAGACACTCAAGCACGCCCGGCTGCCCATTCAAAACAAGTCAGGTGAATGAACGATGATTGCAGCTTCCAAATCCAACCTTTCACATGGCTATGTGACCAAAAACTAGAATCCCATGATATTTTTTTTATGATGTATATTATTCTAGATGTGATTTTTTAATGACTTGTATAGCCCCTTTCATACGTGCAATTATGTTGATAGGACACTAACTTATTTTGTGCTTCATTGACAGGGCCAACAGACAAGACCTGTAGCGGGGACTGGCAGAAGATGTTCATTCACTGTTTGGCACTTTGTTTGAAATAAAATGACTGAATGTTACATGGAAATGCTGCCTTGTTTATGATTAGCTTGAGTTAGGCTACACACCACACAAACATAGTCCTCCTGAAGTTGTCTATGTAGCCTATTATACAAGAATAAGTAGCATTTGGGGCAAATGAAGTCTGCATATAAACCGCCCCAATATAAGCAATAGAATTGAGAAATATAGGTTAGTAATTAACGTTGCAGTTACGTACTAGCAACGTCACAAAATTACGTTGCTAGTAGGTCGCGGTCACGGACTGGCAACGTCACAAAACAACGTTGCTGGGAGGTCGCGGTTACGGACTGGCAACGTCACAAAACAACGTTGCTAGGAGGTCGCGGTTACGGACTAGCAACGTCGGAAAACAACGTTGCGACGACGTCGCGGTTACGGACTGGCAATGTCAGAAAGTTATGTTGCTAGGAGGTTGCGGTTACGGACTGGCAACGTCAGAAAATAACGTTGCCACGACGTTGCGGTTACGGACTGGCAACGTCACAAGATGACGTTGCGGCAACCTACTGGCGCCCCACAGATGCACGGTCCCGCAACGTCGCCAAAGACGATGCAGCAACGTATGTAGACTCAATGAGTGACGTTGCGGCAACGTAAGGGCAACGTAACTGTGTTAGCTTAAGCTGAAATTAATTTTAAAAATGTATGATTCACACAAAAGTGGGAGTTTGGAAGCTGAACTGCATCATCTCACAAAGCTCAGTGCTTAAATACAATGAGGGAGAATACGTTTGAACGTTGTGAAGAAATAGTTGAATTTCAAGAGGCAGTGTGGAAGCTGAACTGCATCAACAAAGCTAAGATCTTAAATATCCTACAATGCGGGAGAAGCTGAACTGTTAAACAGAAGAAGAAGTAGGCTAGCTCGTCGTAACAAGAATATAATACTTTTAACAGCTGAGATAATAGTTGGGACAGTAATATCAGTAGCAGATATAGCCTATCATTGAGTGCGTTTACTCGGCTTTCTTAGGATTCAATGTGTTGATTGAATGAAACACAGCAGTAGGGCCGATACAGGAAGACACGGCGACATTTTGTTGCAGAAGGATGATGGTGCAAGTTTTGTCTGTGGAGCATACAACAATTCATAAAAAGAATCATGTATACGTGTTTGAGTAATCGCATAACTAATTACACATATAAACGGAGTAATCATAATATTGGCATAAACCGACAATTGACACAAAATATGGCACTGACGCATCGATGCTTGTGTTGCAAAACCAATACGCACAGTTTCAAAAAAGTGGTTTGGGGCTTGTGTCAAATGACAATGCCACGTGATTGATGACGTTCAATGCTTCAGACGTCACAAACTGGTTCAAAGTTATATATATAATTCTTTATTTCAGACCCAGGGGGATCCATATCAATACAAACAACATAAACAAATACACAAACACAGAGTAAAAAATACACAGCCTTTCACAATATTCAGTGCCAAGCATACAGACATGATCGCCAATGGTTCCACAGTCTGGAAGAAAATCTGACCGAACTGCATAGAGGGTTGGCCAAAACTGCAATTAGGTTATTTTCAGACTCAGATGCCCTACACATAAATCCATACATCAGGCCACGTAACACAGCAGAGCAGGTAGGGACCCCAACACTTACAAACATTTGGCTTGCACTGGAGCTTCTTGGAGCTCTCAGCAGTAGCCTCATGCTATCATTATAGGCCACTGTAAGCTTTCTAATGCTGCCTTGTTTATAACGACACCACAGGTGGGCAGTATACAGCGGCGTACAATACGCTCTAAAGAGTGAGATTTTCACAGGTACAGAGCACATACTAAACTTACGGCAGAGCATGTTCGCTTGTGCATACAGCTTCCGACGCTGCCTATAGATATCTTTGTCATCCGACAGGTCATTAGACATAATATGGCCCAAGTATGTAATTTCACTGCACACACTAAGTGCAGTGCCAGACAGATAGAAGTCAGGGAAGGTTGACTGTCTGTCTCCTCTGCTTCTGACAATCATGATCTTACTCTTTTTTGCGTTGTATTTTATGTCAAAATCATCACCATACTGTGTGCATACTCTCAGAAGCTGTTGTAGACCAGCACTATATGGGCTAAAGATGACCAGATCATCTGCGTACATAAGGTGGTTAATGAGTGAGTCCCCAATCCTACTGCCTGTACCAGATGCATTTAAAATCAAAGACAAGTCATTCATATACATATTAAAAAGAAAAGGAGACAAAATTCCGCCCTGGCGAACACCATTGGTAACATGGAAGGGATCAGATGTTACACTCCCCCATCTCACCCTCATTGCCTGATGCGAGTACCAATAGACCAAGATTCTAATTAAAAAACCAGGAACCCCACTTTTAGACAATTTTAAAAACAATTTCCCATGATTAACACGATCAAAAGCTCTAGAAGCATCAATAAAACACATGAACATTGTGGAATTTTGCCTATTATATTTATCTAAAATTTCCTTTAGTGCAAAAATACATAAATCAGTACCATGCTTTCTTTTAAAACCAAATTGGTGGTCAGTAGACAGGACATACCTCTCAAGTCTACTCAGTAGAACTGTCTCCAGCACTTTGGACATGACACTGGCCAAAGCTATTGGCCTGTAATTATCAGAGCTGTTTAGCTTCCCCACTTTATCTTTTATCACTGGTACTAGCACAACAGAGAGCATAGAATCTGGTAACACTCCATGAACAAAAAGGCCTGTGCAACATAGAGCCACCAGAGGGTATAGTTTCTTACTGGCAAGTTTAACATGTTCAGCTGTAATATCATCCTGACCACAGGCCTTGTTATCTCTTAACTTCAATATTGCTTCATGGACTTCAGCAGCAGTGACAATAACATCATCATTAAAATCTACACTATCCACTACAAACATATTACCTTTTACACAGTTTAACAGTTCATAGTATTGTTTCCGCCATAACTGTGAAATTTCATCAGGACCACTCACACCATCTATATTAGATGGAAGAGATTTTTTGCAATTATTAATAGTTTTTATTTCTTTCCAGAAGTCATTAACATTATTTTTTTGCAGCTTCCTTGCCAGTGAATCTGACCTCATAGTGTTTTCATTTCTTTTTATATAGCGAAGTGCATTTTTAAATCTAGCATTAGTGCATTTTTTATTTTCAAATAAAGGGCCATGCCTGCTTTTACCTGACTCAGCCCATTCTTTAAAAGCATTTCGGGCCTCTGCATGGAGCTCTTCTACATGGTCCTTCCAACCTGGCTTAGCATTGAACACTTTCGTCCTATGTTTATATAGTGGCCTGCTCGAAATTTTAAGAGACTCCACAATTGCTTCATACAAAGAACATAACTCTTTACAATGTTGATCATCTTTACAGTTCATATCCCGACACCATAAGGCATCTCTTGGTACATGAATATTACACAGCAAAGCATCAGTATCACTAACATATTTATTGAGATCTGTGCTAGACAGTTTCGTCCAATCTATTTTTCTTACATCAATGCCTTTATCCACAGGCAACAACACAGGTAAATTGCCAGTGTTCAAGACCATGTGAAAGGGTATATGGTCCGTAGTAGCCAAATCATAGTCAATCTTCATAATGTCAATGGAGTCATGGGCATCCACTGTACAAAGGCAGTGATCTAGCCACGAAGTAGAGTGCCAGGCCTCGCTGATATAGGTATAACTATCACTTGGCAATAGTAATTTACTTGATAAAATCAATCCACTGTCTGAACTAAACTGAGCCAAATGTTTACCAAATAAAGAGTTGGCATCAGTTACATCAGCATTCATGTCACCAATAACATATATGCAGGTAGAAGGATTGTCCTGAATAAAAGACATGATAAATGCCAATCTACTGAGGTACTCATCCTCATTTTTCATGCACTCATATGGCGTATAGACATTTAAAATCATTATTTTCTTATCATTACAACACAGCTCAATTCCAATAGCCCAGTCAACTCCCAGTCGTACAACATTAACCAACTGGTCATATTTTTTATTCCACATGGTGGCCACGCCCCCTGGGATCCTCCCCCGGACGACTTTAGCGCTCAAGTCAGTTGTTGATTCACCTGCCCCATGAAAATCCCTATGTATAGAATTTAGTCCTCCCAGGTCTTGTTTAGCCAGGAACGTCTCCTGAACACACAAAATGTCACATCTCTCCATCAGTTTGTCCACAACAACACGGCGTGATTTATCAGTTTCACTGTGGCCAACACGCAGTCCACGCGCATTGTAAGATACGACACAGATGTTCATAGTAAGGTTCATTCATATCCCAGCAGCTACTAATGCAGACCGGCTCTCGTGTGGAGCTACAGGTGTACCATGGCAATTCAGTTCACTCCCCCCCTCACCAACAACCTTGGGTACACGGGCCTCATAATAGCGGCGAACATAAGTCCCCTCGGGCCAGAGTTTTGGATTATACATATCAGCAACATTGTTACATTCAGCAGTGATGTGAAAAGAGCCATACCTGCTGCGGGCCGACTCGATCTTTCGACACGTCACTGTTTTAGCCTCCAACTTCTCCGTTAAATAGTCACGCAGCGTGTCTGCATCCAGAGTGGGAGAAAACCTAGTGGCAAATACATTCACCAGCTTTGTTTTCACCACTTCAATGCTGCTCTCAGTGCCAGTTCCAATTATTCCATCATTCCTTTGCTCACGTTTAAAGTGAGCTGGCTTGTTGCGGGGTTTCGGTGGCACATTTGCTTTAAGGGACCCCAACTTTTTGCGACCTTTTTTCACAGCAGCGCTCCACTGTGGGGACTGTGGCTGTGATCGTGGCGATGTGACTTCCACATCCAGTAGCTCCTGCTGTTGAGTGGAGCCCACCAGCCCCTTCCAGTCTACCCGTGAGGTGCTGGCGATCTCGCCGGTAGGCCTATTCAGTCCCAGGAGACGCGACTTAACAGATGGAGACGTTGTTGACTCCTCAGGGCGCGGCCCCCGCACGGTGCCAGCAGCCCCAGGGTCGTAGTACAATGTACGGTGCGTCTCCACCGCTGCCACTCGGCGATCCATGGCCGTAACAATTGTCCCCAAGTTCTCACTCACATCAGCCTGAGTATCCAATGCCTTTCTCAGGCCAGAGACTTGTTGGCTCAGCTGCTCCACTCGGCTAAGCAGAGCCGAGACGTCCATATTGCCGAACCCGACAGGTGGCAGTTCATCCAAGTAATGTGAAACAAAACGTGGAATATCTTCACCGCACTCATTAAGTAACTTCATGCAGGCCTTGATATTACTCGTGTCCTTCTGTGAGCCTTTGTGTGCGACACAGCGTTGCGTTGTATTCGGGCATAAGTCAAACAACAGCCGCTTGGACTCCTCAATCCACTCAGATGAAAAGTTGTTTGTTGTCAGTAAAACAATTTCATCGTGGCTTAATGTGTTCATTTTAACCACAATAAAATTCAACAATTCAATTCAACAATTCATCTTCCACTATCACCTTCCCCAAAGTTGTGGCGCACTTCTAAACCTTTAAAGATAGAAAGAAACCAGTGCTTGTCGTCTTAATAGGAGGCGAAAACTACATTGGCAGAAGCGCAAACAGTTAAGAGTACATAGTTATTATTAGAGGACGATTAGAGAATTATCAGAAGCAGACAAGAAGTAGGTTATATTAGCATAAGAGTATAGTTCAGTAGCAGAAGAGAATAGTTCATTAGCAGAAGAGTAGTATAGTTGAGAATTATTAGCATAAGAGTAGAAAGTAAAAGACCATAGAGTACTTAAACAAAAAAAAAAAACTTGTCTTACAGGAAATCGCTGGCAGCTGTGGTTACCAGGGAATTCCTGTAAAAAAAAATACAGCTTCACAGTAGATAACTTTATTGACATTAAATTACGAGGTTATCACAAAAAAAACTGTCAAGTCTACCAAAAAAAAGTATTTATTTCACACAATTTCCTGTATTTTTTACATGTAATTCCTTATTGTGCATCATTAAATTAACAGGGAAAGATCATACAAAAACTAATTTAAACCGGTAGAACGGTAAAACTTTGTATTTTAAATGGAGCCGTTCTGTATATTATACATGAAAGCTTTTCATAATATGCTGTATTTCTATGTTTTAATAATCAAGTTATTATGTATAATTTACTTATAAACCTAAATTGATTTCTACTACGCCTACACCAAGACATACAAAAATACATGCAAAGAAGCTCCATGTAACGGTTCTTTTAATTTTGATGAATCCAAGTTGAAATACTCCAGAACACGAGTTCCCAATCCTGGTCCTTGGGCCTCCCTACCCTGCATGTTTTAGATGTTTCCCTGCACCAACACACCTGATTCCAATGAATGGGTCGTTATCTAGTTATGCAGAAACCTGCTAATGACCATTCATTTGAATCAGGTGTGTTGGAACAAGGAAACATCTAAAACATGCAGGGCAGGGAGGCCCGAGGACCAAGATTGGGAACCCCTGCTCCAGAAGATCTGCCTCTTTAAATCTGGAATTAAATCTGTCACAAAACTTAAGTGCCAGGCACACAACAATTATTGCATAAAACTCAATGTAATGGTTCTTTTAACTTTGACAAATCCAAGTTGAAATACTCCAGAAGATTAGCCTCTTTAAATCTGAATTTTCTTTCTGTCACAAAACTTAAGTGCCAGGCGCACTTAAGATTGCCAGATTGGTATAAAACCTTACTATGGACCCTGAGCCTTTATTTAAAACAAATGACAAATTGTGCATTCATTACTGTAACACTGGATTTAACAGTGAAAACAAACAATACATCTTCGCAAACAGTACCTCTTTTCAAACAGTACGTCTACAGAAGGAGTCCATATTTAGGCTTAACCCCACTTGTGATCGGAGAGTTTGTGTATCAGTGTGAGGACTCGAGGGTTCACATTGAGACGACGCTTGGCATTTTTTCTCTACTTTGGTTCCTTTTTCTGGGTTTATCAAGAAAAAACACCTGTAGGATAAAAGCATATTAATCGATCACTTCAAACACACACACACATTAATTGATAACTTAAAACACAGTCTTGAATCCCGGTCTTGGGTAATGTCCGGATTAAGACCGGGACCTCGGAGAAGACTCCAGGTCGTAAAATTACGAATCCCACTATGGCCACGCCAAGACCCACCCTACAAAGCAGCTCGATTGGTTGGGGTTAGGCATTTCACCTCGAGTGGTTAAGGTTAGGGTCAGCGAATTGGTCAGGAGATAGGACCTCTACATGTGAGCATGGACGCCTGGCCAATAGTCGTGCGTGAAAGCTATTGAAGGGCGGGTCTTGGCGTGGCCATAGTGGGATAACAAATATTGCCTCCAGGTCCTAGAGTCCCAGGCCTGACAAATGAGTAAGCCATTTTTAGGTTTTAAGTTTACTCACCTTTGAAGAAACTCCAGAGTTGAAGCCAGCTCAGATGGATAATGTATGTTGAAACAGTAGTAGCTCCCGAACATAAGGCACAATGCAGAAATTAAGGAGGAGATGTTTGTGTTGGTAAGGTTCTGATCCAGACTCAGCATGTAACTTGTTGAAGAATAGCAGGACTGTCCTATAAAACAAATTTGTTAACAAGTTATATTAATAAGCACTGCACTCACATGACAAATTCCATAAACAGTGCAATTAAAATAAATAAAAGGATATATTAAACAGACTTACCACAGACAATAACAGCAGGTGCCAGTGGCACTTGCTCCAGTTGGACCTCTTCTGCCAGACATGTTTCTTCTACATGGAAGAACATGGACTCCTCCTTCTCATCAAAGTAGCAGAGCAGAAGCAGGAGTATCTCTACCACATCATCTGAGCAGCCACTCTGCAATCCCCGCATCCTCTGAAGCCTTGCATAATTCTGAAGGAACTTCTTGTTCTTGTTGACACAAACTGTGGTCATGTAGTCGAGAAGCCTTTTCCCTTTCAAATTTCGTATGAAGTGCGTCTCACATTTTCAATTCTGTTATGCAACTGTTTGGCAAGGGAATAGTAGCCTGGCTCTGCCCTCCTACGTACTTCCGCTCAATTTGGATTTCGCTTCAGTAGTAGGTCTAGGAGTTAGGCTCTGAAGTCGGTTTCCAGAAACAATGTTTGTGTAGGTCCAATCAGCGAACAGAGGGAGTGGCTGAGAACGATGACGTTGATGTTGTGCGCTAGTTTGAGTTGTAGTATTGATGTTGATACACTGTAACCCAAGACTTTCCTTTGTCACAGAATGCAGATGGTATTCTGAGAGCAAGATGCCTTTGTGGATATCCATCAAAACATACACAGATGTTTCATTCTGAATCAAGATGAGTACAAGTTCACCAAACTCCATATACTCATCATTTCTGTACACAAGAAACTGTCCTTTTTTATATGCGGTGCCCTTGTACTGAATGTCTGTGGTAACTGTGGTATTGCTTTCTGAAAAGGCTAACTCCCTGACTGCATGTTTAATAGTGTTACTGTAGAGATTGGGATAAAACGCACAGCTGTCCATCACTTGCAGTAATTTACTGCATTCTTGCCCAGCTAAAAGATATGCCTGATACATCTGATGACGCTCTGACAAAGTTTGACAAATGTTTTTCAAGTGTCTGGCACATCTTTTAAAATAACTGTGTTTACTTTCGAACCTCAGCGTCCATAACCTAATCAATGGACCAAATTTCAAGAACAGTGCTGAATAATGGCGCAAATAGTGGTGCTTGGGTTTTAGTTTAATTTCAGGAAACAACATATTTCTCAACTCCAAATATTCTTGGATCAATATGTCAAGATATGCTATTTGGGACAAGGAAATGTTCTGAGCACAAATAAGATCCACAATGTATTTTAGTTGGAGAGCTAACTGCCATACTTCATCGTCATGGTTTTGCACTTTGTCGCCAATCAAAACTGGGAAAACTGTGAGAAGTAAATGATGACTACCTGATATTGATTTCCAGTCTAGAAAATTGTTCTAGAAAAGCATTTATTTGTCCCACAATACTCAAATGCATAACAGATATTTGGTTGATGCCTAGGTGTTGACATTGTCGTCATCATCTGAGCTGGTGTCAGAGCTTAAACATTCCTGGCCCTCTTCCAGGAGTTCTTCCAGGTCTAAGTCAGGTTCTGTAAGATCCAGGTGAAGGTGTTGGAGATATGTCTGTCTCACTACAGCCTGGTGAGACTTCATCTCTGTAAGCTTCCTCTGGCGCAAACTTTGGAGTCCCTTCCTCCCTTTTGGTGACAAGTTCCAACAGTCACCTAAATAAATAAATAAGCTTATTTAAACATTTGCGCCCTCAAAAGGAAAACACAAGAGTAACCTAATCGAAACTGCTACTAAATTGCAACAATGTAAAATGAGTTAATGGGTACATGCACACTTTTTTGTTACCAGAGATTGATTGCTCCAAGACCTCGAGACGTCTCTTCAGGTATTCCCAGTGCTGCTTCATCTCTTTGACGAGGACCACTTCTTCCTCCTCCAGCCTCCGGATACCCATGACCTTCTCAAAGACCTTCTTTTTTGTTAGAATGTCTGTATCTGAAGCAAAAAGTTGTTTAACAAAAATAAGTACAAAAGACAGTTATGTGGTTAAGAACACAAAATAATAGGAATACATTAATACAATGATAACATTTTGTAAAACTATTTTATTATTAACTAAGTATTAAGTGTTATTTACAAATTGCCTTTGCCTCTAAAGTATCGAAAGTGGCTATTAATACCCACAAACCTTTTTCGCCAATTTCTATTCATTTTATCTAAAAGCAGTTAGGAAATAACTTACTGCTCAGGTGGAGTCAGGTGACTGAGCGGTTAGGGAATCGGCTAGTAATCTTCTAGTACTTACTGTAAGTCGCTCTGGATAAGAGCGTCTGCTAAATGACTAAATGTTATATAAATGCACTCAGGAAAATCACAACAAACAAACAAAAAAATGTTACACAGTGTTTAACGGTCAGCACAATTCATTGCAAAAACATCATGAAATATAGTACAATTTGAAGGAAACTTTAATTGAAGTAACCATAAGAAGCATGAGCAAAAAGTGCTGGACAACATTAAAAGCACTACTTTGATTTGCTCACTTTTGTGACAATTATAGGCTACATACCAGATGTGGCGACCCTTGTTTGTGTCTGAAAAACATTAACATAGACATGTGTCCTAGATTGACATTATGGCCATGGTTGGTTCCCTGGTTTCTTGAATCTTTTTATCTAACAAACCATTCTACCTATACAGCCGATGAGTCCTCTGCCTGATGCTGGCAGACATTTCCTCCATCTTCTTCTGCAACTCCACAGGTGCACCACTGTCCTCCACTGGTGCTGGTTAAGAAAAGAGAACACCCAAGTTGAGGACAGAAAATACTTTTATGCACTTTCTTGCTAAACCCAGATCGACAGTCATTCATATGACATTTGTAGTCTATCAGCAGTAATAAAATTATATAATTTTTATGTTGTGAATGGACATACCACTCTCAGCCCACTCCTGAACATCGGTCACCCATTGCAGTATTGTGGAGTTGTCAACTGACAGCTCTGTCGTTAAGGACTCCAGGATGTTTTTTTGTTGTTCCAGACTTTGCTTGGTCTAAATAAGGAACGAAAAACCCAAATGCTTATGCACTTTACGACGTACGACTAAAACAAAGGCTGAATGAGATGGTTGATCAACAGGATATATATATATATATATATATATATATATATATATATATACTTTATTGCATTGAAAAACATTCCAAGGTACCTTCAGGAATCGTCTGCTGAGGTAGAAGCTCATGTTCGGGACCTTGGCTTGGTTCCATCCCATGCACAAGAGTGTAATCACGTCAGTGCGAGCTGCAAAGGAACATTGGTCAGTGCAAGGGCATCCTCTAGAATGCATGTTGATGTGAAATAAGTCAATATGCTTACCAGCTTTTGACATATATTTAGTGGAAATGGCGATCCTGGAGAGGAAGGCGTTGGCCTGCTCCACTTCTTCTCCCAGGGTGCAGGCAGCATTCTCCTGGAACCCCCCACCCCATTTGATCTATTGGGCCAGAAGAAATGCTATATTATATCCAGTATATATACAGATTATGTTAACTGGAACCATAACAAAGGTAAGTAAGTAAAGGTTTGGTTCAGTACCTCACACTTCATTCCATGGGCCTTTGCATGGAGGACGGAAAGAAAGGGCTTCATGCCTAGAAGATGTTGTAGTTCTGGGCATACTCTGCAGACCTTCTGCAAGTAGGGCCAGTACTTGCACATAAGATCAGTGCAGAAGAAAGTTGCAATGTTCAACTAATTCCTTCTGCAAGTAGAGGGCATCTGCATATATTTCCCCCCTAAACATATTGAGGCCTCTAAGGATTGTGCCATGCCTGCAGACAGCCAGCTCAATGCCCTCTTCATCAAGCTTGCTGCTAGATTCTCTGGAAATCTCCTTAGCAGCAGCAAATTCAGCACCACCACAGACACCCTTTCCGGGAACCTTCAGATAAACACACACAAAATCCCTTAAAATGTTCAATGAAGGTCTACACAATATTTAAAATTCAAACTTGTAATCAAATAATAACTACGTCACCAACAGAAATGACTTACATGCTTGGTGGACATGGTCTACAAACTCTGACACCTTGCTGTCCTCGCAAAGGAAAACACCTTCCAAGTGCCCATGACTGTCCTGACTACATAAAGGAGTTCAATCTGTTAACAGATGGTACTCTACTACACAATGTTTATTACATTGTATCATTTCTATTAACGTGGAAGTGGAAGATTACTGTCCAGATACCTTAGGAGTTACCAGTAAATAGTTTGCATTACATACCTCCCTGCCTTCTTGAAACGATAATGCTTGCGATTGCCATCCACTGCCACCGCAAGCATTTCGGGAGTGCATGGAGGGCAGACAAACGGCTGCTCCTGGCACATCTTGTCAACCTCATATCTGCAGATGGCCCATTCCATGAAACTCTGGTGGAAAGTGTCTCCAGATATTTTACCACTCTGTTTCAATAAAAAAAATATATCAGTGAATAGTCTGATACTATGTAGGTTATTTCTTATCTTATTTGTCCAAACATATACAATGTGTATAGTTTACCAGGCAGTGATGAATATATCCACTATTAGTGCCACACACGGTACTCACTCTTCCAAAGCGGCTGTTTTTTTTGTCTAGCATTGTGGTAAATGTTAGACGGGACAGTCCAGGTGCTGACATTTTTAACTCCAGGTATGACTGGAAAACGTCAACATAAAACAGGCTATTGAAGTTGACCGTCCCTGGCCAGTACCCACTTTGCACAATGTCTTCCAGCGCAGGTGTCCAGTGAGAGGCACAACATTGACAATGTGCTTCAGGGAGGACAAGATCATAGCGACCTAAAGTGGTAATAATGTCACAGGACATAATTTAATGGCAATATATATGTGTTTGTTGATATTCACTGCTACCTGCAAGAGTACGCGTGTTCACATGTGAGATTAATAAAATGATTGTTATCCTTAAATGAAAATGTGTAAAACTCACCATTCATGGTCACTAAAACAATGGACCTCCCCACACTAACAGTCATGGGGAGCTGGCAGGTTTGGCAGGCTGATACCTCTAAAGGTAGAAGTTGAGCTACAAAGATATTTAAAAGACAGCATGGGGATTGTGTATTAGTAATCTTGCGTCTAATGTCCTAATAGTCATTGCATAAGTGCCTCAAGCCATAGCCAACATTTTACAGTATTGACGTTAGATTACATTAATAGACATTTAGAGGAGGTTTCATGACCAAACACCTTACCTTGGTGGGTTAGGGAATATTGCCCGTCAGCATCCTGGCTGACAAATGAGGTGGGAGGCACAGGGTGGAGGTAGCCTGAGATCAGGGATCTCCGGTTGTGCAGAACATGTCTGGTGTGTTGCTCTTTGTCACAGGCCATGCGCAGTTACTGGTGAGGTAAGCACTCACTACACCTCATCACAGCCACTCCTTGCATACACCACTGGCAGGTGGTGGGCAATACTGCCTCATCTGACAGCATGCTGTTGATGAGATGCGGGCGGGACACTTTCCACCTCTCTGCAGAACAGGCATTTCGAATTCCCCAATCTTGTGCCTCTGTGTGTTTCTCACACTCAGGGGCTGCTGGCTGACCATCGAGTACATTTCTTTGACCGCTTGAAGAAGGGAATCTGTAGATGAAAGAAATTGGTTGTACAGAACATTAACTGGAGAGGTATTTTTGAGTTTGGCATTACCTGTTCAAACTAAAATAAAAACATTTGTTACTCACAAAGAACTGATTCTTGATGATCACTGTCCTCAACAAGGTCCTGTGTGGTACTGACAGTGTCCTTGCTTTTCTTTTATGTCTATGGACACGCACCCCAGGTTGATTCATTCTGCACTGGACCGTTAGCGCCCTCATATGGAACTAGAGTGGAACTGCAACCAGTTCAGAACCCGGAAGTGTCCTGAGAGTGGGAGATTCTCTGTTACTTGTTCTTGCACTCGTAAACTCACAAACTTTGATTGACAGTTTCTATGACAACATGGACGCTGCGTTCGCTGCGGAAAACGGATGTTGCACTGTCTACCATTGACAGAAATAGAAGACGACATTTAAATTGTCTTGTTTGGAAGTCTCTTGCTGATTGCCATTCACTGTAAGGGTAGATACATCAACTTGAAATCTTACCGTGGAGCCAGCCAACCTAGTGTAGTTTAAACTTGAAGCTAGCAGTGATTGAAACGAGACTGCTTTTCAACTAGCTCGTGCTAGTAGCTGGATAGACAGTTAGCCTGCGCAGCTAGTTAGCTGAATGTGCATGGTAAACGAACGTTACAAGAGCTAGCTAAGGTCAGGGAATCCCTGTGCCTTTTAGACACATTGCCAAACATTGGCATTGACTTAAAGTACTTCGACAAATCAATTGATTCATAGATGCACTGCCGAGAAAAGTTAATGTTGACTTTAACTAACCCTTCCGGAAAAGTTACTAGTTCAAGCTTACCAGAACACGATATTGTAAAATGTCTGTATTTTCTTAAGACATCTTTCTTTCTTAAGATATCATGAGCAAACACGAGGATGCTTGGGATAAACTGGACACTGAGTTTGACCACTACTTAGTGGACATGAAACCATACGTTCTAAAGCTCGCTCACAAATCAGGTAAACTCACCTCTTCATGGCTGAAAGAACAGAAGACATACGCACTGTAGGCTTCATATACGAGACTGTGTAACTAGTAGTGTTTAAACACCTAAATTATGAAATGTGCTGTGGCCACCAAGTTACACTTGGTACTGTACCAATCCAATTCAAATGGATTGTATCAAACTATTGCTAACCAGTTATTGGCTGAGATATTTAAGTTTACTTAGCTACAATTCTAAATACTTGCTTCATGTTTTGGTTTTGTTAAAAATCAATTATTGATCTCTACTCCCGTGGAATAGGTAGCACAATGGAAAACCAGAAGAGAAGCGTGCTTATGATTTATTTGTATTTTTCCAGAGCGCCAGCGATGTGCTGTGTGGATAAAAAAGCTTTGTGAACCAACGGCGTCCGGTTCTGGCCTGATGGGACTCAAGAACCGCAACATGTATGCCCGCCTGCTCCTGCACATGCTCAGACGAGACGTCCTGGAGGGCCCTTTCACGCATAAACCTCAGTCAGGCACACTCAAGACGCTTCCAACCTATATGGTAAACGAACTCAGTTTTTTTTAGATAAACAATAGCATTAGCCTGGTCTAGTTTTAAACTTTATTATGCTAATAAAATGATATCATTATCATTTATCAATTGAGACATAATCTCAGTTGAGATGTTGGGGTGTTCACAATGTCAATCCAACATTAATTTTCCATTTACACCTGACAGTTAGGCAAAATCTAATGAATCTAACTATAATTGACGTCCTACATGGGGTGGCCGGTCAAGACAAGTTTTAAATGTATTCCTTCTAAAGTCCAAACTGTGTTATTTAATTGCCAGTCCATCTACTTTGACGAGCCGCTGTGTGGTAAAGCAGCTGAGCAGAGCAGTGCCGGCCTGCCTGACTGGGTGACCGGAGAGCTGCACCAGAGGGACGAAAGTTGGGGAAGCCAGCTGAAAGAGAGGGCAAGCTCCGCACCCATGGCTTACCAAAACACACACAGGTATTCTAGTCTTGGATAATATATCTCACACGATATACATGCTATGCCTGAGTAGTAGCTGCCCAAAAGGGTGTCCCCGACTAAGATTTTCTTTGGTCGACCAAGACTCGACTGAAACGTCTGAAAATCGACTAATCGAAATTTGAAACACTTAAAAAATAAAAACTATACAAACATTTTCGCGATCTGACTCAACGCTGCTGGACATTGCAGATTCAGTCGCTGATAGCCTACTAATAATAAGACTCGTATCACCAGTCCTGTTATAACCGAATACCAAGGGTATTTAGTATCTCTTACAATGTACTACAAATAAAAAATGTTGTTTGTTTAACATGCAACTCATCAGAGCGCACTTATTAGGGTTCCTCCGTCAGGAGGATTCCGCCATGATGGATTTTCCTATACAGTGATAATTTGGGAAAACCTTAAAAATTCCTCTTCTCTTGAACCAAAGGTCTAATTGACTTGAAATTTGGTACATATATGTAGGGCTGCACGATTATGGCCAAAATGATAATCACGATTATTTTGATCAACATTGAGATCACGATTAATTATCACGATTATTTGTTGATTTTAACCTAATCACATTTTATTGTCACAATGCATTGTACCTGCATAATGGATGTGAATAAAACTCAAAATATACCATCAATAAAAAACAAATACATAGGGCTCGACATTAAGGCTTGTTCGCTTGTCCGGGACAAGTGGATTTTTTTGTAGGGCAAGTGGAAGAGAAATTTACTTGCCCCACTGGACAATTTAAAACTCACACAAAATAAAATGCCACGTTACTTCATGTTATGTTCCACTCATTATGTTTATTTTACTTATTTTATTTGACCGAATTCTGCATTAGCAAAACACAGATCTGTGTTCGCTCGAGTGGCTTAGTCCCAAGATCTCTACAGACCTTGCAGCTAATTTAATGCTCAACAATTGAACGGGGGCTTATTACTTGAAAGAGGAATTGGAAAACTGTGCCTAGCTCAAGTAGGCTAATGGCTAGTAGAACATAACATTTCAGAATAATTTCAGTAAATTAAGCAGCACTGCAAGACCCAGTTAAATGTTATACAGCTAGCAAACTAACGTTAGCTAGCATCGCTAACGACATTGGCTAACTCAACTTCGATCTATCCTCTGTATTTGCAAGCTATCTAAACTCGTACTGTATTTAAAATAAGGCTTTAGGGATTAGCGAAGGCAGGTCACAGGTAGTTTTTTTAGTTTTCTTTGTTAAGATAGCAGCCTTATGACCGACTGCTATCTGTTGCAGAATTTTCCTCACGTTACTCTTGTCTGTAACCGTCTACATCTAGAAACTGAGCTGCATGGTGCAGGGAACAACTCTGACTGGCTCATGGAGGCACGTGATCAGACTTTAGGTGTATTCGACTCCATGCAGCGCCGCAGCCAGCTGCAGCCTGCAGATTGGAGAAAAAGTTTACCATAGCCCAATACATAAAATGACAAATTTTCCGACTTAAGGAGACGTTTATAACTCCTCCCCGACAGCAAGCGGCAACTCTCGCTGGTCGTTTCATGCAGCCACAGCCGATGTCAAACGCACCTATTGGTTAACGGAACGCTAGATTGGCTTTGCAAAAAAAAAAAAGAATTGATACGGAGCGTTCTATGAACGGAATGACGCATTTTAAATATCGCTCGATCACGCGAATTTGATCGTGGGAAGCCGAAATCGAGATCAAAATTCGATTAATTGTGCAGCCCTACATATATGTAGCATGTCCACATTAACTCAATATGTTTGTGTCACTAAATCAAATGTCATTTTGAATGATGGTTTTTCAAACCTAATAGGCTTTAAGGTGACATCACTCTGACGTACCGTACACAATTTCACCTTGGTATGTCAAAATATGATTGAATTAGAGCTGTTTCAACTTTCGCTTACCACAGGAGAAACAGCTTACTTTTTTATACTGTAACTGAACGTGAAAATTCGCGACACTGAGATTAGCTCAATGGGCTAGGACGGCGACCTGCAAAGCATAAGGTCTATGGATCGAATCCAGCCACAGTCGTTTAGCCCGTCTTAAATTTGAATATTTGTTTAGTTAAACAGGATGACATCGTTCTGAAGTATCATGCGCAATTTCACCTTGATATGTCAAAAGATCATTGAATTACTGCTGTTTAAACTTGGGCCGAATCGACCAATCCATGCTGCAGGAGAAACGGCTTCCTTTTTTGATACAGAAACGGACCAGAATTTCTCAGCCTTGCAGGTAGCTCAACGGGTTGAAATGTTGTACTGCAAAGCATAAGGTCACAGGTTTGAATCCAAGCACAGTCTTTTGGCCTGGAATAATTTTGATTACTTGTTTAGTTAAACTGGCAAACATCATTCTGAAATACCATGCACAATTTCATGCAATTTAACCTTGAAATGTCAACCGTTTCTTAACCTTTGTCCCAAAGCTGACAAAAAACGAATACTCATATCACGCAGTCGGAGCACTGCTAGATAATCAGCGTCAGATCCCTTGGGTACCCAGCATGCAGTGTGGCATGTCCAAAGACTTGAGGGAAAATAGTTTGGTTACAACAGCCTTGCGAGGGATTTCATTTGTTGTGTTCGTTCAATTAGATGTTTGTAATGTTATTGTTGGTTAGTTAATATAATCTTGTTGGTCACCCTGATTGTGTATGTTGTGTAGTTTAATGGGACCAGAGAGTCTGCTGCTAAACCGTTACAGGCTATTCTTGCAAGGAGCTGAATATGAACGCCTAGCCCAGTTTCCCACATGACTTTAGTTAGTTGTGCATTGACTGAGAGTCTGGAATTGTTTTTGGCCAAACATGTTTATAATATTTTGCGGAGGAACCCGCATCGCTGCTTGCAGCTATATTTACTGCCTGTACTTGCAGCATACTATGGCCGAATCCCAATACTCCCCCCTACACCTTCCCCTTACCCCTTCCCCTTAGTTTTGCGCGTTCCCGTGAGAGCTAGTGGTGTCCCAATACTCTTTTTGAGCTAGGGGAAGGGCTAAGACGAAGGGGTATACACCCCTTAAAACCAAGTAAGATCGGGAGCTTACTTGAAACCTAGGGCTATGTGAAAACTGCGCGACCGGCAAAAATGGCGGCCAGATCATCCAGAGAGTCGATAAATGAAATATTTTAGGCTTAATTCATTGATAAAAAAATTATGACAGTATTGTTTTGTGTTATATACAGTCATGAACATATACAGTCATGGCTGAAATTGTTGGCACCCCAGAAATGTTTCCAGAAAATCAAGTATTTCTCACAGAAAAGTATTGCAGTAACACATGTTTTGCTATCCACATGTTTATTCCCTTTGTGTGTATTGGAACAAAACAAAAAAAGGGAGAAAAAAAGCAAATTGGACATAATGTCACACAAAACTCCAAAAATTGGCTGGTCAAAATTCTTGGCACCCTTTCAAAATTGTGGATAAATAAGATTGTTTCAAGCATGTGATGCTCCTTCAAACTCACCTGGGGCAAGTAACAGGTGTGGGCAATATAAAAATCACACCTGGGAGCAGATAAAAAGGAGAGAAGTTCACTTAGCTTTCATTGTGTGTGCCACACTAAAGCATGGACAACAGAAAGAGTATAAGAGAACTGTCTGAGGACTTGAGAACCAAAATTGTGGAAAAATATCAACAATCTCAAGGTTACAAGTCCATCTCCAGAGATCTAGATGTGCCTTTGTCCACAGTGCGCAACATTATCAAGAAGTTTGCAATCCACGGCACTGTAGCTAATCTCCCTGGGCGTGGACGGAAGAGAAAAATTGATGAAAGGTTGCAACGCAGGATAGTCCGGATGGTGGATAAGCAGCCCCAAACAAGTTCCAAAGAAATTCAAGCTGTCCTGCAGGCTCAGGGAGCATCAGTGTCAGCGCAAACTATCCGTCGACATTTAAATGAAATGAAACGCTATGGCAGGAGACCCAGGAGGACCCCACTGCTGACACAGAGACATAAAAAAGCAAGACTACAGTTTGCCAAAATGTACTTGAGTAAGCCAAAATCCTTCTGGGAAAACGTCTTGTGGACAGATGAGACCAAGATAGAGCTTTTTGGTAAAGCACATCATTCTACTGTTTACCGAAAAAAGAATGAGGCCTACAAAGAAAAGAACACAGTACCTACAGTGAAATATGGTGGAGGTTCAATTATGTTTTGGGGTTGTTTTGCTGCCTCTGGCACTGGGTGCCTTGAATGTGTGCAAGGCATCATGAAATCTGAGGATTACCAAAGGATTTTGGGTCGCACTGTACACAACCCAGTGTCAGAAAGCTGGGTTTGCGTCTGAGATCTTGGGTCTTCCAGCAGGACAATGACCCCAAACATACATCAAAAAGCACCCAAAAATGGATAGCAACAATGCGCTGGAGAGTTCTAAAGTGGCCAGCAATGAGTCCAGATCTAAATCCCATTGAACACCTGTGGAGAGATCTTAAAATTGCTGTTGGGAAAAGGCACCCTTCCAATAAGAGAGACCTGGAGCAGTTTGCAAAGGAAGAGTGGTCCAAAATTCCGGATGAGAGGTGTAAGAAGCTTATTGATGGTTATAGGAAGCGACTGATTTCAGTTATTTTTTCCAAAGGGTGTGCAACTAAATATTAAGTTAAGGGTGCCAAGAATTTTGACCAGCCCATTTTGGGAGTTTTGTGTGACATTATGTCCAATTTGCTTTTTTTCCTCCCTTTTTTTTGTTGTTGTTCCAATACACACAAAGTGAATAAACATGTGTATAGCAAAACGTGTTACTGCAATACTTTTCTGTGAGAAATACTTGATTTTCCGGAAACATTTCTGGGGTGCCAACAATTTCGGCCATGACTGTATATTTGCAACCATTTTCCGAATTGAAATGTTTCTAAAAAACGCTAGTTTGGTACGCTAATGTTACAGTGCTGGATTGCACAACAGTCCCGCATTTCTTAGACTAGCATGTCTACAGTTTAAAGTAAACTCCATTAGCAGCAAATTTCGTTTAATATCAGTGCGTAACACTACTTGCTTTGGAGATATCGATACGTGCTAGATGACGTACCTGTAACCAAGTGGCGTCCCATTTCTTAGGGCTATGTAGCCCTTACCCCTTAGTTTCGAGGGCCAAGGGCTAGGGGTAAATTAAGGGGAAGGGCTAAGGGGAAGGGGTAAGGGGGAGTATTGGGATTCGGCCTAATTTACTTAGAAGCTGAGTGGGGAACGGTGCAACAGATAAATATTTTGTTGTCTTGGCCGGAGAAGATAATGTCATTCGATTTGGATCTTATAATAGGCATATTCATTTTTCAACCCAGCCCGTTAGCATGAGCGAAGTAGGGCTAGGCCAACTTACGTTTTTCAGGTGGTAGGCTACATCATATTAAACATCGAACTATGAAAAATAAACCGTTGTTGGCAGAGTTTGCAATCAACGTTTTTCGAGTCACCTGGTACTTTGTAAATGAACTTTAATGAAATGCTGCCATACCACAGATTTTTCTCTGCCATTTTGAATAATAACACCGACAAAGTAGGCTATGGCAGAGTTTGTAGTTCTGCAGCCAATTGTGCTTGTGCCGTGTGCAAAATACCAAACCAAAGCGCAGATTAATGAAAGGGGAAATAGGAACACCTTTTCTTTTAAATTATATATTTTTTGAGTTGCTTTATTTGTCTTAAAGGTGACATGATATGAAAACGTCATTCTATGAGGTTATTTAACATTATTATGAGTTCCCCTAGCCTGCCTTTGGTCCCCCAGTGGCTAGAATTTTCGATAAGTGTAAACCAAGCCCTGCTTGTTCTTCTCCGCCTTTGACAAAATGAAGGCTCAATTGCGCTGTTTGAAAATCTCCCCCGAGTGACGTAGATCGGGGGAAGGTTACCTCCCCTCTCTATGCTTTGCCTTACCAGATCATCTGGCCCGACCATGAGAAACTGAGCTACCACCGTGCAAGGGCGAGTGCGATATTGTTTTTTCCTGGAGATACATCATGGCGAGCAAACAAACGAAGCATAACAGTTGCTCATTGCTTGGATGTACAAATGCAAGCACAAATCTTTTTTTAGTTCCTTCATCCGAGCCTCTGCACAATCCGTATCTTAATTGTATTTTCGCTGGAAATGCGCCGACACAACTTCCCAAAGTGTTGTATGTCTGCGCCAAACATTTCAGCCACGACTGTTTCCTCAACTTGAGCCAACACAAAGCTGGCCTTGCTGAAATTAAATTCTGGATCATTACTAAACCTCCTTGGTCAAGCTACAAACCTTGGACAAGTAAGTAACTAACGCGATCATTTTGTTGCTTTATTGTATATGGTTTCCTAGCTTGCTACCCTCAGAATGTGGCTGTAACATTAGTTCTGCAGTGTAGCAGAGAGTCCACAGACAAAGCATGGTACCATCCACACCTTCCCCTACCCCCGACAAGGGAAGGGTCCTTCCCCTTTTGTCCTTATCTCCCAGAGTAGGAGCTTCAAATTCCTGACCCAGCATGGGGTCAGGAACAGAGACCATGGTCTCACATTGTCAGAACAAAAGGAATTACTTGAAGGAACTTACTTGTGTGGACTTACAAACATTTTCTAAGGGACTACATGGCTCATGGACACTAATTCAAGGACAGTAGTCGATGTGTTAGAATGTGTTTGTCTCATTTACCTAGAACGTTGTTAATTGATGTTTGATTATAACTTCCCTTCAGGTATAGTTAAATCAGTCAATCTTGGTATCAAAATAATTGTATCATACTAACAAAACCAGTTATGAACGTTGTATTGTTATATTCTGAAGTTTGAGCATTCCATGGACATTTGAGATAATGGAACTCAAAACTATCAGCCACTTCACACCTCTGGGCAGGTCCCAGGACAACGCCCAGGTGGAAGTAACTGACCAATGAGAGAGGTCACCTTCACAGGGATGACCCCCTGTTCTTTGGGGTATTTAACCCCCAAACGTACAATCACCCCCGCTTGTTCGTAGGATAAACTTGTGGGTGAACGCGTCACTCTCTAACCTATTCCTCTTAACCTGCACCTTCACTGAGCGCCCGGAACTTTGACGAGAGATTCCGATTCTGTTCGTTGGACATAACGAACCATTTGACTCCGTTCTTCAAACCGACAAAAGTAACTGCGATTTGCAATATTTCTTACTTGTGACATATTGGCATGTTGTGATTGAATTGTTGATGTTTGATTGTATTCTACAAATGATTTGACTTAATCATCGTTAGGTCAGTTTCCATTGATCGTCCATTGTTACTGTAGAAGCCTCTTCCTATCTCTACCTCTTCCTCAACTTCTCCCCTCCCCTCCACACGCGCTCTACGCAACCATTGTGTAGCGCGCTCTCATTAGAATTTAGGCCTACTGTACTGCTTTAGCCCAACTAACCCATAACTTGTCTGGTATGTGTTCACTATAATTACATTCTCTTAAATAAATCATTGTGTATAATACTAGCTTATCTCTCACGTTATATGATCTGCTCTACTTTCATAGAATTTACTACTTAAGATTAGACTGATTATTACGAGTGCTATTATTCGATACTATTAAACAAGGTTTCCTCTGTCCCTTTCACGAATCAGAGGTGGTGCCCCCAAGAACTACTATACTTTATTAGAAATTAAGTATTACTAATCTTAAACGAGCAAACCACGCTACAGCAGCTAACAGCTGAGTTACTGTTGCTAACATAAAGATAAATGGCATTAAGTGTGTGGGTTAATACAAACGCTGTAACTCCAGTGTTGTACACTTATTTGTTATTTGGATAACCGTTCTGCTGTTTGTGTTATGGCTCGCGATATCCGCCTTTCTCCACATTGAAATGACTGAGTGTGCACCTCTGCAAACCAGGGTGATCAGATGAGAATGGCTAAATTCGAGGCATCTTACAGCAACGGGGGCTACGAGCCATTGCGATACATCCGTTGTAAACATTAGCGCATGTTGCCGCCCCTCTCCTCCTCATTAGCATTTAAAGCTACAGACACAGAAACAGCGCGTTCTGAGGAAAGCTGATTGTGGGACTACTTGTAGTGGCTATAATTCTGCACCATGGCTGAATTTCGGGAAAGAGACTTCAGATACAGTATTAGGGGACCACTAAGGCCTATATAAAAGCATCCAAAAACAGCATGTCATGTCACCTTTAAATAATATAATCTACAATTTCTGTAGAACATTTATTTAATTCAGCAATGATGACACAAGCGGGAATCAGATCTCATACTGTCATACGGCAAAAATCTGAGTCGACCAAGAGCATATCGACCAGAAAATCAACAAGTCAACTGAGTGGGGACTAGCCTGACGTTGTCATACTCATAATTCTAGTCAGAATATGAGTCTGAAAACTCTCCGTTGGGCTTTGAGTACGGAGCGTGTTTCAACCGAACTCGTAAAACAAATGCCCCTACGCTCAATTGGATAGACCTACAACCAATCAGAGCAACGTATTATGTTGTTTGTTGAAAACAAATTCAACCCGAGGGCTCTTTCGTGCCGTTGTTGATTACGTTACTGTTGATCATCTGTCCATCATCGTATAAAGCCCGCCCTGGCATTTTCATTGGTCCATCCCGATTCTGGGTTTTCTGTAGTTGTCCCCAATACGAGACCCTCCAGACCCAACTTCCCGAACACATTTTTTTGTGGGCGGGAGAAGTTGGGCTGGCAGCCAGGCTAAGTGGGGACAGCCCTGCTGCCCAAACACATATTAGTGTTCTCTATTTTAATTCCTTATTACAAACAGGTTAACAATCACCATCTGCTCGCCATGGTGGTTTGCATTACCTTAAGAATTCAAATTTTGTGGACTCCACTGAACTATTGTTTCTTCAGTAACTGATTGCTTGTTAAATGTACTTTTTTCCCCTGACTCAATGTCTTTTCAAGGGTAGCACTTTGTGACGAACTCTTCAAATTCTGTCACTCTTTTTCTCTAGTCTTTTTTCTTTCTTGACATGCACCCTTTTGTAGAAAGAAGTCAGATGGTTCAGAGATAAAAAAAAAAAAAAGGAAAACATCCTTATTGCTTGCTAGGCTACTCATTAGCATGGCTTATATCTACTTCTCTTTTGATTTCACTTATTGTGTTTTTTTATTTTTTATTTTGAATTTGAGAGTGGCTTTTTTGCTACGGCTTCACTAATGCCCTGTGTGCAAAACGTACGCACACACACACACACGTGCACACTTCTCATCACCCTGTATCCCTGGAATGTGGATCCTTTGACTGCTGGGTGTTTAGCAGCTGAAGGTGTGATCTTAGCAAGGGCTCTAAGTTGTTATACCAATTAACAAGGAAGATGATGTGATTCAAAGTATACTGGCTGGAAATGCACAAGGATTAGCATAAGAAAGGTGAGGAAGGGGAATAGAGAGTTTATTATTAATATTCACTGGTGGATTCCGGTAAAGAGAGTGCACACCCTTGAATCCATGTGTTAGGACCCCAAACTGCTTGTCTACTTTTAGGGGTAGGGAGCCATAACATAAACAGCGAACACCGATGTAAAAGGGTAAAGTATGACTTTATTCACAAAAACGACACTCCAGGGAACTCTTAACGGCTCCAAAGAAAACTGGTCAATAAAGTGCACTACCTCCTAGGGATGGGCGATATGGCCTAAAATCCATATTGCAATATACATTGCAGCCTATTGCGATAACAATTAATATAGCGCGATATATAAATGATAATAGGACCATTTCAGAACAGGTCACATAGACCCTAAGGAAAGCCAAACTACTAGATTTTTATTTTAATTTTTTTTAAAGAAAGAAATGTATGTAGTTTTGAGAACATTTATTGTGCAAAACTGTAATTATACAACATAATGTTGCAGATAAATACAATTCAAGTACACTAGCTGCAGAACCTTTAACAAAGAAAAAGCTTTTTAGTGTTGGGTTTCTTTCCTTTAGTGCAAACCATTCTAAAAGGCACTTAGTTTGAGGGCCAATCCCATTACTCCTGGCCCTCGAAACTGAGGGGTAAGGGCTACATATCCCTAAGAAATGGGACGCCACTTGGTTACGGGTACGTCATCTAACACGAATTGATATCTCCAAAGCAGGTAGTGTTATGCAGTGATATCAAACGAAATTCACTGCTAATGGAGTTTACTTTAAATTGTAGACATGCTAGTCAGAGAAATGCGGGACTGTTATGCAAATCAGCACTGTAACATTTGCGTACCAAACTAGCGATTTTTAGAAACGTTTTAATTCGGAAAATGGTTGCAAATATATATGTACAGGACTGTGTATACCACAAAACAAGACTGTCATAATTTTTTTATCAATGAATTAAGCCGAAAATATTACATTTCAGACTCTCTAGATGATCTGGCCGCCATTGTTGTCGGTGTTGTATCACCCGATGCATGACTCTGGATTGGCACCCCCTCGCGGGAGCGAGCGATTCAAAGGGTGAAGAATTTCGTCTTGATATCGCATCCAAAAGAAGGGGGACAGAAGTCTCACATTATACCGTCTTTGTTGTTAAATTCAAGAGAAGGATGTCTGTCATCTGTGTAAATATCAGATGCAATTTTCAACACAAAATCCTTAAAATTCATCATTCAAACGGTATTGTGACGAACGCAAACCAACATTCTTTCAATATGCAACGTGCGGAACAAGGGGTGAAAATACTGTGCAACGCAAAGTAGGGAGGACAAACCTGTTTGAGCGTTTTTCCTGAAATACGTTTTAATAGCTATTGCTGGGGAAATTATGGAATTACATTACATATTAACTGTACTGAAATACGTGTGCGTAACAATATCAACAATATTTGCTCAATTTAGACGTTTTTAAAGGTTTTTAATTTTACCTCAAAGCTACTTCCGTTAATCAGCAGTTTGTGAGAAAGTGGCTAGTTTTACAACAGTGACTTTGGATGTAGCCTACTTTAACATGCTAGCTGATTAGCCGTTATGAGTGAGATATGTATACAGTTACATTAACAAACTTCTTGTTTGTAAAATATGTATTCTTAAATACGATGGGAACACATCACATAAACAATTCTAAAACGTCCAACACGCCAAATGTTGTCATTTTTTGTCATGCGTCCCTGAAGCTCAAATTCCGAGTCAGAGTTCCATTAAGCTTTTCATTGCAGTGAATGGGTGCGGGCACTCATCGGGCATGAACTCAAATATCTCAGAAGTTCCAACAGGGAAATGTTAGCAGTTTTACAGTCCTGTAGAGCAGTGTTTCCCAAACTTTTTTTCTGGGGACCCATATTTTAAAGGGGCAATTGACTGTTTTTTGGGGGTATTTCACACTGTTCTTTAAGGTCTCCGAATAGGGTATGTAACATTGGTTGGGTTGAAAATGGCCCGGGTGCTGCTCTATGCCCTCTGACAGATCCTCTGAAATGTTCCCGGGAAAAAACACTAGCTTTTCTCCTTTTATGGTGTGCTCATTAATATTTAGATAAGCTGCGCGCTGATTGGTTGGTTATCAACGAGTGAAGTTGGGAGCAAAAACGCAACACGGCCAACAGCAGCACTCGCTGAAACACCGAAGTTGGAGACTTGAAATAAAAACGCGCAAATAAATCTATTGTGTCTACACAACACTGTTTTCAACAGATTGACTATATATCATTTGAAATGATAACATTACTTGTTTCCACTTCTGTTGTTGAAGCAAACTGGATTGACTTAGGTGGGTAGAACGTTAGGCTACAGTTTAGCAACCAAACCATATTGTGATTCTACTCGGCTTCAGTTAGCTAGCTAGGCTAGCTCTAGATATCTTGCTGTAAAATAACATGACAAAGATCTGGATAAACATGCATCGTGAATTGTAGATTTTCATTACACAGGTTATTTATTTGAATGAAACACAGTTAGGAACATGAATCAATGTTAGCCCCATTGCCAATAAACTAGGCTAAATTATCACACATTCTACCTATGCTCTTGCGTTAACTAGCAAGCTAAACTTGTTTACATGCCTACAGTCTAGGTGTTACTAGTAACAGTTACTTGCAATGCTAACGTATCCTGTATCTAGAACCTGCCTTTCTCCAGTTCTTTCAAATAGATTATCTAGACAGGCGTTAGCAATAAGCCAGACTGCTGTTCGTTTTCTGGCTATTTTTCGGAAGCTTCCCTTCTAATGCCGACTACAGCTAATCTAGCTAGAGTCATTTGATGTGTGTAGAAACGTATTTAGCATTCTACCTGGTATGCTATATACAGGAAACGTTAGCATAGCTAATAACTGTTAGCACAACATCATACTGTCCTTATAGCTTGCGGTTGCAATGAGCATAAGGTCGGAACAGCACCTTTTTCCAGGTTCAGCTTCCTAGCAAATCCTGCTTGAAATTGTCCAAGGTTGTCAAAACTGTCTTGGGTGAAATGTTCAGAGCAAATGAATGATTGAGTGTCGAACTTCGCCGGGATCTTCTCATAGACAACAGCAGCCATGCCTGTTGAATGTTTGGCTCCTTGGGAAGACTGTGAGTGTTAGCCTTCCCTGTACAGCCTGGAACACAGCATTTACGGCCGTGGTCCATTTTCAATATCCTTGTTATAATTCAAAACGTTCTCCTTTGTAATTCCTTATAAGTAGCCTAGACAGAGCAGCGCGCAGCTAAACTAGTATCGGAGATAGACGCTACCTCGGGCTGGTTTGGATGTAAATTCTGGGGTGTGACAAAGATACAGACCAGAGCCAATAGAGGGCGATCACCGGTCCTACGTAGGACCGGTAGCTTTGTTTAAAAGCTAGCGTTTTACAGCCAAATGTTTTCTTTTTGAGATTTGAATAGCAAAGAGGTGTCAATGGACTTTGATATTCACGGTATGTTCAGTTTACCCACCGAACTGTCGTTATTCAACTATGACAATGTAAAATCGGTTTTGCAGTCAATTGCCCCTTTAAAAGTCACAAGCCTTCGCGACCCAAGCCAATAGAGATTATTTGTAAATCACAAAATATAGGTGGATTTGACCATTATTGCACAATAATGAGGATATTTTACTGTTATTTTATTGTTATTTCAGAACTTGTACGCCTACTGCCATTGTTAATAAGCTATCTCAGACTGTGATCACTTCTCTCTGAACAATTGAACCAGCAATGTTTAAAGAAGGTATCCAATAAGTGCCTAATTGGACATACAATGTAGGCTATAAAAAAAAAAACATATAGCCCATGTATTCTTATTTTCAACATTCAATTGAACCAGCAATATTTGAACAAAATATGAAATAATTACAAAAAGATTACAAATTATACAAAACATGTTGTACCATTTCAACATTGCTAATGGGATAGCTGGGCCTGTCTGCCTTTTTGTAGTGCGTTTCAGTCCGTGGTGCAGGAGGAGAGCGCAACACGCATATCAGGCGCAGCATTCAGTCAGTTTCTGTGCTTGTCTTCATTTTTGTGAGCACAGAAAATCCCAATTTGCACATGTACGTGGTAGTGAAAGGTTAAAGCATATAATTAGAAATACTGGCCCTACTGAGGACAGGATATTCTGACGAAATGCTTATCCAGAATGATAAGGTCACAGATCCATAGCGTCAGTGCGATCGCAGCTGAGCTACAACAACTCGGTTTCTTCTGCAGGACTAAGCTTCAACTCAAGTTAAGCCTGAGGACTCTCAAATTCAAACGTTTGATAACTCCTGTAATATTTGTATTTTATATTGTAAATTGGCAACTTATATTCTACTTTATTGTATATTTTATTTTAATTGTATTCCACTTAGTATTGCTAGTTTATGTATCCTTAGTATAGTTTGACCACATATTTAAATTTAAGATTCCTATATGTTTACTGTATGCACCTTCCTGCCAAAGCAAATTCCTTGTCTGTGCAAACTTTCATGGCGAATAAATCCCATTCTGATTCTGTGTAGTGGCAAGTCATAATCTAGCTATTGATTTGCAGAGATTTCGAATAATATAATAAAAGGTTACACATGTCAAAGTTTATGTCTGATGCATCTTTTTCCAGCCGGAACAAGACCCGTTACATAGAGTGCGGGTGGCATTTAATCTTTCACTCGGCCTAAAAAAAGTGTGGAAAAAGATAACCTATTGTGTGCTGTAGATAAGATCATGTCAGATCCAGAATGCGCATCGGATTTTTGCTTAATGTGTGTAAAAGTTGTATTTTGTCTGCACATTTGCCATGACATTATACAAACTACAACAGTGATTTAAGAGAACTACAGCTCTGAATTAATCTGTCTGACACGCTGTCCACAGTGCACCCCAAGCGTGGTGCACTGTGGGAAGGCCGGCGATAAGAGCGGTAAAAAAGTCTGCAGTGTGAACGCACCGTTAAGAGTACTCAGCCAAGCTACATGCATGTTTCTGCTTCCCCGGTCGATAATTTGGAGCCAGAAATGATAAAGACATCACCTTCATAGACAAGGTTTTTACCAATTGGAAAACTGCTGCGGTTTAATTTACATAGAGCTCAAAAAACTATTTTGCGCTCAAATGAATGCCCAAAGATCTGCGCGCGCTCGCACTGTGGAGGATCCTATTTCCAGCATCACACCAAACCCAGGATGTCATGGGTTTGGGTCAAAGCAGGCTGCATCCGGGCCTGCCAGTGATGCTGCTTCATCAGAAGTAAGGTTTGAATACTCTAGTATGCCCCCTCCTAGTGAGTGAGTGAGTGCGTCCGTGCGTGAAGTGAGTTAAGTGAGAGAGTGAGTAAAGTATGTGTGAGTGAGTGAGACACCATAGATAGATATACATGTTTAGTTTTTTTGTCTAATTACTGACTTCCTGTGCACCTTTAATTTTTAGTCTGTCTGTTATCTCCTCCTAAATGCAGACATATCGACTTAAAACTGACTTGAAACATATTGGATATTTGGCTATAGCCTGTTAATGTTGCAGTTAAGTTTGTATTATTATTTTTCCACAGGAAAGCTACTGTATAAGCTCCAAGTTCTCTTGAGAGCCTCCAGAGAATGGAATGTTGTACATGTGATTCTATTGTTGACAGCTGATTTTTATTTAAAGATTTATATTTTTATTATTATTTTAATATTTATTATTATTTACACATTTTATAGTAAGCGAGTGAGCTTCTACACTGGAATGTTGCATGTTCCCTGTAGGAATGGGCGATATAAACGATATGCAATATTTAAGCAATAAGTTATGAGAGGCAGTACTTTATTGCCAATAAAGTATGTGTTCAAGGGTGTTGAACACATACTTTATCCAATAAAGAACACATACACATACCAATAAAGTACCCTGGAACACGTACTTTATTGGCGATAAAGTACTAACTCGAGTACCTTATTGCTTTTATAATACGGTTGCCAGCGAAATTATAAATAGTAAATAAATAGTAAGCTGCCTTTCAGCACAAAATAGTTATAGACAACAAACATTGTGTATCGCATTTCAGTAGCCGAGAGAAAATAGTCCCTGTAAACAGTGGCTGTTGCTATGCAACGGACAAACAGCATTGTGAACTGCACGTTTGTTAAGCCCAATTTATACTTACGTCGCAGACACTTTTGAAAAGGTCGCCACCAGAAATGGCGTCACGGTCGCCACTTTTAACCGTTGCTTGAAAGTGTCGCCTACCAGGAGAAATTTCTACTGGCGCTGATGTCGTCACATAGTGTCGCGCAAGTGTGATTGGCTAGATAGACGCCACACGTCGTTGACTTCATTGTTTTGAATTTTCAGTGAACGGTTAACAGCTGTTTATGATGGAAGGAATAGAGGAGAGATTCGCGGAGCAAGTTAGAACATATCCACACCTTTATAATGCCTCTCAAAATTAGCTACAGTCATTTTCTCCGATCGATCACCTAGGGTAAAGCATAAACAATGTAACCATAGCTACGAATGTAACAGTAAAATGATTCTGTTTACGTCACGCGAACCTTGAGCACAGTCGACTGTTTCCCGAAGTATAAATGCCGCAGCCTGAGCGTCACTTTTTTTTTTTTCGTCGGCGACCATTTCAAAAGTGTCGGCGACATAAGTATAAACTAGGCTTTAGCCTAGCTAGATCTCGCACCATCTCATTCATTCAATGCTCATTTTATAAAAGCTGCCTTTAAAATAACAATGACAATGGGACACTTTCAATAAAATAATATTTCATTTAAACAGTAGGCCTAAACATTCTAAATCAATCATTAATGTTTCGTAGGCACTGGGTATATGGTAGCTAGCTAGCCTACATATGCTGTAAACAAGTTACTATTGACTTGTACTGAAAAAAAAAACTTGTAAGATATACTTCATAAAATCCTCATAACAATTTGCACTAGTACTTTTCAAGTAAATTGTACTGCTCTTATATCAAGTAGAACTCATTTGCCTGAACCTAGTTAAACGTACTTACCACTAAACTTCATATTTGTAGGGATACAGTAAATCTTACTTGATTATATTTATTGCATGAGTTATATTTATTTAAACCAATTAAGTAAAGTCAATTAAAAAATTCTGACAGGAAATCTGCTGTGCTCAACATAATAAGTAAATCTTATGACAGTAATAGTTATGTTATGAAATAATTAAGTGGATTTTATTATATTTTCATTTGTAAATAAGTCAGTAATAAAGTTATATTATTGACAAGGACATTTTCATGAAATTATCTTTTGATAAATATTACCAAATTAATGTTATCATTACCTCTATGCATCCAATATACTTGCATCACAAATCACACACAATAAATACAATCAGTTTATTTTGTCCAAATTTTTTTTTTAATAAATGTTACCAAATCACTGCTCTATCAATTCACAAGGTACAAGCCAAAACTCTTAAATCAGAAGTCTGTGAAACACTCAGGTGTCTAGCATGACCATTTTATTAACTGTAAGGCTTACATGACTAAAGAAAATGCATGTATTTGGGTTGGGAATGCAAGTAATAAATTCTCCCAACAGGCTTTGTGAATGCATCCAAACAGTAAGGAGTGGTTCAACAGATTGTTACCTCATCAAAAAGCCAACACATGTCCTGATGAACTCTAAAGCTGCATGTGTTTATAAAAAATAAAGTGTCTCATGACAGTGCATGGTAAAAGAAAAAAAGATAAGTAGATTTTTTTAAAAAAATTATCATGTCTGTGTGTAACAGACATTTTGGATTTCAAACTGTTTATTCTTAACTTTGTGGTAGAGTATAAAATGTGAACTAAACTATCATAAGCTCTAACAAGATTGACAGCACCTGCCACGGTGGTAGCATTTAAGATAGCACTTCACATTTGAAAGCTTGTATTTTTGGGGACAGCTTGATCCCATCCAGTTCTAAGAAAAGTTTTTGAAACACTTCAAATGTGTAACGCAGTGTTGGGGGGTATGCCAGGTCGAGGGCATAAATCAGCCCCATGAGAAGCGCGCAAGCTTTAGCAGAACTTCCACACATCCACTGGATCCTGTCCATCAGCACCATGAACCACCAGGATCTTCAGGATGTGTTGAGTGGCATCACTGCGGCTGTCCTCCTGCATACATTCACACAACAAATTCAGACAAATCTGTTAGAGTATTTTACATTGAGCAGAGTGGAATATCTTGATCCCTAAATTGGCTTACATCTTTTACTTTAGGGTAACCTTGCAATTAAAATGACAAAACATTCAAATTTCAAACCATGTAATAAAATATATATTTAGAAAATCAGACTTTACTTGGCAATCTTCAAAAAGGTCCTCTTCTTTCTTGGAAAGGTACAGTGTAAGGCTGCGGATAACAGCTTGATTTGATTTTGATTTAGTTTTATTTCAAACATATCCACATACAAAACAAAATGAAAAGCATGGAAATACAACAATGTTTTCACAAAAAAATAAATCTAAACCAAACAAATTATCTGTGTTGTTGAGATATGCCTGAAAAGGAGAAGGAAGAAGTTTACACTTATTTAATCCTGCCCCTTTCCTCCACACCACACTTGCCATTTACATACAACCCAATATACTATAAATCTTTTATATATTTATACAATGCATATATCTATATTTATAAACAATCAATATATCCATATCTACATACATATCTATACAATCAGTATTTATATCCATATCATTATAATTTCCTTCTTAATTCACACCCTCATCCCTGTACCTTATGAAAATCATTGATTTGAACCTTCTTTTAAACTGGATCATGTTTGGACATTGCTTTAGCTTCGTGCTCATCCCATTCCACAGTTTCACACCCCCAATTGAGATGCAATGACATTTTAAAGTCGTGCGTACCGCCAGTGTCTTAAAGTTTAACGGTTGCCTCAAATTGTAACCCCCCTCTCGGTCAAAGAAAAGTTTTTGTATGTTACCTGGTAGCAGTTTATTTCTAGCTTTGAACATGATTTGTGCAACTTGATATTCAACCAGGTCATTGAACTTTATGATACTGGAATGTAAAAAGAGGAGGTTGGTGTGATCATAATATCCAGCTTTGTTGATTATTCTTATGGTTCGTTTTTGAAGTGTGACTAGTGGTTGCAGTGAGTTTTTGTAAGTGGTCCCCCAAACCTCCACACAGTAATTTAAATAAGGTAAGATCATTGAGCAGTAAAGAATATGCAATGATTTGTGATCCAATATATGCTTTGCTTTACCCAGGACTGAGATGCTTCGTGATTGTTTAGATTTAACATGATTTATGTGAGGTTTCACGTTTCATGTCTATGCTTTGGTGCTGTGAATAGATTCATGTTGTTAGATTCAGGATGTAGGTTTTTGGAGTTAGAACACAAGCAGAGATTTAAGCTCACAGAGTAAGAGCCATGTGTGGATAGAGCATATAGGGGCATTGAATCTATAGTGTGAGGATTTGTGCTATGCGTACGCATTTGGCAAAGTGCTTGTGTATGTGTGAGTCTTCCCTGCTAAAAAAGTGAACAAGCACACCTGACTCAGTTTGTCCAGGAACGGCCTCAGCTTGGTCCCCACGACACCTCCCTTGGCCTTCATCAGGGAAATAAGTTTTGGTGTGTAGTGATCCAGTTTGTGCATGAATCTCTGCTCCAGGGAAATTGTAGTAATTCTCCTGAATTCCTCTTTGATCTGAATGGACAAAAGATTCACAAGTACAACATCAGGAATCAGGCCAAACAGTCTCATGCAAGAGGACGAGGAAATTCTGCAATTAAAGAGGAACACTAATTTGGCTTCCAATCTTAACATTGAGAAGTGTTTCAAGTTTAATTTTAAAAGGGGTAAATAAAGGGTTTTTTATGTTCACCTACCTCTGCTTCACAAAACAAAGCTGGCCATCTCTCTTGGAAGTCATCGGCAGCTGGACTACCACTCACAACCTCAAGCCTTCGATAGGAGAATGTTTTGGCAATTTTTTCTGCAATCACCTTAGTGTTGTTCTTCTTCTTTACCTCATTAAGAAGCTGCAGTCTCTCCATCTCCAGAGTGTTGCTAGTTTCTCCACTTGGATGTGGAGGAAGATAGTTTACCTCTGCTCTCTTTGGTCTCTTACAGTTTTTGGCTGGATTTTTGGAGATTTCCTTTTCAATGAGTTGATGTCAAGTTCAGGACAATGTACTTCACGCCTTTGCAGTTTAGAACGGAAATTTGCCATCTTGTATTTAAGACGCTGCTGCCACCCGTACATGCCTGAAAATGAGGTTCCAGGCTCCCTTAGGCATGGATGCTTTGCCAACAGGGCTTCTACATCTGCCTGTATTTGACGTCCAGTGGGATAGGCAGTGTACTGGAATATAGCTTCAGCAAGTTTCTCAAGTACGTCAGAGTTCATGCTTGGATTTTGAAGGAGTGAGCCATCACTTTCATAAGCCTTATTTCCTGCTTGAAGGGGGATTTCGACATTATATGAAAAAGTGGGTATCACAAAAGTAGTTGGCCACGGTTCTGATCTGTAGTCTGGGGACAGTGGTAACATCATGGTATCGGATGAACTAACTGAGGAACTGTCATCCTGGAAAGAAAGTGGCACTGGAGAAGAAGAAGCAGCAGGCTCATTGATGGGACTCAATGTGAGAATAATAGAAGGATCTGTTTTCACTAGTTTTATAGTGTCTGTCGTTGACCACATCTGTAGATGTTAACGTAAAGAATTGGTTATCAAAATCTTTGTCCATATGCATTACTGCAAAACTCCCTTCAAGATCAAAATTATGCTTCGCAGCTGCCAAAAGTTTGTCTAAGGTAGTAGGAATTCCATCTGGTAGGATTCATTTGTGAATTTCAGTCTCTTCAATAATGACACGTAGTTGACTGGGACTAGACATCACAGCCTTGGGAAAGCAAAACTGCAAGAGGAAAAAAAGACATGGTTAGAGCATATGATTGCAGTACTCATACATTTTTTTGTTTATAGTGAAACTTTACCTAGTTTGACAAGCAGATGTAGTGTTTCAAAGAAACCATTCGACAGCCTTCGATTGTATATGTAGCTAGTGGGTACATGTCAGTGAGTTGTGATTGATGAATTACTTTCACAATGCTTGTGGACTCCACCTTGAAACATCTAAAATGCTCAGTGTACCATGTACTTTGCATTTTCACTATAAACACGACACTGTTACAAACTATCATGATTTGTAGTATTTCAGCAAAGTCTGGTAACCCACCAGTGTTGCCATAGACCAACATCATGCCAATACTGTAACTGATGCCCTGAGATTCTACCTTGTTTGTCAAATGAACAACTGTCTCTTCAGGAAATTTCTGTGATAGAAATTCTTGTATGTTCTCATTTACAATCTCTAATGGAACCCTTGACATATTTGATACAGATACAGCAGGTTTATTGACATTTGAACCATGGAGATGGTATGCGATCATGGACTGGTGTTTTTTTGCCATAGGCTTAAAAATGTTACGGAAACAGCTAGTCTGTCTCACTATCTTCTTAAAGAAGCGGTGTTTGGCTTCGAACCTCATCGTCCATAAAGACACTAATGGGCCGAATGCTTTAATGAGCTGCGGTAATGCTCTACAAAATGGTGTTTTGGAATAAATTTTCTTTGTGGAAAAACACTGCTAAATCTACGTCGATGCTCAGCAATAAGGCTATCTAGGTGACCAATGCTTTCATCTGTGTGGGTAGGTGACATAACCAACTCAACAACATCTTTGAGTGTCATCAAAAACTGCCATGTCTGTTCCTCTTCCTGTACTTTAGAGCCAATCATAAGTGGAAGCAACCCCAGTAAGCACCAATTTTCATGTGCGTTAACACCAATGGTGTTACGAGAGGAAAAGGTTGGTGGTATACGTATCGGACAATTTGTCCTGTCTTTCCACTTATATGGGAACTTCTTGATGATACTATTCAGCTCTTCAAGAGAGAAATATTTTTTTTTTTAATCAAGATATCTAAACACAATGCCAATTTTACAGGTACAATACCCTCAAGTAAATCATGCAATACATACGGTGGGTAACCTGTTGTCACATGAAAATGCTTTAACCTCTGAGTAATTGCACAATGCCTTTTAACTCCATGGCTATGGGTGTTACTAGCCAATGCTGCTTCAACGTCCAACTGGTGTTGCTGTTTTGTTCTACCAAGGAATGCTCCTGTCCTGACTTCAAGTTCCTGAAACTGGGACCGCTGTCCGACACAAAATCTGCAATTGTATGACCCACTGAAACTTTAAACAAACCCCCCGACTGAGTGGGCACCAAGGTTATCGGCAATCACAGAAAATACAGTGCCCTTTATGATTTTTCCCAAACAGGGTACAAAAAGACCATCCTCTTCTAAGCTTTTCAAATCACTTAATAATGGGTCAAGCACTTGAGGATAGCCAAATTTCTTTACGTCGTCTGCCTTGCACAAAACAGCTAAGTAAATGGAAGATAATGTTGACCTTAAAGGTGACATGACATGAAAACTTCATTTTATGAGGTTATTTAACATTAATATGAGTTCCCCTAGCCTGCCTTCGGTCCCCCAGTGGCTAGAATTTTCGATAAGTGTAAACCAAGCCCTGCGTGTTATTCTCCGCCTTTGACAAAATGAAGGCTCAATTGCGCTGTTTGAAAATCTCCCCCTAGTGACGTAGATAGGGGGAAGGTTACCTCCCCTCTCTCTGCTTTGCCCGACCAGATCATCTAGCCCGCCCATGAGAAACTTAGCTACCACCGTGCAAGGGCGAGTGCGATATCGGTTTTTCCTGGAGAGACATCATGGCGAGCAAACAAAAGAAGCATAACAGTTGCTCAGTGCTTGGATATACAAATGCAAGCACACATCTTTTTTTTTTTGTTCCTTCATCCGAGCCTTTGCACAACCCGTATCTTAATTGTATTTTCGCTGGAAATGCGCCGACACAACATCCCAAAGTGTTGTATGTCTGCGCCAAACATTTCCTCAACTTGAGCCAACTCAAAGCTGGCCTTGCTGAAATTAAATTCTGGATCATTACTAAATCTCCTTGGACAAGTAAGTTAACTAACGCTATATCATTTTGTTGCTTTACCGTATATGGTTACCTATCTTGCTACCCTTAGAATGTGGCTGTAACATTAGCTCTGCAGCCAACAGCTGAGTTACTCTTGCTAACGTAAAGATATATGGCATCAAGTGTGTGTGTGAATACAAACGCTGTAACGCTAGTGTTGTACACTTCTTTGATTTTTGGATAACCGTTCTGCTGTTGGTGTTATGGCTCGCGATATCCGCCTTTCTCCACATTGAAATGACTGAGTGTGCACCTCTGCAAACCAGGGTGATCAGATGAGAATGGCTCAATTCGAGGCATTTTACAGTAACGGGGGCAACGAGCCATTGCAATACATCCTGTAAACATTAGCGCATGTTGCCGCCCCTCTCCTCCTCATTAGCATTTAAAGCTACAGACACAGAAACAGCGCGTTCTGAGGAAAGCTGATTGTGGGACTACTTGTAGTGGCTATAATTCTGCACCATGGCTGAATTTCGGGAAAAATACTTCAGATACAGTATTAGGGGACAACTAAGGCCTATATGAAAGCATCCAAAAACAGCATGTCATGTCACCTTTAATACAGATGGAATATCAGCCAACACCCAGTAGACACCTGTTACCTTGTGCTTTTTACGAGACGTTCCTAATGGATTACATATTTCAAAATCATCACAGTAGAGTAAAATTGAAAGTCTTAACTCCTCTCCAGATAGAAAGCTGTTTTCTTTGAAGTGGGAACCATCATGAAAACTTGTATACTGACATGAAGAACCACAACGTCTTGCACTCTTTAACACCTTCTCCTGAATGTCAAATTTGTTTTGAACTTGTGACATTGGTACATATTGAAAAGTCCTTCCCTCTTTTGCATCTAATATATACTCTAACGGTTCAACAATAGAGAAACGTTCCTTCAAGTACTTGTTTCTCTGGTAGGCTGTGCCAAGAGGACCTTCTTCACTAAAGGCTGCACTTACAGGATTTAATTGGCAAATGCTATTCACCAATTCTGTGATCACCAATTCTTCAACAGCGCAGTTATGGTTTTCAAATGTACTATGGACAATGTTTTTAATAATGGGTGAGGATGCTGAACAAGTAATAAATTGAAGCTCCTCTACAATGTCATCTATACATCTACTAGGCACATTGAAGATGCATTCTAATTTAAGCAACAAGGAACCAAGCTTATCAACAATGACTTTAACTAAATCGTCATCCTCTCTGACAAGCGTTTCTTTAGAAGTAACTTCACTCTCTTCTACCAACACACTACTATCCTCTGTAGCCTGACTTGAATATGTCGAAAGTACAGTGTGTTTAAAATCTTCAAGGCAGTGAGGATTGTGCTTTCTACTTTTATGTGAAGCAATAGTTGAATATATATTAGTACTGTAGTCACAATCTTTAAAGACACAATGAAGAGTTTGTTCTTTTTCAGATGAGCTCTGAGATGTTCAAAATATTGCCTCTCTGTGTGAAAACTGGATAAATGGAATACAAGACATGAAAATGAAACTATCTGCTCAAACTGTTCAGTTTGTGTATGATCTCTCGACAAATGTGTGCGAAGTGCACCCCATCCTTTAAATGAACAAGGACAATCTGAGTACAAGTAGGGTAGTGACCGGCCCTGACCGGTGTGTAGATGTTTCAATCTATAATGCTTTAATAGCTCTAAACGTTTTGATGTCCTAAATTCGCAATTTTTGCATGACCATCTCATAGTATATGTAAGAGGCCTACGGTTTCTCACTGATGACATCCATCTAATGGACTTCCTCCCTGGACCCTTCCTAACCGTAAGGTCACCCTGTAAAAGAACACACAATTTGTGATATTAAAACAATTATCATTTCATTGAAGATATACAACAGTAATATTGTTTCATGCATACAGATTTCTACTTGCCTGCTAATGTTACAGCCAATCACTCCTCTGACCTATTCCTTCACAACTCACTGATTACTGTTGATAGAAAACATGTTAAATTACTGTCAGTCTCCTTATCAAGTGCTCTTAAAAACTAGCCAATGTACGAAAAAAGAGAATAGCAGAAAAAAAGGAAAATATTAATCCACCAGTTATTTTTACATTATAATTTTTTGGATAAATGTTTAACTCCTCTGTTGTACACCCCAAAAAATAATGGGCTGGTTTTCAGCCATTTTGGGCTGGTTTTGAGCACTCTTTGGGCTGGAAATGTTTGCTGGAACAGGCAATCCTGCTGCTGATTGGTAGCACAAGGAACTGGCAATCATGCTGCTGACACGTGCTCCCAAGTGCAGAAAGGTTTAGATGAACTAGCTATATTCCAGTATATACCCTGGTTTGGCCAGCATGTTGTAAATTCATTTAAGTGACATTTACATAACTCACCCACTAAAGTAGGCATCTTGAAATACTAAATTAGAGATACATCGATGGCTAAATTAAAGTTAACCTGACATGATTATTTTTTCCAGAACGGTGATAGCGATGGTTTCCCATGTGCAGCTAGCTAGTTAGAGCTAGCAACAATTGTTTTTTTCTGCTTATGAATAATCTCCCTCTACACTTACGTGCCTTACGTTTTTATAGAAGTGAAATATATAGCGGAGCTTTCCTGCATAGTTAACGCTAGCCACGTGTGGAATCGATAGTCTTAGTTTTACTAATTTGTCAATGTTAGCTAGCTATCTAGAGCTAACAATTACAGCTAGCACAGATAAATCACGCATGTCTAGCTAATTTCACTGTGAATAGTAACAAGCAAACAAGAAGCTAACTAACAAAATGACCCATATATTATTACACATTTTAAAAAGAAAGGTAAAACTCACCCGAGATAACATATGGATGCGGTTCAACCCAACCAGAGCACATCCACATTCTCTGACCCAACCGTCTCTGACCGAAGTTAAATTGCGCGTTTCTTCTTAAGTCCTAGGGCGCAAGCGCAGATGAGAGGGCTAGTTTTTGATTAAAATGTACTTAGTATTTTTTAGTGTATGTACAGTGACTCTAAAACATTTAAATAGTATTAATAAATATATGATAAAACGTACTCTTCCCACACATTTAGTTTATTACATGAATTAAATGCGTATTCAAATACTTACTTAAAACATTTTAGTTCACACTGAAACTTAATATCATAATGTACAATTTATGACAATTTAGTCAATATATTTTGCTCTACCATAAAGTTCATTTTATCAGTGTAGGACTCGATAGACGAACATTAGGCTGTTGTTAAGGTTAGCTTATGTTGATTTGGATATCTCCATTAATTGTGCATCGGTGGAAAACGTTGTTTTAAGAAGCCAAGACAAGGCCATGTAATTACGTGGCTACGAAGCTCAAATTAAAAGTGGATGTCTAGTTAGCAACTAATAGCTAGACCTGAGCTTCCGTCCAACGTTTCAGTAGTTAAACCAGATAGTTGGCACTGATAGCACGGGACAGTGCAATATTATTGCTCAAAAATTAACCGAATGAGCTAGTCTAGCTTGCTAACCAATAAATTCCTGCACACCAGTACTTGTAGACAGTCTTTTTCTTCGGCAACATTTTTGTTATTTTGAGTGCGCACTAATATGAAACACTCCCGTTTTAAGGTAAATGTAATAAGGCGGCGTACAGTACTTTATGCTCAATAAAGCACACCCCGTGACTCACTCTTATGGAGGACCAAACCTGCCATATTTACAAATGAATGAATGAATAAATAAATGTCCACATCCATGCATTTAGACAGAAATAAACGAATATATATATTAATTAATGCACAATTGTCAATCAATAGTTACATATATTTGACATTTATGTATTGATTTATTTTGTATTCATTTATGTATTGATTTATAGATTTATTTATTCATTCATTCATTCATTTATATATTCATTTATTTATTCATTTATTTATTCATTTATTTATTCATTTATTTATTCATTTATTTATTCATTCATTCATTCATTCATTCATTCATTGTTCCCAATATGATAATGAGAGGAGGCCAGTAGGCGTGGAAACTGATGTTCAGACATTGCAATCAATCCAGAGCCATAGATTCAATCTAGCTAACGCCTGGGACACACTGGCTGCGAAGCGCCCTGGAGCGCCACAATATACTACGAATGGCGCCATGCTGTTCACACTAGACGCGCATTTCTCCACGCCGGTCACCAAGCCTTTCACCTTCTCTGAGATTTTCTTTTCTACATGTAAAGCTGACATGTACATAAACATGGCATAGGCTACAGGCTATTTAGGCAACTTGTTGCTCCAACAATAACCGTCGCAACGGCATCCCATTCCCAACATAACGTGGCAACGTTTGGCTTTTGTTGCCGTAGTCTTTGTAAAATATGTGCTATGGGGCATACAACTCCATTTAGGACTAAGCTACTTTTCATCTTCGATGATTAACTTTGTGTCGTCAATCTTCACAAATTTCTCTTCTGCTTGATTGGGGGCTATATGCCAGATTGTCTATCTCGCTCTTACACACAGGACAAATATGTTGGTTTGACAATCAACAATCAGGATTTTTTATTTTAAAATGTTTACGTTTTTATCGGGGTAAACACATGGTTGGCCGGTCAGCGTAGTGAAGTTGGGTGTTAAGTGATAGCCTACAACTAACGTAGTAAAATCTTTATAACATGTTTGTTTATCCAAATATCATATATGGTGAATTAAATCTTTGTTTTCAACAAGGTCGGCCAGCCTGTCCATGTAGGCTATGTTGTCCATGACAGCAAGGATGGATGTAAGGCTACATAATCGAATATAAAGCGTGGAAAACGATTAGCCAATGGTGTGTCAAATACCGCCTACCTATTTTGATTGACACATCTCATTAACATATTGAGAAGAAGAAATACAGGAATGAATGAATGAATGAATGAATGAATAAATGAATGAATAAATGAATGAATAAATGAATAAATGAATGAATACATGAATTAATAAATAAATGAATAAATAAATGAATACACAAATAAATACATAAATACATGTAAATTATAAGGTAATATTGATTGACAATTGTGCATTAATTAGTACATGTATTCATTTATTTATGTCTAAATGCATGGATGTGGACATTTATTTATTCATTCATTCATTTTTAAATATGGCAGGTTTGGTCCTCCATACACTCTCAACCAATCAGAATGCTTGATTTCAACCACCCGTATTATAATGCTCAATAAAGCACACCCTGTGACTCACTCTCAACCAATCAGAATGCTTGATTTCAACCACCCGTATTATAAAAACTATTTAAAATTGGCCTACGATAGAGATTAAAATTATATTGCACTATCGCGATAATGCATAATTACAACACGATCTACACGTGAAATTTAGAGCCATGAGCTATTATATCCTGTCCTACTCTTTCTTAAAAACCAAACGAATCTATCTCTTTCTCTCCTTGACCCTGTCATTCTGCTTGAGCAGCACTGGTTGAAACCTCAAAATATTGTAAACAATTTCTGCATATATGCATGTGGCAATGCTAGTGCTAAATAAGTACTTGCGCGGCTCCATGACACTGGGTAAGTAGGGTTCGTGAGACTGCTCACCAAAAGAACGAAGGGGAACCCGCTTGTTTACCAGATGAAGACATGTTTGTAGGTACCTAGCGAAAAGTCACCTCAACTTTCCTAGAGCTTGTAGCTACGGTAGCCTACTAATGCTGAAGGCTCGCTGACATTGCATAGCGTTGTTGCTAGCGTGTGCTGACGTTATGACGGTGTGTATGTGAGAGACGCATGAGTGACAGAGAGACGGAGGGAGAGCAGCGAAAGGAAATGCTGCTGAAGGAATACGCTATGTAGTACCCCTAATGTGATGGCTGGAACTGATTCTCTTTGGTGAGGTTTGTGATGTTAGCTGGCACGGATGCAGCCTGTTTTGACTAGGGGTGCATCGAACATTTCATGATTACGGAAAGGGATCGTATTATTTTTTATATTGCTACCATTTTTAAGACTGCTTATTGATCTGAGTGTTAATCAGGCGCGGAGCCATACGTTGTAAACATTTGGGGCTTAGCCCAAACCAACAACGTATTCTGGGTTTAATTTGCTAGAAAGGAATTCCGAATTTAATGCTAGCAAGGATGCGAAATGTTTTGGTACATTGGTACACAACACTGCGCGCCTCCACTACGGAGGACTATAGGGGCCAAAACTAATTAAATATTATAACACAAAATATATAAATTACAAATTAAATGACTAAATATATAAATGTTACATGTATTTGTGTGAATATATATATATATATATATATTTACGTTTTAATGTGTTTACGTTTATTTATTTATACTTACATGTATTTATTTATACTTACATTTATCTATTTATACTTACATTTATCCACGGTGTAACTTTCTGCAGCAAAATATATCCGTCGTCTCCGTCACAAAGTCAGGGGGCGGGTTAAAGTCTCTGATTGGTGAATGAACAGTATTACACACCAGGCAGACTCCACCAGTGATCAAGCTCTCTTCAATCTAGAGGGATCCTCTATCGCCTCACTCTACAGCTGCAAGGGGTGTGCGACACTGCACGATGTGGTATAGATCCGATACCAAGGAGTAAATACAGGGCCAGTATTGCCAATACCGAGACTTTTGGCTTAGAAAAGCAGTTTATCTACTTAAGTGTCGGGGAAAGCAATGCCTCATAATTGATTAAGTGAATGCATCATTAATATGAATATTTGAATGAACATTTAAAATGTTTCCTTCAATTAATTGTTCATGATTATGATCATAATAAAACACAGGACAACGAGTTTTGTCAAAAATACTGTTAATGTGTGCCGCTGAGTCGTGTTATTGCACGTACACGGCAACAACTCAGCCTAGCAGGGGAGGGGCAAAGTGAGTTTGAGCAAAGTTAGACGGTGTTTGCACAACCACTATGATGTAAAGGGAGTTGTGTACTCGGTGTGGAATGAAACTTAAGTTTCGATCTTATCACGCTATCAATCAGGCTATTGATACCAACGTTGGTATCGATAGTTGCCGGGTTTCCCAACCCGGCCACTGTCGGTCTTGAGATCGATTTGCCCACCCCTATGCTGTATCATCTCGCTGAGGATCGTGAACACATTTTCATTGATGTCTGTGTCAGTTAGGGCCAATATCATTCCTATAATTTCAGCGAAGCTCTCAATATGACGTAAAAAAGAAGTGAATTGGCAGGTGCCTCCATCTCTTCAGCTACCGCCAACATTTCGACCACTGTAGTATTCAATATTTCATTCATTGAATCCGCACAAGGTACTGCCATCTTGGAATAGTCAAAAGCAGTCGATTCAAGTTGAACCACCAATCAGAGGCTTGAACCCACCCCCTGACTTGGTGACGTGGGACGACGGATTTATTTTGCTGCAGCAAGTTACACCGTGGATAAATGTAAGGATAAATAAATAAATGTATGGATAAATAAATAAATGTAAGTATAAATAAATAAATTTGAATTTGAAGTATAAATAAATAAATTTGAAATTTAAATACATTTGAACACATTAAAACGTAAATATATATATATATATATATATACACACACAAATACATGTAACATTTATATATATATATAGTGTCTCATTTAATTTGTAATTTATATATTTTGTCTGTCAATTAGGCCTTACATTATATAATTAGTCATTTATTTAAGCTTTGTGTTATAATATTTATTTATTTAGTTTTGGCCCCTATAATCCTCCATACTCCACGGTCCTCTTCCACATATTAAAATAGTGCTGCTGCCAACCAATAATGCACCTAATAATATGGTTCCTGCAGTTCCATGGCGGGCCAGACCAATTGATGCGCCCCGCGGGCCGGATGTTCCCCACCCCTGATTTATAGCATATTCTGAATAGGTAAATAAAATCACATACATGAAATAATAATAATAATAGTATAAATAGTTTAAGTAAATACAATTATATATACATGTGTACACGCTTATGCACCTATATCTACACAGTAATAATTACAAATTCCAAATATAGCTGCAAGGAGCGATGCGGGTTCCTCCTCAAAATGGCAAAATATTATAAAAATGTACAATGTAGAAGCAAAACGATTTAATGTTTGGCCAACAACAATAGGCTGAATGGGGACTAGAACTCATGAGCGTAAGGTTACAAGTCAGTCTCTCTATCCTCTCTGCTACACACCAACTGTTGGGAACCATGAGAGATGTCTGAGAGGTCTTGTGCAGTTGTCCCACGTTGGCAACAAATCAAACTAAACCTACTATATTTAACCGTGTTGGTTAAAGAGTACTAACTAGTTCATTCACTGTGTTAATGAAATGCACTCCACGGCTACAAGCTAGCTAACGCTATACACGAGTCATTAACTTAATCATGCAAGCCCAGGTAACGAAACAATTGAGACCCATTCCCTTTCGACTACAACACCTCTGCTGTTAAGACCGTTTAAGAAATGTTGCAACAAGCTACAGTCTGAATCACGGATATAACTCTATGACATAAGTTACAATTAGGGGGTAAATTGGGGTTTGATATATCGGGGGGCTCTGTGGTTTCTGGGTTTCGATGGCACATGTGAATGCAAAGCCTACTAAACAGGTATCCTACTCAGTTTAATGACTAACGCAGACTACCTAACTCACTACCTTTCGAATAAATGTGTATAGTACTACTATGTGCCTCTTTCAATTATATCTTTAACATATGAAACGTTGAGATTGTATCATCTTGCGGAAAAAACATAAAAAAATGAACCTAACAACAGCAAGGCTATGTCATAACGTCAAGTTCTCGTTCTCGCCAAACAACGGTTAGGGTCTACTGAAATTATTACCAAACTTAACTTTACGCTAGTAGCCTAACAAACTAATTCACTGTTGACTATATATATATATATATATATATAATATTTAAGTTGTATGCATAATTTGTGATGACTTACTTTGATTTAATAGTTGCTTCTCTTAGATGCTTGTTTGCCTTCATACCTCGTGGCAGAAAATAACCGGAAATTACCAGGCTTCACACCTGTTTTTAGGTCACTTAATGATTTAATCATAGACATTCTTTTATGTCTATGGATTTAATGGCCAGACATGGTAAAACAACAAAACTTTATTATTCATCAAATGCATACATAACATTTTTCTTTGGCATGTGGCAGCACAGTAAGAAAAAAGGCAGTAAACACATAACTGACAGCACACAAGCCTATAATACCAACAGTAGACTACATAGTAAATGGCAAACCAAAAGGGTAGACAAGCAACAAGTGAAACCAACAATCAATTGTGTTGACATTCTATAGAGCATAGTTGTTAATTACGAAAGGCAATTCACCTTTATATTAACTATAAAATAAACAATTAAACTAAACATTTAAGTAAATTGCATACCTTTGAAAAGACTGACATTGTCTGTCCTAAACAAGAAATGTTAATCTTTCCATCAATCAAGCTGTTGTAGTAAATATATATAATTTAGTGACTTTCTAGAAAGTTTCTGAGAACTATAGCCTTGTGTTTTGATACTTTGTGCTAATAATATTAGCACAAAGTATCAAAGGAAGCAAAAGTCTGCCACCCTCTCCACACTGATCCGGCTGATAGTCAATGGTGTGATCTTGGTCTTCTTTCTCCAGTAGTCTATTAAGAGTTATTTTGTCTTTGCAGTGTTAAGGAGAAGGTTGTTGGCCGTGCTCCAATTCGACAGCCGCTCCACTTTTTCTCTGTAGGCGGGCTCATCCCCCCCAGAGATTAATCCCGCCCCTGTGGTGTCATCTGCAAACTTTACAATGGTGTTACTGTGATGGACAGGGGTGCAGTCGTGTGTGTAGAGGAAGTAGAGCAGGGGACTGAGCACACAGCCCCGGGGGGAGCCAGTGCTGAGGCTAAGGGCTGTGGATGTGTGATGGCCCACTCTGACTGTCTGCGGCCAGAGAGGAAGCCGCTGATCCACCTGCATGTGGTATAAGGGAGCCCGAGGTCCCCCAGCTTAATCACTAGCTTGTGTGGGAGGATGGTGTTGAATGCAGAGCTGTAATCCACAAAGAGCATTCGCACATAGCTCCCCTGCTGCTCCAGGTGTGACAGAGCGGCATGGAGTGCTGCCGCCACTGCGTCTCCTGTGGATCTGTTCGCTCTGTAGGCAAACTGGTGGGGGTGAAGGCTGCGGGGCATCTCTGTTACACTCCGTATTTTTTGTTGAGCAGGCCTCTGCATGACCCTCCAGACCTGTAAAAGTGAAGAAAAGATCCATGTCAGTTGTGAAAAATTAAGCTTTTTACATCTACACTTGACATAAACTACAGTTTTGACTGTGAAATGCAAAGGCATTACTTGAACTTAAAACCAAATGTGTTGAACTGATGGAGACCCGGCCATGCAAAGTCACTCCAAAGATTTGGCTCGATTCCAGGCTCTGGCAAGAGTATTTAGCTCTAAACTGGTCAATATACACATCTGACCAAAGACCAACAACTCGCCCTTTGCCTGTTAACAGTGATTCTGACTGTCAGAGACCTTTAAATACGCTGACCAAGTGAAACTAGCCTGGCTAACGTAGGTCGCTTTCTCAGGAAAATGACAAATTAAATAGGCTTGTTTTGAAAGATCCTATATACTGGCTATCTTCAGCAGACTATTGTCTACAAAAAGCAGCCCTCCCTGACGTTTTAGGACTAGAATTTAGTGAATTACGATATTGTTTACACTGCCAGTGAGTGAGTGAGCGAGCCGAGTCTGTCACTGAGGCTAAGTCAAAACAATGTACCCTGGGACGCAGTCTCACTTTCCACAAATCACAAAAATAATCGGAGCATCTGGCTGAAAGCACAATTCCCACATCTCCTAAAGGCTGCCCTCCTCGACATTTTTGGTGTCGACCGAACTGTGAACTTCACCGAATCACCGAATGGTGAACTTATGAACATGACGCGACCAAAACATGGCTGCCGCCTAAGCCTCTGCGGTCTCCCTGGCGCATAGGCTTATTACAAAGACTTTCACGAGCCAAATCAAAATTCTGAGCCGACAGGTCTGTGGGGAATCGCTTGTTCTCCTAAAAGCTGCCCTCCTCTAGCTTTTTGATGAATTCGCCAAGATGCTAACCTACATGATTCAGTACTGTAATTACACAGAGGGAAAAAGCTAGCTACTTTTCGAGTTCGGTTTTCCGTCACTTCAAACTCACGATCTAAAGGTATCAAAGTGCTCAAACCTTCACAATAATTTAAGAGTAGTGTACTTACACGAACCCAATCATTGATTCTAGCTTAATTTTTTTTAAAATAGGACTTACCGAACGTGGCTGCCTCAGACACGGCTTTCAGGTGATTCCAGTTGAAAACAACAATGGCCGCCAAAAAATTATTTATATTCATAACGGCGAGCCGCGATTGGAAGCGAAATGAGGGTGAGGGTGGGGCTTGGTCAGCACACCATTTCCAGAAAGGATGTGTGTGCGTCTCGCCAAGCTCGCGCGTGTGTCAAGTAAGTTGACCACCTGTCCCTCTTTGCGCTGTATAGCACAGCATTTCAATATGTGACGTGCGGAACAAGCATAGAGTTAATATAACTAGAGACAGCTACTTCTGTCTTCCAAGATGGCGTCCCCATTCATTTCTATGAAAAGTGCTCAGTGGCGCAGTGAGGCAAGCGAGAGCGCGAGACTGGACGCAGCCATCTTTCCACTTCCGTGTCTTCCGGTCTAGCTTTAAACAGTGGCTCTTTTTTCCCTAGCTCCGAGACCTCGTGCACGCTTGCAACTAGCTGTACACGTCATACTTTGCGACAACCAGTCGCGAGCATAGATTGATATGGTTACGAGCCTATGTTACGAGCGTGTGAGCTAAGGCATTGCAGTGGCAGAATGGGGTACAAGTCCGATAAGAATCAGACACATGATGCTAACTTAACGGAAATTTATTCTGTCACTGTATAGTATTCCTTTCACTTGTTTTTTAGAAATAGGCTATAGGGCTAAATATAGGGCTATTCTAGATGGAACTCATCACATAGGTTGCTTTTTATCTTTGTGATATAAGTATGATTTCCAACGCATTGTATCGGATGAAATAAACTGTTAGCATGAACAGCTCCGTCTTTGTTCTCGCCAGGCAAAGAAAGCTTTATAGTTATTTTGGTAACCGAAATCTTCCATAATGCAGACTTAGCATAGCTTACTTTCCTCACACTGCCTTCAATTTAACATCACTGTAGAAATATGGCCATGTGTTTTATATGTTCATCCTAACCAAACGCCTATTAATGGATATAACGTGATCTAACAAGACTTGGTAATAATGTAATAAATAAAAGCTTGAGAACTGTGTCTAAAATATACTTTATTGGACATTTGCCTTTGAAAGGGGAATATTCGAAGAACCATATAGGCTACACGACGTTTCCATCAGATGTAAGTGGGGGTGAAACATTTAGTCACCGAGGACCTTCATTGTCCCACAAAAGCAGTCTGGCTTGATGACACGATCAACAAAAGAATAATGGGTGTGTTTAACAAAAGCTTCTGAAGGCAAGACTAATATTATTTAAATATAGGCCTACATAATTTCCTATTGTGGTTACCGGTTAAAGTATTAATCTTCGTCTTTGCTCCAGATAGACGTCAACAATCTATGCTCGCGCTTAACATATTATATTTGCCATCATGTCATGAACGTTTTTACGAAAAATCTAATCTGTTTTAAAATAACGGGAATAAACTATATTAACAACATGTCATGTATGTGTGACATTTGCTTAACTTGCTGCAACAGGGCAGGCAACTCAATCCAGTTCTCCCTGTGCTCATTCAATATAAGTCAATGGCTCATTCAGCTCCATGTAAATCGGCTATCGGCCAATGTGAACTATTGTGCTCGTGCCAGGTTAGTATCCGCAAGCACATTTGCAGGCAACTTTTATTGACGTAGGCAAATAAATGGGGTGCTAGTTTACACATTTCGGATTGGTCTCAAACTTAGCAAAAATCGGGATAAATTATTCTATGAAAAAGCTAGTAGTATGAGCCAGGTTCGAGAATCAAAAAAAATTATTGGGGGAGATAGTTTTGTAAATGTTGACTGGAGTTAATAGAATAAAAACGACCGGAAGAGTCGGAAACCTAACCTTAATGCAATACCACCTACATCCACCGGGGCCGTTGCTTCAAGCCGAGGGGCGAAGGGTGGGGGCTTGGGAACAAGGGGTGAAAATGCTGTGCGACACAACGCAAAGTGGGACGGGTGGTCACCCTAGTGTCAAGGGGCAGGATGAGTCTGTGAGAATTTGGAGCGCGCACTGTGGAGCAATTCAATTGAATTCAATCATATATTGACATACCAAAGTGAAATTGTTTATGGTACTTCAGAGTGATGGCGTCTTGAACCCTATTAGGTTTGAAAGACAATCAGTCAAAATTATATTTGATTTATTAACACAAAGATAGTGAGGCAATTTGGACATTTACATAAATACACTTCTTTCAGCCATTTTGTATTGTATTTCTTATTCCATGTCACCCTATGTAAAGACATATATTCTACGGATCTGTAACACATTTCAAGTCGATTGGATCTATGGTTCATGAGGAGAAGGGTTTTGAAGGTTGTACCAAATTTGGACAGTACAGCAAAATCTATCATGGCGGACCTTATGGGTTCTTGAGGCTTTTTTGTTCCCCATGAGAAATAAGGCATGTATACCAATTTTCAGGCATATTGGAATAATGGGGTGCTGGGGAAATCACGTAGACTTTGGGCGTGTTTTATAGCGCCACCTATGGGCGTACATGGGCCACTAGCCGTCTGGGAGTAATGAGTGACCTGTTGAATCATTGGGCCAACTTGGAAACGATCGGGTCCAGGACTTTTTGAGCTATTGGGCCATTTAGCGGAGAAATATAATAATAATAAGAATACTAACAAATACAATAGGATTCCTCCTACCGGAGGAACCCTAATAATAATAAGAATACTAACAAAAACAATAGGATTCCTCCTTCCGGAGGAACCCTAATGAAAGGTGCTAGAGCTGATCATTGACTGTACAAAGTAGGTATCAATGGCTGCTTACTCCTCAATCTTCAAGGCAAGTTATTTGTTGGTATCTGTAATGTTGGGGTGACAGGTCATGGGGGGGGGGGGTTCTGCGGGGGGGTTCTGGTCTGCCGCTGGCGGACCAGAACAGACGGGCCAGTACACATAAACATGCAGTGGGACTTTACAAAGAGACCTCCAAATCTGGCATCCTGTCTAGATAGTTAAGTAGTGGCCTCCACTGAGTGTACAACAGTTGAAAAATCAGATGACCCTTTAAGTGAAAATTTTATCTTCTCCAGTTTTAGAAGCCCTAAAATGTCGTGTAGCCAGACTTTGATTGATGGTGGTTGAGGATTCTTCCACGATAACAGAATTCTCTTGCGAGCAATAAGAGAGGCAAAGGCAATAACGTTACTTTGAATGTTAGTGGTACGGAGGCCGTCTGGGGGCTTGCCGAAAATGGCGATATATGGGGTTGGAGTTAAGGTTATTCCTAATATATCTGAAATTGTTTTAAAGAATAGTTGCCAGAATTCAGACAACTTAACACGTGGGTAAGATTGCGAGTCTGCGAGCATCTACTACAATTCCCATCAAATTTGTCTGGATAAAGCTTCGGTAGTTTGTCCTTACTATAGTGTAACCTGTGGAAAACAAGTAGTTAAACAAGTTACAATTAAACAACACGGACCGCTATAAGTGCAAGTGTACCTGTGGAAAAACAAGTAACAGTAAAAACAATATCACAGCGAGTACAAAAATGTAACTCAGTTATCACTAACCACAAGAGCAACAAGTCTCTAAGCAAGAGTCATTGTGATCCTTGAGGAAACTAACATCGGGTCAAGCAAACCATTCCTAAGTATCGTTGTACTCCTGGAACAAGTGCGTCTTGAGCCTTTTCTTGAATGTGGAGAGACAATCAGTGTCTCTGATGGAGGTGGGGAGTTGATTCCACCACTGGGGGGCCAGACAGAAGAAGAGCCTGTGTTGAGACCGGGTGGTGGGACCACCAGGCAGTTGTCTGAAGAAGACCGTAGGTGGCGGGTGGGGGTGTAAGGCTGCAGGAGAGACTTGATGTAGTCGAGTGCAGTCCCGTTCACTGCTCGGAAGGTCAGTACCAGGGTCTTGAATCTGATATGGGCCGTGATGGGAAGCCAGTGGAGAGAGATGAGGAGCGGAGTAACATGGGAGCGTCTGGGTAGATTGTAGACCAGGCGGGCCGCTGCATTCTGAATCCTCTGAAGAGAGTGGGTTGCGCATGCTGGGAGACCAGCAAGCAGCGAGTTGCAGTAGTCCAACTTGGAGAGGACAAGTGCTTGGACTAGCAGCTGGGTGGAGTGCTCAGACAGGCATCTCCTGATCTTCCGGATGTTGTAGAGGGTGAATCTACATGACCGGGAGACTGCAGCAATGTGGGCCATGAGGGAGAGCTCGTCATCCATGGTGACCCCAAGGTTCCTGGTTCTTGATCCTACGCGAAATGGATTCACCGGCTGAGGACAGTAAATTATAAAAATAGGAGATATGGCCCTTTGACAGAGTTTTAGCCTTGAGAACCAGGTCCATCCCGTGGCATGTGATTTCACAAAGTCTCGCAGCTGGAAATACCAACTGGATCAGAGGTAAAACTTGACGGGGAGAAGGGCAAGGTATTACATGCTAAAGCTAGTAGCGACGAGGAGACGGAGGCTGACTCACTCTGGCACCAACTGGATTGAGGGGAAGTAAACCAAGATATCATTTTATGTACATTGGCCGCCCAATAGTAGCCCAATAGTAGATCTGACTTGACCGTTGTTGTTAATGAAGTGAGATTTTGCTCTCGCATTGTTTGCAAGGATTGTGTAACTGTAATGCCAAAGTATCTAAATCCCATGTTGGCTTTTTTAATGGGTATAGTTGATGGCGATATGTCGACAGCTAAATGGTTGATTGGGAAATATTCACTTTTGGAGATGTTTAGCTTATATCCAGACAGACGACCAAAATAATTTAACAAAGACAGGATACGTGGGATGCTTGCCAAGGGGTCACTTACAAAGAGAAGCAGATTATCTGCATACAACAAATCTTGGTGTTTTACACCCCACCTCTCAATTCCCCCCAAATCCTCCTCCATTTTTAGAGCAGCTGATAGTGGTTCAATCGCTAGCGCAAATAATAACGGGGATAGCGGGCACCTCTGTCGTGTTCACCGAATTAGCTGTTTGTGCACACCGAGGCACAAGAGGAAAAGTAAAGTAATCTGACCCAAGAAATTAAGTTAGTATTAAATCCAAACTGTCTCAGGGAAAAGAGGAGATAGGCCCACTCCACCCTGTCGATGGCCTTCTTGGCGTCTAGAGATATTATTACCTCTGGGACGTTAGAGGAAGATGGAGAGAGAATGACATCGAGACGCCTTCTTATGTTGGAGTATGAGTGTCTTCCCTCTTTAAATCCTGTCTGGTCCTCTGAAATGATCTGGGGCATGACAGATTCCAATCGCAGAGCCAAGATTTTTGTGAGTATTTTAACATCTACTGGGAGGAGTGATATTGGTCGATAAAATTAGCTGTTCAGCGGGTCCTTACCCTTCTTATAAATAAGGGATATGGAAGCTTGCATAAGAGTGGGTGGCAGGGTGCCTTGTATAAATGAGTGGTTAAACATTGAGTAATAGTGTTGCTAATTGATCTGAGAATTTTTCATAGAACTTCCGTTGGTATCCGTTGGGGCCTGGGGATTTGCCCCTGTTCATTGACTGTAACGCTTCTATTTCTGACAGAGTGAGAGCAGCGTCTAGTCTTAAATTGTCCTCGGGTGACACTTTAGGTAAGTCCAATTTTTCTAAAAAGTTATTCCGTTGGTTTTCATCTTCGGTGGACTCAGGGGGTATATAGTTGGGAAAATATGATCTAAAAGCGTCATTTATTCTGTCTGGGTTAGAGGTTATTGAGTCAGAGTCGTCTAGTATCTGAGTAATTTGATTTGATGCAGTTTTTGCCTTCAGCTGCTGAGCTAGAAGGTGTCCAGCTTTGTCACCATGTTCATACACTAACCCCCGAGAGCGAAGGAGAAGCCGTTCAGCCTCAGAGGTAAGAAGGAGATCAAGTTCCGTTTGGAGTCTTATTCTTTCTTTATATGAATCCGGTGAATTTGCAGACAAGAGTGAGTTATCTAGATCAGCAATGGCTTCCTCCAGCTCCTTCTGCCGAGATCTTTGCAATTTATTCACGTGACGTGAAAGAGATCATTTTACCCCTTATATAGGCTTTGAGAGTGTCCCATAATGTGGACGGGGAGGTTTCATCATTCTTATTAGTTTCACAGAAGAAAGTGATTGATTCAGAAGCATGTTTGCAAAAGTTGGCATCTGCCAGCAAGAGAGGGTCTAGCCTCCAATGTTTGAATCCCCTTGGCTTCATACTAAAGTGAAGATCTAAGATTACTGAGGCATGATCTGACACCGTTATGGGTAAATACTGGGTGGAGACTCGCTGGAATATGTTTTTTATCTATTAAAAAGTAGTCTATACGTGAAAATGAACGATGTGTATGGGAGAAAAAAGAGGATTGTCTTACAGAAGGATGTGAAAATCGCCATGGGTCCACTAGTCCATATTGACTTATAACCATGGAAAAGGCCTGGGACATTTTCGTGGCCGTGATTTATTGTGGACTAGACCTATCCAGTGTTGAATTAATCCCACAGTTCATGTGTTCTCACATTATCAGAAGGTGAGAATCAAAATTTGGAACGGTAGTAAATAAAGAACTCACAAAGTTATGGTCGTCCCAATTGAGAGCGTAGACGGACACCAGGATCATCTGCTTTTCATATAATGTACCTGTAACAATAACAAAGCGACCATTTGAATCTGTCACTACTTTATCTGGAGTGGAATTAACCTTTTTCCAGATTAGTATGGCCGTGCCCCTTGTTTTTGCATTGAATTGGGAGTGGAAAGTTTGTCCAATCCAAGGTCTATTTAACTTTCTATGGTCAGGGTTGTGGAAATGAGTCTCTTGAAGAAACAACAATATGTCCGCATTTAGGTTTTTGAAACGTACTTTTGTATGTTTGATTGTAGTGTTTAGCCCACCAGTGTTTAGTGAGCTAATCCTCACAGCCCATCCGCTAGCGGCACCCCCCCTGGTTACACAAGCCATGGTTTAAGGTCCAACAGTAAGATTGTCGAGTCAGTCTCAAGGAGCAAGCAGCGGAAGGCGAGTGGACTTTCTGTAAAGAAGCAGCCCGATGTAAAATAAATACACATAAAAGCAAATAACTCAAAATAAACAAAATCAGGTCTCCCCTACTCTATACATCAAAACTAAACCAAAGTGGTCAGACTTCCCTTTCTGCGTCGTCTTTCCTCTTTTCCTTCACTTGTCCCAGCTCCTGCAGCTTTAAATAGTCAGTTGGGACCCCTATAGTAATGAATGTACGTGAACCTTGAAAATATTTTCATAACGCCTAGATAGTATAGTATTTATCAAGATAGTTTTAGCATCAAAAGTGATTCAGAATTAACAAAGTGATTAATACAAAATTTGAAGAAAATGTAGAGAAAAAAAACTGTGTGTGTGTGTATATATATATATTAGGGCTGTGAAATGATAACAAATTTTAATCAAATTAATCACAGGTTTCTGTGGATTAATCATGATTAATCACATATTACCGATTTTCCGAATTTTTGTCATTAGTTTTGCGGTACCTTGATGCTCGAGTCACCCGTTGCCACTCGCAAAACTTTGGTGAACCCCTCGTCCTCAACAATATCAATCAGTCTACAGCATTTTGCAATACATTTAGCAACTGTGCTAGTCACCTTGTCACAGGCAGACTTAGTGGGGGCCCTACGCTGTTCAGTGAGGGTGGTTTGACGCATTCTACTTGAACTCCCCTCGCCGACCAACGCATGCTTTGCGTTGAGGTGGTATAGGTTACTTAAGGCTGGTATTGCTTCGGTGAAACGATAACATTCAGCCATTTAGCAGACGCTCTTATCCAGAGTGATAACGTCTTCCCAGAGTGTGCATATCACTTTGGTTTTATTGGATGTTCCATCTTAGTTTCTTTGGAACACAAACTTCTCATCCAGAAGTTGCAGATTGGATGGAATTGTGGTTTATTACGTTAAATGCGTTAAAGATAAATAACGAATGAATCCTGTAATTTAATCATAACGCGTTATTTTTCACAGCCCTTATATACATACACACACACACACACACCAGGGTATTAATCCCTTAGAACAGTGGTTCTCAACTCTGTCCTCAGGGACCCCCTGTCCTGCTTGTTTTAGATGTTTCCCTGCTCCAACACACCTGATTCAAATGCATGTTCGTTACCAGGCTTCTACAGAGCTAGATAACGACCCTTTTATTTGAATCAGGTGTGTTGGAGCAGGGAAACATCTAAAACATGCAGGACAGGGGGTCACTTTGGAAAGGGTTGAGAACCACTGCCTTAGAATTCAACATTGAGTGGACTGCAGAGTAATTAACCCTTCCAGCATAACAATAGTTTTCAACTGTGTGTTAGCTCGACAACTTTCTAACTTAAATAATAGGAAATAAAAATACATGCTATTTTTCCCTTAGTTAACTTCAAGTTGGAATCAAGTGGAGTGTAACACACAACTAGCTTCTGAACAAGCTAAGCTAGCCCCAGGGCTAGTACAGCACAGCGGTTAAATAGTAAACATCTAGGCAAGGCCCTACAGTATCCAACCAAGCCTTAAGTCCCTTTGAGATAAACACAATAACTCACTTAGTATATCGTCCTTATAAAAGTGGTGGGTGCTAATGCTTAGCAGTCTCCGGTCTTAATCTCAAGACTTACCAATACTGAAGCATAGGGTTGCCAACTTCCTCAACCTCAAATGCGGGACACTTTCTCCCACTAATTAAGGGCTGCATACGTTCATTTGGAATTTTCCACCGGAGCTTTAGCTAGCTGGCTAACATTGCGTTCTCTCCTGTGTTCAATGACTCAATTCATCAAGCTGTAGCTAACGTTAGCCAAGTCTGTCAACAGAGCTCCTGGGTAACTTGACTTAGATATACCAGATAATATAAAAATGATTGAAACCATCATTCACCAAATTCAGTCAGGTAAATCGAGAGGCCAGGAGTGCTTTCAGCTTCTGATGGTCGTCTGCACTGGTGATGCAAGGCCCTTCGCGTTAATATTTCCACGCACTCGCGCTCCCTTTTGACACGCGCACCTGTTTGCAGTTCGCAGTTCACTGAATATGAATACCGGCCGGCGAGGCTGTGATTGGAAAACGGGACTGGAGCTGTCCCGGACTGGACAAATCAAAATCACCGATAAATCGGGATGTCCCAGACAAATCGGGACGGTTGGCAACCCTACTGAAGCAGCTCCTCCTGCAAGGGAGCTAAGCCAGCATGGTAGCCTACATATTTGGCCGCGGGTATAATAGCAGTTAAGCTAATCGGGCTTCGCGGCCTGTTGACATTTGGTCACGAAGGTGGTGGCTTCCTCGGGAGATGAAAATTTCTTCTTTGTTCCGCTCTCCAGAATAATCTGTAAACGGGCCGGGAAGCGCCAGTCGAAGAGCGAGTTTGTAGAGATCGGCCAACACCGCTCGATATTTAGCTTGTTCTCCGGAGGAGACTGAAAGGTCCGGTCGCCGAGTACCTCAGCCAGGAGTTTTGCAAAACAGCTTGTAGGCCTGGGTCCCTCGATTGATTACGGGAGGCCGATTATCCTAATATTATTTCTGCGGCTAAGGCTTTCAAGATCGATAGTCTCGTCTGTTAGTTTAGCATTGCTATTTGCCAATGCTACACACCTCTCCTCTAGTGCTTGAATTTGTTGGGCCTGCAGCTCAGCGTGGGATTCCAATGAATCCATTCGCTGACCATGCTCAGCTATCGCTGTCTGTATTTTGTCAAGTCTCAATTCCAGAGTAGTGAATGTTGCTTTGAAGTCGGCTGCGATGCTAGCCCTGTGGTCTTCTAGCATATCAGCTATGCTAGCCAGTGCCGTGTTGTCGTTACTCAAATTTTTTTTTCATGACACATCGAAAATGACGCAAATTGCTGTACAGCTGAACTTGAACTGATGTTTCGACTGAATGGCAATAACAGAGCCTGTTTAAGGAGAGCCTTGCCACTCCCTATTAAGCCCCATTGTACCGAATTTGGTTGCAGTTCCACCAGAGTTCCATTGGGAGTGATCGCGAGCGAGTGCATGTTGAATGGGAGTCTATGGAGCTAAACGGCTAAATTTGTCTCTTTTGCCTGATTGTCGTTGAGAAATCTCCGATTTGATTGTAGTTTTTGAATGTTCAACATGGATTATAGGTCGAAAGTTGAATGAACAAGTACTTATGTCCTTTTGATTTCTTACAGGGTGAGTCGTTGTTGCCTATAACACGCTAGCATTCTGCTAATGAATGCTGATTGGTTAGTGAAGGAATCAGAATGTCAGAGCATTAGCAACATTAGCAACAACATTAGCGAGCCAAAACTCTTTCTAGCATGTGTATTGACAGGAAGAGCCTAACCTGTCAGCTGTGTTGTTGATGCCCTGTGAGAAAAAAGTAAGTGACCAGAGCTTGCCGTAAATCAGTAGCTCTGGTCGTACGATGTGTATGACGTCAATGACATTTTCAAAAGCTTTTTAGAACAGAAAGGCAACTTTCAAAAAATCGAATAGCCAGCAGTGTGTATTTTTTTTGCCTCCCCTTTCAAATTCAGAATTCAAATTACTAGACAAAAAATTATATCCTGAGAAAAGTGGATTTTGAGGGGTATAGCTCCATAGACCTCCATTCATTCTGCACTGGCTCGTTAGCGCCCTCACATGGAACCAGTTCAGAACCCTGAAGTTTCCCGAGAGTGGCAGTTCTCTCTATATTAGACATTCTCTGGCAATAACAAGGAACGTCAAAAGCTAGCGTTGGCTAACTAGCTAGCAAGATTACTAATCCTTTCGCTAAAGTTGACAATACAACACTTGGATTTTTACCTGTATTCTTAACTTGTTGACAAATTGACGTTTTTGTCTTCCTTAATGGTTGTGCTATGCAACGAGTAAGATATTTGTAGTATTGTTGCACTGGCTTTATATGTGCGCCCCTATTTTAATCATGTCTTTATTGTGTAATTTAGAATGAATGGACATATCATTTTTGATATACCCGTCTCTGTAAAACCCTTAAAGAACTATTTGACAAGGAGTAAGAAAACTTTCAATGATGAGGTACATCTTTTATTCTTAACTCCACTAAAGTGCCTGGGGCAATTCACGCATTCATGAATCTGAAATTCATTTGAGGCTAAGAACAGAATTTAAGGATTTACCTTTCGCCTTTGCACATTTCTCTTCTTCCTTTCTTTCCTTCTTAAATTCCGCCCCGGATGGCTTTTGCCTCTTCATTAGTTCCTTCAAAGTTCTTGAACACACACACACACACACACACACTCTAACAAAACGCCTCACTGTGCTAGCATGTTCTGATAACACCAAGGAGGTACGTACCTCTTCCGTTTTCGGCTCATTTTACCCCAATGTTAGATTTATTTTTTTAATGTCAAAATATTGTTTGGAGATATACAAGGGGGGTGCCAAAAAAATCTGTGCAGCATTTTTTTTCCGCCCCCCCTCAGAATGGCGCCCAAGGCGACCGCCTATACTGCCTGTAGGAAAGACTGCCCCTGGAAAGGAGACTCGCACCAGAACGCAGGGTCACTTAGCCTACCTTTTTTGATTGTTTTCATTATTTCTAACGTCACAACTATTAGAATTCACGATGCATGGAAAGCTTATTATATATGTCATTTAAAGGTTTTAATTAAAAAAAAACATTTTTAAAAACATTAAACTATGCTCATAAGTATTAAAAAAAAGTATTTGAATACTAACTTACTTTACGATATTCGATTAACCACACCCATCAACATAGTTCTGGCAGTTGCAGCAGACATCAAGCAGCATTTACAAACGGTTCTGTTTAGCCTCAGGTCTTTCAGTGGTGACTCAAGGTGTTGTCGGGCAAAGGGGACATTTGTGTCCAGGGTCAGACTACTTTTCCTGGGTTGCCCGTTGGGGTTAGGGTTACCTGGGCTTGAAAGCTCCACACCTGTATGTCAGCTCAGACTATGGAAGTCAGACTTTTCAGGCTGGCTAAAGTGGCAAAGGCTCCCCTCTCTCCATTGTGTGTGTGTGTGTGCGCACAAAGCCTTTTGATCTTTTGGCTTCAGACTCAAGACACATCTGATTCAATTAACCTCGTCCACCTGTTGACCTTGAAACTGCAAGCACTGCACCACCCTAATCCTGTTTTACAGCTGGGTGTCTGTTTTAGAGGCAGAAAGAAAGACTGGAGAGTTTGTGTACATGAGAGAAAGAAGTTAAGAAATGGAAACAAATGGGACACAACATCTAAAACGACTCTTGATATGAGTTGTTTTATGATTCATGGCACTGTGCGTTGTGTTAATGTCAGCTAGCCCCCTCTGCTGGCTTTCTTGCTCACTGCTGTATGCTGTATGTTGGGGTGATATGGTGACAAGTTATGATGATAGCTTGCCATAGACATATTATTGCATTAGGAATCCTATTGTAATTAGGATTCCTCTAGTAGAAGGAACGTATTGTAATGGTAGGTTTTATTATTATTGTGCTGGTCCTTTGTGCTGGTCCTTTGGTCTATGATAGCTCCTAGATTAGTAACGTAAAAAGTAGGGCTGTGAAATGATTACAAATTTTAATCAAATTAATCACAGGTTTCTGTGGATTAATCATGATTAATTACATATTACCGATTTTCCGAATTTTTGTCATTAGTGTGCGTCTTTGATTTTGCGGTACCTTGATGTTTGAGTCACCCGTTGGCACTCACAAAACTTTGGTGAACCCCTCGTCCTCAACAATATCAATCGGTCTACAGCTTTTTGCAATACATTTGGCAACTGTGCTAGTCACCTTGTCACGGGCAGACTTAGTGAGGGCCCTACGCTGTTCAGTGAGGGTGGTTTGGCGCATTCTACTTGAACTCCCCTCGCCGACCAACGCATGCTTCGCGTTGAGGTGGTATAGTTTACTTTAGGCTGGTATTACTTCAGTGAAACGATAACATTCAGTCATTTAGCATTCAGTCATTTAGCAGACGCTCTTATCCAGAGCGATAACGTCTTGCTCAAGCACGTGCTCAAGCACTCCTAATATTTTTTTAATATTTTCTTAAATATATTGTTTATCATTTGAGTTCATGAAGAAAGGGACATCCTTAGTTTTTTCATTCAATATTTTGCATAATAATAAATAAATGTATTAATTGTTATCCAGTTAAATTAGGGATTTTTATATTATTATTTATATATTATATTTATAAGGGGGTTTACGTTTAGCACTTTTGCAAGGCACTGTATTCATGTCACATTCTCATTGGGGGCTGAGCACCCCTAAAGGTCTGATCCTAGAATCACCCCTGCAACACACCATATAAGCTTGAAAGTTGTGAAATTTGGCACATTGAAGCTACAGGCCGAGAGAAACTACCACACCACAAGGCCAAATGTCCCCCCATTGCCCATAGGTGGCGCTACAGACCACGCCCCAATTGTCAATTTTCAAAGAAATGGCATTCACACTTCATGATTTTTTTTCAGTGTAAGTGAAAAAACAACTTAGTATATGTTATCAATATTTCACGTATACATTTGTAGAACTGGAAGGTATGCACTTGATGACAAATATATTGTTTCATTTACAGTTTTTCACAATTGTTAACACACAAAAAGTAAAACTTTGGCACAATTTTCACAACCTTAACGGAATGTACCAATTGCTAGACCCAATTTATCACTACTTTACACTCCCTTATCTGCATTAGACTCTGACTTTCCTTGTTTACACACTGATGTCAATTACACATCACATTGTTGTCAAAACACTACACACAATGTTCAGTTGTTGCACACACTTCTCAAGTAAAGTCTCAAAGCATAAACATACAACACACAACTCTTCAAATCTCTAAACACTCAGGTCTGGTGAGCAATTTGCGATCAGGACTGCAGCATAAAAAGGGCTTTGAGCCTCTGTTTTGTTTGGTGAACAATGGAGAACTTAGAACATATCAACAACCAGAGAAGGAGAGGGGTAAGAGTGAGAGGAGGAAGAGGACAAGGAAGAGGACAAGGAAGAGGACAAGGAAGAGGATGACATGGAGGAGGAGGAAGAGGAGAAGAAGAAGGAGGTGGAGGAGAAAGAAGAAGGAGAACGGTGATCTCTAAGGAGATTCGGGCCACCGTGGTTGACCATGTGCTCAACCATGGTTTGAGCATGAGCAAGGCTGGCCAGAGGGTCCAACCAAATCTCAGCCGCTTCACAGTTGCTGCCATCATTAATAACTTTAGAATGGAGAACAGGTATGAATTATATTTGCCTTGTGTACTGAAATATTGCATATCAATAGAATACAGTGTGCTCACTGTATTTGTATTTTGCAGGACTGAAAGAGAACCACGACGTGAAGGAAGAACATGCACTTTCACAGCCGAACAGGAGACTGACATTGTGAAAATGTTTCGTGAAAACAACACTATCACACTCCGACAGATACAAACCAGGATCCTGGCTGACCATGCCACATTCAGAAACATCCAGACCATCAGCCTCTCTACACTGTGCTGTGTTCTCCGCAGGAATGCCATGCGGATGAAACAAATGTACAGGGTCCTATTTGACCGCAACACAGACCACACCAAGGAGTTACGGCAAGAGTTTGTAAGTCCCATATATTCAGCACTGACACATGCATGTATTGCACCTGTAATGTATCTCACTGTACCCCATTGTGTTGACCCATCTGTGTCTATACCATACAGTAACCTGCATTATCATGCTGTCTGTTCCACCAGATCCAGGAGCATGACACACCTAATGATCTATATGAGTACATGAATACATATTCATTGATGAGGTTGGTCAACCTGGTGAAGAGGAGGCACCGGGGCAGAAATGTCATTGGCCAGCGCACCATTGTTGAGGTCCCCGCCGAGCGTGTTGGGAACATCACTTTGTGTGCTGCAATGGGTTGAGCAGGCCCGTTGACAGTACTGTACTGTTCAAAAAAATAAAACTTTTTTTTGCTGCATATGTGTGCTGTTTTATGTTCGACTATGAAAAAATTGGCCTACACATAGACATTTTACAAAAGTTGAAATGGCTCATTCTCCAGAGTCATTGTCATTCATATGGTGTGTTCCATTTAGAGAATTGTGTTTTCAATTTTGCACTACTGTGTACTGTGAATGCTTGGTAGTGTGCAGCAAATGCTTATTGTGTGTGTACTGTTATGAATGGTATGTGTGTGTCATTTGAAAATATGGTTGTGTGTACAAAATGAGAACACAAGTTCCATTTTGTAAACAGGTGAGAGATTTGATGGCAAAGAGTGATCTTGCAAAGGGAGTGTCAGGTTTAGCATTTTGTGTGTGAGGTTTTCAGTTTTGTGTGTGCAGTTTTGAGAAAGACGTTATTGTTTTGAAAAGCGTGTTAACAATTGTGAAAAACTGTACAGCCAACCAGCAAATTCTCTGAACACACACCCCCTACCCCCTTTTCAGAATGTGTTCAATCAGTGTTAAGATGGTGTAATTAACTGCCTCCAGTGGTTCTTAATTAGCTGGCTCAAACTATCAGCTTTGCTTGTCAAAATGAGTAGAGAAGATATTCAAAGTTTGCTGCTTTATATTATTATGTATAAGGAAATAAGTAGGGGGTGATATATTTTCAGTTTCTGAAAAATCTTTTACCTATGTTTTACATTGAAACATCCGTAGTAGACATCCCAGACATGCTGTTCATCTGAATATGATGAATGCATGAATAAACTCTGCCAGATGTTGGAAAGTAATTCCAAATGCATGCACAGACACACACAAACACATGCAGAAGTTGCGTGAGGGAGCAATTGAAGGTTGAAAGCATAACCACACTTTAACATTTTTGATTAAACTGAGCTGCTAACATTGTAGTTTTGAACTGAAAGCACAGTAGAAGTTAAGCTTTTGATTAAATCATCAACATTTGATACACCTGAATTGGATTAAATCACATTTGTCTCTCTCCATCCCTCTCTCTCCAGAAGGGGGCTCCAGTATGAGGAGAAGTCTTCATCGTGGGTGCTGCCGTCCAGTCCAGTCAAGCATTCCTCTAGGACGGACCTCAACATGGTTAGCTCTAAGCTCCGCCCTGCTTTTCCCCACATAAACCATTCTCTCCCCCATGTTTAAAACATTATCATGCCCACTTGTTAACATGTGAATGGGTAAACCTTCAATATCACATCTCAAGGATATGTACTAATGCAGTGGTTTTCAGCCCCGGTCCTCAGGGCTTACTGTCCTGTACGTGTTAGGAGTTTCCCTGCTCCAACACATTTGATTAAGGTTAATGGTAATCAGGCTTCTGTAGAACTTGATAACGACCCATTCATTGAACCCCTTGTGTTGGAGGAACAGGGTTGAGCCCACTGTACTAATGTTTCATGGGTCAGCGAGTGTGTGTGTGTGTGTGTGTGTGTAGGGTTAAGATTCAGCTACTACATGAAATTAGATACTATTGCACTCAGTACATCATATACATACCCTGTATACTTGATGCACACTGCTGATACCACAAAGTCGTACAATAAACACAGGATACAGAGCCAGGGCTTGAAATTGCGACCATTTTGGTTGCATATGCTCCCGAAATGGTATCTGTGCGACTTAAATATATTTGGGAGCATTTGTGCGAGTGCAAATAATCTTTATGGTGCAACCTGTTTTAAATCCTTTACAAAACACTTGCTAATTAGCCTACTGCACAGTATGTGCCTGCTGTGAGCTGATACAGTGAGTGGTCTAACGTTCTATCCAACGTTACATAACCAGTTTAACTTCATCTTTTTGTTCTTAACTTTAATGCAGATTTATAAGATTGGTTCAATAGAGCCATCAATCACTCCTTGTTACTGCACTCTGTTGTCACATGACAGGGAGATAACTCAGGCTCAACATTTGAAGAGCTTAAAATACTATGAACATTGTTGGTGGGTGCTCCTACATTTTCCAAGTTGGGATCACCAGTCAGTAATTTCAACCCCCGATAGCTATGTGTGGTAGTGACGCTGTGTTGCCTTTTTAATCAGCCCAGGGGTTTAATTCCCCACTTTTACACAGTATCATGAGATGAGCCTGCTTGTTTGATAATGTTGACTCCGACGCTTCCATCTGAGTTTAGTCTGGACCAATTCTCCCCTCTCTCCGTGGTCGTCTCCCATGTTTATCAGATACTTCCTGCTGTTCCAGCCCCTGGCCATGGAACACAAGCCTTAGTCAACAAAGCCCTGAAAACATCCAGAAGCCATAACAAAAGACTGAGGGGGAAACAGAGCTCTCTCTGAGACAGAAGGCTGGCTACCCCTCTTGTGGGATTTGTGTAGTGGAGGGGTTTGGTGGGGTGATTATTGGGGGAGAATGGAGGCGTATTGAAGTAGTCGAAAATGGCCAGTGATCTTGAGTGGCGTTCAGAGGGAATATTGAGGAAGAGATTAAATTGGAGGATGAGGAAAGGGGCTGATAGAATGGTGGGATGAAGGGAGGATAAGAGTGGAAAGGGAAAGGTAGAGGAGACAAAGCACTGCAGGGTGGGTAAAACAGTTGAGTAGATACACCTGGTCAGAATACCTAAGCTTTCAAATGCATATCTGGACAGAACATAAACTAATACAGTTAACTCAAGAAGTAACAGTACCTTTGGTAAATATGAGCACACAATGCTGTCAGAATGAATGGGTTGTTATTCAAATGAATGGGTTGTTATCAGGCTTCTGCAGAGCTTGATTATGAACCATTCATTTGAATCAGGTGTGTTGGAATAGAGAAGCATCTTAAACACACAGGTCAGGGGATCCCGCAGCAGGACCAGGGTTGAGAAACACTGCTACATACCATCCATTTTCACATACAACCTCCACCAGTTTAGTATCAGATTACAGACTTGTCGTTTGGGTCCCATTTCCTGGTGGTGATATGGAGGAAGCCAGCGATGTCCTCAGAGGACAGTGACCTGGAGGCGCACCTCAACAGCTGGAACCTGGGGATATGCTGCTCCACTTCTCCTGGCCAACAGGAGACTCAGGAGTACTACGGTCCTCACAGTCTAGGATATATATTGTAGTTCAGGAGTATTTTAGTCTAAGTGAGCTCTGGAGATTTTTTATTTTTAATGGGTCTCATAATGTCCTATTCATTAAGGATTAACAGACAAGACCTCCCAGACTGGAACCTTTGCGACCAAAGACATCTTCTACGCCCACCCTCCTCCTTCTGGACCCCACCCCCCTTTCCTTCCTCCACTCTTCTGACAGGATTAGCAATAGAAGTGTTTACTCCGTAGCATTTGTTGTTAGTTGCAAACTGAGCTCATCTCTTTTCAAAGGTCTTGATCCTGATTCTGTCACTGTCACTTGAATGTGTGTGCGTGCAGTGGGGGGGGGAGACGAAGACCAGAATAAGAGGGGATTGGGTGTGAGTTGGAAAGTAATGAGGTCACAACAAGTCAGTGGTACAATGGAAGTGTTCTTTTTATATATAATAATTGTCTGTCAGAATATCTGTCAGGCTTCTTTTTTTTGTATTTTGCCTTGTCTGAAAGCATTAATAGTATGGTTTTAGCACACTTACACACACACAATTGAAGTTTTACAAGTAGACAGAACATACACATAGAACAAACCTAGTTCCCTGTAGCTCCAATTCTTATAGCGTGTATTAAGTTAACTGATGACTTTGCAACACCCAATGGGCCAACTGATGACTCAAGAAATAGAACCCAGAAAATCGTAACCGTTTTGACAAAATCCCGTTATGGCTGTATGCTTTATAAGTTGAAGGTGATGTTCCAATCTCAGGCCAATGTTGGCCAGATATCTGTGTGATGTCTGGTTACAAAGCTGGAAAATAATATTGTAGTAAGTGTAGCTAGCAAAAAGTGTAGTTAATTGACCGTTTTGGGTGTGTTTTGAAAATGTCTGTTAGCTATTATTAGCCATTCTGGGTGCGATAAACTGGTGGGTTTAATGCTTTCCAGTGAAACCAGTCTTGGTGTCGACTGTCAAAATTAGATACTGCAAGGAAAGCACGAGAAAGCTTTAGCTATTTGGATTAGGTTACAGCTCCTTTGTAAACTCAACCTAATTAATACAATAAAGATGTCAGTTTTCAACAGTTTTCACCGCTGTGTAATAAAGGTAGTGTGTATACACACTTGTCTCCCCTCTTGGCCGTCGCAGCCTCCGATCACTGAACTGTGTTGACAAAAGGCTGACTCGGACAAAAAGAGAGCGCTAAAGTGGAAATTAGTCTTGCCACACACGTATTCACAAGCACAATGTCCTGGAAGTGGCCTGGGGTATTCTCTACTCTGTAAACAGTCTGTGTAGTTAAGGAGAGAGGTTAAGCCAGAAAGCCTGGCTTTGAAGTTTCTCCACATTGTTTATGACAAATTGAGGGCAGTGGTGTGTGTGTGTGTGTGTTTATTAATGCTGAGTATTGCTAGAAAATTGTGTCAGAGAGAATGATCAGTAAGGTGTATTTGTATGAAGCTTTCTTTCTCTTTCAGATTAAGAACCCAAGGTACCTGAAAGAGGACCCCATCCCCTTGTCTCCAGTAAGTGTTTCAGGTCCCTGGTGGTTCATTGCTGGTACTGTTTTGAGAAACGGTTGCCCTTTAACTCTTGTGCTGCCTTCGGGTCACATGACCCACAGGTTCATAACGAACCATCGTTGTTTACCCAATTTTACCCAACACAAAAACAAATAAAAATCATTTTAATTTAACCTTTACAATGTGGGGGTCTGAGACAGCCCAACGGTTAAGTTGTCGCAATACGACGGTGGGTCACAGTGACTTATGGGTCAGAATGACCCGAAGATAACACAAGGGTTAAACCCACATTTATTTCTTTCCTCTTTCCATATTCTCACTTTCTTTTTTCTGTCTGTCTGTTGAAGATTTTCAAGTTGACCCTGAGCCAGAGTGGCACCCTGGATGAGGAGAAGGGCTCCCTGCTGATACAGGAGAAGGAGGTAGTGTTTACAGCACCATGGTTCATGAAGGATGTCAACAGTCTTCCTAACCTAACCCCAAGCGGTTGCTTACTGAGGACGACAGATTCTGTCTCTCTCTAATGGTGTAATATAACACTAACTCCTAAAATTCAATTGAATCAAATGTTTCATTAAGTTCCTATATGGCTATATATGTTAAAACTACCTCAGTGCGGTTAATGGGTGACCTTAACCCTTGTGCTGCCTTCGGGTCACATGACCAAAAGGTTCATAACGAACCATCGTTGTGTTTACCCAATACAAAAGCAAATACAAATAATTGTATTTTAACCTTCGCAATGTGGGGGGTCTGAGACAGCCCAACAATGAAAAGAAAATGCTTCACTTTTTTTGTATGCGGTAAAGTTGTTGCAAACGACGGTGGGTCAGAATGACTGATGGGTCAGAATGACCCGAAGATGACACAAGGGTTAACATGAGTTCTTATTAGGTATTTTAATACAGATTTGGGTCAAAGCCCTGTGCCTGAATATGGCATCTCACTCACTCACTCTCACACACACACACGCACACATAGAGCCCTCTATGCATCGTCCGGGGCTGAGAGGTTGCTCAATATGTCCAACGGTACAGACTGACTTTAAGAAGACAAAAAAGGGCCCTTGGTGATGACAGTTTTTCCTTATGTGGATTTAAGCTGAAAATCCCATTCTGAAAGCATGCTTTGATGTCCCTCTCTCCTCCCCTCCCCCCGATTGCCTTTATTCTCACTGTTAAATATAAAAAGGAGCATGACTTGGCTCTAAATCCATGGCTTTTAATGTCTCCCTGGGGAAAACGCTGTACTCAATTAGATCAACTTTCCAGAGAGAGGGCATAGGGGGTGAGGGCACAGGAGGTGGGGAGGGTGGCGGGTGGGGGGAGTGGTTGTCCATGGTTGCAACAAAACCAATTATGGGTCTCATCAGGGCTCTCAACAATTGTGGCATGCTCACATGACTGGTGTTCAAAAAGCAGTCTAAACGGTCTCAAAGTGCAGGAGCAGGGCTTTCACTAAATTCTAGAATATTACATTAAATGTGTCTAGCTTTCTGTCTTTCCAATGTTCTTATGGCTCGATGTTCTTAATGTGTGTGTTTGTGTGTACTTGCACAATGTGTGTTGAGTAGCCAAAGAATTGGATATGTATCTCCGTCTGTTACTATGGTCAGATAAATACCCAGCCTTCAGCTGCAGTGGCTGGTTAGCAGTTAGGAAGGAGCACTGGGCTTTCATGAGAGAACAGAAAAGGAAAGAATTGAGGGCTCACTTTTAATTTTGCTTCTGTACTAGGTCTGGGCTTTCGGTATATTAGTCGTTTTTTGCCAGACACATTTTTGGCGGCCCAATCAATGAACAGAGGGAGTGGCTGAGAACGATGACGTTGATGTTGCACCGTAGTTTGAGTTGTAGTTCAGTAATGGCGGCGGAGAAAGATGCGAGCAAAGCCATTTGGTCTGTTGTGGCAACACTGCCGAATATCCAGAAGTTGGAGCCGGAGCAACAACAATCTTTGCCGAGTTTTGTCAGTGGCCATGATGTTGTGGCCCTCCTCCCCACGGGGTTCGGGAAAAGTTTGATTTTCCAGCTCGCTCCGTTAGTGATGAATGTAACGTTGAATAGAACGGTGGACCGGTCACTGGATCAGCACACAGCAGGGTCATACTGTGCAGTAGACTAATTAGCGAGCATTTAGTAAAGAAATGAAAACAGGTCGCACCATAACAATGGGGGGAGAGAACGTTCCTGCAGCATGGGTGGGGAAGGGAGGGAGGGACGTTCCTGCAGAACAGGGGGGTCTCTGCAGAGAAGGGACTGGCGTTGGTCACGGTTTGGAATGAAAGGGAGAAAACAGGACAGAGTAACACGGCGGATATCTCTCATAAAAACATATATATACAGTACGAATGGATTTTTTTGGGACAACGTAGTTAAGGCGGCAGGCGTGTGTTTTAGGTGGCCGCCTTAACTGCAAAGTGCTGCGGGAAACCCTGGGTTGCACTGATACAATTTTGGGAGCATATGTGACCAAAATGGTAGCAATTTTTTGTCCTGCAGACACACACACAGACAAGTACTGTATACACACACATACTGTTTACACGCATACCGTATTTCTCAGAATAAACGCCACACTAAAAATGAACAATGTGTAATAAATGCGACAGTGTTTAATTGAAGAAATATGGTAGTCACACGCACACAAATATGCAGGTCCACACCACCCACACCCCAGATGACCAAGCCTTACTTGGTCAGTCCCCTGAAACCCTACCCTCTCCAAAGGCCACACAGCCCCTCCCCCTCTATGAAAGCCTTACCCACAATGATGTGCCTGCTCTTCCCCAGACAGGAAATCACTGTGACATCACTTCCCATGACCTCAAAGCTCAAAGAGTGGGAAATCACCCACGACCGGCCTGATCCTAGTCACATGGAGTTAAACTCTGCCAGATTAGCAAACTTTCCATCTTGCACCTTGTGCTTTTTTCCCCCACTACTCTACTGACTCAGATGGTGGCTGTTGTGTTTTTATGCACAGTATGTGCTGCTAGCTGCAGCTAAGAGTCCCAGCTGTGGCTAAGGTCTAGACAAAGGGAAGCGCCTCTAATCAGATATCTAGGTCTTGGTTCACAGCTCCAAAAAATGAACTAGTTCAGTTATTTTTTTCAATATGTTGCGAGCTATAATTTTTCTAAATTATTTCCACAGCCCATATAGAACCACAGACAGCAATTATTTTATTAGTTTAACGCTGAAACTATGTGTCAGATTTCATCTTCATATCCAATTTTTAATCCTTATCCAACCAGGATTTACATTTGCATTGAAGGGAGGAATCTCCCTTTTTTAACAAAAAAAGATTGAAATCTCTATCTGTCTGCAATACCGCTCTCGACCTCTATGCAACTTTGGCGCTCTCACGCTTGCCAGGCATAGACAGTAGAAGAAAGCACACGCAGCGATTGACTAGTCGGGCAACCCTGGATACAGGACTGTTAACAGTGTGTTTTTTGCCTGGAAGTTAACTTTCGTTTGATGAACGTGTTCAGGCGCAACACTACTGGAGAGAGTTGTGGGAGACGACAATTGTAAGGCAGATTTTCTGTGTACATGTACAGCCTGAGTATCTGTAAGGTCAAGAGGCCTCCACTGAGCAGAATATAGCACACAGCCCAGAAAGTTAGGAGACTGTGAGGCAAATCATGTACAAAACAGGGCTTATGTGATTAACGACCACTTCACCTGCTGGTATGCTCTAGTGCAGGGGTTCCCAATCCTGGTCCTCGGGCCTCCCTACCCTGCATGTTTTAGATGTTTCCCTGCTCTAACACACCTGATTCCAATGAATGGGTCGTTATCTAGTTATGCAGAAACCTTCTAACGACCATTCTTTTGAATCAGGTGTGTTGGAACAAGGAAACATCTAAAACATGCAGGGCAGGGAGGCCCGAGGACCAGGATTGGGAACCCCTGTTCTAGTGTATCAGTGTACTGACCACTGAAGACCCGTTAAGGAAGTAATTCTGTGCATTCTATATCTGTACTGTCCAACTCATGTATTTAAGCATGGCTGAGAGACAGAGTTTTCACTCATGCCATCAAGTTTGTCTTGAACTGATTGTTTGATCCGGGCGCTCGACTAATAAACCAAAGTCAAACTTCTTCAGAATAACCTCCATATCAACGATGATTGGCCAAAGTTGCGGGGATTGGAAAAAATTGCAACGTTTCGCTGAATTTGCGGGGAATCATTGAATTTGTGTGATTGCAAATTCCTGGAGGTTCTGATTTATGTGTCATCATTACCAACAAGCAAGCACTCTGACAATAAGATAATTTAGTACATTATTATGTAGCTAAAAATTGTTAATTAGCTAGCCAGGTAAGCTTAATGTGGATGTAGCTTGACACGTACAGTTTGAACCCTTTTTCCCTCTTGCTTGAAGGGTAGGACAAGCTTTCCCTTACTTCTCAACGTAAGAAATGGTTGAAATGCATGAAAAATACAAGGTGTTGCGTCAGAGCGTGATAAATGTCTGAAATGCGTGAGTCTCACGGCGAATGCGTGAGACCTGAGAGCCCAGGTGTATAGCAGAGGATAAGATAATATGCTTACAAATGTTGTTGAATAAATAGCCTACAGAAAGCGTAACATGTTTTTCACGGAAACATCAATGGATACTCTCCTTTGTTTATTTGCACATCTGAATCAGAGCTAGAACAGAACTTTACATTCTTATATTTTTTCTCTCCAATAAATTCTTGGAGGGAATTAGAAAAGAACTGGATTTGAAAACCAGAACGATACCAAGTGTGTGCATGGCTTGTCCTATGTCCCTTTGTTAATTATTATATTCACATTATGCCTATGCAACAGTCTCTCATCTTAACTGATGGTTTTACTGCAAGCACTGGAACAGCTCTCGGACTTATAGTTCAAAAGGTGACTTGCTGTATTTCAACTATAAAATTGGCACTCCATTGCAGACATGAGGGGCCTCAAGCAGAGGCGTTGTCAGACATAAAACTCTACTGGGGCACAGGCCCCTATTCATATCCCTTTTTTTTCTTTCAAGCTTGCACACAATGCATGACTAGGCTACAGAAACTCCCCTTGCTTAACCCACTATACAACAGTTCAGGGACGCAAGTTTGATATCAGCTTTGGCAGGGACATCAATAGTTAATGCGAGCATGCAATTTTTTTTCGCTATCATTTGAGTGCAAATACTGTTTTTTGAGCTTTATGTAATATTGTTTTTATGTTTTAGTCAAAATATGATGATCGGTAGGCCTATCATTTAGAAACTTTCCTAGTTTTGTAACGTTTTCTTAGCCTACCTCAATTCTGACTTGTGTGCCGAGTCCGACACCTGGAATTCTGCGGGCATCGGTTGGTGTTTTCGGTTAAACTGCTTAGATTTTACAAGCGTTGATTGGGATACTGCGTAAATTTTTTTCTGGGATTATCAATATAAATGAATGCACTGACTAATAAAGTATATTGTTAAAAGTCAAACTTTTGATTTTACTGGGGCACAGATGAGCCCCAGTAAAACAATGCCCCTGGCCTCAAGAAAGATTTTAGGGTAAAGTGACAATTAGAGATTCTGTTCTTTCAAGACCCCAGTTGAGGTTTTGAGTGGTTGTGTGAAATACATTGCTTCGGGGTTGGTGGGTCCTACTAAAATCTTTTGCAACATGCAATGCTATTTGCTACACCAACCTCTCTTAAAACTAAAGTAACCGACAGATTAAATTAGAGACAATCAACCTTTCTCGGAGTACATTAAATGGAACTTTATATGGAAATGGCCTGGAGGTAGCAATTTTCAAATTATGTTGAATGAACGGAGCAGCTGTCGCAACACAACCTTGTTCTTCAGAACGATTAACAGACATTCTGAGCATCTTCCAGAGGGAACCTTGACCGCTGCATCGGCTCTAAAGGGGGCGAGATGGACTGCTTGCCATCTGTCTCCCCCCATTCCTCCTGTACTCTCCAGAGCCGAGTGTCAAAAAGCATGTGACGTTAAAACTGAAGACGAGGGAAAAAAGAAAAGGGGAAAAAAAGTAACACAGAATTGTCTGATTGAAGACGTCTTAGAACCTAGAGGTGTAATTCTATATATTTCTCTACCCTCCTTCTCCCCCCCCCCCCCCCCATCTTCCCAATACCTTTATAAACAAGTTTCTCAAATGCCCCTGATGTAGTTTGACAAACTTTCTCCAAAGCGTCCTTTGAAGAGGTGATGAGAAAGTGACACCCACATGTGTTTTCTTGTCGCTGGCAGAATCTGTTACATCCCCTCTGCAGCCCCTCCCCTCCTCCCTCCTTCACTTCAGTCAGATCCATCTATTTCTCCAACCCTGACAGGTCTCCTGTGGTCTCGGAAGATTGCACAAGAAATTGTGATAAATCAAGAAAAAGCAAAGGAAGAGAGAAAAGGAGAGACTTCAGAGTCCTGGTGGTTGAAGGATGAGTGGCGTCTGTTAAGTGCAGATGTTGTTGAAGTGCTAGATAATGAGGGCAGAAGAGTCGAGTCATTTGGAACTCTCTGAGAAGGCAATAGAACTTAGTCTGCTGAGTGTGACTCGCTTACTGAGCAGACGGAGAAATAGTGTTCATTTGAGATCTAAGAAAATGGTTCCAGTAGTGATTTACTAATAATATAGATGTATGTAGGTAACTTCAATTTGTCGCTCAATCACAGAAGGGGCAGATAAAAATATGTTACTGTTCAAATCTGGATAATGTGAGAGGGACTGGCTCCCCAGTCCAAGTAGTGCATAATCAAGCACATGCAATACCATGGGACTGGCTCTGTTTAGTTGGGCTGTCCTAGATCATGCCCTCAGGAAATCCAATAACTGATCCAACAGCAGGATTACAGGCAGGGGTCCTGAGCAGAGAGGCAAGAGCCAGCCCTGGGGCGGAGGAGTGTCCTATCTGCCTGGATGCACAATAGCCTGATGAACCACCTCTTGCTGAGCCTCACACTGCATAGACAACAGGGAATATCTGATGTGGGAATGGTGATACAAGAAATACTGCTAGACTTGTATGGGATTGGCCATCCGTCTGTCTATCCTTCAAGGATCCTCTCCTCAAGCACTGCTGATTTGAATTAGACCGTAGCAAATGAGTGGGGAAAAATTATGTAGTGGGTCGTTTCTGGATAAACACCCCAAACATTTAAACACACTGATATTGATCTAAATAGTTTGCATGACTGACTCAAATTGTATTGGTCTTCAAATTTGACTGTCATCACACGTGAGCATGTGTTAGTTGGTCTTCAAATTTGACTGTCATCACACGTGAGCATGTGTTAGTTACTAGTTTAAACTCATGCATTTGTCTGTGTGAACTGATGCCAATGTGCACGTCTTTTTACTGTGAGAAAGTGCAGTGTGTGTGAGGGAGCAAATTAATGGTTTTGCAGGTCTGTCCCAACATGCAGATGACAACAGTGGAACTTTTGATCCGTCAGAATAGTATGCTAATATGAGTTGTGTCAGTATGGTTAACATTACATGGGCATTCTCTCTGTGGCCAAACCTGCCAGTACACACACACACAGTTTTTGTGGGGTACATATCATATCTTCACACGTTATTGAAGCACAGTGTGGTGCTGGTAAACACACTTTTGAATGGTAATGAGGTCTTATTCATCACCACTTCTATGTGTGTGTAAATTATATCGTAACAGATGGCCTGCCCTCTTTCATGCTGTTCTAAAATGTCTGCTGCCTATGAGATATTCTCATCCCACTATCTCTGCATACACAACTCCTGGCCACGTGTCTCTCTGCAACATCAAAATGTCCAAGCAAAAGGCAGGCTGCTCTTCAAAAGTGGCAGTGGACTATACAGGAAATATGACGCTGTTGTTGTTTCCTTGTGTGGTTCCAAGATGGAGATGAAGACCCAGGTGCTTTGTGCCAAGCACCAGGAGGACAAACTGAAATGGCAGCAGAGGCATGATGCAGATGTTCAGAAAGTAAGTAATGGAAGGACAGACTGACTGATGCAAGAAGATATATGGACACACCGTTTTTATGTAAAGTAACCTTTATTGGAAAACTTTTACTATATATTAAATATGTCATTAAAGCATTACAGCTCATACCATCCATAATATGGTAAACAACCCACAAAATGATAGCACTCGAAAAGTAAAACACTGATACAAAAGATAAGTGGGTCTACTGGTATAATCCTTGTTTCCATTCTTCCCAAAAAATGATTCTTTAATCATTTAATATCAAGGAATATTGGTTAAATACCTGGAGCATGGGAAGAGCTTGTGACGAAAACATGCCGATTTTTAAGCCATTGTTTAAATTGTCCCTTGCCGGGTCATGTTTGACAGATGACATTGTTGACAGCTGTCTTTCTACCTTTTTTCTATTCCGTCACAAATTTTCTTTCCCTTTACCTCTTTTGTCTGGCTGTCTATCATGACAGAGAAATCGCTCTAATTGCATACACATTGCGCACTGTCATATTCAATGTGCTCCCCATTCTACCAAGACGAGTCTCTCTTGATGGCTTTAAAAGGGAGATTTTAACTTGTATTCAAGGTGGGAAAGCTATAGTTTTAATTAGCTCAGAATGTGGTGTTGAGACTGGCCATTGTCTGGTAGATGAAGAGGGGCAGACAATGAGAAAGCAGGCTGGGACAGTATATTGGAAGGGCTGTGGATCAATGAAACTCTATTCATCTTACTGTTTGTGTTAGTAGGAGAAACTGAGAGCGATGCCAAGTAAAAAATAAAATGTTTTAAGTGCTAAAATGCACAAAATAGATTTGTTATTACCTTTTAATCTACGCTGATCTCTTGATGTTGCTCTCCTGTAACTCACCTGAATACTCTAAACCAGAGTATTACTCTAAGACATGGGGATTACAAAGCCATATGAAATCCTTGCTGCGTTAATTGCCAGTGGACCTTATATTTACTTTTCTAACCATATGTAGAAAATCTGCAACTTGAGATCAAAGGCTGTGAAAAACAAGGCAATTTCAATGTGGTTCTATAACTTTAGACTGCTTTAGTCAATGCTCCACTGTAATAGCCTCCACCTTGTTAGACAGTATTAGTATAAGCAACAGTCAATCAGCCTGCAGTCTGTTTGCAGTAGGCCCCTTATAAAAGCGTAAAATGACTGTCCTAACAGCTATCCCCATCTTACACACCATGTTGCTACCCTGCTTCACACAAAAGCATGGCCCATGTGAAAATTGGACAAATGTTTAGAACTTTTCTTTAACCCCCCACCCCTTCTCTCCTTTCATCTCTTGTACCACCCTATTGGGATGACAGGCTCAGATTGCACTTTAGACAAACATAGGGAAAATCACATCTCCCCAAAATTTCCCTTTTGGAATGGTCCCGAGTCCCAAACCTGTGGCCCTTTCCACATGTAAAACAACCCCTGTACCCCCATTCTTCATGTCACGTTTGTGTTGGTCAGTTCCAAGAGACTAATTTGACAGTTCATTTCCGACACCGTTTGAAATCGCTCCCCAATTGTTTGGGGGGGGTGGGGGGGTTGCATATTATAGCCAATCCCCTGGCCTAAATACGTCTAGGCCTCTATGTTAGTGCATGTAAACCAGCAGATACTATTTTAAAAGAAATTCTTGCATTAAAATAATGCATCATGACTGTTTGTATGATTGGAAATGGTCGTTTATTATCACACTAACATTTTATTATCACAGCAAACAATTATACTGCACTGAACTGTAAGTAAAAGTACTAAAAAGTTAAAATAACAAAACCTGTAATTACTTGTGAACAAATGTCATTCATGTTTTACTAAACCTAGTAACGCAAAAGTGAACAAAGTAAACAAATCATTTCTGTTTCCTCTTCTGAGCCTATGCAGGTCACCAGTGTTGGGAAAGTTCACGTTCTACATGAACTAGTTCAGTTCATAGTTCACACATTTTAAAATTAACTGGTTCAGTTCATAGTTAATAATTAATTATGAACCAAGTTCACAGTTCCAAAAAAGGAACTAGATCAGTTTTTTTTTCTCAATATGTTGCAAGCTATAATTTTTCTAAATTATTTCCACAGCCCCACAGACAGCAATAATTGTATTAGTTTAACGCTGAAACTATGAGTCAGATTTCATCTTCATATCCAATTTCTAATCCTTATCCAACCAGGATTTACATTTGCATTGAAGGGAGGAATCTCCCTTTTTTTAACAAAAAAAGATTGAAATCTCTGTCTGGAATACCGCTCCCGGACTCTACGCAACTTCGGCGCTCTTACGCTTGCCAGGCACAGACAGTAGAAGAAAGCACAAAAAAACGATTGACTGTTTGGGCAACCCTAGATACAGGACTGATTTCTAGAGACTAGAAAAGTCTCTAGAAATCTGGCACCTTATTGAACAAAATTACAGAGTGAAAGATTTCAAAAACACCAGAATGAACGCGATCACAGTATCGATCACAGTATCGTTAATCAGGCAGTAATACAGTACATTCAGTTCACGTTCACCAAAATAATGAACAAGTTCATGAATTTTCGTTCCATTAACACGTTCAGGCGCAACACTGCAGGTCACGTGAAAAATGATCCAAGGACTCGTACCCGGCAGATGAACCGTTCACCTCCCAACCAGGGGCGGACTTACCCATTAGGTAAAGTAGGCAACCGCCTGGGTCCCCCAGCTGGCACCTGGCACCCAATAATAACTATAATAATAATACAATTCGATTAAAAGTCATAACTTCCCCCAAAAGAATCAACAAAGATACCAACAGAGTGTTTATTCTATTTATGTCAACGCAGGCTTCCCCTCCCCCCCCCCCCCCCATTCTACTGTGGCCTATTCCATCGATTGCAGCAACTGCGCAGCAAAGCACGTCATATCAGTTGGCTTAATACGAAACAGTGGAAGGGTGAAATGAATCAAAAAAAACAATTTGCTAAATGAAACGCAACTTCCCGAAAGGAGCACAAAGGATAAAGACAAATAAGGAGAGTAAACAAGTAGTTGCCAAACTGAAACTACAGAAGGAAACGTCATTTTCTCTCCACTGGTATCCAATGATGCGGCAGCTAGCAAAAGTGCTGCTCAGTGAAGTTTGGCTAGCAACAGCAGCTAGGCTAGCTTGCTCGTAGCACAATTTACCGGGGTCAGCTTCTCCACGCAGGGCTCTAGACTGAGACCAAATTTGGCATTGTTACTGACAATGATCGCTTGATGGGAATGATATGCTTCTATCTATGCAATCTTCATAAATAGTAAATACGCATTTTTATATAAAATATACAGAAATATTAGTTGTAAAAATTACAGTTAATAAACGCACTCATCAGCAAACGACACTTGCAAGCACCCCCTACAATTTCCCCACAAATTGTACCCTCCCTAGTTATTATTATAATAATAATTATGATATGGATTGAAAAGAGTGAGAATAGGAGTTAAGGGGGCCCCATGCCTATCTTCGCCTGGGGCCCCCAAATCACAAAATCCGCCAATGCTACCAACCGTGTCTTCCGATCAATGTTTCGTTCTTCTGCCAACGGAGTCTTCGGATCAATGTTTCGTTCTTCTGCCAACCTAGGCTGTTTATCAATCCGAAGAACGCTAAGAACGCAAGTACAATCTTTTGAAGAACGTTCTTATGAGCGTCCTTGCGAGAATGGTCTTGCAAGACAGCAAGGATGGAGAATGAATTGAGATACGGGTTTTCTTGGATATTGCATAATACCCTGAACTCGCTAGCTAGGTTATTGAAAAGTCAGAGCAAATGTACAAAGTAGCCGTTTCATCAATAAAATACACATTCAGAAACTGCACTGCCCATTTTTCGTCACATTTTAATTCAGATGCTGATTTTCACCGTTTAGCTGAAATATGAATAGTAAAAACTTAGTTATGAAGTTTGTCTGCCCCTCCTGACATCTTGCAATGACTTCTGGGAAATCATGTGCGTTCTCGCTGGCCAAGTCACCATCCGATACATCCTCCTGACGGGAGTCAGATGGCTGAGCGGTTAAGGAATCGGGCTGGTAATCAGAAGGTTGCCATGCCGTGCCAAATGACCTTGTGTCCTTGGGAAAGGCACTTCACCCTACTTGCTTCGGGGGAATGTCCCTGCTTACTGTAAGTCGCTCTGGATAAGAACTTCTGCTAAAATGACTAAATGTAAAATGTAAATCCTTGATAAAAGGGGCGGATCAAGAACATTTCCGGGTATTTTTGGCGTTCTTGGTGACTTCTTGGTGTTCTTTGGATTGGAACCGTACTTGGGCACTGAAAGATGACGTCAAACGAGTTTGCAAGAACACAAGAACGGAGAAAAACGTGGATTGATAAACAGATTAAAAAAGAGACTTCGGATTAATGATTCATTCATCTGCTTGGTACAAGTCTTTGTATCATTTTTCACGTGACCTGCATAGGCTCAGTACTGGTAGCTAGAGGAAACAGAAATAATTCGTTCATTGACTGGGTCTTCGGGGACGAGTCTTTGGATCATTTTTCACGTGACCTGCATAGGCTCAGAAGAGGAAACGTAAAGGATTTGTTTACCTCATTCACTTTAACCAGACTAGGTTTAGTAAGACGTGAAAGATATTCGTTCATAAGTTACAGGTTTTGTTATTAAACTTTTTTTAAAATCTCGGCCACAAGAAAATGAACGAATCACTCAGACTATTACTCCCGAATTACTCAGACTATTACTAATGATTCATTCATCTGAAGGTGTCTGCCATATGTTGCATTGTAAATTAATCTTAAACAACGCTCATTATCCATACCTGTGCGCTGCAGTCTCTTAACATTAAAGACGTTAAATTATAATACGGGTGGATGAAATCAAGCATTCTGATTGGTTGAGAGGGAGTCCCGGGGTGTGCTTTATTGAGCGATAAAGTACTGTACGCCTGTTTACATTTACCTTACCTAAGGGGAGCGTTCCATATTAGTGCGCACTCAAAATAAGAAGCACTAAAAAGTTAACCAAAAAAAAGACGAGCTACTCAGCTAGCAACCTAGACTAGCAACATTTGGTAAATTTTTTAGCAATAATATTGCACTGTCCCATGCTAGCAGTGCTAACTAGCTGGTCTAGCTACTGAAACGTTGCAAGGAAGCTCAGGTCTAGCTAGCTACCAGTTCACATCTGCTCATGCTAGCCATTACAGTAGTTGGTAACTAGATATCCACTCATTTAATTTTCGCTTCGTAGTCACGCAATTACATGACCTGGTCCTGGCTTCTTAAAACAACGTTTTCCACGGATGCACAATTAATGGGGATATCCAAGTCAACATAAGCTAACCTTAACAACAGCCTAATGTTAGTCTATCGAGTCCCAAGTCACTCGTAACTATAGTTTACACCATATGTAGCTAGCTAGCATATACCCAGTCCCTATGAAACATTTATGATCCGCTGCTCGTCAGGCCTAACAACACCCTGGAACACGTACTTTATTGATGATAAAGTACAGCCTCTTGTACCTTATTGCTTAAATATAGGCTACTCGGGACGTACGTAGACCTGAGCCTACCCTACGCTTATGAATGCAGCATGATTGCACTTCACCACCACACCACTAGGCTATGTGTGAGCAAACCGCATACGATCGATTTGATAGCACTCGCAAGTCCGAAGAAGTCACCTTGCTTTTAGCTTTATGTGCTTTTGAGGTAAATACCACAATACACCTTAAATATAAATATCACTGTCAGTCAGTCATGCCACTGGAAAAAGGCCACCTGCGCCAAATTCATATTCGGCCTTGACAACCCTTACAAAATGAAGTATACAATAAATGTCCCAAAAAAGGGATAGTCCACTTTTGATATACTTTTAAGTATGCTTTGAAAATAGTTCACTTTTCTTATACTTTTAAGAAGTATGCTTAGAAACAGAAAATTGTATACATTTCTTCTGGAGTAGGTTTTCTATTATTATACAGTAAAAAGTCTAAATACTTTAAAGGTACATTACAGGTAAAAATGTTTAGATCTATCTCGTATATTCTAATTATTCATGTCTAGGAAAATCCATTATGCATTGCTCATTGAATATTTTTTGGTACTGAAGCTGTAACCTTAATTACTGCCAAAACATTTTGAACCCTATACTCTTATACTAATAATTATCAATTGGAGTATTAATCAGAATCAGAAGGGATTTTATTCGCCATGAGTGTTTGCACAAACAAGGAATTTACTTTGGCAGGGAGATGCATACATTAAACATATAGGAATATTGAAACTTAAATATGTGGACTAACTATACAAAAGGAGCAAAGTCTAGCTAATACTAAGGGGGGTCTAGCTAATACTAAGGGAATACAAAATAAAAATATAAGTAGCCATAATTTACAATTTAACCTAAAAATACAGATAGTGCAAATTGCAATGTGCAGGGTGTCATTGTGCAGAATGTGATTTCAAGTCAGTTTGAGTCCTTGGCCTTGTTAAAGTGGCCAACAGCGGATGGGAAGAAACTGTTCTTGTGGCGTGAGGTTTTGGTCTTGATGGACCGCAGCCTTCTGCCGGAGGGGAGTAGCTGGAACAGGGATTGTCCAGGGTGGGAGGGGTCGGCCACAACCTTCCTCGCTCACCTCAGGGACCTCGAGGTGTGCAGATCCTCGAGGGAAGGCAGATTGCAGCCGATCACCTTCTCAGCAGTGCAGATGATACGCTGCAGTCTGCTGCAGTGGAAAAAAGATACTTGGAAAAAAGCTACTTGAGAAAGAACCCTGAAGAAGGGTTGCATTATGCATTGAAATGCAGTGAAAACATGAATATAGCATGGGTCATTGGCAGGTCAATGACCCTTGATGCAAGGCGGTAAATGGTGTTACAATTTGCAGTTTGTTCGAAATACAAATCTCCGTCCGTCCGCAGCAACCTAAGCAGGGAGGCCCAGACTTCCCTCTCCCCAGTCACTTCCACTAGCTCTTCCTGGGGGACCCCAAGGCGTTCCCAGGCCAGCCAAGAGACAGTCCCTCTAGCGTGTCCTGGGTCTTCCCTGGGGCCTCTTCCCAGTGGGACTGGCCCAGAACACCTCACCAGGGAGGCATCCTTATCAGATTCCCAAGCCACCTCAACTGACTCCTCTCGACGCGAAGGAGCAGCGGTTCTACTCTGAGCCCCTCCCGGATGACCAAACCTCTGACCCTCTCTAATGGGAGAGCCCGGACACCCCGCGGAGAAAACTCATTTCGGCCACTTCATTTCGCGATCTCGTTTTTTCGGTCACTACTCACAGCTCGTGACCATAGATGAGGGTAAGAACGTAGATCGACTGGTAAATAGAGCTTTGCCTTTCGACTCAGCTCTTTCTTCACCACGACGGACCAATGCAGAGCCCGCATCACTGCGGACGCCGCACTGATCCGCCTGTCGATCTCGCTCTCCATTCTCCCCTCACTAGGAAAAAGACCCCGAGATACTTGAACTACTCCGCTTGGGTCAAGATCTCCTCCCCAACCCAGAGATTGCACTCCACCCTTTTCGGGTCAATAACCATGGCCTCAGATTTGGAGGTGCTGATTCTCAGCCAGCCGCTTCACATTCGGTTGCAAACCGCTCCAGTGAGAGCTGAAAGTCACGGCCCGATGAAGCCAACAGCACATTGCTTCTCCTGAATTCCATCAAACCTCAAAATACAAATGAAACTTCATGCATTTCGTTTTTTTAATGTGTCTGCTTAGAATGTAGTGTTTTGTTGCGTTGTATTTGTCATTGTTGTGCTGGTTTACCATTGTAACCATGAGTTAATTGACGTTTGATCAGAAGAGCTGGATTTCCCAGGGCCCCCGTTGTCGTCAAGTAACGCAAGATTGGCGGCGTTTGAGGGGCCCCTAAACATTTATATATATTAGTAAATGGACACTAATGGACACACGATTTGATCAGTGCGGTGCACTAGAATGCTACCCACCAGTATGCAATCCAACCGAAGAAGAGACAACACGTGTCTTATGAGAATGTCGGACTGGAAACGATGCCGATTGCGGTAAAGTTTTACAAAACATCAAACAAAAAAATGCTGTTGTGTGTAAAACATGCATGGCAGAACTTTCATAGGAGCACAATGTGAATGTTGGGAGCATTTAAGCGGAAAAATTCCTTGCACGAGGACACATACAGCCAAGATAGCTAGCCTGTTTTTATCAATTGGTGCGCTATCCCATAGGCCTACCAACACCGTAGGAACATGTGGCCAGGCAGAGGTTAGGGCTCAAGTCTCACGCATTCGTCAGTTCTCAAGCAACACTTTGCATTTTCACATTTCAACCATTTATCATGCTGAGAAGGAATTTGTCCCACTATACAATTAGCCTAATGGTGGCGCAGGCACACTGAAGGAAGATGTTTGTCGAGATTAGTTAAATTCCAATCAAAAACATCACCAGCAATGGCATGTTAATAATCTCAAGCCAAATGTTTGATTCAATTTGAGCCCTGCAGTCGGAATGACCATTTTAATGACACTTAAATTCTGATTTCCGAGTACATCTGGAACGCACAAATATTCAATGCAAATAAGAACCATTATTGCAGTAAAGTGAGAGTTTGGTTTTGATTAAAGCGATCTAGCACGAGTCGGCACTGTTTTGATTATGGTAACACATAAGTATGAGGAAATGTCTCTTGTCTCGTCTCGTCAGCTGCCGCTTGTCCGGGGATCGGGTCGCGGGGGCAACGACCTAAGCAGGGAGGCCCAGGCTTCCCTCTCCCCGGCCACTTCCACCACCTCTTCCTGGGGGACCCCGAGGCGTTCCCAGGCCAGCCGAGTGACATAGTCCCTCCAGCGTGTCCTGGGTCTTCCCCGGGGCCTCTTCCCAGTGGGACGTGCCCGGAACACCTCACCAGGGAGGCGTCCAGGAGGCATCCTAATCAGATGCCCGAGCCACCTCAGCTGGCTCCTCTCGACGCGGAGGAGCAGCGGTTCTACTCTGAGCCCCTCCCGGATGACCGAGCTTCTCACCCTATCTCTAAGGGAGAGCCCGGACACCCTGCGGAGAAAGCTCATTTCGGCCGCTTCTATTCGCGATCTCGTTCTTTCGGTCACTACCCATAGTTCGTGACCATAGGTGAGGGTAGGAACGTAGATCGACTGGTAAATAGAGAGCTTCGCCTTTCGACTCAGCTCCTTCTTCACCACGACGGACCGATGAAGAGCCCGCATCACTGCGGACGCCGCACCGATCTGCCTGTCAACCTCGCGCTCCATTCTTCCCTCACTCGTGAACAAGACCCCGAGATACTTGAACTCCTCCACTTGGTTCAGGATCTCCTCCCCGACCCGGAGATGGCACTCCACCCTTTTCCGGTCGATAACCATGGCCTCAGATTTGGAGGTGCTGATTCGCATCCCAGCCGCTTCACATTCGGTTGCGAACCGCTCCAGTGAGAGCTGAAGGTCACGGCCCGATGAAGCCAACAGGACCACATCATCTGCAAAAAGCAGCGACCCGATCCTGAGGTCACCAAACCGGACCCCCTCAACACCCTGGCTGCGCCTAGAAATCCTGTCCATATAGGTAATGAACAGAATCGGCCAAACTCTGGCACCGGTCGTACAGGGACCGGACAGCCCCGATCAGGGAATCCGGTACCCCGTACTCTCGGAGCACCCCCCACATGAGCCCCCGAGGGACACGGTCGAACGCCTTTTCCAAATCCACAAAACATGTGTAGACTGGTTGGGCGAACTCCCATGTACCCTCCAGGACTCCGCGGATGAGGAAATGTGGTGAATCAAAATGGATCGTTTATCCAAACATTACTCAAAACTGGTTTAAATTAGCCTAAATACAAAACATCCTACCTAGGAACCAGTATAGCAACCATGACCGTTTCCTGCTAGCACGCGTAGATATCTCAGGAAATTAAGGTCGGCATAGAGACGGACGCGTCCTTGCTTCGGAACGTCATTGTGACGTCAGGTAGGGCACCATTTGGCCCTAGGACACTATTTGGCCTGACAGAGCCCCCCCAAAAAATTACATATACAAATCTAAATGTATTAATTTCTCTTCCTAAAACCCACTAGAGGACACTTTACGAGTGAGTTCTAATTATTTCCGACGCTTCCACCAGTTATTTTTTGCTAGCTAGCTTCCGTTACCTAGCATAATACTCATAGCTATGCTACTACCTGCTAGTGCTACTTGTTAGCCTCCTAATTGTACATTTTAAAAGCCATAATATAGCGTTTGTCATAGTTTGTCTATCGGAAAATAATCGGTTGGGATGATTCACATTTGTGACAGTACTTTGTGGGGCCCGCTTTCGAACAATCACATGTGTGACGCTACTAATTAACAGGATAAAATGACATTTTCTAAAATTTCTTCGGGGGCCCCACAAGTTTTGCTGGGTCACAGGAAAAATAGGTTTTATCTAGGGGCTTAGTCCCCCCCTAAAGTGGGAACTAAGATTCGCCCCTGATGTAGGACATTGTATCTACGATTAGTCGATCATAATCGTTTGTTGCAGTCCTAGGTTTTAATCTCAGCACCCGAGTTAAATTTGGCATCACTGCACATAGCCTACTAGTGGCAGGTCATAGACGCAAGGTAGAATAATGGAACAATAGAACTGATGGATAGACATTGGAGTTTTATTTCAATGGTTCACAAAGTGGACTATGCTACTCCCATAGAATAGTTTAACACAATCAATCCTCAAGGAAAACTAGCATGACAGATGCAGAGTATATGCACAGTACCTCAGTAAGTTCTCATCTTATAATAACTTACCCAACCAACTGGCCGGTCTTTGGTTTCGTCAGATAGGTCAGAGCTAAACCAGGCATGACTTGGAGGTTGTGGTCCATGTACAGACTGAGGTGGAACCATGTATTCATCCGAAGCCACATCCTTTGTGTTGAGTGCTGGAGATGAGTAACGGGTTTTTGAGAAGGACACTTTCCCACGCTGATAATTATGCTGAGTCTTTTTTACGTAGATCGGTGGATAGAGTTGAGACTCCTGACTGCCAGGGCGCTGCATTGGAGTTAGCCGTTGTGGAGCATGGAGAAGGCTGCCCTTGTCTGGTTTTGAAGGTTTGGTTGGTGGGTAGCTGGAGAACAAACCAGGGGCGTTGGAATGAACAAAGTTCATAAAGGAGTTGTAGTGGCGTGGGTGGTTAGGTTGTTGCTGGCCTTTTACTGGTCTCTCCTGGACTCCTCCTCCTCCAGCATGATAGCTAGTGAACGCAGAGTCAGAGGAACTGCCAGTGTTTGATGGGACTTCAGAAGGCAGCCACCAATTGTCATCAGCATTACCTTTGTAGCCCTCTGGAGTTAAATAAGTAAAATTACACTACATGACAGATTTTATTTCATAAAATGGTGATCAAACTTACTTTTTGGGGGGTCTGCAAAACTTGTGGCGCTTCCAAACAGGATATAAATCCAGGACATTCTGTGGCACAGAATAGATTTGCCTATTTCACCATAGTCTCACAAATCAGAAAAAAAGGATGTTTGGGTTCCAACAGAAAGTTCACAGCAACATTGACATTGGAAAAGCACTGCAGCTTACCTGTAAGAGAGTGCCATGGTGGTCAGTTGAAACACCAAACAATAAAATGTTAACGTCTATATAATTAGACTGTCAGCACAAATAGACGTTCTCGAGTAAAGCAACTAGTAGTTATTGAGAATGTGCTGCTCAAGCCTTTATGGGCAGTAAGTGTCTTCCAAGATAATAAGATACAGCTGGCAACAATTGTTATCAGTCACCCAATCAAACAAGCTTACTTGTAGCCAATTGTTACATCATCTAATTTAGAAGTTTTTGAGACATTAGATTTTAACTTACTATGTAAAGATATTAACATTCATTTTTATCAATCCACATAATCTTTCAACACATCTTGAAAGTGTGTATTTAGATTAAAGGTATACAGAAAAACACCACATTAGTATGCTTTCTGTAGTGTTACATTTAGCCCCCTCCTATTGGGGGTGTAATCTGAATGAACACAACAGGAGCCGTATTCACAAAACATTTTATCTTACTACTAAGAGTTCTCTAAATAGCTAGGAGTTTCCTCCTAAAAAATATTCACAAAGCTGCTGAGACTAACTTTTACTAAGGAATGCAGAGAAATCTTAAGCCAAGACAAAGGGTGGAGTTGACCATGACCAGGGCTAGTAATCAGAAGATTGCCGGATCGATTCCCCGCCATGCCAAATGATCTTGTGTCTTTGGGCAAGGCACTTCACCCTATTTGCCTCGGGGGAATGTCCCTGTACTTACTGTAAATTGAAAATATAATATTGTAGAATGAGGTATTATGTTGCCATATGGAAAGTTTTTTAAATAAACATTTGACCATATTTAAATAAATATGTTTCTGATATACTAGTGTAATAATTGGACTAATACGCTGTTCCTATTGGCCCAGAGACGTTCTCAAAAGTCAATAAATCCGTTTATTGACTTTTGAGAACGTATCTGGACCAATAGGAACAGTGTATTAGTTTATTGACCTCCAGAATGTTCGCAGAGGTAAATAAACGTTTTTAACCAACCAGAGAGTTGTTTGCAGAGGTCTGGAGATATAGCAATTGACCATAACGACGTGGCATCTGCTCGGCAACAAAGTAGCCTAAATTGCCTTAAAAAAAAACTAAAACAACCAAAGATGTTTTTTGCACAGGTCCGCAAACGCCCCGCAATCGCTTCCCGTTTTAAAGAAGTATCCAAAGCAGACAGAAAACGAATTCTGGTTTAAAGAAATAGCTCAAATACAAACACAGCGACTAAAAACATTCTTCGGAGATTCGACGTGTTTGATTGGGATCTTCCCACGTATTGTTGTAGTATATAAGAAACGAAATGTTTACTCTTCAACAGGTCAGCAAACGCTTTGTCGCCTCGATTTGTTAAAACGATTTGTTTGTACACCTCGACCTACGGTCTCGGTTAACAAACGTTTTAACAAATGTCGGTTTACAAAGGCGTTTGCAGACCTGTCGAGGAGTAAACATCTGCTGTTTAATTGTAGGTTGTGTCACTAATTAGCAGCCGTATGAATTGTCAATGTGGGGTCTGCAGAGGGCATATTGTTTAATGCATATGTTATATGCTTTACTGACGTATGGCTGAGATAATATATAGAGATGCTCCGATCAGGTTTTTTGGTGCCAATGACTGAAAACAGTATCTAACGATCTGATAATACCGATCACCGGTCACAGTGTCGATTGAAGCATTCTATTTATTGTGTAGCATTATTTATGAAATTAATTATTCTTAACAACATTGGTATTGTATTTTAAATATTTAAATTACAAGATGAGAGTATCATGAATTAACAACCATCAGTTCTATTGCAGGGAACGTGCAACATTCCAGTGTAGAAGCTCTCTCGCTTACTCTAAAATATGTAAAAAATAATAAATATTAAAATAATAATAAAAATGTTAATCTTTAAATAAAAATCACAGCAATAGAATCACATGTGCAACTAGATGTTCTCTACACACACTCTCCCGAGGCTCTCAAGAGAACTTGGCGCTTATACAGTAGCTTTCCTGTGGAAAAATAATAATATAAACTTAACTGCAACATAAACAGGCTAGAGCCAAATACACAATATGTTTCAAATCAGTCAGTTCAAGTTGATTTGTCTGCATTTAGAAGGAGATAACAGACAGAATAAAGATTAAAGGTGCACAGGAAGTCAGCAATTAAACAAAGAAACAAAACATGTATATCTATATGTATAGTGTCTCACTCACTCACTCTCACATACTTCACTCACTTCACTCACTCACTCACTGCACGCACGCACTCACTCACTCGGACAGTGGGCATACTAGAGTATTCAAACCTTACTTCTGATTAAGCAGCATCACTGGCAGATTTGCCTTGATAAATATAAGCATATCAGCATTTTTAGGAGTCAACCTTCTCATCTAAAATAAGGCCGAATCCCAATACTCCCCCTTACCCCTTCCCCTTACCCCTTCCCCTTCGTTTTGCGCGTTCCCGTGAGAGCTAGTGGTGTCCCAATACTCTTTTTGAGCTAGGGGAAGGTCTAAGACTAAGGGGTATACACCCCTTAAAACCAAGTGAGGTCGGGAGCTTACTTGAAACCGAGGGCTATGTGAAAACTGCGCGACCGGCAACAATGGCGGCCAGATCATCCAGAGAGTCTGCTAAATATAATATTTTCGGCTTGATAAAAAAATTATGACAGTCTTGTTTTGTGTTATATGCAGTCATGAACATATATATTTGCAACCATTTTCCTAATTGAAACGTTTCTAAAAAATCGCTAGTTTGGTACGCTAATATTACAGTGCTGAATTGCACAACAGTCCCGCATTTCTTTGACTAGCATGTCTACAGTTTAAAGTAAACTCCATTAGCAGCGAATTTCGTTTAAATCAGTGCATAACACTACTTGCTTTGGAGATATCGATACGTGCTAGATGACGTACCTGTAACCAAGTGGTGTCCCATTTCTTAGGGCTATGTAGCCCTTACCCCTTAGTTTCGAGGGCCAAGGGCTAGGGGTAAATTAAGGGGAAGGGGGAAGGGGTAAGGGGGAGTATTGGGATTCGGCCCAAGTCCTGCTGTGATGAAAAGTTGTTACTATCTACACTTGTACAAGGTGCGGAGAGGAAGACTGGTGCTGTTCGTGCAATAGCAGGAAAGCGGTCTTTATTGGCCTTCCAAAAAGCAGTGGCTGTTCGTGACTGTTTTCGTTTGAATGCGGGTCTCACAGAGTAAGGTTGCACATGTGCGAGTATTTTCCAATAGACAAAAACTATGACAAACGCTATAGTATGGCTTCAAAATTTACAATTAGGCTAACAAGTAACACTAGCAGGTAGTAGCAATAGGTGCGTTCGACATGGACTGACTTCATGCAGCGCTGCAGCCGGCTGCAGGCGGCTGACTTGAAACAGTGAATTCTGGTTAGACATTTTGTCCGACTTGAGACGGCGCCGAGGCTAAGTTACTGTGACATAGCCATCAAAGTACCGTGAGATCGATTCGAGAACTGCCGGCTGTTTAGCCCATAGATATGTGTAAAGGCTAGATGTCTCTAAGCTTGAGTCTAGAATGTCCGCACATGGCCATCTTGCCACAGTGTAGTGATGTGTCGTTCGTGAACGATTCGTTCATTTTGAACGAATCCTTACAAGGACTCGGGAGTAACGAGTCCTCTCAAAGAGTGATTCGTTCATTTTGTTGTGGCCGCGCATTGGGACTGTTGCATAGGGTCGTCCAAGTAAACATAAATGATTCGTTCATTTCCCGACTCGGTCTTTCTACGAGTCTTTGGATCATTTTTCACGTGACCTGCATAGGCTTTGTACTGATAGCTAGAGGAAACGAACGATTTGTTAATTTCCCGACTCGGTCTTTGTACGAGTCTTTGGATCCTTTTTTCACGTGATCCGCATTGTATTTTTTAGTAGAGGAAACAATTTCCTCTTTCCCTTTCGTGTGGCCGCTGTTTTATTAAGACGTGAATGATATTTGCTCAAGTCATCATACTGACTGGTTTTGTTATTTTTACACTTTACATTTACACTTACAGTTTGGTACAGTGTAATTGTTTGCCGTGATAATTAAATGCTAGTGTGATAATAAATGATCAAATCATACAAACTGTCATGACACATTATTTTAATGCAGGAATTTGTTTTAAAATAGTATCTGCTTTTGAATTCAGAATTCAAATTACTAGACAAAAAATTACATCCTAAGAAAAGTGGATTTTGAGGAGTATAGCTCCATAGACCTCCATTCATTCTGCACTCGACCGTTAGCGCCCTCATATGGAACTTGAGTGGAACTGCAACCAGTTCAGAACACGGAAGTTTCCAAAGAGTGGGATTTCTCCCTTTATTAGACATTCTCTGGTCATACTTTGCGACAACCAGTCGCGAGCTTGTGAGCTGGAACTAAGGCATTGCAGAAAACTGTCAGAATGTGGTACAAGTCAGATCAAGAAGCAGATACATGTGAACGTTATGAAGATCAATACTATTAGTACTGTAGTATTATACGTTCAGGGCCTATACGTTGTTCTTTTTGCTTCGTGTTTATAGTTTGACTGCTGTATTGTGTCTGATAAATAAACCGTAAACTTGAATATTTGGCTCCACCATCGTTCGAGCTTTGCAAAGCATTCATATTCGTCTTTGTTCCAGAATTATGGAAGCAAATCGTGACCAAAATTCAAATGAAAATGCATTTCCAGAAATGCATTGATCATACCTCTGCCATCTACTATCGAGGGATGGGAGGCCGACCTGAAAAAGTGGCCTCAAATAACGTACACTAGCATATTTAGCTACTTGCTAAGGACGGTTAAGCGATAAATTACATGAAAAGCTCTAAGTCTTATCAGTAGCTAACTAGCTACCACCACAGCAATAAAGTTGGTCGCGTCTTAATAAAGGAGGTGGGACCAGTGGCGGTTCTAGCACATTATGCCCCCAGGGCAAGTTTATCACTTGCACTCCTCCCACCTCGGGAGGAAGAAATCGTGTGCCGTCCCCTACCCCGTCGGCCGCCCCCCGACAGCGCCCTCAGAACAAGCAATACCTGGCTGCGACAAACGAAAACGAAACTGCTGCACGGCAAGCAGGGGTGCCTGCAGCTGCCTGAAGGGGGCGCCAATATGCCAATTCCCCACAAACTGAAATGATCGATAAGAGAAAACCGCACAGAGATTTCTTTTTTTAATGCTCGTGCGCTCCCCACGTGACATGAAAAAATGCCGCCCCGGGCAGCTGCCCGGTCTGCCCGTGACTAAAACCGCCCCTGGGTGGGACACAACCATATCTACCTTAAAGCAGACATAGAGCCTAGTCAGAGCCTCAAAGATCACCGGTCTTGGGTTTTAGTTTAATCGTCAGGTTAAATAGAAACGGCTGGGTGCTCATGTGTAGCTTGACCAGCACACTACAAAAAATTCCTATATATGAACACTTGCATCCCACCTTTACTGACAGTACTGCAACTAAATCTGTGAAGGTCTTTCGTAGCCTAAACACAAAGTAGGATGCAGATTTCCTCCGTCGGCTTTTGTCCACAAAATGAAATGAGTACACATACGATAGTGTTTTGGGTGGTCTCTTCAAGGCTAGGTTTTTCAGCTACATTGTTTTGTAGTCCTCATCTGTTGGCAGGCGAAGGAAACTGTACCGTTTGTCACAAGAACAATCCCTTTTTGTTGTGGGTGTGTGTTCAACACACTGTCGTTGAAGCCACAGATTTAGCTAAATCTGGTTGTTAGCTAGTAAAGCCGCGAACAGCGCAACAGGTAGCCTACCAGACTGAGCTCCGCAATGACATTTTATAACAATGATAATAACAATCAAATTACAAGATATGTTAAAAAACAAACCAGTTTTAGTTTAATTACAGCTGAAATTACTTTAGAAAGAATCACTGTTGACAGCTGGCTGGGACTAACGTATAGCAAACCGAAACCGCTTCCGCTACTCACCGGAAGTTGCACCCATAATCATTTCTACAGTAGACCCCCTGAGAATAAGGTGGATAGACCAATTATTTGTTTGTAAACATTCGGGATGCGTGCGCAATGTGGCTGCAGGGAAAGGATAGCATTTTAAATGGCAAAAGGACCTCACGGATAATACAAATAGTTAGATTTAAAAAGACCAAAAAAGTTGAAGAGGACAGCCTTTAAGAGAGAAAGCAATTACCTATTGATCTTTCGCATCAGAATTTTGATTTGGGTCACGAAAGTCTTGACATTTGAGTGAGAATGTCGCCCGGTACAGACCGCATAGTCGAGCGGCAACCATGTCTTCACGTCATGTCACAAAGTTCATAATTGTACAGTTTTACAGTCAATCGAACGTCTAAAAAGTCAAGCAGGGCAGCTTTCAAAAGATATGGGAATTCTACTTTTAGCCAGCTGGTCCGATTATTTTCTGATTTGTTTAAACTGGCAATCTGAGTGAGACTGCGTCCCTGTTACACTGTTTTGACGTTAGCCTCAGTCAGACTCGCTCACTGGCAGTGTGCACAATGTTGTATTTCATTCCATTCTATACCAGAAACGCCAGGGAGGACTGCCTAATGTAGATATGAGCCTGATGAAGATAGCCAGCATCTCGGATTTCTTTAACCGAGCCTGTTTCATTCGTCAATTGCCTGAGAAAGCAACCTCCGTTAGCCAGGCTAGTTTTGCCCGATCACTTGGTCAGGCTATTTAAGGGTATCGGGGTCAAGTGACTTTTGTGCATAGACAAGTGAAACGTAAATGTATTTGTCCAAAGGCCAAGAGCCTCAAAAAGATAATATCAAGCCCTGCAATCCAGTGGCCAGAGATACATGATGACCTGACAGTTGTGTGACGTAGGGTGATAATTGGTCTATTGCTACGAGTATTATGCTAGGTTGCTAGGTAACGGAAGCTAACTAAAGCTAGCTGGCTTCCGTTTTGGAAAAATAACTCTGGTGGAAGCGTCAGAAATATTTAGAACTCACGCATCTAAAGGTAAAAAAATCATTTCTTACCATTGGCGGCTTGAAATGCCTATCTAACGTTTTATTGAAACGTCTCTGATAATAGTTCTCGCAGATTTTATGTCATCTGATCGGCCATGTTTGATCGGCCGTTTTGAGAACGCTGATTAAAACCAATAATGGGAATATCGTTCGGTATCCCTAATAATATACCTAGTTTGTCTGTGCTGCAGAGGTGCATTTTCCCCGTGTCCAAGCAGCGTAGAGTTGTCAACCTTGATCTCCGGTGTTACTGGGTTGTTTCTTCTAAGTAACTTCATCCCTGATAACTCTACTACAATCAAAATACCCAACAATACCTTATTTTAAACCTCATTATCACAAAATGTTTCTAAATGGTCAGCAGACATTTTAGGATTGTTTGTGATTTGGTCTTACTGACTTAGGAGTCCTCTTGACTACCTCTAACTTTTCACAGATTAAGGAGCTGGTTTTAGCGTAAAAACGCTTTGTGAAATACTCTTAGGGTAAAATATTTGGAGTCCTAAAATTAGGACTGACATGCCCATTATTTAAAGAGTTTCTCCTAAATCTGCAAGTTAGGGGCTACTTTTAGCTTTAAGATGTTTTGTGAATACAGCCCCAGATCCAATACCTTTGACTGAAATTATGCAGACACAAAAAGTTTTCAGTATTAGAAAATAACCATGCTGATCACGTAATCCAACCCTCAGATCCTTGACCGAAAGAATGGTGAGATTGACGAGCTGAAAACGATGCACCGAGTCAAGCAGAAGGAATCGGAGGACAACTTTCGTAAGATGGAGAGAAAAGGTGAAAGGTTGCGTGTTGTGAGGGTCCTTAGGGCGGAGGTTTACACCATTTCGTCTGTCAGCACTCAAAAGTAAAAGACTCAAGTTTAAATGCAGCATTGCAGCTACAGGGTAGATCCCATGGTGTCGCGGGACTTTACCCAGCTGTGGGGATCAAACGGCAGCATGTTGTGTCTACTGGTGTGACGCTCATGCTCAGTGACACAGCTTGTAGTCCATTTGCTGTGCTGAAAATATAGCCTATTTAGCAACACATAACCAAATGTATGTTCTGCTGATATAAAATCTGAATTGGCTTGTTACATTTTGAAATGTATATGGTGAAATGGAACCCAGTGTAGTGTGAGCAAGTCTGTATTTAGTGTGTGACTATATGTGCCGTATGTCTCTGTGAGCATGCCTGTACAGTGTGTGTGTGTGTGTGTGTGTCTGTTTGTTTGTGTCCTGCTATATGTGGGCCCTGAAACATGATTTCTTCTCTTTTTCATAATTTTCAACATAGTTCAAAGCGTGGTGCTCGAGTCCCAGGTCATCTGCGAGAGCAAAGAGAAGCAGATTTTCGAGCTGAAGAAAATGACAGATCAGAGTGCTGACTCCCTCAAAAACGAGTGGGAGAAGAAGGTAGAGAAGAGTTGAAGGGGCTTCGATTTCCCGCCGCCCAGTCCCTAAGCACCCCTGAGCCAGAGGAGGAATCCTTTGATAAACTAAGACAATCAGACCAGAATTGTGAGACTAGGCAGGTTATATACAATGGACCCGAAAAATATTTATTCCAAGGCTTCAGCTAAGCTCATGTTGAATTAATGCAGAAAAGTGATTCTATATGCCCTCTGTAAATTATCTGTTCAGTACTACCAACTCCAGGTAAGTGAGCCATTGGCGTTCAATAAGATCCTAATGAAATTTCAATTTCGTGCTTTCAGTGTCACAAAGCATATGATAGCAGAAGTCGAGGGGAGAAAAAAGTTAGCTGAAACATAATGAGAAAAGTACTTAAAATGAAGTTCCTCACCCCTGAATAAGGGATCAGTGATACAGCTAATGAAATTGATTGTGTAACGGAAGGAGAGGGAGCAGAAGACAGCGTTAGTACAGCCAGCCATGTCTCCCACTTCCCCAAAACCAGGACAGAGGAGATGAAGGTAGGAGCTGTGAGAAGCTGTGTAGTGACGCGGGTCCTCCCCCCCAGCTGCATTTGGCGGTGGCGGACATGGAGCAGGAGAAGTTCGAACTGCAGAAGAAGCACACTGAGAGCATCCAGGAGCTGGTGGAGGACACCAACCAGAGACTGGCCAAGATGGAGACAGAGTACAGCGTCCAGACACAGGCCACCGTAAGGAGAGGGCTGGGGGGTGGGGTGGCGGGGGGTGGGCTTCCTCAAATGTTCACTGGCAACATCCAATTGAAAGAAACAATTTGTATAGGAATGACATTTGAATATACTGTCTCACCTTGTAAAAGTATGGAAGCTCTGCTGTACAACACTTGCACATGTACACAAACCTTTTGATCTGAGTGTGTGTGTGTGCGTGTGTGCGTGTTGAGTGGGATTATGAAAGGATTATGTGCACCACAGGCCAGTCAAAGGCAATACTTAAAGGTCCCATGACATGAAAACTTTAGGAGGTTATTTAACATTAATGAGTTCCCCTAGCCTGCCTTTGGTCCCTCAGTGGCTAGAAATACCGTCTTCTCCGCCTTTGAGAAAATGAGAGCTCAAACACTCGGTTTTGAAAATCCCCCTATTGTGACGTCACAATAAGGAAGGTTACATCCCCTTTCTCTGCTTTGCCCGTACAGATAATTTGGCCCACCAATGACAATATTAGCTACGACCGTGCAAGCGCGACATTGGTTTTTCCTCGAGACATCATGGCTTGCAAACGACAGAAGCATGGCAGTTAGCCCCGCCTCTTTCTTCCTCACAGCATTTAAAGCTACAGACACAGAAACGGCACGTCCTGGGGAAAGCTCATTGTGGGACTGCTCGTAGTGGCTGTAATTCTGCACCAAGGCTGAATTTCGGGAAAGAGACTTCAGATACAGTATTAGGGGACCACTAAGGCCTATATAAATATCCAAAAACAGCATGTCATGGGATCTTTAATGAGTTTAGCATTGTTAAATTGGACATAAGCATTCAGCGCTTGTCACAGGTATAATGCACACACACACACACACCATTTGCACCTTTGCCCATAGTCTGTCAACAGGCTTGCATAAAAGTGGCTTCAAAAGCGGGGGGGGTGCAGACCCTTACTAAGACCCCTATTTAATAATTAAACAGTCCAAAGCCAGGCGGGGGCCCTGAGATGAAAGGACTGCTCTGTCACTGAAAATTACCCTCTCTGCCTCTGTTAGTTTAGGTTGACCTCCAGCCTCTGATACCTACCGACACACAACCACACACACCTTATTCAGGCCATTAATAGAAGATGTCAGACTGGTTGTGCCACTGACTTTGCACCCCTTTGCTTTTTCTTCTTTTTTTTTTAACCTTTCCTGCATGGTTTGTGTTGTAGTGTTAAGATGCCGTTTATTTGGCACAAATAATTAAGTAGGCCTATATTTGCATACATTTTCTAGTATTTCATACCATAAACATTTAAAGGCCAATTTATACTTCTGCGTTTTTACGCACACGCACACGGGGAACGCCCTCTCCGTCAAGAAACGCTCTCTGCTTGTCCTCGCAGAGCTCTGCGTGCGCTTCCTGATTTTCCTGACTGTCCGTCGGTCCGTGCGTCTTTTTACGGATACCCCTTGGCTATGATTGGTCCGTATTAAGAACCGCTTGCGTCAGGGGTGGGGGCGGGGTTGCCGTGACCAACAAGAGAACAGAATCCTTTGACCGCCATTGTTGTAAGTTTTTACAACTCTTATTTCAGCTAAACAGTACATGTAAATCAGCATCTGAATTAAAATGTGACGAGAAATGGGCAGTGTAGTTGCTGAAAATGTGCTTATTTTATTGATGAAATGGTTCATTTGTTCATCTGCTCCGACCTTTCGATAACCTAGCTAGCATCGCAGTGCAGCGTCATCTACTGTTCTGGCTGTGAATTGCTTTCAGCACGCAGAGCCGTCGGAGTAGTATAAATTCAACTAGTCCGTCCACCTCCGTGCATGCGTCTGTCCGTTAACGGAGACGCAGAAGTATAAATCGGCCTTAAGTGTAGTGATGTTCTTGAAAGGCCTCCAAATATGCATACCCTGATGGTGTTAGTCTGACATGGTGTTGTCTAAATCTTTTTGGCTCCACCTTTGTGTTCTGACCATTCAATTCACAAGCGCTGCAACCTCATATATGTACTATATATTAACAACTAGTTGCCAATACATGTTCAAGTTCAAATTTAGGGCAAATATGGCAGGTTCAGCCCAAATTTCTGAGCCTGTCTTTCTGTCAGAAGTAAAGACAGATTCTCAATGATTCCCACTCATTCAAATGCAGAATGGTAGAAACACACTTGACAAGAGTTGGAGAACGGCATCAAGCTAGTGTCTGCTGTGGTTGGCCTGCCTACCTGCTTATCTTTCACTAGTCTGATATTTCACAAGAGGCATGTAGAAAGATCTCTTGCAGATACATCCTAATGTCTAACACAGTTCTTAGCCTGATGGCTGCAGGTGCAGTAATTGGCCATCTTTATCAAAATTAAGACGAGCTGACGTCTACCTTTCTCCTCCTAGTATATACAATATGTTTGTTATCTAGTATATACTAGATGTTATATACGAAATGTTCATAGTAAAGGTTAATGACACAGAACACACAGATGAGGTTAATCAAGCACATCCTTGACATGTCACAACAGTTGTGTCCAGGTAGAGACTTAAACACACTGTATGGATTAACGGTAACCCTTCCTTTTACAGTCCCTTAAGTGCTAGATATTTACCTAGAAAGTAAAGGGTATGTTTTGTGTTTTATTGGGTATTACGGATTGGTACCAAGGTGGTAAATACAGAGATGATTTGAAGTATTTACCCATTAACTATTTACTACCCCTTTTGGATCCTGTTAAATATGCCCAAAAACGCATAAACAGCATACCCAAAGTAAATTGACTGCTGTCTTGAACCATTTGGAGTACATGCATGTAAATGGACTCTTTTGAAAGATGACACTCTGAAGTCATGTTCCTTCTTGTCAGGACCCCTGTCAGTCCTACTGGTGTTGAGTAATAGAAGCTTGAACACAAGGAAAGTGAAAGTTTCTATTTCCGCCTAGATTTTGTGTGGAAAACAGAGGCCTGAAAAGGCCTAGAGGTGCTAGGTATTAAAACATCATCTCTTCCTCTCTAAGAAGCCTGCGCTTCCCTTAAATAATCTGTGACAAATATTGTATTCAAAGTCACGCAACAATTTTCCTCGAGAGACTCCTGTTAACCCAAATTTGTTGAGTTAGGCTTATCCGGACAATGAGAACACCATCTCAGCACTTCCATATATGCACATGTCAACATCGAAAACACATTCAAGTTAGTTCATCATTGCTTGCAGCCAATCTAGAAACTGCTCCAGCTAGTTTCAGCACTAGCATTTCTCTGTAAAATAATCATCATTGTTACAGTGAATCCCACATTTGCATACCGAAAGTTGTTCTAAGAAATTTTGAGGTTAACCTCAACTTTTAATCTCTTATGATCTTTTCTAAAGAACTTTAGGAACAGTTCAAATTAACACCTTTATATTTTAGATTCTCTTCCATTTTCTGTATTTAAAAATCAAATCTCTCTTTGTCCAAGACATTAGGAAAACTATCACCACGACCCCATACCAGAATTTAATCTGCATGATTCCTAAATCAAAACATAGACCATAATGTAGCCATTTAACCAACTTATACCCCATCTATATTCCTATATAGGTTAGATAGGTAGAACTTCAAAACTTGCTTTGGCTGCAGTCCAAAACAGGCTAATTAGCACAAACCATCATAACCACAATTTATCAGACATAACGAGTCTTCCCAAATCATTTCAAACCCAAAAGTTATAAAAACCCTCTATGCACCAATACCATAATAAAACCACTTCATCAAAGCCTAACTGTTCATCCCAAAACATTGTGCCAGGCTCTTGATAAAACACCCAAATAAAACTTAAAACCATATTCCAATCAAACTCCAAATAAAGTACATTGTAATCATTCTCTTTCTCATTACAAAACCAAATTACATCCAATACTCTATCAAACTCTTAAAAACCTTAGATTTTACTATTTTGACTTAAAATGTTGCCCATATACTTCTTCAAAGCATATGCATAGTTCCTTTTTAAACTTTTAAATTCACAATTTAACAAAGTAACATAAGCCCATAAAACAAAACCTTATTCTTTAACTTCTCAAAAGTCTTATCAAAGCATACAGAATACTCCTTTGAACATTCTTATATTTACCAGCCATTACACCCTTAGCATGCGTAATGCACAGATCTCAAATTTCAAATTAGCGGACCAAAAACCCAAAATGAAAATATTTAACTTGAATATTTTATAGTTTGTATATGGTTTAATGTAACACTTCAAATTTTTACTCTTAGTTTTTACTCAATGAATCAACTCAAATAAACATATTTCTCGCGTTTTAAACTGATGGATGGCGTTTACCTTCTATTCACTTATCACCTTTGTAAGATCTCAACGTAACGGTTTTAGCCCCCACCTTTCCTCTGAATTTCTGAAACTCATAAAATGTACTCAAACAAACAAAAACTTGTTAACAAATGTATCAAAATACTCATCACGTAACATTTTTCAAAAGTAACCAAATCTGTATATAAAACTCGCTCCAAATTCTTCTATTACTCTAAATTTGTATCTTTGTCAATTTCTCAATTTACGTCTGCGCATGTGTAGGGGGTAAATATTGTCCAAACAACCAAAACTAATTCCCCTATGGTTTAAAGGAAGATGGGAAACTGAACAGTGTATTAGCATGAACCAAATAATGCCAATACCAATAGAATCCCAGGTATTTGACTCTATGGGTTAAATCAGAGCAAGAATGGTCAAAGTACGGTTAAATGAAATACGCATTTAATAACTTTGCAAATGAATGAAATCAATTACAAGGCAAACATGTTACAATATGAAAGCTTTCAATCTTACCTACTCTACCATGATCATTGTAAATCAGATGGAAAGCAAGAGGTGAGCAAGGAGTAGGACAGTAGGACAAGGGAGAACTGAGGAGAAGGTCTCAGGAGACGAAGAATCCAAAGAACAATGCATTACAATTCCCTTTATACACAAGAACAACCAATCAGACCTCATCTTGAATGGGGTGTGAGAGCCATCAAGTTGAGACCGTCCAGAAACTCCAGACTTTAGCATATGAGAGGTGGGGGCAGGTTTGACACCCAGCCTTACACATGCGTTATGCGCTTACATGTCAAGCTGCAATTCCTTTACTAGCCTGTACCCGCCGCCATCGCTGTTGAGTCTGTCTGTAAGTTTGTTAGCTACAAATGTCATTTCCATAGTTGCAAATTCAACTTCCTGCACTCTACTCAGTCTCAGGACAAAGCAAAATGCACTTTCTCCACGTTTTCACCGTTATCCATTAGCTAGCTAACAAAGTCACAGCTTGGATCTATTTCTCTCAGATCCCAAAGCTACCCTAACAATTTATAACAGGCTTCGTTTAACAGACTGGCCTAAAACGGAACTAAAATCATATGAACCTTTCTAATTATATCCCTTTACATACTTCTTTAAACAACAATAAAATTTGTGAACTTCCCACACAAATGAAAATTTTTTTAAAAAACATTGATTGCTTCAATGTCAATGGATATCACCAGTACACACGTATTGAAATCAAATATAAACATTACAGTAACCTCATTCACATAACACAAAACCGAAGCAACATTTCCAGATAAATTCAATACATAGGCCTAAACAAAAAAAAATTCCTTTAACAACATAAACTGAAATTTCCGTTTGAACACATAAAAACTTTCTATGCACGTTTCAATAACCTTGGATTGTAATTCTTCGAAAGAATATGGCTTTCATTGCCAAAACTGGCCTTTACCATTGATCTGACCCAAGAACCGAAATTTAGCAGCGCAATAGCCTACTGTACTGTACTATCCGATATCGAATCAAGCTCATAAGATAGAAAATCGGTCTGTACATGATTTCCAAATCAAAAGTATGGCAACTCACAATATTTCTTAAGTTTGACAAAGAAAAAGAAACACACACACGTGTTTTCAAACCAATCAATTTCTATTGTCAACGTCAAATTCTCTTTCAGCTGAGTATTTTTTTTTAATCACTCATTGTGGGCCACTGCACGCAGAATGAGCCGTTAGACTCAAGCGCATGCGCCTCTTTTCAAATGGAGAATTCAGCCAAAGAATTAACATTAGCATTTTCAAAAACAGACTGTCTCCATCCTCAAAACAAATCAGACTGATTCAAAATCTAACATCAAATAGCATAACGGTCAACACAAAGTTGTAAAACAACATAACAAGTCTCTCCTCATACCAACAGTGTCATAACTGATAAATATCAATGAAAATCTGAAGAGAATATAACAAAGTTTCTCCCAAGTGTTTCATCTGTACGTGTGTCAACCTAGTACGTCACCAGTTCGGAGCTCAACTTCCGTTCACGAGGCCCTCTGATTTGCGAGAGCTCGCCCCCAATTCCCAGAAAACTTTCAACCGTGATGACACATCTCCGTAGATTCACGCCCATAATGCTCAAATACCCCCAGTCAAACCACACATTTTGTGTCTTTGACTTTCCTGCATGTTTTCCAACCACATTTCAACATGTTCTGTATTCACTTTGATCAATTGTAACTCACTGTCCCTTGAGACAGAAGCAATAGCACCCCAGCCCATAACATTTAATTCTTAAATTCCGAACACAAAAAAAACTTGTTCAGGAACTCTTTTGTACCGGAGAGGACTTTAACTTCTCCTTCTTTTGAACAAGTAGGCCAATAGGCAATAATGCAAGTCAAAGCACAAGCCGCAATCTTTGCAGGAATCCAAAGCAAATCTATACACAAATTCCAGGATCCTGCTTTCTTGAATTTTCCTACATAACCGTCTGTCAGAAGACACCCGTATACAAATATCTGACCTCACGTTCGTAGTTTGTTCTCGCTTTGCCAGCAAAACTTCATGCGCTTGCACATCCTGCAGCAAAACCCCTCCAGGCTGCGGTTTGCGGGACAGCCAGAACATTAGAATCGTGAATCTGTGTGGAAATAGATGAAAAATTCCCCACATTCTGTTCTAATATTTATTTCTCTCTGACTCTACCTCCCTCCATCCAATCAGAAAAGCCATCCAATCAGGCTTACATCTATTATTTTCCAAATTGTGTAACAATTTCACTCTCCCCAAGCTTTTCATAATTTAACAACAAAACGACTCCACACTCTGAAATCCACATATATCAATCCATATTTGCATTTGCAATAAACTATCGTTACCATACTTTTGCTTCATGTAATCAATGTTTGGACAGGTTAATTCTGCCTCCAGACCATCTTTAGCCCTATTCATTATCGAATTACAATCCATATTTAAACACATTGAACCAACAATAACCAACGAAGGAACATAAAGACACAATTACCCCTTTCCTTTTCTTAAAACTCTCAAATTCCGATTTCACAACTTGTCAATGAACATATACCCTTACCAAATAGCCTACAATCGTAAATTACAAACGTTCAAACCAAAATAAAAAATAAATTAAAATGTAGATTTTTGTAATTTGTAGATATAGCTTTTACGTTGACACCATTAATTACTACTCATACTTCTTTTAACCTCAAAAAACATAACTTGCAAGTAAAACAAAAATGAACACGCGCGTTTACAAACTCACTTTGAAATTTCATAGGCCTATACTTCCTAACTTCTTTTTTTTTAAACACTCAGCTGGTTACCAATTCTTCAAGTATACTTTTCCACTTCTCTCTGGACTGTTATGAACTGTTAAGAACTGTTATGACCACCATAAGCCAATACAACTTCTCAAACTATTACTAATCCAACATATTCTCATCCTAGGGTCTCAAACAGACACATCACACGATATCACATGTGAATTTATCACCCTTTAGTGTGTACGTCTACACACTTTCCCATGCATGCTTTTTTTTAATGACTTGACACGTAAAGGATGAGTTTTCCTCCGGCCTCAACCAATTATTTCGTATGACTTGCTCATACTGGACACAGTTTTCCTCCGGTCTTTGTCCAATTATAAACTTAACGAATTATTGGCAATAGCCTAAAACAACACAAATTTAGACAATTCAATCACACAGAGCCAACAGAATATCTCGCCTGTTCTTTTAAGATCCCACGTCAGCCAGCGCAACCAGTCAAACCCCCTCAGAATCGGCCTCGCTGTCTCCGTCAAATTTTAGAGGTTAAGGCTGCTGTTCCGCTGGATTGATGAAATCGCCGTCAGAGGGAGAAGTCTGTCAAACGCTGAGCAGACGAGGATCCCGGGTTTTGGCACCAAAACTGTGGTATAAAATTAAGGCTGGTCTGTGTAAATATGAATAGTCGAAGATGGCAGTTTCAATACAATTTATTAAGACTATACAATTTCATATGATTAAACAAAGCTTTGTTGATCAGTCTCAACAAAGGAGGAGGTGCTATCCACACAGATCGTTCGTAGGAGTGATAGCGACTATCACACATGCTCAACCTTATATAAACTTTAGATCAATGGCATTCTGTAAAGTCAATCAATCAATGTGGCAAACTCTGTGATTGGCTAACTCAACTTAGTGACAGCTTAAAACAATACATTTACATATCAGATGTCTTACTGTTCTTTGATGTGGCATTTCTCTGCAGGGTAGTAAATAATAAACCCTAGGAGTGGCAAGCCAAATGGTCAACTGTCCTTTGTGTGGTCATCTTCAAACAATACTTTTAATTAACACAAACAATGAAACAGGACACAATCCTTCTCTAGCCAAATTTCAGAGCAACTGTCTCATTGAACCCTTACAGTGACCAGAGGACAGAAGGCCATATAAGATGCTTCACCCATCCTCCAGGGCAAGCTGCCCACAGAGCCATCAGCACCTCACATTCCTTTGAACTCAACTTAATTATCTTCTTTAGGGACGCACAGACCTAGTTGGTTTTAGAGGGCTGTCACTGGGGCATGGAAGCTCCTATTGGGTCAACCAAGGTGTCAATCAAAAGGGCAGAGTGTAGCGGCCATTTTAAGACTACCCCCGCGTTTGTACTCAACCCACATCTCCTCCTATGAGCGATAGTGCGTGAGAGACTGAAAATGAAAATGTTGACGAAGGAAGAATGAAGCAACAAGATCGTGGCTATGTGTGGATATAATTCTTTGTTTGGACAACTACTCGACATGGTTTGATACTTTGGACCTTTGGGAATCTAAGCAGATGAGTTTTTGATGAGTTGTGTGAATACCTGGAATATTCCGAAGTAATCGTAGGTAAGCAAAACTTTTTTCTTTGGCATTGTTGTCACCGGACAAAGACGTTGACAGTACTTGCAGTTGCGAGTTGAGCTTGATTTGGTTTATTTCAATGGAAGCACAAGAATCGTAGCTTTCCAACGAGGTATCATATGTGTAGCAGTCTAAAAAAAGCAGTCTTTTTTGAGTTGATTGCAGTATTTCTGTACCGCAGGCGCTCCAGGAACAAGATTAAGGGACTGTAAAAGGAAGGGTTACCGGATTAATTTCTACTCTATGCCGTCTTCCATAGCTAATGTTTTCTTATCAACTTCAGAGAAACCTGTCTTTTACTGTTGACAAATCTCTCAGGGTTTAATAATCTAAGTTTTATAAGTAGCCTAGTAACTATGTCCTTCTCTCTTACTAATTCCTCCTTTGTAGAACCAATAAGGTGACCAGGCCTTTAATGTGCTAAATCCAGGTGTTGAGGCCTAAGACTGTGTTGAGAGCTCACAATGTCTCATCGCCTGCCAGAAAATTAAGTGTCAGCACGCGCCCATGCTCACGGCGTCCGTTCTTCGTTTTCTTTACACACTCTTTCGTCCGCCCCCTGATACAAAGGCCCCTCTCATCACAGGGGGCTCTGACAGGGATGTGACCGCCCCAGTGCATAGCCCCTTGTCCTTCTCTCTTCTTGTCATCGCCTGGTTCTGTCATCGTCTAAAAGGACTGCTAGCTCCCATCTTTAATCAACAAGTCTGTCATCACTTATATCAGCCTGTGGATGCCACATTCCTTACTGTCACAGGCATACACATGCACAGAAAAAAACCCTCTTTTTATTAAGATAGTGTCAGAAGTGTCTGTCAAAATCAGCTGGTGTTTGATCACTTTGTTTGGAGGGATTTCTGATTAACAATCTGTCGCCCTTTTAAGAGGGTGCGGAAGGCCTCTTCTCCCTAGAACTCAACTTCACTAAGATGACCTTTGTGATACTGAGTCCACTCTCTCCTGCCAGTCTGTTATGATCGTAACAGCCCCTAACTGGAAGGATGGAAGGATGCTGGATGGTTGTGCTAAAAGGTTGCCTGACTTTCTTACGGTTTCAAGTATGTCCAGGATCTGACTGGTTTTATTTCCTAGACTTGTTCATTGGGTTACTAATCAATCCACATTACCAATGGAGGCTGTTTTCATGGTTTTGTGCTAAAGCCTTACTTCTACTAATGGATGTATTCATCAGGAATGCTCACCTTTTGGCGGAAATTGCAGTTTTTAATAAAAGATATTTCACTTATGTGATGCCTGTAGATTCAATGAGTTTTTCAAAAGGATGGGGAGGGGGGTTTGTAGCCTGGTCCTAACCAGACCCTCGTACATTTCATTTGTACAGAGGGTCTGGGATTGCTTCATTGACAAGCGTTAACTTCCTTGAAGGCGGGTACTCTGTTGAAGTTTAAAACTATTGGATCTGCCCAGAGCCACTCTGGATTTGCCATAACCAATCGTTAGTGTTTGCCTTAGCCAACTCCTTCACCACAAACGTAGCGAACTGGAAAATCAAACTTTTCCTGAACCCCGTGGGGAGAAGGGCCACAACATCATGGCCACCAACAAAACTCCAGTTTAACTGAACCGAAATCCCAGAACTAGTACAGAAGCAAAATGAAAATTGAGCTGATATTTGAGCTGGTATTTAATACTACTTCCGGAGGACATCCTCCGACCTATCAAAGCTTTTGCTGTAGCAGTGGTGCAAACTCATTAGGGATGAAAAAGGTGACAAGGATCCGAACCCCCTTGGGGGTCTGGTGCATGCTCCTCGGGGAATATATATATATATATATAAAGAATTAATTTTTAATAACTTGAGATGAAAAAGAACAAAATAAAGGCTTTGCAGCATGAATGCATACATCTTCAACAGTTTAACATTAATTTGACTCCTAGTTCATGTTGTTGAGAAGCTATTGACTTTTGAAACGTGTAATTGCCTTCGGCAAGCACAGCCGTTTTTTGGCCTTTAACTAGTCCTGCATACTTTCACCGATTCCTACAATTTTTGTATCAAAACGTTCAGCTCCTTCAGGAGATGATGGCTATGACTTCTGATATTTATCACTTTTATACTTTTAAAAGAATTAAGGTTTTTTTGAAAAAAAAATTTTTAGCTCCTTCTTGATTTTTATGATTGAGCAGCCAGCAGAGTGGCACACTGTGCTGGCTGCTCTTTTTCTGGTATTCAACTAAATTGTCAAACAAATTCCTCTGACGTTCATTTAGTTTAACTTACAGAAACAAGTTATACCTTAAAATGTAGGAAAGCTTGTCCTCTTTCAGCCAATGTAACTACTAAAGAGCTCACATTTATAGATTTTCAGCTTTGAGCATTGAAGCAAGAGCAGCCTTTCAAATTCTCTCACTAACTTCAATGGAGAGGTGGGTAAAATTTGTCAGAGAATTTCGAAAGTAGACGTGTTTTTAAACTGCCGGTAGAGTCGTATTTCTGACCGCACAGACATATAAAGGACATGTCTGGTTTCGGGAGAGTCTTGGGTCTCAGAAAATATCCTAATTTTTTGGATTGGACGTATAGTTTTGTGTCTAGGTTAACTTGTTTGAGGTGTGGATGCTAGCTAAATGTGTCATTCTCTCTGCCCAGCTCATTAGCGAGTACAGCTGCTCCATTGCCGTGGCAACCAAACAGACACGCACCATGAAAGCAGAATTGGGTAACGTTTTGGTAACTGCAAAAAGAGTTGTATTTCTGACCGCACAGACACATAAAGGATATCAATGGCTTCGGCAATCTTGGGTCTCGGAAAATATCCTTAATTTTTGGATTGGACGTATAGTTTTACGTCTAGGTTAACTTGTTTGAGGTGTGGATGCTAGGCAAATTTCTTTTATTCTCAACGAACCAATAAAGTTCATCATTCATCAAACCCGATTACTAGCAATTGTCGGTTTACGCCAATAATACAATTACTCCGTTTACATGTGTAATTAGTTCAGTCAAGACAATCACGTATTTGATTTGAGCATTTATTGTTACATGACATGGACATGTAGATTTACTTTGGTGGAGTGGATGATCTAAGGGAAGCACTCCCTGCCTCCTCGATGCAACACATACATACATGACATATGAGGCAGGGAGCAATAGAGGGTTTTCACGGACGTCACATTCTGGGCAGTAACCCGGATGCGCGGTTGTTTACATCGAGGCACTCTGTAAACAACTCAACGGAGTACAGCGAAAATAACGTAAATTCTTCACTCTTTGGTACAACTGTAGCCATGTCTAAATGACCAAAAAGGTCACCAAAACGTGTCCAAGATAATAACATGTAGGCTTATCTTATCTTATGAAACTAACTCAGATAGTGTACAGTGTACATAGCAAACTGGGGGTCTTTGAAATGAAAAGAAAAACACAATTGAGTGTCACTTGGCTACATCTTAAGTATTGCAATGATATCATACAGTTATGGTTAAGTTGATTTAAGACGCTATTGCATTACTTACTTTGGCCTTCACAACACAACGGTCGTTGAGGACTTGGTACTGCATCTCCCTCACCCATCCACACACCATCTGATTGTAGGCCTCCAAACCTTTGTAAGCTTTAAGGTCTTCCGCTGTATATGGGCTCGGCGAGAAAACCAGGGGTTCACCAAAGTTTTGCGAGTGGCAAGGGGTGACTCGAATATCAAGGTACCGCAAAATCAAAGACGCACACTCATGACAAAAATTCGGAAAACCGGTAATATGTGATTAATTATGATTAATCCACAGAAACCTGTGATTAATTCGATTAAAATTTGTAATCATTTCACAGTCTTAGTCAAAATATGACAAAGCTTGCAACGGGAGAAACAGCTTCCTTTTTTTTATAAAGTAACCAAACACGGTATGGCCCAGCAGCCAGAATAGCTCATTGGGATAAGACGTGCTCCTTTGAAATGCAAGGTCATCGGATCGAATCCAGCCACAGTCATCAAGGATGTTGTGACACTGGATTATCTGTTTGGCGAAGCCAGGTATGCCACAGGAGCTGTCTAATGGGAGCTACGGTCTCGATACCACACGTGAATAAAGTGCCACAACCCTTAGGGCAACCCACTGCAAACTTCAAGTTCTGGTGAAACACTCGGATAATTGCTTAAGGACAACACAGCACTGCAACACTAGTCACTCAGTGAAGTTAGACTATGGAGACCGGCTTCCCAAAGCTTACATGGTCTTATGGCTTGACCAGTAATGGGGCTGACTACAGGGTGTAGCAACCCAGGAGACTTGACGGCCCGATACACCATAAAATAGGACTCAGACACAGGGTTTACCATAAATTGGTTTTTACTAAAGGGTTTTCAGGGTAAGGGTAGTGGGACAAACTTTAAATTAGGGGTCTTCCCATCCGGGGTTTGTGGTCCTTCACGGAGTGCAGTTCTAGGGGGTCAAAGCAGAGGGAAAAGTTAACAGGAACGTTCCTCCAGGGTTGTCTCTCTGGTTCTCTCTCCCCCTGCGGCCTTGGGCTGGCTCCCCTTTAAGCCCTGGCCTGATTGTCTGACTCCCTCTATCATCTCCCCCAATTGAAGTTGACGGACCCGCCTTTGGGGTCGGATTGGCCGGTCTGACTCCCCTGGTTTGCTACAAGGGAAGACAGTGAACAAAACAAAAGAATGAAAATTCCTCTAACCTGGGGCTCACAACACGTTCACCAAGACAAACAGTCCCCAGGCCAGAAAGAAAAATCAAAGCCCGGTCACACGGTAACAAACACACATGCGTACAAATCTCAAAAGAACAGCAGCTAGCATGCCGGGAAGCTCAGGTCTAAAAAACAAACAAACAAAACACAGTAAAATGTTTGCATTCCACAATACACATATCCCTTTAATTGATCTAATAACACAGCTAAATTCAACAATACACCATGGCATGCTTCCACATACCTGTGCAATATTAGTGCAGTCTGGTTAGTTCATTGCTGATCAGAACGTCGCTGGGACCACGATTCATGGCCACGTCTCTGTTGGCTCCCAAATTAACCAAACAGAGACCCACTTAATTGGTTGGCACAAACAGACAGAGGCTACGGAGAAACGTGGTTTAGACTAGTGGTGTTACGCTCGATACCGTGCAAATGTGACGAGCGTGGCTACCACTAGATTACCTGTCGAAGTTTCGTAGGTTATAGAGTGGAGACATAGGCCTGTTTACGGACGCTATAGAATACATTCATTGACAGAGACAGAGATACAGATAGATTGCCAGAACTAGATAGACAGAGATAGATACAGATGTGAGATGTGACAGAGTAGGTGTACACAAGCACATATCTTTCTCTAGTTTTACCGGCCTTCAAATGTGTCCATCCCTTTCCCAGTTGCAAAAGCATGTTCCAAATTCTGAGCCAATAGTCTACATTAGCGGTAACACTTTACAATAAGGGTGCATGAATTATCATTCATTAATGCATTAACTAATGCATGAATCATCATCAGTTAATACATAACTCAGAAAGTACTTAATGATGCACTGATCATGAACACATCATTTGGTAATAGGGAGTCACATATGATTTACTATTAATTAAATCTGGAATCATGTATCAATTCCTATTGACATTAACACATTAACTGATAGGTGAGTTAACTACTTTAGTTAATCGTGCAAACCATGACTGTTAGTTAACTGTGTGAACCAAAACCCTGAGTTAACAGGGTAATTCATGTGTTAATGTGGTATCCATGGATTGAGACGGTAATTAATCATTTGTTAATAGTAATGTGCCTCCTCAAGTAAAGTCACAACATGAGTTACATACATTGGAGGGTGTGTCGAAAGACTGCATCTCCTTTTGATAGACAGCTATTTTGTACTATAAAAAGTCGCCGAACTTACGAAGGGTTAAATTCAGTCCCATCGCGGATTTTTAAACTGTAGTAGAGACAAACTGCTGCAACCTATTTCTGTTTTTTTGCTTGGCAAAATTGCTAGCCACATTCATTTTAGTATATACTGTTTTTGATCATTTCGAGAATCACCTCAGTGTCTCTAAATAGATAGGTTAAAACGAGCCTGTCAGCTGGCTGACAAGCTAGCTAGTCTAGGTCTAACTATAATGGGTAAAAAAGCATTGTTAAGTATGTATGAGTGAGGTCAGTCAGCTCCACGTAGTTTGCCTTAACCATTCAAATGCTTAATTATTCTCTGTTAGCTTTCACCCTTTTCAAGTTGATGTATAATGCTGAGCTTAGGGGATAGTGGAAAGTTAACATTCGAAGATAGAAGTTTACTGTCATTAATCGGTCCAGAATCCAGGATCTGTTGCAGCCAGACATTTTTTACGGAAGATCTGGTCGATATTTCGAGTGGACTTCTTCTTAGAAAGGTGGCCTTGCATGTGTTGTTCGAGTGAAATAAAACGTTTTGCAAACGGCATGGTAGTCATCAATTTGTCAAAAAGTTATTTTGACTGTAATGCAGGATTCCAACTCATAATATAATTTATTTAAAAGTTGTCTCTCTGAAAAAACAGTAAGTATTTGTCGAGTGAATAATTAGTTAATGATTAGTGAATGTAACTCATGTTGTGACTTTACTTGAGGAGGCACATTACTATTAACAAATGATTAATTAACGTCTCAATCCATGGATACCGCCATTGTAGAAATTAACACATGAATTACGCTGTTAACTCAGGGTTTTGGTTCACACAGTTAACTAACAGTCATAGTTTGCACGATTAACTAAAGTAGTTAACTCACCTATCAGTTAATGTGTTAATGTCAACAGGAATTGATACATGATTCCAGATTTAATTAATAGTAAATCATTTGTGGCTCCCTATTACCAAATGATGTGTTTATGATCAGTGCATCATTAAGTACTTTCTGAGTTATTTTTAACTGATGATGATTCATGCATTAGTTAATGTATTAATGAATGATAATTCATGCACCCTTATTGTAAAGTGTTACCACATTAGCAAATCATAATTTATTCATTTAGCATATACTTCCTCTAAAATGTGGCCACCAAGATTCAAACTTGCAAGATCAGGTTGTTAGCCAGAGCTTTTACCACGAGGCCATACTGAACCTAACTGTACCTAACTTAATATTTATAAGAACCGGAACATAAATATTATGAATGTAAAATAGCAAAGAAGTTACGTTGTTTATAATACAACAAGATATATGATAACATATTTTAGACACTTACACGTCGACACATTTGTCACATAACCTTTATCAAGTTGTCAATGACGATTGTGAGACTGACGGCTTGTTGACCAGTGTGAAGAATTGCGTGTAATGGTCAGGTGTCCCAATACTTTAATCCATATAGTGTAGGTTTAGTGTTGCAAAGTTTTCCCTCCCCTTGTAGTGTTCCAGAGTCACATTCAGAGCAGGGTAGAGAGAGTAAAGTTGGGGAAGAGAGAAGTTTCCACAACCTTTCACAAGCCAGATCACACCACTGTTTAAAGTTAATTTTTCTTGAACTTCTAGACGAGCTGTTGAAGAGGCAAGAGAGGTGACATTTTAGAGCAGCCTCACCTAAGTGTAACCCTCCCACAATCCAGGACACCAGGGGAACTGAGATTGGTTAACTATGGCTTTAAGTTTATGTTCCACTGAGGCTTTACAGAAAGACATTAGTGCATATACACATGCACGCGCACACACAAACACATCCTCCCTTCCCATCCATCTTAGGCACTACAGTGAGTTTATTGAAAACCCCAAGAAAAATTATTGACAACCAAGCTGTTCATTCTGCTTTGGACCAACACTGTTCCGTCCCCCCTGTCCCTTAGGAGCAGATGCTACGAGAGATGGAGAGACAGGTGAAGCGTCTATCTGCTGAGGTGGAGAATGGGAATGCCCTGCGACTGAAGGTGACCCAGGAGAAGAACCAGCTGGAGATCCACATTGCCACCATCAGTTCTGAGCTGCAGGAGGCCAACCGCCGGTGAGAGAGAGGTCACACTAAATAAACGTTTGGAGCAAGCGCTTACCACATAGGCTAACGCCTTAACACAGGGGCCTAGGTTTGACTCTAGTCTGGGCCGTTTCCTGCATGTTCTCCCCTCTCTTCTCTCCCTGACCTGTCTCTCCACTGTCATTATCTCAATAAAAGCTTATAAAAGCAGAAATAACACAGTAACGATTTTAAATTGTTTTTAGGGTTTGAATGTTGTATTGGAACCTGCCTGCCAAATGTGTTCCATTCCAGAATGTTGTGTCCTGACCTGCATTCTTGAACAGATAACTATCCCTAGTGATATCAAAGCTGTCTATTGGAAATAAGTCAATATGGGCACTGGGGCAGGCTTTCTGTAATGGAAAGCACACTCAATACACACCTGAATGTATTGTCACTGAGTGCCGATAATGTGCTTACTGAACACGCAAGCCAGCTATCATCATTTAGCATAAGGGATTCTTCCTGAATGTCGAATTAAAATACCACAACCCTTGTGTTGGGTGTTCAGGAATGTGTCTCTGCTGAGGGAGAAGGAGAACCAGAGTGAGCTGCATGAGCAGGAGCTGCAGAAACTACAGTCAAAGCACGAGGCGGACATGACCCATTACCAGCATGAACATGCACTCTCTGCGGCCAAGGTGACCATCGCTGCACCCGGCTCCAAAACATAAACACAACCGCCATCTTTAATCAAATATGTTTTTCTTTCTATAAAACGATGCAGGGAATTTGATCACATGCCCAGTATTGCTTTTATGCATTCCATGTTATCACAGTAGATGTAAGTGCAGGATCCTTTTAAAGGTGCTGTAAACATGGATGGAATGTACAAACTGAAAAATTGTTAGTGTGCTTGAGTTCTTTCTCCCTGTGTCTACTTTAGTGGTTACTGTAAGCTTTGCTGTCTTTGTCTGTCTCCCTCTCTTTCACTCTTTCAGGCCTCTGAAGTGATAGAGGACCTTGAACAGATTGTGGCTCAGCTCAAGCAGCAGCTCCTGGACAGTGAACACTGGAGGCAGAAACAAATCAGGGTAAATACTTTGTTTCAATACTGTGGCATGTGTTTGTCATTTTGGATGTGTTGCGTGTTTGCTATGTGTATGCATGCGCTCTGTTTAATTTTCCAACATCTAACAAAGCTAATTTTCCTGTCTGACCAAGGCGTAAAAAAGCTTATTAGGGTTCCTCCGTCAGGATTTGGCACAATTATACTAAATCTGTGTGTCCCCCACACCAACTACGGGCCACATCAGACCATAGGGGGCGCCAAAGGAAACGCCCAAAAGTCAGATTTTCAAAGTGATAGCATTTCCACCTTATTGCTCAAATTCTTCTAAAACTTGGTGTGCATGCCTTATTTCTCATGGCAAACAAAAAAGCCTCAAGGACCCATAAGGTCCGCCTGATGGATTTTCCTGTACAGTGATAATTTGGGAAAACCTTCAAAATTCCTTTTCTCTTGAACCAAAGGTCTAATTAACTTGACATTTTGTACATATATGTATCATTGACCTATTTAAAAATGTTACGTATAGCAATTGAATAAAATAAAAAATGGCTGAAAGGGGTGTATTTATGTAAATGTCCACTTTGCCTCAATATGTTTGTGTCACTAAATCAAATGTCATTTTGAATGATGGGTTTTCAAACCTAATAGGCTTTAAGTGACACGCCCCTGAAGTACCATAAACAATTTCACCTTGACATGTCAAAATAGGACTGAATTACAGCTGTTTGAACTTGGACCAAATATGACAATGCTCGCCATTGGAGAAACAGCTTTTTTTATTATCCAGTTACTAAACTTTGTGTATTCCATGCCTGGGAATGGCTCAATTGGCAGTTGAATCGAATACAAAATGGCTAAAAGAGGTGTATTTATGTAAATGTTCACATTGCCTCAATTTCTTTGTCTAAATCAAATATAATTTTGACTGATGGTTTTTCAAACCTAATAGGGTTCAAGATAACATCTCTCTGAAGTACCATGAACAATTTCACGTTGTTATGTTAATATGATTGAATTAGAGCTGTTTCAACCTTGGCTGAATCTTGCAACACTTACCACAGGAGAAACAGCTTACTTTTTTGTACAGTAACTGAACATGCCAATACTCAACACTGAGAATAGCTCAACGAGCTGGAATGGTGACCTGCAAAGTCAGCCATGCCCCCGGACCCCCGAGTGGGTTCGGATCCTTGTCACCTTTTAGGCACCCCCTCGCGGGAGCGCGCGCGAACCACTGGGAATCTAAGAGTGAAGGATTTCGTCTTGATATCCCAACCAAACAAAGGGGAGTTTCACATTATACCTCTTTGTTAAAGAAATCAAGAGAAGGGATATACAGAACAGACAATAGAGGGGGGTGCATACCGTGTTCCTCCATTAAGTAAAAATATTAATAAAGTGTCTAGATACAACTCTATTCAATTCTGCCCATAGTCTGTCAATCCTTTGGTTGTGTACTGAAACACCTTTAATAACACTACGACTGTTCAGTCCTCTTCTTTTCAACATAAAATGGGCAATATGTATATTTTCCATAACCTGATCACATCTGATGCGTAAGGACAAACCAAAGTTCTCTACTCCTCCCAAAATTAATGACAAGACACTTGAGGCTCTGTTGTTAGATAAGCACCGTAAGTATATAATGGTCCAGCTGAAGCCATCAACACAGCCATGAAAGACCATCCGCCATGTAATCAGCTTGTTGCCGTCAAAATGCCTGTTGGATCATAGCCTCATGATGATATCTGGACACAGCAAGCAATGCAGATAGAGTTTGTGTATGATCACCAAGCTCTCTATAAAGCCCCTCCTGACTGAAATTGTGGGACTCCTCACTTTGCAATGACTCAATGCATTGCGGATCACCAGTAAAAAAAAATAATAATATCCTCTTCATTGCCTTGAACCTCAAAAAATAATGTTTGGACGTGAAAAACTAAGAGGATCATGTGAACATGCATTGTGGTTTACCTCAAATCCAGTAAAAGCAAATGCACTTCCTGGTGTGGACGTCCTGTTTCCTTCAGTTGAAAGGAAGGCCTTCCTTTTTAATTGTAATGCTCGTATTCACCAATGAACCGTTATATTCCACAATATTATGCAAGAGCATTTCAGTTGTGTATATGACCACATTTCACTATTATGTGTGAGAGCTTTTCAGTAGTGTGTGTGAGAGCTTTTCAGTAGTGTGTGTGAGAGCTTTTCAGTAGTTTGTGTGAGAGCTTTTCAGTAGTGTGTGTGAGAGCATTTCAGTAGTGTGTGTGAGAGCTTTTCAGTAGTGTGTGTGAGAGCTTTTCAGTAGTGTGTGTGAGAGCTTTTCAGTAGTGTGTGTGAGAGCATTTCAGTAGTGTGTGTGATCGTATAGCTTTTCAGTAGTGTGTGTGAGAGCATTTCAGTAGTGTGTGTAAGAGCTTTTCAGTTGTGTGTGTGTCAGAGGGTATTCTGAATAATGTCCCTCACGGCCCTTCATAGGCTGCTGTCATGTCACAGGCTATTCTCGCAAGAAGTTGAATATGAGCTCTGCCCTAACCCAGTTGCCCATATGATTATGGTTAGTTGTGCATTGACTGAGAATCTGGAAAGAGATCAACTCAAGAAGAGTTTTATTATCTTATGGAAAGTTAATAATCAGCCCTTACTAATCATAAAATCTCAGCGGTTGGTGTGTAGCAGAGAGGCTAGAGACAATGACTTGTAACCTTATGCTTATGAGTTCAAACCCCCGTTCAGCCTATTGTTGTTGGCCAAACATGAAGTAGTTTTGCTCTCTTGTTGTCCAAGTCTCGATCTTCTACAGTGTTCATGTTTATAATATTTTGCCATCTTGCGGAGGAACCCGCATCGCTGCTTGCAACTATATTAGCTGATTTCTGATTCTGTCCACTGTTGTTTTTCATTAGGACCAAGATATCAAGCTGCAGCAGAAGAAAGCAGAACTACTACACGATACAGAGAAAAAGGTACCACCATGCTTTCTCACAAACCTGAAGATGCATCAGAATAATCTATGAATCACAGAATCTGTAAATAGTCCATATAGAATATTATTAAGAGGATGAGCTAAGTAAAACATGCATCTTCCTGTACAAATGAGGAAAGACAAGCTTGACATTGTTCCAGCTCTTCCATACAATATACACAATATGCACTGCTGAGTACTGATGAATGTGGTAGCCTAGCCTAGCACACAAATATCTGTGTAACTCAGCCCAAGTAATGTGAAATTCTGGTCCATTTGAAATACTCTTTCACTAACAGACCACGGTCAAGTTGAGATGAAAGGTACATGGTCCTGGTAGGTCCCTTTGATATTTCCATGTCCCGGGCTGTAAAGACAAGGCTGTGATTAACAGTCTGAGGTGAGGGTGGACACACTGGGGGGTTGGTGGCTGGGTATGAGGAGGTTACAGGCGTATGTACAGTTGCAATCAGAAAATTCAACCCCCCAAAGATTTCAAGGATTTATCAATTAAAGTTTTTTCCAAGACGCTTTGGATGACTTCTTTATGAGTTGAGTGATACATAAAATCAACACAGAAAATGCATGATGTAGTATTTGTTTGTAACAATATATATATTTTTAAGATAGCCTAGCAATGCTACAATGATTCAACCCCTATATAATATTGTTGTTTTTAAAGCTGTCTGACAGTTTTATGGCCTAAAGTGGCGTTGAAACATAACTAGAACATGCATTTCCTGCTGAAAATGCATTGGAATGCTGAAATCTGAAGATTTTTTTTTAAAATGGCTTTAAATACAGAAATGAGAAAATACCCGCAAGCAGAAATTAATTTAAAACATGTATCATTCACACAAAAGAGGGAGTGTGGAAGCTGAACTCCATCATCTAACAAAGCTAAGTGCTTAAATACAATGTGGGAGAATACCTTTGAACGTTGTGAAGAAAGTTGAATTTCAAGAGGCAGTGTGGAAGCTGAACTGCATCAACAAAGCTAAGAGCTTAAATAGCCTACAATGCGGGAGAAGCTGAACTGTTAAACAGAAGAAAAAGTAGCTAGTCGTAACAAGAACATTATAGTTTTAACAGCTGAGATATAGTTGGGACAGTAATATCAGTAGCAGATGTAGCCTATCATTGAGTGCGTTTACTCGGCTTTCTTAGTAGGATTCAATGTGTTGATTGAATGAAACATACAGCAGTAGGGCTGAAACAGGAAGACACGGCGACACTTTGTTGCAGAAGGATGATGTTGCGGAGCATACAACAATTAATAAAAAGAATCATGTATAGGTGTTTGAGTAATCGCATAACTAATTACACATGTAAACGGAGTAATCATATTGTTGGCATAAACCGACAATTGCTATGGCGTTTCTCATGGTCAAGTGAACGCACTCAGTGGCATAGTCGAACAAACCAGTACCATTAGCATAGTAGTTAGTAAAAGAGATATAGCAGCATCTGCAGAATTAGTAGTTGTAGGGGTCGCATAAGATATATCAGTATCGGTAGTAGTTGCGTTGTGGTGCTCTTAGTCTTTTAATGAGACGAGTTGACTGAATAGCTTGTCTTGTGTCTCCACTAATCAGCTAATACCAATCACCTGTGTAAGAGACTGGCACGTGTTTGTGTGGTTGCCACGTGATGGTGCAGCTATGGCTGCTAATAAGCTGAGGGCAGAGAATAACATAAATTTTGCTAGAATCCACACCTCAAACAAGTTAACCTAGACGCAAAACTATACGTCCAAGCCAAAAAATAGACCCAAGACTCTGCCGAAACCAGAGATGTCCTTTATATGTCTGTGCGGTCAGAAATACGACTCTACCGGCAGTTTCTAAATCTGGTTGTTTTTGCCTTTTCTGACAAATTTGTCACCAGATTTGCATTGGACTCTAAGGGGCGAGAGTTGGACTTTCATGGGGCTCTGAATAAATGTGTAAGTCTGTTGGATTCCACAGACAACTGTCAACGACCAGCACAAAATTAGCTATCTATTGATCCAAAAACAAAGCATGAGCGAAATTTGTGGCAACGCTGGAAAACTACAAATATTTTTTCAACGACATCCGAAGCTCCCCTCCACTCTAAGATTTTCAGTCTGCACTCTAGGCTTTCACGTACACACCCATGTAAATCTCAGAAACGGTTTGAAAAACTCACGAAACATAATCAGTGATATTGAAAAAACTTGAATGGATATCAAAAAGCTGAATTATTTAAAAATAGTTTAGGGTTTTGTGAACATTTTAAAGTTTAAATGGTGGCTCTAGCTGAAAGATTGAGGAAGAAGAAGGATTAGGAAGTTGAAGAAGTTTTAAGAAGTTTGAAAGGATTTGAAAGAAAACTCCATTGGAAAACCATGTAAAAATATTATGAATATTGATTTATATTAATTCAAGCATTAGAGGTACAAAGCTGAAAGGTCCCAGCACCCATGCCTGAAACTGCTGAATTTTTTGATAGTTGAACGGTTTTAATAGCTGAAGATTTGAAGGCACTGAAAGGTGCCACGGAAGAAATAGAAGAAGTTGAATAAAGATTCAAAGAACAATAATTAAGCCTTTGGGAACTCTATAACAATCCTTCACTTGCTTCAACTATGATACATATATAAACCCCACCCATGAAGGTATTCAAGGTTGTGTGGGGGGGTAAATATTGTCCAAACTACCAAAACAAATTCCCCTATGGTTTAAAGGAAGATGGGAAACTGAACAGTGTATTAGCACGAACCAAATAATGCCAATACCAATAGAATTCCACGTATTTGACTCTATGGGTTAAATCAGAGCAAGAATGGTCAAAGTACGGTTTAATGAAATACACATTTAATAACTTTGCAAATGAATGAAATCAATTACAAGGCAAACATGTTTCATTATGAAAGCTTTAAATCTTACCTACTCTACCATGATGATTGTAAATCAGAGAGAAAGCAAGAGGTGAGCAAGGAGTAGGACAGTAGGACAAGGGAGAACTGAGGAGAAGGTCTCAGGAGATAAAGAATCCACAGAACAATGCATTACAATTCCCTTTATACACAAGAACAACCAATCAGACCACATCTCGAATGGGGTGTAAGAGCGATCAAGTTGAGACCGTCCAGAAACTCCAGACTTTAGCATATGAGCAGGTGGGGGCAGGTTTGACACCCAGCCTTACAGTTGTAATCATGGGAAAGACAAAGGAGCTTCCACAAAAGCTGAGAGAGGAGACTATTTCATCACACCTGAAGGGCCTTGGTTATAAGAAGACGTCCAAAACATTTAATATTGCCGGACACACCATTGGGAGCATTATAAGGAAGTTTAAAACTTATGGAACAGCTACAAACCTGCCTGGCCGTGGAAGAAAGACCAACATTTCATCAAGGGCACTTAGTCAGAACAACTAAGAGAACCCCCTGTGTGTACAATACACCTACAGGATTACCTGCTTCAGTGGCAACTATAAGACGTTCACTGAATAAACAAGGACTTTATGGCCGGACTCTTGACCACAAAGAACATCAAAAGTCGAGTAAAATATGCCAGAAGGAATTTGGATAAGCCTACAGTGTTTTGGGAGACAGTTCTATGGACTGATGAAACCAAACTGGAACGATTTGGACATATGGACCAGCGGTTTGTCTGGCGTGTGAAAGGCCAGGCTTATGACCAGAATAATACCATCCCACAGTCAAGCATGGAGGTGGGTCAGTGATGATGTGGGGCTGTTTTTCTGCTGAAGAAACTTTATTGTGTACTTTATCGTGTACCTGGCATCATGGATTCCCAGAAATACCAGGCCATTTTAAAGAGAAACATAATGCCTTTTGTTGACAAATTAAACCTTGATGATCATTGTTATATATTTTGGAAACTGCGAAGGCAGCTCGGGTCCAAGACGGATCTGAGAGACCGCAGATAAAGTGCGGCTAGTCTGGGTTGTTATATGTTTTGGAAACTGCAAAGGCAGCTCGGGTCCAAGACGGATTCGAGAGACCGCAGATAGAGTGTGGCTAGTCTGGTTTGATATATGTTTTGGAAACTGCAAAGGCAGCTTGGGTCCAAGACGGATTTGAGAGACCGCAGGTAGAGTGCGGCAAGTCTGGTTTGTTATATGTTTTGGAAACTGCAAAGGCAGCTTGAGTCTAAGATGGACTCGAGACACCGCAAAGGCTTGTATTTTGTCTTCTTACATTTTTATTTTTTATGTATTTATTTGTATTACTTGTATCACTTGTATTATTGTTTTTATTATTATTGTTTTATTTTATGTAAAGCACATTGAGCTGTAATTCTTGTATGAAATGTGCTGTATAAATAAAGTCTTATTATTATTATTATTATTGGACTTTCCAGCAAGACAATGGGCCTCATTCTCGAACATTTTCTTAAGTTTCTTATGAAATGTTTCTTACGGGCTTCGGAAAAACAACGTAAGAAAAAGTAAGAAACAACGTAAGAAAAAGACATCCGCCCAATTCATGAACGCTTGAAAATGTGTTCCTACGCAGCAGAAGTTTTCTGAGCTGTGCTCCCCGAGTTTTCTTAACTTGAAAGCGTGTCCTCGTGCTCCTGAATTTGCATACATACACGCCCCGACAGGGCAAGCAACAACAATGATGTGTGCAGTCAGAATCGACACAGGAAAGCAACAGGAACGCAAGTTATGTCCAAGCGAAAAGCAACCGGTGCACAGGTGTGCAACATCATACCAGTAAAATGAGCAGTGGAATTGTTCTCCACTGGATCTAACAGTGTGCACACTAAGCAAGGTTAATTATTATAATTATTTAAATTGTTATTGTCTGTTGTGGCAAGCCGTTTTATCATTTTACCAATGTATTCTTGATATCCAAAATTCGAATTCTTGATATCCAAAATTCGAATTCTTGATATCCAAAATTCGAATTCTTGATATCAAAAATACAATTCTATGCTTTTTTAGTAAGTATGACAAGCCGTTTTATCATTTAACCAATGAATTTTTGATTTCCAAAATTCGAATTGTTGATATCCAAAATGCAATTCTTGATATCAAGAATTCAAATTTTGGATATCAAGAATTCAGTGGTTAAATGATAAAACGGCTTGCCCTAGTCTGTAGAGTTGAACGCAATCACTAACGATTTCTCATAACTTCATTAACACTTCAAACACAGAGAGTTTTCTTAAATGCGATTCCTCTGATCCTTGTGGTTTTTTAAGGAATCGCATTTGAGACAACTCTGGCCGATTTACAACTGCTATTTCGAGTTCGGAAAGTCTTCTGAAGTTCAGAACAACTCCCAGATGACTTTCATGAATGTGAAATATTTTCCTAAATCCAATTCAGAAGAAATTCCTTCTTAAATTCTTCTTAACTGCGTTCGAGAATGAGGCCCAATGATCCCAAGCATACCTGCAAGTCAACCAAAGCTTGGTTGAGAAAAAGATCCTGGAACGTCCTGGAGTGGCCTTCTCAGTCACTAGATTTAAATCAGATTGATAGTCTTTGGTAGGATTTAAAGAAGGCGGTTGCAGCACGGAAGCCACCAAACATCACTGTGCTAGAGGCTTTGGCACATGAAGAATGGGCAAAGATTCAGAGAGGTGTAAGAGACTTGTCAGCACTTACCGAAAACGTTTGTTTGAAGTTATAAAAGCTTAAGGATGCCCCACAAAGTACTGAAGCTGGGGGTTGGATAATAACTGTGTGGACATGTTAAAAATAGTTAAATATTTCATTTGAACTTCAAAGTTAAGGCAACTTTTGCTGTCAAAATAACTCAAATATTTATCAATAAATATTTTTAGTTTTATTAGATTTTTCTGTCATTTATTGTCATAATCTTTAATCCACATCTATAATGTATTTTGAGGTGAGGGTGATGAATATTTTTGATTGCAACTGTAAGTGCCTGTGTCTCTTCTCTGCACGTGTTTGTGTTTAAGAACAGTAAAGAAAACTGAGGACAGTGATGGGAGCCTAAAGAAGACAATAAGTTTGTTGACCTGTTGTATAGCGTCTTTGATTGCTCAACCCTAGGGCTAGGGTTAGGGTTAGAGTTGTGGCTATGGTAGCTCCTGTGCTGGATTTTATACCTCATTTAACCTCAGACCCCCCCCCCCCCAAGAGTGCCTGCTTTATGAGTTGGTGCTGTTTGGCATCAGTGGGGTCTCGGCAGGTGAAGATTGGGTCATAAGATCTTGAACCCCCAAACACCTGGACCATCTTCTGCTTCAAAAGCCCTGGATGAAGGCCAGTCATAAAGTGTGGGGGTGGGGGGGTGGGGGTTACAGGGGGCCTGGCACATCTGGGATCTGGCTGCTGTACACCTGGGGTTGTTCCAATAAGGCGAAGGTGAGGTCCATTTCAGGTTTAGATTTGGTCTAGTTTTAGGACATTGTGTTGACTTTGAGAGACACACAAGTCTACACACCCATGCCCATATTGCGTTTTTCTATCTTGTGCCAGAGGGCTTCAGGGAAAAATAGGTCCACGATGATGATGAGAAAGAGTCACCCAGGTGGTGAAGGTCATGGGGCCGAGAGTCTCTCTGAGTGATGTGTTATCTCTCTTTCTTTCCCTCCCTTCCTCTCTTCTTCTTGCCTTCCCTCCTTCATTCTCTCCCTCCCTCCTTCTCTCTCCTTTTTCCTCCCTCCCTCCTTCTCTCGCCCTCCCTCCCTCCTTCTCTCCCTCTCCTTCTTTCCCATCCTCCCTCTCCTTCCCTCCCCTCACTCTTTCACAGGTGCGTTCCCTCCACATGGAGGCAGAGAAGGAGAGAATGGAAGCCAGGAAAAGGATAGCAAAACTTGAGGAGTCCCTCAGGTATGCCCATAGTTAGATATGTATGCTACCTGATGCTGTGTTCTTAATAGTCCTGAGCCCTCACAGTGACAGCACCCTATGTGTTTCAACAAACACACACTGTAGTAAGTGAGGAGTGGTGGCTGTAAGTTTGTCACATCTTTCAGATGAAGAGTTATTGGGTGTCCCAGGCAGGGCTGGGGGATCCAAGCAGACCTACAGGAATGTGCCCGGGAGATATGGAAGTACTTTGTGTGTGTGTGTGTGTGTGTGTGTATGTGTGTGTGAGATAGAGAGAGAGAGATAGAGGGGGAGAGAGAGGCAGAAGAGAGAGGCAAAAATGACAAGCTTCACATTAGGGCATGTTCTCTTAAACTAGTGATCAGATACTGTACCTGGGCTTTTCTTTCATGTTCATTGGAGAGGAAGAGAATAATTTACTTTAAGGCGGTTTTTCTTTTTTCTTTTCCCCTTTCCATGCACTTTTCTTTTACTCTTCCCCCCCCTCCCACCCCATCCTTCCACCCCCCGCCATCTATCCCAACAGCGTGATTTTCATCAAACACTGCAGCCAAGTTCAACTACTTAACCACTCAAAAACCATTCCCCCCCTCCCATTGGCCTAGTCTGATTATGTCACCTGGAGCCCTTTACTACAATGTTATTGGTTACTGCTGGCTAAGTTACCGGAGTTGTGTTTCCTCTCCAGTCCACCCAGTCCCAGAGGCATCCCTCACAAAATCTGAGACCCTGCGGCACAAACCACTTTATGAACTTCTGGAATGACACGGCAACCTGATTTATGTTACCACACACACACACACACACATACATAAACCACTCACTCACACACTCTTTTCTTCTCTTCAAAACAACAGTTTAGACCCCTCCTCTCTTCTCTGCTCTCCACCCTTCTTCTGTCTTCCTTCTTCCCCCCTGTACTCTGCACTGGGGCCGAGACCTACAGTACCTTGCCGGCATACATTCCTGGCCAGTAATGAATACCCCACAATACCACAGGACCGGGTCACACACTGATTACAGTCTCTCAGACGCATGTCAAAATGGGTTCCGCGCAATTAAACGCAAAGCTCAGCCCATTCCAAAAGACCTGAACCCAGGCCAACAGCTTTCACACTCTGGTGCCTGTTGAGCCATGTAGGGCTATAGGGGGTTAGTGAAAATCACTTCTGGTATACAGAGGATGGAGATTTGGCATCTGCTGTTATCCTTATCAGTGGTTAGAGTGGTTTTGATATATTATAACGTATGTCTATCTGGCTTTTAAAATGGATCTGATTCTGCAAGGGTTGAACATTTTCTTAGTCAGCCTTACTTATAAGGGGGAATTTGATTGGGGAATAAGTCTCGTTCCTTTTGGGGTGAACTGGTATGCATGGATGCTTGCTAAATGCCATTTTTTATTGTCTGTCAGTTGGCCCCCCCAGCAAGGATACCGAAACAGCAGACTGATCTGTGCAGAAATCATCCACCCATTAGTAAAGAGATGCTTGCTCTCTCATTAGAGTTAAATAGGGAGAAATGGCAAGTGTAACATGGATGCATAGCTAATTAAGCTCTCCGTCTGACACACACACACTCACTTACACATGCTGGTGTGATGACTGCTACCTGCCAGCTGCCGTGGCAACACTGACAGCCCCTTCAAGGCGATCCAGGAGAACTTCAAAGTCAGTTTGAGATTGCACACAAAATGTGCGTGTGTCCGCACTTGTTCGGGCTGATAGGAGAGTTGGGAGGATAAGAGATGATATTAAACTAGTTTTAACTGCTCAGCGGGCCCTCCCTGTGCCATATGCTGTCTGTAAACTATAGACTGGTGAGACATCTTTGAAGCCTGAGAACAGTTGTGAGTACAGGTGGTGTCTTTTCGGCGTCTACAATGTTTGGAATCAGCTTGTTCAGCATACAGTCGAAGAATGTTTTTGTGTAGGTGCATATGTGACCATATGCATGTGTTTTGGAATATGGATATTTACACTCTTTCTGAGCAAGTGTCAGATTAGTATTTGTGCAAAGTTTGGCTTGTTATCACAGAGTTTGAGGGGACATGCTAAGGGTAGGTGAACTGTGAGATACATTTTCTCCATCCAATCTGTCTTTGCGAAGAGAAAAGATCTCCCTACACCGCAATGCAAATTAGCACTGCATCATCTGCTTGATATCCACATCCACGTTACTATAGCAACAACATAAAGAACCACAAAGCCGTCGGAGAAAGAAAGTTTCTCTTCCCCCTTTCATCCGTAGTGCCTCAGATCATCAGAGAACATTAGAATAGAGATGGCGAGATGGAGAGGAGGAGTGAAAGAACCAAAGGGCTAGCTTATCTGCCGAGCTGGCCTGCCTTCGTGACAATGACCTCCTTACAATTTAACACCAGCAGATATCAACTTTGTGGGTAATGAAAGAAAACAAGTAAAGATGTCATGAAGAATGCCAAGACACCCCACCCTCCCTGCACATTGTTGTGTTTTCTTCTGGATTTGGGAATCTGGAATCTCTTCCCACTCCAGCCCCTCCACATCCCTCTATCACTTGCCTCCCAGTTTATGTAAAGCAGGTGGGTTTTCAGGTGTGCTGTAGAAGCCGTGGGGTGGTGGAGGAACTAGGAGTGCTGACCAGGGATGGAAGAACAGGACGTAGTAGTGGTGGTGGTACAGTATGGATCTAGGAGAACGCAGAGGCCTTCAGGAGTCAATAGGAGAGGTCCCTTGGAGGCCATATGCAAATATCTGTTTTGAAAGGGGTTGGTCACCAACTCAATACTATAGACCTGACCAGGTCTGAATTGCAAGGGGTTAGTCCACAACTAATTAATTGGTACTGGATTTGGATTCCAACCAACAAAAAGTATGTCCCCTCTCACATTTACAGAGCACAGATGGGATCAAGACCAAGACCTGGCACAGAGGAAGTCAAGTGATCACTTGACTTGGGGGGAAAAAAACGTTTGCACATATACAACATGATAACCATATCATTTAGTCATTCACATCACTAAGTTCAATCCTGAGAACATACAAATAAGGTTCCACGTTCTTCTCCTATAGTTAACACCCCTATCCCCCTAATATCTGACCACTAGAACAGCTATAGCTGTTTTTAAATTGGACATATTTGCATGTGCATTTTTCTCAGAGCTTGCTTTTACCTCCTCCCCCCTCTCTATCTCTCTTTTTTCTCTCTCTCTCTGGGGAGGGGGATGAAAAAGCAGTTTCATGCTGTTGAGTATTTCAGTTTTGCATTTGCTCTCTTTTTATGTGTTCTCCCTTTTTCCGGGGCCTCTTTGATGTGATGGATTCGTTATAATTTTTTGGGGATGAGCTCACAGACGTGCACGTGCACACACAAACAGACACTGGCCAGGTTTCCCAGATTCGTTAAGAAGCTCTACAGCACTCTTAGAACGTTCCTAAGAAGATCTTAGCGTTAAGAGCTTCTTAACGAATCAGGGTAACCCGGCCACTGTATTTTCTTCTGGAACAGTCTGGAAACCATCCATATGAATGAACATCCCATTTCTGGGTCAGCTTGTGTGTGTTTGAGCGTAAGTATGTGTTTTAGCGTATTTGCCTTGTAGCTGCATTCCAATCAGATGCAGCACATTCTGTTTCTATGTTGAATGGCTTATCAAAACACAAGATAACTTACACAGCTATGGAATGGTCTGTTTATGTGCTTGTGCACGTGTTTGTGTCCGTGCGTACTTGTGTGTGTTTGCTCGGCACAAAGCGTCGTGGTTTCTGAGGTCTGAAAATACTTGATCCCCGGACCTCCTGTCTAGCATGTGGTGAGGCTGGAAGCTCCCTCCCCCTCTTCTAAAGACACTCGCTCCCTTCCTCTCCTCCTCTTTGAGAGATGAGAGAATTTCCTCTTTGGCTAAGGGCACATCTCTAATTTGAGTCTCAGCTCCTTCCACTTCTCTGACCAAAAGCCATTTAAAGACACTGGGCCATTTAAAGACGCCTAAGAGCTGCTGCCCCCCCCCCCCCCCTTCTTATTTTTTCTTATTTTCTACTCCTCCCTCTCCACCAGGCTTCCCTCAATCTTTTTCTTGTCTACCCTCTCATCTCACCCCCTAAGTCTGTGATTGATGGTGACAGACTGTCTGCAGATTTTTATCTGTTCACACACACACGTTTGAAAAGTCAAGTTTCTTCTGGTTCATTCTTGTGCTTCTAGTACGACAATATCACTCAACATGGACCTCTCTACAGTCTACACACTAAGACCCAATCATTCCTTTTAGTAATGTAAGTCAAGTGTGAGGTACTGTAAGGGTCATCTCACATCTCTAAAACACACGGGCCGTTCAGTGAAACTGGTTTGCCATGCACTGAACTTTTCTCTTTGGTTGTTTTTGGAAGCCATTGATCCGGCTTCTTCTAAAGCCTCTTTCTCCCCTTTCTGTAATGTCTCTCTCTTCAACTTTTCTGTCTTATTTTTGTGCAGGTTTGCTCCACATCTTTGTGAGTCTGGCTTAGGCCTGAGGCCAGTAATTTTTTAAGGCTGATTAATAATTTAAAGTACACAACATTTTGGGGAGGAGAAAAAAAAGTCTCCATCTTTTGATGTCCAACATGAGACCAAAATTACAAACAAGCGTTACAAAGAGAAACGAATGTCTTCACATTCTTTTTCTGCCTGTGCTTTTTTCTCTGTTTCCTGCTTTTCATGTGGTTTTCATCTGCTGGTTGGTGGAGCATGAAATGAGGAAGCATAGAGAAAAAAGGATGGTCTATTTTTCCTCTTTCCGTTGTTTTCTGTATATTTTTCTTCTAAATACATCTTTACAGCTTCTTAACAAAGAAAAACACCTTTAGATTTCAGGGAGAGGCTTGATTGTGTGTCTGCCATGCTTTTATGGCTGTGTCACCGTACCACATCCTGATTTCTAAACTATAAAACTCTTTTTGGTCATACACACACGCATGCAAACACCTTATGCCTCATGGAGTGTGTGTTCTTCCTGGAGCATTAGCAATAAACCAGTCTAGATGGGGATGTGCCCTGTAGATTTTAATACATTTTAATACATGTGTGCTTGTTTTTATTTACATTTACATTTGTTAAGACAATTATCTTTACTACTTATAGATGACACAAACACTTCACACACACACACTCATGCATGCTATCCACCCACACAAACACACATACATTTGCCCATGTCTTGACCTCTTTGCCCTCCAAGCTTTCAAAGTTTGAATTAATATGTTTATTTGCATTATTTATTCCATTATAATTGGCTTATTGTTGTTTGCCCTCTGGGTATAATGAATCCTCCCTTGTTTTTGTCTATTGGGAGTAATTACACACACAAGGATGCACACACACACACACAGTACACATGATCATCCAGAGTATTAGAGGAAGTGGGAAAATAATTGTCAGTCAGGAGTTACAGTTTATGTGGTGCATTGTCACATGAATCTAACTAGAAAGGCAGGAATCTATGTGTGTAAGTTTGCTTGTTTGTCTGTAGTTCAATATATCTTGAGAACCGGACACAGGCATATTGCTTAGGACCCAACCACAAGACTTCCTCTCTCCCTTTCTAAAACTCAGGTTCTCTCTCTCTCTCCCCCTCTATCTATCTCACTCTCACTCAACTCGCAAGTGCACCCTGCTCCTGCTAACAGCAGCCCTGTCTGCCAGCTGCCTTGTCAGCTCTGTAGTGTGATCCTGAACTAAAGACCTGCTCTGCCGTGACAGCCCCGCACACCGGTACCTCCCAACTTAGTTGTCAAGCCTTCAGCTATCCCCCCTGCTCCCAAAATCTGCTGGATCCAGTCACACTTCTCTGGAGGGAACACCCATAGGCTAGGATTAAAATATGAAGGAGACACGTCCATCGATTACCCATGAGCCGTTGCATATTTTGCGGAAGTAGATTTCTCATGGATACTGATGTGGGGCCAGTATTTGTCTAACTGAATGCATTGTGGTAGAAGGCAAGATTAGCAAAATGTGGCCTTTAAGTGGATTTTTGTCTGCATATTTGGTTAATTCATTATGTAGAATATTTCTGGCAAAAAAAAAAAAATTGTGTAAAAACTTGGTTTTATATAAGCATGTTTTGTTTGTACAGTGCATGCAATGTGGTAGCTGGCTTGATAGATATATTTTTATGCCTGACTGCAGTGTAAGACAATACACCTAGGTACAATTTTGACACTATACAGTATAGTTTATTTGTTATGCCAGTGTGGTCATTGGTTCTTTGGTTTTAAGTCTTACCTGTCTGTATGTTGATTATTATGTTCAGGAGTGTTAATGTGTGTATGTTTTTTCAGGGAGAAGGAGGAGCAGCTGGAGAGAGTGAGGGACAGTCAGAGACAGCAGGCCCAGCAGGCTGAGAGTGCTCTGGAGCAGTTGAAGAAACAAGTCGAGCTCAGCTCAGAGAAGGCCTACGCAGACATAAAACTGCAGGTTAGTTACAAACACAAAGTACGGTACGCACAAAAAGTACGATCCCATCCCCATTCCTTATCAAGTAGTGAATCGGCAGATTTGGTCTTGATTCGAGTACTCTTAAATATTTCACAAGTAGTTTGTGTCAACTTTCAAGCATACCTTCTGTGTGTTCAGTGTACATTTTTGTCATACGTTAGTTTTAGCCTACATCCACAGACTAAATAGAATGAATATGCAAATCTCGGGCATTGCATTGTGCACAGGATGAATTTTTCTTTGTTTGACCTAAACTGTGAATAAATCTTTCAGGCTGTTTTCGAAAGATGAGATCTGCACCAACAAGTTAAAACATAACTTCAACCATAATCGGGCCAGGTACAATGCAATGTAGTCAGTACAAAAATACTGGGTGTAAAAACCGACATCTAGGATAAGTCAAGAAAGCAGGATCCTGGAATTTGATCGAGTGTGGATATAGTCTTATTTTAATTTTCTTCACTGTGGTTAAATAATCGGCGCTCAACACTTCTAATAATTAACACAAACAATCACACCTTTCTTAAAGCGTGAAACGGTACTTGGAAACCGAATATTTGGGCTAGAGCTTTCTCAGTTTATCAACATTTAGATACGGGTATCATCTTCAACTATTTTGATTGTATGATGCATCATTTGAAAGCTTGCAATCTGCACTTTCTGTAAGAAAAACGATAAAATGAGTTGGCGACAACTGCCCCTTTTCACCAGAGCGTATTACATATAGCGTATAGCACGCTATATACAATGGTAGCATGTGCACAGTGGTAGCACAAACACAATGCTAGCAGACACACAACGTTAGCAGACACACAATTCTACAGTTGCTCATGCACAACGCTATCACATACACAATGCCAGCCATGTGCACGTAGGATCAGACATACAAATGCACAATCATAACATATTCTATGCTCACTTGCGTATCCTTTCATAGACACATGGTGCACATATATCTTTCTCCCCATCTTTCAGCAACCACAGAGACAGGATGACAAACAGCACTCAAACCAAGACAATACAGATGACTGCAGGCTGCATGTGTTGCGCACATACACACACAGATGCTGAGGACACACAGCCTGGCCACAGATGCACAGAGGCGCCACGTTGGCGACACTCTTGATTCCTCTGTCTCGTTCTTTCCTTCTTTCTTTCTTTCTCTCTTTCTTTCTTTCTTTTTCTCTCTCGCTCTCTCTCTCTCTCTCTCTCTCTCTCTCTCTCTCTCTCTCTCTCTCTCTCGCTGTCTCTCTCGCTGTCTCTCTCTCTCTCGCTGTCTCTCGCTCTGACTTTTCGATAATGTCCCTGACTCCATATCAGTATGAAATGTTGCCTTATCAATTATCTCTCACACACAAACTGTTTTTGCTGTTGTGCATTTCAACCAGTCCAAATAAAAAGTGAAATAACTAGAAGCTCTTGTTCTGTGATCAGTAAGCAGCTGAACTTTAGATTAGTTCTGTTCTAAATTATTCAACCCACAGTTCAGCATTAGTGGGCGTGATAGATCCAGAAGGGGAGGGGGGATGGGGGTACAGAACAGCCACACCGTGCGGTAATTGGTTGCTTTGCTGGTCCTTGTTTGACATTTGGCAGAGTGTGGGCAGATTATTTGAGATTTCAAATCAATAGAGACTTGGCTATAAACTCAGTCTGTGTAGTTGCACTGGTGATTTCAGTCAGGCTTTTGTGAAATACTTTTGGGCATAGACATTGTTCTGAGTGGGTGCTTGTATGTGGGCTTTATTGATGGCACATCAAGGTTTGTACATTTCAGAAGTGGTTGGATGTGATACAGTAATTAGCTCATACCAGTATGTGTCGATCCAGTAATTATTGGCATGCTGTGGGCTGGAATATGGATAGGGTTAGGTGTCTGCAAGTGTGTGGACATAGGGTTGTATGTGAATTATATGTGGTTGATCCAGCTCTCCAGTGACTTTCTTTTCCTCTTCCCCCTTCAGTTCTACCTTGTGTCTCTCCATCTCCTCCACCTCCCTCTCCTCCTCTCCATCTGCCCAGCAAGCCCCTGGATGCCCAGTCTTCAATCTTCCTTTTTCCTCAGCCCACATCAAAGATGTGGGTGAGAGGCACCAGATTCACCTCCATCCTCGTCCCTTCTCTCTCTTTCTCACAAACCTCCATATTTCTGTTGATCTCGCGATCTCCCTTTAATGTTGTTTCAGACATCAGAAGGATCTCCATATTTATTTGTTTCTTCTTTTTTTTCTCTGTCACCATCTCTAACTTTCTTCATCACTAGCTCTCCATCACTCTATTACTTTCCCTCTGTTTCTCTCCCTCTCTCTCTTTCTCTCTGTATGTATCATAAATGGATTAGACCCACGTGCTAGGAGCAGATGTGCGCTGTTGGACCGCATTTAAAGGAGTGTGTCTGCCCTATTTTGGGTGAGACTCCCAAATCTAAACACACCATGTGGAATCGAATCTCAAGTCACACAGTTAGTTCAAAGGATGCTTTTGAGCGTATTAAGGGGATTAATCAAAACATGTTTCACATTTCCAAGCCATTACCAGGAGAGAACAGCATAGCCTGAGTACATGACCATTTTCGGTAAATTACATTTGCAACTGTTATTGTTGCTGTTGTTGCTAGTTATTACAACCTGCTGCGCTTGACTTATAGTTCACTTAGTAAGAGTATTTAGTATACCTGTTGTCTCTTCCTATGAGAATTAAACCATACATAAGATGATCAACTCTCAAGATTCAGATGCAATAGTATGATGTGGTACAGAAGTGCTATTGTTCAAGACTAACCCTGTGTGCAATGTGTGTTTATTCCTATAATCTTTGACTTATTCTTTCAGTGTGAATGTTTATCACAGGCCATAAATCTTAAGTCTTAATAAATCTTAAGTCTTAACATTCATAGCTGCTCTTGGTTCTCTAAGTGCCATATTCATCTATGTTTATAGATGGAGAAGGTGGAGGAGGACCTGAGTCGCTCCAAATCTCTAAGGGAAGAGCAAGCCAAAGAGTTTTCCCATCAACTGGAGGAAATTAAACAGAGATGTGAACGTCAGGTTAGTGTGTGTGTGTCTTGACACTCAAATCATCCTATTTTTGCTACACTACTAAATTATTTGAATGTTTCAGCAATTTTTTGATTCCAATTGAAAATGTTATTTTTCTATATCTGTATCGGCATACTACCCGGTCTACCTCATACCAAAAAACATGGTTTCAATTCAGCAGATTGGGTCTTAACATAATCAAAAAATATCCAATTGAAAACCTTGTGTAACTTATCTCCTCTCCATATCAGCACTCTGATTAGGAATTTAGAAACACTGCAACTTACCTTGCTAATAGAAAATCAGGTTTTATACACATCTAAATGTAATCAACTCATTGGAATGCCCATTATCTGATGAAAGTCATCTGATTGTGAGAATTCTGGGCAAGACTGAAGAAATAAAATGTTCTCAGCTGGTTTAAAAATGCGACTCAGGGACTATGAAGAATATCTTACGGAGGTTATCATTCCATGCACCAATTACAAATTAAAATGGACTATGACAGATACATTTTTGACATGGCCAGTGTCTTCTAAAGTATCTTTGTACATCTTTGTGAATTGAAGCACTTTCACAAAGATACACAATTGATATACAATTGACTTTCACAAAGAAATCAATCACTGTTGATTTGCTTTCAATTAACCAGAAATAGATAACTGTCCAATCCACCATATGGTCCAATCAGGTGATCAGAATAGTTGGCTTGGGTTTATGCTGTCACGGCTGAAACTGTGAAAACAGATCAGACTGTAGCCCATAATAACTGTAAAATCTGGATTGTCGTTCTGTGTCAAAAACAAGATTGATTTTAAGACCTCTATTAAAAACTGTAACTGCTTCCCAAACATGTGACTAACAACCTTCAAACCCTCATTCCCTAGACGTTGATGGACTTACAGTGCATGCCAATTGCTGTAGGTAGTTCTAGATAGGAGAACTAGATATGAGCTCAAAGTGTATGCTGGTAAGAAGCATAATGAAATAGAATGGTCGTCGATTTTGTTCTGGGAGCGATATTCAGTGATATACCAAGCTGCGTCCTGAAAATTGCAGCTCTTCATGGGTAAAATTGGTTTCTGAATAGAATATCACCATATGTCTATATCTTTTAATCCCTGAAAATGACTTTAAATATATGAAGAACTATTGGACATTGGCAGGTTTTGTGGTGTTTTCTTGCAGGTTAGTTGAGTGACAAGAATCAACTCTACTGTAACATTGCTAAATGTGTTTCTGGATGTATTCAAACATGGTTCTCATTCCGATGCAGGGCTTTAGTTTGTGACTTAATCAATGTTGTCTGCTCAGTGTCTCGTCTAAAGATTTGAACTTGGAAAATAGCACAGCTGGGAAAAATATTCTAAGGATGCTGGTAAACTCCCACAATAGAATGACAACAATGAAAACCCAATTGACAGTTGAAACAGGCTGTGAAGGTTTAACGTCAAGCACTTAGCAGTCTTTGTCTCAGTGATAAAACGTGAAGAAAAATATTTATCTATCCTGTTGTAACACATCATGGTGCGTGTCAGTGACGTGGGTTTTAGAGATAAAGAGACTACTGGTGTCTGAATGTGTGTGTGTGTGTGTGTGGGGGGGGGGGCAGTCGACGGGTGTGTGTCAGAGAGAAAGCAGAATTCCACAGGGGTTGGCTTCAGAAATACTTTTAAAGAGGGTCTGTGTGTGGACTCGCTGTTTCCCCCAAACTCTCCAGACCGCTAGGACAGAGGTTCTCAACCGGTGGTACCTCTGGGGGTACGTGAAGGCAGTCCAGGGGGTACGTGAGATTTTTTAAAGATATGTCAAAAATTAGCATCCATTCAAAAATCCTTAAAAAATAGTTATTATACGGCTCTTCAGAATGTTCAAAAAAGTTCTGTTGATTTGTATGGGCCATATGTGGGTTAAATGTCTGCGTTCGCAGGTCTGTAATTTTTGCCAGTGACCCCTTAACCAATGATATGTGCTTTGAGCTTAAGTTGTCGTACGTATCTAGCAGTTTTCAGAAATAAATCGGTGATTGGACAGCAAAGATATTAAGGCGGTAACCATGGGAATTTTAATTCCCATATTTGAATGGTCTGGGAGAAATGAAGTCATGGTTGAAGCATAGCAGCAATGCTGCTGAAAACACAACTGATAGCTAAAGCCAAGAAACCGTTCACTATAGCCGAAGACCTGCTCCTTCCCACCGCCGTTGTACTGGCTGAGACCATGCTGGACACAACTGCAGCGGAGAAATTAAAGTCTGTGCCTTTATCAAATGACTCTGTGTACCGCAGAATAGATAAAATGGGAACAGACATTGTCAAGCAAGTTGTGGGAAAACTTAACGACTCTTTTTCTCTTCAGCTGGAAGAATCCACAGATGTCAGTGGGAATGCTCAACTTGTTGCTTTTGTAAGATACATCAATATTGACGACATTTATGCGCATGTTCTATTCTGCAAAGCATTGGAGGGGAAAACAACAGTAGAGGACATTTTTGATGTTGTCAACACCTTCTTCTGTGAAAATGGCATGAGCTGGAAATCCTGCCGCAGCATCTGCACAGACGCAGCAGCATCAATGACAGGTAGCATGCAAGGACTCATAGCGCGTGTTAAAAAACAGAACCCCGACATTAAGTGGACTCACTGTGTCATACACAGGGAAGCATTGGCGTCAAAGAGAATGAGCCCTGTGTTACATGACGTTTTGAACAACTGCATCAAAATGATCAACTTCATAAAGTCAACGCCACGTAACGCATGCCTGTTTCGACGCCTCTGTGAAAACATGGGGGCTGAACACACACAACTGCTGTTGCACACTGAAGTCCACTTGCTCTCTCTCTCGAGGGAAAATACTCAACCGGCTGTTGGAATTACGATCTGAAGTACACACATTTCTGATTGAGCACAGATCTCCCCATGCCACCTTGTTCCAGGACACAGACTGGCATGCAAAGGTGTGCTACCTGGCAGATATATTCTGAAACTATAAACTGAATGAACTGAATATGTCTCTGCAGGGAAAAGACACCAGCATTTTAAAACTGTATGACAAGGTGGGTGGCTTTCTTAAGAAAACAGAGCTGTGGAGAAGAGCCTCTGAACAGGGGGATTTCACCTGCTTTCCTCAGGTGGATGATTTCTTCTCTAGTGGGAATGTGGACAGAGCTTCAGTTGCTCATCGTGGGACATTTGACTAACTTGATTGAAAATTTCCATTCCTACTTTCCTGACATGGAGGAGAAATCTATACAGCTGGATTGGGTGAGAAACCCATTTCACTTGTCAGAAACAAACGGAAGCAATCTACCTGTCACTAATCAGGAAACACTCCTGGAAGTGTCATCTGACCATGGCCTCCAGATGAAGTTTGCCACATCCACACTCACACAGTTTTGGGTGTATGTGAAGCAGGAGCACCCTGACCTGGGACAGAAAGCTTTGGAGCAGCTACTACCCTTTGCCTCCACATATTTATGTGAGGCCTCCTTCTCTGCAATGACTGTGATAAAAACAAAGCTGAGAAACAGAAAAGCTTGATCACAGCAGTTGCCTCCCTGCCACCAAGATTGACAAAGCTTCTCAGTGAAGCACAAGCACAAGTTTCTCACAAAAACTCAGTTCAATGCAACAATGTTCAGTGTTGACAGTTTAATAAGTCAGAGCATCATAGTGTAACGAGTTAAAAATTAACTTTGTTAATTTTTAATTCCAATTTTTATTTGTTAATTTATTGTATTCACCGTAATTTTTCTAATTTCTTTCACGTGTAAGAGAGCTTAACTGCACTCGGTCTCTTCTGTGCCTGCTAAACTTCCTTAAAGAGCAAATAAATCTTAAAACCCACCCATTGTTCCTGTTCATGCCCTGAATACATCCATAACAATGGCATAGAACGGTGTATGACATATTATTTTCAACCACAAATGCTCTGCGCTGGTTAGTGGGTACTTGGTTGAAAAAATATTTCACAGGGGGTACATCACTGAAAAAAGGTTGAGAACCACTGCGCTAGGACATCACGCCGGCGCCTCAAAGAACCTCTCCTTGACATTGAACTGATGTAGGACAGTTGTAAGACTGCCGTTGACCAGGTCATGACCCCGCACTCTTGATGAAGCCTTAATCCAGCTCACTCCTTAGATGTAAGAAAACAGCATCACAAATAGTTTTAACACATGCACACAGACACACGCACTGACACACAAACATGTGCACATACACACACAAGTCCTGTGTATTTGTGTCCCATTTTGAGGAATAGAAGTTCCCTCCCTCCTCCCTTCCTCCTCACCCTCTCACCATCATCCCCTGCTGTGACCAGATAGGGGTAATCTTCCCTCTTTTCTCCTACCCCTTCCCTTTCTCTTTCCCCTTTATTCAGCATCGATGCATCCCCTCTTCACTGTAAAACACACCGACACACACAGAGTGACAGGAGCCATGCTGTGCAAGTGTAAGTGTATAACCCTAAACCCTCCTCCACCACTCCTGTGGCCGGGCCTTTTAAGACAGCCAGTACCCGTCCTCCTTCTGTTGTCCGATGTTTGTGATTGTGAAACATACTTATTCTGATTTGATTATGTTGCCAGTGGGCTTACTGTAGTGAATTACTGTAGATCACACATGTTGCTGCACATCTTAGCATGCTCTCTTGATGAAAAGAGTTTCTGTTTGTAGCTAAAATGAAGAGAGAATTTTAATGTACTATATATTTGTTCATTCTTCACTGAAGGAGAACAGTCTTGTTTAGCTAACAGTAGTGTCTAATGTGACTGGCTCTCTGTCTTTTGGCGAGGGAATCCGGCTTCCTGCTATTAATCACCTGCTCTGAATAGCATAGATGTCGGCTACAGCTAGGACTGGAGCTGGGACAAGATGTATGACTGGGACTAGATGTTGGAGGGCTGGATCTGGAGTTATAGCTGGGGAAGGCTGAAGTTGAGGCTGGGATTGGAGCTAGTACTGGAGCTAGAACTAGGGCTGGGGCTTGATGCTGTAGGGCTGGAGCTATGACTAGGGAAGGCTGGAGTTGAGGCTGGGATCGGAGCTGGGGCTTTATAGTGGCTCACTCTGTCTGTCTCTGGAAGCCCAGGTAGGGTGCCATCCAGCACAATGTGGGCAGGGATTAGCTTCAAAGCCATAAGGGAAATCGGGGCCCCGGCTGGCCATTCAAGGCCCCGCCAGGGAGACTCGGCAGGACAGGGATGGGGTCACTGGTCTGCTCTGCATGGGGGAGTGGGAACGAAGCCTGGGAAAAACAGGTCGCTTTACGCTTGTGCTACACCACCAAGGCTCACCTCACAGCAGGTGACTCGTCTCAGATCCCAGAGTGAGGCTAGCTAGGCTTTAGACCCTTACAGCCAGTGTATGTATGCATGTCCCAAATGCAAAAATAGCTTGGCTTCAGTTGACAGAGACTGATTATTCTTTTAAAGATGTATTTTTCTCCTTTTTCTCCTCTCTTTCCCCTTCTTTGTTTTGATTGTAATTCCACCAAGCAGTGCCATTTATTGGATAGCATTCCTGTCATTTAGCTTGTCACAAAAAAATGCAAATGTTTTCATTATCAATAGAGAGCTAGAGGTAATAATAATCGCTGGAAAACAGATCGACCTCCCGTTGAGTTAAATCCCAACAGTGTCAGATTGCACTGGTAAGATTTTCAGGATTATTTAAAAATGTTGCAAATAATCCTCAGATTTGAATATTTTTCATCAGTTTGACTACAATGATACGACAGGTAGTCTTTCTAAAATCTTAGAAGATTTTACCTCAACTTTTCTCCAAACTTTCAGATCTTTTCCCTTCTGTATTTTTTTTCGGTGTTGTTGTATAAGGATCACAGGCTTCGCCCTAAGCCGATTTTCCCATGCTGTCAGACGCATAGCATGGGGCGAGGGTTTGCCTCCATAAACCAGATGGCTAACCCCCTTTTGGCCCACGTAGATGGTCCAAGCTAGCTGCTCTTTCAAATGCCGGCCGCAGAGGGGTGAGAGGAACTGATATGTAGAAAAGAAGGAAGCAATGTAAAGAGATGTGGGCTGAGCTAGAAGATTAGCACAAAGGGTGGGGGTGAAAACAGCGTGAGGTAAAAAAGGATCACGTGGCGCCGTGTCGTCCTGTCACAGTGCGACGCAACAGCCCAAACTTTTGTTAAAAAGAAACAATTCTGCTGCCCCGCCCGTCTGTCCCGTTGAGGCGTGCGGGCGCTGTGGTGGACAGGATGTGAGGGGGTGGAAGGATGGATGGACAAGTTGTCATGACAACGGCTGGTTCTGGGCGTGCGTTGGCTGATGATGGGGGGTCTCTCCTGTACCGCTTGTCCAATCAGATGTGCGAGCAGCGCGTGCAGCAGGAGCAGGAGAGGACCCGGCTGCAACAGCAGCACAGCGCTGAGAAGGACAGCCTGGTCCAGGAGCGCCAGCGGGAAGTGGGAAGCCTGGAGAGTCGAGCAAGGGCCACCCTGCTCCAGCACCAGCAGCACACCCAGGAGTGGAGGCAACGCGATGCCCAGGTAGGGGGTCTCCTCTGATCCGCACACACTAATCGCACGCACACCGCTCACACCGAGATCCCACGGACACCATTTTGTTTTCTTCCTGTGTCGTAAACATATCGCTGAGTTTTTCTCCGGGTTTATGTAAATAAAGAAAAAAGAGAATAAAAACACTGTTGGGAAATACTTTTTTACCTGACGGGAGGTGGAGATTGTGCTGTGTGTGTTTTGCGTAGGCAGGTGTTAGTTAAGGGTGCAGGTTAGGGTTTTCGATTTTTTTTTTTTTTTCATTTTTTTTTTTGTGAAACTGTTTTGAAAAGCGGAAGAATGATAGTAAAAAGTTAAAACGCGTATTGAACTAAATAAATATCACCAGGCGTTTACTTGTAATGTAATTGTGGGTTTTTCCCTTTTTGCGACGGGGTTTCGCCACAGAAGTAAAAAAATACTTAAAACACAGAAACTGCAGGTAGCCAGATGAAGGAGAAGAAATATTTTTTTCTGTTCCCGTCCCTTGGCCCAAGCTTCGTTTGTGTCTACTGTGTCGGCCGCGGCAGCGCTGAGCGCCCCGTAGCCCCACGAAAGAGCGGCTTTGCCTGGCATTCTTCCCTCCCTGCAGGTAGCCTCTCCCCTCCCGTGAAGTGCAAGTCATCCTCTCATTACAGCTCTATCTACCGCAAAGAGGATATGACATATGGATGACACTGATGGGAGTCCCCAGCCATAACATAATTCAAGCCTCCCATGAGTTGTCCAACGGCTGGTTGGTCTGCAGCCCCAGCCTCACACCCCTCTTCCTATCTCCCCTCCAGCCTGGGCTTGCATGGAGCTCTGTGGGAAGCCATTTGCCAGAGTAACCCCCAACTGTGGATGTTTTTGACTTCTCAAGCTCCCTGATGAAATGGAGGTTGTCAGCATGGAGAGGCTTGTTCACTGGCTCCTTGCTGGAGACGGGGGTCCAGCAGGGCAGAAGCTGCAATTCTTGGGACATTTTTGGGAGAGGAACCGCGTGGGACTCCTGGCCTAGGTGGACACAGAGGGTGCTGGGGGTGCAACTGTGCAAGGATACACTATTTACGTGGACATTTACGGACAATCTTCTGTTGTGTCCTTATGTATTCACTATCATCTCAAGAAGTTATAGTGCTATTGTTCAGTTATTTGGAAATTTGTGTTTTATAAATTAGATACACCACCATTCTAATTTGTATTGCTATAGAAAATGGTAAAAACAATTATTTAATTAAGGATCAAGCCATCAAATAGATATGAGAAAAGGTTTGTAATGTTTTATTTTAGCAGGTCTAAGCTCTGAATGGCCTCCAGTGAGCTTCAGCGAGAAGGAGCACCATGATGCTCAAATTTTTCACACACAGGCGCTGGAACAGGAAGAGAAACGTCCATGCCATGTTAGTTTGCTTCTCTTGTCTACAACGACTCAATTATGGGACCATCAAGCCTTAACGGATTCCATAACCTTCCAATCACATACAAAATATGGCATGTAAAAGTTACAGGGGAATTTTTTGATTTTACCCTTTTGTCTCCTTTGCACGTATTAAGAGTTGTCAATCACAGAGACTCGGAGACTAGCCAGCTTGTGTGATTTGGGGTTAAATTTTTTATTGGAGATGCCGTCAAATAAGACCTTTTTGTTGATGACAGCCAGTTTCATTCATTTCTAAATGATGAGGCACTTGTCGAACGGCAGACCTTGGAAGAAAAACTAACTGACTCCGCCAGGCCAATGTCAAATATTCAGGAGGCAAGGTGGAGTGCTTCCAGGTTTTTTCACTAAGGCCAGGGAAAGATGTCAAACGTAGTTGGAGTCTTCAAGGACTTGAAATAGATGCAAAGCACTAATGGGCCATATGTATTAAAGATAGCTTTTTACATTATATAAGTATTAAGTCACTTATTAGGGTTCCTCCGTCAGGAGGACCCTATTGTAATTGTTGGTATTATTATTATTATTAGGGTTCCTCCGTCAGGAGAACCCTATTGTAATTGTTGGTATTATTATTAGGTTCCTCCGGTGGGAGGGAACCTAGTGTTATTGTTGGTATTCTTATTAGGTTCCTCCGGTAGGAGGGAACCTAGTGTTATTGTTGGTATTCTTATTAGGTTCCTCCGGTAGGAGGGAACCTATTGTTATTGTTGGTATTCTTATTATAATTTTTTTCTCCTTGCGCCCCAATGTCTCAAAAAGTCCCTGGTCCTAAATGTTCTAATTTGGCACATTGATACTACATCCAAGTGGGTACCCCCACACCAAATATGGGCCACATCGGACCATAGGGGGCGCCACAGGCCACGCCCAAAAGTCTAAGTGATGGCATTTCCACCCCATTGCTCCAATTCTTCTGAAACTTGGTGTGCATGCCTCATTTTTCATGAGGAACAAAAAAGCCTCAAGGACCCATAAGGTCCGCCATGATGGATTTTCCTGTACAGTGATAATTTGGGAAAACCTTAAAAATTCCTCTTCTCTTGAACCAAAGGTGAAATTGGCTTGAAATTTGGTACAGATATGTATCATTGACGTATTTAAAAACGTTACTTAAGGCAATTGAATCAAGTACAAAATGGCTGAAATGGGTGTATTTATGTAAATGTACACATTTCCTCAATATGTTTGTGTCACTAAATCAAATGTATTTTTGAAGGATGGTTCAAACCTATTAAGCTTTAAGGTGTCATGCCTCTGAAGTACCATGCAAAGTTTCACCTTGATATGTCAAAATATGACTGAATTACAGCTGTTTGAACGTGGACCAAATTTGACAATACTCACCATTGGAGAAACAGCTTTTTTTTGTACAGTAACTGAACATGCCAATACTCAACACTGAGAATAGCTCGACGAGCTGGAACGGTGACCTGCAAAGTATAAGGTCGTAGGTTTGAATTCAGCCACACTAAGTCTGTCTTAAATTTGAATATATGTTTAGTTAAACAGAAAGACATCGTTCTGAAGTACCATGCGCAATTTCACCTTGATATGTCAAAAGATCATTGAATTACAGCTGTTTAAACTTTGGCCGAATCGAACAAGCCATGCTACAGGAGATACGTTTTTTTTTTTTTTTTTTGACGGAAACTGACCAGAATTCTCAGCCTTCAGGGTAGCCCAATGGGTTGAAACATTGACCTGCAAAGCGCAAGGTCACAGGTTCGAATCCAGGCACAGTCTTTTGGCCTGTCATAATTTTGATTACTTGTTTAGTTAAACAGGCAGACATCATTCTGAAATACCATGCGCAATTTCATGCAATTTAACCTTGAAATGTCAACCGTTTCTTAAACTTTGTCCCAAAGCTGACAAAAAACTAATACCCATATCACGCAGTCAGAGCACAGCTAGATAATCAGCGTCAGCACCCTTGGGTACCCAGCATGCAGTGCGGCATGTCCAAAAACGCAAAGACTTGTGGAAAATAGTTTGGTTACAACAGCCTTGCAAGGGATTTCAGTTGTTGTGTTCGTTCAGTTATATGTTTGTAATGTTATTGTTGGTTAGTTAATATAATGTTGTTGGTCACCCTGATTGTGTATGTTGTGGAGTTTAATGGGACAAGAGTGTCGGCTGCTAAACCGTCACAGGCTATTCTTGCAAGGAGCTGAATATGAACGCTACCCGAGCCCAGTTTCCCACATGACTTAAGTTAGTTGTGCATGGACTGAGAGTCTGGAATTGTTTTTGGCCAGACATGAAGTCGTTTTGCTCTCTTGTTGTCCAAGTCTCGATCTTCTGCAGTGTACATGTTTTTAATATTTTGCCATTTTGAGGAGGAACCCGCATCGCTGCTTGCAGCTATATTTATTGAACAGTTTTGCATCACCAAAGCTGTTAGCGTTATGAAAACTCTGTATTGGTCCTGCAACCAGAAAGAAACTGCTAAATCACACCCAACAGTTGTGCATCTTTTCCCAACGATGAAAAAAGAAGCTTCAAAAGACTTAGAAGATTAAGAAGGATAGAGTAAAATCTGAGTGTTTTAATGATGTGCCCAGCAATCACAAATGGCTCAACAACAAAAAATTATCCACTACATTTACAGCTCACATCAACTTCCTCTCTCTCTTATTGTGCTAGAGACAGACAGAGCTGTTGAAAAGGGGACAGTCATGGATGTCTGTGCCATATATTAGATTCAGTCCTTCTCTCCGTCTGCTCTCTTCCTGGAATCCTTGGAAGGATGGGGCTTCTTCCCTCCCTCTCTCGCTGGATTGTGGAGGCCGTCAAAGGAGAGAGCGGATGCCAGTCACATGTTCTGAGGATGAGTAATGGGAGGCTATCTCCTTTATGTGGCAGGGGATGCTAATAAATAGCATTCCTGTCCCTTCCCTTATGTTTGGGGAGGAAGGCCAGTGAAGCGTGACGCTGTTGTAGGGTGGAAGACACAGCACAGGGCTTCTCTGTCTTCATCTCACCAGGGTCTGTTGTTGTCCAGAAGCCCCTGTTCTTGACCAACTGTGTAACTAGGCTTTAATGAGGACTTGGAACACACATCTGTGGGTAATAGACTCTCATTGTCAATTGACAATTCACGTTTGTCAAGGCGGTTAAATGAAGATTTGTGGTTTCACTCCGTGTCTAGGTTTTCATGGCAACATGGGTGCAAGATGTAATATCACTAATGAAGGGATTAATATTAATCCCCTTGCTGTGTTAGGCTTGGTTAGAAGTTGGCCACCAATCTACTAAGGGATTTAACTTCAGAATCCTTTGCCTTTGGGACCAGAACAAGACCGTTTCCCCCCCCCCCCCAACAAAACATTGAAAAAACAGCTAGTTGGCTATTCCCCAGAGATGACACTGCAGCAAATGGCTTTGCTTGCAGTTAGCCCTGTGTTGGCTTGTTACATGATCACCAACAACCTAAGAGGTTGGATCAGTTCCCCACGAAGCCTTCCCCAGGACAGGCATCCTGCCCTCCCTCTAGCACAGCATGTGTTGTGGTGTGGCAGCCACCATGTTGCAAGCATACAAAACACTCGAGATTAGATTGAAACATCCGTTTGGTGAGGAACCTTTCCAGCTCGTCCTATATGTACATTGTGTCGTCCATCTCAATACGTTTTTATGAGGAAGCCGTGAGATGTGGAAAGAATGGATTCACTTGATGTGATGTGTCACAGTTCTGTGGTTTCTCATGCATTTAGAGAATATTCAAGCTTTCCTTTTCTTTATTTTTTGTGTTTTACAAGAAGAAAAATATACAGGAAAAAAATGAAAACCAACATTCCAAATTACTTTGGGCCTCTTTGTTTCCAACTACAAGAGAGACATTTGATTGTCTTGTTGAATTGTCAAGTCATTCTTTCCAGTTATTTCCGTAGTTACTCAAAACCAAATTTCTACGTCTAATCATTTTGTATTTAAACATGCCCTGACAAATTCTGTCTTCTCTGAGAACACAAGCACCATCTGGACTTCAAACAGCATGGGAGAGGGTCCTGTACTCTCTGGGATCCTTTCCCCAACGGTGTGACGGGCTGAATAATGATGCTGTCAAACTTCCAAAGATCTTTATTCCCAAGTACATGATTAACGTAGGGAAAGTGAAGACAGAGATGACAGTCTCAGTGACAGCTGGACACAAACATGTCATCTGTCTCCACTCTCTGTGTATTGTTATTTGCTGATTGACAGGTCCCCAAGATCAGGCTAATCTTATTTCAGACAAGCAATCATTGAAGGACACCAAAACAGGCACATTGGCGTGTCTCCCTCTGCTTGTGTTTACATGATTACTATATGTGGATTTTATCCTGCCTTCTTCAATAGCATTTGAGGATCTGAATTTGGCGTGGCTAATTTGAAGTCAGGGTGGAGGATATAATGTTCATGTGCTTTCAGGCTGGCACATGGAGAGATCTATAAACACTATGTCTCTTTGTTGTTTCAGTATCATGGTGTGCCAGAGCTGCCAGGCGGTACGATGTGTGCGTACCATCACAATATAGATGTGAATGGAAATAGCAGTAAATAAATTCCGCTTTTGTTTTGCTTTGCTTTGGTAACAGCTAATGGGGAATTATTTTGCCACAAGTTTACAATTGGGTTTTCTTCTTCCTGTCTCCTCCTCTCTCTCTGCCATCAATCTGTGATAGATTAAACATTAAGTTCAATCTTAATCTTATAGTTCAATTATGTTTGGACTGAGGTTGCACATACCTGGCATGTATTAAACACCTTTACAATTTGAATTATCCCCTTTTGTCTGGCTCTTTTAGTTCTGTTGCCCCTGCATCTCTGAGCCCTGTCCAAATGGCTCATGGTGGGGAGGTTACTCAGGATGTTATTAACAGAATCAGATGGAGCCGTATGTAGTTGAATAGGGAATTATACATCAAAGGCTCTTCTGAGCTTAGATGCCTGTCCCTTAAAGTCATGGAGACCAACATGCCTGGCACTCACTGTTTGAGTGTGTGTGTGCACGCGCGTTTATGTCCATCTGGTGTTGCCCGACTAACATGTTTGCATGTGGCTGTGAAACCTAACATAGAGTGTGTGCATGTGTGTGTGTATATCAGTTTGTGTGTGAGACACCACACAACATCTGTATGTTTTTTTGTGACGCTTCTTTGAAGTCTTTGTGATCTTCCCGAGTGCCCGCAAAAAGATTTATACAATTTCAGACTCTTTCTGTCTGATTGCCATGTGACTTTAACGAAAGTCTGGCCTGGGATGTCTTGAGTGTTTGTAGAGGGAAGCAGGGTCAAAAGAGGATATTATAGGCCACTTTGTTCATGGGGACAATTCGTAGTAATTTAATTTAACTTTCATTACTGTTGTTGGAATAGCATATCGTATGTTTTTCAGATTGTGCTCAAAGTGTACATAGCACATAACTGGTGAGACACTATATACACACAATATTTTGAATGTTTTGAGAATTCCAGCAAAGTTTCTTCATAGCCCGGTAAAAACATTCCCTTGACGGTTCTTTAAAAGGGGTGTTCTTTTGTCATTAGCATTACTGCTATGTAATGTGGCTGTTCTCTGGCAGTGAAATCAAAGAGTTCTTCTAGACAAAGTCAAGGCTGAGGAGTTCAAAGAAAACAGAGGTCAAGGAAGGGGTCGGTCCATCTCTACAGCCCCCACTCTCTCACACACATTCTCTCAGAAACAGTCTCTCCCTTTCTCTCTCGCATATAGTGCATATGTGTGTCTTTCACACACATTCTCTCTCTCTCTCTCTCTCTGCTGCCCCCTCACTTTCTCACACACACGCACTGTCCCTTCCTCTCTCTCCTTGCAGCCCCCACACTCTCAAGCACAGACACTCAAGTCTCCCATACAGTACATTAACCTAAGAACAACCACACAAACCCACATAGTACACAGAAACAAGTCACATCCAAATGCAAAGACTTTTCAAAGCTGCAGTACTTTTAAGACTTCCTTATTCAGCCACATACTTCTCTTCTAATTTCCATACTATCCTTCCAACTCTCCATCCCTTTCTTCTGCTCTCTCTGTTTCTCCTCCTCCATCTGTCTTCCAGGGAAATATGACACTGCAGCACTGCCTGCTTTCCTTTTGAGGGAGTGATCTTTAATTTGCGCAAATTTCTCTCATTAAATGTGCCCGACTGACCTTAGTGGAATTCCCCGTCTTTGATGTGGGCTTGCTTGCCTGCCGGCCTGCCTGGCTAACTGTGCTAGGCTGGACGGACTGACTCGGCTAGGCTGGGCTGACTGGGCTTGGCCGGGCTGACTGACTATGCTAGGCCGGGCTGTCTGGGCTGGGTAAGCTGAATTAGGATGGGACAGCTGCTGTTGCAGGGTATTCCCCTTTCCTTTGCTCGAGTGTTTTCTGTCCCGGGCTGAACAGGACTTCCCCTCAGACCATCCCTGGACATCCCTCAGAAGCAACTGCTGAAAGTAGAGGGAAAGTAGAGGTTTTAATGTTGGAGATGATCTTGAGCCTCAAGGCCCTTGCACACTGAGTCCGAAAATCGTATCCAAAATGTTCGCACGTAAAAAAAAAACATTGACCTCACTTTATGTCAATCGCGCATGCACACTGCCTCCGAAACTTTCGTCTGTCAAAAAAAAGTTTGGATCGGGTTAGATTTTCTGCGTTTTTCGCATCCGTAGCCAGAATTTTGATAGATTTTTTGGCAATTCAGAGCCACCGTACAAGCGAACGACAAAATCCAGAATAGCGTCTGACCATAGAGTTGCGTCTGACAAGTTGATATACTTGGTCTCGCAGCACAGAGCACTGTATGACAAGAAAAGTGTGGATTATAAAGACAAAGGGTGTAAGAAGGTTTATATAGTACTGTGTTCAAGTTAGCTAAACAATAGCTTGTTGCTTATGTCATTCATTTATTCGTTGTCAAAAGTGATAACGTTGTCCCAACCAGGGTGTATTCATTCAGTTGCTAGTATACTTGTACTTTTGATAGAATACATGCAATTATCCTGGTCACCTAAATGACTGCAATAAACTACATAACAATACTGTACATACCTGTTAAGTTATAATATATGACATTAGATAATCAAACTGATCCACTGACATTCTGAGGTAAATTTTAAATTTCTCCGGATAATTTCTGAGCTCCTTGATAAGGGAGATGAAACTCTCCTTCCTCGCTATGATCTGGGCAACAAAACCACCGGCACTGCTTTACAAATCCATTTAGTATTTTTCCGTTTTTTTTCCGCAAACGTTAAATAAATACGCATCGGACTCAGTGTGCAAGGTGTCTGTGCGTGACGAATTTTAGGCTGACGAATACGGAAAAAACGCATATGAAAATTTCGGACTCAGTGTGCAATGGCCTTCAGTCTGGAGAGTGAGAGAGCCATAGAGAAACACATCCATGACCGCAACCGCATACACTTGTGTACAGTACTACTTATAAACATGCACACCGTGTTCCTCACCGTCCTCTTTCTTCCTGTCTTCTCTCCTCCCTCCCTCCATCCCACGGTCAGACCATCTCTGAGCTGGAGGCCCAGGTGTCGGCCCTGCGTGAGGAGCTGCAGCAGGCCCACGCCCAGAGGAAGCAGCAGCTGCTGGAGCTGGGCCTGCTGAGGGAGGACGAGCGCCAACGCTCGGCCCAAGACCAGGAGGCCTCGATGGGCAGGCTGCGGGCAGAGATGGAGCGCCTCCGGCTGGACCTGGAGAGGAGCCACCAGGCTGAGAGGGAGCTGGCCCAGGAGAAGGTGAGTGGGGTGGGGGGGGTGTTGTCCCAGATCTGGAAGTGCTAACGCTAAAGGTTTGGCTGCAGGACAGACAGGCTGCAGGACAGACTACTGTCTCAGAGGTTCCTGCGATCTGAGGCTAATATGGAGGCACTGAAGGAAGGCCCAGCTGGGGGTTCTCTTGTACGGGACGCTAATCTCAAGCAGGGGCCCATCAAAGAGACTGTCTGTCTGTCGAGCAGCTCTGCATGCCAGCTGTATCAAATTAGCTCCAGAACTACGAGGCAGCTACACGCCGTATTGGGTCGTTACGGGAGGTGGTTAGGCCCAGTTCAATTTAGTCTTGGAAATTCAGGAATTCATTTAAACAGAACCTCAAAGACATCCACCATTTTGAGTTAGGTAGCAAGTTAAATAAGTCCGATCCCTACACAGCATACTTAATTAATACATACTTAGTTAATTACTGAACAGTAACCACAGTAAAAATATACATTTTTTAAAAGGCTCTTCTTTTTCTTTGTTGCATAATTCCTTAATTTTTCCCCATATGGAAGGTGATGAAAAAATAACCCTCACACTTCACGTTGACATGAATCAAATTGATTTGGAATTTAGCTTTCCAAATTACTTTCCAGAAAGTTAGACCACTTACTTTTCTAATCATCTGCTAAAGTTTGACTCTTGGTGGAGGGACTGAAAAGTTAGGGTGTTCCACAGCAGTTGAACCCTTTCATGTTGAATTGCAGACGGTCGTCTAAGATCCATATTGACCGCTCTGACTGTTTTGTAAGCAAACATTTTACTATTCTTTTGATGTAGACAGAAATGCTGTCCTCTGCAGACCTCTCACTCTTGAAGCCGGGATGGCCAAAGTTGGCCTTTTTTAAACACATCTTTCAGTTCCTTAAAAAAAGCTTGGCGAAATCCATTAAATCCGTGAATGGATTCTCATCAAAGACGTATGCGTTTGAGAGAGAGGAGAGGGAAGGGTGGAAGCGGGACTGTTGGAGGATTGGGTGGTGGAATAAAATAATGAGAAACAGAATATCAAAGAAGATAAGATCACGCACTTAGATTGCTCCATACTGTTTGAGCTCTTGCAGAAAGAGGGGGGGGAATGGTGCAATTTCTGTGTCTGACTAGCTTTAGAGGTTTATCTGTGTGTGTGTGTGTGTATGTGTAAGCAGTCCCAGCCCTTCCAATCTCCCTCATCCACTGAGGGCCTGTAAAGCTGTCTATGTGCCCGTTAAAGATGCCCCGTCTCTGGGCTCCACTGAGCACAACTCCCGGCTTTCACTCACTGCCTTATCTGGGTCTCTTATTTCCTCTCCCCTCCATATCTCCACCTTCTCCCTTTGCAGCTTTCGCCATCTGCCTTCAAGTTGCAGCAAAGCAAACAGAATTAGGGCTTCTTAGAAAGAGCGTGCTTGGTCTGGCCTTTGAGGAAGTGTGGCAAAGGTGATTCTGAGGTGACACATGCACACACAAATGTGCAAATATACACAGGGCTCCAGACTAACTTTTTTACTAGGAGCACAGTAGCCCCTGACTGAAAATGTTAGGAGTGCAAGAGGAAAATGTAGGGGCACACCTTATATTAACCTGCAATGTCATTATTAATGTAACTAGAGAGGGTACAAGTCAGTGGCGAATTTTAGACCCTTTTCAGAGGTGCTCAAGCACCCCCTAAGTTTCATCTCAGCAACCCTAAAAATATATATATATATATATATATATATATATTGTTTATTATCATTTGATGCTGGTAGTTCATGAAGACAGGGACATCCTTAGTTTTTTAATTCTTTCAATATTTTGCATAATAATACATAACTGTATTAATTGTTATCCTGTGAAATTAGGGATTTATATTAGCAAGGTGGTTTAGCACATTTGCAAGGGACTGTATTCACGTCACATTCTCATTGGGGGCTAAGCACCCCTAAAGGTCTGATCCTAGAATCACCAATTTCTAGGGTGTGCTTGCGTCGGTTGCAGATGGATCAGTTTTTTTTTTACTGACACAACTGATATACATTGACCCACCACATAAGCTTGAGTTTAAATACATTTAAAGTGACATTACGCACTGTACATGCAAGTCTTAGCTAAAGGACTTAAATGTATGATGCACTTTTTCCTCCCCCGACATCACAACACAATACTTGCTGAGTATAACAACGCAACAGCGCAAACAGACAGGGATACAGTAGCAGCGCTAGTGCTAAATAAGTATTTAGCTGCTCGGCTCCATGACGCCGGGTAAGAAGGGCTTGTGAAACTGCTCACCTAAAGAACGAAGGGGAATCCACTTGTCTGGCAGATTAAGACATGTTCGTAGGAACCTAGCGAAAAATAGCCAAAACTTTCCTAGACTTTTAGCTAGGTTTATAGGTAGCATTACCTAGCGAAAAATAGCCTAAACTTTTCTAGACTTTTAGCTACGGTACTAATGCCGAGGGCTCGCTGATATCGCTGTCTTACTAGAACATCGTATCTCTTGCTAACGTGTGCTGATGTTGTGTACATCCAATAAATTCAAAATGTGTAGGTCGCACATGCGCGAGTGCTTGTAAAAAATGCTCGCACTGTCTCAAAAACTGGTCGCAAAATGCGACCATTTGGTCGCAGTCTGGAGCCCTGATACAGAAATGTACAGAAATATGTACACACATGCACAAATTTACAAAAGTGTAATTTTATAAAAGCACATACTATGCTACACACTGATACACACACAAATGTGTACACACACAGTGACAAATACACACAAATGTGTACCTACCAACAAATATACATTCACACTGAAACAAACACATTAATGTACACACAAATACACAGAAGCACACATACACAACTACATACAGGACACGCAGTGTTTCCCACAGATTAGAAAAGCAATTTGTGGGGGTCTGTCGGCCCGTGTCTGACGTGCCGTGAGTGTGTAATAATTCGTTACACAGAACTTTATTATATTAAATATTAATCAAAAATGATTCACACCTCCACATGAGTCCCCTTGTCCTGAGAAATGCCTTCTTACCTGCTTGTTTCTACATATGTTTGTCCACCTCACCTGTTGCTTCAGCTGCCTTTCTCACAGCAGCATGTTGGATGCTGTCTTCCTTTCCTACTCTTTCTTCAATACCTAACAAATCTCCTTTTCTCTCCCTGACCATGTATTTCTGCTTGAGCAGCACTGGTTGAAGCCTGAAAATATTGTAAACAATTTCTGCATATGTGGGTGTTTCTGCAACTACGGTCACTTTTGACTCTCCCAAATTTAAAAAATCAACCTTTATGAATTTGAATTTTAACCATCAGAGTCTGTAATATACATTAATAGGTACACAACATTGCATGTAGTCATTAAGATTTTAATCTGGAAATATGTTTTTTTTTTATGGTTTTCATCAATTTAATCACAAAATGTCCTTACCGCAACAGTACAATAATGTCCATTTTACACATTTTTCCTTTTTTTAATTTCTATCACATTAATACATTGAAATTGATTTTCAACAAGCTTTGTGCATCATTGTTATTACTGATAAAAGAAAATAATAAAAAATTTGTTATTTTATGTTTTCTCTCTACACCATGGAAAATTTTGACCGTAAGCTTATGACAATTGTCTTCATACACATAAAAAAGAATAATTAATTATTTTTATGACAGATATTGTTATTTCAAATGTGTAAATCATCTCTAAAACAGTTTTGAAATCTTTTTTGCAAATAAAAATCATAATTATAATCAAAATAAAGCATTGCTGCGGTAATGACATTGTGTGCCGGTAAGGACGCAATGGGGAGCATGTCTATGTTCCCACAGCCCGATGGTCCTACATTTCGAAGTAATCTAACTATATTGAAGAGTCTGTCTGTCTATTAATGTCTGTCTCACTCCTGTTCTAACCAGTCCCCTTACCCTAATCACGCAGCTGTGATGCCTAAACCTAGTCGCTAATTTCAGGAACAAAGAACTGTGGGGCCATTGGGCTGTGGGAACATAGGGATGACCCCATGCAATTTGAACGGTAAATGTAAATACAGTAATGTATCCTTAACAAAACGCTACTGTAAGAAAACGCAGTAAAGTCAAAAAAGGCTTTACGTGTCATTAAAGACTGGATAAACTGATTTTCAAAAATATTATGGCCTCAAGTGGCTTGAACATTAATACTAATACACGAACATTAACATCGTAATGTGACAGGCACTAACAGCCTCTCACATTACATTTGTGTACCAAGTACTAATTAAAACGAGAGCAGAGTTCCTTCCAAACCGAGTCCATAAGCTTCATGTGCCTTGCCGTGACTGGTTTGGGTTCTGGCACAAGTCCAACCACACTCTCTTGTGTGTACCAGATGACATCATCCTTCATCGGCCAATAGAACCTATTGGCCCCAACACTATGCATTGTTTTGACCAAGGCACAACTCTCAGTATCGACGTCTTGAATGATGCCTGGGTATGGGTCATTGTCGTACAGAACGACACACCATTTCCCGATAAGCTCCTCATTTACATCTGGAATTGGTTGTATTGCCATAGTTTCCTGGAATGTTGGAGGATGCTGATGGAGGGCTCCCATGGAAGACTCTGGTACAGGAGCGAAGGTGACGCACTGTGGGCTGAAGCAGGTGCATGGATCTGGGTTTCTGCAGAAGCAGCTCAAAACTCTCCACATGATTTGCCCATAGACTGATGTGTGGATCTGGAAAAAAAAGTACGAACCTGAATATGAGCATGTTATGTCACCTTTAAAATATTCATGAAATTTAATGGTGCAGCATTATCACATACCTGGTGGATCTTCATGGTGCCTTTAACTGTCTGAAGATCATCGATCAGGGATCTCTCAACCTCTGATATCTCCTCATCTGTGACATTGAAGAGTTTCACAGAGGACTTGACCTTTGACAGCTCCTCAAACAACATGGCCCCATTGTGTATGTCCATCCCCTTTGCCACTAGGGCATCTGCCGTCCTCTTTACTGCTGCACCCACACCATCTGCTGGTCCCTTGCCGTGGCCTGCTTCAAGGAAATTCCATGTCACTTTTTTAAATCCCATCTTGAAGGGCTCTGTCGACAGGAAGAAGAAGTTCTTCTTGCAACGATACTGCGTGGTTGGTCCATCACTGACCATGTGAAGTACTCTTACGCTGGGATTTTTCTCCTGCAGATCGTGCAGAACTGGTCTGAGATGTGTCCATATGGCCGATGGGTCATGGCGGAAGGAGGATGACAGAGTGCAATACGAAGATTGTGATCCCTTGGTGTAGGCCACAACTGTGTGTAGGCTCACCTGTTTATGAGAATCCCCGAAGTGCACTGCCTGTATTTCTGTTGCATATTTGCAGAGATAGTTTTCTGCAAAATCAACATGCAGTAAAACCTCCTCTTCGGTCAGATTCTCCTTCAGCTTTCTCAAGGTAGCATACTGGTGCTTAATGTTGTATATATGCCGTCCTATTTTTGCCTGGAGCATTTCAGAGAAGTCATCAATGAGGACTTGTAGGGTTCCATACACCTTCTCCTTGGTTGTCAAATGAACTGTAAATTTCTCTGTCCCTCCGTCTTTTGCCTTTTTTTCTCTCTCCTCTGCTTTGTGTTGCCAATGATGCCACCACGTCTGACCCCCCTCTTCAAACGGCAGAATTTGGAGTGCTTTGTTTTTGCAGTTGGAGCATTCCCTATACATGCACTCTTTTGAAGGAGTACAACACATAGATAGCATCAAGTCTTCAACCTTGCTTGTCTTCACTACACTTTGCTGGTATAGCCTATCCGCCATGAATTGTACATTTTCACATATTTTACAGAGACATGTTTCCCTGTCTCTGACTGATGGATGTACAACCCAAAAGGGTTTCCTCTTACAAAACTCACTGTAGGAGATTTTGATGTCCGGATTCTCTCCTTTGAACTTCTGGTGTAGATTCTTAAGAGAATCGGAGAGTAGGTGCTTCTGCATTTTCAGTTGCTTTTTAGTGATTGTGTCCCTTTTTCCTGTGGTGGCCCTGCTGTTGTCGTCCCTTTCAAGAAATTGTGCCACTGTTAGGTCATCTGTGTTGGTGATCACATTTGATTGCTTTTTCCTGTGATAATCCAGGGAGTTTGGCCTCTTTTGGTTTGCTCTCATCATCTTTTGTGAGAACCCAAACTCTTGATTTGCATACTTTCCAAGTCGATATTTCTTTATGATCTTTCCTGCCATCACTTTTTAAATTATCTGCTTCTCTTTAGGGTTGGTCAGTGAGTTGCTGCTCTCCTTCAGCTCTGCCATAATGACATTATGGAACAGAAGAACCTTTCTAATTTGGCGTCGGGATGTGTGACTTTGCTGGCGGGCTTTGGTTTTGGGTGAGGCAGTCGTATGTGTCGTCTTTGAAAGCCTGAAACAACGCTTTCTGTACTTTTCGACTGAGGCCAATGCCTTCTTAAGTTTGGACTTTGCCTCTGTAAGTTCTTTGTACATTTTTGTTTGCCTCGTTTTCACTTTTTTACGCCCCCTCTTCTGAGCGACTACCACATTAGGTGAGACACCAGCAGGTTCCTGAGGAGCAACAGGTAAGTCATCCACAGCTTCATCCACAGGTAAGACTTCTGGGGATAGTGGTGGTGTGTTTGTAGAAAGAAACTTTGTTGAGGCCTCCAGCATTTTGTTTTTTTCCCTTTGGTTTCTTTTATTTATCCTCCACTGTCTTCTTTTCAGATTTGTCTCTCTTTTCGTCAGTTGAGAGACACTCTTTATCTGCCCTTTCTCACTTCTTTTTTTGTAACGCTCTTTTTCCTTCTGTAGATACGCTTCGTATCTGTCCGGGTCTTTTTTCATCTCCTCTCTGCATTTCCGTGATCTTATTGCAGATGAATTTGGTCTCATCTAGGGTTGAACAAAAACATGTTTATATGTTTAGTTTACAATAATAATAATTGATGACATCACAAAAAATTAAACGTTCACACACTTAGTAATAACATGTATGAATTTTGAAAATGGGTGTAGTTCCCTTTTAGTGTTTGCAATATAATATATCACCTTGAATTTGTCTCTACCGCGACACAAGGTCTTTACCGCAACAGCTTTAGGTGTTGTGGTAAAGACCTTATGTCGCGGTAAGGACATGTTGCGGTAATGACATTTTTGCTAATTTTGCAGATTCATGCTAGCTAGCAAGAATTGCTATGTTAGCTTTTACTCTTAGCAACTAATATACATACATTACACATTAATATTAACTTATTTTTAAAATTTAGTTCAAAACACACAATTTCTACGCTGTATGGTAAGGACACACAATAAATACCTCCAAAGAAAATATGATATTTACCTTGTTTTTGCTTGATGTTGAGGGGCACTTAGTGAGTGTGGCCCAATCTGTCATCCAAGTGCTCACTTACCAACTGCTGTTTCCATGGAAATTAGATTTGTTTGGCTCTCCAAAAAAAATTCACAATCACATTTCTCCAGTGTCGCGGTAAGGACTCAGAAGTGTGGGACAGGCGCATTTCGACGTACAAATCATATAAATAATCAGTAAACAAAAAAAAATATTTTAATATGGTGTAAAGTAATATGTTTATAAAACAATTGCATTTAAAATAATTTCATATTGTAATTTAATTACCTCATTTTACGCATCTCAACCTTGAGACCAGAGTGGTGGGACATGAACAAAAGTGATGTTTGGACCCATAAAATTCTTCATAAATTGTATTAAATCACATTATTTAGTAATGATTTTTTAGGTCAAGATGTGTTATAACACTGTGTTTATACTTATCAAACATCATATGATTAATCTTAACATGAATCCCAAATTTCACTACTGGGACTTAAAAGTGCCCGTAGTTGCAGAAACACCCATATGCAGGTAGCAACGCTAGTGCTAAATAACTATTTAGCTGGTCAGGTCCATGATGCCGCGAAAGTAGGGCTTGTGAGACTGCTCACCAAAAGAACAAAGGGGTCCCCACTTGTCTAGCAGATTAAGACATGTTCGTAGGTACCTAGCGAAAAGTAGCCTCAACTTTCCTAGACTTTTAGCTACGCTACTAATGCTGAAGGCTCGCTGTTTTTGCCGCTTGTATTACTAAAACAGCGGATCTACGTCGTTGCTAACGTGTGCTGACGTTGTGACTGTGTGTGAGAGAGACGCGTGAGTGACAGAGATACGGAGGGAGAGCAGGGAAAGGAAATGCGAAGTGTTTTAAATAGCATTTTCTTTTTAAGTATACCAAAACGCAATATATGGTGTCCGGTGTTGATTCTGTGGCGCACCGCCACGAATTAGTCTATGTGTGGGAAACACTGCACTGTCAGAAAAGTTGAATATGTAACCTTTTATCCTGTATAAGAATGATTTTGTGTTCAGAATTCTTTGTGTGCAAAGAGAGGCCAACTCCCAAATAAGAACTCTGGGTAACATAGGCTTACGTAAACAAGGTGACCTGGGCTGACCACTATCTTACTGGAGAGACCAGAAACTCACATAGATACGCAAACCTGAACTCACACATTTTTTATACAAAAAGGTACACACACCCACACAGTCATGATCTAGTCGTATTCTCACATATGGGGCGTATTACCAAGTTTGGTAGGTGAACACACTTCTATACTCACTCGATGGTAAACTACTTACACCTAATGAAGGTTTTTACATTGTCCTTAACTATGGCATTAACCTACCGTATTTCTTTGCATAAACGCCGCCCTCGAATAAACTCCGCACCAAAAATGAACATTGTGTAATAAACGCCACCCTCGATTAAACACCACACCAAAAATATCCTAAAACTGTTATTTAATTGGTTAATTTAAAACACAGTATTTACGGTATTTCTTCGATTAAAGGCTGCAGCGTTTATTACACAATGTTAATGTTTGGTGCAGCGCTTATTCGAGGGCGGCGTTTGAGGGCAGCGTTTATAAAGAATACGGTATTCTAGGATAGCTGTGCTAGCATGCTAGCATGTCTTTAAACAAGCTTGCTAGTTCACTACATTAAATGCTAGTTGCTAGTTTGAACAGTACGGTCTTCTAAATTACCAATTAAGCAACGTGCAAATGTCAATGTTAGCCTGACTAGCTAGCTCTATTTTGTCAGCTTTTTATTAACACTGATTTGCAAGGAATGCAAGAACAGCTAGATAGCGAAAACACCTACCAACTGTAGTGTAACCATGTAAACTAGTTTAGCTTACTCACGCAAGAGCACCTGCCTCTCCCAGTTCTTGTAATAGATAATCTAGACAGGCGTTAGCAATAGGCTAGATTGCTATTTGTTTTCTGGCTATTTTTTCGTAAGCTTCCCTTCTATGCCAACAAACAGCTAGTTTCTAGCTAGCTAGAGTTATTGGTTGATGTGATATTTGAAACGTATTTAGCTAGCAGTGGGGCCCCAGGCCAGAGCAACACAAGAGCACGTTCATTGAAATGACATGCTGCTGCTACTACCCTATTTCTGGGGGCGGCGTTTATTACACAATGTAAATTTTTGGTGCAGCGTTTAATCGAGGGCGGTACTGTTTATTACACGATGTTCATTTTTGGTGCACGTTTATGCGAGGGCGGCGTTGAACCGAAGAAATACGGTATTACACAAGTAAATCACAAGTGTACAATATAGCGAGGTAGCTGACTTAGCCACTCGCGAATTCACCTTTCATCAACCCCAAGTTTGCGTGCTGTTGCTGCTGGTGAGTGCTTTCTGCACAGCTTTCTGTTTGAAAGCTAGAGTGTAACAACGTTTCGGCATGCTGCTTCAGATTTCTACACAATGTAGACACGCGCGGCTTCCAATTTACACAAGCCTAATTGTGTTTGACATCCTTGTGTATTTTTGTTTGTGTATGGCCACACTGCAGCTACAATTCACTAAATCTCTCTTAGGCCTACTAATTAAACGCTGCCCTCAAATAAACGCCGCCCTCGAATAACGCTGCACCAAAAATGAACAGTGTAATAAACGCTGTGGTGTTTAATCGAAGAAATACAGTATATCCAAACGTTTTTGTACACAAGATATCATCCTTTAAAATATTTTTGTTTTGTGACCTTTGTTTAAGCAATCAAAGCATTGGATAGTGCGTAACTGTTTAATGAAACACCGTTTAACATTGTGTAATTTGAACTGAAATCTTATCTCATGACCCTTCTTCTATTTGCCCCTCTCTTTCTCCCTGCCCAAACAAAACACACCTTCAATACACAGCTAGACTCCCTCATGCCCTCCTTACTAGGCCATACCACTTTCTCATTAAACAAACGTGTGGGAGGTTTTTGGCTACCTGAGTGTGTTTGCACTTAGTCTGGTCTCTGCAGCCCTTTGATCTGCCAAGTCAGATTAGCTGTGCAAATATACCTATGATTTCTGTTTTTTTCTGAGGTACTGTAACTGGTATGGTATGTGTATGTGTGGGTGGATTGGTGCATGTGTATGTAATAGAGAGACTGTGAAAAGATGCGCGCGCTACGCTGGTCGACATTAGGACACCGCCGTTGATTACGGGAAAGTGTTTATGTAGGTGGACCATTCAATGCAGTAGTCTGTGAATAAGTGGAAATGGAACTCTTGAGCAGAAAAAGTGTTGTTTGGCAGTCCTTTCAGTCAAAAGAAGGCGATTCAAGTTGAGCTACATGTTCAATTTGCATGCCGATTTGTCTCGTGGTGGCAAGGACCTTAAACAATACACAACATCTCCGCTGTTAAAACATTTGCGTATGAAACATCCAAAAGATATTCAAGAAATCTGAAAGCTAATATTTTGGATATTGATTGGATGTTGAGACAAACCGTCATATGGTAATTCTCAAAATAGTTTTTCCCACTTGTCTTCCTGGCATAATGTTGCCTATTCCTTTTTACAGAAATAAAAAAAACGAATCAAAAAACAATACACTGCTGTGGATGTTGTTTACTTCATTAATGTGTTTACTGTTTTAATGGACTGAGGATGGGAGTATGATTCGGTTTCAGATTTGGCAGAATCTTAACCAGTGGAATCGGTATTCGGCCAAACCCCAAAAATCTGGATTCGGTGCATCCCTAATAGGTACTGACCACTCCAGCCTGAGAACACCCCACAAGAGCTGCCGTTTTGGACATGGTCAGACCCAGTCATCTAGCCATCACAATTTTCCCATGTCAAAGTCGCTCAAATCCTTACGCTTGCCCATTTTCTGTTTTCCCTAGCATAACTTTGAGGAGAACATTTTCATTGTCATGTCTAATATATCCCACGCACTGACAGGTGCCATGATAACGAGATCATCAGTGTTGTTAGCTTCACCTGTCAGTGGTCATAGTGTAATGGCTGATCGGTATATGTGTGTGTGTATCTATGCTGTGCTCCTGTTGCTCACGGCAATGACATCTGCCCCTCCGCAGTCTCCGCACGGAGATCACCATGGTAACAAGGTTTGTAGTACACAAACAATGGCAGTTATTTTTGAGTTTCCTCTGGAATGACAAAGAGAAACACAGGCAAGGAAAGAAAAGATAAGACCTGGGAGGGGGTCTTTTAAGTGTGAACACATGGATGAGTTTCTCTACCTCTCTGCTCTTCCTCTCTCTCTCTTTCTTTAACAATGCTGAGGGGCCTCAAGTCTCCGACAAATCTTAAGTGTGTGTGTGTGTGTGTATCTCTGTGTGTGCAGAAAAGCAGCCTAAACACTAACCTGGAATACATGGCTGGTCCAGATTCCAGCAGTCACGTTAACTGAAACTTTTGACAGTCTCCAGAAGTAACCGCAAAAGCAACAGTCTCAGAGCCATGTTGGAAAATGGGGTCACAAACTTTAGATGACAGCTTTGTATCAAATAGCCAAGGTGTATTTCATGATACTGTACGGCTTCAGTGCAGGTAGGTCATGAGTCATAACTAATACAAATCCAAAGCGCAACATTACCACAACATTTGGTCTATGGCTTTTTTGCAACTATTGCCTCTTCTTGTTTATCTGTTAAAGGTGACATGACATGCTGTTTTTGGATGCTTTTATATAGGCCTTAGTTGTCCCCTAATACTCTATCTGAAGTCTCTTTCCCGAAATTCAGCCATGGTGCAGAATTATAGCCACTACAAGTAGTCCCACAATCAGCTTTCCTCAGAACGCGCTGTTTCTGTGTCTGTAGCTTTAAATGCTAATGAGGAGGAGAGGGGCGGCAACATGCGCTAATGTTTACAGGATGTATTGCAATGGGTCGTTGCCCCCGTTGCTGTAAAATGCCTCGAATTTAGCCATTCTCATCTGATCACCCTGGTTTGCAGAGGTGCACACTCAGTCATTTCAATGTGGAGAAAGGCGGATATTGCGAGCCATAACACCAACAGCAGAACGGTTATCCAAAAATCAAAGAAGTGTACAACACTAGCGTTACAGCGTTTGTATTCACACACACACTTGATGCCATTTATCTTTACGTTAGCAACAGTAACTCAGCTGTTAGCTGCAGAGCTAATGTTACAGCCACATTCTAAGGGTAGCAAGATAGGTAACCATATTCAGTAAAGCAACAAAATGATATAGCGTTAGTTAACTTACTTGTCCAAGGTTTGTAGCTTGACCAAGGAGATTTAGTAATGATCCAGAATTTAATTTCAGCAAAGCCAGCTTTGAGTTGGCTCAAGTTGAGGAAATGTTTGGCGCAGACATACAACACTTTGGGAAGTTGTGTCGGCGCATTTCCAGCGAAAATACAATTAAGATACGTGTTGTGCAAAGGCTCGGATGAAGAAAAAAAAAAAAAGATGTGTGCTTGCATTTGTATATCCAAGCACTGAGCAACTGTTATGCTTCGTTTGTTTGCTCGCCATGATGTCTTTCCAGGAAAAACCGATATCGCACTCGCCCTTGCACGGTGGTAGCTCTGTTTCTCATGGGCGGGCTAGATGATCTGGTCGGGCAAAGCAGAGAGAGGGGAGGTAACCTTCCCCCTATCTACGTCACTAGGGGGAGATTTTCAAACAGCGCAATTGAGCCTTCATTTTGTCAAAGGCGGAGAAGAACACGCAGGGCTTGGTTTACACTTATCAAAAATTCTAGCCACTGGGGGACCGAAGGCAGGCTAGGGGAACTCATATTAATGTTAAATAACCTCATAAAATGAAGTTTTTATGTCATGTCACCTTTTAGAAAAGTAGGAAGATGAAGATGGTGGTGGTACTTTGTGGTTGTTTTACGTGGTTTCCTCTTTTTGCGGCGGCCTTTGTCGCTAACTTATTAGCCTTCCCTTAAAAAACCTGGTTGCTGGTCCTCTGCCATTTTGAGATACACCAAATCGTGTTACATTTCAGTCATGGATTACACAGAGCAAAACACAAGCAGGAATGATCAAAGACTCCCTACAATCACCTCAGAGACAGATAGACATACAGACAGACAGCGATGGGTGAGGGCCCTCCATACCAGAAAATCTGATTTTGTGTGAATGTGTGTGTTCTATGAACGTGTGTGTGTAATAAAGTGATGGTTCTTATAGTTGGTGCTGGTCAATATGACCTTATTCTGGAAGTCACGATGGGCCATCCGCGTATTCTCATTTCCGATTTAGATACTTTCCGCTTTATAACGGTACTAAAAGAGAATGTCTTAAACTGGCTCTGGTACTAATTGAATGCTAAGAGATGCCCAGCGTGAATGGTGCAGTTTGTGGCTGCCATAACAGCTGAAGAAAACGGAATCAGACCCTGTATTATCATTGTTTTGACCATGGAAAGAAGAGGTCCGAGTGTTGTGGGTTGACATTTACTTTGCACCGACCTCCAACCAAAGTTGAGGATCTGCGTCCCTGGCTGAAGGCGCTGAATTGAATCGGGAGATCAGTGTCGATTCACACCTCTATGGTCTGTGCAAACTTTCATGGCGATTAAAACCCTGTGATTCAGTGATTCTGATTCTGGGGGTGTGATCAAATATTGGAGGGGACGTGTCCCATAATCACACAGTATGATCAAATATTGGGGGGGGGGAAAGTGTTATAACGTTAATATTCATAAACTGGTTTCCATTTTATTCCATTGTGATTATTAATTAATTGGTTATTCTTTCTTAATTGGTCATAGTTCACAAGTAGTTCTCAATGAGGATATATTTATTTAGTAATAATCAAATACCTACCAAGGAACTACCTTTGTACTAAATTTGTTATTACTAACTGCTTAGTTAATCTTGGTTCCATATTAGTTCATAGTATTAAGATAGATGTTATAGATGTTAATGTAGTACTACCTATTACTTCCTGCATAGCTACTCATTAACAACGGACCATTATTCCAAAGTGTTACCTCAACATTTGTTATGTATGCCTTTCGGTCACTGTGTCACCGTGTTATCTCGAAACAGTGTACGCATGGGTTCTAAAGTGTACGCACAGCTATGCAGATTCTCACGCCAAGTGTTTGGACTGCAGTCAATTTTCTGATGTCCACTTCCATAGATCTAATGCAGAATTGATTTTCCTATGTAGCGCCATTCCCTGCCCCCCAGTCCCACCTCAAACCTCCTAGGTCACCGAATGGAATGACCTGCAGGTGGTCTCACCCTTCTTAAGAATCAGCCTCTGCTATGGAGAGCCAGATAAGACCATCCCCCACACAACACAGATTTTTTTAATGGTGCACCCGCCTTCCTGCCCCCATCTAGCTACTGATCCTCCCTTAATAGAAGTGGGGACCACACACACACACATACACACAAACACACACACACTTCAAAGGCCAAGATGAAAATTCAACACTCCATCCTACAGTCCTTTATCAGCAGCTACACCTGCTTATGTAAATATGAGAGAGAGGGGGACAGAGAGATTCCTAAAAAGAAGCTGTTTGTCCAGCCAGGTGTCTGACAGTATTGGTAATGATGTCAGTGTCTGGATCTGGTACTCCATCCCAGACTTGGGAAGAAATTCGAGTGGTGTTTCATTTTTGATGGTATGGGACGTGTGCAAAGATTTGAATAGAAAAACATCGTGTTCTGACAGGGCTGGTAACGGGAGACTGTAAAATGTGTCACTTCAAGACAAGGACACACACACACACAGTGGCAATAATTAGAGCCAAACAAGCAAATAACATGTCTCTGATCCCCTCCTCTGCTAATTGAAATGAAACTGTTCCGTTGAGAGACGTCTCTGGAACAGAGCAATCTCGAATGCTCCTTCATCAGGGTGCATTCGCTAACGAAGAGTTGGAAACTTAAACCTTGAAATTCAAACCCCACTTTTCACCTCACCTGACAATCGTGTCTGATCTGGTATGTTACACATCAAATGTAGTGCTTCAGAATCTGAATCAGAATTTGGTTTTATTTGTCATGTAGGTTTACACAAACATGGAATTTACTGTGGCCAAAAGGTGCAACAATAAACATATACAGATCTACAATCAAAAAGTATAAACGTACAGTAGCATAACTAATCCTAGGAACGAACAATCTAAAAATCGCATGGCTGTTGTAACCAAACTAAGTCTGCATTTTTTGACATGCCGCACTGCATGCTGGGTACCCAAGGGTGCTGACACTGATTGTCTAGCTGTGCTCTGACTGCGTGATATAAGTATTAGTTTTTGGTCAGCTTTGGGACAAAAGTTAAGAAACGGTTGACATTTCAAGGTGAAATTGCATGAAATTGCGCATGGTATTTCAGAATGATTTCTGCCTGTTTAACTAAACAAGTAATCAAAATTATGACAGGCCAAAAGACTGTCTGGATTCCCTGGATTGCCTGGATTCAAACCTGTGAACTTGCACTTTGTAGGACACCATTTCAACCCATTGAGCTACCCTCAACGATGAAATTATGTGGTCAGTTACTGTATTTAAAAAGGAAGCCGTTTCTCTTGTAGCACGGATTGTTCAATTCAGCCAAAGTTTAAACAGCTGTAATTCAATGATTTTTTGACATATCAAGGTGAATTTGCGCAGGGTACTTCAGAACGATGTCATCCTGTTTAACTAAACAGATATTCAAATTTAAGATGGGCTCAAACACTGTTGTTGGATTCGAACTTACAACCTTATTCTTTGCAGGTCACAGTCCCGGCCAATTGAGCTATTCTCAGTGTTGTCATGTTCAGTTATTGTATAAAAAAGTAAGCCGTTTCTCCTGTGGTAAGCGTTGTTAGATTCAGCCAAAGTTTAAACTGCTTGTACATTTCCTATAAAAACAGGACAACGGGATGACTGGGTTGCTGCTGTAAATAATAACTTACTCGTAGTTTTTTTTAAAGTTGTTTGGAGTGCCATAACTTGTCATGGAAGGGGACTTCATATCATGCCTAGCATCAGTGGGGATGTGTCCTGAAAATAATTTGTGCAACAGGCAAGGGATCCACCTGAACAATCAATTTACTTCATTAGAGATAACCATAAGAATTATCTCTACCATGCATAGACTACAAGTAGCTAGCTACTGTGGTGAACCTGGCTTGTTTTGCATTGGTTTACACAGTCTCGCTAAACAGATGATTGGAGTGTTGTGATGGGCTCAAATAAGCACGCATTGTTATGTTTTACAACCGGAGGATTGATCGGAAGACTAGAACCCATTCTGTCAGAATACAAAATAAAAACTCTGGTCTGACTGATTTTGAATCTACAACCCTTTGCTTACAAGCACAACATCTCAGGCAATTTAGCCATTCCTAGACATGAGATACACAAAGTTCAGTAACTGGATAATTAAAATGCAGTTTCTCCAAATATGGGCCACATCGGAACATAGGGGAGCAACAGGCCACGCCCAAAAGTCACATTTTCAAAGTGATGGCATTTCCACCCCATTGCTCCAATTCTTCCATAACCTAGCCTAAACACAAAGTAGGATGCGGATTTCCTCCGTCAGCTTTTTGTCCACAAAATGAAATGAGTACACATACAATAGTGTTTTGGGTGGTCTCTTCAAGGCTAGGGTTTTCAGCTACATTGTTTTGTAGTCCTCGTCTGTTGGCAGGCGAAGGAAACTCCCTTTTTGCTGTGGGTGTGTGTTCAACACACTGTCGTTGAAGCCACAGATTTAGCTAAATCTGGTTGTTAGCTAGTAAAGCCGCGAACAGCGCAACAGGTAGCCTACCAGAGCTTCGCAATGACATTTTATAACAATGATAATAACAATCAAATGACAACAAATGTTTAAAAACAAACCAGTTTTAGTTAAATTACAGTTGAAATTACTTTCGAAAGACTGTTGACGGCTGGCCTGGGACTAACGAATGGCAAACCGCAACTTCCGCTACTCACCGGAAGTTGCACCCATAATCATTTCTACAGTAGACCCCCTGAGAATAAGGTGGATAGGACATTTCATTTGCAAATTAAATGGATGTGAGATGACCGCATCAAAGTTGACATTTGCTCCAAACAGTAATTATAATTTGACAGTATGTTTAACAACAAGACTAGCCAGCTATCAACCCATGTCATTGTACCCAAATAAAATCAAGATTTTTAAGAAGAAAATAATCAGCCATGTGTAGAGTTAGCTACTGGATTGCTACTGTCGTGTTGGCCGCAGCCCGTCTGAAGTAGATTGACTAGCGAGATGAATAGCGAATGGTATGTGAGATGAGCGGTTACGTGACACTGACACAATACATTCTGAAAAGAAACATTTTTCAAATAGGTTAAAATAAATATTTATGTCTCTCATTGTTGTATATACAAATTAGCTTGATAAAGTCTTTCAAAATTGTAAATGGAGGCTTTGACTCTTCCCCGTTGCTATGGTTACTTCTTTGTATTAACGCAAATGTTTCTTCGCGGAGTGATTTTTTTATTGGAGTGAAAAGTCAGAGTGGGTTGTTGTCAGATAATTCAACTCATGAAACGTCTCCCGTCCAATCAGAAACAGCTATTTAAGTCGAAAAAACCCAATTGTTTTATAATGCTTAATATATCACATGATATTTTCCAATATACTGCTATATATTTTCCTTCCGTAAGGGAAAGCAAGCAACAATAATATCATTTACAGCAAGTACAAGTAGTTAAATCAGTTACAACTAACCAACAAGTGCAACAAGTCCCTAAATAAGTGTCATTTTGTTCCTGGAGGAAATAAACTAACATCGGATCCAACAAATATTTCTTAAGTACTGTTGTACTTTTGGAACAAGTGCGTCTTTAGCCTTTTCTTGAAGGTGGGGAGACAGAAGATAATTGGAATTTGTATTTTCTCACAAACCCCTAAAACTCACACACACACACACACACACACACACACTAATAGTGTCTTACATACGCATGCTTCTAGCAGAGAGGTTGTGTTGAACTTGTACTCTTCAGTTGGTAACAAACCATTTGGGATGAATTGCCAAACATCTCAAATACATCTGGGAAGAAGGCCATATGGAAGATAAATCCTGTGAGAGGATGATGTAATGTATTTTGTATACCATTTTGGAGCAAGCACAAGGAAATGATCATATCCTGGCAAAGCCCCTTTAGAAATGTTTATAGGTAAGCATTTTTTTCCAACGCTAATGCAACATGCTGTAGACCTTGCAAATGTGTGCTGCCAAATCACCATATAACAAGTTGTGTGAGATTTTCCTCATCCTGTCTGTGTGCGAGCGGTTGAACATGCATGTGGGTACTTTCTGTAAAACTCTGCCGCTTTCTCTGCACATAGGTTTTTCCTTGTTCCACGTGTGTGTGTGAGAGAACAGAGTGAGAGTGGCCTGGTGGTTCCAGCTGCAGATGTTAATTTAGTACTGTTAAGCGTTGAATGCATTTGCCGTCTATTGTTCCTACACACACACATGCACACCTACACACTTCAAAGCAGCCGCTCTCCACACAACTAGGATTACGAAGTGATTGAAGAGTGATAAAGCCTCAAAGTGCCTTAAGCACTAAGGACCTTTGGCAGGGCACAAGTAGTCTGCATCTAAGTGTGCAATCATACACACACACGCACACAGGCAGATTCACATGGAATCTACATACCTTCATCCTGTCATACTTTCATCATTAGTGTTTAGGCCTCAACTCTGCTTCTCCTATATCTTCCTAGTGTGTGGGCATGCAGTCAAGGGAATAATAGAATAATGTCTCAGGTTTTCAGGGTGTGTCAAAGTCAAACACATCTATGCATGCACACTTTTACACACACATGCTCATACCTTCGTACATTGTATTGCTCAGACACAAACGCTCTCTCTATCCATTTGAAATGCATATACATACCTACATACATACAAAGATAAATAAATGCCTACACACATATACCAAGATAATACGAAGATGCATAAAACCACTCAGTCAGCTCATCTGTCCTACCTGAGGGCTTCAAAAAGCGGGAGCCAAGCAACTACAGCCTCTACAGCAACAAAGGCAGGATACTTCTTTAATTTCTCCTAGTCTCTCCTTTCCTTTCACTCTTCTTTCATGGTGGGCTGGATGCTCTTTCTCTCATCAGCCGGTAGGGCCCCTTAGAGACAAGAGAACCGCCACTGAAAGCCCCTGGCAGGAAGACAAGCCTGTATCTGTGGTGATGACTGTCTTTATCCGTGGTGACAGGTGTGGCTGTTGTCAGGAAGTGTTGGGGGGCCAGGAGCGAGGTCAGGTGTTGATGGGTGTGTGAAGGTCTGTTTGCAAACACCTCACTTGTCACCGTCTGTCTGTCTGTCAGTTACTACTGGGTTCAGGGATGTGTGTGTGTGTTTATGTTGGCGGCAAGTATGACAGCCTACATTAAGATGACATCTCATCTCATTGTACCCTCCTCCTGTCCCCATTACAACACCAATATCTGTGTCGAAACAGCTATCCAAGTCCCCATCACTATATCTCCAGCTGGCTGGATTTCCATAGAGGACTCGTACAAACACAGCAATTCGAGAATTCTGAGGAAATGTAGCCCTCAAACACACACACACACACCAGTCTATAGCTTCCATGTCGAGTCTCCTGCTTTCCCAGTTTTCTTTTCTCCAGAGCTAATTGGCAGCAGTGCTTAATTTCCCCCCCTCCTTCAGTTAAGTGATGAATAGGTGGCACAGGATCAGAGAGCAGCGGTGTCCGCTGGCTGGCAGAGTTGGGCTGCGTGCCACACAGAGGCGTCGGGCCTGGCACTGGGCCCAGGGGCTCCCAGCGACAAGCATGGAGACATTCTGCCAAGAGCAGAGGTCATCGGCTATGTGTGTGTGTGTTTGTGCTTCCTGTGAGCAGATCCAATTTCACAACTCTAGATGTTTCTCTGTGTCTCTCTCCTGTGTGTGTTTCCATATCTCTTTCTCACACGCTCTCCTTTCTTCCCTCAGACCAACAGCAGGTTGAAGCAGATTGAGGAGGAGTACAGTCAGAAGCTTGCCAAATCTGCCCAGGTAAACACTTGCTCCTTTTCTCCTTCCATTCCCCCTTTTTTGGAAGGATTGTTTGAAAGTGCACACAAATGTTCAGATAGGAGCTGTGTGAAAAAAACACTCTCCCTCCCCTCCCTTTTCTCTAGCAAGAAAACACACAAACACAAGCAACACACCAGACCTGGCACATGGTTTGCATATTGCTCAAACAAGCTATGTTTCTTAAAACGTTGCCTGAGCCCTACCTCTGGGTTTTTCTTCCTTTTCTGTATTTTCTTCTCGGTTATTTTCCTTCCCCTGTTACAATGTTTTGGGAGGTACAGAAGCAAGGAGGCCTCTGCTCCCTGCGCTCGGCATGTTCTGTTGAGTTTCACAGGTTCCACACTCCAGGAGAAGGACGTCAGCACTGAACTCTTAAAAACTCTACATCTCAGTGTGATAATCTTGATTTTTTAAATTATAAGTTGTTTATCGTGACTTAAACCAAGTAAACAACACATTATTTTATTAAAGTATTAAGAGAAATGTTCTTACTGCACTGGCCGCCACATTTATTTGTTTTAAGCATTAGCAAGCTAATAACAAATATTTTTACTCTTCAATTTGATAGGGCATTTTTGCAGTGTAGTTAGAGTATGTGTTAAGATACTCCTGTCCTTCATCAATACGTAGGCCAGTCTGTTCTACTGGATTGTAGTGAAGTTGGTAGGAGTTCATTGGAAGGTTGCCTATCTTGTGTATCCTCTGTCTTGTTCACTTTCTCCCTCATTCTAACTGTCTCTGTCTCTTTCTCTGCCTGTATTTTACTGGGTTTCTCTCTTTTTTCATTTCTTCCCTGCATCTTTTCCTTATTTACTCCCCCACCCATCCCCCATCCCATTCTGAGAGGGTGTGTGAAGGTTCTGCTGTGGCTGAGCCATATGTTTACCATTACCAGCTAATCTCCTCAGACTGGGCTCAGCTGAAAGCCAGAGAGATTCTACTCTGCTCGTGAATCAAAGTTCCCCCTCTCTCCCCCACAGCTCACAACACGTGAGGTTTTTCTACAGCCTTTAGCTCAGCAGTATAACCACCTAAAACACATTCTAACACATTTTACACAAACAAAAAAAGGCCTTCATCAAATAACCTATCATGGTAATTTGTCATTTGAGCGTTGTTGCCTTAGAACTGGTTTTAAAAAGAAAACATTTCTCCTTTTCACCATCCTCTTTTCTTCTCTTCTTCTGTCAGATGTTGTGGGAGTTGAAAGGCTGGTTGACAAGCATATTTTGTGAGAAAACATCAGCTTATTAAGATACACAATGACCAACGTCCGAAGGCACCGGATGCTGTGCGAAAGTTCACCCATGTTCAGTCCATTTAGCTGTGTGCTAACTTAGCTGTCCATAAAGACACCAAGGATTAATCCTCTTGGCCTGGTGTCAACAAACGTCTCCTTCTGACCTTGTCAGAAAGCCTGGAGTCAGAATGAACCCTTTTGGTATTCAGTAGAACACCTTCTAAAGAATACATTGTAAATATTGTGAAAAAGTTGTGTTAATGCAGATTTTCATGGGAATATGTACTGTCGCTAGAACATTCTGATGCAAATACTGATAAAGCACCCTATTTGTCTGTGCTTTCCTGGCCTTTAGTTGCTGGGATTGTGTTCCAGGGTTTCTGTGCGTACCCTTTGGGGCAGCTCTATCAAATGTAAACAAGAGGCCTTTGAACCTCAAAGCCTAACCCTTGTTGTTAACCTCTTCGTGTCTGACAGGGGGCACCGTTTTTCAAGCTGAGCTGCATGGTTAATACCCCCAATTAAACATACCACACCATACGCTATCTTGACTGGGGAGACACACAGCCATGCACACACAAACACCCACACCCAAACTTTTGTACACACACCGACCACATAGACAACATGTGTCAATCGCACACACTCATACACTGAGCACACTTTCCTAATTAGCATCTCTGAAAGCCTACTGCTTAAGCGTCTGGCTGTGTGAATGAACATGCATATTGACCTGTGAGCCAAGAGAGGTCTCTCCCTCTAGTCCTCTGGTACTGATGAGCTTGGGGGGGAGGTGGCGGAGGACGTACTTGTGGGGGTAGGGGGGAGCTCCACGCTTAATGTCTGTGCTGGTCTAACATGGGACCTGACATACAGAATAACTTTATAACACGCTACACCGACATTGGGTGAGGAAGAAGAAGGTTGTTTGAATTATACAATTGGACTACAAATGGAATAGACTACATATTTATAGATGTATGTTGACTGCATGGGGTTATTTTAGCCATCGTGTTGACCAGTCCCCTAACTACCACTGTTGCTCTCCTCAGCATCAGGCAAATGTGGCAAGCCTCAAAGGGGGTGATGGCAGGATGCAAATTAAAGTGCCTTGTCCAATTATAGTCTAAGGAAGATCTAGCTTTCAGGGAAGAAAGGTGGGAGAGTGAGAAGGTACAGGGTGAACAAAAAAGCCAACGGCCTCTATTGCCTGAGGCCAGTAGTGATGCAGAGAGGAATCCATATTGCTCAATAATAATTATGCAAGTGATGTTCCCATAATAACGTAGCCATTTGTTTCTTTCATGTGGCCCCCCCCAATCCTCCACCTCCTCTGTCTCTCCCTGTCTCCCTCTGTGGTCACCCAGTACTCCTACACAATGAGGGGATTCCAGTTAGGCTGCTGTTTAGTTAGAGTTTATGCACAGCAAACAATTATCTGTCTAGCCCAGAGAAGCTGCGCCACAGCCCTTCTGCCTTTCTCTCTCTCCCTCTCCTCCTTCTGTCCCGATCTCTTCCCTTCCTTGTTCTATTTTCCTTCCTCCTACATATTTACCAGCTACGGCTTAAATCGAATGTTAATTTTTGACTGGAGGATTTCATAGCTCATTTTTCATCTTGGTTTATTCGATGAGTTCACCAACACAACGTCACTCTGCGTTTCAAAAAGTGTTTCTTTCTCTTTCTCTCCCTTTCTCACTAACTTTCTCACTCTGTTAGGATTTCTCCCTTCTTGGAAAACAAGCAACACTGAGGAAATAGATGAGGTAGTGTTTTGTAGGCCAACTGGATGACAGTTGAACCTTGGTCAGCTGTTTTGTCTTTGAAAGCTAATGAGACTAGGCATGTCATAGCAGATTGTTCAGGGAGAAAGGGAGGGAGGGTTTTTATTTTGCATCCGTTTTTGATGTTAATGTTGCATGTTGTTTGCCACCCACTCTTACACTAGCTTGCATTATCATCAAATGTTGTTCCTGTTTTTGGACTTCACGCTTACAGCAAACACGTTCATTGAAGCCAAAGAGAAGCAGAACAAATGTAACAAGGGTAGGGAAGCTCTCAGTGCTGCTTCTTCACTGTGCATCGCAACACCCAGGACTGAATTAACACCATATACAACCTCTAGCCTTATAGCTCCCATGAGCTTCCCAAGGCTTACATTTTATCCTCACCTGCATCAGTTTGTCAGTCACATAGAGTAATTACAGTACACTGTGTCACCACCCCATCTCTCTCCCTCCCTCTCTTTCTAGTGGATTGCGGAGCTCCAGACGTTGGCGTGTGCTGCCAAGGAGGAGGGTCTAAAACGTAATCAAGAGCTGGAGAGACAGCTGGAGGAAGCCTTGGCACACTGGGATCAGGAGAGGAGGACCATGACCAAACATGCCATCTCAAACACCAAGGTGAAGGGTGGCAAGGCAAGGGTGTTAGTCAACTACTAAGGTTAGGAGGTTAATGTACAGTAGTCAACCACCAACGTTAGGAGGCTAGTGTACAGTAGTCAACCACCAAGGTTAGGAGGCTAATGTACAGTTGTCAACCACCAAGGTTAGGAGGCTAGTGTACAGTAGTCAACCACCAAGGTTAGGAGGCTAATGTACAGTTGTCAACCACCAAGGTTAGGAGGCTAGTGTACAGTGGTATGGAGGCTATGTAATGTACTATAGTCAGAAGCTATGTAAGTTGGTTTCAGAGACCATGGGTTCACGCAGTGTCATTTGCTTAAATTAAGTCATTAGATAAGCCATTTCTACTAGAAACAAGTCCAACTAGATTAAAACGCAAGATTTTAACATTCAGTTAGATGTACAGTTTTTGCAGTGTTTGACAAAAAGCCATTAGCCTGTTCTGCAGTACAATGAACCAGTCTGTTCTTGTCTGTCTCCACACAGGGAGGGGAGCTGCACTAAACCCTACACCCCAGACAAGCCTTCCTTGTCTGGGCAACACTTTCATAAACTGGACACGGGTTGTCTTTTCTTTTGTCAGTACTGTAAACAGGGTCACAGTTGTGTCCCTTTTTACGATGGGTTTACAACCTCCAGCTCACCCCTGCAGTCGCACTCGACTTCTCTACCTTGTCACAGCAATTGTCTTTAAGTGTCTCGCGTCTGGGCGATGCTCCTAACTCAGCCTGTCTGCTACATTATTTAGCTCGCCAGGCAACCCTCCTCTTTACCCTTCCCTCCTCTCCCTCCAACCTTTGAAGTTATTTCTACTCCGTCTCTTTACTTCTTTCCATCCTGCTCCATGCACTTTGCACCTTTTTGTTTCACTTGTTCAGGAGTTTGCTAAGGGAGGTGTTGCGGAGTGAGACTAAATGGTCCATGTCGAGGTCTACGAGACTCTTTTCAATCTTCTCTTTCAGATGGTTCATTTCTTGGATATGGGGGGAGAGGATTGTGCGGCACAATCAATGACGGCAATACATCAGAGAAAGGAAGTCAGGAAAATACTACAAATTGAAAAATCTAACTTGTTTGTCAAGAGTGACAAAATACCATCTTCAGACTCATCTTCTGTTTGAGCTACATTACTTTTCCAATCAGCGGTCCTTCTGTCATGAATCATGAATGAATGTAACACACCTCTGTACAGCTTAGTCCAGGGACCACATCTGTTACACAGTGGCAGGGTATGTAGTGTATGTTGTGTCTGCCATGGGCCTTACAGGATTTTCTTTTAACCTATTGACTAGACTCCATGTCCTGTTAGACTTTCATTTACCTCCGATGGAGGGTGACCCCCCTTTCTTTCCCCCTCTCTTTCTGTTACTTAGCTGGTGTCCTCATTATCACCATCCTCCAGTGGTACCAGCTCTCTAATGAGCCTCCAATTAATTGATGACTTGTTGATTAAAGTCCAGCCACAAGACAGAAGGGGGGGCGAGGGGGGACGTGATCAGAGAGAGAAAAGAAAGAAAGAGAGGGGGGGGGTGATGGCAAACGGGGAGGGAAAAAAGGGTAGAGGAAGAAGAAAGGGGGGGGGGGCGGACAGGAAACAGAAGGCAGAAAAGAAGAAAGAGACTGAACTGAGGAGAGAGGGAGAGCAGGCTAGCAAAGGTTTGGCCTGTGGTTGGAAGCGTGTCGCTGGCCGACATTGTTTCCATGCCGCTCACTAAGGCAGCTTATGAAAGCAGAGGGGCTTCAGACAATGAGAGAGAAGAAAATAACATGAAAGTTATCTACGCCATTTGAATGTAATAATCCCAAAACAGTTGTTGTGAATACTAGACACTATCAGATGTCCCTTGTTCTGCCGGCCGTCTGTGTTAAACCGCTTCTAGACAGCTTTAAAAAGCCAGGTAGTCTCTTCTTTTGACCTTTTGAAAACAAAACAAAGGAATGTAGCTAGGGACTGAGTGTATGTGTGATTGATTGTGTGTGTGTGATTGAATGTGTGTAAACGTGTGTGTGTGTGATGACATTTGTGTGTTAGATGTCAGTGACCGAGGCCGTGTGTAGGCAAGATTGGCAGGAATCCTATCATGCCACTTTTGCATAGCCCCGTTAGTTTGAATATCACACATCAAAAGCTTTGATGTGTGAGCTTTTGAAATTGGCGGACGTGGCCCCAGAGGATGCTCCATGGAAAGACGGGGATTAGACCTGCTAGGCTTAAGGGTCGACTGGTTTGGTCCAAATAACCAACTTAGTTTTGGCTGTCCTACACCTACTTTATACAGAGGGTAAAACAATGTAGAAAAAAGTCATAATCTCGTCATCAGGCTACTTGTCCTGTCTTAGCAAGGTGTGTTTGTGTGTGTGATTTTTAGTCTTATTATATAGGTCGTACTGAAGTAGCATGTAAATTAGGTTTAGCACTGGAACTCCTGTGCTCTACTAATACAGGCAAACACATACACAAACTCATACACAGCTTACATACACAGAGTATTCACGCACCATAGATGAAGCACACACTGATGACAAGATACCCCTTTTCCACCAAAGTAACTGTTTTTTTTTACTGGTTCTGTTCATGGTTCTTGTAACTTTGGTGCTATCTAGAGAAGTTTCAACACCATTTTGACCGGTACTGTAGTAATCAAGGATGCATCAACAACGGTGGGTGTTTTTTGGGGGGGTTAGTTTATTATTTGTTCTTGTGTCCGAGTGACCCCAGCATTTGTCACTCTTCAACAAGTTTGGCAAACAGCTTACTCTTTCTTGTGCCACTTTCTAGCTTTCCCTGAAATTCAGGTGATGACTTAATCGTCACAAAGCATTGGGTTTTGTCGGCAGACAATTTCTCGCTTGACACCTCTATCTCGGTCCACACCTCCATTCTCCTTCCTCTCTTACCCACCTGTAGAATATGACACCGCCACTGATTTTGGATTGCACTCCAGGTCAAGGACAACCTGCTAATTTTTGGTTCCTGATTGGGACCAACTTTGGGGTTCTGCACTAATTACTTTTTGGTCCTAAGGCCCGGTCCAAAATTAGGTGCGCAAACTGAAACAAAACCCGTTGCATGTTGGTGGAAAAGAGAATGTGTCACACCCCACAGTCCCCACATGTTGCTGGGAGAGGGTATGAGGGAACAGCCCCATCGCCAAGACACCAAGAATTGGAAATGTCCTCTCCTGTTCTTCCTTTGATATTTTCTCTACTTCAGGTGATCTCCGCTCCATCCAGGGTTTAGGGAAGTAGGGAAGGCTGGCTTTTTAAAAAGGTTGGGGTGCAGAGTTGTATGTGTGTGTATGTGTGTGTGCGTGTGTGTGTATCTGTCAGTGTCAACTCTGCAGCTGCCAGATCTGACAGAACTCAAGTCCATGTTTTCCCTCCCTTGGGATTTCTCTCTCTAACTCATTCTCTCTCTCTTTATCCTGCTGCTATTCCTTTCTGACACTGTGTGTCACCCTTTCTGTGTCTTCCTTCCCACACACTCACACACACCTCGGCCTGCCAAGGGGGGAGAGGTGGTTGGTGAATAAACAATGGGACCCCGCCCATGGTGTCACCCAGCCTGGCTTTGATCAGCATCACTGTTCCTGCTCCCCACAGCAACACTTCCTGTCTCTGTCTCTCCCCTCGCCTGCTCTCCCTGACACACACACACACACACACATACCTCACACCACACACACACACACACCTCTTCTTGTGGCCTCGGTATCTGTTACTGTATCAGTAGCGTGTTGTTGACACACTGTGAAGGTCCTGCAGTCACATCCTCTGTGTGACATCTCTCACACACACACACACACACACACAATACAACACAGACTGCTGTATTGTTATACAGTGAAAAAGACACACACTCCTCCTACACTGCTGCACTGAGATCAAGCAGCAGCAGTAGGCTGGACTGTAGTTATGTATACATTGGTTCTTGTGCTGGTGAAAAGATGACTTTGCCTGTGGGAAGGACTGGCATTACGGGATCAAGAGCAGGTGGGTGACAGTACCTTCTGCTGCACAGGCAAAGAGCTGCTTCAATCTCGTGTGTGTGTGTGTGTGTGTGTGTGTGTGTGTGTGTGTGTGTGTGTGTGTGTGTGTGTGTGTGTGTGTGTGTGTGTGTGTGTGTGTGTGTGTGTGTGATTTTGGGGATTGAAGGGTTGTAGGGATAAGATGTCTGTGTATCTATATATAGATATATGTGTCTGTGTGGTGTTAGCTGACTGACGAGTTTTCCGGCTGTGGGCAGATTCCCAGCAATGTTTGATCCTTGTATCAGAGGAAGTGGAAGGAGATAACATTCCAGGATGCTGTGTGAGAAACACACATACATTACAGGAACTGGACTGTAGACCATGTATGGATAACAGGATAGCCCCTTACTGTCCATTATCAGCATGGCACCTAAACACACACTAGAAGGTGTGTTTGTTCTTTCTGCCGACTGTCCTGTACAATGACAAGCATACATCATTTAGACAAGAATCAAACACAGAAACACACACCTATTTAGTATTCCTACTCAAACTGTGTAGTTGTACGTGTGTGTGTAGAAGTACAGTCTGTGTGTGTGTGTGCAGGCACATACTGTGTGTGTGTGTGTGTGCGTGTAGTACATTCTGCGTGTGTGCAGGCAGTGCTGGAGGCGCTGCAGGCAGAGGTTTTCTCCTGTCTGAAGCTGTCCTGCCTCAGTGTCATTAGAGGATCTCTTTAATCTGTGTCTGGGAGAATCTTCTGACAGCATACTGCAAATAGAAGCAGCTTCCACATGAAGAGAGCGCTGCCTGCCTCGGCTAACAAAACATGGCCTGGAGTTTAAAGGGGCCCTGGGCCTTTTTTATCTTCCCTCCCGCTCTCCTTTTTTCTCTCTCTATTTCTCTGTTTCTTTTACTTCACCCGAGGGAAACATTCTTGCCTTATCTTTGCAGAAGGACCACCCAGGAAAGATGACTCAGGTCTCGCACCGCTGTGTGTGTGTGTGTCTGTGTACGCTATGCACACTTGTTTAATTTAGTAAAACACTCACCTTTTAGAACTTGAACGTTAATATCAATGCATGCCTACACCTGCATGCAGTGTTTGTTTTGATAACAGGGCTTATGTATGTGTATGTGTGTATTCTGAGTAATCTGTGAAGTTAAATTATATAGAGAGAAATAAGGAGTGCTGATACAGATGTTAAAGAAAATCAGTTTGGGAGCAACCCTCTCTATCTCTTTCCTCTACCCCTCTCTTCTCCTTGATCCAATTTTCTTCCAGTTATTTCTGCTGAATACTGGACCTTTCTGTCTTTCCTCCTATATACCTTTCTTATTTAATCCTCCCCATGTTCTGCCTCTCTTCTCCTCCTCCTAAACCTCCATCACCCAGACTGAGCCCCCTCCTTCTGTCCACCTCTCCTTCAGGAAATCAGATTTTTCACCTCTTTCTGGTCTTTTCAGATTGATCCCACTCTGCAGGCATGATAAAGACCATATCACCCTCCCCATCTGGACCCTGTTTAGAGGATCTTCCATAGAAAATCACACACTTGCATCCAGAGTGTGTGTGTGTCTGTGTGTGTGTGTGTGCATGAATGTGTGTGCAACTGTATGGGTCTGTGTGGATGCGTGTATGTGCATGTGCATAAGGTATGTCTACTTGCGTTCGTACATATGTGAGAACAAAAAAAGATGGATTGAGGGAAGGAGAGTGATGGATAGATAGAACAAGATATAAAGAGAGAAATATATATCACAGCTGGGCCACCGGGGACGACAAACCCTTCAAAGTAGGGGAGAAAACGTGCGGTGTCCAGGGTGTGTCTGGGATCAGGGATCAGTAGGAATCCTTGCCAGGACCCCTGCTGAGATCTGTTGGAATGAGAATGGGCTTTATTGTTGGAGGATCAGCCGCTTGACCTAGATCCTATTCCTCTAAGCTCCAAGAGAGGGGCAAAGGCTGGAGATGGATGCTCCCCGAGATACTCTATCCAGGGGTTATCCACTCTAATGCTGCCCCTTGTGGTCCTTCAGCTCTGGTTGAAGGGTTTGTATGGAAGTTCTTTGTAGGCAGGACCACCACTGTCTCTAGAAACAGTTAGGTATTGATATGTGTGTGAATTTAAGTGCAAAACAAGATTTCTGAAATGTACAGTACAATGTTACAAGGTGCTATTTAAGTTAAAGGATATGTCCTTGCCTGGGGTTAGCACGCCCAGGCAAGGACATATCTGTTTACTTTGATCTCACGTCATTTCACTTAGATGTGAACTCTGTTCCTTTTCCGCAATTTCTAGATTATCTAGACCTACTTCTATCAGAATGGTCCATGAAGGCCCTGGCCAAGTTTGGGCTGGGCGTCTGTCTGAGAGGGGTAATGAGTGCAATGACTAGCAGTGACTCTAAACCTGGAGGGCTTCTCATATAAACAGTAGTTCCACTGAGACATCCTTTTGAATGCCGCTGAAGTGGTGACTCAGTGGTCTCTCAGTGATCAGATAAGGGAACCACATGAGAAGACCATCCCGCCATCCAGCCCTTTTTCCTGGAACCTTCCTTCTGAAGCCCCCCCCCTCTCCCCTGGAGGTGTGCCTGGGAGACCCCAGAGAGTTGACGCTAAGGTTAGGACGGGGTCATCTGTTTGCATGCACATTTTCACACCCTGAGTAATCCTACTTTACAGGGGGCGATATGAGTCACGAATGTGCATTTTGTTGGTTAACAAAATTCAGCACACAGCAAAAACATCTGAAGGCCTTTCCAGACCGGATCCACAGAGCTGTTCTGTCTCAGCATGGAACAGCCTCGCATGATGAAACTAAAGGAAAGGAGGAGGATGGTGAATAACAAAGTTGGACTATGGGGTGGCTTGGATCCAGACAACTGAGCTAGAGAGAAAACACACTGATTAATATCATCAAGAGGCTCATAACCATAGGCCAGGACACTTAGCCAACAACTGGTTTTATTAGATGTTTTCAGTCCAATATGTAGCCAGTAAGGGACAGTAAGATCTGTTTTGAAGAAAAGCCATAGATCGTCAACAGAAAACAACTTGAAAGCATAGTCAATCAGGCGTAATACTTGCTGATGTCTCGTGCATCCAAAAAATCAAATTATTTTATCAAACAAATTCAAAATGTGTTTATTTTTAACTCTACAGGATATGTTATTTCAGATCTGTTTTACAGACGTATTTGTTTTTGTGTGGACTGGATGCTTCACTATCCAGGAACTGGACTTGAACGTGAAGAGCACAGTGGTCATGGTAACCTCCTGAACTGTGTTTCCCTGGAAATAGGAGGGAACACTTGCACTATTCACTCTCACATACTGGAGGGAACTTCTTATGTATTGATGATAACCAGGGATTGTGTGTTTGCATGCACACATGTTATTTGCATGATGTTTTCAGTGTATGAGCAAGCGTGTGTGTTCTGCCTTTCGTGAGGGCTAATCGAAGCTGGCGTGTGTGCGTCCGTGTGTGTGTGTTAGACATCTGGTTCTAAGTCACATACAGGAACTGTGCCTTTCTTTCCACTGCTATCAGTTACAGACAGTTTGAAGGGAAAACTCCTGTACCCTTTTGACTCTTTTCTACATACTCTAGATCTCACACACACTTTGAGACTTCGATGCCCGTTGAGGAAATAACTGATGTTATACAACAGTATGGATATTATCAAATGAATCACCTATACATATAAGAGTAGGCGGCATTAGTATTTAAGTGTGTAGACAGAGACAGAAAGCTTATTCCCTGTGTAAGTCTCTATCTGTCCTTCTCTGAAATTACTTTCTGTAATGAGCACAGCTTTCCAGTAATTACTGTCACGACTTATCATTAGCCTTTTAACTCAGCTAATCTAACACTGCATCTCACTCTTTCTCTCCCTCTCTTTCTCCCTCTGTCTGTCTTTCTCTCATTTTCTCTTGTTCTCTTGTCATTCTCTCTCTATTTCTCATCTTTACCTTTGAGCCTCCTCTCCTTCACTGTGTCTGTGCATTTCTATATCTATTGCTTTAACCCTCTCTCTCCTTCTGTCTCTCTCATTATCTCTCTCTCTCTTTCCATGTTCCCCCCTCTCTCGTTCTCCCTCCAGGCTCTGCAGGAGAAGGTGGAGAGTCTGCAGAGACAGCTGCATGCCTCAGAGAAGAAGCTACTTAACAAAGAACTCGAGAATCAGGAACAGGTAACCAATGCCCCCCCCCACACACACACACACACTCCATCTTCCTCACCCCATCCCCACACTGTTCACCCACCCCCTTGCCCATCCGCCCCCCTTTACCCATCCCCCCTTTCCACACTCTTAGTCTCTCTTTCTGTCTTTCAGCTCCACCCCACAGTCTACACCACATTCACCCTAACCTCCCAAAACATGATCCCTCCCAGTACCCTTTTATCCATAAAGTGATGACCGCTACCATCATCATTCATCCACTTTCTTCTCTCCTTCTCACACCTTACCTCTCCTCACCTTCCCACTTTGAGTTTCTCTCATACCTTCTCTCTCTGCTTACCCTCCCCTCACACTCACACATGCACACACACAGTGTCTCACAGACATCCAAACTCAAGTCCATGACCAATTCCCGTCACACCCTCCAGGTGGGTAGGGACAGTACACCTTCTCTACTTCCCTCTCTTCTCTCCTTCTCCCTCCCCCATTTTTCATTCACCCCTACTCCTTAGTTTAGAGAGAGTCAGAGAGATATGCACCCTTGAACATTTCCCAAATTCCTTGAGATCCGGCTTCAAGAGCCAGTGCTGGGGGCCAGGAATACCACAGCCACTGAGGTTCAGAGGAAAACCCTACACACACACACTTCCCTGGTCTGCCCTGTAATCAGGAATTTCCATGACCTTGACACACACAGAAGAAAAGAGTAATGACCAGGTTGTGTCTGTGCATTCTGGAGCTTGGTATGTACACCAGAGACAGACTCTTTGTCGTTGTCGTCCCCAGACCAGACCACTGACCGTTGACACACACTTCACACACCCCTGTGAGGATCCACCAGGTCTGGGCTGCCTAAATCTACAGGTGGGGGGTTGGTGTTTTAGTGGGCTGTCACTGACCCCTTCAAAGTTCATCCCAAAGTCGTATCCTGAATCAACACTGCAGTGATTCAGACTCTCATAATTGTGCCACCTTACACCTAGCATGTATTATGAGAACACTATCATACTTTGAAAATGTGGGTGAGTAATAATGGTTCTTTCTGCCATCGTACATTTGAATTTTGCTCCATTACGTTGTTTACATGCTAGTGTGTTTGCGAGACAAGTTTTGGCTTTACTGCTTTCTGGTGATAGTGGTGGGCTGCTTTTCATGAGGAATAGAGGATCGAGGCTGCCTGTGAGGAACATGTCTTCTTCCACCTCGTAAAACCACATACTAGCCTAGCTTTCTCTCTCATCACTCACCTAAGGTCAGGCCTCACGCTCTACTGGAGTTTGTGTTTGTGTGTGTATGCAGGACTTTTTGTGTGTATATAAGCTTATTAATTTTGCGTGAGTGTGTTTGATTTTGTGTATGTGTGTGTGGCAATAAAACCTGGGACAGACTTTCTCTCCTTCCTCGCAGTGATATTGCCCTAGTTTATCTGCCAAGATGTGTCTTTGTAATCCGAGCCTTCACACACCATAACAGCTTTTTGCCCAGACTTCGCACAGATGTTGGCTGACTGTTTGTTCTAGGGCCCTTGCAGGCTCCCTACCTCTAAAATGGCGGATCAGCTTCTCATTGTAAGGTTCAGACTCTCAGGAAGTACAAAAGTTTAGGACCACAGGCCTTTTCAATACATTATAACATGAGTCATGAAGTAGTGCTTCACGAAGTTCAAATTAATACCATGACAGTATCCTTGAAGCGTATCATATAAACAGATTGGTGTTTAAGGTGAGATGTACTGTGCGAACCTAAATGAAGGAGGACTAGTTCTCTTCTGTCCCCACCATAGTTTTTTGTAGTTTCACAATTGATCAGCAACAGCTAAGCTAACCCATCCCTTTTCTCAGAACTTGAGATCTGTTCGTAGTTCTAATCCGTCCTGCCTCATTGAGTTGTGCAGTTCTGTGAAGCAGTTTGTATATTCCTCCTCAGTGAAGCGTTTTTGAGTTCAAACCGCTCCTTGATGAACTCTGAGTGCAAACTCATAGATGTGGCGGTGCAAACTTTGTGAGTGGCATTGTTTTTGATGTACCCTCTTGTATCTGACAAGGTTTTTGTCACTTTGGAATCTTCCCGCAGTACAACCCCCCCCCCCCCCTTCCCCGCCCCCCACCTCCTGCTTCATTAGCATACATCAAGCTTTCTGGCGACATGACAAACTTCATTTGAACGTTCAAAGTGTCAAGGCCTTGTATTTTTTCTGCTGGCAGCTGTCAAAAACACCCATGTGTCACAGTATCAAGCAGTAGGAAAAGTGAAACCACCAGCATAATCTAAAGACTATATATAGATTAGATTGTTTGAGAGGATGAAAAAAAAAAGATCCTGCTCTTTTTCGTCTTTAGTATGGAGAATGGGCTTTATCAGAAACAGGCCAAAAAAGGAGGAGGCCTAAAAGGGGGATGAAACCGACTTTCCAGAAGTTCTGATTTGTTCCTCCTTTTTGCAGATGACCGAAAGATTTGGAGAATAGTTGCACTTTTCTTTTTCTTTACTCCCTCCCTCCCTCGTCATTCGGAATCTGTCAATGACTAAAACCTGGCAGTGAGGTTTTTCATTAGTGAGCACCTTCAAAACATCTCCAAACATCTGTCTAATTGGTAAGCAGTCTCTTTTAGGACTTGTCTCATCCCTTCCACCACCTGTCAGAAGAAGGGCTTTACAGTACAAACAAAATGCAGGGAGAAAGAGATGTGGAAAGAGATATGAAAACTGTCTAGAAGACGCAGAAATGAAAGTGTGTGGAAAAGGCATCCATGTTTAGTTTTTTTGATCATGTTCCTGGTTCGTTTTTATTAGTGTATCTGTACCAAGGTAAAGTATGGCCATGAGGGGTTACAGTATGGCCGTGAGGGGTTACTGGGTTCAATAGGCACTCTCTGACCTACTGTAAAGTGGCAGTTCTGTCTGTAAGCTGTATTCATAAACATATATAACACAGTAGACCATGACAGTGTTGTTGATACATACAACAGTGTAGAGTGTCAAAATCAAACCTTATGTTTCAAAGACAACCTCTGCTTTGTTAAGAATGACCAGTGCATCCATAGACTGGTCTTCAAACTAGTAACATTTTATATTTTACATTAATTATGTAAGTATTTCAGTATTACAAAAAAGTCGACCTGCAGCTATTGCAAAGAAGTGTTTTTTTAGTTCTCTCAGTCCTTCCCACACCCACATTTAATAATCTAACACAGCTGCTTGTGAAGTCCTTAGGCTGGGAGCCAGGTAGACAATGCTTTTTTATAATACTGTTCCTCTCGACCAAAGGGGGGCTCCTCCCAGGCCCCCTTTACTCCATCTCCCTGAATGTAGTTGCTTAAACAGTTACCACCACCAAAAAAAAATGCTTTTTGTGATTCCATCTCTATCTTTCAGATCATACACCACAATTAGCTCCAATACATACAATACAAGACTTTAGGCCAAAAGAAGACTGGATACTCTGTGTATAACTTTGAGGCTAATCAGACCAGATATCCCATGAATTGTTGCTTAACAGTCTACACATGAGAAGAATGCTGCAATGAAATGGGAACGTTTCGATTTTGAAAGCCGTTTATTAAAGATGCTGTAAAGCACGCCACAGAAGAATGTGTTGTTAACTACCCATCCAAATTAGAATGAAAAATAAAATTTGGCTTTGAAATCAGGAGAAAAGCGTGTTGCCTGAAGGAACTGAAGCTCTGCCCCTTCAAATTTACTGAATTTACCAACAACAGCAACAAGTAGCTAAATCAATTGCAGATATCAGAACAAACCTACCTGCAGTCTGAGTGTTTTATGTGTTAATTACTTTGTCTTTGCATCGTACCAGCTGAGTAACAAAATGCCGGTTATATAAACCGTCGGTGATCTGACGTAGATAGGTTGGGTTTTTGCCCGCCTTTACAAAACCTGAGCTGAAAACGGGTGAGAAACTGTTCAACGGTCTCACTCCACATTTCAGTGCGACAGAGCTTTCCCGCTTTGCACATGCTTTCAGCAACTCATTTCACATGTATATAATGTACTGAGAAGCAAATCATTAAATTTGCTTTACAGCATCTTTAAAGATGTGTGTTTTTTTACCCATTGTTTGTAGTTTCGGTTTGAGGTGGTCAACTGTTTTGTCTGGGCCACTGAATTGTTATGACTGTAGCCATGTCTATACATAGAAAGAAGTTTTCAAATGTGCTCATGTCTTCACCTCTATTCTGAACTCCTTGGAATCCTAAATTATAGCCTGCAAAGCCATTTTTCACATTCGTTTGAAAAGAATCCTCTCAAATTTACTTAAAACATACTTTTTCACAGAGAAAAAAAAAGTTAATTGATGGACTTTCTTTCTGACATTATTGCCCTGCCATTTTTAAATGAGTAGAGAAGTCAGGGAACAGACTTTGGCATCGTGGCAGAGGCCTAATTTACTGCACACTGTGCTGGGACAAAAAAGGGGAGCTCCAGTGTGTAGAGATCATTTATACTCTAACACTTTGAAGTGCTTCCCAATCCTTTCATTGTGCCCAGAAAGATTAATTACTAAAAGCCAGAACAATCAGCTAAATCCACAACAGGAAAATGATTTTAGGAAAAGCAGTGCCCTCATCCCCTGCCCTTTTATCTTGAAACAGGGAAATTTGTGAAAGGAGGAGGGCAGTAGCTGGACTGTTGGTCATGACTTAACAGTCGCCGGTGTTGCAGGCTCTTGCTCTAATAACCCTTTGAAAATACTAGATATTTTCTCAAATCTGTCTTTTCAAATGACCAAGACTCCCATAGACTCTACAATCAGTGTGTGCACAGTGAACACCAGTCTGTGCGTGTGGGCAGGACTCATTTTTCAAGCTCAACTTTTTAAACTTTGTAATCAGACTATGGTTTCTACAGTGTAATTTGGCCCCGGACAGACTTCCTCCTCCCTGTTGAGGTAGCGAGAGTTTCTGTGTTTGATGTGTTTTACCCGCTGCTGGCGATGTTTAGCCGCTCCTACCCAGTGCTCTAGCTGTGGTACCCCACACTGTAGAACTCCTGATGGCCAGTAGGGGGCAATGTGTTGAGCCTTACATCTTGTGGACCCCCTGTGGAGATGTGAAGCTATCTGAGGAGAGGTAAGGCCCACTGGCTTCCTGCTGCTCCTATGTGTGCGAACACAGACATGTTTTGAATGGACTCTTGGATTTGGCTTCTTGGAAAAATTGGTTTATTTTTTTCATCCTTTTTTTCATCCCAGCTTTATGCGCTTTGAGTATCAGTAATCTGCAAATGTGTATTGATCAGACCTTCTCTCTACACCCCCAGGTGACTGCAGTGCGTCAGGACTGTGAGTTGAAGATTAAGGGGTTAATGCCAGCTGAGCTACGTCAAGAACTGGAAGACACCATCACCTCTCTCAAGTCTCAGGTGAGAAGTAACTCCCAGTCAGCCATGTTGTTGGTTAGAGTCCGTCCCAGTTGAACTTACAATTTTCCTTTGGTTATTTTGAATCATAAAGATGGAAGTTTGTACCTTCCTCCCATAAATGTTTTCCTTTCCCTCCTTCTACAAATTGATCTAAACCACCAGAAACTCAACCCACATGTTTACTTTGAACTGCATGTCACAGATTCTTGTGACCAAAGACAAAAGTACGGGAGGGGTAACACTATTATACTTTGAAACCACATTAATACATCAACGGGAGTCTGGGCCTCATAATAATTTTGCAGGGCCTTGTCTGACATGAAACTGGTGGAGGGGGGCTTTCAGCAGTCCAACATTCTCAATCTGAACAATAGGCCTTTTTTTTTGTCGGCTGCCCGCACCATCAGCGTTTGTTAGGGGGAGCCTCTCAACAGCACCAATGCCCAGCCTGCTTCGAATAGCTCAACCCAGATCCCTTTACAGCCTGTGACCGCAGTCCTGTGATCCGATATGTTTATACAATGTAATTCGTGACCAGAACAGCCTCCCCTCTCATTGAGGATGTCTTGGGTTTTGCACATTACGATGCATTATTTTTGAGGATGAAAAACTGGATGGATAGAAAATGAGCCTGTGTCTCCAACCACAGCGAAACAAACAAAAAAAACTGCTCTCCCCTGGAAGAAAAATGTCCCCAAATCCAATGTCTCTAACATGTGCCCCACTAAACTCCCCCAATATCCCTGTGTCCTAACCTCTTAATCCACCAACCCAAACCCCCACTTATCTGACCCCAGCTTAAAAAAATATTTTCTTCCTCAATCCTGACCTAACCCCTTTTTTCCACCCAGTTACTCTGACCTTACCATTGAAAATATTTCTTCCTCCACTTCAACTCCACTTGTTCCAACTCCTAGTTGTTAACGTGAAAATGTATTTTTATTTCACATGCTCGCTATGTGCTTCCTGTCTTCCACAGGTAAACTTTCTCCAGAAGAGAGCCTCTGTGCTCCAGGATGACCTGGATTCCTGTCGCAGTAGAAGGTCGGTGTGTTTGTAGCTCTCTTGCTGAGTGTGCTCATACATGCTTCTATGCATACTACATTAGTTGTATGTGCAATATCAATTACACTTGCGTGTACCATTGACTCCAGTATAAGTTTCTGCATATCAGACACAAAGTGTTTTAAATAGGTCCATGTGACTGGGAGAAGTGTCACTATGGAAGCCTTTGATGTTCTGGTGATCCATCACATTGTCTGACTGCAGCAATGGATTTATGTAAAGCATCTATACATACCCAGTGATAAGAAACCTAGTCAAATGGGTTCTGGCCCCGTGATGCTTCTCACATATCAGGGCCAGATCTTTCCCAGGCCCCTGAGTCATGTAGTGTTCTCAAACTGGAAGATCCCTCTCATGAACAAGCTGGCCTCTTGTCCCTCTATAAAAGAACAAGATGCCCTTTTGTGTTTGTGTCTATGAGATTATGGTTAAACCTGTGTTTACCTGTCTATCTCCCAACACCCCACTTCCCTTAATATAGGTAACCATGGACCCGTCAACTCTCTCCATCCAAGAACATGAAGGATAAGGCAGATGTGAGCCTCACTGACATGGCTACCATGTATAACACACACGCACAAACGCCTTTCATGCCATACAACTACTAATCATTTCAGCCAGTTCTGTCTGTTGTGCATCGTGATGTTTTACACATTGTGACACATTTTTTAAAATAATATTTGTTCAGTGTTGGTTTTTTTTTTGTTTCTACATAACCTGTTGTGGAATATTGAATGCACTGCATGTTATTACTGCTCTGTGTGGCAGCTCAACATCAAGATCCAGTTCGACAGTAAATGATCATATCAAATTGTATTATTTTAATTAAAGTATTTTTTCATCATAAACATTTGTTTTGTTCTGCTTTAACTTGATCTAAATGTAGTTATTTATATCCATCATATCCATTTTACATATACACTTGATGAGCATCCATATTGGATAATCAGTCAAACCCTTTGATCTCATGTCAAAGAACTTGAATCCTCCATTACTTTTAGTGGTATATGGTGTTCATTTTCTTCTATCCTTTTTTGGGCTCTCAAAAAAATCTACGGCTATTCAGTTGGGGGGTTTGTGGTCAGTACAGATAAAGAGCTCTGGAAATATTGTTTGAACCTCCAGCCAAATACTACAACAGTTTGGTCCAAAGACTCTGATTCCTCATTACCATGCCATGACTTTGTGTTTTACCAGTGGCTCCACTCAAAACCTGTCTCCATGGCCCATACTACAGTTCACAAAACACCCTGCGCCTAGGCCATCACAGACAAAGGGGTTGTTTAATGGCTATGCCTGTTGATGGTCCAAGTAAGGGCCACTATTGTTTGACTTAAGTAGTACTTAATGTCAATTTTCATAACTTCAAGGGAATCCTTGTTTTCTAAGTTTCAGACCTAATGTTGAAAATCAGATTAGATTTTAAAAAAGCAGAGTTTGCAGGCATTTGCATTGGAATTGCTGGCGTTTATGCATGCCTTTGCGCACTTCCTCGATTTCCCATTGTCCGTGACCTGCCTGACTGTTTCCAAATGTAATGCTACACCAATGCCTGTATTTATTTGATGTTCTGATTGTGCTGCCCAGAACCTGGAATTTAGTCTTTTGGCAGAAAGTCTTTGCAGTGTCTGTTGTATATGGAAAGGGCATGCAGAGAACTTGTACCAACTACAGGGATTACAATCTAAGATTATTCTTCATGTTTTTTACTTGTGATTCTGATTGATTAATGTGGTAGTCATTTGAGGAGTTGGTGAGATGGGCTAAATTTGACGTGTGAGGGTGAACATTTTGGAATATCTTGGCTGTGTGTGTGTGCGCACGTATGTGTGTTTATGTTTGCAAAAGCTGTTAGGATTCATTTACCAGAGTTTAACCATGTCCAGTGTGGAACTATACCAGGAAGTAAGCTTCTGTCCTTCCTGTATTACCCAGTCACAATGTTTGTCTTAACAGTCAGACTATTATCAGAACAGGGACAGTGTAGTCTATACATAAAATCAGAACACCACAGACACATTCTTGTCTGAATGAGAGATTGTCAAAGTAATTTAATGTATTCCCATTAGGGATTAAAGGACTCTTCTACTTCCTCTATGTGATATCTCAAAGGTTGAGGGGGAGTTTTGGGGGGGGGGGCAATGGGACATTGAAACGGCCATTCGGGGATGTGACTAGTCGCCTCCCTTCATCAGTGTGTTCTGTATCACAGCGCAGGATGCCACCCTTGTAAAAGGCAGGGATGGTTGATGGGTTCACGTTTGAGGGTGTTCCTTTCTGTTCTTTTAAAATTGTTTTTTTGGGTTGTGTGGGGTAGCCTTTTGTATCTACTGTGTATAATCAACCCTCACTGGGAGCATGTGTCCATTAGTGACTGCCTGATTATTTATGCTTGTGACTGACTTTATGTAGCACTCGCTGTGTGAGTGTGTTGGTGTCTATTCATGATTCGCTGCGTATTTGCAGCGTTTGCTTATGTGCATGTTCAAGAGTCGGTAAATCTTTTTATAGAGCTATTTTCTGAGTCAGTCCCTGGGAGGCCCAGTGTTTGGCTGCTGTTTTCCGACTGCATAAATAAACCTGTTTATCGCCGACATGCCATGTCGCACTCACTGCTCTATTTATTCAGTGTTTCCCGTCATGTTTTTTCCCCCTCTTCGTTTCTTGTTGATGTGACGCTGATGTTGACGGCAATGTAGTTGGGGGTTTTTTCTAGGCTGTCAATCAACCGTTGATTCCTCCAAGCAACAATGCTCAGCCTAACTGTGGAGTGGAAGGAGAGTTAGGCAGGGAGATCTGCACAGGTATGTAATTGATGGTAGATCAATGTCCTCTGTTCATTTGTATGATTGCCACATGGATTTTCTGTCAGGACTGATAGTCGGTCAGTGAACTAAAGGCCGGAACTCAAGGAGGACCAGGAGTTGTTCTCCAACACTTCCCGCTACAATCACCATCAGAAGAAACAAGTTGTAGTGTAGTAGGATATTAAGGCGTGGATGGGGTTGATGAAGAAAGTGTTTGTCTGTCTCTTCATAAACGGAGTGACTAAGTTCAGTTGAGTTCTGGATTTATCAAGTATTTATCAATCTGCAGATTGGGAGAGAAAACCAGACCTCTGTCAATAAATTACAACACAACACCAGGCTTATATAGGGCACAAGAATGTAAACAGATTGTGACAGTCAGGCAGTAATGTTACAACAATCAGAAAGAGATTCACTGCTCCCAACACATGACAACTCTCAGGCTAGAGAGTTCATAGTTGGAGCTCTCCTTGTAGTCATGACAAGGAACGTTTAGCCTGTACTTTTTCCTGCCCCCAAACATCTATTAACCCTGACACATGGACACAGTGTAGTGTTATTAATAGCAAGCTTACATGAGAACATACTAAATAGTATACAATGAGTAGTTCTATTGATTAGTGAATAAAGTAAGCACACAGGAAATCCCAATTTCTTCCACAGGGTGTGATATAGATCAGTTCATTGGTGCTTGGTGTGCTTCATTATTCAAATACACTGTTTTCTCTCTTCTTAATTTCTGTGGATCCCACCACCCTTGTCCTCTTCTCAACACCTTGGTCTGCTGTTTCTGTTAATCCCTACAACAATTACAGAATAAGTGTGTTCAACCACTGCCCTGTCACAACAGGAAGTTGTAGTGACATGTAGTGACAACTGTAAAGACTGATGGGCCATTCAGTAGCCTCTGTCTCTGGCTTCCTCCCCTCAGTCTCCAGAGACATAGTAGGATATATCAATAGTAGTTAAAAGCCACATACCAGACTGCTCCATATCTGTCCTTTATAGCGCATCCTCTTGGTGACATACTGGCCCAGTATGGTCTCTGTCTCTGTCAGACTAGCTGAGGAAATGAGTCATTACCATGGGAGAGGAGAGTTTCATGGCCCAAAAGGGATTAGTGTGCATCCGACATTGTTTCTATACATTGGTAGACTTAAAAGTCAAGCGCAAAATGGGATTAAAGGGTTAAAAAAGACCAGTAAATAACCTTCAACAACCCAACTTGCCCCCCTTTCTCTTTTATGTCTCTCTTTCTTCTCTTCCCCTTCTTTTTATATTTTTCCCCTTATCTCTTTACTTTCCCCTCACTGTTTTTCCAGCTCCTCCCTTTTCCCCCCAACCCCAGTCAATATTTCTCAAACTTGTTTTCTCTCTCCCCTCTCTATCTCTGTCCTCTCACCACTTTTTTAACATAATAATGCACAGGTAGTAGTTAAACTCCCACTCTACATATGCTTGGATGGAGGCAATCCTAAAGAGGCCATATCAGGTTGAAATATTTCATTATTTCACTATTATTATTTCCCATAAATTGAACCTTTTAACAAGAAACCCGTTCCCTCCTCCAAAACAGGCCCATAACAAGCTGCTGAATTGTTTTCCTCTTTAACTTTAAGGGTATTATACACCATGTCCAACTTCAAAGACCCCCTTAGCTCAGTCTCTCTGTATGACATCTGATTCTGCTGACAACTACACGTTTTCTCTCCTCTCTTCCTTTCTGTATTCTGTCTCTCTTCTTCTATTCCTCCCTCCTCTAGCCACCTGTCATCTACACGTGTCCCCCTCCCGTCATTATATTCTAACTACATGGGTGGGGTGTCAGGGGACGGGGGTAATAGTTCTGATCTTGTTACCTTTTACAGACAGAGACTGAATTTGCTCTATGGAGTGGTTGTCTCACACCAAACAAACTGGAAAAACTGTGTCTGGAGCCTTTCCACTGTCCTTCTCTTTCTCTCTCTGATCCCTCTCTCCAAACGGACCTTCGCACTTCCCCTCCTTGGTTGATAATTGTCATAAGCTTCCCTCTTGGTTTCATTTTCCATTGTCCTCCCCAAAAATTCTTGGCTCTGGCTGCAGATAAAAAGGGATGAGCACTTCAAAGGGGCGCTGCTAAGAGCTTAACCCCAAGCTGAAAGGAGCAGCAGACAATACGGTAATTGAGAGCAGTTACTGATCACAGGGCTGCAGCACTGTGGTGAAAGAAGTGCAGACACACACACACATTCACTTTCTTTCTCCTTAAGAGTGTTTACGATGTTGCTATGGTGGTCAGTCGCGTGGGTTATGACAGGGTCAAGGCTGCTCAGGATGTAATATACCACTGCCGTAAAGTCTCGTTCAAGCACTGCACTCTTTTTTACATCTGAAATTAATGTATTATCCATGTTCAATATCAGACTGTGATTTGACGGATAGTTTGAATTCTATGCTGCACAGGCATAGTCAGAACACCGGTACACAAACAGAATTCAGGGAGTAAACTAACTAGAAATGATGTACAATCTTTGTCTTAATGTTGTCCTCTGGAAGCTGACTGGATGTAATCTGTCCCTGTAATAATATCTTCACAAACAGACACACACTTATGCCCCTTAACCTCTCCCTCCAACCATTAAGACTTGATGTTCCGACCCCACCCCCCTACACATACAAACACACACACACTCCTCTGTATGGCTTCTTTTATAGGCCTGGACACCCCTGCTCCTGGCCAGGTCATGGTCTGGGGTCAGCCTCAGAAGTTTTCCAGAAGGAGGAGCCCTCCTAGGAGCCCCCCTGCCATATCAAAGACCCTTAGATGGACACAAGGGCCCAACTGGCCCCCAGTAACGGCAGGGGGTCTGAGCGTGTCCATAGAGATGGTTTTACCTCTGTGTTTACTGTCAGAGGTCACCCCCTCCCTCTAATATAAACAAAGGATGACATTGTTTGGTTGGCAATATATAGCCTGGTAGCATTGGGATCATATCACTTTCAAGAAATGTAGGGCTGGTAGAAGATATGACATGGAGTTCATGCTTGTTTGAGTGCCAACATTCATGGTTAGTAATTCATTTGTATGTAATAAATGATTACCAAGCTCAGGTATGTTTCACTCTCTGAGGCTCTGAGCAGGCACATTATTAACACAGGCAAAATGATAGAGCATATAAAAACTAAAAACAAGCAATAAGAGATAATTTAGTCTATTATGTTTGGAATGTAAGGTTCACCAAAGTGATAACTAGATTCATTCAGACACACGGGGACTATCCTTCACTTTTCATTTGACCGTGTATTTAGCAGCTCCATTACTTATTGAGCCCTGGAGAGGTAAAATAAGGCTGTTTCAAAATCCGGATGTCTTTGACACTACTGTCTACTATGTAGGGTAAATAACACTCCATGATGACTTGTTGTTCGAGTGTATGTTGCTTAAATGGCTGAACGTTCACAGATTTTCACTCCTTGTTACCTCATCTTCTATCCCTCTAGTGTGCTTCACAAAGCAGAACATTAATACTAAAGGGGAGGAGAGGAAGGTTATGGTCTGCTGTTTCCCGCATAACATGCCTGTCTTTCAGGAGAAAGATATCCCTATTGTTGGGTTGTGAAAATGACTTTTATATGTGTGTAATAACCTACTTCAGTATCAAAGGTCTCTATATCTGAGCTGTGAAATGCGTGTGCCTATGTTGGGATTTCTATTTAAAAGCATACATTTCAACTCTAGTAGAATTTAACATACACATTTATTTGGCATGTTTTTTATTTCTATATATCAGAATTCATGCAGGATTTATTACACAGCGGTGCATCTTTTGCGCATCACAGAGACGCGAAAGGGTTAATCTTGAAACTATGTGAATCTTTAAAGGAAAAAAAGAGGCCTGTGTCTTTAAAGTTTATGTAGCAACAGAGGGATTGCAGGGATAATGCTATTGGGGCGGCAGATCAGTTACTTCTGACGTTCCAAAGCCTCGGGGAGTTGGCTCAAGATTGCTTGTCTTTGATAAGGTCCTTGCAACTTTGTAATAACTTTGCGATCTGTAACATCATTGGTAAACATCTACAATTTATTTTTTTGAAATTATACTCTGTCGTCAAGCAGCATCGCCCCTTTAACAAAAACAATTTTGTATCGAGTATCGACCGATCAGATCCTGCGGTTGTTTTGAAAGAGGCGTACAGAGATAATTTGTTTTTTATGTAGCTTTCGGGACTAGGCTGTCGGTTCCTTACTTTGAAGTACGCTGGTATACCCTGAGCTCAGTATGTATTGGAATAGCCTACAGGAGAAACCCACCGTATGGCATGGCAGCCTGAAAACGTTTGGACAGAAAAGGGGAAAACATACGTTTTTTCCTTTCGCAAGTCACTATTATTATTCTTTCTGTAACTAACTCGAAACACATCGGAGTTTAAAGCAACATGTCGTGGTACAAAAAATCTGGATATTTTTTTGGGGGGATGAGAAACTAGAGACTTGAGGACCGAACTCATGGATCGATGGTATGTTATAAGATTGTGCTCCTTGCGCGCTGGCCCAATTGAAGTTCCTCTGATGTGCTGTTGATTTGCTTTGAACTATTTTAGCTTCATATTCGTTTGTTATACATACAACAAAAACAAACTGATAAGTAGTTTGATCATACGCGTATTTGTTCACTTCATGGTTTTTTGAGTTTTAGTGTTGAAAAAGTGTAGGTATTCATCACTACAGTTGGCTACTTGTGCGGATTGCTTTTCTTCAAGAGATCTGAGAATTTCAAGTAAACTTTGTGGTTATTTTAAGACTCGGTGTATAATAGGCTTTGGCTATATTGTCTTGAGTTATGAATAGCACATTTAAAGACGTCGTTGTAAGTTCAATTTTGTAAATTGGACAACTTATCTGCCATTGGTTAGACCGTTGGCTAGTTAAACGTAGCCTAGCTTAACTGATGGATTTAAATTGATCGGCACATTTAAATCAATGGAAGTAGGCTTTACAATTTGCGTGGTCCATTCTCTAATGTGGACTAGCATTGAATATATCGTCTTGTTAAACACGATGACCACATGTACGTCCGTTATTCTTGTGACAACTGAGCTTTTCTATTGGTCTTTTTTAGATTTGTAGGCTGTGTGTCACTCTTTGGACACGTTTTCAAAGCCCCAAGTCTATTTCAGGGTGTGTTTTTATGGACGTGAAGTATAGTCACTTACCCTAATGTATAACTAAGTGATTCAAGGTTGGTTAAAGCTGCCTACTGGTGGATTTATGTGTATGTCCCCCGTTGTTGTATACAGTCATTTTGTGGAGATGATCCGCCCTATCCGTGTAGCCTATTTTGTTTCATGAGTCAAACCCAACTATTTTAATGAGAATGATTTTGATCCATTATGCTTGTGAATTTAGGTTTAACGATTTAATGTAATTTTTTCGTAATGAACCTTTGTATAAGATATGACAAGACTTCTTGGAGAAAACTCAAATCGTTATTTAGCCAATGTAAAACCGTGTAGCCCACTACCGAGTCGAGATTTTTTAAGTCACATTTGGGGCCCGAAAATACTTTTTGTTGCTTGTCTCCCTTTGAGGTTGGGGCGGTTCTGGTTTTGATCAATACTTTATGTTTCAGAGAGAGAACGGGCAGAGACGCTCCCCCGCTGACATAAGAGAGTGAGGAGATTATACAGTGGATCTCCGAGGAAGGATAACACAGACTTTTTCTGCTGCCTCCGGAGCCATGAGCCGGGCGCTTACGGACCACATTGCCACTAGTTTTAGAGAGGATGCTCCTCGTCCTCCGGTCCCGGGGGAGGAGGGCGAAGCGCCCTGCTATCCTGGCAAATTCGCAATGATGAGACCTCAGGGTACGACCAAATCAGTTCTGCTTGCTTCTCCCGGTTCCAGTGCGAGGAGAAACGAGGATGGACTTGGGGAGCCTGAGGGGAGTGCCTCCCCGGATTCACCGCTTGCCCGATGGACAAAGTCTTTGCATTCTCTACTTGGGGATCAAGACGGAGCTCACCTGTTTAGGACATTCCTGGAGCGGGAGAAATGTGTTGACACTTTAGACTTTTGGTTCGCCTGCAACGGTTTCAGGCAAATGGACCTCAAGGATACCAAAACGCAGCGCGTTGCCAAAGCAATTTACAAGCGATATATCGAAAACAGCAGTATAGTCGCCAAGCAGCTTAAGCCTGCGACTAAAACTTTCATTCGGGATAATATAAAGAAGCAACAAATAGACTCGGCGATGTTTGACCAGGCACAGACCGAGATCCAAGCTACCATGGAGGAGAATGCCTACCAGATGTTTTTGATCTCTGACATATATCTCGAGTACGTGAGGACCGGGGCAGAGAATCCAAGTCACGCTAACCCCAATGGACTAGGCAGTTTGAAACTGGTGTGTGGCTACCTACCCACACTGAACGAGGAAGAGGAGTGGAGTTGTAATGACTTAAAAGGCAAAGCACTGGCTTCCGTTGTTGGACTATCCGCCAAAGCGTTGAGGGCGACAGTCGCACTAAGAACAGTGGAGGTGATGGAAAAAGGGTACAGGTAAGCCTGTCTTACATCTTTCATCAATGAGAGGGTGGTCGTAGTGAATGACAAGAAAAGGGAATTTATTTAAAGAACCGAAAGCAACCACTGAATAGCATACTAGAATGAATTGGACTGAATGCTTAAAATACCAGTTGGCTTGTTTCCATATCAATGTATTTTCCTCTCACATGGATTGTTAACTTGGTGAGAAGGAGGGTCCCCCCCCCCACCCTCTCTTCTACTTACTCTCTCTCACACACACACTGACATGAGTATTACTGTGCGGAGCAGCCCTCTGCTGGCGCACACTCCACTGGCTTGCTTCAGTTTCCGGAGATTTGAAATAGTTCTGGAGATAGAGGGATTGTCTTCCAAGGGAAGTTCATTGAGCGGCCCTGGCCTCAGCCCCAGCTAGAATAATAATAGATGACACTGTTGCTACTTTATGCTTCATCCCTGATTTTTGTCATGTTGTTTACTTTCATGGCGCTGGTTCTATTCAGTTTGAGATATTGATTTAGTTTTGATTTCTCTTTCATGCATGCATTATTTGCAATTTCAGAACCTCTTCCTCATTTTTAAGTGTTTTCAACCCAGGCATGTGGAACTCATTTCTCCATTCTGTCTCCTCCTTCTTCATCTGAATCAGGTTATTCTCCACAAAATATTATTTTGTGTAGAGTATTGAAGCAGCAGCTACAACAGAGAACCCGTCTCTCTCCCTAACATTTTTCCTTTTTACCCTGAAACTGCTCTTTCCCCACTGTAATTTTGTCTCTCCCTTTTGATGATTGGGATGTTTTAAGTTCACTTTTAAAGGGAGAGAAGGTAAAGGAAGAAAAACATGGGGTTGTGTAGAATGGGAAGTGGGGAGGCTCATCATACAAGAAAGAAAAAGGGAGATAAAGAATGATTTGGGGGTTAGGGGAAGACGTAGGTGAAGGAAAGAATGTGAGGGGCCAGCTGTGCAAAATACCTGGCTCTGTGAGCCCCTTCGAAGGTCAGGTTGGAGTTGGGGGGCCTAGAGCTTTAGTCATGCTCTCTTTTCTCTCTCTCTCTCTCTCTCTCTCTCTCTCTCTCTCTCTCTCTGTTCAGAAAGAGGCCTCTCTCCCCCTTTTTCTATTCTGACACACTCTCACACTTCCTTTTTTCTGTCATTCCCTGTCTGTCTCTTTATTTTGCCATGGCAAGAATGCATAACAGACTGCTTGAAAGAGAGAGAGAGAGGGTGGTAGGGGTGCATTGAGAGTTTGCTTAGGAAGTGTATATGTTTGAGGGGAACAAGGGAAGCTGTAAACAGTTGACAGTTCAAATTTGTCAGAAGTGTCATGGGCCATCACACACACTCAGAGCTGTCGTCCACTTGGTAGTCAGAAGAAAGGGGCCCTGGGGGAAACACACACACACACACGATCACCTACACATATTGACCAATTGTGAGTAGAAAATCTTATCAAACAGTGTAACTTCCTTGTAATAACCCAGTGTGTCCTCTGTTGACCATCAGGTCGTACAGACGAGGGGACACTGGAAACCCCTACCACGTAGGTTCCTTCGCTCCCGCCACCAGCACCAATGACAGCGAGGCGTCGAGCGACGCCATGACGGACGACTCCATGTCGATGACCGACAGCAGTTTGTAAGTTCCCCTCATCGCGCCGTGGGTCTGCATTCGAAACGTTTACTGTTTAAATGGGGTTTTGAGAAGTTCTATTTGGGGAAAAGTGGGATATTGCATCAAAACTCAGTTGTGAATGACAGGGGACTGACATTAGCCTGGTCCTAACCAGACTCTCGTACATTTCATTTGTACAGAGAGTCTGGGATTGCTCCATTGACAAGCGTTAACTTCCTTGAAGGCGGATATTGAAGTTGGCGGGTGTTGAAGTTTAAAACTATTGGATCTGCCCCTGCCATAACCAATCGCTAGGGTTCGCCTTAGCCAATTCCTTCACCTCTAACGGAGCTAGCTGGAAAATCAAATTTTTCCGAAACCCTGTGGGGAAGAGGGCCACAACATCATGGCCACCAACAAAACTCAGCAAAGATTGGTCTTGCTCTGGCTCTAACTTCTGGATATTCAGCAGCGTTGCCACAACAGACCGAATAGCTTCGCTCGCACCTTTATCCACCTCCATTACTGAACTACAACTCAAACTAGGGCTTGACATCCACGTCATCGTTCTCAGCCCTCTGTTTGCTGATTGGACTGCCAAAAATGTTTCTGGCAAAACCTGACTAATATACCGAAAGTCCAAACCTAGTACAGAAGCAAAATGAAAATTGAGCGGAAGTACGTAGGAGGGCATAGCCAGGCTAGACTGACATCCCCACTGACAAAAAACCCGACCAGGCAACCAGCCCAGGTGTAGGCAAGACAGAATGTAGGTTCATTTAGGATCTGGTTCCTTTTCAGCTGTTTGAGAATGTCAAAAAGACTCATCAGTCCTCACTGATTCGATAAAGGGTAGTTCAGCCTTCATAAATACGTATTTGTTACCCTTGTGATAATTCTCCTGAAGCCATCACAGTTTAGTGCTACCCAATGCAGTAAAGGGAACATGACAATCTCAGGTCAAGGTCCCTGGTAGTCACAGTGCAATGATGTCATCCTAATGGCAAGGGAAGCATGAACAAGCGAAAAAAACAAGTCAGAGAGTCCTGAACGCAGAGAGGAAAGAGTATCTTTACAGCCATAGGAGCAGTGAAAGCGTAATATGGCTGCCATAAACAGTTTTATGATGTGGAGCCTCAGTGCTGGGGCATATCTGTAGACGGCCCACATCAAAGAGCCCAGGGAATCGAGATAGCCCCGAGCCTCCTCTGTTGCTGGGCCACAGACCTGCATGCACACACTGTACTTTGCGCGCACTGAGACAAAAGCAACGTTAAACAGCCGGTAAAGCATTTCCTGGTTGTCGGCTCCCTCCATTTGATTAGAATATTCCTCTTCTTCTAGGGATGGTTAAAAGGGCCCCAGACACACACACCAACAAAAATGTGAATCTCATTTTCAAATACAGAACAGAAAATAATAGAATAGGGAAGGGAGGGGGGGTGTTAAGATTTGACTTGTATCTTATTTATGGATTTGCTTGGACACTGGGGAATGCAGCTGCCAACTTCAAACATTACCTTATCTTACAAACCAGCCTTTTGATGTGCAGAGATCAGAGGATGACTAGTGCTGCTTGCCAAATGAAGATTGGAGCGGTGGGGGGGGGGGCGTACGACTGTGAGATTTCAAAGCAACAGTAAAAAATATATATATATGTGTGTGTGTATCTATACGTGTGTGTATGTAGAGATGTATATGTATAACCCGCCAAAGAGTGCACTTTGGGCTGGGCCGGGTCACCAGGAACACAGCAGTTTGGCTGGGGGGAAAGATAGGAGACTTGGCTTGACTGCATTGTGGCTTAGTTGTCAGAGCCAAGGTACAGAAGATTTTTAAGCCTGTTATTGTATTAGTCTACAGTTATTGCTAATTTAAGTTAACTGGTGATTTTCTTTGTTTGTATTCTTCCCCTGCTAGCATAATTGCATGCCTGTTGATTCAATAGCGATTTCTTCCCTTGCTCACGTTTGTATTTTAGGTGCATTATTATGCTGAAGTAGTTTTAATTAATAGTGGGTATATTGTTATTATTTGCTAATGAATGCTAGCCTAACAAGATCAAATGAAGCCAACAGTGTACATGCTTTCGAGTACCTTGATCGATAGGCTAGGCTACTGACCATTTACAATAAGTTGTTACGTCAATAATTAATTGGCAGCATATTTCTGCCATTTAGAACATACTTTAAGTAGCCTAACTGTATTGCTTTATGGAAAATAGGACAAAAATACATGCAATATTACATTTGTTATTAGACTATTACATTAACCTACTCCAAAATATAGGGTTGGAACTTTATTTCGGCCGAGGGGTGATAGAATCATATGTGACTTCTTGATTCATGCAAAAATGTGAAGCTGGGTTTGTATAAAGAACTGTTATTTTTTGGAGCATGGTTGTTCTACAGCATAAACCAAAACGCCCCCTTCCCCACAACTTTAAAAGTTAAGTAATGTAATGTTATGGTTTGATTGTGTTTCAATGTTCTATAGTTTGCCTACTAGGCAGCTAATACGATGCATCCTGATTGGTTATGTGGGTTCAATTTGTGTATTTGATTGACGGAGTGACCTGTGTGGTCTCCCCCCCCTCTTCTCCCAGAGATGGCATCCCTCCATACAAGCTGGCCTCTAAGAAACATCTCCAGAGAGAGATGCAGCGTAACATGAGGATGAACAGCCAAGTCTCCTTGCCTGCCTTCCCTGTAAGTACAAATCTGGGAACCGAGAACATAATTATTTCTTTAGGCTCTTCAAGTGTTATGCTTCTAAGTATAGTACCACCAACTGTATTCCACATCCTCCATTCAACACACAGAACAACTAAGATCAGACAGCGAAGCAGATGTCAAAGACCCTACTACACACACGCCACATACATACACACACACACATCGTAGACATACCACCCCTTGCTATCTTTGGTGTCACCAACACCCCCCACGAGGTTCCTTGAAGTCTGCGGGAGCCAGGCTTCTAAGCTGTTTATCGCTCTGCGTTCTAAACACACCAGACTTTCTCCACAGCGATGAAGTAAATACAGAGAATGGGGAGAGATGGGGGAGATCTCTCACTGCTTTATCCTGGGGGCTCCTGGAAATCAACCGCACGCACACACACTGCTTTGATCAGAGGATGAATGGAGGCAGAGCACAGGAAAGTGACAACTTCCAACAGCGCTGGCCCCTTTTTTTCTACACCATGCCCCCACCCCTTATCCACTCTCTTGCTCTCCTACCCGCTCTCACTCCCCCCCCCCCAAACGAGGGATGTGAGGGAAGAGTTTGAGCGTGTCATGTGAGCTCTTGTTGGGAGGGGGGGGGGTGTTGGGGAGCTGAGGGCTTCAGAAAGGGTGAACGGATGAAAGACGGATGAAATGTAGGGAATAAGAGGGGAAATGCAACTTTCTCAACTTTTCAACACTGTTGCTGTCTGATCCTGGTACTCCATATTCTCTATATCTCTCCAGTCACTGTGTCTGTATTACCGTCTCTCTCTCACTCACTCACTCTTTCTCTCCCCCCTCCCTCCCTCCTTCTCTCTCTCACCCCTTGTCCTCCCTCCCATGGTTTGGCAATGGCTGCCAGTCCCATGGTGCACCAGCCCCAGGCCACATCAGTCAGCCCCTTTTTCTTTCCTCTGTATCTATTTTCTTCACTTCATCCCTCCTACAAAGGGATCCCCCCCCAAAAAAAGTTACATCAAGAAAGGCTCAGTGCAAAAATGCTAATGGTAAAAGGATACGCACGTGCGTGCAAGCGCACACACAGGGGGATAGTGTCACCACTGTACCTCAAAGGTGCCCAGCATGCAAAGGAGAAAATAAATTACCTCAGTTCCTCTGATCTCCTCCCATTTCACTCTTCTCTCTACCCCTCCCTCTCTTTTTCTCCTGCTGCCTGTGCACATCTCTCCATCTTAACTTCTCCCCTCTTTTAATCCCCCTCCCACTCCCGTCAATATGTGACTTTTATTCCTAGATGTAAAGCCATGGTGTCCCTCTCCCCTGCCGTCCTCCCTTGCTCCCTAGCGAGTGTTTGATATTTGACGAGGGGTCCCTTTGAAGTGAGCAGACTTCAGAAGCGAGCCGCCGACAGCTCACTGGCGTTACAGAGAGGGTAGGAGGAGGGTAGAGTGTCAGCGCCCCCCCGTCAAGGCACCTCGGAGTGTGACTGACTGCCACCGGATAGGAGGTGGTTGAGGGGACGCTGCCAGACCAGTGTCAGCATGGGCACAGGAGGAGGACATGGGCTGTGTGAGGAGGGAGCAGAGATGAGGGGCGAGGAGGAGAAACAAAAGGTGGCAGAGGAAGAGACAAAGAGGGAGAGAACACTCAACAGGAGGGACAGAGGTGGAAGATGGAGCGTGCACCCCCATCCGTTTCACAACAACTCACGTTTTTTCCTCCATCTCTTTCCTCTGCCCACCTCTCTGTCTATCCCTTTTCTCCTTCTCTTCCAACCTCTCTCTCTATCCATCTCTCCCCACTACTTGCTCTCTCTCCGTAGTGTACAAGGCGAGCTCCTCAGGAGATGCCTCCTGTGCAGCCTGTGGTCTTTGCTGCCCAGCTCATCGCCCGTTTGGAGACGCTAAAGAGAGAGCAGGAAACCATGAGCTCCCTGGAAGAGAGGCTGCAGCAGATTCAGGAGGTGTGTGTGTGTGTGTGTTTGCACGTGTGAATGTTTATGGAGATGTCGAACCATCTTTCTGCTTTTTTGTGTCATTTAGGGAGGTGTCTTCACTGACTGATCTCTCCTGTTGTCTGTCTCTTTTTAGGAGGAAGAGAGGGATGAAGAGCTGTCATCTGGCAGTATCCCCCTGCTTCTCTCTCCCCACTCCCACCCCCTGGCTCTCCTCCCCCCGGGTCACACGGATGAGGACCCACAGGCCATCCTGGACGAGCACCTTTCCCGCGTCCTCAAAACCCCCGGCTGCCAATCCCCTGCGGCCCCCGCCCGCCATTCCCCCCGCACCCGTTCCCCAGAGCACAGGTCTCCTATCCGGGGAGAGCCGGGAATCAAAGCCCATGCTTCTCCTGGGGCCTGCTCCAGCCCCAGCCTAGGGGCCTTCCCGTCAGCCTTAGGCCCAGGAAGGGCCCTGGTTAGCAGGCAGAGCACCAAGCACATCCACCACCACTACATTCACCACCACGCTGGGCCCAAGAGCCAGGAGCAAATCGAGAAGGAGGCGGCACTCCGGGTGCAGTGCCTGGGCCCCACGGTGGGCGAGGGTCAGTCATGCCAGCGCAGCCGCAGCTTGGGTCGAGAGATGTGTGGCGGCAGCAGCGCTGACAGTGCAAGGTGAGTTTTTATTTACTATTACTGTACACCTTGAATGTCCAATCTGGTCTATGATAATATTTATAATGGCCGCTGTATATTACCTTGGATTGTTGTTGTTGTCTGATGTGCTTTTACACATCTATCATGTGTACTGCTCTGTGCCATGCCAAATTGCCTCTTGCAGGACATTCAAGTTCTTTAAGTCGGTTAGCCCCTTCACCTTTCCTCTCTCTCTCTCATCACCACCACCATGTTTTCCTCTCTCCTCTAAGGAAGCTTCAAGAAGGACTTTCCCAGTGTTTTCCATGGCCCACAAACTAACCAACTACCATGTCTCTGTCTCCTCAGCTCAAGACGGTCAAATTCTCTGTCCAGACGTACGTGTTTCTTGGGGGCAGGGGAGGACGTGGCGCTGGGTTGCGGAGGCGATGGCAGCCCCCCCCTCCTACTGCTGCCCACAGACAGTGCTGACCGCTCTCAGAACGTGTGGCAGTGGATCCTGGAGAGTGAGCGCCAGGGCAAGCACAAGTCCCACAGGTGAGACCAGGCCTGTCCCTTCGGCTGTGTCTGAACTTCAAGTCCCACCTGTCCTTGTTTCCGTCTCCGTCTGTTTGTGTGTTGACCGCATTCCCCCACTGTCTTCTCCCAGGCATGTTCCTCAAAAGTTTTCAGAATACCTTGAACAACAAATACCCAGAACCTGTTACCGCAACCCTCACTGTGAACTACATTTTCCATCGTCCCACACTTGTATTTCTAACCCCATTGGCTGTTTTTGCTCCCCCCACCCACCACCACCCCTGCAGCACCCAGAGCAATAAGAAGTCATACGGCGTCGGTGCCTCCTCTTCGCAGACCCATACGTGGGGCGGCGGGGGTAACTGTGCCCACTTGAGGAACCACCAGCCTGCCCACCCCTTCGTCCAGGACCCGGCCATGCCCCCCCTGCCCCCACCCAACACCCTGGCCCAATTGGAGGAAGCTCGGCGGCGCCTGGAAGAGGTCTCCAAGCCCCCCAAGCAGAGGTAGGCATACAAACACTCACTTAAGTGTTCTTTCTATTGGACTAACGCACTGTAATGACATCCATATTGTGATCACTGTGGTCCCTGTCAGTGGCTAAAGCCCTATATGCATGTAAGAGCTGCTACAGGTGCACTTGAATAAATCAAGTTACAGGAACAGGCCTCAAGACAAGGTCACACACAACCTACCTACACCATATACTACTGCTGACAAAGCCATTGTGTTTTCAATCATCTACTTTAGTTTTATCAGGAAGCGTGTTCATTCTCTTCAGTATGAAGAGTATCCATGCTAAGCCTTGTGGGTAGGGTAGTGCACATTGTCATCGGTTGAGTACAAGTGTTAGATGTGCAATGCTGACATCTAGAAAGACTTCATTAACCAGAACGTTTTTTCTCCTGTCCTCTCTTTGCATCAGGCATGCAACGTCAAGCCTTCAGAGAGAGAGGAGCAACCTAGTGCCTGTCCAGAGCGGGGGTCTCACCCCCCTGGCACACCACCAACCTGGTCCCACCCTCTGCCCTGGCCTCCAATCAGAAGAGTACGCCCCGTGCATCCTCTCCTGTCTTCCTCTCTGCTCCTCCTCTCAGCCCTAATTCCATCTTATCAGTGTACTTCACACTTTTTAAACTCCTCTTACCGAGTAGACACACACACACAGTAGAGCAGCTGACAAGGGTGGTCTCTTTTTGGACAAGGGACTTTTAAGAGTGTTTGACTGAAGTGTGGCCGAAGCCACTGTGGCCCCTCTTTCATTTTTTTTAATTGGCTGACCTTTAGTCCTGCCAGCTGGCTTGTGCTAGCAGGCTAGCTCTAGTGCTGCTCTGAAGCGGCGCTACAAAGCCTTGGACACTGCTAAAGGGGAATGGATTATATACTGACCCCCCCCCCTTCCAGTTCTCACACACAAAACACTGGGTCACACACTACAAAGTAGTTGTGGACACCAAGGCTGTAGTTCTTTCTCGTCCTTCTCACTCTCTGGCTGAAACATGACCTATTAGTAGGAATGCCAGGCACATAATATACCTTTCCTGTCAGCATTTTTACTGGTTGAGGTCAATTCAAGGCCTGCTCTGTCTTTAGTATAACCCTGGTGACTGATTCTCTTCATTATGCTTTGCACTGTAGCACAGATGTGTGTGTCTGCTTATCGATGTTTACTCTGTCTCTTTTTTCAGAGCCAGGGAATCACGGCGGCCAGCGGGCTTGGCAGGAGGCGAGGCGGTGGTGACGTACTTCTTCTGTGGTGAGGAGATCCCGTACCGGAGGAGCATGAAGACCCACTGCCTCACACTGGGACACTTCAAGGAACAGCTGCGCAAGAAGGGCAACTACAGGTGGGTGCCAGACATGCACAGAAGCCTCACATGTAACACAAATTAAAACTCACACACAGGTTTACAGAATGTAGAAAGGAAAGCTCATATGAAGTCTAGTTTTATAGCAAAGCATCTACAGCCAGAGCAGCAGCATCATCAACTGTGTGTGTGCATGTGCGTGTGTGCGCACACCTTCCTCTGTTCATAGTTAAGCAGAGAGGGCAGGCAGAGGGGGATGGGAGTGCTGGAGAGGGGAAGGGGGAGTTGCAGAGTTAGAATTGGGGCGATTTGGTCACATCTGGTATTGATTTTCATGGATACACTTAATACGCATGGCTTTGAAGCTCCGGCCCTTTCATTTCACCAACAAACACTCACACAAATGGCCAGTGTGCAAATTCTTTACCGACGGTATCAGGGGTTGTCTGTTTGAGGCAAACTTTGAGTGAGTTTCCTGACGTCCACAACTTACATTTCAGTCAGCTTTTTGGCCCGGTGGTTGAATTTCAGCCATGTTTTGATTTGGCCCCATCAGTCCTGTTAATGAAGCTACTGGCTGGTAGCTCACATTCAGCCAACCCTGTTGTGTCGGTGAGTGTAGGAAACTATGCCATCAGGCCTATGATGGGGAGTGTCTCCTCAGAACAAGTATGTGGACACAGTAGGCCAATGGGTGGTCTTTTCCCTCAAAGCCAAGAAGGACAGGATTTGGCACACATTGTATCCATTTGCTTACTGTGTACTTCACCCCTAGACCTTTGAGTGAGAAAGTAAAGACCCCCCTGTTGAGGTATATGTTTCCTTCTCCCCTAGTTCCCCCTCGTCCTGCTCCTCGCTCTCTCCTCCTACCCCCATGTTGGGAAGGTGCTGCCTCGGCTTGCAGTCAGAGGGAGTGTGTGGAGTCGGGTCTTTCAAACATGGCAGCCGTTCAACAAAGAACAGTACAGCGAGGCCCTGCCAGACAGTATTGGTGCCAGATGTTGCTGCTGCTGCACAGTCAAGCTTCCTTGACTGCCACATAGAACATGTTCCAATGGAAAGACTGCTCTCTCTCTATCTCTCTGCCACACCCCCGCAGCACATTTGATGTGTCCCCCATCAAAGATTTTTTTTTGCAGAAGGATAACCCAAAAAGCTGGCTCTCATCTGGGGGGGTCTGGTTTCTTGTCTATGGTTTCTTTTATTTTTGTAGTATTTGAGAAAAGTACAACTCCTATTATTCTGACAAACGTATAAGGATAGTCCTATGTTGCAAATGGATGTCTTTTAAAGGTGACCACCCATGTGTGTGTGGGCTGCGAGCAGTTTGTTTTCAAGACTGGGGCTCCCTTTTATGAGCATTGTTTGTATGACTCCGTCAGCCTCCTCTCATAAAACATACACTGACACAAACACACGGACAAGATGTTGGAATTTCAACACACACACACCCCACACATGGACTAAAACAAGGCATTTTTCCATTACAGAGTTAATGACTAAAGTACCCCTCTGCTGGGTACTCATCCTCTGAGATGGGGGGCTTCATTACCAAGCTAGTGAAGTCACCGCTAACAAGAGGACCCCCACCCCTCTAGGGTTGTCTGGGGCCCTTCCTATAGTTTAGGATGGAGCCTTGACCCATTTGATGAGCAAGTCTTTGTCTCTCTCTCTCACTCACTGTCTCATTCACTCTAGCTGACTCTCTGTCCATCATTGGTCTGTTTCCTGGGTTCCTCCCTCTGCTTGTAGTAAAACAGACCAGGAGACGTGTGTGTGCTTATGTAGGCGTGCACGGGTGTGTTCTTGTGACTCGGGGTTATGACAGGCAGACTCACAGGCACCCAAAATGTCAGCCTTTGTGAAAGGAGCCCTTCATTTGAGCTGGGGCCTAATTGGCCCCTGTTAGCCAGGGAAGCTTGGAGGAGGGAAGGAGAGAGGAAGGGTTCAGAATGAAAGACCCGTATTTAAGATAAACCCCTTTAGGAACGTAGAACACTCCTTGCTAAGTAGCAGCATGTGGCCTGGCCAGTGGCTGGGTTGTGTGTCTAAAGTGGGTGTTGAAGCAGTAGAGAGATCAGAGGTGCCTCTCCAGGATGTCAAAGGCTGGAAGCCCCCTGACCTTTGGAGGTCACCAGTAGCAGTGTATTTTGGCCTTCCTTAACCCATGGACCCATGGGTTATCCCAAGAAAGCCGAGAAACACACTTGTGCACACATTCTCCAATCCAATTTTGTCAAGCCAAAATATGTGTTAATACAAAGCAAATGTATTTTCAATGTATATGTCATGAATATGGTTCAACCTGTGAACCAAAGTCCTACTCTTAATTGTGGTATTGATGGTTGTAGTTTCATGCCCTAACCCACCCACCTTCTCTGTGTTGTAGGTACTACTTCAAGAAGGCCAGTGACGAGTTTGAGTGTGGCGCTGTGTTTGAGGAGGTGTCTGACGATAGCTGCATCCTGCCTACCTATGAAGGCAAGATCCTGGGCAAAGTGGAAAGGATGGACTGAAAATGACCACAACCCCCCCCCCCCCCTCTCTATCTATATAGCTAGCTACAACAATGGGACTGGTCTATTGAAGGAACCCTGGTCTAAGAAAGAGAGAAAATGCTCAGAGAGTAAGAGTAGAGAGATGGGCTATTAGCAAACATCCCTCGTTGTACACAGGAAGCACAGAAGATGGCAAAGTGTAGAAAGCAGCCTTCAAGCTTCCAGGAGAGGCCATTCTACAGTCTAGGTGAATGACCACTTAAGAAAAGAAAGAAAGAAAGAAAAGCTAAACAGGTGGTTAGGATAAACATTTCTGACTTCTGTCCTGCCTGAATCTGCCTATACCAACACCCTGAAATGTGGAATATATTATGTATATGCAGGTGTAAATGTACACGTGTACATTGTTTATATTATGATGCGTCTGTCAATATATAAAGATCTATATTGCTATTTATTAATAAGCCCCTCACTCCCGCCTCCCACTGTCCTGCGATTGGACAAGCTGCTTGGAAAATAAGGAGGTGTCGCCAATATTAAAATGGCAAGATTCAACTTCTTGGCCTTCCTCACTGCAAAGAGTCTCCCCTTGTTCTTAAACTTTAACAGGAACTTAGCCAATCAGATTGACTTCCTGGTTCTAAAGTTATGCCCTTAAAAGTCTTTCCTACCAAGGTGCTATGTATGTGTACTTATCAGGCCCATGTGAGGAGTCTACTTCATGGAAGTGGACACGCCTCAACATTTGGGACACTTCCCAAGTCTCTCAAAGCCACCAACCACGTTGTGTCCTAGTGCCTTTGTTTATGTGGCCCTGGCATTGCACAGAAGGATTTTAGGATCATTCAGTCATGCCCCAATACAGTCCCTTAAAAGTCTTAAAAATGGCGGCGGAAATACACAAAGCCACATATTGTATAGTGTACTAGCAACAATAGCTCTGCAATGTCCAAATGGATAACTTGTGTGTTTGTGTAAAATTGAAGTCTTTTGACTTCCACCTAATTGTAATGTCCACAGCAGAGGAGGAAGAGGTTGATGATAAGGATACACAATGGCCGTAGTGTTTAACTGAGTACAGTAGCTGTGCCTACATGGATTCCATGCCGTGTTCTGCCCTGTTTCCAGGGTATTTTACTCCCTTGGTTTTCTCAAGGGGCATTATGTTGGAAAAATATATTTTTATGCCTTTTAGTATCCGGTAATCACGTTTTATAATATTTTCATGGCGTCTGGGATCCACAACTGTAAATTATGTATCTAATAGAGCTCCAATGGAAATATCCCTCGGTACTGTAATTATTAAGAGATGTTAAACCTTTATTAAAATATATTTTTCAAATTAACATGTGCACTTTTTTCTTGGCAGGGTATTGGGAGGGATGTGATTGTGTATGTCCGATTATGTTAGCATGTTCATTCACACTTAAATTCAACATGTCCACTCAGACACACACTCTCCGTCTGCACCCAATAAACTGTGGCCCCTTGATACTGAAAATTATTTGCCAAATTTGTTCCCATTATCTGCTATTAATTCACTCCCTGTTGGAAATTAATGAATGCAGAATTAATTTGGCCACCAGAGCCTGTGTGTGTGTGTGTGTGTGTGTGTGTGTGTGTGTGTGTGTGTGTGTGTGTGTGTGTGTGTGTGTGTGTGTGTGTGTGTGTACTGTATGTGTGAAAGAGCTAGGAGAAAAGGGACTGTAAACATCTGCCTGAGTATCGCTGGTGTTGATGAAGGGAGGTTGAATTAACTTCAATTTGAGCTTTGCTGTTGTGGTATAGTGAGGCTCATCCATGCAGATTCAGTGAGCATGTTGTTTTTAATCTACCTTAGTTGCTTCCCCATTTTTACAGAAAATAGTTCCACAATTTAAGTTGTGGACCTTGATGGGGGGGAAACATAGTATCAGCTTTTCCTGAACAAGTCAGGTAGTTTCCACTCAGCCAAGACTTACAATATCATATGCCCATGTTATTGGGCTAGAGTGTGCCTGTGAACCGCATGGAAAAAGCCAGGAACAAGTGCATTTTAAGGTTAAACAGACCTGTCTGTTCCTGTGCCTGTATGTACTAGATGTTCAGGGTTTGCTCTTTTAGCATGGGATGAATTGTCCTGTCTAAGCTCAATGAAATTTGAGACGTGTGAGTGTTGTGTGTTCGTGTGAAATTTGTAGATGGGCATGCCGCTTACTAAGCCACATCCAGTGTACCTACACCCTGTTATCTTGAGGTGTTTTTCAACCAGTCTTACTTGCTGCGTGTGTTCTCCAAATGAGGCTATAAGTAGACCTGCTGTAGCTATGGAAAAGATGATAGAATGAGAGAACAGGAATGTAAAGGGATGATGAAAAATAAATGACAGAAAAGGGGGTAGAGAGAGAAACTAAGATGAGTCGTAGCCTCAGGATGCATCAAGATAGGCCTTGATGTTTGTTTTGAATGGCTGAAAATTGTCTCAAAAGACAAGGTTGCATAGAGGGAAATAAAGGCTTTCTAGCCCTGCAATTTTGCCAGTTTCCTTTAAAGTATACATTTTTGAACCTAAAGAGTAAAGGGAAAATTTGACGTAGAACAAAAGATAGGTAGGGATTACTGGTCATTTACTGGTTAATTTTTTAACTGACATCTTGATACCATATATAACAGTCCCCCCATTGACTTCTGGACAAAACAATCTCTTTAAAATACACTATAGATCATGAATATCCTGAAGCTTATGAGTATACTAAGGGCATAGTTTTGTTTGAACATTAGTGGGGATACATATTATTACCCTATATGCTAACACTGCACACATATTATTTAGTGTGGATGTTTCAAAAGTGTTTTAGCATTGGTTGGGACACGTCCCTACGGTCTGCCCCTAAACTGACGCCAGTGATCGAACTAACTGCGATTGAGTTTGTCTGTTAGGGTTAGAGCATGTGTGTTTTTGTATGTTTGTGTTTGTGTGTGTGTGTGCAGGCGAGTGTAAACCAAACTGACCAGGAATTCTTTGAGACTAATGACGCATTGTGTGTTGTATGGACATCATCCACTGCACCTGTTGACACGAAGCCTCTCTTTGAATACGACAGACGATACTCTGGAAGCGCACCTTTCACGGCCCTCCCATGCTACCCTCCATTCTCTCTCCCTCTCCCTCTGTCTCTCTGAGGATGCAAAGGCTGAGAGCGTTTCTTATGCCACCTTTCAAATTGAAAGGGCATCGCGATATTGTTAAAATACCATTTTCACCCCTTTCATCAGCAAAGGTCAGTGAATACACTTAGATGGCCCTTGCGGCCTTCAGAGTTAAGGAGCAGTATTCACAGTCTGTCAGGAGTCAAAAGCTTGTTGAACTGCTCTTTGTGGCGAGGTCTATTTCAGAGAGGGTCATCCTTTTGTATGCTGGGTAGCTTCCAAAACGCTATTCAAAATGGTGGTTACTATTTATGATCCACTGAATATAGCAGCATGTTTGGGAGTTATTATTATTTTAAAAATTGGTAAACACTTATACAACGTTTCCATATTTTAAGGATCTGGTGTGATACCAGGGATTCTTAAATGTAGGAAATGTGGAAGCATTTCAGAAATTAATTATTTTATGGTAGAAAAGGTCTTCAGTTTCAGAAATTAATTATTTTATGGTAGAAAAGGTCTTCAGTTCCTCTATGATACACTATGCAGTTAATGGTCATAGGTCCCAACATGCCAACATCTAAAAGCTTGTACAATTGCCTTTTAATTTATACAAATCCAATCCTTATCTATGAGAATGACTAGTGGCAGTGATCATTGCTGTTGAGCGGTTCACACTAATGCAGATTAACACTGACCAGTGCGTGAAGCCTGGGTCTGCCTTCATGCCTGGCATCTCTGCACATCCCAGCCATCTCCCCAGTGATGCCCAGCATCTGTTGCCCATGCTGCCTGCCAGAGGTGAGATCAAAGACTGGCAAAAGCGCCACAATGGCACAGAAGAGGAAGTGAAGGCTGTGTGTTGTGACTGGCTCATGCAAGGTGTTGGCACTATCACAACCCTAGTGATAGGCAACAGTGCATGCATGGAAAAAACTGCTGGATGTGTGAAAATCAACCAGGAACATTTCATTTTCCTTGAGAGGAAGCCCTCCCATCTATTCAACACATTCCATTCCAAAACTATTAAAATTGAGCTGTTGTTTCCATTCCTCAAAACAGCACTCTATAGTTTGTCCCAGTAGCCATGAGAACCAATCTTTCATTAACACACACACACACACACACAAACTGGAGATGGATTTTAGGGAGCGAGACTGGAACCCCCTCATTTGGAGTCTGTCTGAGCGGTGCAGCAGTTCCACTCCTTAGACGGCCGAGGGACTGTGGTCAACCAGGGGGCCTTGTCTGGACCCCAGCCAGGTGCTGTGGTGGGAACAGACACCCCTGTAACCAGTCACATGACTGTGTATTTGGCAAACAGCCTGGGTGAATGGCAACTGCTAGGTTTGGCTATATGGAACAAGAACCCATCAATCAAAATCAAATTTGGGCGTTATTTCAGGCCAATTTGTCTGTCTTGGACTTTGTCTGTCTTGGACCATGGCACAATAAATAAGAGGCCATTCCATTACATTTGTCTTTTTGTGGTCTTAAGGCTTTACATTGTTTGCAAACAAACCTCACACAGCTTCTGTACTGGAGACTTTGGCCCTTGTTTGGTAATGATTTAACATGTACTATCAAGCAATTTGAGGATTGAAATCAATCTTTCAACGTAGGCTTTATTCTACAGCACTTGGGGAAAAAGAGGGATTGTGTTTCGTACCACAATCGTACTTTGAAGGAGCTAAAGAGATTGTGTCTCCTAAATGCTTTGGTAAACGGAGAAGAACATTTGTAGGCCTGAAATGTGATCCACTGTAGGTGCACAGAGTCAGTATCAGATTCACACTGTAGTTGTAGTGAGGACAGCAGGCTGGATAGCTCGTCTGGTCACGACGGGGATTTCTGTACTGCCATCCTCCCTGCAGCAAAAGGAAAAGCATCTTTAGTAAGAGACCAAAGACCATTGTCCTCCTGCGTGTTTACGCTGGTCTCAAGTTTCACCGCTGCTAGCCAGCTAGTTAGGGTACAGTGATGCCCCACAGAGCGACAGGAACGCCATTGTTCCGGGGCTACGTTGGAATGGCAGCCTGCGGTCTTCACCTTATCTATAGCAGTCCATTGTAATTTCTCTTTCCCTGCTTTCTTCACCTTTCACCTCTTTGTATTTCCCTTCCCACACAGACAGCTCCTATTATTTCTTTCCCTGCCTTGTCATTGTTTCACTGTCTCCTCTCCTTGTCCCTGCCTCAGTCCTGGGGTCCAGGTGGGTAAGGGGCTGGGGGACTTCAGGAGGAAGGAGGATATGGAGCAGGATGAAAAAAAAAAGTGCATGTGAAATTTTATGGCCAACCATGTGTTTTTGGATCTCAGTTTTTTTTTTGCCAAGGTGGGGGTGGACCAGAGGCGGGCCATGCAAGAGTAGGCAGGGTTTTGGGGGTAGACAGGAGACAGAGAGGCATGTGGTTCTTGTTTGAGGGTTGCAGTTGATACAGAGGACGGGGCTGGGTTTGCTTCATTGTGCAACTGCATTCTTTATATCTTCTTGTCTATTAAACAGCATAGACACCCTTGTGTGTATGTAAATGGCAACCAGAGACACAGGCTTCTCAAATCTCAAATGAGTCCCGAGACTCATTTTTATCAGGATGAACATAGCTTTTGATGAACACAAACATACTTACGGTCACCACACCATACAGTCCGATATACGTCATTCCACATTTTCAGATGTGTCAGCATGCCCCTGTATGGTCTACTCTCAGAGAAAAGTTATAAGGAACAGTTTAAGTTAGCCTGTGGGCTTTTTTGGCTGTGTGTGTAATCAAGTCAGTCTCTGTAATCTCTCAGAAAACCAAACTGCAACCTATCCCATCTGTCTGTAAAGAGACATGCTCTACCTCCTCACAGTTGCAATGTCCTCTGGGAGATGGAAGCGGCTAGGACAACACTCTTCTGTTATTGACTCTGTGTTTTCAACCCTTGAGATGTGATGCAATACCTGAACTGTTAATCATATGACTTTGGGTGGGAGAGACAGAAGAAAATAAAGAGAAAGTGGAGGAGATGCTGGAGGAGTAAGCACTATTGGAAGTTGTCCTTACACAGAGCAAGGAAAGAAGGGTACATACACTATATACAAGTGTATTGGAGGAATTAGTTAGAGCTTAGTGAAAAATACGGTTCAAATTGAAATATGGAAAATATTTTTTGCACTGAGTATGTGTTTGTGTGTGTGTACATGTGTGTGTTTGTGATCGACTGGAAGTGTGTTCAAGTAAACAAACCCACAGCTAGCGAGTGTTTTATTACGTGAAACTGTGGAGAAAAAAAATACATTAGCCTTCACTACTAGATGGGAGTAGTAGGGAACAAAAGAGAGACATTTGTCCACAGTTGGCTGGCTCGTTTACAGGACTTTCTATTTGAAAGAACTGGGAACAGTGTGAAAACTGGGAAAAGAACAGTTTGAGAGAACTGGTACACTTTTAGTTCACTTTTGATATACTTTTAAAAAGTATGCGTAGAAAATAGTTCACTTTTGATATACTTTTAAGTATGCTTTGAAAATAGTTCAATTTTGTAAGAAGTATACTTAGAAAAAAGTTCACTTTTGATATACTTTTAAGTACGCTTTGAAAATAGTTCACTTTTAAGAAGTATGCTTAGAAACATAAAATGGTATACATTTTTTGTGGAGTAGGATGTGCGTTTTCTATTATTATACAGCAAAAACAGTCAATATAATTTAAAAGTACGTTACAGGTTACATTTTTCATGTCTATGAAAATCTATTATGCATTGCACATTGAATCTTTTTTTGGTACTGAAGCTGTAACCTTAATTACTGCCAAAACATTCTGAAGCCCTATACTCTTATACTAATAACTATCAATCGGAGTATTAATGGGAAAAAACAAAAAAGCTACTTGAGAATTTGAAGGTTATACTGTCAAACTGACTGAAGAACAAAATAACAACGTGAAAAAATGAAGATAGCGTGGCTCATTGGCTGGTCAATTCCCATGATGCAAAGTGGTAAATAGTGTTAAAGTTTGTTTGAAATACAAATGTAACTTCATGAATTTCGTTATTTAAATGTGTCTGCTTAGAATGTAGTGTTTTTTTGCGTGGTAATTGTCATTGTTGTGCTGGTTTACCGTTGAAACGCTGAGTTAAATGACTGTTACGTTTCATGAGAACAGCTGGATTTGTCGGTTGTCAATGCTGAAACCATAGGTAGCTTCTTTCAGAATCTGCAGTGTAACTTTGTAAGGGCCCACTTTCCCGCCATGTGACACCAGATCTGAAGCGTTTGAGGGGTTGTTAAACATTTTGTTAGTAGGTCATAATAAAATTACATTTATTAGATGTACTTCTTGAGGTACTTACATTAATTGAAAGTGCACTTCAAGTAGTTGAGTGCACTCAAAGTAGTATACTTTGAGGCTCTTTAAGAAGTATACTTCATGAACTGAAAGTGCACTCCACAGGTTACTTTAGAGTATTCCAAGGTATACTTTGAAGTACTTTAGGAAGTATACTAGATGAACTGAAAGTGCACAACACAGGCTACTTTACAGTTACTCAAAAGTAAACCTTGAAATACACTATAAGTGTACTTTAAAGTATACTAAATGACCTAAAAAGTGGGCCAAATTAGTTTACTTAGTACACAAATAATACATAAATAAGTACACTGCTAGTATACTTTTAAGTAACATGATAATAGTATACTTTTTATACTAAGTATACTTACAAAATAAAGTTGATGTATACTTCTTTTTTGTAAGGGATGCTAACTGATTGTAGCCTAGCATTTACATTTCCTAGACAAAGACATACGATAGTGTTATCCTAACTACACAGCCCTTCAAAACATCTGATCACCTTGCATCTTCAACAAGTAAACACCCTTAAAATGTTATCAACTACATGATAACTGCTGGGCCTCATCACAGCACAATACAGCATTTAGAATCACTCTAACATTGGACATCAGAAGCAGCCAGTGGCTTTGGTGGACCCCAGTTACCTTTGAACTCGCTCTGGATAAAAGCGTCTGCTAAATAACTAAATGTTTGAACAGTTTTTACACAGAAAAGGAAGATGTTAAGTGGAAGAATGTTAACAACAAGGTTTTTCTCTGCCTTGGAGACAGAGTTAAAATTAGTCCTTAAATAACCCAATTCAAAGCAAGGGAGCATGAAAAGGGTCAAATGAAGCCTGAAATGTTGACGCTGCTGCAACGTTAAAAGAAAGATCCTAGAGGAGAGATACTAGTGTCTAACTTTGGTGTCACTTCAAAGGGTTACTGTCTATAGAAAGGGGTTAATACTGGGCTGATAAGAAAACTGCCTTGCCTGTGTGACCTCCGACAGCTGGAAAACCAGGGACGGAGGACAATGTGTGTGTGTTTGCGTGTTTGTAGTGGGTGTTTGTGAGAGTGAGCGAGTCAGTGAGAGAGAGACTTCTTGATGTGAGTGGGTTTAGGGTTTATTTAGTCAACTCGATGAAGAAACAATTCGTTAAACTGAACACATTTAAACTAAATATCTTCTTAACACTGACAAACAAAAAAACAAAAAGATATTAGACAAAATCCATGTTTGGACCATGGCCATGTTAGTGTGTGCATGAGTATGTGTAAACTGGGTGGAAGATGCAGTGATGCTACAACCTCCAGGACCTTCTTCCTCTTGTTAAGATTTGACCGCCGTCCAGTCAGGCCGTCTAGCGATGCTAACCCCAGCCATTAAAAAACATCACACTAGCCACACGAGCTGCATGGCAGTGCTCGTCGGCGGACATCACTGGTCATGAAAGCTTAGATAATCTTTTGATGAGGGCTTATAGACAACTGGTCAGAACAGGACGTCTTTAAGCTCAACTTTTCCCTTTGCCGGAACAGTGAATCTTTCATATATCTCCTTGTAAACAACTTATTTTCAGAGAAATACTTTGAAAGACCACATTGTCAAAAAAAACGATACCTTACAGTGTTGATATTGATTAGTGTGTTTAATGTTATGAGTTAAAAAGCAAATTTCATGCCAAAACTTTTCTTTTGGTGTTTTTATTTAGTTATTCGACTTCACCTCTGATTATTTAGACCAACACTGCTTTCTCATTTCTGTCTGTCCGTCTTTTTTTCCTCTCATTTCCTCTCTTCTTATCTCTAGCAGGCCATAAAGAGAGAACAGTCTCCTTCCTGCTCTTTTAAGTCAGACAGGCAGCATACTGCTGAGAGTTACCTCTCCCTCATTTGTTCTCTTCATCTCTCTCTCTCTTCCCCACTCTTTCCCTGTCTTTCTTTCAATCCCTCTCCTCTTTCTTATTTTCTCTTTCCCTATCCCTCGCTCGCTCACTCCTTCTCTTTCTATCCCTCTTTCTCTCTTGAGCGAGGGCCCACTCAGTGGAGGTAGGCGAAAGCAAGAAACAGGGAAGGTCAACAACCTGTGAAGGACAGGATCTAAATGTATTAAAGTTTTCCAGAACGGTAAAAGTCCTCACAGTGTGCTGCCATCTACAACTTTATGATACGGGTGCATGTAATGTATATCATACTCACAGGGGTCCATCAAGGAAAAATACACAGCAGCTTTGTCTGAGTCCTCTCTGCTGCGCCTGTTTTGAACGTAGCGGGTGAGGCCCTGTGTGTATGTATATGAGTCTATCTGTTGATCAAATGGAACATTTCCAGTGGTCACCTCACATCTCGGCCTGAGTCCGCTGACAGCGGGGAAGAGAGAGAACATCAGGAGGCCACCGCGCCATGCCGCGTCACTCCCCAGATCTCGCTTTGATGAGCGACTTCAAACAGCGCATATCTAAACAACATGTTCAGAGAGAAAAAGTGGGTGAAAAGGCAAGGAAAATGTAGATAAAATAACAGCACGCACACACCTCTTTGTTTTACAGGCAAAGCATAGATAAGCTTGGCCAAACCATGTTTTGAAAGGGCAACCAAGCTGTTGTTTGTGTGTGTGGGCATGTGTGTGTTTTGAACGTGTGTGTTTTCCGGAATTTCTTTAAGATGCAGGTTGGTTTGTGGAGATAACACACATCTGAGAAAAATCTCTGGGCTATTCATAGGCAAAGATTGGATGCTAGTCATACTAGCATGGTGAATTTGCATCCTTCGTTGAAGACTGTTATGTTATTCATTATTTTAGAATGAAGCTAATCCTGCCCTTTCATGAGTGAGAGAACAGACAGGCAATAGCATGCCACAGCATCCTTGAATGATACATTAAAAACAGATTTACAATATTACACTGAATGTATTTAAAATGTTTCCCTTTATTCAAATTTTTCTTTAATTTATTTTCCTCTCATTTTAGTCTCTCTTTCTCCTTCTTCCATATTCTCTATTTGTGTTGTGTTTTTCACTGCAGCTTGGTGAATCTTCAGCTGTCTGTTAGTAGGACGCCTTTCTTCTGATGAAGTTTTAATGGAGCCGTTATCATGTGGCAGATGGCCTGTGTTGGCTTTCTTTCCCTCCTACTTTTTCTCTCTTTGTCATTGTGTCTGTCTATCCTTTCTCTCTTTGTCTCCCCCTCTTTCTGGCACAGTTATTATACCAAATAGAATATTAAGTTGTCTACACTTCTGATTCAAAAGGTTCAAAAAGCTTAGACTGCAAGTATAGATGTCAGAATAGTTTACAATCAAGAACACTGTTGGTGTCCATTCTGATCCCTAGCTATGCCTAACCGTCTGGCAGACGGATGCAAAAGAAAAAAAACTGTCAAGATATTGGTGTTTGATGATTGGTGTGTCTCACTATGCAAGTGAGAATGTGTGCTTGTGAATGTGTGTACATGAGTGTGTGTGTGTCTCTGTGTGTGTACTTTTCAGTTCCAGCCTCCTCAAGCTGCTGCAGGCCTTTATTCAGCTTCAGCTGTTTTCATGCTCAATCTCCAGAAGAATGGAAGTGGAGAAAAGAGACGCACTTCTGTTTGTTTCTTTAAACTACCGTCTCTCTGAGGTTCCCAGCCAGTCAGCTGAAATCCCTTGTTCTGTGTTATGTGGTTCTGGGATGAGTGAGAGAAGGAGCGGTAGCGAAAGGGAGGATTGAAGTGCGACTGTGTCTTTCTCCTTTTTTCACTCGTAAAGGGGAAGAAACGGATTGAGGAGGATGAGAGGAGGGCCCAAAGGCGGGTGCGGATGGGGGAGCGAGGAAGAAGTTGGGCTCCTGTGATGGAGAACGATACACAGAGAGGGGTCTCACTAATTCCCACTGACAGGTCACCGTGCCAGCTAAAAAGGGGGTGATTTGTTTGGCTCCTCTCCGCTGGTGCTTGGTGTGATGTGTGTGTAATGGAGTGCAGGGAAGAGGAGCAATTGGGGTTTGGGTTGTTAGTGTGTTTATACATTACACCCTTCGCTCTCTTTCTCTCTCTTTCACGCTTTCTCTCTCTCACACAACACACAAACACATCCTCTCTCTCTCTTTCACAAACACACACACACACACACACACACACACACACACACACACACACACACACACACACACTGCTTATGAAAGTGATGGGGCATCCTGTGCCAGCATGGGGCCCCCCTCCCCCAGCTGCTGATTAAAAATGCTAATGTTTCCCGTCGGGTCTTTGATGTGAGGCCCCGGCCTCACAATGCCAGCCAAGGTTAGGCCAGGCCTGTGTAATCCTTTATGTGGGGCCGGGGCGGGGGGACACCCAGCTGAGCACTCTGACAGTCACCATCAATCATGTCAGGGCCACATCACGCAGGTTGGGGGGACCCCCCGCCACCACTCTCCGCTTTTAATTAGCCAGCCACGCTAGGCTGGCTGAAGCCGAGAAGAGGATGGAGAAGGGGGTGGTGGTGGTGGTTGTGGTGGGGGAGGGGGGGGGGTCTATGGAGATTATCCTTAATCCAACTCCAACCCAAAACCCAAATAATCACAACCTAAATGTTCCTTTGAATCCTCTGTTTATACTTTTGCAATGACTTGGGGGGTATTCCAGAAATCAGGTTATGTGACATACCCGGGTAAGTTAACTCCCCAGCTGACACCCAGCGTTGTAGCAACATTACCAGTAGGTTGCAACATTGTGAAACAGCTGGTGGGTTAATTTACCATGTTGCATAACCTGTTTTCTGGAATACCCCCCTGAACGACAGATACGCTGCAGACTTTACAGTTAAGACCACTTGATGCTTTTATTGTGTGTGTTTGTTCCACAGTTTGGTCCCAGCCCTCTCTTTCTTAACAGTGCCAATCTCGTTTATTTTATTATTTTTTTTCTGTGATGGAAAAAGTATTTCATTCAGAGTTGGGTTTTATTATGAAGCTGTCTGACATTATGTTAACAAAGCCTGTTTAACCCCCAGATGTGTCTGGGTGAGAGAAACAGTTTTATTTGTGGAGCGTGCAAAGATCTCCTCCATCAGAAAGACAACACAACAACACTTGGATGCAAACACAGAGACTCTGCATGCCAGTATGAGGGGTCGTGAGGGACATTATTCAGAATACCCTCTCACACACACAACTGAAAAGCTATACACTCACACACCCTACTGAAATGCTCTCACACACACTACTGAAAAGCTATACACTCACACACACTACTGAAATGCTCTCACACACACTACTGAAATGCTCTCACACACACTACTGAAAAGCTATACGCTCACACACACTACTGAAAAGCTCTCACACACACTACTGAAAAGCTCTCACACACACTACTGAAAAGCTATACGCTCACACACACTACTGAAAAGCTCTCACACACACTACTGAAAAGCTCTCACACACACCACTGAAATGCTCTCACACACACAACTGAAAAGCTTTCACACACAGTACTGAAATGCTCTCACACACACTACTGAAAAGCTCTCACACACACTCCTGAAAAGCTCTCACACACACTACTGAAAAGCTCTCACACACACTACTGAAAAGCTCTCACACACACCACTGAAATGCTCTCACACACACTACTGAAAAGCTTTCACACACAGTACTGAAATGCTCTCACACACACACTACTGAAATGCTCTCACACACACTACTGAAAAGCTCTCACACATACTCGTGAAATGTGGTCATATACACAACTGAAATGCTCTTGCATAATATTGTGGAATATAACGGTTCAGTGGTGAATACGAGCATTACAATTAAAAAAGAAGGCCTTCCTTTCAACTGAAGGAAACAGGAAGTCCACACCAGGAAGTGCATTTGCTTTTACTGGATTTGAGGTAAACCACAATGCATGTTCACATGATCCTCTTAGTTTTTCATGTCCAAACATTATTTTTTGAGGTTCAAGTCAATGAAGAGGATATTGTAATTTTTTTTTACTGGTGCTCCACAATGCATTGAGTCATTGCAAAGTGAGGAGACCCACAATTTCAGTCAGGAGGGGCTTTATAGAGAGGTTGATGATCATACACAAACTCTATCTGCATTTCTTGCTGTGTCCAGATATTATCATGAGGCTATGATCCAACAGGCATTTTGACGGCAACCACAAGCTGATTAGATGGAGGATGGTCTTTTATGGCTGTGTTGATGGCTTCAGCTGGACCATTATATACTTACGGTGCTTATCTAACAACAGAGCCTCAAGTGTCTTGTCATTATTTTTGGGAGGAGTAGAGAACTTTTTTTGTTCTTACGGGTCAGATGTGATCAGGTTATGGAAAATATACATATTGCCCATTTTATGTTGGAAAGAAGAGGACTGAACAGTCGTAGTGTTATTACAGGTGTTTCAGTACACAACCAAAGGATTGACAGACTATGGGCAGAATTGAATAGAGTTGTATCTAGACACTTTATTAATATTTTTACTTCAACGAGGAACACGGTATGCACCCCCCTCTATTGTCTGTTCTGTATATCCCTTCACTTGATTTCTATTACAAAGAAGGTATAATGTGAGACTTCTGTCTCCCCATCATTTGGTTGGGATATCAAGACGAAATCCTTCACTCTTAGATTCCGAGTGGTTCACACGCACTCCCGCGAGGGGGTGCCTAAAAGGTGACAAGGATCCGAACCCACTCGGGGGTCCGGGGCATGCTCCTCGGGGAATATACATTTTTAAATATATATATTAGGCTATATATGCATAGTCAGTGAACACTCTGAAATGAATTTGAGGATTATAGGTCACATGACCAAAAAGCTATTGAAGTTTTAAGGTTTATTTTGAATAAAGAATTGTTTTTTAATAACTTGATGAAAATGAACAAAATAAAGGTTTTGCAGCATGAATGCATATATCTGCAACAGTTTAACATTATTTTGACGCTCCTAGTTCATGTTGTTGAGAAGCTATTGACTTTTGAAACGTATAATTTGTTGATGGTCCCTAAACATACGCGTTGTTTAGGCATCCGAAAGCACTGGCTAAGCGGCCGGTCGTAGCGGTGCTAACGCCGGTTAAAATAACACAATACTGGGCATCCAATTATCTGTTGAATATCAAACTTCAAACCAACTTTACCACGGTCATTCACCAACCTAAAATAACATAGAATCAAATAATGTCTGTCCATGACTGCACCTTTAGCTTGCTCTGGGTAGCCTATGTGCCCCACACAGGTATAGCAGAACTGCCAGCAATATAGTTAGGCTACGTTATCCCCAAAATAGCATTTTGTGGCCACGAATTAGTATTTTGTGACCACGAATTTCGGATGTCATGTCTGGGGCTCTGGGAGTTACAAACCCAATGACTCGAAATAAAAAGCGTGCGTGTCATGTTGACATTGGTTGGCCAAACAAAAAGCTTGACAAATATATTCATGACAGCTTGCGTTAGCAGATTGCGGCTACTTGGAGGACCATACGAAAATTGCAACGCCTTCTGTTGCAACTGAAACGCCTTCCGTTGCAACTGAAATGTTCATGTGTGTATGAGAGCTTTTCATATATGTGTTTGACATCTTTTCATTTTTGTGTATGAGAGCTTTTCAGTAGTGTGTGTGAGAGCTTTTCAGTAGTGTGTGTGAGAGCTTTTCAGTAGTGTGTGTGAGAGCTTTTCAGTAGTGTGTGTGAGCGTAAAGCTTTTCAGTAGTGTGTGTGAGAGCTTTTCAGTAGTGTGTGTGAGAGCTTTTCAGTAGTGTGTGTGAGAGCTTTTCAGTAGTGTGTGTGAGAGGTTTTCAGTAGTGTGTGTGTGAACATTTCAGTAGTGTGTGTGAGCGTAAAGCTTTTCAGTAGCGTGTGTGAGAGCATTTCAGTAGTGTGTGTGAGAGCTTTTCAGTCGTGTGTGTGAGAGCTTTTCAGTAGTGTGTGTGAGAGCTTTTCAGTAGTGTGTGTGAGAGCTTTTCAGTAGTGTGTGTGAGCGTAAAGCTTTTCAGTAGTGTGTGTGAGAGCATTTCAGTAGTGTGTGTGAGAGCATTACAGTTGTGTGTGTGAAAGCATATTCTGAATAATGTCCCTCACGGCCCCTCATGTGCCAGCAATTCCACACACGCAATTAGTCACACACAGAAATGCACACACACATGCATGTGAGCACATACTCATGCACACATGCACTTCAATAAAATAAATGTATAGCATCTAGTCTGTACTGAACAGAATCGCAGAATCTCAATACTCTGTCTTACCCCTACCCCTTGATTAAAACGAGTATTGGGACAGTTACGTGAACGCTCAAAATTAAGGGGTAGGGGTAAGGGGTAGGGGTAAGACAGAGAATTGGGATCGGCCAAACTATGGGCTTGACTTCAATCCAGTCTCAGCTCCTTTGCAGAACTTCTACACTTGCAAATTTGTGTGTGTGTGTGTGTCTGTGTGTGTGTGCATCAGATGTGAACCGGTGGCTTAGTCTCTGCAGCTATGTGGTGCAGTCACAATCAACTAAGATTGATACTGATCAGGCCATGGGAGCAAGCAAGCATGTTGGCTGTCAGTTTGACGACATTCTGTGCGTCTCTCTCCCTCTTTCTGTAATTGTCTGTCTGTCTCTCTCCCTCTTTCTCTCCCTCTCTGTCCCCCCCTTCTCTGTCACTGTCTCCCCTCTCTCTCTCCCTCTCCCCTCCACCTCTTGGAGCGCCACATGTCAAGTGGAGGTAGGAGGAATGCAGGCGAGGGGAAACAACAACAGAGAGTCTCTCTCTCCCTGGAGCTGTCTGACAGGGTCAGGTTCCACCTTGAAACCTGGAGCTTTGTACACACCTACGAGTACACACACACACACACACACACACAATTGACTTGCTTGAATCCACATCCACACATACAGACACACACACACGGCCACAGACGAGAGACAGAACGGTGCCCCAGTATAGATATTAGAGGAGCCAGCAGAAGCCACAGAGTGACACCATATATCTTAATGACCCTCTCTCTGTCTGCACAAACGTGCTCATCCATATGAGAAGACTGCCACTTCTCAAATGAGCCCCCTCTCTTATGCTTCAGCTCCTCAGGGGTAATAAAGAGCAGGTTTCAGCATTCAGCACCTCCAAGTTAATGTTTTTGGTGTTGTTTTCAGAGCAATCGTTTCTTCGGGTGTGGTGTTGGGTTGGGGGAGACGCGTCTCTGTGTTCTCTCTCTGCGCTCTTTCTATGTAACACACCTATGCTAGTGTTCACCTCCACACATTTGCATTCAATTACGCTGTTAAGGACAGACATACACACGTGAAACCCTCCACACAAACAGAGAACAGAGCTGGACAGATGATGGGACACTGTAAATTCTGAAACTTAAAGAGAAATTACGCATTCTGATAATCATCACAGTAGCTCACTGGTGTCTGATCATGACTCCACCCACCCCAGCCCCTTATCACCCCCTCCCCCCTTCCCCACCAAACCCATCTTCCCCAAACCTCAACCTCTAACCCCAGATCCACTCTACCCTGGGTCAACACCCCAGCTGGGACTTCCCTAGGATAACTTGCTCCCTCCTGGCCCCTCTCCTCTCATCTCCATGTGCAGACTCAGGGTGTCCCCTTACCAGCCTGCTTTGTTCTTCTACCCTGCACCAACGGCGACTGGCACAGGCACACACCTGCAGCCAACAACAGATTCCTTACTCAGCATTGCTGATCTGCAGCAGGTATGCCACACTGTTAGACAGTCATGCAGCTAAGTACAGGACTGCGGGCAGACTAGAGCATTTGAGAGATGGGTTACAGTTTCCACATTTATAAAAGATGGTTTACTGGGTGAGAAAGACTTGAAAAGTACTAGCCAGACTTGAAAATTACTTGAGTAATGATTTGGTGATTTGGTGGAATAGTCGAGCCTTTACGGCCAAATGTCGACTTGCTGCCCTTTGCTTTAACAGTTAAGACTGATATTAAGCCATATGTGTCTATAAACATAAAGAAAGGAGATACTGTAGAAAGCGAGGAGGAATGGGTAGAGAGATGGACATAGACAGAGAATGAGAGAGTGGGAGCTAGAGAGTGTGTTTGTATGATTATTGCTGTGTTCTATGAGACGGAGAGTGTTTGTATCACAGTCTTCCATGAGAAAGTCTGAAGTTGTTTTGCGATTATATTTGGGAAGCTGCAGACTACTGATCCCTTTTTCAACGCACTCGCCGCCATGACGACATGGCGAAATGACATGTTTGCCTAGAATCTCCTTCTGAAGTCTGTCGTTCTCTGAAGAGATGAAAGTGAGGAACGAGAGGGAATAGCAAAAGGGAACGAGAGAGAGAATGATATGTCTATATGTATATATAGCGAGAGAGAGAGCGAGAGAGAGGAGGGTGAGAGAGCGAGAGAGAGAGAGTCAGACCCAGCAGATGTGTCTCTGAGAGGAACTGAGGACTGAACTTCAAAGACCAACCAAAGATCAAGCTCTGTGGTCGGCAACCTCAAACACCTTCCGTCACACACTGATGATGTCACAGAGGACCCCGTTGTCACAGGGTGCAGATGGTGTGTTCACACAACTTTCATTTCTAGAACATCATGGTCTAGGGGTGGGAAGCCAAGGAGCAACATGGAACATGTGAGAGACGAACAAATTAAAAAAAACAAAAAAATGAAGGGAAAGAGGGAGAAAGGAGGACGGAGGAGGACGGAAGGGGGAGATTTCTTTTAAAGAGATAGACGAGAGGGAGAAAGAAAAACAGGGAAGTTGACAGGGGTGGATGTGTGCTCACCGAGCACCAGGCGAAGTCAGGGCAGCGTGTTTGGGAAGGAAAGATAAATAAGCAGGACGGCGGCACAGCATGGGGAGGAGGGAGGGGGAAATGGGAATGTTGAGATTCTAAACGGAAAATCAGACGCATATGTTTTCTTGTGAAACAGAGAGGTAAACAGGACGGTGTGTGAGTTTGTGTGAATGTGTGTGCATGTGTGTGTGCGGGCAACTACTCTGCCAGATTACCATTTTATAATGGTGTCGTTTTAGAAAAACAGCCGACACCCCTCATTAATATCACTTTTTGTACTGTGAAGAGCATTCAGGATGCCAACAAAATCCCTTTTCAACCTCTATACTTTTAACCTGAGTTTAAAGACTTTTATGTTCGAGTAGATTTTTTTTATTAATAACATCAGTAAGTACTAAACAATAGCCAAAAAATCCAAACAATCTCTGTTGCTCTGTCCTTCCCTCTGATCTCATCTCCTTTCATCCTACTTTCACAAAATCTCTCTACATTGTCCCCAATCTCTCAGCCACGTCTCTAGGCAACAGGGTATAGCAGGGGGGTGAGAGACAGGGAGGAAGAGAATGGGAGGGAGTGGGAGAGAAGGAGAGAGAGATTTGTGCTTGAAACTTTGGAGGCAGCTATTCCAGGAATGCAGGTGCCTGCTGTGAGGACAACAAAGTGAAGTGGACCTTGGTAGGAGAGATGTGTGGGCGAGCAACATGTCCAGGGTGAACGCACCCCCTCTCTCCTGCCCCCCTGCAGGCAGTTCTCATGCGAAGCTCAATACCAGGGCCCCAAATGATACAAGCTGTATGGGCTACCCCTGTAGCAACATCATGGGAACGTTCAAAAAACATATATAAACACGTCATTGTCCTGTCTGGGATTGTGAGCTCATGTGAGTGGGAGTAGATGCTTGTTTTCAAGACCCTTGAGTTGTTTTCAATACTAAATGTTTAGGTTATGTGATAGTGTGAGACTACATGTGTATCTGTCTCTTTGAACCTGTGCACCCAAGCGTGATTTGAGTGTGAGTGAGTGTGTGTGTCTGTGTGCATGTGTTCAGTAATGTATTGGAGGCAGATGTGGGAGGTGGATGGTGGGTGGCTGTAGGTCTCGTGGGGCTCTCAGACATAGTCTGATCAGATTTACTGGGAGTTCAAAGGTCAACAGTACCAGTCACCATCTGTCTCTGAGCAAAGGCCATCAGGAAGGGCTTACGCAAGACTCAAGGGCCTACACACACAGTTGCCATTCACACGCACACACAAGTTCTACATACACACAGGTACTATACACATACTGTAGAGGTACTACACACGCAGTGGGCATTCACACACACACAGAGGAAGTACAGATACACACGCACACACATAAAACCTACATTTGCACGCTTGGATTACACACACACATACAAGGCCTGCACGCACAGATACAGGGCCTGCACAAACAAACCACAAAAACGTACATTTTTATAAATATGTGCAGTAATACAGCTAAACACTCAAATGTTAATGTCAGTAGAAGAAGTCTGAAACTCTTTTCTCACTTGTGTTTAACAACTTTAATTTCACCTGAGTTAACATGACTTCTACCTATGTTGACTTCAAAACAAACTCCTTATCTCTGCTCTTGTCTTCAAACAGCGAAGCAAGCTTTCGGAAAACATCATTTCTGAGAGACTGAGCACCTGACAGACAGACAAGGCTTTGCCGGGGTGACTGTGATGCGACATGGCAGCAGCCAAATCCCAGTCACACTCCTATTGAACTTCATGAAGAGGAGGTGTGTTCAAGAGAAGTTCCTAAAGTGGCTTAGAGGCTGAGCACTGAGCAACCTGTCTTGAGGTGAGGAGAGACTCAAGGGATGATGTTTATGCATCAAGTTTCCTTCCAGCAAGTAAATCCAGATTTAAAAGGTGTAGCTCTGCACCAGAGGGATCTAAAGGAATACATCGCCTTTTTGCCGTAGTTCTTGCACAGTGACATAGCTTTACTTCGCATCAGTTTCAACAAGGTAAAGAGTTAAATATGCATAGGTCTAGGCTGCTCATCCAGACTCGCTATCATTTTTTTGCTACCTGTGTATGACACTAAACTTTGAATTTGTAGGTAATTTTAGTCACTAAAGCATTCTGTCCCTAAACCCTAAGACCCATATTTTCTTCTATGATAAAGTACCCACATTTTCACACTGATAGACTTTCAAGTTATTTCAAGAGATATGAGTGTCAATCAAGAATTTAATTTTGTCTCTTGTAAAAACAGAACTGTACTTTTGATGAACATTATCATACTTAACAGAAGGGTTGACAGGGTCTCTTTTTCTTTTATCTCAGAAGGTTCACATTCAGCAGAGAGTATTTCATTATATGTTCTTTGTCAGCATATATAAACAACTCTAGGCCTCCATAAATACGCCTCTGTGCTTAAAAACGTTGATAAAACCCACACAGAACACAGAAACAGGGTTGTTAGCACTTTCAGCTATCGGAAAAATCCTCAACATTTACGCTGAGCGCAGCACCCATGCAGAAGAGGGTGATTACAAATTCAAATGGATGCCTTTGCATCAATGGAGGGCTTTGAAGACCTTTTAATGAGCAAGATAGCTTGAGTTAAACATTTAGAACAGGGTGGAAGTGCCACCGTTTGAGAAAGAGGGGAGAGAGAGAGAAAAAATGGGTTGCTTGGTGCTTTGATGCTGGTAGATATCTGCAGGGCAGTGCAGTGGAAGCAACAGAACTAGGGGGACTGGCTGTTCCAGGCAGCTGAAGTTCTGCCATTCAGTGGAGGAAATAGTCTGGTCAACTTTGGTGGAGAGATAGACAGAGAGAGACAGAGAGAGAGAGAGAGAGAGAGAGAGAGAGAGAGAGAGAGAGACAGAGACAGAGACAGAGATAAATAGACATTGAAAAAGAAACAGATTGGGAAAAAGAGACAGTCACACAGACAGAGAAAGAGAGAGAGAGAGAGAGAGAGAGAGAGAGAGAGAGAATGTGGGACAGACACCAAATCAAAGTAAGAAAGTGGGAAAGATACAGGAAGTACATTTATAGAGAGAAAGAGATTTGGAGGAAAATAAGATTAAAAATAACAGCAAGTGGAGGGTATCACGTACAGACAAAATACAGAGAGAGAGAGAGAGAGAGAGAGAGAGAGAGAGAGAAAGAGAGAGAGAGAGAGAGAGAGAGAGAGACAGAGAGACAGAGAGACAGAGGGGGAAAGAGAAAGAAAGAGAGCAATGAGAGAAATAAATAAAGTGAGAGACAGAGAGTGAGAGCGAGAGCGAGAGCGAGAGCGAGAGCGAGAGCGAGAACGAGAGTGAGAGAGAGAGAGAGAGAGAAACAAAGAAAGAACGAGTAAGAGAAAGAAGGAAGGAAGGAAGGAGAGAAGGAGAGGAGGAAGTGTTGTGGCTCCGTCTCTCAGAAACAGCAGGAGTCTAGTGAAGCTTTGAACTTAGCCCCCATTAAAAGCTCTGATGACGGTTTGAAAAGAACTGTTGAAAGCAACCAGAGCATTTTAGATGTTAATTTGTTTTTGTTGTGCGTGTGTGTTCATGTGTGTGTGTGGTGTGTGTGTGTTTTCTTCATGTTGGGCCCTCTGAACTTTTCAGAGTCACACCCAATTTACCACAGCAGCATGACAAATATTTTCTTCCAATTTCTTTGTTTGTTCCTTCTCTTCCAGTGTCCTGCCTTTTTCTTACTTTCTTACTTCTAAACAAGAGGGAGGGAATTTTAATTGTGCCATTTTTGGCTGACATTACATATTTTATTCCATGGAGTTCTCAAATTGTTCAGTACAGGTTCATGGTGTGCCGGCACAAATTTGTAGAAAAAGAGAGATTTTATCTCTGTGCATTACTAAAGTTCAGAAAAAAACAGCCTTTCTAAACACTTGATGAAAAGATATGTTTTAATCCATGATGAGATGTTTGTGTGTTGTAGTGTCACATTGCCCAATCTGCACACAATACATTTCATTGTGTTCAATGTTTGCAACTCACAGCAGGCTGAGATACTAACTAACGAAAATCTGAACTTTCACCTTTAACTTTGTTGCCGCTCCGGGCCATTCATCCAGCGGCCACATCTGAGAGTCAGTCTGGCACCAACCACCTCCAGGTGGGCCCAGCCCTGTCGTGAGTCCCTCCCAGCTAGGGTGATGGGTTTTCTGGGGACCCGTCTCTGTCGGGGGGAGGGGGGGGATGTGTCTGGTCTGGGTGTGTGACAACAGCAGTGGTGGGCGTCTGTAATCTGGTGTTGCATAAAAGGTCCGGGTGCGCCTGTGGGAGCTGATGTTCCCCAGTGTGTAGTACAGTGGTAACACACACACTCTCTCTCTCACACATCATACCCCACCCCCTTCATTTCATGCACATCGTCGGAAGAGCTCAAGGAATATATGACTTGAGGGGGTGGCGAGACAGAAATTGATGGAGTTTGGGGGAAGGGGAGGGTTAGGCGACAGGGGATGATTGAAGGTGGAGTGGGGTACAGGGGTGACGTTAGGGACAACTGGAGAGTGATAGTGATGATTCACGGGCTGTCCGAGCCTTCCAGACCTGCCAACATTGTCCGTTTTTTGTTAAGTTATTGTTTTACCACACTCGCAGCCTGAAAGACAGATAACGCATAAAAGATCTCTATCACTCTCTTTCTCTCTCTCTTTCTTTCCATCTCTCACTCTCTTTACCTCTCCACCTTTCTGACAGACACACACACAATGAACTTTCTTTTGTGGATACCCAACGGACGACCGTGAGACTGAACAGACAGAAGCAACAGAAGAATCTAAAAGCTCTCATCATAATTTCATGAGGATCTTTTCAGTTAGGAACAGTCTGTATCATCCAGCTCTTTGAAGTTCACATTAGAAATGCATGTCGAAGAATTTGGGAATCTGACGATTAGATTATGTTGAGTCTGTACACCCTGTCTCATGTAGAAACCCTTAATGTTGTATATAAAATGCAGAGACCTTCAGCCGGTTGGACTATTCCAGAACCTATGATCTACTGTCATTTATCCTTGGGCCATTAGCAACGCTACAATGCTCCATCCTGACACTAGAGGGAAGACAAGTTCAGCTCCTTACATATGATCTCACAGGCCATGCTGTGAGATCTTCACAACAATCAGAAATTGCACTTGAACTTGCTAGATCTACAGAGTTTATGTGTGCATGTGTGCGTGTGTAACATTATTGCCTTGGAAGGTGCATCCTAAGCTTACACTTCACACTGACAAAGTGGCCAAGTTCTTCTTCTTCCAAACCTTCAAACACCTTGGTGCTGGTCTCTCCACAGGGGCTCCCATGTTCTCTAAATTGTGTTTTAATACACAGCAGCCTTTCAATTAATTGAACATGCGAACAAACAAGCTCATGCTCATAGAGCTGATCAAGAGCTGAATCAAAGACAATGACCAGGACCCTGCTGGGTTCTACTCTCTGTTCTTTTCCACAACTCTCTTGTGTCTCTCTTTCTCCTTCTTCTTTGTCCTGGCTGTTTTTATATAAGAGAAAACAACAGACAATGCAGACATGGTCTCTTCTGCATATCACTTGGCTTAAGAGGAGAGAAGGAGAGGGAGAGGGAGAAAGAGAGAGGGAGAGAAAGAGGGGAAAGAGAGAGGGAGAGAAAGAGGGGAAAGAGAGGAAAACAGGGTCGAGAGGGAGAAAGAGAGATTGATCGAGAGAGAAAGAGAGAGAGAGATAGAGGGAAAGAGAGGAAAAGAGGAAGATAGAGGGAAAGAGAAAGGGGGATGTCTAGGATCCTCAATAGCGCCTCTGTATCATTCCTGACGGGGCTACCATGCTGGGCCCATGGCATTTTCATTCAGGCAGACCCCCAAACTCATAAAGGACCCCTCTATCGCCTACCCTGAACCTGCACCAACATCCTTCAGTGTAGGTAGAATCCATGTGAACTCACAACAGGCAATGTATAAGCCTCAGGAGGATCCTGCTCTCCTCAACAAACCAGTCGGAATCCCCCGACTGGTGGGGAAAAAGCCTAGTGCCAACTATCTTGCCCACCTTTACTCATTTTACCCTCTTTTATTCTTGCTCTCTCTCTCTCTCTCTCTCTCTCTCTCTCTCTCTTTCTCTCTCTCTCTCTCTCTCTCTCTCTCCCTCTCTCTTTCACACACACACACACACACAGACACACAAAAGAAAGAGGGATCTCTCTCTAATTGCCACTGAGATTGAAAAGCAGAGGGGGAGGTGACTGTGTAAATGAGACGGAGGTCCTGAAGGCTGCGGGGGACTGTCTGTCTGGCTCTGCCCGCCCAGTGTGTGATGGAGCTGGGATAAAGGAGCTGGCTGGCCAGCCTCTCATGCACTCTCTGGAGATGGAAGTGGAGGATCAGATCAGAGGGGAGGGGAGGCAGCGGCTCCCAGGGCCCATCTTTACATCACTGGCCAAAAGGCCAATCACGGCTGGAGTTTGTCTTCACACATGGGAAAATAAATCTGGACTTCAGAAGGAAGAATTCACATGCTAAGCAGCAGAGAGGTGGTTTTGCCAAAGCAGCAAGGGAGGTTCTGACTGTGCTTTATGTGGACCAGGCCCATGCTGCATTATGTTGATAGCAGTCCAAGCCCGCCCCCGTGAGAACAAACACACCACTGTTGATGTGTGTTCCAGTCTGAGATGGAGTCTGTGTGTGAACACACAATTGGGGTGGTCCGTGACCCTGGTTCATGCTATCCTACAACTGGTTGTAGAATACTACAGTCTGCATGTGCGTGCACACGCATACGTTTGGGAACACACAGTACCTATCTTAATCTAGTATCTAGGATCTACATCTTACTAAAGATATGTTTTAATATGTCTCTTTCTCACTCTTTCTCTCCTTCTCTCTCACTCATTTTTACCAGCTCTCTCTCTCTCTCTCTCTCTCTCTCTCTCTTTCTCTCTCTCTCTCTCTCTCTCTCTCTCTCTCTCTCTCTCTCTCTCTCTCTCTCTCTCACACACACACACACACTAAACACACAGCTCCACTTCTCTGGTGTGTGTTGCTTGATTCCACGCCTCTTACCCTCTCCCAGCCCTCAGAGCAGCAGTGTCTCTTTGAAGCTCTGCAGAGCAGTTTTGCTCGACTGTCTGCTTGGGTGTGAGAGAACCTTTGATACCAGCCAACCTTCTCCTGTCTCCCTCCCCTGAATCAACTAGGCCCAGATCAAGCACTCTGCAACCAGTTCCTATCTCATCTCCAATTTGGAATCTTAGAGAGTGAAACAGTCAAAAGAGCTACCTTTGCCAAATCTTTAAAGATTATGGAGCTTTTTAATCGATGTCATGAGAGTGCAGTCTTTGATCTGTGTTAGAAGAAATTAAACATAAGGAAGTCAGGCAATTCATGACATTGAATGAATATGAATGTTGCATTTGCTACCAAAAATTCATTTTGGTACCCAGGCTTTAGCCAGCATAAAAGTAGCTGAAAAGTATTTACACGATGGTTTGGAACATTTTATCTACCTGGAAAAGTCTGATTATGTCGGACTCAGGATTATGTTATCACGGCTGTCTGAGCGATACAGCCATCAGAGAAGACCACGTTGGTCAGTGTGTAAACTGTTTAGATTACTACTGAATGGAGCCTGTGATCCTTAGAGGTAGCCTGGCATTGGCCACTAAGCTTGGTCCTCTGAGTCATGTGTGACCGCAGTGTAAAGAACAGGCATCTGTCACTCAGACAAGAAATGGGCTAAAAGGCTTATCACACCGTACACACAGCGCTCAGATCTGATAGGCCAGCATTGGCAGAACATTTCCAGAAAATGTTAACCCTCTTTAGGAAGTGTGTTTACATTATTCTGGAAGGTCACACAAGTTCCACAAACTTGTACCCCAAAACAACAAAGTTCACACCTCTTCTTCTAACCTCCCTTAATCTCTTCTTTTCATCCCTCCATCTTCCCCCTCTCCAAATCAGCAGCTCAGTAGCGTGCACACATTTTCTGTTATTTGAACTCTCTAGCAGTAAGCTTCAAACAGCTTTCCAAAGTGAACTCTCTCTTTCTCTTGCTCTCTCTGACTCTTTCTCTTTAAAAAAGAATAGAACAGAGGCATGCTTCCAAGTGCCTCTGATCAGAAGACAGAGAGATGAGGATTATGATATGCAAATAGTCCTTTGTTATCGGCGCTGACATTAGTTAGAAAAGCTGAGCAGCGCAAAGGTAACATGAAAAGGTACCAACTCCCTCCCACCCTCCCTCCCTCCCTCAGACACACGCACGTTTAGCATTAACCTTCCCTTCTTCAAAAACGTAAAGCACACTGACCTGTCTCAGCCCTCTCCCCCTTTTAAGATCAAAACAGAGTACAAAGAAAGCACTGCCTGGAAAGAAGGCACCCAGCACACACTTCTGTGTTCTTCTACAGAACATCTGCTATTGATTAGTCATCTTACTCCTGAGGCTGCAAACAGTGTATGTGTGTGTGTGAGGGAGAGAGAGAGGAGGTATTGGTGTCCATAGGTTTCCTGATAAGACATATGTCTGCTATGCTGCAGTGTGTCAGAAAGACGCAGTGAGGAGAGCCTTGTGAAACTTGTGAAAACACTGACAAAACTTTGATGCCTCGCCACAATCACAGGGCACATGCACATAATCATGCTGGAAACATAACTCAGTTGTCAGAAGGCTTACATTAAGCCAGAGCAGAGGCCACACACTGGCTAGATTAGGAATTAAAGTTACAGAGGCAGTTAAACATAGCTAAACTCTAGGTAGAATCTGTCCTATGGTACCTGTACTTACCTGGACCACACACCTCAGACACACCTATATGTACACACACACATGGACATGTAACGGGTGTGAATCCGTAAAACTCACGAGTCCTCAAGTATATAATAGGCCACCCGCGTCAACAAAGAGCTAGCTTTTCGTTGGCGTAGCTGGTAGTGGTTGCGCTAGGCAAGTCAGAGGTGGCGTGTTCGAGCCCAGCGAGTGGCGAACATCGGCCTGTAGACCTTGTGACGGAGCGTGGCCACGTCTGTTACATACGTGCCACACACACACACAAACTCTTCTATAGGTTTCACGAGCGCACACACAAACACCTCTTCAGCTCCGATCAAAGGAGATTGATCCTACAGTAGGAGTTAGTCTTGTGATTTGCTGAGTAGCTGTCCAACCAGTTTGTACAGTTTACAGTTCATGCACAAAATGTTGTGTTGTTTTTGTTGTTGTGGTAGCAGTGGAGATAAATGTTCTGGTTAGGGTATTGTGCTGAGTAATGGGAGCATGCGGGGCTTCGATGAGAATCGCTGCAAAAAGGCTTTAATGAGACTAAGAGAAGACAATCCAGGTAGCAAGAACTGCGTCAATCAATTATATTCTTTATCCCACACACACATTCACACACACGCATGCACACACACAAACAAAACATCTACCTGCTACTATTCTATCACTTTTTGTCTGATGTCATCTGCTCACATTCTTCTGTTTGACTTCTTTCCACTAGATGGCCACATAACCACTTGAATCAAAGTAAAACCCCAATTCCCAAAAAGTTGTGATGCTGTGTAAAATGGAAATAAAAACAGAATACAATGACTTGGAAATCTCATGAACACATATATAATTCACAATAGATCATTGAAAACATATCAAATGTTTCAACTTAGGAAATGTACCATTTTAAGGAAAAAATAAGTACTAAGTAATTTTGCAACTAACTAGGTTAATTGCAAACAGGTCAGTAACATGATTGGGTGTGTAAATAGTATATTAGAAAGGCAGAGTCTCTCAGAAGTAAAAATGGGCAGAGGTTCACAAATCTGCGAAAACCTGCATCTACATATTGTGGAACCATTTCAGAATAATGTTCCTCAACGTAAAATTGCGTAAAAAAGACTTTGAATATCTCACCATCAGCAGTACATAATATATCAAAATAATTCTGGAGAATCAGGAGAATTCTCTCATGTGTATGGGACAAGGGGGGAAATAAATACTGTATGCCTGTGATCTGCAGGCACTCAGCATACACTGCATAAAAACAGGCATGATTCTGTAACGGAAATCAATGCATGGGCTCAGAAACACCTCCAGAACTCATTGTCTGTGAACACAGTTTGCCGTGCCATCCACAAATGCAGGTTAAAGGTCTATCATGCAAAAAATAAGCCATATGTGAACATGATTACGAAACACTGCCATCTTCTCTGGGCTAAAGCTCAAAATGGACTGAGGCAAAGTGAAAAAACTGTTCGGTGGTCGGATGAATTGAAATTTGAAATTATTTCGGAAACCATGGACGGTGCATCCTCCGGATTAAAGAGGAGCGGGACCATATGACTTGTTATCAGCGGTTTAAAATCCTGCATTTATGATGACAAGGGGGTGCATTAGTGCCTATAGAATGGGAAGTTTGCACATCTGAAAAGGTATCATCAATGCTGAAAGGTATAGGTTTTAGAGCAACATTTGCTTCCATCTAGACAACGTCTTTTTTAGGGAAGGCCTTGCATATTTCAGCAACACAATGCTAAACCACACACTGCATCTGTTACAACAGCATGGCTTTGTAGTAGAAGAGTCTGAGTGCTGAACTGGCCTGCCTGCCATCCAGACCTTTCACCAGTTAAAACATTTGGTGGATCATGAAATGAAAAATATGACAAAGAAGCCCTAGGACCGTTGAGCAGCAATAATCCTGTATCAGACACGAAAGGGAAAACATTCTTCTCACACAACTCTAGCAACTGGTCTCTTCAGTTCCCAGACAGATAGAGACTGTTACTAAAAGAAGAGGGGATGCTACACAGTGGTAAACATGGCCTGCCTTGTCCCAACTTTTTTTAAACTTGTTGCTGCCATCAAATTCAAAATTACCTTATTTTTTGGGGATAACTTGTCAATTTCATCAGTTCAAACATTCAACATGTTTTCTATATTCTATTGTGAATAACATATGGGTTTATGAGATTTGCAAATCATTCTATTCTGTTTTTTATTATATTTTATTTTACACAATGTCACAACTTTGTGTGAATTGGGGTTGTAAAACATATGCTGGATTAATCTCTGTTATATCACAGGTTGTTAAACAACTCTCCAAAATGTCTACTGTCTGCTAATAATAAATTCACCAATGCCCAGAAGTGACATACACGTGTTTGTTTTAAATATCCTTTTCTAATAGCAATATCCGTTCTATCAGTGATATGATTTAAATGAATCTTGTTTTACATTGATGGTTTTCATTGTGATACCTGAAGAATGAGGTGACCGATAGCACTGACGCTCTCTTCAGTGTTTACCGCGACCTACTGTATCCTGGGCAGTGTGAGGTGAGATGCCTCTCAGTCGCGTAATGCACAATACTGCCCAGTAGGTGGCAGTCTAAGATAAAGGGTACATTTGAGTTGTCTATTGATTTCGAATCGGTCTATTGATTTTAACCCTAACCCTAACCCAATTTTATGGACCGACATGTTAGCAATCAGTTCTGCATGGATCTTTACCTTTCTATAGTTATGTTTATCGCCCAAACTAACTGCCACAAAAAAAAAAATATATAGCCTATTCGCTTAGTTATTATACAATGTGGTCTTATCAACGTACCTGTTCTACGTACAATACCTTTTGGGTCACCATGTTATATTCTGAATGCAGACATTTTCAACAGTGGGTGTGTCGTCATGAGACATTTCATTCACTAAACAAACACGCCCTTGCACCCGACACTCCAGCCTTATTGTGAATCTCGGATAGTGTAAATACAGACATGGGCATTATGCCATGGGATATGATTTGATTGATCAAGCCAACAATAACTGACACGTTTTTTTTTATCTTCGTTGTGGTAGGCTGAAGCATAGGCTATGGGCTACAGTACGTATCCTATTTGCTGTCACTGTCTCGTCTGAACGGTATTACGCACATATTGGACCTGGATACGTGGTATTGATAACGGTGCGCTTTGGCTATAGCAGCCCAACCCACCTAAAGTGGATCAAATGAAGACCTAATACGGTGAGATTTCTATGCTTAGACTATGCCTTCTTCTAGGTGCAAAACTGTCAAGGGCTGTATCATCTTTTTCATTCAACTCCCCAATCAGCAGGACTGGGATATTAAGACTTATTTGTGGACAAAGGGACGGTGGGCGCCAGACAAGTAGCCTATTACAAATGCTACGTGTAACCCTGACCAAAATCAGAATGAAATAACGCAAGGTGTAATCTGTTTATCATTACATCGGAAGGTAGCCTTAACTAAAGGATTTTAGCAGGCTAAATACGATACTAAAGGACTGCACGTATAGTATTGTCTTTCTCTCGGTAGGCTTATGCATCTGTCGTTCTATAGACGGGTTAAAGAGACTCTGCCTACAGTAGCTAATGGTTTAGTAGGTTATACAGGCTTTAATGAGCATCACTGAGCAGATAAATCCACTGAGCATTTTTCCAGTCTCTGAACTGTAATGTAAGTGTATCCCTGGCCTGATGATGGGGTGGTCTAGCATACATAGTTACGTGGTCAATTCTACAACCACACAGTAACACAGTAAATCAAATACCTCTCTTCAATAACGTGAAATTAGCTGGGACACATTCAGCCAAGGGATTATGTAAACGTCTCCCGATGAATTTTCTGAAGAACCTTCACACAATGCTTTGTTGCTCAGATACAAGTTGCTTTGATATATTCATAGTGACATCAGAATGTTATTACCATAGAACATTTATTACTAAAATAACATTGGTTACTACAATAATGATGCTAACTAAACCTAACATTTCACACATTTATCCTTATATACATTTAAAAGAAAAAAAGAGTTGTATCCCCAGGGGGGAAAAACAGAGAAATCCCCTTCCCAGAGTCATCATCATTTCCTGGTGGATTTCTAAGTGCATGAGTCCTTCTGACGTTGGCTTGGGGCTGTGACTGAGAACTGGGATTTACCCTAACTACTAAGGAACGTGTGTGTCACCCTTGTCACTGTCTCTCTTTTCCCAAGCTGCACCATGATCAATGTGCTGGCAGTGTGTGTCCATGCAGACTGTATTGCAGGCTGAGACTGAATGACACTGAGGTTTCAAGGTAAGCTCTTTCCATCTCTGTCTGTCTCTCGATCTCTCTTTCTTTCTCTCCCCCCCCCCCCCTCTCTCTCTTTCTTGCACACATTCTCCCATTATTGATCTAGGCCGTGGTGACATGGCTCACCTCCTGGGGAAATAAGGGAGAGAAGGGCTAAGCAAGGTACAATTTATCCATGGCCTTGAACTAGATTCCTATGTTGCTGTCCCCTTCTTGGCAATCGTGGATTCTTGTGTTTTTCAAGAAAGACACAACTTAATTTGCAACACAATAATGAGTCTTGGTGACTTCTGGTTTTCTCTCGAAAAATACTTGGATGATATGACACTAAGTTAATTTAGAGAATTGACACAGTGATTTTAAGCAAACAGGGACAGCTGGCAGCCTGAATGAATTATTGTTGTTCAATATAAAACTCCTCTTTAGAGAACTGCTGCTGTCACTTGGCCCTCCTCTAATAAGCAACAGCACGGTGATTCATTTCCAGCAGGCTGATCAATCTATGGCTAACTAACCCAGCTCAGCATGTGCTATACAGACTTAAGATATCCCACAACATTTGTTGCTTGCATGTCTGTCTTTCTGTGTCTGCATGTAGGTGTGTGTGTGTGTGTGTGTGTGTGTGGGGGGGGGGGGGGTCACAGGTTGTGTTTTGAGTTGATCTGCAGTGCAGGGTCTGTCCAGGTCTAGAGAAACAGGGCTCAAAGCTGTCAGCCATCTCTAATGGACTGACTCAGCACACAGCCCTGTCCAGGCTCTTCTGGGTGGGATGTGTTCAGTATAACCAGCTCCTGTGCTGTCCTGGGCAGGGCAGTGTGTGTGTGGGGGAGCCTATGTTGAACATCACTCTCCTGTTAGGACTGATACACACATGCAGGCACACACACGTACGGTGGTTTACATGTAATCCACACCTGCCCACATGCACAAGAAAAAACACTCCCTTTGGGCCTCCCACTCAACTGTCACTATGACAACAGGCTGCAGGTGTTGTGGACCTGACTGTTTTTATCACTGCCTCTGACTCTCTGTGTATGTGTGTGTTTATAAATATTTGTTCACAGACCTATTTATTTGCTTCCCTGAGTGAAAGAAGCTTTCTACTGACAGTGTTTGTGTGTGTGCGTGTGTATGTTTATGGACTGTGCCTCCAGACAGTATCTACTACCTTTCTATTAGCAACAACCCATGGATCTAGTCAGCAGTAAAACGTTTTCCTACGTTTCCTTAGTGAGTATAATAATAATAATAATAATTTTATACCGTACCATACAATACTATTAAGCATGTTAACTAACGACACTCAATATTTAATCAGAGTATGTTTTTTACATAGCCTCTCTAACTGAACAGGAAGAGTTGAGGGACATTCACTTCCTATTGGAGGAGATACTGAAGATTCGCTCCCAAGCACACAACCACACACAGACTGAATAGTAACCATAATGCCAAGAAAAACAGACAAGTTCAAAGCGATTTTACTGGTCAAGTACATTTCCGTGTGTGTATAGGTGTGTGTTTTGCATGCCAGACCTTTGCTACAGGTTTATGTTGTCCATTGTAACACACACAGTCATATCCACGGAGCACTACAAACTAGGTCAAGCCCTGAGTGCTTCAACTCCCACAATCTGTTCCCCAGTGTAGGATAGAAGACTCAAGACCCCCCCCCCTCTCCTCACCCAGGATGGAGCTAATTATGCTTATTAGGAAATTAATCCAGGGTTTCAGACGACTTTGTCTCAAAAGCAATGATTTGTTTACCAGTTTGGTGTGTGAAATGAGTATGTGAGTCATTGACAATATGCCAGCCTCTTAGCTGCCACAAAGAGTAGGCCTGATGTCCTCTTGTCAGAGTGTGGAAATCTGAGGTATAGAGACATGCTGATGTTTCACCTCCTTACTGTCTGTGTATGTGGGAATGTGAAGGGGTTTTAACTTTATAGAGAGGTTGATGTGAAGGGAGTGGATTTTGGAGAGTGAGACAAGGACTTAATCTCTCCCCCTGTCTCTCTCCTTCACCTCCTTCCTCTTTTCATCCTTCCCATCTTGGCACTAGTGAGCAGCTCTGGAATGGGACTGAAAAACGGCCCGGGACTTTGAAACGCAGACCGACCCACGGCTGTGTATTATGATTATATTTTTTTTTTTTTTTGCATTATGCCGTGGCCGTTTGACCGGCCATTCAGGAAATCTCCCGACGGCCAGTTCGACCCTGCTGGTGAGCTACTGGTATTAACACAAGCAGAAGCTATACTATTAGTATCTATTATGGTGATAACACAAGCCATTCTCCACTCCTGGGCATGTGCTAAATAACCTACCAGTGCTTAGCAGCCTCGATCAAGCTGATAGATATTACACTCCCTTTCAAAAGTGTAATGTGAGTACTTCAGCGACTGAACAAAATCCTCTACCTTCACATTGGATGATTCAGGAGATAACTAGCTAGCTATTAGTATGACTGCCATTGTTTGAAGCAGAGGGGAGATTGAGATAGAAAGTTTATGCAAATGTGGGAATATATGCTTCATATTCAAGCATAGAAGAGAGACCAGCCACATCTTAGGAGTCCATGCAATACTCTTCTAAACCTAACCATATATGTGTGGAAAGCTGGGACACACTTTCTACTAACTCTCCACAACCATGATGTTGCAGTTTTAGACTCTACTTCTGTAACGCTTTACATTCTTTTTTTGTCTTTTTCAGACTGTCTCTTAGTTTGCATCTGTCTGATTCATCCTCTGTATGCTGTATCTCGTTCTTACCGTCACTCTTTACCTCTCTGTTTCACTCTCTCCCTCGTCACTCTCTCTGTTCATCGTGTAATTGGGTAGATTATACCTAATCCCCAACATATCCTTTGGTTGTTTGCTGGCTGTCTGGCACTGTTTAAAAGGGATAAGAAAGTGCTAAATGTATTTGTGTGTGTTTGTGTGTACAGTACACACCCGAGTACATAAATACACTACCATAGATACTCCACAGTCTATCAGCTTACTTGTTTCAAACAAGCCACTCCTCATTCCTGTAACAAAGGTCAGGTTCTGCCTGTGCACAATGTCACAAAACATGAAAAAGATGAAAGCTAATGGTTGACATGGCAACTGCTCCTCTCGTTGATGAGGTTTGTTCTTTGAGGAGTTGATGCCTGGTTATGCCTGGGGAGATGGGAGAGAGAGATGGAAGGGGGGAATAGGGGAGCAGAGGGAGTGACGGTTGAAGAAAGACAGTCAAGCATAAAAGATTGGGAAACAAAGCAGTTTGATCTGGAACGCATGAGTGCTCCTTCTCTGCTTATTTGTTTTTCTATCGTTTATTTATTCTTCTCAAAAGAAGGATGATTTATAACGATGATACACACTAAAGCCTGTGAGCCAGATAGTCTTTTCTGCATTTTCTTTTAGGATTATTGCCATGAACAGGTGGTTGGAAGAGGTCTACAGTGCAGTTGGAAAATCATGGCCTGGTCCAAACATTCTACTTAGGTAGTAGTGTGGCACCATATCAGTGGTGTGTTTGAGGGTTTCACCTGCATGTGTTTTACCACTCTTCACATTTCCTGAAAATAGCCTTTGATTTCCCTGAGGGGGGATTTCCTCCCTCACTGCTACCCCCCTTCAGTTTCTCCATTTGTTTCATGAGCTGCATTATCGTTCATTACCTCTTAAGACAAAATAAATTACAGTAGAATCATCAACATGGCTTGTAAATTAGAATACAGTAATTGTAGGGATTGAATTATTTTCCAAATATTTTCAAATACCAAGTACTTTTTCAAATACTTGTTTTTCTTACTGGATCAGTTTTATATTTTTCTGTTACTGTCTCTTCATCTCCTTACTAATATATATATATTTGTGTCTCCCCTCCATCACTGTTCCTCCTCTTTTACCTTGACACTCTCTCCGGTGTTTGTGCTGTGTTTCTGGGGCATTACAGTTGCGATGGCTGGGACACATGCACACACACACACACACACACACAAACAGTTCCCTGAAGAAGGCACTTGTTACCTGTTCCACTCTGACTGTGTGTATGTGCAGTGGGTGCGTGCGTCTGTTAGAGAGTACTGTCAGGCCTGTGTGTGTCTGTTGGCTTTGTTAGTGACAAGTGACTGCTCTGTCAGCTACTCTCTCTCAGGATGCCATTCCGCCCCTCACTCAACACCACTCCTCTCTTCCTCTTTTATGATCTCTCTCTCTCGCTCATTCACTTTCTGACTACCACTCTCTCTGTACCCTATACCATACTTTTTTGTAATCTCTCTCTCTTTCCCCATCCTATGAAATTTCTTCTATCTTCGCAAATAAATAATATCCATTACTCTAACCAAGTGGCTGAACTGAAGGAGACATTAACATGCTTAGTTTGGAAATGCAAGTCAATTGTATTACATTTAGAAAGATCCATCTATGCATCCATATATCCAGTGGTCATGCAGGACATGTATAGGCTGTGTCTATCTATGTATATCTGCCACATGACGCCCACCCATCCCCTTCCCCATCCCTGTCTCTGTCTGGCTCCCTCCTTCAGTCTTTTTCTCCCACCTCCATCTTTACCTCTCACTTTCTCTTTCTTTGACTGACAGTTGGACATGTTTAGATTTAGGTAGGTGTACCTAGCTTAGAAAAAGGGATTTATTGCCCTTCCTAGTCCCCTTACAAACATAACATTGCCTCTGTCTTTCTACTCCTACTGTCCTTTCTCCACCTGACCCCTTTTTCCTTCACCACATCCTTGTTGTTTCCCACCTACATGTCTCCTCTCCTTCCTTTAGCTTGTGAGGACATGTGGCGCCAGGCTTTAGCTGATTAAAGTGGCCCTTGCTAGCATTGATTAATGGGATGAGTGTATTGTCAATTTGCCAGCTCTGAGCCTCATTCAGCGGCTGCACACAACTATGTACTCAGGGCTGCGTTCAGGATCCCAACCCCAGAGGTCCTTAAACGGTGTGTAACGTTCTTGAACAACATTTTTTTAAATAATTGTATTTGGAAGTTAAATGACAAATGTGCTTTCCCTTCCTGACATACCACTACATACCATACATTTTAACATTCATTTAGCAGTCGCTCTTATCCAGAGCGATTTACAGTAAGTACAGGGACATTACCCGAGGCAAGTAGGGTGAAGTGCCTTGCCCAAGGACACAACGTCATTTTTCACAAACCAGCAACCTTCAGATTACTAGCCCGATTCCCTAACCACTCAGCCACCTTGACTCCCTACCTCCTCCCTACCAACACAGTATTATTGTACTCCTAGATTTGTCTCAAAAATTTACTGTCCAAATGACAATACAGGATGGTGCCGTAACATATCATACAGTACATTGAGTAGTGGTAGAACTACTTCTAGTAGTAGCAGTATTTGCACCTGACCACTTGTGGCCTACTCTGTTCTAAGTGGGATCCTCTGGGACTTTTGGCTCCTTAATTCTATATCCATGAATCTCAAGCCAGTCTCATCCCCATTTATCAGTCATGTTTTAGTCTATCCTATCATTTCGACACGCCAATCTCCTTCCCTGGCTGCCCTCCTCTCCCTTCTCACTTCTTTGTTGTGTTCTTGTTCTTCAAGGACTCAAAGGCTCTGTTTCCGACTCGTGTCTGGAAGGTCCTCTGCTGATGCTTTGCTTCCCTGTGGCTTTATCCCACTATCTCTCGATCCATCAATATCTCTATTTTTCTATCTCTATTCATCTCCATCTCTCTATTCACCTCTATCTCTCTATCCGTCTCAATTCCATTATCCATCTATCCTTCTGTCTCGCTTCTCTCTCTTAATTCTTCTCTGTTGCACTTAGCTCTCTATCCACAATATCCTTTCTATGTTATTCTTACGTAAAGTTACCTGGCAACGCAGGAGAGTGACATGCTTTGTCATCATTCCGGCCTAGCGAACAGAAACCTAGAGGCCATTTAGTCTGCTATCGCTTGTTGAATCTCTCACTATATCTTCCTCAATGGTCCTTTTGATAAACTACCTATAGTTTGTTACCACACATTCATGTATGTATGTATGTATGTATGTATGTATGTATGTATGTATGTATGTATGTATGTATGTATGTATGTATGTATGTATGTATGTATGTATGTATGTATGTATGTATGTATGTTATGTATGATGCATAAATGTGTTCATGAATGTGTCTGTGTGTGCGTGAATGGCTTTGAACTTAGTAAAGAACTAGGCAAAATAGCTCAATAACAACAAGTCGTCTCATTTAGACAATCAGTGTGTGATTAATCATCTTGGTTCCACTGCATTGAGAAAACCCAAGTGCTCAGCTATGGCGATTTGTGGGCCATTTTGTGTCCCATTACTGTGAGTGTGTGTGTGTGTAGGACGGGAGGGTTTGTTGTTTTCGAGTGAGAGAGTGTTGTGATGATCTGCTACTCATTCAAGCACGCGTTTATGTTTGTACATCCCTCCCATTTATTTTCTGTAAGAAACACATCCCCCTTTCCCCCTCATTTGCCCTCATCCCTTGTAAAAAAAACATTGTGTGTCTGAATATGTGTGTGCGTGTATACCCCCCAATCAGAGATAGCTCATAAAGCAGCTTAAATGATTGGCCCTTTCTGTCAAGCTATTTGTAAAGGAGTCACATTATTCGTGTTTTTCTATTTTGTGGGGACCACAGCTTTCAGCAACACAACATGCAAGTTATACCACAGGATGAGGGGTAGCATTGAGGAGAATAACTGGAGGTCTACAGGTTTCTATACATTTTGTCACAGGGCATAGTCCATGAACCGCTAGTCCCTTTCATTCTGTCTAATTCATACTACTACTAGTAGTAGTAGTAGTAGTAGTAATAGTAATTAGAGTGTCAATATTAGTATAACCATTATAACTAATATTTTTCCCTCTCAGGCTGTGAGCCCTGTGGAGAGTGGTCATGACCAGCCAGGGCAGCAGTAGAAGTGGCAGAGGGAGTGGCCATGACGCCTCTGCTCCTCCCCCGCCTCATCAGACTCCTCCCCAGCGCTCATTCCCCGGTCCCAAGCTGCAGGTGCAGCGCTCGCTCTCCCGCGACACCATCACAATCCACTTCTCAGCCCTGGGCAAGGAGGAAGAAGAGGAGGATGAGGAGTTGTATGGGGCAGCTGTGGCATCAATAGGGGTGGCGGGACCATCTAAAGGTCAGGAAGGCCCGGTGCCTGAGGAAACCATGGGAATTGCGACAGCCCTGGAGGCGAGTGAAGAGCTACTTTTTGAGGCTGGGAGTCCTGATCCAACCATTACCTCTGCTGCAGCGGATCTGCCTCTATCCCAAACCCAACCTGTCGTACCCAGCAAACACTCACACACCCAGGCTGTGGCTATCATCCCAGCCTCCCCCCACCCCACTCCACCAGCCAGCTCCTCGTGGCCATCAGAAAAATCTCCTGTACTGCCGCATGCATCTGTTACCGGCTCCTCCTCCTCCAGTTCCTCCTCTCCATCAAGGTCTGCGGCTACGTTGTCCTCTTCCAAGCCATTCCTCAGTCTGGTTCGCTCCCTCTCCAACGACGTTGAGTCGAAAGACACCGCGTCCGCCCTGCCCCCTCCCCCTGGGCGCCATCGCCACCTGATGAAATCTTTCGTCAGGTCTCTGTCCACCGACACGTCCAAACCTGACCACCAGGAGATGTTGCATCCTCACCAACTTGCCCAGACCACGCAGCACCAACGTCCTCCAGAGTCCAGACGCAACATGCAGCTCTTCAAGCAGTTCTCCCAGCCTCGAATGTGCACCCCCACCCCCCCTGTCACCCCCAGGGCTGGGGGCGACTCGAAAACTGCTCCGTCCTCCCCCCTGCCCTCGCCAGATGGCAGGTCCTTCTTCAAGGTCCAGGAGGTGGAAGCCAGGATAGAAGATACCAAGCGCAGGCTGTCGGAAGTGATGTGCGAACCTTTACAGCTGCTGAGTAAGATAATGGGGGATGAAGGTGGGACAGTGAGTGCAGGAGGAGGAGGAGCCGCCACCTTCACGACCCCCCATCGATCCAAATCGCTCTCCTCCAGCACCTCAGAGCTCAGCACTGTGCCAGCTGTTAACGGGCATGCCGAAAGCAACAACAACTACAGTATCAAGGAGGAGGAGGGGGGCGAGCTGGAGGAGGAGACCCCCACAGGCCAAGGCCCAGACATGGTTTTCTTCTCCTTCCCAGCCCCTGCTCAAGCTCCAGCCCACAGCCAGAACTTCTCCCCCCCTCTTCCCAGGTCGCCCTCCTTGGGCCTGGGCCGCTGCACCATGTCTGCCCTGGTGGCTCGGCAGGAGGAGGAGGACTTTTGCGAGTTGTACAGCGAGGACTTTGAGCTTTGCACAGACACGGAGACCCCTGAGGGGGAGCGCCCCGAGTCACGGCAGCCTCACACTGGCAGCACTGGTGTCTGTAGCGAGGTGGAGAGTGAAGTGGAGGAGGAGGAGGAGCTGTCTAGCGTGCCTATGACAGCGTTGGTCTTTCTCACGCAGTTGGTGTACCTCTACCTGGTTTTACCCGTTCCATCATACATGTGTGCAGTGGTCCAGGGGGTCGTGGCCGGGTTCATGCTGGCCATCCTGGTCCTCTGGTTGTCCGCCCCTGGAGGAACTTCATACAGGCTGGGGAAACTCAGACGAAGGGGCCCGCAGTGGAATGTAGCCCAACTGGACATCAAAGAACCAGGCGTCTTCAAGGTAGGTTATTTCAGACTTTGTGACAGTTGGATCGTGTTCACACTTGTAGTTCGGTTCTCTTGGTCCAGACCCAAAAAATAAATGATACATTTAGTCTAAGTTCGATTAGCGTTCACACTGGCATTTTTAACACTGAACTTAAACAAAAGTCACAAGGATAAGGTTGTAACCTGATTGGACAGCTTTTATGGTTTGTTTGGAAGTGAATCTGACACACTTGTCAGGCGGTCTCGGTCCGCTTGTTTGGTGCGCACCAAGGTTCGAATGGTAGCGTTTACACTTGTTCACCTGATAAGTGTGAAAACAACCTAAATCTTAATTTACTGAAGAATACTTGTCTTCAGGAAAACATTTTATTTATTTAAATGATCTTACTATGGGTCTAACCAACTCATCAACAAATACAATGTTAGCAAAAAGTGACTGGGCGTTCTGTAATTTAGTTTTTCCTAACTTTTCATCAAGTGTATACCAGTAGCCTATAGATGCCATTGTACTTGTATAAGCAAAAAATATGGGTGGCACACCAAACAATGGAGTTAGTCTGTGCAAGAAACAGTTCCATTATTGTAGAGTAAATGCTAAGGATTTGGTCAAAATGTGGTTATCAGAGGTATCATACGTGGCCTCCGAGGTGTGTGGCCAGCTCACAGTGGGCTAGCTATTTGTCATTACTTGGAACTGATGGCCCATAGCTACATCTTACAACAAGATTGGCTTTGCTTGCTGCAAGGACTTTTGTTGATATCATCTACATGATACTGGCTGGCTAATGCATTAAATGTACCCACTGGCTTTTTATGTGGTGTACAGAGAGGACAGCTACATCTCTCTGTGTCATTACCTGATGTGTTCAGCTGAGGGAAAAGGTTTGTTACAGTTTTAGTGGTATGGAGACGGCATCAAGCGTTTGGTTTCGTAATGAGTGATCAAATAAAAAATTGGTGTGTTTCATGAGAATTTTAGTACTTGTTGTAGTACCAATGACAAGAAGAGCTCTATATTTTAGAAATTACTTGAAGCACACATGCCAAGTTTTCCGATAGAATAAAGATAACACTATTTTATTTTCTCACTGTACCTTTATCCTGGGGTTAACCAGCAGTATTAAAGTATATGTTTGTTACGCGTGCTTTCTAGTGCTAGTTATTTGCCTCACAACTTCCTTTAAAATAAATCAATTCACTGGAAATCATCTGAAGGAGCAACTGTTATGGTTATGCAAGAGATGATATATAGGTGTGTGTTTGTTTGTGAAAGCCTGTTCTGTATGTGTGTGTGTGTTAGTGATTGTGGTGCGTGTGTGTTTCTAACCTGCGTGGGCTTCAATTTGCAAAACAGAAAGCCCTGATGCCCACAAGCTATATCTGTGCCGGAAAGAAGCAGCCACATGAAAACGGAGCATAGTGTAGAACCTAGCAGGCTGACGGAAGAGGGGACAGTGGTCATCTCACAGCTCTTTCACCCACACCCATTCTGCGAGGTCATTCTAATCCATGTCTCAAGATAGAAAGTATATTTTTGTTTTGTTTTATTTTTTATGCAGCATCCTGATAATTAAACACTTGGTGTGTGAATTTCACACTCCTGTACCAATAACAGTTGAAAAACCCTTTTTATGTGTGTGTGTGTGCGTGTGTGTGGGGGGTTGTGTGTCTGTGTTCTTGTACAAATCCATTTCTTTGTCATCAGGGCTGGATGAATGAGATCCAGAGCTATGACCCACAGACTTACCATGCCACACTGACCCACTCTGTCTACGTGCGACTGGAAGGCGCCACCCTTCGACTCTCCAAGCCCAACCGAAACATTGCACGCCGCGCTACCCACAATGAACCCAAACCTGACGTCACCTACATTAGCCAGAAGATCTATGACCTGACTGACAGCAAGGTAGTTTAAAATCTTTGTATGTATTTGTAGGACAGTGTGTATGTCTCTTGCACTTGGAGTGGAGAAAATGTTGACCATGCATGTTTACACGTGTAGGTTGAATGTGTCTTTGTGTGTGCATGGAACTGTGTTAATAGGGAGAGACAGAGTATGTCTTGCCATATCATGCATTTGGGAGTGATCCTTTGCAAATAGGTCATGTTTGTACATAATAGGTCATGTGCTTGGGAACAAAGTACATGTTCCTATGAGACATATTAAATGTCACATAGTACCTCACAAGTCCTGCATTGTGTATCCTTTGTGTATTTAGTTTACATGCTGCTGGTTTATTGTGGAGACACTCATTTTAGACTCTCAATTGAACAATGCCTGTTTGTCTAATACAGATTCAGTCACACAAGACAAGGAAAAGGGTGTCCCCTGTAGCTTGAAACTGACAAACGTTTGACTCTATAGAGACACTTTAGTGTGCGTCCATCTGCATGTGTCTATTTGTGTATGTGTCTGTCTCTGTGTCCACAGATCCACCTGGTGCCCCAGAGCCTAGCCAGAAAGCGTGTGTGGAACAAAAAGTACCCCATCTGTATCCAGCTGGCCAAGCAGGATGACTTCATGGCCAAAGCCCAGGGAGAGAGGTCCGAACCTGGGGAGGAGAGGGGAACCGTGGGGGTTGAGAGGCTGGAGGGAGCCGGGGTAGGAGAGGAGACCAGGAGACTGCCGGGGGGGGAGATGACTCTCTACTTGTTTGGGAGGACTGGGAGAGAGAAGGAAGAGTGGTTCCGGAGGATCCTGATGGCATCCAGGTCAAGGTTGGAGGGGAGGAGTGGCAGTCTGCCAAGAGTGAAGAGTGGTGAGTGGATGCACACAGACACATGCACACACAGACACACGCACACACACACGTGCCATGCTCTTTCTCTGACATACTCTTTGTCTCTCATTCTCTTTTTGTTCTGTCTCTCATGTTCTCTCACACAAGCACAGGTAGGTACATCACCTAATCACAGCATGTGTGTCTAACTGCACAAGTATGAGATATGTGCCTAAGCTGCCTAAGAGTGGAATCCTAAGCTTGTGCTAAGCTAGGCTTCCACCCCTCCACAAAGCAGTGGGACTGGGTCATGAGGATTACACACGTATTGAGACGTAGTACATTGTCTGATTATTGTACTGCACTGTAAAATTTGTCACCAAGTATAAATCCATGCCTCATATTTCACTTTGGAGAGCTAGTACAGTATGGAATATCTGCAGTGTCTGTGTTTGTGCAAATATAGCACAAAAATATCAAATATACTGTATAAATGACCTAATTGTATACACATGACTGAACAAAAGTAGTATGTGAATCCTTCTTCTATTTTTTTCCAAACACACACACTAACACACACACAGCCTTCCCCCACTCCCACAGTCGCAGTGGCAGTGGCCAGTCTGGAGGAGCAGGTGCAAGCGCAGGAGGAGGAGCAGGAGGAGGCTTGGGCTCCCAGAGCAGGAGCAGCAGCCGGGGCAGTCTGATGGAGGAGGTGCCCCCATCCCATCCCCATAATTCCAGGGGAAGTCTGGCTGGGGGTGTCCGTCAGAAGATGATGCTGGACTATAGCATCTACATGGCCAAGTATGTGAGCTCCACGCCCCCCCTGGACAGCCCTACCGCCTCTACCAGCCCCCCTGCTCTCAGCCCAACCACCAGCTCAAGAACCAGAATGAAGGTAATAACTTACTGCTTGACTATAGATCTTATTTGTTCAGAACATACATTCTATGTTCTAATGTGCTAGTGTAGATAATGGAACAGTCTCACAGTACTGTACATTCTTCCAGTTGCCAAGCAGTCAAGGTGAGCGGGCTGAGCCAGAGGCCTGGGTCAATGCCCTCCTAGGGAGGATCTTTTGGGACTTCCTCGGGGAGAAGTATTGGGCTGACATGGTCTCCAAAAAAATCCAGATGAAGCTCAGCAAAATCAGGGTGGGTGCTGACTCTGACCTGCCCTGTTTCAAAAAGAGTAATAAAAACACACACACACATATCCCTTTCTCAGTATTTGTCCCAGCTGAGAGGTGTTGTGTGTTTCAGCTGCCCTACTTTATGAATGAGCTGACTCTGACAGAGCTGGACATGGGTGTGGCCCTTCCAAAGATCCACCAGTCCTCCAAACCCTCTGTGGACCATCAAGGTAGACCCCTGTGGAAGTACAACCCTCCACCTTCTCTGTCTCTCTCTCTTTCTTCTCTTTTTTCCCTCTCTCCATTTTCCCTCTCTGTTCTCTGTGTCCCCCACCCCCTGGTCTGGAGTTAGACTCTCTGAATGAACACCACGCTCTAGTGGCTAGATTCACTAAACTTCCCGTTCCCTGTCATCTTTCCCTTTTTCCCTTCTTCCCTCCCCCTCTCCATCCATTTCTGAATCCCTGAGTGGTCTGAAAAGAGACTCTTCAATTTCCACATCCAGAACTTCAGGGGAAAGAGTTGCTCATTCTCACAGTCACCAGAGTATCTGACAGAAAACTAAGGAAAGGAGGGGAGAGAGGAGGGTAGAGAGGAGGGAGAAGGGGAGGATAGGGGGGTGCACTTTACTATTTGATTCAACTCTCAAGTGACATGGAGGCAGAGGGTGGGGTGTGTGTTTATGTGAGTTTATGGGTGTGTTTGGGGAATATAGTTAACAGGGGGTGAATGTCTTTAACCTATAGAGATGGTTTACTCAAGTACCTTTACTCATTTGCTATCTTGCCATTTCTCCTTGGTTCACAGTAAGACTCAAAAATGCAGTCCGTGTTTCACAGGGAATATTCCCCAGGCATTATCAGCCTACCACTGCACTTAATGAGTCCTGGGGGATTACTCTATGGTCATCAGCAGCTATGTGCTCCATTCCACCAGAAGTGAAGCTAGAAACTGCACATAGAGCTAAAAGTTCTATTGACCTTTTTTGATGAACATTCTAGAATTTTCATTCGTCAAGTTTGGCCCTTGAAAGCTTCCGGTTTCAGACGCGCGAATGATTGTTTTGATGGAAGTCAGCTAGTTTAGAAGCATAAGTGAGCACGTGCAGGTGCCAAAAAATGGGACAACGATATGACTGGGTTGCTGCTGTAAATAATAGTTGATCTTTCAACGTTTCAATAGTAGCTAATATTGGTGGAAATACCGTTAGAATAGCGTTGATTTGGGTTGTTTTTTTCAACGTTGTTTCAATATTAAATAAGGGTGCAAAATGATGATGGGTCAACATAGTCTGGCGTTGGTTCAATAAAATTAGCGTTGAAAGCGTAGTTTTAATGAGGTTTGCTATCTGGGTTAGTAGGCTACTTTAAAAAGGTGGTTTGGGGTGCCATAACTTCCCTTACAAAAAAGAAGTATACTTCAAGTTTATTTTGTAAGTATACTTAGTATAAAAAGTATACTATTATCATGTTACTTAAAGTATACTAGCAGTGTACTTATTTATATACTTTTTTTGTTCTAAGTAAACTGAATTGGCCCACTTTTTAGGTCATTTAGTACACTTTAAAGTACACTTGTAGTGTATTTCAAGGTGTATTTTACTTTTGAATACTGCAAAGTAGCCTGTGTAGTGAACTTTCAGTTCATCAAGTATACTTCCTCAAGTACTTCAAAGTATACTTTGGAATACTCTAAAGTAGCCTGTGTAGTGCACTTTCAGTTCATCAAGTATACTTCCTAAAGTACTTCAAAGTATACTTTGGAATACTCTAAAGTAACCTGTGTAGTGCACTTTGAGTTAATGAAGTATACTTCCTAAAGAACCTCAAAGTATACTTTGCAATACTTTCAAGTGCACTTTCATTTAATGTATGTACATCAACAAGTCAACTTCTAAATGTAATTTTACTATTATTTACTAATGTTAAAATGTTTATGGGCCCCTCAAACACCTCAGATCTTCAGTCACTTGGCGAAGAGCTATAGCTCTAGCTCTATGCTACTGTACCTTAGGTAGGCTATCAATTTCAGATCAGCCTAAAATAAATTATAGTCTAAAATAAATAACGTTCTGATCCAGTGGGTCGGTTAGGGGACACTATTCGATGTATCGCTGCTATTCACAGCCAGTTAATTGATGGTAATATGCGTTAGTCATGTTAACTCGATGGTAAAGTGGCTAGCGACTAATGTATGAGATGCGCTAACCGGATGTAGTTCAGGCCCTTGTGTTCTAAACTGGTCTGTTATTGTTTACGTTTCAAAAGAGGTCTATAATAGATCAATCTTCCTGAATGTGCAGAGAACTTGCCCGTTCTTTACTGCTTTGTCATTGATCTTCATTTCGTTGTTCTTTGAATTTTGAGAGAGCAGGAGACAAAAAGAGAGATAGGGAGAGAGAGACAGAACGCGAGAGAGAAAGTGTTCAGAGAGGGAAATTAAGTGTACAAAGAATAAAACAAAGAATTTCCTTAGAAAGGAATAAGGCTTTGGTATTTTTATTACTTTTGTTGAGCCCAAAGACAAGAGCTCAGCTTATTTAGTGTTGGCTCACTTTGTCTCACTACAGGGTGTTACTGAGTTCAGTCAAATAGTACATCAGCAGGCTACATCTCCAATAGGACCCCAACCTCTCTTCTCTGGCAGGAATTCAGATCCCCCCTCCTATATCAGGAAGTTGCCTGGCGACTCCAGCCAATCAGTGGAGAGGCTGGCTGAGAGATGACCTTTGTGGTTTTGGGGAAATGCTTCATCTTTTTGGCAGCTCAGTGTGACATTTTACAGCTGTTGGGAGTCTGGCAGGCAGGAGAGTCTTAGGTTAGTCCACTGAAACAAAATTCATTAAGCAGACTCCCATTTGATAACTTAATCTAAAGGTTAGTTAGTAAGGTTAAAGCCTCGTACCAATTTTAGAGGGAGTGCAGAGAGAGCGTTGCTTGATATTCTGGCATTGCATTAAAAACTATTCATGTTTGAGAACCTGTGTTGTAATTGTTTAATACAGTTTTTTTCAAATTCTTACACACTTAAAAAAAAAATGTTTTTACTCACACACAAATCCATCAACTGCACACATAACATGGACATGTAGATTTAACTTGGGCGGAGTGGATGATCTAAGGGAAGCACTCCCTGTCTCCTCGATGCAACATATACATACATGACATATCAGAATCAGAATGGGATTTATTCGCCATGAAAGTTTGCACAGACAAGGAATTTGCTTTGGCAGGAAGGTGCCATACAGTAAACATATAGGAATCTTAAATTTAAATATGTGGTCTAACTATACTAAGGTTACATAAACTAGCAGTACTAAGTGGAATACAATTAAAATAAAATAGAATATACAATAAAGTAGAATATAAGCTGCCAATTTACAATATAAAATACAATATAAAATACAAATATTACAGGAGTTGAGTGTAGTGCAAAAAGTTTTTAAGGACATTCAGTCAGTGTGAGCTTTGGCCTTGTTGAGGAGGCCAACAGCGGAAGGGAAGAAACTGTTTGTATGGCTTGAGGTTTTGGTCCTGATGGACCGCAGCCTTCTGCCAGAGGGGGGGGACTGAAACAGGGGAGGGAGGAATGAGGGAGGAATGAGGGAGGGAGCAATAGAGATATAATCCCCCTGGTGGATAGAACATAGACAGCATGGGGGAGAAGGGGATGGTGAAGGGCGGCAGCAGCACTGATCATACAACAACCGGGGTGAGTGTGTGCGTATCCGCACGTCTTTTAAAGACGCCTTATCAGACGTGGCCCGATGGATATGCACTGCTAACATGAGTGTGGAAATGGGCGGAGGAAGGAAGGTGGAGTAAGACGCCTTACGTCCCCGATGACTGACGTGCGCTGTCCGATTGCCCTGCCTGAACGAGCTGCGCTTATTTATTCCTGAGCTCCTTTGTACATTTCTGTACAAGATTGAAATGGAAGAGATGATAAAAAAATTCATGGCAAACACGAAAACAAGATTGAAACCAAACTTACCATTTTTTTTACTATAAGCATTTGTGGTTGTGAATACAGTATTACACAGTACAAAAGAAAGAGTGTAGTAGGACAGAAACCAAACCTAATTTTGAAAAAGGTGATTACGGAATGGTGTGTCTGTGTGTGCCATGAACTGTAGCATACAGTAATATATACTATTTTTGACAATGCTGTCAGAATGTCTTCTTACAGTCACTGTACTGTTGCACGGTATGATACAGTAATCCACCAGACTGTGATCAATCATGCAGTGCACTGCAGTCAATGGATGCATGGGTGATAAAATATATGTTTGTGTGTAGTATACTGTGTGTTGTGCTGAAACAGCTAGAATGTGTACATTAGAATGTGTATATTACAGTATATTGTTACATAACTGTTATCTATTCTACAGTAAAGGTTCAAATTATACCCACCATCAAGTCAAATTAGGCTATTTATAGGCCTATTCTAAAGCCATGATTTGTTGGGGTTGAGTAAAGCAATGAGTGTTCTCACATGTGAGGAGTTAGTGTAAGGCACTGATGAATTAGTGTGTCATTTTGATTGGTTGTGTTTTAAAAAGTAAATTAAGATGCTTCCTGTTAGTCTGGAGGGTCTCGTATTGGGGACAACTACAGAAAACCCAGAATCGGGACGGACCAATGAAATTGCCAGGGCGGGCTTTATATGATGAAGGAAAGATGATCAACAGTAAGGTAATCAACAACGTCATGAAAGAGCCCTTGGGTTGAATTAGTTTTCAACAAACAACATAATACGTTGCTCTGATTGGTTGTAGGTCTATCCAATTGAGCGTAGAGGCATTTGTTTTACGAGTTCGGTTGAAACACGCTCCGTATTCAAAGCCCAACGGAGAGTTTTCAGACTCATATTCTGACTAGAATTATGAGTATGACAACGTCAGGCTATTTAAAACTGAGTCAAAGGCCCAAAATGTGCGTACGGTTTTGCAGATTTGAGGTGTGGTTCTGTTGTTTGAGTGTCAGGTTCAGAAATTGTGTGAAAAGCAAGGAATTTGTGTGTAAGCATTTGAAAAAAACTCATATCAAACATGTCAACATGTATTTGTGAGCTGCCATAAGGGGGGGATCCCGGGCCTACTCAGACCAGGGTGCCCTTCCTGCTCCGGATGGACCTCTTGGGAGACTGTTGTGTGAATCACTTTTTAGTAATGCCTCATCTCCTCTCCCTCCCTGTTTATCTTTACACCCCCTCTTTTCCCTCTGCTCCTGTCTCTCTGACTTTCCTACTCCCTCTCAACTCCTCTGCCATCTCTGCTTTCTTCTGCCTTCCATACAGGGCTGTGGTTTGACCTGGAGGTATCCTACACAGGCTCTTTCCTCATGACCCTGGAAACCAAAATGAACTTGGCTCGTCTGGGGAAGGAGGGTGAAGGCCTGGGGGAGCAGGGCAAGGAAGGGTAGGAAAACACAGACACAAAGTCTCTAGCTCGAGGGTGTTGTAATGTGGTCTTATTGAGAGAATGTGTTTACATGGTTCAATGACCCTGTCTTTGTTACTGCTAATAATGTCAGTGAATGTGGGGAGGTACAGCTGCTTTCATTTCTGTCTTCCTTGTATTTACTGAACTATTTCTTTCTGGTCAATCCTTTTCTGGATGCTAACCTCCTTGGATGTGCCTTTTCTGTGATGGGTGAGTTTGGAAAAGCTTGCTATATCAACCCCAAAACGAGCAAATACATATTTTTTCGATCTCTCAAATGATGCATCTTTGTTTTGAAAGTCATTCTTACAGCCAAAACCTCTGAATGAACACTGTTAATATTTTGTGTGGAATTGTTAAGCTGGAACTGGAATTATTTTATGCTTGGAAAGTGCCCTTTGTGGATTCAGTCTAACAGAAATCTGAGTAAATCCTCCAGCTTAACATTAGAGATGGCATTTGGAGTCACGGGGGAATAGCTTTAGTTGTTGGCGTAAATGTCTCTCTTTTTAAGAATACTCAGGGGTTCAAATTGTAGAATTTTCTCTGACAGAAATAAGAGCCTTGTTGAAAACAGATAAGCTTTGTGGCATTTCAAGCCTGGTGGTTGTCTGGTGCCACCCCAAATTCTGATCACAGTTTTGGTCCCATCAAGAAGATACTTACCGTGTAACTGTGTGTGTCCAGGCCCAGACCGCGGGCCTACTGTCTGGCTGACAGTGATGAAGAGTCCTCCAGTGCAGGTTCCTCGGATGAAGAGGATCCCCCAGAACTCCTCACCGACAAAACCACTCTGCCAGGGGCAGAAGGGTGAGCAACAGTCAGTCATATCTGCTGTCACACAGACATACAGTACATACATAAAGTAAAGCAAAAATTATTTAAGAAATAATGAAATTTCAATCAGGACACTCACATACTTATTCATTTATTGATAAGCATAGACAAAGAAATAGGTTTGACTTTGGTGGAGTGGATGTATCAAGGGGAAGCCCTCACTGCCTCTAGCATTAGTGAGCAACATACACCACATTACAAATCATGCAAATTATATATTTCTCTGATTTTCCTAAATAGTTTATGCAAATGAGTATAATTTTCAAATCATCAACCGTTAGGGTATAATACAAATTTTATCGAACAAACCTCCCAATGATAACAGTAGTTTTTTTATAAAATAAAAACTTGCTGTTCCAAATGATGATGCACAACAGTGTTACGCCTACTGGGAGATCCAGGCCACGACACTCCCCATCTCCCGACTATTAGGGTTCCTTAGGATTGTCTCAGAGCTCCGCTGGATATAAGCGTGATTTTTGTTTCCGTTAATTGTTCTTTAATAAGAACACCGGAGTTTGTTTGCTGTCTTGTTTTTGCCGATGGACATCCATTAAAACCACAACCTCCAGCATTCATATTCGTCTCCTGCCTACGTTCAACTCAACTGCATTGTGACAAATAGGTTTTATAGGTTGTAAAGAACTGAAAATGGTCATTTGTTGAATTTGCAGCATTAGGAGGTCATATTTACTGAAATCAAAACCTATTTCAATCAAAAAGATCTTAACGGGGCAAGTTACATGTTAACATAGGACCCCTTTTTTATATCACCTTCACAATTCTTGCATCCATTGAACTCATCCATTGAGTTTTTGTAGAGTTTCTGCTTGAATTTCTTGCAGGATGTCAGAATAGCCTCCCAGAGCTGCTGTTTTGATGCGAACTGCCTCCCAACCTTTTGCTTGAGGATGCTCCAAAGGTTCTCAATAGGGTTGAGGTCAGGGGAGGATGGTGGCGACACCATGAGTTTCTCTCCTTTTATGCCCACAGCAGCCAATTACACAGAGGTATTCTTTGCAACATGACATGGTACATTGTCATGCATGAAGATGATTTGTACCATGGAAGAAAGTGGTCAGTCAGAAACTCTATATACTTTGACCAAGGTCATTTTCACACCTTTAGGGACCCTAAAGGGGTCTACCAGCTCTCTCCCCATGATTCCAGCCCAAAACATAATTTTTCCTCGCTGACATTTCAGCCGTGTTGGGACATGGTGGCCATCCACCAACTATCTATTACTCAATCCATCTGGACCATCCAGCGTTGCATGGCGCTCAGTAAACAACACTGTATGAAAATTAGTCTTCATGCATTTCTGAATAGTAAGTTTATGCACAACTGCAAGCTGCAATCTGGAGGATCCACCTTGAGGTTTGTGGGACTCCAGAGGCACCAGCAGCTTCAAATACCCGTTTGTTGCTTTGTAATTGCATTTTAGCCGCTGCTCTCTTAATCTGATGAATTTGTAAAGCAGAAACCTTCCTCCTTATGCCTTTATCTGCACAAACTCGTCTGCGCTCTGAATCAGCCACAATTCTTTTCACAGTACGATGATCACGTTTTTGTGAAATATCTAATGTTTTCTAGTGATGTTATGCTCGATACCGTGCTCACGAAGCGGTATCGACCTTTCGAAACAATTTGTACCGATACAAACGTGTCGAGCGTGGCTTCAAATGGGCAAAAACCACGTGATCAGAGTCTAAGTGTCGAAGTGACGTCCGAAGCATTGGACGTCACACGAGCAGCTGAGACAAACGGCGTTTTATTCAAACGCTTACAAGACATCAGACATCGCTAATATTCGTAGGTTATAAAGAGGAGAAAGGCCTATTTACGGACACTACATTCATTGACAGAACCAGATACAGATAGATTGCCAGAGCTAGATAGACAGAGATAGATACAGATATGAGATAGTAGGTGTACACAAGCACATAGCCTACATCTTTCTCTAGTTTTACCAGCCTTCAAATGTGGCCATCCCTTTCCCGGTGGCAAAAGCATGTTCCAAAACCTTCACCGCTAGCTTACATTGTCATATAGTAATATATTATTTTAGCATATACTTCTACTAAAACAGGGTGAGGAGAGGCGATCTCAATGTATTTGAGTGAGGGGTTGCGCTCTTACCCCGAGGCCATACGCAATTGAACTTTAGGTTAATACTGTAATAAGAACCTAAAAATAAATTTCATAAACGTAAAGTAGCAAAGACGTTACGTTGTTTATAATACAACAAGATATATGATAACATATTTGACACTTGCAAATAGAAACATTTGTCACATAACCTATATTTATCAAGTTGTCAATGACGATTTTGAGACTGCAGCTCGAGGACTTGACGTCACTTGATTCCTTCCATCGCTCGATACAGTCGCCATACAATAAACTGACCAGCAGATGTCCCTATGGAGAAGATGTATCGAACGCTTCGAAAAAATGATACTTTTTCGAGACAATTGTGTCAAATAGCTCGTTGCTTCGAAAAGCTTCGTTTCCCCCATCACTAATGTTTTCATGCCTTGTCCAAGGCATTGCACTATTTGACACTTTTCGGCAGTAGAGAGATCCTTTTTCTTTCCCAAATTGCTTGAAACCTGTGGCCTGCATAGTAATGTGGAACGTCCATCTTAAGTAGTTTTCCTTTAATTGGGCTCACCTGGCAAACTAATGATTACAGGTGTCTGTGATTGATTTCAGTGACAGAGCATACAGAAGGTGTGATATTGATCTTTGGTGCTATTATGGTAAAGTGAAGTTCTGAACTCCACGTAGGTTTGAAGGAGGTCTTTCTTTTTGGCATCTGAAAGCCCACACGAATGGTAAATTGCGATGGTGGGCAGGAAGGGTCAAAAAGGAGGACAAAAGGGCGAAAAGGAGGACACGCAACAGCTGTCTGGAAAAAGGGCTGGAAAACCATGGGATTCAGATGGCTGAGCGGTTAGGGAGTTGGGCTAGTAATCAGAAGGTTGCTGGTTCGATTCCCGGCCATGCCACTAACGTTGTGTCCTTGGGCAAGGCACTTCACCCTACTTGCCTCGGGAAATGTCCCTGTACTTACTGTAAGTCGCTCTGGATAAGAGTGTCTGCTAAATGACTAAATGCAACTGTAAAACTGGACTGTCTGGAGAAATCCCCCCCCCCCCCCACCAACTTTTTGGGATTGTCCTCCTTTTTGGACCCAACTGTCCTCCTTTTCAGGGTCATGCTTCTGGTCACCCTAATTATGAAGCTACCCGGAAGCTAACTAAAGCTAGCTAGCTACCGTTTCGGAAAAATAACTTGCGCTTTGGGGCCGTTGGAAATATTAAGAACTCACACGTCTAAAGGTAAGACTTGTAAGACCGCCTATACTCGTGCATTGCTTGGTGTGGTATCTATTCCAGTGCGGTTTATACTCAGATTTACAAACACAAAGCTCCCATTCTGGTGGGGTGCGGTTTATAGAAAATGCGGCTTATTTTCCGAAAAATATGGTAAGCTAAAAAGTTCTGAAACTATAACATTCCACTTTTATACTGGTGCAAAAATCAAGAAGACTAACAAATAAATATTTAAGACAATATGCATGTAAAAAATCTCGGGTGCCTTAGACTTATGCACAGTACTTGATATACTGTATATAAAGACATAACAATGCATGTATAGTATACATACTCACAGAATATACGTACATAATGTACATACACACCATCACCATATCAATAATTCACAGCATTTATAGTTATAGTAGATACAGTACAATCAAAAGCAACAGAAACCCAGGAACTGTTGCACTGAGGCTGTTCAGCAAGCGTGGCCTCCCACACACAATGCTGGGAGGGCCATCACCTACAGTAGCCACAGCGCTGGAAACGAGGGAGTTCCCATTGAATAAGTGATGACCCTGACTTGCTCTCTCAGCTATGTGGGAGGCCACAGGCCCAGCAAGATCATGCGCTTCGTGGACAAGATTGCCAAGTCTAAGTACTTCCAGAAGGCCACGGAGACAGAGTTCATCAAGAAGAGGATGGAAGAGGTGTCCAACACGCCCCTGCTACTCACCGTGGAGGTCCAGGAGTGTCGCGGGTCGCTGGCTGTCAACATCCCCCCACCCCCCACTGACAGGATATGGTATGTTCCAGGAGGACTTCTCACTATGGTGTGATTATTCAACTATAGGGAAATATTGTTTGGCTAAATCAGGAACTCCCTCTGCTGTTCAGGTAAGGGGCATGCATGTGTACTTCTCTGCACACAATCAGGTGGTTGTGTCTTCTGCAACTGAAATGCAAAAATGTTGAAAGATATTTACAAAAATGAATGAATTTTTATGTCCGTATGTAAGCTTTCAATTACTTAAAATCTTTCCTGCATGGCTCAAGTTACGTTTCACATTCTACAGAAAACACTCTGGTCAACCCAGTGTAATAGTTGAACTACTGACCCCCCGCCCCCCCCCCCCCACACACACACAATTGCAGGTATGGCTTCAGGAGCCCCCCCCACTTGGAGCTGAAAGCCCGGCCCAAACTTGGGGAGCGGGAGGTAACATTGGCTCACGTCACCGACTGGATCGAGAAGAAGCTGGACCAGGAGTTCCAGGTAGGCCCATAACACCCTTCCATGATCACTGGTTTAGACGGATTTATGGTAAGTCAATAAGTAGCAATTTGTTTGGCGAATTACATCTGTGCGCATACTTTTTTAGATCAATAGGATGCTATCCAAATGTTTGCTGACATTCTGGTCCCTGTTCACCTCATAATTAAGAACTAGTTTGAATAGGGTGAGGTGAATTTGTGAATGAGAGGGTGGCCATGAAAGGGGTTTTGGCTCTCCCACAGCCACTAAGTATGGGTCTCACCTCACCCTTGTCTGGTTTTTAGAAGAGGCCCATTTATCCAGGTTTTACTAAGTAATCATTATCCAGCCTCACTTCTCCACCCCCTCCCCTGAAGAGAAAAACAGATATGCTTCGTTTTCCCTGTCATTTGTTAATGAACCACAGCATAGTGTCTCTGGATGTAGCCACAAATACCACATCTGTGACAGTTAAATGCAATGGAGCTTTTGCCCTTCTTTACCTACAGAATACAGGGAACGATGGACGTTCTCCAGGATTTTGTTGTGGAGATCAATCATTTTTATAGCCATTGTAACCTCGCTGCTGTGGCTTGATGATTTGATGTTTGTCATTCTTGCCGGCACATTAGTCAACCCAGAGTTTTCTTCATATAAACCAGATATACAGGCATTCCATCCAGCTGAAATATATTTAGTTTGTGGGGACACTAGGCACATTTAAAAAAGCTATGACATAATCTTGAATTGTTATACACTTGACACTTCCAACTGCTCCACTCTGTTTTTGTTGGCTTACAGAAAATATTTGTGATGCCAAACATGGATGACGTGTGGCTACCCATCATGCACTCTGCCATGGACACTCGTTCCAACACATACTTTGGTACTGTGACATCCGATGCCTTGAGAGACATGGACCACTCTGAACCTGAGGTCTCTGATATGTGAAAACACACACTTACGGTGTGTGTGGAATACCATGGCAATACGACAGAAAGGCACAGGCCCACCTGGAGACACTTGTTGTGGACTTGAGAGTTGGGGCCTACTGTTCACTCTTCATGGCAGTAGTTGAGTCCCATTGCCGTGGCCACACTTACATGAAAGGAAGGTAAATCGTTTACTTTGATGATAAGTAAATCTGTTGCTAAAGGTAATAGATCTGGATATCTGCAAGTTGTCTGTTAAACAGGTCCTCAGTTAATTTGCCAGTCCCCTCGTGAAATAAGATCAACAGAAAATGTTGCCTATGAAGACTCGCAGGAGACACTGTTAAACAAACATCCTCACTAAAAGAAAACTAGGCCTATAGACTCATGATTGTGACATAATAAGGCTTAGATCACAGTTTTTTCTCTTCCAACAAGATGGCCGTCCCCTGAATACCAGATGAACCACAATACCTGTGATGTTTAGCAGCTTCACCAAACAACATAGATGTACACTTCTGACAAGTGTGTGTATCCATAATGTTGTTTTTATTGATGTGCCCCAGTCTTATTTTACTGTCAGATACTCAAATGCCCATGAGCCAAGCCTGGGTTGAGGGTTTCCATTTCTAAACACATTGGTGTTTTTGATTCAGTGAATTCATTGTTTCATCATGCTACTGCATCTAATGCACACGTAATGGGGTTCAGAGACAGTTGAGTTCTCCTGGCCCAACCCACTTTGCTGCCTGTGTCATCTTCGCTGCCTGTGTCACCTGCATGGCACCCCGTATATGCAAACAGATCAATGCCACTGTGTCCATTAAACTACGATACCAGCTGGAACTTCTCCCTGTGCCAAAAGAGCCCACAGGAGACAGGTCCGAGTAGTCAAGGAAACCTCAACTCGTCCTTCAATGTCTTCAGCAAAACAATTGCTCTAAACCAGTTCAACTAAAAACATAATTTTTGCAGTGTATCACAAATGACAGATTACTTATACAGATATCTATGTTCCAATTGTTGTATGTAGGCCTAATGAATGTACAATAAACTGGGTTCAGTTTCATAAAAGTACAACCTACTTAAATTGATGTCAGCGGTGTACCGCTTGCTGATAGATGGGGTTGTGAACACAGCTGACATTAAGATTAGCGAACTGTCAGTTTTCTTGGCCATAGCAGTCCCATCTTTACACTTACAGGGATACTGAGCTTCTCCCCCCTCTACCATTGCAGGTGATAACTATACTGCTCAACTGCCAGGGTTGAGCCAGTCTGCAAACAAAAATTATGGTTTTGTCTATGTAGCTATTGTTGGTGTCATGTTTCACATTCTGTACAGTACATATGAAACACAAAGGTAATATCAACTATCTGCAAATGCCAGACTAGAAATGTGTTCCATGAAATTTGCCAAGAACATGCTTGCACTTCTGTTTTACAGTTAAGATCTGTTTTTAGTCATTCTTTTCCATTTTTGTGTTGGCTAACAGTGTATGAGGCAGAAGTGCCTTTTAAATAATCTGACATTCCTCTCGAGTTGGTCCAATTGGTTCCAGTTTCAAACTGAAAGCAAACTTTTGAACATGTGTGCCATCTACTGTGTATGCTCTTGGTTTTAAACTTGTTTAGCTTTTATTACATTTGCAGTGGTAAAAAATGACATTGCTATTGTGTTCAGTGATTGTGACACAACGTTATATGGTGGCTCAATAAATATCCTTTTGCTTCAAAATGAATCACCTGATAATTTAACAAATTCCTTTAAATGGTTAGCCATCTTTGAAAAACGTATGCTTAGGTTATGCTTAAGACACATCTGCAGCATAAATGTCATGATGACATTGATATAACTCGGTGGACTGATCCAAATAATACTGGTTTATGTAAAAATTATGGGTTAAGATATGTTAATGAACTCACATTCAAAATCCAAACGTTAGACAAACTTGAAATGGTATACACTTGTGGGTTGCCTTTAAAAGAGAGACTTGGTAGAAAAGCCAAGAAACCCCAGTTATAAACAATCCGTTTTCTGCTCTTGCACTATAGCTTGGCCTAAGCAGCCATTGTTAAGGCCACCCAGGTTCAAAGAAAGTGCATACCACAGAATGATGACTACGGCAAACTGCAATAAATTGATTTTTATTTAGACACTTCACCTTCAGTCAAAACATTTCAAAAGCAATTTCAATGAAAGCATCTTTACAGCCACAGGAACAGGCCACGTGGCGAGGAAATGGGCCGGATTACCTGGAATAAAACAAAATTGGTCACAACCCTTCCATTCGTTGGAGATTATACCTATAAACAATATTGGTCATGTCAGTCATGTAAATTGACTTCATTATCATTCAGAAGTCTAACGCGTTAAACACATCACGCATAACCCTCTACGTTTCATATACAATACGCAAGTTAAACCACTTGACATTACCCACCATTCTCGTCGGAAACATGGAAGGCTTATCTAGACTCCAGTCATGGACACTGGGTCAGAGGGCCATGCCGACCGCCATGTGCTCCTGCAACGTGGTAGCAGCACTTCGCAGACTGACGCAGATTTCCTGTTAAACATATCGTCAGCAATCAAATTTCTCATTCCTTAATATAAATCGACGGCGACTATTTATAAGAGGTACCACTTACCTTGGATAAATTGTGGACTGCGTTTAAGCAGGCTCACGAGTGTCACGACCTGCCTATCGTCCACATTTGTCTTGCAAACTTGTAAATGACTATCCATTTATCCATATTTATCAAAATGGTAAACGTACAATACATGCTCTACCACCAAAGCTAAATATGACACCCACATTATTAAATATGTTTAGTAACCCGCTTCACACACAGAGTAAATTACAGCTATACATTGAGTCAAGAGCAACGGTCGGCTGGCGGAAGCTTTTATATAAAGGTTTTACAACGCCTATCCGGTAGGTTGCCGAGTCCTCATTGGTTGTCAATTTTCTCCTCGTTCTCTCTGTGGACGTCAGAAACACAGTCCCTCCCCCACATATCATGAGGAAGCCAACTGAAGCAGGGAAAACTCTCAATAAACTGAGATAGGAGAGTGCTCTACGGTTACCCTGAAGAGAAAGCTATTAAAAAAAAAAATGTTCAGACAAGCCCGTTAGATCTTGGTTAGCTATATACAGCGCCTGTTTTCTATGTCAAACTCGCTCTGTTCTCGGTTGGACTCGAGATGGACTGGACAGTTTTCAGCCGGGGCCCATGGTTCATTTTCACGTTGCTGTGCTGCATTGACCCTCTACGGATGGTAAGCTGTAAACCCAGCTTTAGCTAACAAACTAGCTAGATGGCTAGCTGGCTTGTTGTTATTGACTGTGATACAGTGTTCAGTAACTAGTCATTTGGTGTGATGCCATTTAATAAGTAAGGTAAAAATGGCACGACAATGGCATTCGCCTTAATTTGCGGTAAAGTACGCTGTGCTTGAGACGTGGGGTTCATTGTTAGCAAGCTGCTTAGCGTTACATCTTAATATCTTGGCTCGCTAGGTAACTAACTACTAATGTTAGCTAGATACGTTGCTAGATATTGTGTGGTTAAATCTAGTCGGCCACTTACACAGTACTGGCCAGCTAACGTATGCATTGCATTGCTTTAGACAACACCTAATTCTGTAATTTACGGACCTGTAGGCTATGTACTGTATATGTAAATATCAGCGTAGCTGTCAAGTAAGCACGCTCTGATTAATGCAATCATAGCTAGTTAGCCATTTACTTTTAAGCGAAGATTAAACCAGTGCAATATATACAGCCTTCTACTTGCCAGTTTAGCTTGGTGGATAAGATTAACTAGCTTTAAACCCCTCCTGGAAGGGACCTCCTCCTGAAAACAATTAGACTATTTGATTAGTAGAACCTCTGTCCTCTGCTGGTTTGTGTGTAATAGCTGGTTGGGTCTTCAGTTTGTTGATTTGAAATGCCACTCGGTAAATAGGTGGGAAGGGCAGCTGATGGGGCAACAAAGTAAATATAGTTTAATACTCGGCTTCTTCATAATCACACTTGATTATGAATAACTTGATTTGAAAAGCGAAGACCCAAGAAATATCTAAATGGTTATTGTAGCAGCCTAGTCGGTTTTAAATCCAACAACAATATGTTGGAAGTAGAAAGTGATGTGTAGTTTAAATTTGTATGTCTGGGTATTGTGTTGCCCTTGTTGGGTCTACATGAACTGCTCCCCAGAATGTTGACAAATAGAATGTGTTGCATGAATAAGTGGACATGTGCTATGATGAGTCAAACATTCACGTTATGGTGAGATTAGACTTTTGAGTGATCTCAAAAATCCTGGTTATTTGGAATATTGTTTTAATAGTTTTGAAAGTATTATAATTATTTATGCATTACATGATTACGTGATAGAGTTTAACACAAGTCATGCACGTCGTATAAAATGCAAAAAGATAGATTGACAGACTGAGTAAACATCTACTACTGCAAACAAGTAAGACAGACGTGTTGCTTGCCTTGCATGGTACCTCTGCTAATGGAAGGAACGTTTTTAGACCAATTTGGAAACTTTCCGTGAAGGGTGAGTTAATTGAGGAATAAAGCCTTTACTAGAATGAACGGGTACACATAAGGGCGCATGGGTAGAGAATATTCAGAGTCTAGTTTACAGGTGTATAGCCTACTTTTTATTGGTTAGTATTTTTAATCATAGGGGAATTTATGCTACTCATAATCCAGCCGAAGTTTGGTAAGTGACTATATTTGTATTTGTAAAAAGTCGGCAAGGCTACAGGTTCATAAGAGTTCTCTGTCCTGGTCCTCTCAACTGTTTTCTATCAGTCTAACTTTTGTCATATATCGTGCAAAAACGTAATTTCTAAATGTATTAATCCCTTATGCATTGAGTTTATGATGGAGCCAGGAGCTTGCTGCAAGATTCAGTTGCACTGACTTCAGGAAGCAGCTCACAGTTCTGGTTTCTGTTCTCATAGTAGTTGCATCAGATAAGGTTTTAGCCGCATTTTTGTAGGACCTTCAGCAGGTTATCAGACATGCTCAATATTACTTTTTTTGCAGCAGGTGTGTAGGTTGGTGGGGAGTGGGGACCTACTGATGTTCCACCAGGCACTGGCAAAAAGCAGTGCAAGAAAAGTGTCTGTCGTGAGAACTTATGCTCTAAGTATCAGAAGCGTCACATTACCCTGAAAAAGATGCTTGTGTTTGCCTCTTTGTGTTCCCTGAGAAGTGTCTATTACTATCGACAAATGGTGGGAACCTACCAATTGCACGTGCTTGTAAACTTCTGGCACTGATGTTAGGAGTGTAGGAGGGTGAAGAGACAGTCTCTACTGGGACGAATGGGCACGTTTTATATACTGTCCCTTTGAGCCGCCGTCTGGCCTCATTGGAGTAAGACAGAGAGAGCCCGAACCTGCCAAGAATTTGGTTTCGCCCTGTTCTTGTGCATTATGTAACACGCTTTCGCAATGTCTGACTTTTCCATGTTTAAAAGCTGTTTAACATTGACATTTAAGGAAGGAATCCTATGTCCCTTTGTTTTTGTTTTTGTCTTCCACTCTTTAATCCACCAGCATAGCCGTGCGACACATCTGACAGATGTATGAGAGTTCTGGGGTCGGGTCTAAGGGTGCTGCTATTTCAATAATCATGTTTCTCTTGCAGCACATGTTGTTTTTGCTTGTGAAACTGAGTGTAATGGAGGTTATGGAGGGTGAATCAACTGCAAGTTGACTTGTTGATGTTTTTTCTAAACTGTCATGTCCTGTGGTTCATGTGTAGTCAGTGCTGCTTTGTAGGAACTGCCACAGGTGTACAGTATTGACACAAGCTCTCACACGTTGTGTACTGTAAGGTTAGAGTATGGGAACTGTGCCAACACGAAGGGACAGACACTTACTTTTCATTGCGCTGGACAATAAAATATTTTTGCTTGTCAGATTGGAAGTTCCTTATTCAACCCTTGTAAATTATTTTCACGTGATTTGGCATTTCTGTTTTTTATTTTATTTATTAAAACACACACAAAATAAGCATCAAATGTATGCACAGCTGATTAAAGTGTTAACGCCAGGAGTTTTAAGATCCATCCTAGAGAGTAGCCTTGTATAAACACTCAACAAGTAAAATGAACACTCCACGTGTTAAATTAGCTGAAATGTGCTGTGTAGTGGGCCGTTGCAAGTCTGATTCAGCTAAGGCCAGGTCGTACACTGAACTGTGCTCTGTTTGTCCTGCATGCCATGCGCTCAGGCCTAACTGTCAGGGTCTGGGGGGCTTTTTATGTCTCAATAGCAATTTACTCTACCACCCTGAGCCCCTGGTAATTGGCTGAGTGCAGAAAGAAGAGCCTCTTAGTAATTGGCGGTTGGTGATCTGCCTCAAACAACAGGGGCTATATTCAATACCCTGAGGTCTTTTTCAGAATAGGCTGCAGTGTTGCCATTGATACCAGTGTATACATTTATACACGTATAGCTATGTCTATAAATGGTTTAGTGTAAGCACTCCTCTGCTATGTCACTTCCTCTTGTATTATTAGGTGCGTTCAACTTCATGGAGCGCCGTCATCGCCGGCAGCTGCCTGCAGCCAGGCTGACTTGAAGCAGCCAATGGCATTTTCAGCTTCAAGGCATCCGGCTGGTGTTGGCGCAGCCGGCTGTCGGAGCCGCCGGCGCTGCATGAAGTCGAACGCACCTATAGTGTGCCAAGAGCAAGATGAAAACCAGAGTTTGGGTTATCAGGTTAATGTGTTTTTTTTAAATAGTGCATACACTTCACTTCCGGCTAGCCCAAGCCTGTTCTTGCAGGCCATGTGGTGAGAAAGTTGATTGTTAGTTTGCTGCTGTCTGATCTCCCTTTTCAACTGTTTATACCTTGCTTCATGCTCACCTCTTTCTTGCTATCTTTCTCTCTGCCTCTCCCTCCTTCTTTCCCTCAGTCGACTGTATCAGAGACAGTCCACCCAGTGTGTGTCCACTCCCTTCCTCCCTGTTGAGTTCTTAAGACTGCTGAGCCCAGTCCAAGCCTGCCCATGTGGGCCTGTGTCTGTCTGCTCAAGTGGGAATAGAGTCTGGAAGGAGCCTCAACCACATGGTCTTCTCAGCCCACTGTTCATCTGTGTACTTCCAACAGCCCCCTTTTCTCTCTTGCCATGTCCATGCTTAAACCTGGCACACTTTATCAGGAATGAGGCAGTGTAAAAGTGTGGAAAGTGCACGTGTTGTGCCTCGAACGCTTTGTGACCCCCCCCATATCTCCCCTACTCCCCACTCTTATCTGAGACTTGCTGTTTCAACTCCTGGAATGGTTTCATGCCTGCAGGTAGCTCATTTGACTTTGTTTGTTTGCCCTAAGGTATTTACTTCATAAAACAATCATTTGGGGCTTGTTCAAAGAGAGAGAGAGAGAGGCGGGGGGGGGGGGGTGTGTGTAAGAGCTGGTTAGGGTAAACCCCTCTGGGCTACTCATCCCCACCACCCCCTCCTGGGGTGTGACTATTCTCTGGTAGAAGGCACTCCTGGTGCAATATAACCTGCTAGGGAAGAAGAGCACATGTTCATCGCCTATGGTCTTTACCTCTTTTATGGATCTTGGGCTATGTCACCAAATGGCCTCATAGAATAGAAGGAATGTAAAATGAGTTTGTTAGCTGGATGGTTAGCCAAAACCTAATGGGGGGGGGGGCGACTGTGATCTGTAATTAATTTTGTTAATTAGTGGCGTGAGTTCATTCCTATTGCACATGCATAAGGACGCATTGGATATCAACCCCTACCTCCTATGGTTTTATGAATGCTAAAAAAGTATTAATTCATTGCTAGTCAGTCAATTTTACATACAGAAACCTGTACAGTTAGATGAGGCCTCCTGTGTGACTTGGCTCATCAGTTTTTGTATTTTGTTCAGGGTTTTTGCCAAGGCAGCACTGTATCTCTTCCTGAAAGTCTGCTGTTTGTGTCCACCCTCGACGGAAACCTGCATGCCGTGAGCAAGAGATCTGGCTCTATCAAATGGACGTTGAAAGAAGGTAAGAGAGAGGGAGAGAGCTCTACTGTACAATTCACTTGTTTGTTACTGTGTTTCTTTCTAGCTAACGTTCAGGTTACGCCTACAAAACAAAAGCCTCTTTGTGGTGTGCCCCAGGACCCACAATGGGACCCCACTAGCTTTTTGAAAGGGAAGATATTTTAAGTGTTTGTCTATTGTCAAGCAGAGCCAACCTGATTTATAACCGAGACATTGTGATGAGATATCATTACACGAAGAATGCTCAAAGTGTAGAAGGGAGGTGGGGTTTGTAAAGAAGCAGAGCATCCTCAATCAGAAGGTTGCCGGATGGATCCCCCGCCGTGCCAACTGACGTTGTGTCCTTGGGCAAGGCCCTTCACCCTACTTGCCTCGGGGGGAATGTCCCTGTACTTACTGTAAGTCGCTCTGGACAAGAGCGTCTGCTAAATGACTAAATGTAAATGTAAAATGAGGTGGAGTAGAAAGGCATAGAAAGGCATAGCAAACGGCATTTGGTTTAAGTGAAATGTCCCAATTAGTAAGGAGAGGTTGTTTGCTGTTGTCGACTGTGTGAAAGTTGTTCAAACGGATGTTTCCCTCTCATGCCTATTGCTGGCACATGAGTTAAATGCAGTTGTCTTCTGCTTGTTCAGCTGGTAATCATTAACAGAGAGAGTGGAGCAGATATAGCCTAGTTGTAGTCAAGGTCACTGTGGGCAAGGGTGAATTACTCTGTGATGATTGTACCTACACTCACATTCAAACATCAAGTCTTTCGATTACTTAGATTTGTTAGCACAATTAGCATGTTGATGCAGGTCATATCCTAAGTCATACGTGCCAGCAAGGTTCAAAGAACATATTGATATCCTTGCCAGACAGAATTGTTTAAGCTGAAATTGGAAAGAACAAAAATGTGTAGTTCTTCTCAAGTTACACCTAGTAGTCAGTCAGCATCACTGACACAGGTGAGTGTGGTTGCTTCTACCAACGCCCTGAGTTTCCTGAAACACCTGTTGAACTTGAGCCTTGGTGGCCCACACCGTGTGTGTGTGTGTGTGCGCGTGCGTATGGAGGCCTCAGAGCCGGCAGCATAACCAGCCAGCCCAGCCCAGCACCCTCCTTTGAACCCCAAATGTGATGTTCAGGTCCATACCAGAGACTCCTCCTCGTGACCTAAGTCACCCAGACAAACACACACAGATATGGTTGTTGTTGTTGTTGTACCTTGGGATTTAAACTTCATAGGGTTTGTATTTCGGCTCTAGAGTACTTTGCTGAGAAACGGCCGTTGATGTCAAGTAAATGGAGTTGGAGGCATGCCTCTTAACAAATGTTTGTTTTACTCCCTGAACCATGTGGCGTATGTTCCTGTACTCAATATTGATGCATGAGGATGAATCAGACCCAGCAATAATTCATGAACCACTGCAGGCCAACATAATGTTGTTTTCCCAACATCCCAATACATTCTTTGAATATTGAAACCTGGCTACACCCTCCCTCAGAGGTTATTTTCCCATGTAATTCGCCCCCCCCCCCAGTGTTGGTTCACTGCAGCATCGTGTCTCTGAGGCCTGGGTGTCTGTCTGGCCCTCAGCTAGTGTCAGCCTGACATCAGGGGTCAACTGAAGCCTCCTCCCCATAAACTGTGTTTAACTTGTTTTATCAGGAAGATTGGGGGGGCATTAGCCTCTTATCAGTTCCTGCTCTCCCATAAACAGTAAGAGGATGCAACCTAGCCTAATATTGGGTTTACACTAGCACAAACAAAGGCATTAACAAGAACAAGAATGTATCATACAAGACTGTATGTAGGCTTGCAGTAACATGTGTACTGTGCGTGTGATTGGTAGAGAGAGTCAAATGAGCTCTGTATGGCTCTTGGAATAGTTAACCTTGTGTTCACATCTATGCACAATTGCTCAATAGGCATTGGAAATGTTTTTGCAATTCACAGAAACGTATTTCTGTTTTTCCTTTTACAGATCCTGTTCTACAAGTCCCTACACATGTGGCAGAGTGAGTAGCATTTTGTGTGTATGTACAAACGTGTGTGTGTGAGTCATTTACAGGAAGCCAGATGCTGACTATGCATATCTCTACTCTTCTTCCTTATTTTAATGACAGAAATGCAGTTACACTATGCCTAGTCTAAAGAGACCAAATTGTGTATAGTTTGAGAGGGAAAATAACGGTTAGGTTATTATCTCTCTAATAATGTGTAATATCTGTGTGTACAAATGTAGAATGTACAAATGTACATTACTGGGGAAATTGTAGGGTGTGCTTGCTTGCGTCGGTTGCAGGTGGGTCCGTTTTCCCTTCTAGTGATATTTTCAAGCATTTAGCCTACTCATATTGCATAATTCATTAAGAACACCCATTGAAACAAGAAACCCCCTTTGAAACAAGTGACTGTAACAACGTTGTCACTGGCAGTATTTCAGATGGAATTGCGATTCAAATAGTACCGTCTGTTAACTGAAAATAAGCCCCCCAAAACTTAAATAAGTTTGATATTAATTTAGGGGGACATGGCTAATTCAAAAGCAGTTTGCTAGAGGCACGCTAGCTGCCGTTGCTATCCACACTTCACTGATTGGCTGTTTATCAATCCACGTTTTCTTCCGTTCTTGTGTTCTTGGGAACTCGTTTGACGTCATCTTTCATTACCCAAGTACGGTTCCAGTCCAAAGAAGTCGCCAAGAATGCCAAAAATACCCGGAAATGTTCCTGATCCGCTCCTTTTATCGAGGATGCTTAGGATGGTGACTTGACCGGCGAGAACGCTTCTGATTTCCCAGAAGTCCTTGCGGACTTGCAAGACCATTCTCGCAAGAACGATCTTCAAAAGAATGCCAGCCATTGTTTGAAAGCGCCAGAAATGAGAATGTTTCTTTTGTAAGGGATAATGTACAGAACGCCGGTCATTATCAGGAAAATAAGCCCTGACAGAGCGAAATTGCACCCTGACGCGAAGCAGAGTGGTTTTGTTCCGCCCTGAAGGGGCTTATCTGTGACTCTGAGGCTAACTCAAATTCTAAGTTTTACACAAATAACAAAAATATGCTGACCCGCTGGCTGTCTTCGCAATCGCCATATCTTTAAAACACTGCTCTCCATTAGGATGTAGAATTGACCCTGGTACGAAATTTAGAAAATACTCATCAGACATAGATCGGCAACACTGTTGTTGACGAGTGTCAACACTCGTTGACAATACTGTTGTTGCTGCCTCAATAAAAAAAAAAGTCAATGGAGGCTGACGGGGCTCCTCACGTAGCAAACAAATCTACGTTTTTACAGCAACCTACATTAAAATCCCACCACCTGGCTGCCTTCACAATAGTCATATCGTCTTAACATTTCCCTCTTTCTGTTTTTTTGTGTGTAAAATTTAACTATAAAATCGTCTCGTCTCGTCATCTTCCGCTTGTCCGGGGATCGGGTCGCGGGGGCAACGAGCTAAGCAGGGAGGCCCAGGCTTCCCTCTCCCCGGCCACTTCCACCACCTCTTCCTGGGGGACCCCGAGGCGTTCCCAGGCCAGCCGAGTGACATAGTCCCTCCAGCGTGTCCTGGGTCTTCCCCGGGGCCTCTTCCCAGTGGGACGTGCCCGGAACACCTCACCAGGGAGGCGTCCAGGAGGCATCCTAATCAGATGCCCGAGCCACCTCAGCTGGCTCCTCTCGACACGGAGGAGCAGCGGTTCTACTCTGAGCCCCTCCCGGATGACCGAGCTTCTCACCCTATCTCTAAGGGAGAGCCCGGACACCCTGCGGAGAAAGCTCATTTCGGCCGCTTGTATTCGCGATCTCGTTCTTTCGGTCACTACCCATAGTTCGTGACCATAGGTGAGGGTAGGAACGTAGATCGACTGGTAAATAGAGAGCTTCGCCTTTCGACTCAGCTCCTTCTTCACCACGACGGACCGATGCAGAGCCCGCATCACTGCGGACGCCGCACCGATCCGCCTGTCGACCTCGCGCTCCATTCTTCCCTCACTCGTGAACAAGACCCCGAGATACTTGAACTCCTCCACTTGGTTCAGGATCTCCTCCCCGACCCGGAGATGGCACTCCACCCTTTTCCGGTCGATAACCATGGCCTCAGATTTGGAGGTGCTGATTTGCATCCCAGCCGCTTCACATTCGGTTGCGAACCGCTCCAGTGAGAGCTGAAGGTCACGGCCCGATGAAGCCAACAGGACCACATCATCTGCAAAAAGCAGCGACCCGATCTTGAGGTCACCAAACCGGACCCCCTCAACACCCTGGCTGCGCCTAGAAATCCTGTCCATATAGGTAATGAACAGAATCGGTGACATAGGGCAGCCCTGGCGGAGTCCAACCCTCACCGGAAACAAGTTCGACTTACTACCGGCAATGCGGACCAAACTCTGGCACCGGTCGTACAGGGACCGGACAGCCCCGATCAGGGAATCCGGTACCCCGTACTCTCGGAGCACCCCCCACATGAGCCCCCGAGGGACACGGTCGAACGCCTTTTCCAAATCCACAAAACATGTGTAGACTGGTTGGGCGAACTCCCATGTACCCTCCAGGACTCCGCGGAGGGTATAGAGCTGGTCCACTGTTCCACGGCCAGGACGAAAACCACATTGCTCCTCCTGAATCCGAGGTTCGACAATCCGGCGGACCCTCCTCTCCAGGACCCCCGAATAGACTTTCCCAGGGAGGCTGAGGAGTGTGATCCCCCTAAAGTTGGAGCACACCCTCCGGTCCCCCTTTTTAAAGAGGGGAACCACCACCCCGGTCTGCCAGTCCAGAGGCACTGTCCCCGATGTCCACGCGATGTTGCAGAGTCGTGTCAACCAAGACAGCCCTACAACATCCAGAGCCTTAAGGAACTCCGGGCGGACCTCGTCCACCCCAGGGGCCCTGCCACCGCGGAGCTTTTCAACCACCTCGGCGACCTCGGCCCCAGAGATAGGAGGGCCCCCCCCGATGTCCCCAGACTCTGCCTCCACGTCGGAAAGCGTGTTGGTGGAATTAAGGAGGTCTTCAAAGTATTCCTTCCACCGATCCAGGACGTCCCCCGTCGAAGTCAGCAGCGCACCGTCCCCACCGTATACAGTGTTGACAGAGCACTGCTTCCCCCTCCTGAGTCGCCGGATGGTGGTCCAGAACCTTTTTGAAGCCGTTCGGAAGTCATTCTCCATGGCCTCGCCGAACTCCTCCCATGCCCGGGTTTTTGCCTCCGCGACCGCCAGAGCCGCGTTCCGCTTGGCCTGCCGGTACACATCAGCTGCCTCAGGAGTCCTACCAGCCAATAAAGCCCGATAGGCCTCCTTCTTCAGCTTGACGGCATCCCTCACCTCCGGAGTCCACCACCGGGTCCGAGGGTTACCGCCGCGACATGCACCGACCGCCTTGCGGCCGCAGCTCCGGTCAGCCGCTTCAACAATGGAGGCCCGGAACATGGCCCATTCGGACTCAATGTCCCCGGCCCCCCCCGAGACATGATCGAAGCTCTCCCGGAGGTGGGAGTTGAAGCTCCTTCTGACAGAGGGTTCCGCCAGCCGTTCCCAGCAGACCCTCACATTACGTTTGGGCCTGCCAGGCCTGACCGGCGTCCTCCCCCACCATCGGAGCCAACTCACCACCAGGTGGTGATCAGTTGACAGCTCCGCCCCTCTCCTCACCCGAGTGTCCAAGACATGCGGCCTCAAGTCCGACGACACGACTACGAAGTCGATCATCGAACTGAGACCTCGGGTGTCCTGGTGCCAGGTGCACATATGGACACCCTTATGCTTGAACATGGTGTTCGTTATGGACAAGCCGTGTTTAGCACAGAAGTCCAACAACAGAACACCACTCGGGTTCAGATCTGGGGGGCCGTTCCTCCCAATCACGCCCCTCCAGGTCTCACTGTCATTGCCCACATGAGCATTGAAGTCCCCCAGGAGGACGAGGGAATCCCCGGGAGGAGCGCTTTCCAGCACCCCATCCAGAGACTCCAAAAAGGGTGGGTACTCTGAGCTGCCGTTTGGTGCATAAGCACAAACGACAGTGAGGACCCGTCCCCCCACCCGAAGGCGGAGGGAGGCTACCCTCTCATCCACCGGGGTGAACCCCAATGTACAGGCACCGAACCGAGGGGAAACAAGTATTCCCACCCCAGCTCGACGCCTCTCACCAAGGGCAACTCCAGAGTGGAAGAGAGTCCAGCCCCTCTCAAGGAGACTGGTTCCGGAGCCCGTGCTGTGCGTCGAGGCGAGGCCGACTATATCTAGCCGGAAACTCTCTACCTCGCGCACCAGCTCAGGCTCCTTTCCCGCCAGCGAGGTGACGTTCCACGTCCCTAAAGCTAGCTTCTGCAGCCGAGGATCGGACCGCCAAGGCCCCCGCCTTCGGCCGCCGCCCGTCTCACACTGCACCCGACCCCCATGACCCCTCCTGCGGATGGTGAGCCCACTGGAAGAGGGTCCCACGTTGTCTCTTCGGGCTGTGCCCGACCGGGCCCCATGGGAAAAGGCCCGGCCACCAGGCGCTCGCCATCGAGCCCCACCCCCGGGCCTGGCTCCAGGGGGGGGCCCCGGTGACCCGCTTCCGGGCAGGGGCAACTGGGAACCATTGTTGTGTTTCTTCATGGTTGGTTTTTTTGAGCCACGCTTTGTCTGGTCTTTCACCTGGAACCTGTTTGCCTTGGGAGACCCTACCAGGGGCATAAAGCCCCCGACAACATAGCTTCCAGGATCACTAGGACACGCAAACCCCTCCACCGCGGTAAGGTGGTGACTCACGGAGGGGTAACTATAACTTTAACTATAAAATTTGCTACGAAAATACTACTTTGACACTTTCTAGCATGGCTGCCGCCTAAAAGACTAGGCAGTCTCACGGGCGACCCGCACTCGCTCAAATTACAAAGACTTTCACGATCGAAATCAAAAATCCGAGGTTGCAGTTCCATTCAATCGCTTTCTCAACAAAGCCAAATGGTTGGGATTTTTGGGGGGTGGTACAAAAACGTTGTAACCTCCTAAACTGTGCAACGGAACATAAATCCCAATACAAGCATCGCAATCGAGACCAAGACAAACATTTTGACACAGGCGTTGTCTATGTAGTCCAAATATTGACTGAGCCTTAGGGGCGCGAAAATAAACAATAATAACAATAATATTATAAATGTATTATGTAGGAAACAGCAAACAAATGAAGGCTACATAGTCATTTGCATGAATGTAGGCTAACGAAGCATTGTAAATTTGACTAGAATAGATGTGGAGGTTGACTTCAGAGATGACAGAGAATTTAAATTGTGATCTGAGAAATATAGTTACTAAAACCACAGAGAATAACTGTCATCCCCAGCTGCATCAAGGCCACTGCTACAATTCCAGAAATACTTCTGTCACCGACATCATCGCTAGCACTGTGCCCTATCTATAATTCCAGCAATCTGTGTGTGTTACCAATTTGATCATGGACACAATACTTTAGTTTATTAAAACAAACAAAAATGTGTGTATTATCCACAGTTGGACCACCTTCATCACTTTTTGAAAGTTGCCTTGGAGAAACCCAAGACAAATTTCCATCACAAAAGTGGTGTTTGTCTCTGTTATTTTTTTCTCCAGACCAGCATTTCTGCCTGACCCCAATGATGGCAGCCTGTACTCTCTGGGGGGGAAGAACAACGAAGGGCTCACGGTAGGAGGAATAACAGCCTGTACTCTCAATGGTTACTAAGGAACACTCGGTTTCCTCTCTACCTAGAAGTGTGCTACATCTCCTTACCACAGTCGATAAGCAGGTCATGAGTTTGTGCACCAACTTTGAGTGTGTATGTGTGTGAGAGATGTCTGTGCTAATTCCCCATATTTTGACAGAAACTGCCCTTCACAATACCGGAGCTAGTTCAGGCATCACCTTGTCGAAGCTCTGACGGAATCCTCTACATGGGTAAGACCTTTACAAAGCACCTGGTAACACACACTCACATACATATACAAAGCACAAAATGACACATACTGCCTGAAAGGGCTGCCTGGTATGCAACATCAACTTGTGAAACTGCAGTAATTCGTTTTTCTTTGAAGACCACCATAGTTTCCAACAATCTCAGACTGGATTTGACACAACAAAGACAGACATGCAGAATCAGGCTGTCTTTAGTTTTAAAAGCCACTCACAGAAAATAATATTTGCATATTATGTAGTACACAGTGTGTCAGGCTTGACTCCTGAGTGAATGTTATCTCTTCGGAGTAGAAGACGTTAGAATATTTCCATCCCGTTCCAAGCCCCAGCTCTTTGGAATTCAACACCGTTTGAAGCTGTTGAACACGTTATCGAGTCACTCGTTATCTGTGTAGTAGTAGCCAGGGCATTCCTTTACGGAAGCCACTGCTAGCACAAAGGAAGATACTATTGTGTAAAAGCTCAGTGTACTTGTTTTCTTCACAAGACGCCCGTCACTCAATGCCAAACCAACAGCAATCATCCGCCTGTCTGAACAAAGCCCACAGAGAGGAACTACTCAGGCCTTAACAGCATCCCACTCTCTGGGTGTGGTTGGCTCCACAGCAGGCGCTGTTTCCTAATCCGTTGGTTTTGCCAAGGGCCAGCCAGACTCACTGTCAGTGCCACTCCCTTCACCAACGAACTAGGAAGTCGGTCCGAGGCTGTGGTAGTTGTGACTGTAAATAATGATAAGCTGTCACCGCCCAATCCCATTTGGTAAAGTGACATTTGTATGTAAACATGGGGTAATCAGCTGTTAACTGGACCTCCCATTAAGGTTGTCCGTTGTCTGAAGAGTGTGTGTGCGCGTGTGTCTAGGTAAGAAGCAGGACCTGTGGTATGTGGTGGACCTGCTGACGGGAGAGAAGCAGCAGACGCTGACTTCATCGTTTGCTGAGATGCTGTGTCCCTCTTCATCGCTCCTTTACCTGGGACGCACTGGTGAGGCCCTGCAACGGAACACCTTCTGTCCTAACTGTAACCTGCACACACCTACCATCCTACCTGTAACTTGCACACACCTGCCATTCATCCTACCTGTAACCCACACACACCTACCTTCATACCTGTAACCCACACACACTTAGTATCCTACCTGTAATCCTCCAACCCACATGCACCCACCATCCTACTTGTAACCCTCTAACCTACACACATCTACCCAGATATAATATACTCACACGTATACTGTGTGTTACACCCTGTCCCCCCTCCAGAGTACACCATCACAATGTACGACACAAAGAGCAGAGAACTGCGCTGGAACGCCACCTACTCAGACTACGCCTCTACTCTGCCCGACGACGAAACCAAATACAGTAAGAAACCGTTTATCCCCCGACTCCCCCCACTCCTAACTAGGGTTGGGTATAGTTTGGATTCATACGATTCCGATGCCTAACCGGTTCTTTTAATATGATTACGTTTTCTAAACAATTCTTAAACCGATTCTTGAAAAAATGAAAATAATCAAAGAAAGGCTCTTTTGTAGAGTTTTTTTTATTAACTATTTAAATGTAACAATATATTAACGTTTTAAAGTAGCCTACTTAAATATATAATAAATAAACCTAAGTCACCTAACACACAACTAGAATAATGTAACAATAAATAACATTACACTATTAACAAGTAACAACAAAATAAATATTGGTATGCTAACTCAACCAGCTTCAAACTTTAGCAGTTCTTTTGCAGAAGAATTACCATAATTTGCCTTCTCTGGCAAGATTCGACACCGCTCTTGACTTTTGACATGTCCTGTACAGGAGAAAACTCTTTCAGGTGGTGTCGAAGAGGCCTGTACACACGGGTATGAGTTTGAAAGGGTAGGCAAATTGGGGAGGCTGTCCCGGGACCAGGGACTGATGTCCGCAAGCTGTTGAACACGGTGCATCTCTCTGCTTTAAGATGTATTCCATGTGTTGCCGCATGTTTCAATACATTCAACGTGGTTCCCCCTTTGCACATAATTGTTTTGAAACATTTGTTGCATTTTGCGATGTCCGAATCTTTGGCTGTGAAATACAGCCACACTTTCAACCGCTTCGCTTTAGGCATTTTAACCCTTCAGCCATCAGGTCACAATGACCCCAAGATGACACAAGAGTTAAATGCACTAAAATCTAGCTAACGATAGACTAGCAGAGCAAGTGTAATATGTAGCCTAGATTTACGGTAGCTAGTTAACGGTAGACTACAGAGAAAGTGTGATATTTTACGTCTGTTTCGGAGCGACAGAGGGAAAATATTTCAGTCGACACATTAAGTGGAACCAAAATGAGGAACAAAAATGTGCGTTCTATTCCGGTCCGATTCCTACCGATTGCATAGGAACCGGTTCCATAGTGGAACCCAGTTTTTACCCAAACCTACTCCTAACCAAACTCTCATCAATGTCGCCACAATATATCACATGAAATCACCTTGACGTTTTTTAATAGACGAGTGTACAACTTGACAAGCCCCTCTCCGGTCTCGGCAGAGAATGCCCACTTTGTGTCGAACGGGGACGGGCTGGTGGTGACGGTGGACAGTGAGTCGGGCGATGTGCAGTGGGTCCAGAACTACAACTCCCCCGTAGTGGCCATGTACATCTGGCAGCGTGAGGGCCTGCGCAAGGTGGCGCACACCAACGTCGCCGTGGAGACTCTGCGGTACCTGACCTTCATGTCCGGGGAAGTGGGACGTATCACGCAGTGGAAGTACCCCTTTCCCAAGGAGAAGAAGCCCAAGAACAAGCTTATGTAAGCAGGGCGGATACACACACACACACACAGATACATACATACATACATACATACATACATACATACATACATACATACATACATACATACATACACACACACACACACACACACACACACACACACACACACACACACACACACACACACACACACACACACACACACGCACGGTTACAGAGATACAAACCAACATGGATGGAGATAAAAGAAATGGAGATGCAGGTGGACACACACAAACGCACCACCGAAACTCTTGTTTCTCGTTTCTTCTGAAAACGGCTGTTGTGTTAATAGAAACGGCACTGTGAATTGAAACCGTGATCCAAAGACACCTCCTGTGTTCTCTAAAATCAACAAGGCCTCGCATGTCTACACAATATTGCCTGGTTGTGCAATCTAACTTCAGCTTGAAACCCATGCAGGCCTGTATAAGGGATTCACAGCTGCTGCATTCCAGTCACAGCTGTCACATGCCCAAGTGAGTTAAGCAAATCCACGGTGGATGTCTCTTAATGAGCCTCGAGATCAAATGTGCCCATATTACGTTAAAACTTCAAATGGCAAAACAAAGGCATGTTCATACTGTACAGGAAGTGCCTTGAAGGAGAAACCCATCACAAGGGCAGGGATCCAATTCAACGGATCATTAAGGAAAGAATTATCCGACTCATTAGAGTCCGTTTTCAGTTTAGAAACACTTCACTATAGTCTTATTTAGAGGAGAGTGGCCTTGCTATACCCACTAAAAATTAGTGTTGGACATTGATATGTACATTTGTGTGTTTAGAATCAACATTCACAACTGAAACACTTACACTTTAAAAACCTATCCAGTGCTAGGCTAACATAGCAAACAACCTGAAGCAACACATAACCTAACAAGACATTACCCCCCCCCCCCCCCCCTTTGCTGTCTGTACCACAGGTCCACTCTCTATGTGGGCAAATACTCCACCAGCCTGTATGCCTCGCCCTCCCTGGTTCATGATGGAGTCACAGTTGTGGTGAGTCACACCTGTCCTGGATTGGTCTTCAGCCGGGTGTATGTGGATGGAGTCATTATGACCCTGTCCCTGTCCTGGGGTAGTCAGGCATGTTTACCTGGCCCTGCCCCAAGTTGACTCTACCTCTGGACAGGATCCCAGCACCAGAGAACCAGGTTCCGAGAAACAGATTACCAGGTTCCCAGCTACAAACAGGGTGTTTTGTCAGTGTTGAAGCAAGTTGAAAGGGACGTGATTCCATCCGCTTTCTCTTTCTGTGTGTGGTCCGATCTGTGTGTGTGGTGCAGCCCCGTGGCAGCACGTTCCCCATGTTGGAGGGCCCCAGCAGCCGGGAGGCGAACGAGGAAGAGTGTGTGATCACGCCCAGCACTAGTGTAAAGTTCAACGCCGCCCTGCGAGAACGCAACCGCATCAACTTCATGAGGAACCACCTGCTGCTCATAGGTACACACCACCTCTCTGGTCCTTGATATTCTCCTGCCAGGCTAAATAGTCGACATAGTCCCCCCCCCTCCTCCGCCCAGGACCTAGACGCGTTCAGAACTGTCTTTCAGTGAGAGCGCTGCCCTCTGCTGGCCACTATGGTGAAAGCACTGTCTGTTAATGGAGTGTATTCCTTCCTTCTTTCTTTCTTTCTTTCTTTCTTTCTTTCTTTCTTTCTTTCTTTCTTTCTTTCTGACTCTCTTTGTCTGTCAGGTCACCACGAGACACCTCCTGATGCTCATAACAAGATCTTGGAGAAATTTCCAGACAGCATCCCTCGACATCAGGGCAATGTCATCCCTCCCACCACCGAAAAGACATTAGAAGAGGTGTGTGTGTGTGTGTGAGAAAGAGAGATAGGCCGAATCCCAATACTCCCCCTTACCTCTTCCCCTTAGCCCTTCCCCTTAACTTACCCCTTCCCCTTGGCCCTCGAAAGTAAGGGGTAAGGGCTACATAGCCCTAGGAAATGGGACACCACTTGGTTACAGGTACGTCATCTAACACGTATCGATATCTCCAAAGCAAGTAGTGTTATGCACTGATTTAAACGAAATTCGCTGCTAATGGAGTTTACTTTAAACTGTAGACATGCTAGTCAAAGAAATGCGGGACTGTTGTGCAATTCAGCACTGTAATATTAGCGTACCAAACTAGCGATTTTTAGAAACGTTTCAATTAGGAAAATGGTTGCAAATATATATGTTCATGACTGCATATAACACAAAACAAGACTGTCATAATTTTCTTATCAATTAATTAAGCCGAAAATATTATATTTAGCGGACTCTCTGGATGATCTGGCCGCCATTGTTGCTGGTCGCGCAGTTTTCACATAGCCCTAGGGTTCAAGTAAGCTCCCGACCTCACTTGGTTTTAAGGGGTGTATACCCCTTAGTCTTAGCCCTTCCCCTAGCTCAAAAAGAGTATTGGGACACCACTAGCTCTCACGGGAACGCGCAAAACGAAGGGGAAGGGGTAAGGGGTAAGGGGGAGTATTGGGATTCGGCCATAGTAAATGCTTGGGTTACTCGTTAGCGCCAAATCACTGCTAATGGATCCCTGTCGCACTACTTCCTGGCACCCCTTTTACATTTAATCTTCCTCTCCTCCATGTACTATTGCTCCCCTCCTCCACCGTTCCCTCCACGCCAGAAGGCGAATGAGAGCGGCCGAGAGGAGGGTCCCCCGGCCCCGCCCCACACCGCCGTCCAAGAGCAGCCTCCCGGTGGGGGCGGAGGAGGAGTGGGGGGGCGATCGTCAGCCAAGCCTGAGGCCCCTGTGGACACCATGCTCAAAGACATGGCCACCATCATCTTCTCCACCTTCCTCCTGGCTGGCTGGCTGGCCTTCGTGATCACCTACCCAAAGGTGAGCGTGTGGCCAGGGCTCCACCTACTGGTCAGCTGTGGAGCAGCAGGGATCTTTCACTGCTTGCCTCAGATCTGTGCATATGCAAAATCCCTTTTTGTTGTTGTTGTCGTCGCACTACAAATAAATCCGATCAAACAAACACAGGTTGAATGCTTAATCTCTTTGAACATGTGAGTGCATGTGTCCACTCCCGTAGTACCCCCCCACATGCCCACGTACACACCAACGGTGTCTCACCCCGGCCCTCCTCCCCATCTTCTGTCCCCCAGAGCGTGCACAAGCAGCAGCAGCTGCAGCACCAGGAGTTCCAGAGGCAGATGGAGGAGAGGCTGGAGCTGCTCCAGAAGCAGCAGCCCTTCCCCCCACCCTCCGACCTGGGCCTGGCCCCGGACACAGACTACCTGGAAGTGGCCCGCGCCCGCTTCGAAAGCTCCGACCACAGCAGCCCCAACATCACGCCCCGGGCCTCCAACCACTCCAACCTGTCTGTGTCCGAGCTGGGCAGCTCCGCCAACGAGCATGACGATGGAGGTACGAAATGACACACACACACACACACACCGAGTACGCACACAGATTCATTTATACATATTTCTTTAAAACAATGAGATTCAAAACGGCTTAGCCTTAGCCTTCTGGATTGATCCATTGTTAGTGTTCATAAAGGTAAATGCGTCTGTGTTTTACCAGATGAGGACATCAACACAGTTCGTGTGGGAAACATCACGTTCAGCCCCAAAAATGTGCTGGGGCATGGTGCAGAGGGAACCATCGTGTACAAGTGAGTCTCCATCTATGCCAGTGGACGACACTAACACCTCCTAAGCTCTTAAATTTAGTCTGTGAGTCATAGTCTTACATAGGTATCAGTTTTAAGGGCAGAAGTCCTTCACCTGTTATAGTTTCACAAAGGATCATTCCTGGTCTTATTTCAATCAGGAGAGACCTGGATAAGTGAAAGATATTTATTACAGAATAATAAATGAACTACAATGTTTGGTGCTTGGACCCCGCGGGGAATTATATAAATCAACGGGCGCCTGCCCAAAGCCCGAAGAGAATCCCCCGCGGAGGCCAGACACTGGTGGCGGTGGCACAGCCGACGACTAATCGAGCCGAAGATGGAGACAGGAGCCGGGCGGCGACGGGGAGGTGGAGGGTCGCGCACTTGATGGCATGAACAAACTACACAGGGAGGGAATCGTGTTTAAAAGGCACTGATCCTATGACGCCATGTATTGTAGGCGGGAGCACTAATCAACCTGAACCCCAGTGACCGCCCGACCCGGGAACGGGGAAAAGAAGGGCTTTCTTAGCGGGGGGAGTGAGCAGTGTTTACTACGATTGAGCCCGAGTGCGGGGATCGGTCTTGCCTGACTGAACTTGCGCTATGCTTCATATGTAAGGAGAATGATGTGACCCTCCTGTGAGCCTTGGTTCTGTGTTCTCCAGGGGTCAGTTTGATAACCGTCCGGTGGCGGTGAAGAGGATCCTGCCGGAGTGCTTCAGCTTCGCTGACCGAGAAGTGCAGCTGCTGCGCGAGTCAGACGAGCACCCCAACGTCATCCGCTACTTCTGCACCGAGCGAGACCGCCAGTTCCAGTACATCGCCATCGAACTGTGCGCCGCCTCGCTGCAAGAGGCATGTGCCCTTCACTTAACCTCTCTCCCTCTCTTTTGTTTCTCATCCTTGCACCCTTTCTGTTGTTTGTCTCCAGTTACTTTTCACCTGCGCTCACGTACTTGTTTGTGCTGGGGTGTTTATTTCAGTATGTGGAGAGGAAGGACTTTGACCGGCGCGGACTGGAGCCTGTCGTGTTGCTGCACCAGACCATGTCAGGGCTGGCTCATCTGCACTCTCTCAACATAGGTACTGCTATCATCTGTTCCATGTGGCTTTTCTGTCATACACTCACCAGGGCAGTTTCCTTTCACTGCATTAATAGTCCTGAACCAAGAACAACTTTGAATTAGACTCGGTGGTTCTCAACTGGTCTATCCTCAGGACCCACATTTGCGCTTGGTCATACACGACCCCAAAATAAATTAAATAACTTTTGTGATGCTCTTAGCTCCTGGAATTCTTGTTGAGAATACGCAACAGTTTTTTCTGCATAGCCCAAGTGTTTTTGTCTAAAAGGTGCTTTAGCTTTGATGGCTTCATGTTTTTGTTACCCAGTCTGTTGCTACAGGGCTCCAGACTGTGACCAAATGGTCGCATTTTGCAACCAGTTTTTGAGACAGTGCGAGTATTTTTTACAAGCACTCGCGCATGTGTGACCTACACATTTTTAATTCATCGGGTTTGCACAATGTCAGCACACGTTAGCAACAACGCATAGATACAACGTTCTATTGAGACAGCAAAATGTACTTTCCTTCTGCATTAGTACCGTAGCTTAAAGTCTAGGAAAGTTGAGGCTATTTTTCGCTAGGTACCTATAAACCTTAGCCTGGCTGCCAGCCCAACTTCTCCCAGTCCACAAAAAGATTTGCTCGGGAAGTTGGGTCTGGAGGGTCTCGTATTGGGAACAACTACATAAAACCAGGATCTGGGCGGACCAATGAAATTACCAGGGCGGGCTTTATACGATAATGGACAGATGATCAACAGTAACGTAATCAACAACGTCACGAAAGAGCCCTTGGGTTGAATTTGTTTCCAACAAACAACATATTACCGGAGCCTGTTTAAGGAGAGCCTGCCCACTCCCTATTAAGCCCCATTGTACCGAATTTTATTGCAATTCCACCAGAGTTCCACTGGGAGTGATCGCGGTCGAGAGCAAAATGAATGGGAGTCTATGGAGCTAAACGGCTAAATTTGTCTCTTTCGCCCTGATTGTCGTTGATAAATCTCAGATTTGATTGTAGTTTTTGCATGTTCAATATGGATTACGGGTCAAAAGTTGAATGAACGAGTACTTATGTCCTTTCGATTTCTTACAGGGTAAGTCGTTGTTGCCCATTACACGCTAGCATTCTGCTAACGAATGCTGATTGGTTAGTGAAGGCCTGACTACCATATATATATATATATATATATCTATATCTATATCTATGCTGACTACGACCAGAGATCCCGCTTGATGGCATCCGAAGCAGAACCAGAATGTCAGAGCATTAGCAACAACATTAGCAAGCCAAAACTCTTTCTAGCATGTGTATTGACAGGGAGAGCCTAACCTGTCAGCTGTGTTGTCGATGCCTTGAGAGAAAAGTGGAAGTAACCAGAGCTCGCCGTCAAGCAGTAGCTCTGGTCGTATGATGTGTATGACGTCAATGCCATTTTAAAAGTATTGTATTTTTTTTTGCCTCCCCTTTCGAATTCAGAATTCAAATTACTAGACAAAAAATTTTATCCTGAGAAAAGTGGATTTTGAGGGGTATAGCTCCATAGACCTCCATTCATTCTGCACTCGACCGTTAGCGCCCTCATATGGAACTTGAGTGGAACTGCAACCAGTTCAGAACCCGGAAGTTTCTCAAGAGTAGGAGTTCTCTCTTTATTAGACTGTGGCTCTGTTCGAAAACTCTTAAAATGCGTCCTTCCTTCCTTTTAATACAGCGAGGTCTGTTCGAAATGTCTTAAATCCTCTCTTCCTGTCTAATAAGATACCTTGAAATACGTCACATAACGGTCATTTTTTAAGAGAGCATATGAGCTGCCTTGCTGTCATAATGGAGGCACGTATTACCCATAACTCTGTGCGCGGGGTTACCGTGAGCAACAAGTTAAACAGAATCCTTTGACCGCCATTGCTCTACGTTTTTACAAGTACTTATTTTATTGATGACACTCCTAATTTGTAAATTTGCTCCGACTTTTCGATAACGCACAGTAGCTAGCATCGCCGTGCAGTGCAAACACTAAGTAGTTGCTGCGTTTTATCATAATCCTATCAAATGAGTGAAACACAAACACAAATGTTATGAGCTATTGAGCCTATATCTAACACAAGTTTAAATACAGCTTAACTTGATTTAGTGTGACAATAAACTCAATGCAATTGACTGCCGTCTGACAAAGCGCGCTAGTGCCATAGATATAGTGCGAGCACATAAGTACACGCAGCGCGATGACGTACATCCTGTCTTAATAGGCTGTTCGAAAACAACGGTTTTTAAGATACCTTACCCCGAAGAGAGCTGTCTCGTTAGATATGGAGGACCAAACCTGCCATATTTAAAAATGAATGAATGAATAAATCAATGTCCACATCCATGCATTTATCCATAAATAAATGAATACATGTTCTAATTAATGCACAATTGTCAATCAATATTACCTTATAATTTACATGTATTTATGTATTTATTTGTGTATTCATTTATCTATTCATTTATTTATTCATTCATGTATTCATTTATTCATTCATTTATTCATTCATTTATTCATTCATTCCTGTATTTCTTCTTCTCAATATGTTAATGAGATGTGTCAATCAAAATAGGTAGGCGGTATTTGACACACCATTGGCTAATCGTTTTCCACGCTTTGTATTTGATTATGTAGCCTTACATCCATCCTTGCTGTCATGGACAACATAGCCTACATGGACAGGCTGGCCGACCTTGTTGAAAACAAAGATTTAATTCACCATATATGATATTTGGATAAACAAACATGTTATAAAGATTTTAATACGTTAGTTGTGGGCTATCACTTAACACCCAACTTCACTACGCTGACTGGCCAACCATGTGTTTACCCCGATAAAAACGTAAACATTTTAAAATAAAAAATCCTGATTGTTGATTGTCAAACCAACATATTTGTCCTGTGTGTAAGAGCGAGATAGACAATCTGGCATATAGCCCCCAATCAAGCAGAAGAGAAATTTGTGAAGATTGACGACACAAAGTTAATCATCGAAGATGAAAAGTAGCTTAGTCCTAAATGGAGTTGTATGCCCCATAGCACATATTTTACAAAGACTACGGCAACAAAAGCCAAATGTTGCCACGTTATATTGGGAATGGGATGCCGTTGCGACGGTTATTGTTGGAGCAACAAGTTGCCTAAATAGCCTGTAGCCTATGCCATGTTTATGTACATGTCAGCTTTACATGTAGAAAAGAAAATCTCAGAGAAGGTGAAAGGCTTGGTGACCGGCGTGGAGAAATGCGCGTCTAGTGTGAACAGCATCGCGCCATTCGTAGTATATTGTGGCGCTCCAGGGCGCTTCGCAGCCAGTGTGTCCCAGGCGTTAGCTAGATTGAATCTATGGCTCTGGATTGATTGCAATGTCTGAACATCAGTTTCCACGCCTACTGGCCTCCTCTCATTATCATATTGGGAACAATGAATGAATGAATGAATAAATGAATAAATAAATGAATATATAAATGAAAGAATGAATGAATGAAGACATAAATAAATAAATCAATCAATAAACCAATACATAAATGAATACAAAATAAATAAATACATAAATGTAAAATATATGTAACTATTGATTGACAATTGTGCATTAATTAATATATATATTCGTTTATTTTTGTCTAAATGCATGGATGTGGACATTTATTTATTCATTCATTCATTTGTAAATATGGCAGGTTTGGTCCTCCATAGTTAGACACCTGTCTAGTAAGACATCAAGGATTAAGACAGCTGTCTAAGTTTTCGAACAGAGCCATTCTCTGATATTACGTTGCTCTGATTGGTTGTCGGTCTATCCAATTGAGTGTAGAGGCATTTGTTTTACGAGTTCGGTTGAAACACGCCCTGTAGTCACAGCCCAACGGAGAGTTTTCAGACTCATATTCTGACTAATTATGATTATGACAACGTCAGGCTATATAAACCTAGCTAAAAGTCTTGGAAAGTTTAGAATATTTTTTGCTAGGTTCCTACGAACTTGTTTTAATCTGCCAGACAAGTGGGTGCCCCTTCGTTCTTTTGGTGATTAGTTTCACGATCCCGTCTTACCCGGCGTCATGGAGCCTTGCAGCTAAATACTTATTTAGCACTAGCGTTGCTACTGTACCTATCCCTGCATGTGTTTGAGCTGTTGCGCTGTTATACTCGGCAAGTATCGTGTTGTGGTGTCGGAGGACTGATCGAAAAGTGCATCATACATCTAAGTTATTTAGCTAAGACTTGCATGTACAGTATATAATGTCACATTAAATAATGTATTTAAACTCAAGCTTATATGGTGCGTTGCAGGGGCGATTCTAGGATCAGACCTTTAGGGGTGCTCAGCCCCCGATGAGAATGTGACATGAATACAGTGCCTTGCAAAAGTGCTAAACGTAAACCCCCTTGCTAATATAAATCCCTAATTTCACTGGCTAACAATTAATACATTTATGTATTATTATGCAAAATATTGAATGAAAAAACTAAGGATGTCCCTTTCTTAATGAACTACCAGCATCAAATTATAATAAACAATATATTTAAGAAAATATTTAAAAAATATTTGGAGTGCTTGAGCACTCTGCAGTTTTAATTGACAGACATTTGTGTTTTAGAACGCGTTCACAGGTCACAGGGGCATGAGCCTACATACCTTTAAAAATAAGAGCGCACCATCGGAAGTTTTGTAAAGTTATAAAAATGTAAGTTAAACTTTTTGATGGCGCCTAAGCAACGGAAGCACACGTCTGTGACTTGCATCACACCAGCTTGCGAGCCCCTTTTGGGTCGGACTCGGGACCCATCAGTTGAGAAGCACTGAATTAGACCACTCTTACTCTGATCCCTCACTAAATTGCTCCTCCCAAGGTTTCATACAATTCGTTCCTCAATTAGTTTTCCTGGGAGTTTTTCCTTGTCTACCTTGAAGGTTTAGATTGTTTTAGGTGCAGTTCTATGGGCATATGTGAAGCCCTCTGTGACACTGCTTGAATAAAGGGTTATACAAATTAATTAGGGTTCGTCCGTCAGGAGGACCCTATTGTAATTGTTGGTATTATTATTATTATTATTGTAATTTATCTCATGAACACATTGGTAAAAAGTTTTGAAATTTGGCATATTTTCCAAACACAGACTGGCCCACATTAGACCATTGGGGGCGCTACAGGCCACGCCCAAATGTCCACTTTTTAGAGTGATTGTATTTCCACCCCATTGCTCCAATTCTTCTGAAACTTGGTTTGCATGCCTCATTTTTCATGAGGAACAATAAAGCCTAAAGGACCCATAAAGTCCACCGTGATGTATTTTCCTATACAGTGATAATTTGGGAAAACCTTCTAAATAGATCTCCTCCTACAAAAAAGGTCAAATTGACTTGACATTTTGTACAGATATGTATCATTGACATATTTAAAAATGTTACTTAAGACAGTTGAATCAAATACAAAATGTCTGAAAGGGGTGTATTTATGTAAATGTCCACATTGCCTCAATAAGTTTGTGTCACTAAATCAAATTTATTTTTGAATGATGGTTTTTCAAACCCAATAGGCTTTAAGATGACACCACCCTGAAGTACCCTGCAAAGTTTCACCTTGATATGTAAAAATATGACTGAATTACAGCTATTTGAGCTGTAATTCAGTCCAAATCGGACAATGTTGCCATTGGAGAAACATCTTATTTTATTATCCAGTTGATGACTGAACATAGCAGATTCCAAATCTGTCAATGGCTCAATTGGCTGAGATGTTGTGCTGATAAACAAATGGTTGTAGGTTCAAAACCTGTCAGAGGCAATTTTTTGAACACTTTTTTTTGGACAGACCGGTTTCTAGTGTTCCGGTCAATCGTCCGGTTGTAAAACATAGCAATGAGTGTTTATTTGAGCCCATAACAACACTCCGATCATTTGATAAGCGAGATTGTGTAAACCACTGCAAAACAAGCCAAGTTTACAACAGTAGCTAGTTACTTGGAGTCTACGTATGGTAGTTCGAATGAAGTATATTGATCATCAGAAATCTCTCTGAAGTACCATTAACAATTTCACCTTGGTATGTCAAAATATGATTGCATTAGAGTTGTTTCAACCTTGGCTGGACAGCTTACTTTTTTGTACAGTAACTGAACATGACAATATTCAACACTGAGAATAGCTCAACGAGTTGGAATGGTGACCTGCAAAGTATAAGGGGGTGTAGGTTCGAATCCAGCCACACTGTTTGAGTCTGTCTTAAATTTGAATATGTTTAGTTAAACAGGATGACATAGTTCTGAAGTACCATGCACAATTTCACCTTGATATGTCAAAAGATCATTGAATTACAGCTGTTTAAACTTTGGCCGAATTGACCAATCCACGCTACAGGAGAAACGGCTTTCTTTTTTTAAACAGAAACTGACCAGAATTTCTCAGCTTTGAGTGTAGCTCAATAGGTTGAATTGTTGTGCTGCAAAGCGCAAGGTCACAGGTTCGAATCCAGACACAGTCTTTTGGCCTGTCATAATTTTGATTACTTGTTTAACTAAACAGGCAGACATCATTCTGAAATACCATGCGCAATTTCACTTTGAAATGTCAACCGTTTCTTAACCTTTGTCCCAAAGCTGACCAAAAACTAATACTCATATCACGCAGTCGGAGCACAGCTAGATAATTAGCGTCAGCCACTTGGGTACTCAGCATGCAGTGCGGCATGTCCAAAAACGCAAAGACTTGTGGAAAATAGTTTGGTTACAAAAGCCGTGCGAGGGATTTTAGTTGTTGTGTTCGTTCAGTTAGATGTTTGTAATGTTATTTTTGGTTAGTTAATATAATCTTGTTGGTCACCCTGATTGTGTATGTTGTGTAGTTTAACCAGAGAGTCGGCTGCTATACTGTCACAGGCTATTCTTGCAAGGCGCTGAATATGAGCTCTGCCTTAGCCCGGTTGTCCACATGACTTGTTAGTTGTGCATTGACTGAGAGTCTGGAAAGAGATCAACTCAAGAAGAGTTTCAATATCCTATGAAAAGTTAATACTCAGCCCTTACTAATTATAATATCTCAGCCGTTGATGTGTAGAAGAGAAGCTAGAGAGACTGACTTGCTCATGAGTTCAAATCCCCGTTCAGCCTATTGTTGTTGGCCAAACATGAAGTAGTTTTGCTCTCTTGTTGTCCAAGTCTCGATCTTCTACAGTGTACATGTTTACAATATTTTGCCATTTTGCGGAGGAACCCACATCGCTGCTTGCAGCTATATTTTAAATTAGATTTATTGTCTTTAGAAAGCTGCATTCAATTAAACTACTCTTAACGCGTTTTTCCCTCTTCACCCAGTCCACCGGGACCTGAAGCCTCACAACATCCTTGTGTCCATGCCCAACGCGCATGGCCGCGTGCGGGCCATGATCTCAGACTTCGGCCTGTGTAAGAAACTGGCGGTGGGCCGGCACAGCTTCAGCAGAAGGTCGGGGGTCCCGGGCACCGAGGGCTGGATCGCACCGGAGGTTCTCAGCGAGGACTGCAAAGACAACCCTGTGAGTGGGGAAAAATGAGTCCAAGAAGCTGAGCTTTTTGTTCCTTTTTTTTTTCTTCTGATAAACAAGTAATCCGTTTTGAAGAAAGAAAAACTAAGCTGCTCTTATGTTTTTGAAAAAGACACATTTTTACGTTTTTCACTGATGTTTGCTGAGAGGACACCTCTCATCCATAAGTGTACCTACAGTATCAGGGTTGCATAATTAGTTATTAGTCCATAATTCATTCCAGTTTGGTATTTTTGGGCATTTGTTCATTATTTTATTATTCAAAGTATTTATTCTTGGGGGGGTATTTTTTATTTGATCTTGAATTTATTAACTACATACATTGTTCTTTCTCTCAACCTCTCCCTCCATTCGTCAGACCTGTACTGTAGACATCTTCTCTGCCGGATGTGTGTTCTACTACGTGGTGTCCCAAGGCAGTCACCCGTTTGGCAAGTCCCTGCAGAGGCAAGCCAACATCCTGCTGGGGACCTACAGCTTGGACCAGCTGCAGCCTGACAGACATGGTGAGGGCTACTTCCTCTTCCTGTCTGCTGATGTCACTTCCTCTGGAGAGGCGTGATGTTTTTATCGTTTTAATCTATGATTTTAAATGTGTACTGAAACAGGTTCACTATTTGTGAACGACTTGAATCTGGATGATAAAGTGTTGCTTGGTTAATAGTTTTTCCACACAAAATGTCAACAACAAGTGTGTTTTAAAGCTTTTTTGTGCGCTTGTCTCTCCCAGACGACATAGTGGCCAGACACCTGATAGAGCAGATGCTGAACATGGATCCACAGAGGAGGCCCTCAGTTGACAGTGTGCTCAAACACCCCTTCTTCTGGAGCCTGGAGAGGGAGCTGCAGTTCTTCCAGGTCTGATGGACTCTCCAATCAAACCCCCTCCTACAACAAAGGTCAAACAAACTAACCAGTCAATGTGCATAAATATGCCTTGATCTTTCTCTTTCAGGACGTGAGTGACCGCATAGAGAAGGAGCCACTGGACGGACCAATTGTGAGGCAACTGGAGCGAGGGGGGCGGGCCGTGGTGAAGGGGGACTGGAGGGAACACATCACAGTGCCCCTTCAGACAGGTGAGAGGCCAGAAACAGCTGCTCTGTCACACAGCAAGCGCAGAGATGGCTTCTTTCTGCTTCATGTCACTATTTACTGGAACAGCAGGTCTGAGTTTACCTTAAGCCTCAAAGTTCTGCTGCCTCAGTCACCTACCAAGTTAGATACTGCTGTAACAAGCATGCTACCGGGTGGGGATTCAATACGGTTTGCAGGCATTAGTCACACAACAGTACTTAAATAATAATGTAACATTATTATGGAGCTGTAGACTGGAGTACATTGATCTGTAAGTGATTGAGGATGTGTTATTTCCTGGACAAGCCATTGCTTTTTTTGACTTGAGCGCAAGCTGAAGTTCCTGCAGCCATCTTCACCATACCACCTGAGCTGTCAAGAACTATATACAATATAACTCTCTGTCAGATTGAGCATTTGTGATAATATAACTTAATTTTGTGCTTTTCTGTTGTTTATTTACAATTTCTGTATTGTCTATAATTAGTGCTGTCAGTTAAACGCGTTATTAACGGCGTTAACGCAAAAACATTTTAACGGTGTAATTTTGTAGTTAACAGCAAACTTTGTAGTATTTTTTACATGCTGTTGCAATAACTACTGGCGTTAGAAAAACTAAAACACACTGGATCTAGCTAGACCGGAAACAAAACAACAGGCAGACACTTGTTTGGGCTTGCGAGCCGGCTAAAGACAAGAAAGCTAACGTTACGTTTTGAGTGGATGGCGAGCGCGAGATGCCGAAATGGATGCCAATAAGATTCTGAATGGAAAGTTTACTTTTAAAAAGTTGCCAAATGGTTCCATCAAAAAGACCAAAGTGATCTGTGTGTTTTACTGTTGTGAACTGAGCTATCATACCAGCACGTCCAGTCTGAAATACCACTTGATGGCCAAGCACACAGCTGATGCAAATTCTCCGCCCCCTCGTCAAAGCCAGGCAATTGCAATGTTGTTTTCAATAAAAAAAACAAAAACATTTGCACTAAGCAATCCAATCCACTTTTTCATTTTGATAATTTTTGCTTGGCTGGTGCCAGTGGTCATCATTTGACTGGGGTGGTTGAAGTGCTTAGGTCATGTTCAGTTGAAAGGGTCTTATGGTGGGGTTCAAACATTCCTGATGATTCTCTCTTGGGACAGATCTGCGTAAATTCCGGTCATACAAAGGCGGGTCAGTTCGAGATCTTCTCCGAGCCATGAGGAACAAGGTGAGCATGATGATGCAGCTCAGTGTTAAACTATTACATATCAAGAAGTTCAAACCAGTTTAACTGGGTTCATAGTGTACTGAAAGGTTTTCCATTCAATTTTTACAGTCTCTTTTGTGTGGTTAGCAACGACGGTTGAATGACTGGTTTCATCTCCTTGTCTGTCTCCTCTACAGAAGCACCATTACAGAGAGCTGCCTGCAGAGGTCCAGGAGACCTTGGGCTCCATCCCTGAAGACTTTGTCTCCTACTTCACCTTCCGTTTCCCCCACCTTCTGCTGCACACCTACCTGGCAATGCACACCTGCGCCCTCGAGAGGCCCTTCCTGCCCTACTACCCCAGCCCAGAGCAGCTCGCTTGGGCACGGACTCCACACATACCTCCCGGACCAGGCATGTCAGTCAAACTTCCCTGCACTAAAGAATCTGCGCAAACACACACGTCCATACAGTCACAGTCAGAAGAGCCTGTGGCTTTATTCCAGCCTCTTCCCACTTCAGCCCCCACACAGCCTCTAATTGCTACAGCCCCCACACAGCCTTTAATTGCTACAGCCCCCACACAGCCTCTACCCACTACAGCCCCCACACAGCCTATAACTGCTAAAGCCCTCACAGAGCCTCTACCCGCTACAGCCCCCACTCAGCCTCTACCCACTACAGCCTCCACACAGCCTCTACCGGCTATAGCCCCCACTCAGCCTCTACTGGCTACTGCCTCCACACAGTCTCTGCCGGTTACAGACCCCACACAGCCTCTACCCACTACAGCCCCCACACAGCTGGTGCCAAATACAATTCCAGTAGAGACAGCATCGTTCACCTCACCTGAAGACCGAACCTTGCCTAGTCTGCCAGCCACGTCCACACCTCCAGAGCCATATGCACAGACAGTGATTCCCTCCTTACCTGCAGAGACCACTCCTACATCTGCGCCATCCCGAGCTCCAGAACGTGTTCCTCCCCAATCACACATGGAACCAGGGCCTCCTATGGACCCAGTCACTCTGAACCCAGAGCCTTTGTGAGACAGGATGAAAACTGATGGATGCAGTACAGGGTGGAGCTTTGCCTTACTAGTGAACAGGAACTGGGGTTTATGATGTTCTGCTGTACCTGTATTGGTGAGGAACAGGCCTGCAGTGCCTGGGATTCGCCACTAGGGTTGCAAGCAGCAGTCAAAACCTTAGTTATGTGCCTTCTGTTGGACCGGTACACAAGATGGTCTGGCTCAGTACCCCACGATTCTACCTTCCACAAGTCAGGGTGTTATTTTTTAATTGACCATTTTGGGTGGACATAAACTTGGGGTTAAATTCAGCACAGACAGAAACTATTTTTGCCATGGAGTCCCACTACAATGTAATGAATTGCGTAGTGTCAAGATGTTGTGGAGTGCAAAATGTGAGGAGGTCTGTGTTCATGTTGTCAAACACTGAGTTGAGTCTGACCGTGGTAGTTTTATCAGAAATTATATTTTACTCAGTGAACATGCATTATGTAAAGAGGTGTATATTTTTGTACAGATTAAGATTTTGATCATGATGTAATTGATGTGGCCATTGTGCCTTTTTTTATAACACTGTGCTGTGTGTCTTGGGGCCTAAAAGGCATGGGTTTTGCTTGCTGCTACTGCTGATGACTGATGCTGCTAGAAACTGCTATTCTCTCTTGAACCAGATATCTGTGTGTTCTTGAGTAGAAGGTATTTATTCCAAAAGGTAAACCGGTTAGATCTAACATGCCATTTTTTTTGACAATTCGACATGTGACTAATAGTGTTACGTTGAAAAGGTACATTTGGGTACAGCTAGTATGAATCCATGTCTCTCTAAATTAATGGGCCATCTGAAAATAGCTTTACACGTAAACTAACTACTGTTATCAATTCTAAAAGAAATCTTGAATTGTCTTTGATTCAAGAAATTCTACATACTGTACATCTACATGTTTCAATCTTTGCTATAATTGACCAAATAAGGCCTTTAATTTATTAATCTTTATTTTAGGTTTATTTTGTTCTTAGTGAAATTACGTTTGTCAAGTCAACTGTGCTTACTGCTCACCTAAGAATTAAAATAGTATATTTTACAACTTAGTTATGTTTTAATTTAGGAAATTGTTATGCAATCAGGAACACCTTTTTTTTGCTGTTGTGGAAGGAGTTTAGGGAATCCTTTCAGTGTCTGTATGTCTGAGAATGCCATGCATAATATGCAAGACCAGAATAAACTTGAAAGCCAGAAAGCTGTCAATGTATTCATCAGAAAATATCAGCACGTATTGTTATGTGCACAACAATCATCTCCATGATTTCCATCCAGAACCAAACTCCTCAAAACAAGTTTGGAAACGTTATTTTGGTCGATTATTCCTCCCCTTCAATAATACCAAATGGTATTATATGGCAACTACAGTACGAGCGTTCTGATCATCTTTAAAAAATCTCAGAAAATAGCATTACATCCTTGCTAATCTCAATATCTTTGGAATTGTATTCAAAACATTATTGAAAAAGTAAAGGGTGTGGAAGTAGGCCAGACTGGTGTATATTTTAGATTTTTTGACACAAGTCTGGAAAGGTTATTGAGATAAACAAGGATTTCATGAGTTTTTCAGAGATTAGCGATTTTCGATCATTTTTTAAAAAACATTATTGAAAAAAGTAAAGGTTGTGGAAGTACGCCAGACATTGTTAGAATAATCTGGTGTGTATTTGATATTTTTTGAAAAAAAATTGAAAAAGATATTGAGATTAGCGAGGATTTAATGCTATTTTCAGAGATTTCAGCGATTCTATATCATAAAAAAAATGTTTTATTGAAAAAGTAAAGGGTGTGGAAGTAGGTCAGACATTGTTGGAATACTCTGCTGTTTGTTTGAGGTTTTATAGTCGTACAAATATTATTGTCATAATTTTTCAAAATTGTATGGGTAATTTTCATCCGGTCCCTAACTCGACGCTGCAATTTAGCGTCTTCCGAATGTGAGACGAATGTCGAAAATGAAACTAACAGGTCTACTACACCTTTTATGATAAATGAAACTAGTTTTATCTTCTTTTTCAAGGATAAACGAAACTTACTGAAAGGGGTATTCGTGTTGTCGATCTCGCCAGGGCAGGGCGAGACCGACACATCGTCTGCACTCGGAAATTGTATTGAACGAGTTCGCTTGTGAATTTAACAGATTTTGCTTACAAGTTGTAAGAACAAAGGACATGAGAAATCAAAAAACGTGGAAATGGACGACTTCTGCATGAACCTATCCAACTGCTGGGAGAAGTAGGCGACGGTAAATCATGTTCGAGTAAATCATGTTCGCATTCCCGGATGATACCTACTCTTGTATAATTAATTAATTAATTAGTTGTAGTTTGACGAAACGATGCTATTTTTACAAGCCTAAATTCCCTCGTCTTAAACTTTGAGGAAACTGTCAGTAGGATATTTAATTAATGTTTCATCAAAATACAAGTTTTGTTGTGCTGCACTTGAGAGCCAATACGATTTGTATGTCATTCTTCTCGTAAAATCCGAATGATTCACTCACGAAAATAGACGTAATTCTGAGCTGCACTTGAAAAACGACGTTGATGTCGATGTTGTGCTACACTGTCCTATAATCGGATCGAGGGTAATATGTGAATTATGTTGTAGTTGTGACTGCTGTTATGTCACTGTCTGGTTAAAGCGAGCATCTTTTGTATTCATTTGTAAAAATCACTTTTCACTTCTGATTCTTGATCACGTTGTACTTGTTGTAGGCTACTTACTAAATGCCAATTGTAATATAATCGTCTGTTACATGAGCAAGGGCGTAACCACGCATTCTTTGGGGGGGGGGTCGTGTCCCCCCCAATATTGAGAAAATACCAATCTGTCCCCCCTAATATACAGCAGAAAATATGTCAAATATATGTTCTTTTTTTTTTTTACCCATTCAACGGATCGGTGTTATGTCTTATTTATTTTCAATTTATTTCCGTTTGTTAAGAAAAACATAAGTGTGTAAATTCCCCCTTCTAATTGTACACTTCTGTGATCCACCTTGCGTCGGTCTGCGTTGTCATGGTTACCTAAAACTTGTTCGTCAGTCAGTTGAGCGCAAAGAAAGTAATGTTAGTTAACTAAACTTGTTGGAGAGGAGGTAGAGTAGGCTAATGGAGGATTTGAGGTTACCCTAAAAGCGAGAAAACCTGACCAGCAGCCAAGCATATGCGTTTTTTCCAGACAGTAAGTAACTTGATACTATGTGTAAGCAAGTAAAACCAGTAGCCTCATAAAAGAAAGCATGAGTCGCTGTTTTTCTGATAGAATGACACTTGAGAATGTGATCACAATGCAGGCACTGCAATGCCGTGTCTCTGAGAAATTTCACTATTCCTTTAGATGTGAATTCAAATGGTCAATGTAGTCCTTGAAACTATGTTCTAAATGTGCACATTTTCATAGGCCTATATAAATTGTAGGCAATGCACGTAACAACAACAACAAAAACGGGTACAAACTCTTCGCCTTTCGGCGAAATTTGCAGTTTTTGATCCAAAATAGGTCATTTGTGTGATTCGTGTATCTGCAATAAAAAAGGGGTTCCTCCGAGTAGCCTAGTCTGTGAACGCAAACTGTCATGAATAGCCTATCTTTTTCAAGCTTGTTTGGCCAACCAATGTCAACATGGCACGCACGCTTTTCATTTCGAGTCTTCGGGTCTGTAACCATAGATATATATATATATATATATATATATATATATATATATATATATATATATATATATATATATATATATGTCTGTAACTGCCAGAGCCCCAAACATGACTTCCGAAATTTGTGGTCACGAAATTCTAATTTTTGGCCACGAAATGGGGATAACTATATTGCGGGCAGTTCTGCTATAGCTTACCTGTGTGGGGCTAACCAGAGCAAGCTGAAGGTGCAGTCATGGACAGAGATGATTGTATTGTATTTTAGGCTGGTGGATGTCCGTGGTAAAGTTGGTTTGAAGTTGGATTTCAACAGATATTCGTACAGTATTTTGTTATTTTAACCGGTGTTAGCACCGCTACGACTGGCCACTAAGCCAATGCCTAAACAACGCGTATGTTAGGGACCATCAACAAATTACACGTTTCAAAAGTCAATACCTTCTCAACAACATGAACTAGGAGCGTCAAAGTAATGTTAAACTGTTGAAGATGTATGCATTCATGCTGCTAAGCCTTTATTTTGTTCATTTTCATCTCAAGTTATTAAAAATGAATTCTTTATTCAAAATAAACCTTCAAACTTCAATAGCTTTTTGGTCATGTGACATATAATCCTCAAATTCTGTTAACTGACTGTCATATAGGCCTATATATTATGTATTTATTTTAAAATATATTCCCCGAGGAGCATGCCCCGGACCCCCGAGGGGGTTTGGATCCTTGTCACCTTTTTCATCCCTGATGAGTTTGCACCCCTGAAAAAATATGGGGAAGGATACTCATTTGGACCCCCCCAATGTCTAAACCATGGTTACGCCCTTGTACATGAGTATTGCTACATTATTTTACAAATGTATATAAAATGCCCCTGCTCACAGGTCCCTCATACCAGAATTCAACTCTTATTTCCCTCTCAGTAAATTACGTGCTGCACAACTGTTTTGTGTTTACAATCATATCCATTTTATAGATCCTGCTTCCCACAGCCTAGTGAGTATCTTCTAACTTGCAATGTAGGCTACAGTGCTTGGTTTTAGTACCTGATAAGCCAAGCCTGGACCTTCCCTTTGTGAATGGCAAGTGAAAAACATCTAATAAATGATGACAAAACTTTTGTCGGTCTCTAAATATTCTGGCTCTTCTGAGCGCACCTCTCACTATCCGCGCACCAAGCTCCACAGGATCTTCTATGAACGGTGACAAAATGATCGTCAAGAATGAGTTAGTGGGCAGGGTTTTTATACCGGTTGATCTCTGATCTCCAACTTAACCTGCCCCCGACCAGGTTAGCCGTTCAGCATGTGTTACTATGGTGATCTAACCCGGCAACAAGTGATCAACCGTCGTAGTACAGAAAACCCTGGGTTGAACCTGAAGTTACCTTGCGAACGCCAAATCTTGATTCGTAGTATAGGCCCCTGGTCATTGTGTACAATCCAGTGTGTAATCTAGGGGGCAGTGGTTCTCAAACCTGTCCTCAAGTACCACCTACCCTGCATGTTTGAGATGTTTCCCTGCTCCAACACACCTGATTCAAATGCATGTTCGTTACCAGGCTTCTCCTCTACCTCCCTCCCTCTGTAGCATGGGCATATCTAGCCCTATTTTGGGGGGCTGGAGCCCCCCCAAAAGTTTCATTAGCCCCTTCAAATGTTTATCATGTATATATATTTTTCTTTTTTCTTTCATATTTTAAATCTAAGTTTGTAAATTTCTCTTCCTTAAACCCACTAGAGGAAACTATTTAAAAGGATATTTTGAAACATTTCTTCTGGGGGAACATGCCCCCAGACCCCCCTAGTTTTGCTGGGTCACAGGAAAAATAATAGGTTTTATCTATAGGGCTTAGCCCCCCCAAAAGTGGGAACCTAGATTTGCCCCTGTAGCTCCTTAACCTATTTGTAGAGGGAAAGCATCTTCCTCCTTTCCTCAGCTGCTGAGTTTGAGACGGAGAATTAGAGGGAAGGAGGGCTGGGAGCAGGGGCAGTTTTAGGCACGGGCGGACCGGGCAGACGCCCGGGGCAGCATTTTTTCATGTCACATGGGGGGCGAACCGCAAAAAAATAAAATAAAAATCGCTGCGCGGTTTTGTCTCATCTATCATTTCACTTTGTGAGGAATTGGGATATTGGCGCCCCCTTTAAGCAGCTGCAGGCACCCCTGCTTGCTGAGACGGTGCCGTGCAGCATTTTCCGCAGTTTGTGCCGCCAGGTAGTAGCGGTCTACGTTCCGTGTACTCTCGGGGGCGGCCGGCGGGGTAGGGGGCGGCACAAGATTGGGCAAGGCACTTACCCTACTTCCCTCGGGGAATGTCCCTCCTTGTACCTTCTGTAAGTCGCTCTGGATATGAGCGTCTGCTAAATGACTAAATGTATATTTGAACAAGAAAACCTCAAACTATTGTGGTTTAACCTTTACCTTGATATTTTGGCACTAAATATTGCATGCTATGCATTCTTGTGTCTGAATTAACCATAGGACAGAATACAATCTGTTCCAGACGATATTCAGGGAAATGTTTGTCTGGACAAACAAAGCATTTAACGTCAATGACTAAAACTTGTTTTTCAGTATTTCCTAACAATCCTGAACATCCTGATTTACATTGGGGAGGAGAAACCCAAATCTACTGAGCCGGTAATTTTAAAGTCAAACACACACACACACACACACACACACACAATAAAGCAACAGGTCCCAGTGCTTACCTTGTGGCTGTGTGGGATGGACATGCATTATGGCTGTGGATGTGTCACAGCATTTTAAATAGACCTGAAGTTATTTACTCTTTTGTTGGTGTTGGTAATACATGCTGCTTAAAAAGAACACATTGTGAATTTCACTTAAACTTTTCTGTTTGTCAGATTGATGCGTACGAGATTCGTACGTTCCAGCAGTGAGCTTTGACACAGAATACCAATAATGGGTAAGAAACATTTCAGAGAAATGTGTCTGACTTTATACTTAGAATACTGAATATTTAACAATGGTATTTTGTAGTGTAAAGCCCTTTTCTATGATGTATGTTGCATGCAACAGCAGAACAAGAAGACATGTTGCCGGTTGAAGAATGGACTGAAGTTCAAGTGAGCTCCTGGTTAAGGACTATTGGAGTGAAGGAGCAGTATATTACAAGGATTAGAGAGGAAGAGGTAAATGGGACAGTCCTTCTTGAATTGACTGAGGACTTTCTGAGGAAAGAATTTGAAATGAAATCAGGACCTGCTTTGTTGATTCTCAAGAAGAGAGACAGCCTTCTCAAGCAGAGATCAAAGGTCGAGGAAAAACCACAAATTGCCCAAAATATTAGAAAAGGAAGTAAAAAGCATAAAGAGGTTCCAGAGGCAGAACATGTCCCAAAGGATACAACTCCTCCAGAACAATCTGTTAGTGTGTTGACCACAAAGAGAGACTGTAAGCCACGACCATTTGATAAGGAAGGGATTGATTCCACTTATGTCAAACACAATGTACTGCAACCTGAATCTGGTGCTTTTGATCTGATTTGTCCTTGTCATGAGTACAAGTCTTTCACCATTGCAGCCACTCTGGACCGCACAAGACTGCAGGCAAAATTTGCCAAAGAGGTTCTCAAATTTGGCAGTGGCTGTATGAATATAAGATCAAATGGTACAATACACTTTGGTGTGATGGACAGTAGAGATGATGCGGGCTATGTACATGGTGAGATTATTGGTTTTCCTGTGCCGGAGAAAGACATGTATGTTGACGCATTAGATTACATTGAGAAGAGCTGTTCTTCACACAGTGAACACATGCGGCAATGCATTCGTCCCCCACGTTTCATAGAGGTCCTGGACATGGATAGTGCAGAAAAAAGGTATGTGGTAGAGGTTGACATAGTGCCTTCCGTCAGCATTGTGAGGAAAAATATGTATTCTGTTCGTCTGCCAAACTTCAAAGAGTCAAATAACAAAATTTACTATGAAAAAGACACGTTTTTCCGAAGGGTAGGCTCAAAAACAGAGCCAGTGAGCGATCAATTAGACTTCTTCAAGCGAGTCGAGGACAGAGATGCTCTACGAGATGAGGCAGAGCATTGTCAATATTTAAGCACTCCAGGCATTGGCCAAGATCTTGGAAGAAAGCTCACAATGCTGGTAACTAACGGTAAGAAGTTCATAGAGAAAGAGAAGTGGTACATTCTTGTTGCAAACAAATTCAGACCTGACGATTTGAGAAGCATTGACTTCTTACTCAACATGAACATATTCTGTGTGTTTGACTTTGACCCAGATTCCAAGGTGTCAGGGCTCTGCAGTAAATACATTCAGCACCATGCTGCAAATATGCATTTCATGCAGAACTACAAAATACCAAGTGGTATGCCCCTTGACCAATTTGTGAGTCACCTTCATTTATTTGAGCAGACGAGCTGGATATTCTGCAATGGACGCAAAGATTACAAAGGAAATGAAAACCCCTGTGACGAAATGACATGGATCAAAACAAAAATGACCCTCCTCAGAGAATCTGTGTCGCTGATCTGCAAACAGATCTTACCAAAAGGTACATTCTTGGTATTGTTTCTCCTCACATCCCCAGTTGAAAAACCTCTCTTGCATGCCTTCTTTGAGTTCTTCACTGATATGGAGGGCCATGACGACATCATATGCATATCAGAATCTGAGGAAAACTACCAGAAGTGGCAGAGCTTTACAGAAAGTTCTTGTGGAACAGAAACTGTTAACCGCTTCAGTGTTGTTGGGATGAAAATTAGTCATGTTGATGCTACTCTGCAACAAATCCAACCTGTCACCTCTAGAGCAACTAAGCACTTGCCTATCTTTGTTAAAGGACAGTGCCTTCTTGAAACAAGAGAAGAAGAAAGAATGTACTCCCTGGAAATCATCAGTATGGACCATTGTAATGAAACAACTGATGACTTCATAAAATCAAACAAAGATACCAATGAACGTGAGTTTTACCATGGTGGAAAAGTGACCTGGTTGAATTTCTGGCTTGCAGAAAAGGGGTATGTTGGAGAAGTGATTCAGAGGGATGCATATCGGGAAATATCTGACATTCTGACTGAGACCCTGAAATGGAGTGTGGAACAATTTCCTGTGAACAGTATCAACATCTACCATCACCCGGGGAGTGGTGGAAGCACTGTGGCAAGACAGATCGTGTGGAATAATAGGAAAGACCTCAGATGTGCTATTGTGAAGCCATCATACTCAGCTGCAATAGTCGCTGAACATGCCGTTCAGCTGAGAGAGTATGAGGAAAGAGACCCCCAGAAGTGTGTCCCTGTGCTGCTTTTGATTGAAGACTGCGACAAAGAAAAGTTAGATGATCTGAGAAATGAATTAGAAAATGCCATGAACACTAAGAAAATAAAACAGGGGCGATGCTTTATTTTGTTGAGCTGCAGACGTTCACATAACCCAGAGAAGATGTGCAAAGACTCCCCATTGAATAATGTGTCTGTCACTCACCAACTGTCACCTGAAGAGAAGATCAAGTTTGCAGGGAAACTACAGAAACTGGAGAAACAGTACAACATAGAATTCATCTTGACTTTTGTCTTGATGAGTGTAGAATTTAAGCATCAGAAAATTGTGGAGTATGTGGAAAACTTTGTGAAACATTTACTACAAGACATTGACCGCAAAGATGTTGTCACCCGCCTCATTCACTATGTGGCTTTGCTGAACACCTATGTTCCAAACTCTTTCATTTCCCAGTCCCACTGGGAAGCCCTGATGCCACTACCCTTACACATGGATAGGTTCCGGCAACATACTTTTGAAAAGTCATTGAGTGATCCGGCCAAACTCGTCTTGGTACATCTGAAAGATGTCAAGACACACATTGAATCACTTCGAATAATCCATCCATTAGTGGCAAAGGAAATCCTTCAGCAACTCCTTGGTAACCAAAAGCTGCAAAGTTGTTTGGCAATGAATCTGCTCCGAGAGGATGTGCTTTTTGAGCATCGATTTGGAAGAGAGGAGTATGTAAAATTCCTGAGAGCATTGTTCATGCAACGCTGCAGAATCAGTAATGGAGATGAATACGACAGCTTTTTTTCACCTCTTATTGAGCATGTGTGTGCAAATGAAACTCCTGCCATAGCAATAGAGCTACTCACGCAAGCTTACCAACGCTTCAACAAAGATGCATTCTTTGCTCAGCAACTTGCTCGGCTCAATTACACCCATGAGAAATTTGAACAGGCAGAACACTGGGCAGAAATGGCAGCCAAACAAATGCCTAGTAACTCATACATACTTGACACAAAAGGTCAGGTGTACAGAAAGTGGTTCCATGCCAAGTTTAAAGTAATTGAGAAGGTAGCAAAGACTGCTGAAAACACAGCAGATGCTGTGAAAACTGCCCTGAGAGCCATTGACTGTTTCAAAGAATGTGAAAATGCAGCCATCTCAGACCGTGAAAACATGAATAACTCAGGTTTCTTTGCAACCGTTGAAGTTGGATGCAGCTTGTTGAAGCTCATTTTCTCATTGCACATTTTCTCAAACAAAGCTCAGGGCCACTCAGAATGTATGGAGTATTTGCTCACAGAATACATTCCAGAAGAACTTAGGAAGCCATGGGAACCATTTCACTGCCAGCTAAAAAAACTTCAAATGAGGCTACATGAGTCTCTTGAGTGGATCTCAGAAGACCTGAGTTACTTCCAGACAGATATTGATGCTGATGAGGCAGAAACCATTGAATGTCCTGAAATTAAACGTTATCCACTGAAATGGCTTGTGAAGAAATCCACTGAGTATGGGAAATACTTCTGCGAAGCATCTACCAGTACAGCTCTGAGTCAGTCAAACCCAGCTACGTTGACTCCATTCATGAAACGCTTGATCATTTATCGCCTTGGAGGGGGAAATGTAACCACTGTCTTCTCCATTATGACAGACCCAAAAGAAAAACATTCGGCAAAAGTTCTCGAGAACATCATATCTCTCTATCCAAGCAACCCTCAGAAAGCTAGACTGCAACAAATGGATCTGGTCAACTACATAGCAGTACATATTGCTTTGAGCTGCATGTCACCTCAGTCTCCAAAGGTAGCTTCCCTGAAAGACCTCCAGACACTCAGTCAGCAGTTCCCTACAGACAAACGAAAGTGTCTGCCCAGCGCCCTGTTCCTACTCACCTTACTGTTCTGGCCAGAGGACGACGACACAGACAAAGAAAACAAATATGACATGGTTCAGTCAGCCGTTGAGTGTCTTAAAAAGAGCTACTGGACCAAAATGAAGGATATTCCTACCAGAAAGAGAAGAATTTACACACATTTTTTCTTAAGCAATGGAAGCGGCTGGAGCAAGATTGTCCACAAGAGCAAAGTGGAAGCAAACACAAAGATCCTTTCTGTGTCTGAGAAGAGAATGAAGTGGTTCCGTGGAGAGGCGTGGAAAATGCCTGAAATAGCTCACCTTTTGAAGACTGTATCTGGGTGGACAGAAGATGGAGTCATCTATCTTACTGGCCCAAAACAGAAGAAATTTTGTATTCCTCCACTGAATATAGCCTCTGTGCCCTACAGCAATGAGAACATTACTTTTTACTTGGGCTTCACATTTAGAGGACCTGTTGCATACAACATCACAGTGAAAGAATAGAATGTAAAAGTGATCAGAATTATTTTTTTCCATAAATGGAAAATGTCTTGCTTTTGTTGGTAACTGGATAATAAATCTTCCGGAGTTTGGGAGAGATGTAAATACTTAAGCAACGAGTGAATTACTTTCCTACTTTCTCAATTGCTTTCTTTTTTTCAGAATTTAACAGTTGCACAGTGTGCTTAATGCATCTTAGGCAACCAGGCATCTTTAGTTACGTAGTCATGCCTGGAATATTGTCAAAGGAAGTCCTACATAACAGCTTCACCTTTTATCGATGTAATGGAGCAAACGCTGTAGATATATGTAAAATCTGATTAAGACAACCACTATGAATATAGAAAGATGTCTCATTCAATAAATGATATGGAACACGCAAATTGCACTTATAGCCATTCTACATTTTATGGGGATGGTTGCCCACCCTATACATTTGACAGTAAAAATGTTTTACAGTATACCCCACTATATGATAATATTAGGGTATTGCATGCAATTATTTCCTTATTCTTATTGACTATTTTTGTAAGTGGATTAATTTTTGATTTCACATTAAAATGATCATGATTGTGACCTGGTTCAATTGTTGAATTGTTATTTTTGCCAGTGAAATGTCAGGTAACACCAAAGCATTAATACTAATGTATGCTTTTGAAATATGTAGATAAATAAAAAGAAATGCTAATGTTTTATTTCGCCATTTGTTGTGTTGTCACTGAATTATAGTAATTTATAACTATTGGAAAACTGTACATACTGTTTAGGACAATAGTTTAGGACACTAGTTTTATTCTTAACCCCCTATTTTGACGATCTGAAACGCAAGTATCAAAACGCAAAGCGCAAGTAACTTTGTGGGCGTGACTTCAGCTTGGTTGTTATTTTGCCGGCGGGATAAATGACTTTGCGCCTGGCGCAAATCTAAAAAGGGTTGGTCTGAAGTAGCTACATTACTAATGGGTGTGGTTTGGGCGTAACGTGCAATAAACCAATCAGAGCATCATCTCACATTCCCTTTAAGAGCAGCGCTTGTTCCATAGCGAATTGCTATTATAACGGCGGATTTGCCAGGCGCACGCCAGCAGTTCACAGCCGAGGAGATTGACGTTGTCGTCAGGGCCGTAAAATATAGAGAAGTGACATTGTGTGAGAAAAGCAGAGCAGTTTTCTCATTGCACTAAATTGCCCACTCATGCTACTCATTCAAATTATTATTCTTATTTTTACATATATATATATATATATATTTTGTTATTGTTATATTTTAAAATTGTTTAGTTCTTAGAATTAGTTTAAGTAATGTACTTAATTTATACCAGCATATGTTTATTGTTTGCACCTTCCTACCACAGCAAATAGCGTATTTGTGTAACATAAGCTTCATGGCGAATAAACCGAATTCTGATTCGATGGGCATGGGAGAAGAAACCTAACCAAATTAGCTTCGGTTAAACAGTCATGGGAGGAAATTGCCACCGTTGTTACAAATGAAGTTCACATACATAGAAATTTCTTATGAAAATATTTTTATAATCACTGAAGAAATGTAACACGCCATAAATCAAAACAAAGTAACTTAACTTCGCAGAAAGAAGACCCTGGCCCCGCCAGCAGTGTGCACGGACCAAGCTTGCGCCCTTAAAATAGCATCTGAATATTACGCCATTGACTTTAAACCACGTTTTTCCTGGTCAGTGGCGGAATTGTTTTTCGGAAACTGCAAAATAGCACCAGGGAACGTTCGCGCCGGAACACGCCTCCTTTTTCACTGAACCGCCCACGGGAGCGCAAAGTCATTTCGACGTGCGTCTGTGGAGGGAAAAGTCGGCTTTGCGTCGAGTGCACACTAGGAATGACACTTGCGTCGTTGACTAAGTCAATTGCGCTGGGTGCAAGATAGGGCCCCTAGTGCCTTAATACATATTGTTTAAGACAAAATATCGGTAAATTAGCAAATTATTCTCCATCTATTAATTACCTTGCTATTCCTGTTCCTTCTACTAACCCAATTTTGCAAAATGTTTATATTCTATGGATAGATAACCATAACACCAACAATGAGCACTTTCATATTGTGTAAGCATCCAGTGGAGCACAGTAGAGGTTACTACATGTTGTACAATATATTGACTATAGTACACTAGCTTACATCTCAGCCAGTTTGTCTCTTCTTGTTCCTGAGGTGGGTGAAAGCCATCTGATGTAAGGTCTTGTTAGTTAGTCTTCTGATGTGCCTCTATTTATTTTGTGATTCATTTTGATAGTAACACCAGGTTACTTGTTACCAGTCCTGTCAACCAGAGGCCAAATGAACCAAACTCTTCATTTGATTATTATTATCAGTAGTTATTGTTTGTTGTATTTGTTTTGTTTTATTATTTTTGGTAAGGCTAGTAATTGTGGTATGGGATGCAGCTGAAAGAAAATACACACTGTTGGGTGTTACATTTTTTAAAGTCTCTTTTTTGTTCTAAAAGCCTTTAAAAATGTCAATGACATCATACAATCTATGGAACGCCGAGTTAGTCACAATTAAATAAAGAAATAGGTAAATACATACATAAAAAAGATGGCTGTGAAATAAACTCTGAAATAAAAAAATATGGCTATAAATATAGCATTATATAATTATATAGCTGAATCAATTTACCGACATCAATAAATAAATACATTTATTTATTTCAAAATGACTTTTTTGTAAGACACATTTATTTATTTCATGGGACTTTTATTTCCTACTGCCACATTTATTTATTTTTTCAGACTTTTACGCACCACATGTATTCCCATATATATTTCCACACCACATAAGGCAAAATTATGAAATTAAAACTCCCATTAGCAAAGGTACATTCATTAGTAACTCATTAGCACCACCAAGTTAGCAAACACATCCAATAAACTCAATACAATTAAACTGCACTGTTGCCACATGTTGGGAAATAACCAAATACAAGCAATATAACACATTTAATGAATGCAAACTTTACAAGCATGAAACAAACTGTATTGTGGTCACCTAGACTATTCTAGGTTGTGGTTCAGTGAAAGCACGGATTCTTCGGTAGGCTATAATTGTTAAATCCTACTTGAGAAAGTATACTGTTCACAGCTGTCAATAGGAAATTACCATTACCTGAATGACTTGTAGTGATTGGGAAGTTATGCCTGTTCTGATGATGGCATAAACCATGTTATATTGTTTACATTTACGATACAATTATTCATTTAGGAGACGCTTTTATCCAAAGCGACTTCCAAGAGAGAGTTTTACAAAGTGCATAGGTCACTGATAACAACAAGATAGACCCAAAAACATTGCGAGTAGCCAAAACATGAAGCACATATTGTGAACAACCAAAATAAGTGCCAAAGGGAAGAACCATAAGAGCATGTAGTTAAGCAAGTGACAATTAAACAACATGAACCGCTATAAGTGCAAGTGTACCTGTAGAAAAGCAAGCAACAATAAAACAAAAAAAATTCACAGCGAGTACAACGATTTAAATCTGTTACCACTAACCACAAGAGCAACAAGTCTCTAAGCAAGAGTCATTGTGATCCTTGAGGAAACTAACAGTGGGTCAAGCAAACCAGGCGATTCTAGGTTTTAAAACTGGGTGCAAAAACATGCTCAAAATTTATACTAGATCTTAAAATGTATAATTAATCATTAGAGTACAACAAACCATGATAGAACATACAACTCTGACATCACTTTAACGTTGTCTAAAAATATTTTTGTTTTTTTACATTGGCTGTTTATCAATCCGAAGAACGCTGAGAACGCAAGAAGGCCTACAATCTTTTGAAGAACGTTATTGCAAGCGTCCTTGCGAGAATGGTCTTGCAAGTCCGCAAGACTTCTGGGAAATCAGAAGCGTTCTCGCTGGCCAAGTCACCATCCGATGCATCCTCGATAAAAGGGGCGGATCAGGAACATTTCCGGGTATTTTTGGCGTTCTTGGTGACTTGTGTTCTTTGGAATGGAACCGTACTTGGGCAACGAAAGATGACGTCTAACAAGTTCGCAAGAACACAAGAACGGAAAAAAATGTGGATTGATAAACGGCCATTAATTTGAAAATGTACGTAGCCTTATGCACGACTTGATTTCACTCAATAAAGTTTGAAAAAACAAGTCAATGAAGTTCTCAATAAAGACATTTTAACACATGAAACATGTAGCCTTATGCACACTTGATTTCACTCAATAAGATTTGACAAAACAAGTCAGTGACGGCGGCGAAGTTAGTAGGTGTGTTGTTTGGCGACGATGTCTGTCTCACACGGCTTAGTGGCGACGTACTTATCTCAGACGTACTTAGTAGGCGTATATTGGGAGTGGAAAGGGACATGGATAACCTGCCTAAGGAGACTGTCGTTTGACATCTACTTCTGGATACGTTGCTACGTCGTCAGACCTATTTATGGATTACATACTTGTGGATAACATCGCCGCCATACTTTTAAGTACATTTTAGAGTAAATTTATAGTTATAAAGTTTTTGCCATTCATCATTTTGGAGCTAAGTTGCTATGTCGTCGCACCTACTTGTGGATAACGTACTTTTGGATAACGTCGTCGCCATCGCCCCCTGACGTTTGTTGTGAGAGTAAAACTCCCCATATTGTGAAATTATTTAACTGCCCTGCTTCCTGTATTCATGTCTTCTGTGATGCTCAACTTGAGTGTATCAGACATGTGCACTTTATAGATCTATAATAAATACCTTGAATTTAAATATTGAACTTGTACTTGGTGATTCACTTCATTGACTTGGTACTTTCACAGCAATTGGGTGCTATCTAATACAGGGATTCCCAAAGTGTGGTGGTGCGCGAGCTGCCTCTAGGGGGTGCGCGAGAGGAAAAATGTAATGGTGGTCTATTGGTGTAATATGATTTATTATATGGCAACGACAGTACAAGCTTTCTGATTGGCTAATGGGTCCTGCTAGCCGCGTATTGCCCTCCTCGCCCGTCTGACACAGATCCGGACCAATTATTTGTTTGTAAACATTCGGGATGCGCGCGCAGCATGGTGGCAGAAAACAGGGAAAATATAGCCATTATAACGGCAAGAGAATTACACGGATTATTCCAATAGTTAGATTTTAAAAGACCAAAAAGGTCGACCTTTTTGAGAGAAAGCAATTCCACATTGATCTGTCACATCAGAATTTTGATTTGTGGCACGAAAGTCTTGAAATTTGAGTGAGAATGTCGCCCGGTAGACCGCATAGGCGGCAGCCATGTCAAAGTTAATCTTTTTTACAGTTTTACAGTCAGTCCTACAACAACAACAAAAAGTCGAGCAGGGCAGCTTTGAAGAGATCTGGGAATTCTGCTTTTTGCCAGCTGGTTTTTGTGATTTGTGTAAAACTGGCAATCTGAGTGAGACTGCGTCCCCGTTACTGTACAGTAGTAGCCTGGCTGCCAGCCCAACTTCTCCCCACCCACAAAAAAATGTGTTCGGGAAGTTGGGTCTGGAGGGTCTCGTATAGGGGAACAACTACAGAAAACCAGAATCTGGGCGTACCAATGAAATTAGCCAGGGCGGGCTTTATACGATGATGGACAGATGATCAACAGTAACGTAATCACCCACGTCACAAAAGAGCGCTTAAGTTGAATTAGTTTTGAACAAACAACATATTATTGCTCTGATTGGTTGTAGGTCTATCCAATTGAGCGAAGAGGCATTTGTTTTCCAGACTCGTTTGAAACACGCCCCGTAGTCAATGCCCAACGGAGAGTTCTCAGACTCGAATTATGAGTATGACAACGTCAGGCTAGTACAGTAGTGTTTTGACGTTAGCCTCAGTCAGACTCGGGTCGCTCACTGGCAGTCTGTTTGCAAGGGCGTAACCATGGTTTAGACATTGGGGGGGGTATCCTTCCCCATATTTTTTCAGGGGTGCAAACTCATCAGGGATGAAAAAGGTGACAAGGATCCAAACCCCCTCGGGGGTCCGGGGCATGCTCCTCGGGGAATATATTTTAAAATAAATACATAATATATAGGCCTATATGATAGTCAGTGAACACTGAAATTAATTTGAGGATTATAGGTCACATGACCAAAAAGCTATTGAAGTTTGAAGGTTTATTTTGAATTAAGAATTGTTTTTTAATATCTTGAGATGAAAATGAACAAAATAAAGGCTTAGCAGCATGAATGCATACATCTTCAACAGTTTAAAATTTCTTTGACGCTCCTAGTTCATGTTGTTGGGAAGGTATTGACTTTTGAAACGTGTAATTTGTTGATGGTCCCTAACATACGCGTTGTTTAGGCATTGGCTTAGCGGCCAGTCGTAGCGTTGCTAACACCGGTTAAAATAACAAAATACTGTACGAATATCTGTTGAAATCCAACTTCAAACCAACTTTACCACGGTCATCCACCAGCCTAAAATACAATACAATCATCTCTGTCCATGACTGCACCTTTAGCTTGCTCTGGGTAGCCCCACACAGGTAGGTTAAGCTATAGCAGAACTGCCCGCAATATAGTTATCCCCAAAATAGCATTTCGTGGCCACGAATTAGAATTTCGTGACCACAAATTTCGGAAGTCATGTCTGGGGCTCTGGCAGTTACATATGGAAGATCATAGGGGCCAAAACTAAATAAATAAATACTTGGATAAATAAATAATGATATAACACAAAGCTTAAATAAATGACACAAAATATATAAATGTTACAATTATTTGTGTGTATATATATATATATATATATATGTTTACGTTTTCATGTGTTTACATGTATTTATTTATACTTACATTTATTTATTTATACTTACATTTATTTATCCTTACATTTACATTTATCCACGGCGTAACTTGCACACAGCAAAATAAATCTGTTGTCTCACGTCACCAAGTCAGGGGGCGGGTTAAAGCCTCTGATTGGTGAATGAACAGTATTACACACCATGCAGACTCCACCAGTCGATCAAGCTCTCTTCAATCAAGAGGGATCTCTCTACAGCTGCTAGGGGTGTGCGACACTGGTATAGATCCGATACCAAGGAGTAAATACAGGGCTAGTATTGCCAATACCGATACCTTTGGCTTAGAAAATCAGTTTATCTACTTTCGTGTCGGGGAAAGCAATGCATCAAAATTGATTAAGTGAATGCATCTTCAATATGAATATTTGAATGAACATTTAAAATGTTTCCTTTAATGAATTGTTCATGATTATGATCATAATAAAACACAGGACAACGAGTTTTGTCAAAAATACAAATGTGTACCACTGAGTCGTGTTACTGCACGTACACGGCAACAACTCAGCCTAGCAGGGGAGGGGCAAAGTGAGTTTGAGCGAAGCTAGACGGTGTTTGCACAACCACTCTGGTGTAAAGGGAGTTGTGTACTCAATGTGGAATTGAAACTTAAGTATCGATCTTATCACATTATCAATCAGGCTATTGATACCAACGTTGGTTGGTCGGTCTTGAGATCTATTTGCCCACCCCTATGCTGTATCATCTCGCAGAGGATCGTGAACACATTTTCATCGATGTCTGTGTCAGTTAGGGTCAATATTATTGCTATAAATTCAGCAAAGCTCTCAATATGATGTAAAAAAGAAGTGAATTGGCAGGTGCCTCCATCTCTTCAGCTACCGCCAACTTTTCGACCACTGTAGCGTTCAGTATTTCATTCATTGAATCCGCACAATGTGCTGCCATCTTGGATTAGTCAAAAGCAGTCGAATCAAGTTGAACCACCAATCAGAGGCTTTAACTGGCCCCCTGACTTGGTGACGTGAGACAACAGATTTATTTTGCTGTGTGCAAGTTACGCCGTGGATAAATGTAAATGTAAGGATAAATAAATAAATAAATGTAAGTATAAATAAATAAATGTAAGTATAAATAAATACATGTAAACACATGAAAACGTAAACATATATATATATATACACACACAAATACATGTAACATTTATATATTTTGTGTCATTTATTTAAGCTTTGTGTTATATAATTGTTTATTTATCCAAGTATTTATTTATTTAGTTTTGGCCCCTATAATCCTCCATAGTTACAGACTCGAAATGAAAAGCGTGCATGCCATGCTGACATTGGTTGGCCAAACAAGCTTGAAAAAGATAGGCTATTCATGACAGTTTGCGTTCGCAGACTAGGCTACCCGGAGGAACCCCTTTTTTTTATTGCAGATACACGAATCACACAAATGACCTATTTTGGATCAAAAACTGCGAATTTCGCCAAAAGGCGAAGAGTTTGCACCCGTTTTTGTTGTTGTTGTTACGTGCATTGCCTACAATTTATATAGGCCTATGAAAATGTGCACATTTAGAACATAGTTTCAAGGACTACATTGACCATTTGAATTCACATCTAAAGGAATAGTGAAATTTCTCACAGAGACACGGCATTGCAGTGCCTGCATAGTGACCACATGTCATTCTGTCAGAAAAACAGCGACTCATGCTTTCTTTTATGAGGCTACTGGTTTTACTTGCTTACACATTTACTATCAAGTTACTTACTGTCTGGAAAAAGGCATATGCTTGGCTGCTAGTCAAGTTTTCTCGCTTTTTAGGTAACCTCAAATCCTCCATCAGCCTACTCTACCTCCTCTCCAACAAGTTAACTAACATTACTTACTTTGCGCTCAACTGACTGACAAACAAGTTTTAGGTAACCATGACAACGCAGACCGACGCAAGGTGGATCACAGAAGTGTACAATTAGAAGGGGGGATTCACACACTTATGTTTTTCTTAACAAACGGAAATAAATTGAAAATGCATAACACATAACACCGATCCATTGAATGGGTAAAAAAAAAAAAAAAGAACATATATTTGACATATTTTCTGCTGTATATTGGGGGGGACAGATTGGTATTTTCTCAATATTGGGGGGGGACACGACCCCCCCAAAGAATGCGTGGTTACGCCCTTGGTTGTTTGTCACTCCATTCTACACTTAGAACGTCAGGAAGGACTGCCTTTGGTAGATACGAGCTCGTGAAGATAGCCAGAATCTCGGATTTCTTCAACCAAGCCTGTTTCATTCATCATTTGCCTGAGAAAGCGACCTCCGTTACTAGCTAGCCAGGCTAGTTTTGCCCGTTTCACTCCTCAGGCTATTTAAAGGTAGGCCTACATGTTAGCCAATGAATGCCAGCAAGATTGGCACGTGACTTAAGGAAATATATTGATGTGTTCCTGTCAAATAAATATTTCTCTAGTTTCTCTCCCATGAGAACTAGTTCAGAAAACGTGTTTCTTTCAACTGCACTGTTAAAACTGGGTCAAATACTTACGCCAGGATCGCTGCAGAAACCTACTCTGCTAAAACAGGGCGTTTTCACCCATGTAGTTTGTTTGCTTTGTTCCGATTCAGGCACTAATATGATAAAATGTTGCTGTTGCCCCTTTGTTCGGTTTGTGTTTACATTGCAACCTTTAACAGTGGACTAAATCTTGTAAACAAACTCCACGCGCTAGCAAACTGTTCTCTCATTGGTACGATTTAAATACGGCTTAATAGGCTGTTGCTTTTTTTTTTTTTAAGGTGTGGGGGAGTGGGGGTGCGTGAACCCGGTCGGGATGTAGTAGGGGGTGCGTGGCCTAAAAAGTTTGGGAACCGCTGATCTAATACATCTTCAGTATTAACCCTGTAAGTTGTGAATTTAATGGTAAAGAATCATGTTTAAAGCAATTACAATAGGCTAGTGACAAATAAACGTTGTTATCATGTTATAACAGTGTGCTAGGTTCTGTTAGTGAAGTGTCCACACAAAAAATGAAAACCTTCACTGATGGTCTGAATATGTTTAATTTGCTGTCTTGCACTTCTACACCAGAGCTAATCAGAGAAGTATAGTCAGAAGGTAAAATTATCAATTAAAACTCCATTAGCAATAGGCTACATTCATTAGTAACTTTGAACCACCAAGTTAGCAAACACATCAAACAAACTCACTAGACTACACTGTTGCCACATGTTGGGAAATAACCAAATACAAGCAATATAACAAATGTAATGAATGCAAACTTTACAAGCACCAAATACACTGTATTGTGGTCACCTAGACTATTCTAGGTTGTGGTTCAGTGAAAGCACAGCTTCTTCAGTTGGCTATAATTGTTAAATAATAGACAATGGCAGACACAAGGACACGGTAGGGCAGGGCAAAACCAAAAACGGGGGCACGGCTGTGGCCGTGACATTATGCCTGTCCAAAGGTGGGTGACTGTATTATACCAGACTTCATGTACTGTTTGTACAGTTGTACATGGGTTGTGTGTATGGGCAGTCTCAGGGTTATGTCACAGGTGTTGGCCTCTGGGAACACCCTTGGTGCTGGGGGAGGACCAGGGGGACAGAAAGATAGTCAAAATATAGTATTTTCCTTAGAGTAGAGGTGCTAGACATGTCGTAAATGGATACAGGTCACTATACAGACGTTGAATGTATTCATTTACACAAGATGGTAGCCTACACTAAACCTTTCAAAGTGCCAATACACACATCTGTATAAGCCCGGCATGAGGTGTGTAGCCAACCAGTGCTTGTTTAATGCTGTCATAACTGGATTCATAAGAAGATTAGATAAGAACTTCAGGAAGTGACAAGCCACGGTAATAAGAATAAACATGTATTTATTTAATAAAATGTGCTTACAAAGAAACGGTTGGTAAATTAGTAGTGTAGGGAATGGGTGTGGGATCAGTGCAAGTGTTGAGTGTAAAGAATCATTACAAACTAAAAAGCAAACAGTAATGATGTTCCTGCTTGTAATGGAGACCCAGCTTGTTATGGCACAGCTTATTAAGGACCGAGGCACAGGTCACAGCTGTGCCCCTGCAGCAATCACAGCTCCTCTACCTGCCTGCCAACCTGCAACAGAACCAAAGACACAGCAACAGAAGACAGAGAAAGGAGACCCAAACAGTGCACATAAAGGCAACAATCTGGTTTATACTATCATCACAACAGGCATAGCCTCCCGGTCACTACAAGTCATTCAGGTAATGGTAATGTCCTATTGACTCATACAGCTGTGAACAGTATCCTTTCTGAAGTAGAGCCATGGCTAGTGTTTGATGACCATGGCAGTGTTTAACAGCATTCAACTCAAGTTAAAAGCACTAGGCCTACATCTTACACAGCAGAAAGACAAATATTTATTTCAGGTCATCTACAAGTCCCAGTGTGCCAGCAGCAGCTTGGTTTGGACTGGTTGCACAGTGAAACCCACCTGCAAGGTTGCTGCCATAAGTTGACCTGAAATGAGTTGGGCCTTTGGGACGTCATAGATGATCTGTTAAGTATAAAGACAACAGTGTGTGAATGTGAAGGACAGCCGATGAACCTTTATTTATCTCACCGTGTGTATTTCACTTTTCTAAGTCTATACAAGAAAGATGACCGCTCAACAAATTGGCATCACAATATATTGGCACGAGAACCTATCACTTCATAACTGCTACCTCCAATCACTGTACATACTGCCCTGTCACTGTACATACTTTCCTGTCAGTGTACATACTGCCCTGTCACTGTTGGCTACATATACGTTGACCCTGGTACCTTACTGTCATGTTTTTTAATATGGCATCATGGTCCTGGGGAAACTTCGTTTCTGCCAAGTCGGCGTTAATTACGCGTGGTTAACACACGGGGGCGTCTTAATACTTGCCCACTAGGCCTTCCATAAAACCAGGCGTTAATTTCGTGTGGTTTGCTCGACACGTCTCAAAATTTGAGACGCAATTTACGTGTGTAAATGGCAACGTGTCACGTGACACGTTCAAAGCACGCGTTTTTTTAGACGCGTGCTTTTGACACGTCTCAAAGTTTGAGACGTAATTTACGTGTGTAAATGGTAACGTGTCACTTGACACGCGTCAATTCGAGGCGAAAAAGACGCCGACTTTGTATGGAAGTCTGCGTTTTTTACGCGTGGTTGAGACGGCTTTGCATGCCAAGTCGGCGTTAATTACGCGTGGTTAACACACGGGGGCGTCTTAATACTTGACCAATAGGCCTTCCATATAATACTTGCCCACTAGGCCTTCCATAGAGGAGAGCCTTGCCACTCCCTATTAAACCCCATTGTACCGAATTTGGCTGCAGTTCCACCAGAGTTCCACTGGGGGTGATCGCGAGCGAGTGCATGTTGAATGGGAGTCTATGGAGCTAAACGGCTAAATTTGTCTCTTTCGCCTGATTGTACAACGGCACTTAAGAATGCTTGGCTGGACTTGTTAGTTTCCTCCAGGATCACTATGACTCTTATTGAGTGACTTGTTGCTATTGTAGGTTAGATATAACGAAGTTAAGTCTTGTACTTGCTGTGTAATATTTTACTGTTGATTGTTCTTTTACAGGTACAGTCCTGCACTTTTGTGGTTCGTGTTGTTTTAATTTGTAACTTGTATAACTACATGCTCTTATGGGTCTTCCCTTTTTGGCACTTGTTTAGCTTTTTCACAATGTATGCTTCATGTTTTGGCTGCTTGCAATGTTTGGGACTATCTCGTTGTTATGATCAGTGACCTATGCTCTTTTGTAAAGCTCTCTCTTGGAAGTCGCTTTGGATAAAAGCGTCTGCTAAATGAATAAATGTAAAATGTAAATGTAAATGATTGTCGTTGAAAAATCTCCGATTTGATTGTAGTTTGTGCACGTTCAACATGGATTATAGGTCGAAAATTGAATGAACGAGTACTTATGTCCTTTTGATTTCTTACATGGTGAGTCGTTGTTGCCCATAACACATTAGCATTCTGCTACTGAATGCTGATTGGTTAGTAAAGGACTGATACGACCAGAGCTCCCGCTTGATGGCATCCGAAGCGGAATCAGAATGTCGGAGCATTAGCAACATTAGCAACAACATTAGCAAGCCAAAACTCTTTCAAGCATGTGTATTGACAGGGAGAGCCTAACCTGTCAGCTGTGTTGTCCATGCCCTGAGAGAAAAAAGTAAGTGACCAGAGCTTGCCGTCAAGCAGTAGCTCTGGTCGTGTGTACACGATGTGTATGACGTCAATGACATTTTCAAAAGCTTTTTAGAACAGAAAGGCGACTTTCAAAAAATCTAAAACCCGGCAGTGTGTATTTTTTTGGCCTCCCCTTTCGAATTCAGAATTCAAATTACTGGACAAAAAATTATATCCTGAGAAAAGTGGATTTTGAGGGGTACCGCTCCATAGACCTCCATTCATTCTGCACTCGCTCGTTAGCGCCCTCACATGGAATTTAAACCAGTTCAGAACCCGGAAGTTTCCCGAGAGTGGCAGTTCTCTCTATATTAGACATTCTCTGGTCGTAACTTGACAGGGCCACATGAAAAAAAACGAACGTGGGTTCCGTTTGTCTCAACTGACTTGCCGTATAAATGTGAATTTTGTTAGCTAGTCAGCTATTTATTAACTTTGTAGTTTGCTATCTAACATGCTTTTTTCAGGAGGTATGGCTAGCTACCTCAAAATCTAGTTAAATTCCGCACTGGCCCGTGCTCTTTTTGCGAAGATATGTAAATGTCTGTTAGTAGTAGTAGTAGTAGTAGTAACTTCGGAGATTCTGCCGTCTGTTTATGCATAACCGAGGAGAGGGAAATTACATGAAAACCTGCTGTTTAGTAATATCTACCTAGTGATGTGTAGTTTGTGTCACGATATCTACCTTGTCTATCTAGTTTACGTTACTGGAGAATGTTCAAACTATTCAACTCGTCAACGCCAGCAAACGACTACAGTACAGTTTGACTTACAAGTATGGGTTTGATTAGCCGTCTCACCACCCGTCTATCAGTGTCGTTAATGCTGGCTTTGTTGATCTGTTATCTAAGCCTGTGCTTCCATCAACAAGCCTCTGTGATGATGTTAACAGAAGAACAGTGTAAGAAAACACCTGTTCATGTGATAGATAGAAGCAGTTTAGAGAATCCAGAGACAACAAAAAGAGTGGCTAGGCCTCAGCATCAAACACCCGTTCCCACATTGTCCAAAGAAGCCTCACTCATCGCCAGGTTCAGCAAACCCAGTGAATCTGAATGCAGCTTGCCTTTGGAAAGCCGATTTAACTGTGCCAGAGACCGGGTCTTGAGCCAGACAGAGTGTGAGGAAAGAAGTTGCTGCTATGCCCCTATTCCACATGCAGTGCCGGGAGCCCCTTGGTGCTTCTACCCCTCATCCTACAGTGGGTACAGAATGGGGCCCCTCACCCCCACCTCCAGGGGCCTGGCTGCCACTCTGAAGAGGTCCACTCCCTCCTACCTTCCCAAGGACATCCCCACTCTTAGATTGGAGGTGTTGGAAGAGACCGCAGGAAGGCTGCACCTCACTGTGAGTCTGGCTCAATTTTCTCCAGTTAGATGTGTACTTAATCAGGCCTTCCTGTGTAAAAAGAATAGGGCCGGACTGGTATTCTGGTTAATCTGCAGTCACCAATACAATGCCTCTGAAAGCCATGAGGGAAAATTATGCTCACTCAGGTCGCGATATGTAGGTGGCAGTCTGGGTGCTTAAAATATGCAATGGATAATTGATAACCTTATGGTTACCCCTTCTGTAGTTGAAGGATCCATTTACTCAGCGATATGAGGTTCCACTGGGCCCTGGCCACGCCAGCAGAGGTGCCGACCCCCAGGACCCCCTCTACATCACTGAATTCCAGCCTGACCCTTTCGGCTTCATTGTGCGCCGCAAGTCTAATGGCCGGGTCATGTGAGTAGTCATAAGTGTCTGTGAAGACCCTCCTGTCTCTACATGTCAGTCTGCCTTTCGATCTGCAGACAGGCAGGCAGGCTGGCCGTTTCTGTGCATGTCTGTGTAGACCTCTGTCGGTCTGCCTACCTGACAGCCTCATTCTCAATCCTGAATTACAAGACCATTCCTGAGCATGGAATAACCAATCCTGCCTTCATCATGACTTAAAACTGTAACAGGCAGACCTTCCACAACGTACCCCCTAACAACCCCTTGTGCTGTGTGTCTCAGTGTGAACACCACAGTGGCTCCGTTGTTGTTTGCTGACCAGTACCTGCAGCTCTCCACGTCCCTGGCCTCGGGCCTGGTGTCTGGGCTTGGGGAGCACTACACTCTCCTGAACCTGGAACTCAACTGGACCTCCTTCACCCTGTGGAACAGGGACATGGCACCACATGTAAGCTCCCCCCCCCAATATGTGTATCCCCTGTGGCTCAGATATGTTCCAGGAATGAACAGCTTGTCATTTAAACGCTTTGAGTAGGACAAGTCTATTTGTTTGGATTAGAACGTGACGCCCCCAAAAGGCTTTCATCTGCACAACTGGTTAATGCCAGATCTCTTCTGCCAGAGTGATGCCAACCTGTATGGGTCCCACCCCTTCTACATGGTACAGGAGAAAGATGGTCTGGCTCACGGAGTCTTCCTGCTCAACAGCAACGCCATGGGTAGTAGAAATGTCAACAATACACACACACACCTGTCTGTGTGTTTTATAACTCGTTTATTGACTTCTCTGTTACTTTGCAGAGGTGGTATTACAGCCCACTCCTGCTCTTACCTGGGTAACTGTTGGCGGGATCCTGGACCTCTATGTGTTCCTGGGACCAGATCCTCAGAGTGTGGTCCAACAGTACCTTCAAGTTATAGGTAGATTAACCCATAAGCTTGGACTGAAGTAAACATTGACATAGGCCTAAATGACCAATGCAAAGTACCTGACAACAATTTATTTTGAGGCAAAATGATATCTAGTGGACGATGTAATTTGTTTGAATCTAAATTGTGGCCCTCCTTTGGCTTTGTCAAGGCCCCGTCACACCTTAAGGTTCTGGTCAACGTTCTATGACGTTAGAGGAAACGTTGGTAATCGTCCATGGTCGCTGGTATAGCGCCAGAAGAGCGTTGTGTAGACGCTGGTAATCGTCGGTAATCGTCGTTGATCAGCGGAAAACACAAAAAAAAGTTTTGAACATGCACAAAAGTTCTCATGGAGACCAGCGTTCTTCAACATTTAATTTTTACTGCTGGATAACGCTGAACGTTTGTGGAAAGTTTAATGTTGCACGGGTTTGGCTATCGTTAGTCAGTCGTTACCCTAGCGTTACTTGGTTGTTTTCACCGTTTGCTTTGCAGTGAACAAGTCACTGGCGGCCTGTCAACAACACTGAACGGACCCCTAGCGCACACAGCGCTACTTTGTCTTACTTGGTCGCTGTTACACGCTCCTCATGCGTCAGTCCCACGCTAGTCATGCATCAGTCCAACGCTTAGTCACACATTAGTCACATGCCAGATGTGTCCACCTCGCCCTAGAACGCTCAAAATTGAACGATTAGAATGTTCAGAGAACGTTGACCAGAACATTATGGTGTGATGGGGCCTTTTAAAATCACTGGTCTAGCTGATATTGGTGACCGCTGTGTGGTTTTAGAATAGGGATTCAGGGAAAAAATGAGTGTGGACACAGGCAAAAGAAGCATCCATCTCTCTGGACAGAAGTGGGGGAGACAAGGAAAGGCAGCTAGTCGACTGCGTCTTCCCCCTTTTACCTTTGGTCAGGGACGTAGGTATCATTATAGCATTTGTAGGTATACTTTGTCGTTAAAATGTAGGTTTCATTAGACATGTCCCACGCACTTTTTGAAAATGGCTAATCTGTCCCCCCCACGCACACAAACTCTTTCATTACAAAAAAATGTATTTAATGGATGAATCCTCAGCTATTCAATAAAGCTTTCATCCCACCCACATTTGAAAACAAACCTACTCTCCTGCCTCAGGTTATCCTTTGATGCCTCCTTACTGGGCCCTGGGGTTCCACCTGTGTCGCTGGGGTTACTCATCCACAAACGCCACCAGGGAAGTGGTCAGACGCATGCACCAAGCCAACTTCCCCCTGGTAACTACTCTAGGGGTTAATAGCAAGTGCTATCCTTTCTATCATCAGCTATCATTTAGGTTAACTTCAGCGAAAGAATACTGCATTAGCTTGCTGCCATTGGATACTCTTCTTCTGTTGTAGTAGCACAACCATATCATAGTTATGTTTGAATTAGCATGCAAGCCTTCTTGACCTTCAGGTTTGGGGTGGTTGGGTGTTGTTGTGGTCAGGACGTGCAGTGGAATGACCTGGATTACGCAGACAAGCGCAGGGTGTTCACCTTTGACCCCCGCCGTTTCGGGGATCTTCCAGAGATGGTGGAGGAGCTGCATCAGAAGGGAATGAAGTACATTCTCATCCTGGTGAGAGATGGGGTTCTCTCATATAGTAAATGGTACACAATACATTCACAGACTTCTACTAAAAGCCGTGCAGTAGAAAAGTGTGAATGTATTCAAGAAATGCAAAGGAAACGACATTTCCCTTATCATAATGAAATTGCCACTGATTTCAGTCCTGCATTTAGAAATATAACTCAAAGAAAATGCACATTACACATCATATTCCCTTATCCTAAGGAAATTGCCACTGATTTTAGTCCTGCATTTTTCCTACAACTGAAACTCATGTTCCATTTGTCAACCAGCAGAGAGCAGCAGAAGCTTGATGATTGCACGTGAACAGTTGTACCACTCCACCTGAGTGTCATGGTTCCTCCTACCAGGATCCAGGCATCAGTAGCAGTAGCCCTGCCGGTACCTACCCGCCCTTTGACGAGGGCCAGAGGAGAGGAGTCTTCATCAGGAACGCCACCGGTCAGACCCTCATAGGGAAGGTCAGCTAGCTCTTAAATCTCATGGTTTTTAAATGAGTCCCTGTGTGTAGCATGTGGCTTGGTAATGTCTGCTAGTGTGTGTCTGAATGTGTGTTTGTCTCAATGTCTCTGACTTGTTGTGTGCATGTGTTAAGGTGTGGCCTGGCCCGACAGCTTTCCCAGACTTCACCAACCCGGAGACAGTTTTGTGGTGGGAGGACTGCATCAGAGAGTTCCACTCCAGGGTCCTTGTTGACGGCCTGTGGATTGTAAGTTACCAGGTTGAGTGTGTACATACATGTGTGTACCCTCTGTTCTTCTAAAACTACAAAACCGCAACCTATTCTGTCATGCCACTTTCCCCAGGATATGAATGAGCCAGCCAGTTTTGTGCCAGGCTCAGTAGAGGGATGCCCTGACAGTGATCTGGAAAGCCCCCCCTTCGTGCCAAGTTAGTGTGCTACCGTTACTAGCTGACCCAATTTTAAGAAACAATCTTTACTCTCCTTTTTTCATCATCCAAAACATCTTCAATTGGATAAACTCTGAGTGGGATATGAATTTGTTTTATTGTTACTGCCACTTACCATAATATTGTTTCTTCTTCATAAACAGGGGTGGTTGGAGGCAAGCTGAACTCAGGCACTCTCTGCATGTCAGCACTGCAGAACCTGTCCTCCCACTACAACCTTCACAACCTCTACGGCCTGAGCGAAGCTAGTGCCACCCACAGGTCGGAGTGAGATATTACACTGCAGAGATGATGGCACAACTTTGAAAGACTGCACAAAAAGAATCGGGCCCCTGACAAGAAATAGTATTTGCGGTATCTGGGTACTTGATGGCTATATTAGGATTATATTAACCTAGATGAAACAGAAAACTGGATATGTTTTAGCATGTTAAACCATGGGCAATTTTAATCATTAAACTGAATGACCTGGGCACTCCAGTAGCTCACTGTGTAAGTGTGCGTACCATGTAGGCTAAGCTCTTACCAGAGCGGCCTGGGGTTGAATCAGGCATTGGCCCTGTGCTGCATGTCTTCCCTGCCCTGCCTGTCACACTTTACTATAAATTGTCCAATAAAGCATGAACAATGCCCCAATTATATATTCAAACTGAATAACCCTTAATGTTCCAGTGCCCTGGTGAGGGTGCGCGGGGCGCGACCCTTCGTCCTGTCCCGCTCCTCCTTCCCTGGTATTGGCCAATTCTCTGGAGTGTGGACTGGGGACGTGCAAAGTGACTGGGAACAGCTCCGGTTCTCCATTCCAGGTTAGAACAGGACCTGTCCCAACCCCCCCTCTGGCAGTGCACCTACATTATCACACAGTTACATTATCATCGACGTGGAGTATACTGCCCTAGACAGGCACAATATTCGACCAGTGGAATAGTATTGTTTATCAAGCTGTTATAGATACTTTCCCATAGTCATAAATGGCACGAGTGACGAGTTCCTTAACAAGTACATAAAATGACTGGTCATTGAATGGTGGCATGGATGTTCTCCTTTGTTCCCCCCCAGCGGTGCTGCTGTTTGGCCTGTTTGGAGTGCCCCTGGCAGGTGCCGACGTGTGTGGGTTTGGGGGGGACACCACGGAGGAGCTGTGTGTGCGCTGGATGCAGCTGGGAGCGTTCTACCCCTTCATGAGAAACCACAACGACAAGCCCAACGCTGTAAGACATGCACCTGTGTGTGTGTGTGTGTGTGTGTGTGTGTGTGTGTGTGTGTGTGTGTGCGTGCGTGCGTGCGTGCGTGCGTGCGTGCGTGTGTGTGCGCGCGCCTTGATCTTGAAAAAGCTGTGATCTTTTTAGCAGCAATCATAGTTGTATAAATGTATTTTGCAGTTACTTCACACCTTTTCTGCATAGCAATGTATAAGCCTGTAAGTGATCAATTGTAGAATAGGCCAATGTGTTTTCTCTGTGTCCATGTAATGGTCTATGTGTTATGAATAGAGGTAGCACTATGAATAATGAACAGAAGTAACTCTAGCCTGTGTGCCTGTGTTGGTGTGTGTCAGCCCCAGGAGCCCTATGTGTTTGGGCAGAAGGCCCAGGCAGCTATGCGGAGTGCAGTCATGCTGCGTTACTCTCTCCTGCCCTTCCTCTACACCCTCTTCCACCACGCTCACACCTCTGCAGACACCGTGGCCAGGCCTCTCTTCCTCGAGTATGTATCTCCTCTCGCCTCTCTTCTCGCCTCCTCTCCTCCTCGCCTCACTTGCCCTCTCCAATTCAATTCCCGTCTGCAAAATTATGTCAGAAAACCTCTGTAATCCACTATCATGAAACTCCCAGGTTCCCCTCTGACCCGAACAGCCAAACCATCGACAGACAGTTTCTGTGGGGGAGTTCTCTTCTCATCAGCCCAGTGTTGGAGCAGGGAGCAGAGGAGCTGGCTGCTTATCTCCCCCCAGGGACTTGGTACAGTCTGCACAATGTAGATATCATCCCTCTCATTCATCTGGTTTGGGTGGGGTGTTGAGTCCTCCACAAATGCCATCGTCCTAACAGAGAGCACTTTCTATTTTGCAAAGAATAAATGGTAAAGAAATTCCATGCAAGCTTATTTTTATTATCATCTCATTGTTCCTGTGAAGGGCCAGCCATTCTACAGCCGAGGCCAGTACCTGCTCCTCCCAGCTCCGCTAGACACCATCCAAGTCCACGTGAGGGAGGGACACATCATCCCACAGCAGGTGCAAGGGCTGGAGAGGCTTTCTGCTTTACCACCGCCAGTAGTCTGATGTTTACTGCTGATGACGCTAACCTACTGATTCTGCTGCATATTCACAACTAAAACATTTATTTATATATTTAAAAAAAAGATGATTTGATAAGTGATTGTGTAAAAACCTGCTGTCACAGGAACCAGCATTGACCACTTCAGCTTCACGCAATAACCCATTCCTCCTGACGGTGGCGCTGTGTGCGAGAGGCTGGGCATGGGGCGACCTGTTCTGGGACGATGGGGACAGCCTGGACACCTTTGAGAAGGGAGACTACTCCTATGTCATCTTCATCGCTGGGCAGGTATGAGACTGAGACTGTGTGAGTCAGTGTATTCAGTGGAAAGAGATCAAAATCTTAGTGTTCTTAGAGGTCAGTGTGATACAACTTGTGGGTGATTGATGATATTATGATTCTCATTTGGACACAATTTGACCAGATAAGTGCATGCTACCTTTAAAAGAGTTAAGGACAGAATACAAGCATGAATCTATACATTGTATTGGGCTTTTAAATTTAAATTAAGTAAGTATTGTATATGCAGTGCAGATACTGCTTAGAGCATTTGTCTTTAACCCTGGTCCTTAGGGCCCACTGTCCTGTATGTTTTAGATGTTTCCTGCAGAAGCCTGTTAATGACCCAGTCATTTGAATCAGTTGTGTTGGAGCAGGGAAACATCTAAAACATACAGGATGGGGGGGACTAGGGTTGAAGAATGTGTCCAAGAGGATCCCCCTCCCTTTTTTTGCTTGTGGGTGACCTTTGACATCTGCTGGCAGTCCCAGGTAGTGAGCGACCCCCTGAAGCTGAACGGAGGTCTGGATGGTCTGGTGCTGGGGGGGATGCGGGTGTTCGGAGTGCTCCTTCCACCCCGCAGCGTGTGGGCCAACGGGGAGAAGGTCATGGACTTCACGTACTACTCAGACAACAAGGTGATTGATCTAATCAATAGCCCTTTTTACATGCAATGCCACATAGGGCTTTACATACGGCCAAAGAACTGCACCTAAACTCTCAAGGAAGACGAGGAAAAACTCCCAGGAAAACCCAAGATACATTTTTTTTTACTTTGATCCCCACACTGCCATTCCTTCTTTATATAGACATGTCTCACCTTATTTGCCTTGCTGTCCTAACAGCTGTACTCAAGGGTTTACGTGCTTCTAAAAAGGGCAATATAAATACAATTTGATTTTATCATTTTTTACATTTTAAATATGATTTTCTGATTATTGTGGATCTTTCAGGTTAATTTTGGCTGCCTGATCGACTTCTGTTTTACTACCTTTTGTCTCTCTGTAGGTTCTGACTGTGACCCATCTTGCTCTACCCATGTCTGAGGTTTTTACAATCCAGTGGACTCTATAACCCAGTGGACTGCATTACGTAGTAGCCTTTTGGAATCCAGAGGTTCTGTTTCGGAATTCTTCTTGCTTAGCTATACCCTCACCTCTCAATCCTTGTTCACTGCTGCTCTTAAAAGAAGACTGTTTGTTTCAGAGATCACTGTTTCCTTCATTTGTTTCAGGGATCATTGTTTTGATGTAAATTACATTTCTATTGCATTGAAAGTGTCTATATGAAACACGATTGTAGTGTACAGTGTATATATGGATATGCTACAGTAAAACTGAATTCATCTTTTCCATTTCGTCATTGTTACAGACTGATTTTTGACAAACGGGCTCAGAGAAGCCTTGCTACAAAGCCTACTTTCAGGATACCATTTAGATTTAGGATGGTCATCTCATTTTATCTACTCAAACTAACTAATTTGATGTAGTACCAATATTTTTTGTTAATCTCGTAATTTTGGACAGCTTTGTAATAAAGTTGTCAATTGCTAATGCTCACACAAGTTTGATATGCATTACCAACATTATCTTGACTTGTGGTACCCCGATTAACTTGCATCGTAGAATAACTATATTTATCACAGGATTTCTTATATTTGTATTTCTTATCTAAAATAAATGGACTACTATGTGAGATATTGTTTCTATCTTTTCAGTAATTAAATCAGCAACGCAAGTTACTGCACACGTGCGCAGTAAACCCGAAAGCCTTGTGTGGACAAATGTTTCGAACTTGAATTCAAAACATCCGCTAAAATCAGTCATTGGATTATAAATACATTATCCTGAGATCAGCCGTAGGCTACTACACTGACTCTGGCAACGTTGGTCCTGATGATGCGCATGTGAGTTCTGGATAAACCAACTGCATTCAAGCTTTCAGCATTGACCTCTAAAACGTCATGTCTTATTTAAAAGGTTAACGTATGGTTTGTCATTCTATCATGTTTTGTTTAGCTTTATCTACAAAGCTTTTTCGGTCCTATAAAGTTTTTGAACAAAATTAGGTAAAACATCTATACACTCCGAAAGCTTTTCATATTTCCAAATCTAATCCATACTGGTCTGTGAAGATATTGCCATCCCGGAAGCAGTGGAATTTGGAGGGTTGTCTTAAAAGAACTGATCGCTTGCTTAACGTGTGGGACCGCACGCACAGAAGGGACATAAACAAGTGGCTGCCTTCAACGCGTAACAAAATACCGTGGACAAGACTACAAGCAACACCAATATCAGCTCCGTTTTACAAATGGATGGGCGGAAAGGGCTGTAGTCTCGGGCGGGACAGAGGGTGAGGACGCAAGGCTGCAGTTGAGCAGAGGCTATGCATTCTCTGCCCGCACAGGTGTATTCCAGTGTTCAAATGGATCCGGTGGCTCCGGTATACATATGAAAACCGTATGGTTTTCCTCCGACAATGTGGAAACGTTTGTGTAAGATGAAGTTGGGGGTAGGGAACTGAATTGTAGCTATTGGAAAGCCGAGATCATAGACTGATATATGTATTATTCAGTTATGGTAGCGCTTATAATTCATGCTTGGGTTAATCTTAGCAAATGTCTGTGACCGGCTCACACAAAAAGTGCAGCGATAGTAAGAACACTGTCCAATCCTTGCCTGTCTAACGGATGTTGCTTGTCATACAGTATTGCTACATCTGATGTAGCACTGTCATCATGGCACACCTCTCTTGATAAGGCTACAATGTTACACGTAGTTTTGGCTTATGCTTTTCACACAGCTACTCATCATAGTATACCCTCTCCCGTATTTGATTTTACAATCTGACCAGTTTTCAAGCTTATACAGAAACGTCTATTAGTCTGAAAATGTTGTATGTTTACAGTTTATATTTCAGATATATGAACATCTATCAAGCATATGAACGTTTTTATTACTTAGTCTGTGAATGATGTAAGGCTTTTGAGTCATCCATCCAAAAGCGTGCTCATTAGATAGTCAGCCTTTTGGATAGCAAGTCCATGAGAGGCTCATTATTCAACGTTCTTTGTACAAGGGGTCAGCTCTGCTCTCTACAGTTGCAGTGTATGGGTGAACAGAGATAGGCAGTTCATTATTTAAACTTGTATTCAAATGTCAAGGAAACAGCTTTACTAACGTAGCCTTAGGGGTGGACACATGCACCCATTGAAAGGAAATTGAGACCCTGGAACTCATAGACGTCATTCCATACAGAGGGCTGCAACTGAAATAAACTGAATAGGAGTTATGTTTCACTAAAGAACATGGGAGTATCATACAGTCATTTCTTGTGTAGTTTGAGGCTGATCCAACTCAGAACACAAAAGCAGCAATAGTACCAACAAGTTGATTCTAAACCTCATAGGGCTTCAAAGATTCAATAGAATGTCCAACACTCTTGCCATAGTGTTACAAATGTTATTCTGGAAATTTCTGTTCTCCAGCAATCAGCCTGTGTCAGTGGTGCCAGTTTGGGGTGACAGAGGTGTTTTGGGGGCCACAGGCGCTACCCAGTCATTGGACAGAACAGTGTTGGGTCAGATGATTTAAATTGGGTTTGGTGCACACACTCTTAAGATGTTGACAGCTCTACAGAAATAACGTGTGAAAGACTGAGATAAATAATATTTGTGTGCATGCGAGCAAGAGAGAGAGAGTTGTGTAGTATCAATGGCATGGTTGCTGAATATAGTCATATCACACTGTCTGAGTTTAGCCCTGTTATCATGCATTCCAGAGTAACTAAAGGCACACTAGCATCAAATGCTGTTGCTGATGCTTAACACTGTTTCTCTGCTGTTGTGCTGTGTAGTGACCGATGTTATTATTATTTAAATGAGTTGTGGCTGACACTTGAAATGTGGTGTGATAGGTTCAAGCTTGTTTTACATGTGGATTAGCCTAGCCTGTGAATCTAATGGCCAACAGCATGCAGCTCTGCAATGCAAAAATAGCTTGGTTGGTAATTTTCTATAACAGTATTTATCAAAGATTATGTTGCATAGGTCTAGCACTACATGTGAATGAGAAAAATTACTATTGATTTCATTTTGCTCCTCGCCAATGGAACAGGTTGACTATAAAGAGCTGAAATAAAAAGCAGTGATTGTTTTCATGTTGATCTTTTTTGCACGTTGGCGAAACCCTCCCCTGTTCTTGTACGTAGATGCCTAAAATGTCTGAACTCCAGAATGGTTACATATCCTGTTTAAATCTCGTCAAACAGGAAGCATTCTCTCCTGTAAGTTTGAGATTTGCTGTAGTTTGGTCTGGTAGTCTATAGTTAATTCTGAGTTACCAATGCTGCTAGTAAAAGTAAAGTACCCTATGTGGATACACTTGGTCCAGACCTGGCAACATTTTACCCAGGAGGTAAAATGCTTCACTGGAGGAAGTGGCAGGCAGCTAAGTGAACCAGGGGAGGCAAACATTTCTCTACTCTACTGTGGAAGAAAAGGAGGAAGCATTCCACAGATTAAGGAGCTGTGAAAATGCAGTTGAGAGCATACTTTACCTTTGAGACAACTTTGCTGCATGGTATAGGGTCAGACAGGACACATATGTGCTCTACTTAGCAGCACAACTCTATGAATAACTGGGTTTTTCTGGCAGAACTGTGAGTATGGTTATTGTAAATGAACTATGAATGATCTTATGTTATTCTGTGAATAGACTAAAATGGCTTTCAGTGGTATTCTGACCTTTCAGTGGAGCCAGATTTTAAGCAACTCTAATCGAAAGAGTGAGACGCTTATTAAAAAGACTACCAGGATATACAGTGTGTGTGGGTGTGTGTGTGTGTGTGTAATCATCCTTGCATGGATGCTGACATCTGTAAACTCCTGATAGCAGCTAGGCATTTCACACAAGTGTGTATGCGTGTGTACACAAACCTCCTGTTTATTCAAGGTGGGACACACGCTTGATTCCACACAGCTACAGTACCCAGGCCAGTTGAGTATGTTTGTATAGCTGAAATGGTGGCCTTAGACACGGCACTGGAAAACACTAAATGCAGAAGAGTTACATTCCAGAAGGTCAGGTGAGGACACTGTGGTTTCTATTGAAGGTTCCATCTCAGAACTAACTGAATGGTTATGAGGATTAGTTATAAAATAATTTTCCATTTGGATTGAGTCCTGTAAGAATGTGTTGCCACACTTTTTGTGTATGTACTACGTGCTTATCATATCCTTCTCTGCCTCCTTATTTGTTCCCGCCATCTCCTTAAAAAGTATCTTCCTGTACTCTTCTTTCCCCATCCTCTCATCACTGACCCTCTTGTCTTCCCTTAACGTCCCTCTCCACCTCTCTCTCCCATCTCTCAGAGGATGGGCTCAGGCTCTCCCTGCTGGAGGGGATGTCTCTGGGTCGGCTCCTGCGGCGTGCCTCCTCCAAGGCCTCCGACCTCCTGACCTATAACCCCGGGTCGGGGGGCTCGCGCAGCGGCCTGGACGGAGAGATCATCTTCTCCAAGAACAATGTGTGTGTGCATCCCGCTGACCCCCTACCAGGCCTGGCTGAGCACCACCCAGGTACCTGCCCTGACCCTAAGATGTTTGTGTGTGTCTTTTCAATGGGCTGTTTAATGGGACAGGGCTTTGCATCCATCTTGATATGCCAGCTGATGTACTCTCTGTCTACATCTTGGTGAAGACATTTTTTTTTATCTCTAATTGACTTAACAACTTTTTGTCAGTAGCTTAGCCTATCGATTAAGGGGCCACTCGGAAGCATGTACGCTGTCTGCTTCATTTGATCTTGATAGGATAAGCATTCTGTAGCTAATAATTATCAATTAAAATTGATAATTGTATTTATCAATTAACTATTTATCAATTAAAATTACTTCAGCATAATAATGCACCTAAAATACAAACGTGAGCAAGGGCAGCAATCGCTATGCAATTTCGCTAGCAGGGGAAGAATAGCTTACAAACGAACATCATCAGTTAACTTAATTTAAAATAGCAAGAACTATAGACTTAATACAATAACAGCCTTAAATTAACTGACAACGTAAGTTATATGACTTAGCTCTACAGTTCTCAAGGACGCACAGACGCAATCTCAACTGCGCTGCTGATAGACGGCCTAAAATGTTGTACAGCCCTATTTATGATACCGTGGTGGCAGAAATTTAGCCGTGGCAGGCCGCCATGGAAAAATCAACATAGAGGAAACGCTGTTGTGCGGGAGACTCCCCGAACTTCCGGGAGACTTGGGACCTGACATCAAAGGTCCAGGGATTCATGAACACATAAGAACAAAGTTGAGTTCAAATGGAAAAAAAAGCAATTCCATTTAAAGGTAATTTACATGAACACATGTTCAGAACAAAATGAAATTCAAATGAAGAACAAATTGACTGCAATTCTCTTCGTAGATCTGGCATAACTTACCCCAGGCCCTTTGGCACAATTTACCCCAATCCCACGTTTTTGGGAAAAATGCATCATCCAGCAGTTTTGAGCTAAAATCATGCTAGCTGTATAGACTCATTGTTTAGCTTACCAAAGCACTAAAACATGTGTGAAATGTTTTCAAACTTGTCTATAACTGTTCAGACACAACAATCAAAAAACCTTGATCATAGAAATTTTACTTTGGAAGGCAAAAAACTGTTTTTTGAACTTAAATGTGTTTACCTCTCATGCAATGAGGCTCTCTTCTTCACAGGATGAGTAAAATGACTGAAAATGTGTGGTCCCATGACCAATTTCTTCTATGGTTCACTAGAAACAGGGGGTGGCACAACTTCCCCGCTGGCACAACTTACCCCACTCTTCCCTACAGACTTAGATATTGTAGGTGACAGATACTGTCAACAAATGAGTGTTGTTCAGTAACATATTTTTGAATAGTGACATTTTTACTGGTATTGGTACCGACAACTGAAATGTTGGTACCATAACAACACCAGTCCTAGCTATTCTTCTTCAACATCTGGCTTTCTCTTCTACCTACTGCTGAGCCATTTTCATTCACTTCTCTACTTAATCATCTGTCTCTCCCTCTTTTTTCACCTTTCCATCACCTGCTTTCCTCCATGTCTTTACAAATCCCCCACTCTGACACAATCATGTCTTCTATTCTCCCTCTTTTAACCCCCTCCTCTATTTTAAGTGAGAGAGGATGACCTTCTCTCAAACACCTTTTGAAATGCCTCCGCGCAACCTATCCACAATGAAACCACACTTCAAAATGCCCTTTAAATGCTTGGATAATGTTTTACTGTTTCTTCTTTTTCTTCTTTCAGTTTTACCTGATGTGTGCTATGTGGTACTGACATATACTGTACATAAGCTGTTATTCAAGGTTACATTAGTGTCTGTTCTTCTACCTCCTTTCTAAATGTCAGCAGTGTAAACAATTGTACATGATCCCAACCTTGTCTAGAATCTCAATCTCTTTTCAGAGTATTTGTTGTCACCTTTTTATGCACTTTTGTTGCATTCCTTTATGTATCTTTATGTGCTTGGATGTCTGTCAAACCTTACATAGCCACCATATGGACAATGGACACTTATATAGCAACAGAATATGTCTATGTACCTTCTAGTGTATACCAGTTTTTGTAGTGTTTCTTTTTCTGTCGAGATCCAGTTAGATATGTGTGTTATGTTATTGTGTTGTCAGGCCTGTTGAGATCTCAGGTTACATAGTGTGTGTGATGGTGTTCTTCTGTGTGCTCTCCCCTCAGGCTACTTGTGTGTTCATATGGAGAAGGACGAGAGCCTGGGCACCACTCTGATTCTCACCTGGGTGCCCAATTCCCGCATCCAGAGACAGGACGAGGAGGCCCTACGCTACATCACCCCCGAGAGCTCGCCCGTCCGCAGGAACGCCCACCGACGCCTGCGCAGGTAGCCCTCTGGCTGGTCTCCGGGTAGGGGGAAGTGGGTGGCTGTCACCACAGCAAATGAATCTGCGTCCGTAAAAAGAATTCCTGTGCTTCTTCTGACTTAATTAACTAATTTATTTCTACTGTCATTTAATGTAACTAATTGGATGTCAGAACAGCAGTCAGCGAACGTGGTAGTTTGGGGTCTGTTAGCTCATGCTTCATGTGGAGGTTAGGTTGAACTGTTAAACTATTAAATCAATTCATTGCTTCCTACAGAAAATGTCGCTGGAACTGTGGCAAGTCTTTGTAGAGTCTCAGGGGCCTATGGTGTGATATGTTTATTGCTTTGTTAGGATCTACTAGCCTGGCTGCCAGCCCAATTTAGCCCCGCCCACAAAAACATTTGGTCGGGAAGTTGGGTCTGGAGTTGTTTGGGAAAAAGTATGTCCGAACAGGAGCTGTTCTGACCAATCAAATTGTCAGGGCGGGCTTTATACAATGATGGACAGATGATCAACAGAAATGTAATCAACCACGTCATCAAAGAGCGCTTGGGTTGAATTTGTTTTTAACCAACATATTACGTTGGTGTGATTGGTTGTAGGTCCATCCAATTTAGCGAAGAGGCATTTTTTTCCGGGTTCAGTTGAAACACGCCCCATACTTATAACCCAACGGAGCGGTTTCAGACTCATAGTCTGACTAGAATTATGAGTATGACAACGTCAGGCTAAGGATCTACCTCTCTCTCCAGTCTTTTGCTCCCTCTAGTGGCCTCTGGGGGGGAAACAGTGTACATCTATCTCAAATGGAGGGTCAGAATTTTGACAGAATGTTCCACCCTATTAAAAAAACTGCTAATCTGACTGCCATCCCCACTTTTGATGAATATTTTTTATTTAACGGCTGCATCCTCAGTTATTAATAAAAGATCTCCCACCCACATTTGAAAACAACCCTGGTCAAATGTCACCAGGGTTTACGTGAGGAGCTGCAGCAATGTGAGGTTACTTGGTGGGACCAACAGTAAACAAGTGGGACTATCGGACCAAGCATGCATGCTTGTAACAAATGCATGAATCAGGAGAGTTTCTGTCCTCTAAATGATATTCCATTGGTCGCAGCTGACATGCCGTTAGGGTGCGACAGCCCGTCATAGCTCCTGGTTTGTTAATGCATGGTCTTGTATATGAGATAAATGTATATGAGATCCAATGCAACAAATCAAAGGTTTGTTATTCTCATTAATGCCCACCCATCTATTAACAGGCCCCACTCTCGACCCCCACCTGCCCAAGAGGAAGAGGATGAGGATACGAGGACCACTGGTCCCCAGAGCTGCGAGAACCAGACCTTGGCCGGGGAGGCTGGCTCGGAGCCTGGCCTTCCCCAGCAACTGCAGCCCCAGCCTGGGGAGGAGGGAGACGAGGGCTCCTGTGAGCTCTCAGCGGACGAGGTGAGCCGTGACAGCAACATGGGCTCAGACTCTGACACGTTCTCCTCGCCCTTCTGCCTGTCGCCAGTCAGCGAGGCCCTCTGCGAAAGCAGTAGCTCTGTCTTTCTGGATAACGAGAACAGGTGAGGTGTTTGTGTGCATGTGTTTTTGTCTTTGTGTGTTTTACAACTGCTTGCTCCAAATTGTGGTATCCAACTGAGGATACCACAATATTTGTTATGTTAATATGGATAAAAGATTTCCAATGGGATTGTAGCTGAGTTAAATAGTGATGAAATTACTGCAATTGTGTATGTGTATGCACAATCTTGAATAAGATGTAAACAAACTGTTGCCAGTTTCTCAAATGACTAGTACCACCATTTAAACTAGATTGTAGTTCTCCAAAGGTACCACAAGGGGGAGCCACAAGAAAACAAATAAAGCTCTGTGATGTGGATGTTCACAAAAAAAGTTATGAAAGCAGATATGAAACAGTAATTGGGTTAATGGTGAGTATATGAGTTGCGTATTATCGCAGTGTGTCCAATGAATGACGTTGTCAGTGGTCCTATAAAATATATCATGGACAAATGGGAATTTAACCCACAACCTGGGTGTTGCAAAACAATATACTCCAATAACTAAACCATCTGGACAACTATCAAGTTTGTTTCAGGCCTAGTGGCCATTTTTCTTTTATGATTCCCTCAGAGGACAATTTACAGAGTTATTTGGCCAGAAGCGCAGCCCAAATTGCGTGCTTGTGTGTGTTTAAGTGCAGCGCAAGTATGTGACTTGGCAGCTGTCTCTTGCACTGCCTCTAACCTTTATTTTATCCCTTTACTACTCAATCCCTTTCTCATTATTGTTCTCAACCCACTCTCTCACGATTCACTCTACCCACCACTCTCTCTCTCTCTTTTCCTCTCACAGTATCTCACACACACCCTCTTTCCCCTCTTGTCTCTTTCGCCCTCTCTCTCCCACTTGTTTTATCGCTCACACTTCATATTCTGCCTCCACCTGATGATAGTGCACACTATGAGGCCAGTTTGTTTCATTGCTGCTTGGAAGCACAGTGAAAGGTGCCATTATGTCTCTAATGGTCTTGTGGCAAAAATGGAATGTGGTCCACAATTTATCTTCCTGTCTGTCCTGCCTGCTGGGCCTGGAAGAATAATTGTAAACCTTTCTCTCCATCACTCCATTTCTCTGTTCGCTCTTGTCTTCCTCCTACATCCCACCCTTTACTTGTGTCTCCTCTTTTTCCTCTCGTCCCCTTTCTCTCCAGTCCCTCCCTCCCTCTGTGTTAACAGCTCTTTGATTCCTCCTGCTCCTTCGGTTGTAGCACTGGGCTGAATGTCAGCTCCCCGGATTAAAGGAATGAAGAGGGCTGCAGCAGCCAAGCCCTCTGGAACTTTCTCCCAGCTTTAATTGACTCTGTTAAGGGGCCTGGAACTGGAAACATGTCACTTGGAATCATTCAAAGAGAAAGAATATGTGTGTGTTTGAGAGAGTACTGTAAAAGAAAGAACGAAAGAAAGCAGAGCTTTCTGTGTGTGTGTGAGAGAGGGCAAGAAAGAAAAAAGAGAGAGAGAGGGGTAGAGAAAGAGAGAGAAGAGTAAAAATTAAGTGTGTGGTTTGAATGCAAGTAGCCTTTCACCCTTTGAAAATGGTTCTGCAGCGTATTTCAGACATTTTTTGACTGCACTACATTAAGTATGCAAACTGGTGAATCCCAAACCATACCCACTATTGTTGTCAGAACCTCTTCCATCCTCTCCCACTTCTCCACAAGATTGAGGCAAGGGGGATTGGGGATATCTGGAGGCTGGAAGCCCTGGTTCTCAGGGTGATACCACAGCTTTCTCCCCAGGATAGATTGTCTCTGATATTGGGAGTGGAACATGCATGGGCACCCTGGTCTCACTCGGTCCCCATTCGAGGGAGATGTATCACAAGATGGTGTTTTCGTAAACGTTTCTGTGGACTTTGGAATAACATATAGCAGACTCTTAGCAGGAACTTTTTTATTTGGCAGAGCTGGTTCTTTATGTCACTGAAAACCAAACTTTACAGGCCCTCTTTTAATCATGTTATGGCTGCTCTTTGCATTGTGGGGCTGGGTAATTGCATTAGTGGAACCACATAGCGTTTAAATGATCAGTAATGGTCAGTAAATAATTGAGTTATAATAATAACTAAATACCTGAGTAAGCTCTCTTCTCTGACTAGGCTAGCTTTCCTGAGTTTTAACCAGATTATGATACATCACTTGATCTAGCTCCTGAGTTGGCTTTCAGTATCCTTTTCCACATAAACCTCTTTGTGGTGTGATGCATTGAATGTGGATGGTAAATAAGCAGACCCAGAGGAAATCCTGAAGTCTCCATCGATTAGGGTTATTATTCTCCAATACATTACAAAGGTAAATGATAAGGTCAGAAATAATTGATTTAGTGTGCAATTGATCTGGTCTGTCTCTTTCTCATGGGGCCCATGTTCAATGTGTTTTCATTGTATAGTTCAGAGCATTGAAAACAAGTCGTGGTAAGGATTAACAATGTCATTTTGCAGTCTTTGAGACAGCTGCTTTTGCGAGTTGTTTATGACTTCCTATCCAAGAGCGTATTTCTATGTCACAGAGTTTCTCAGAGCTAGCTGCAGTCGTGTCTGAGGGTGTGTTGTGGTCGTTAGCTATGGTTGATGGAATCCCTCACCCATTTTGTGTGTATGTGTGTGTGCCCTGCTGCATTAGAGGACTGAGCTCAGGTTTCAGTACTGGGAAAACATGTTTTCCGTGGGTGAACGACAGTAGAAATTGGGCAGCAGACAGCGTGATTTGTGTGTATGTGTCTCCCTCTGTCATAATATCCTACATGCATTCCTTCCATTCTCCATCCCCTGTTCCAAGACGTCTGGGTGCACCGCAGGAGTGTAAGGTTTCAACTAAAAACTTATCCTATGTCAGATTTGTGTTTTCTCCAACAGGTGTAAAGAGGTTATGAATGGTAATCTTCATAACAAAAACAGTAATCTGTTTTGGGAGTTGAACCTCAAACTGCAGTAATCTCAAATCTATTTCCCCTGTTTTCCCAGGGAGCTCGGTGATGAGTCTATGACGCACTCTGCCAGCTCCGCCTCCAGCCTTGACAGCCATGCCCCCTCTGAGAGCGGCCAATCACAGGGTGTGCGGTGGGAGGAGCAGCAGAAGGTGCTGGCGTTGGAGCAGCTGTGCGGGGTGTTTAGGGTGGACCTGGGCCACATGAGGTCACTGCGCCTCTTCTTCAGGTCAGAGAGGGGTCATGTCGGAATCATGTTGTTTTAGTACTCCATGACTTCACATTCATATTGGAGGGTGAGAACCACAAGTTACACTTCAAATCAACATTTATTTGTATAGCCCTTTTTACACACAAGCATGTCACAGAGGGCTTCACATACGCTCATAGAAGTGCCCTTCAACCAACCTAAACCCTCAGGAAAGACACATTAAACCAAATAAGTTAATCCGGGAAAACAGTCATGGGGTAGTGACTTGTGTTTTAACCTCCTTAACGCAAACATAGTGGTAGACCTATATCAACCAGGACTCCCTACTAATGCAGCAGCATAATTTTTTATCAATCACTTTGCCAAATATCTGACCATCAATTTTGGTTGCAGTGACGAGGCGTGCACCAGTGGTCAGCTGGTGATTGCTAGCAGAGAAAGCCAGTACAAGATCCTCCACTTTCACCACGCTGGGCTAGACAAGCTTGCGGAGGTCTTCCAGCAGTGGAAATGCTGCAGAGAGACCCAGCTCAAAGACCAGGTGGGATTAACACCAGTCCAGAACATTCCCTAGGCCGGAACGACCTAGCCCATATTGGCTAGTAAGTCCAAAGAGACTTACCTGTTTATATATAAATATAACCAACCAATAAAACCAGAATGAGCCTGAAACATGCATTTCTTAGACTACTGCAAATAGCCAAATTACATACCGTATTTCTTCGAATAAACGCCGCCCTCGAATAAACGCCGCACCAAAAATGAACGTTGTGTAATAAACGCCGCCCTCAAATAAAAGCAGAAATAGATTTGCAGGAGCCGAAAAAGTGTTAGTCAAAAATAATTAGCATAATACAACACTTTTTACGGATGCAAAACTATTTCTGCACCTGCTAATCTTGTTCTGCTCCTGCAAATCTTTTTCTGCTCCTGAGAGCAGGTGGAGACGATCTGGATAGGTAGTTAAGATAAGTGGAACGTATATACTTTAGCGAACACTTCATCAAAGCTAAGCACAAGTAAAATTAAACAAGTATATTAACGCCGCCCTCGAATAAGCGCCGCCTTCGAATACACGGCACACCAAAAATGAATGTTATTTAATAAACGCTGCAGCGTTTATTTGAATAAATACGGTATATAGGGTCATTAAAACCAGAATGAACCTCAAACATGCATTTCCTCTACTACAACAAATGTCAGCTGGATATCTCAGAGATGGGACTGAGGACTCTCCCAACATCATCTCAGTGGGTCAGGTCTATGAGTACGTCAGACGCATCATCTCTCTCTCTTTCCTCCCAGGTGGCGGATGAAAAGTCGTGCATGCAGTTCTCCATCCGGAGGCTCACCCTGCCCTCGGCAGAGACCCACCCTGAAGAGAGGCTGTACCGCAGGCTTGACGTCACCACCTGGCTCCGGCACCTCAACCACAGCGGGCAGGTGGAGGAGGAGTACAAGCTGCGCAAGGTGTGTGTGTGTGTGTGTGTATGCAATTGGGGGGGGGGGATTGTGGAGGGGGGAGGTGTAAAAAGTTCTTCATACCTAAATCTACTATAATTATACACACATATGTTTTTATAAATGAGCCAAAGTACTTTTTTCCCCACTATCAGACATGCTGTCTTAGGGTGTTTGTTTTAAACTGAGGGTTTTGGTCACAATACATGGAAATACTAGTGAGTCAGTAGAACAGTAATGACTCACTAATCTTTTATCACGCTATGTAAATGACTTGTCAGCAGTAAGATCAAACTCCAGTGAGATGGAGACACAGTGAACAAGCCCAGGGGAAGCAGCTTCTGACTGGACATGAACGCCACACATGCTCAGACTATGAGAGCTTAAGTTTCACATTGATGCACATCTCCGGCACCCTTACACAGCGTGTGGCTAGCAGGCAGTGCGCGGTGCAGTTTCTACTTTAGCATGGCCATAAGATAATCTGGATTGTAAAAGCATTTGTTGACTGCAGAGTAGCCTGTTAGCCGTTAGCAATACCCAGGCTTACAGTACTCTGTGTGACCTCCCCACCTCGCCCACCAGGCTATCTTCTTTGGGGGAATCGACCCATCCATCCGAGGGGAAGTGTGGCCCTTCCTACTCCAGTACTACAGCTGTGACTCCACCTCCCAGGAGAGGGAGGCCTGGAGGCTACAGAAACGCTCCAACTACCATGACATCCAGCAGAGGAGGTGGGTCTGGACAGGACCTGTGTGTGTGTGTGTGCGTGTGCGTGGGCATGTGCGTTAATCAGGGCTCCAAGCATCTCAAAGCTACATGGACACGCATGCGTGCACACACACACACACACACAGGGACCTCTTGTGGGTTCGCGTTGCAGCTATAGAGCAGTCAGTAGGTACAATTACAGAAGTGTTAAGGGAAAGTGTGAATCCAAGGGCCCATTAGGAGAGAGGATGTCAATGCTGATCAAATCTTATCCTTGTGTCAAACACAATAGACGGAGAGCAGTGCTCAATGTACTTGTGTAAAACACACGCACGGACACAGACCTGTTACCTTCTTTCACTAAAAGTGTGTGCGCTTGTGTGTGTGTGTGTGTAGTGCCAAGCACATTTTGCTGGTGTGTGTGTGAGTGAATTAATATAGTAATTGGAAAGATTTCACCAGTATGGCACATTAACCTTTCGAATATGCTGGAAAGCCAGTTAATAGGAGCACAATGCCGATGTGGTCTATTATTGGAACACTTGACTCTCATAGCTACGGCAGATCATTATGGGATGGGGCTGGGTCTCAATAGGCAGGATCAGACCCCCCTTCTCTCTGCCACCACACTGAGTCAAGACAATGGGAAAGAGATGAGAGCCAATTTGTAGATTGTTGAGATGCACCCTTTTTTTCCTGCCTAGTTCCACCGTGATAGTAGAGGTGGCGCTATTTTTCACAATCCATGAAAATGATTAGAGATCAGCTGCATGGTTGAACAACTCAATACCTTGTTAATTTTTTTCAAACCATTTTTATTCGTTTTGTTTCAGGTCAGGCTATAGTTATGATATAGTCTGTGAATAGTGACTGTTTTACTGATATTGGAAATAAGAAAGCAACAAGTGATGGTTAGAGATTCAGGCAGTAAGCTTCAGGACTACAGGAGAGGAAGGAAGCAAGGGATTATGGAGATAAATAGTGAAATGGAGAAAAGGAATGAGAAGTATAGCATTTTTAAGGGTGTGGCAATGAGAAAGATGGAAAGAAAAAAACAGGGAATGAGTTGGAAAGAGAAGAGATGAAGGGGGGATGATTAGAGAGAGAGGGAGAGGAAACGCCCTACAGAGACTAGGAGACAGCCAGCCATGCCCACAGAAGTAAACAGTTGCGTGTAGTTGCATCAGGCTGTGGTGTTATTGTTCCTGACGGGGCCTGCATGGAAAACAAACAGTGTTAATTAAATCCCCTCTGCTTGTTAAGGTTGCACACAGCTCCCCACTAACACACAGGTGCGCGTGTGTTTGAAATGTGTGTACGATCAGGTGTGCGTGTTTGAGTATGTTAAGCTGTGTGTCTGTTTGCTGGAGGTGTGCGCATGTATGTTTCAAAGTTAAGTCATAATACATTTCTGATGTTCCTTTTAAACCTCCTTATTTTTTTATAATGTAATACACAGATTGTTTTCCAAACCATTTGAAGAGATTAGGACTAAAGCCCAGCAACATCATTTGACCTTTATTTTCAACCCCCATATTGGTTTCCAGGTTGTCTATGAGCCCAGAGGAGCACAGTGACTTCTGGAGGAAGGTCCAGTTCACAGTGGACAAAGACGTAGTGAGAACCGATCGTAGCAACCTCTTCTTCAGGGGAGAGAACAACCCCAACGTGGAAAGCATGAGGTCAGGACAACACTCCTCTCCTTCCTCTCTCCTTTTCCTTTCTTCACATTACTGTCCTTCTCTGACCTCTCTGTTTCTTCTCTGCCCACTTCCTCATCCTTTATCTCCATCCCTATTTCACCATCTGTCCTCCCTCCCTTTCTTTCCCTCAACCCACCCTTATCATAACCATCCCATAGCTCACTGCACAGACGCAAACTCGTTCACTCGTATTTTTTCTTCCAAATTTCGAGCCCTCTGGGAGCAGCAAATGAGTTTCATGCTTTATTGACTCTAGCAAAGCTGTTTGAGCACTTCTGATGCATGCTCATAGCTAATAGCTTTCTAAATGAGTAGCTGGAGGATTTAAAGAACATGCTGTTAGTTAAGTATTAACCATCGGCACTAGCTTGCAGCATTTTTTTCAGGTGCTTATTGAGGCCATAGAGTGTTTCAGTGTCACCATGAAGACATTTATTAGCATTTTCTAAACGTAAGAGATGCTCATAGTACATTCTGCAGCTTCTCTGGAACAGATTTAAACTCACAGTGGCCACATGGCAGTGACTATGAGTGAGGTTCTATGTAGAGTGAGTGAGTGGTCCCCTGGGTGCTCCCCCAGGCGTATCCTGCTGAACTACGCGGTGCTGAACCCAGACATGGGCTACTGTCAGGGCATGTCCGACCTGGTGGCCCCCCTGCTGACGGAGGTCCAGGATGAGAGCGACACCTTCTGGTGTTTCGTGGGCCTGATGGAGAACACCATCTTCATCAGTTCACCCCGTGATGAGGACATGGAGAGGCAGCTGGTGAGGGGGAGGGAGGGAAGGGGGGAAGGATGGAGGGAGTGGGAGAAAGGGAGAGCGAGACAGAAAGGGAGGGAGGGAGAAAGGGAGAGGGAGACAGAAAGGGAGGGAGGGAGAAAGGGAGAGATGAAGGGAAAGAGAGCGGGAGCGAGGGAAGGGAGGGAGAAAGGCAGAGAGTGGGGGAGAAATGGAGGGAGCGAGACTTCTCTCTGCGTCTTAACCTTTTCCCATCCCCCTAGATGTACCTGAGGGAGCTCCTGCGTGTGATGCTGCCCCGGTTCCACCAGCACCTGACCAGGTTGGGGGAGGACGGCCTGCAGCTGCTCTTCTGCCACCGCTGGATCCTGCTCTGCTTCAAACGAGAGTTCCCCGACACTGAGGCCCTGCACATGTGGGAGGCCTGCTGGGCTCACTACCAGGTGCGACACACACTCACACACCACTAGCAGGAATGCCATGCGGTCACACATCACTACCAGGTACGACACATCCCCCTACCAGGAACGCCATAAACTCTAGACTCAGTCCAAGCTGGGTAAAACAGCTTTCACATTATGGAAGAGGTTACCATAACCTTCATAGAAACCTTCTGTAGCGAGGTTCTACTCAAAGGGCAGGTTGACATTGACGATGAAAGTAATATTTCAGGATGATGCTCCCTCACTCTCACCCACACAGACAGACTACTTCCACCTGTTCCTCTGCGTGGCCATCATTGTGCTGTACGGGGAGGACGTGACTGAACAGCAGCTAGCTACAGACCAAATGCTGCTGCACTTCAGCAACCTGTCCATGCACATGAATGGGGACCTGGTGCTGCGCAAGGTTAGCATGTTACCATGACGTCATGCTACGTTATTGTGGATGTGTATTCATTGATTGGAAAAAGTCTACATTGTTTACTCACTTTAATGTCCTGTCTAATGTATTTTTATTTTATATTCTACACATAAAAACTTGAACAACATCTGGGCTGATTTAACACCCATTTCAAGAAAATATTGGATGGCATGTTATCATCTCTTACTAGTATGCTACAGTCAGATTCAATAGACAGTGTACTTTCACTCTGCTGCTCAGCCCCTCTGAGGCCTTGAGATACTTAATGGTATCCTGTCATCCCCAGGATTTATGAGTCGCTGCATTGGTAGTGTGCCTGTGTCTCCTCTTCATGTTTATGGATGGTGCATTACTGCAGCTAGCCAGGGCTGCGGCCCCTAACAGAGCTGGGTGGGCCCACTTTAGTATGCAGGTGCTCCACTAGCAGAGACTTTGGCAGAACCACTGTGTGAATGGATACCACTCAAACCATTTGAAGTGAAAGCTTTACACCTGAAATTTATAATGGGCTCAGCGACTATTGGTTTACCCAAATGCTATTTAAATATGCAAGTGATATGGTAAGTTGTTTTGCATGGACAACGTAAGCTGAGTTTTTTTTTCTTTTTTTTCTAACAGACGATTGATATCTGTTCAATTCTCCTCGGTTATTCTCTTCAATCCATCCACCATTTATTTAATCCAATTCAAAAAAAAAAAAGTATTTTCTCTCTGCCTCTGCATTTTGCTTTTGTACTCTCTATTTACCTTTCTTCTCATCCCTCTGAATTTCCTTCTCACACATTACTTCCCTCTCTCTCCTCAGGCTCGCAGTCTGCTTTACCAGTTCCGTCTTCTACCCAGAATCCCTTGCAGCCTCCATGACCTGTGTAAGCTGTGCGGTCCAGGGATGTGGGACAGTCGCTACGTTCCTTCCGTGGAATGTTCTGGTGAGCATCCAGACTCCCAGAGCTGCCCCTATGGAGGCACCTCTACCCCCCAACCCTCCCCGTCCCCCACTCCCTTTCCCTCACCCAACCCCACCACCATCCTGCCCCTTGAAGGTAAGAGGGGTTCCAAGACCCGAGACATCTTCACCTTCCGCAAGCAATCTTGAGGGTCTCAGAGTCGACCAGCGCTATAATGTGATGAGCCCATCTGGAGTTGCAATAATGCTGTTCCACCACTAGGATTCCTGACATATCAGCTCACCCTCCCATAATTGCAACCTCCAAGCTAGTAAGGGACTGTCACTTCTGTTTGCTGTGACATTGAACACTGCCTTTCTATGAATGTTTCATTAACATTCAGTACCATCGTCTCAAATGGCACTACAGTCCATGAAGAAGTGTTGTCTACTTTGCTGTTGGAGGAGAATGGACAATCTAGCGTTTGTCTGTCACAGTTTCAGAGTTCACTTTTAAGTCTGAATGGTTGTGGCCCAGTGGTGTCACTGGGCAGGCCTGGTTAAAGGACTCAAAACAGACTGAGAGTTATAAAGTCTGAGATGCATTGGTCCAACTTGAACTGGACTGGAATTGGACTTGAAACTGTTCAATGGAATGTTTTGAGTGAATTGTCCCAATGTATGTGTGTATCTCGAAACTCAGAGCAGAGCTTTAGTTGCTCTGAGTTGTTACCCACCCCCCCCCCCCCATTCTTAACTTGTTCTTCATCTCATTATTGGAATTTAGTTTTTCTTTCAGGGTCCATGTTTACCCTTGAGTGAGAGATTATTGGAGTTTGAGTTTGCTATCAAAATATTTAGCAATATTACATAGTTGCAGTATATCCTTGCATGAGCAATCTTTGTATACTGTAGGAGGCACAACTTGTTTGTGCCACACAAACACAAAAAGCCCAAAATAGAGGGAAGAAGCTGTTTACACAACAAAGGTTTTGCACCAAAACAGGGCTCTAAACATTTCCTTGTCGGATTTATTTACGGGACTTGCTCATGCGTTCTCATTGTCTATAACTGTCAGCTGTTCGGCATAACAATGCTGTCAGCCCATTTTACAGTGATAAAAAAGGGTATGGCTAAATGGGTCGCTGATCCAAGCAATAGCAAATGATTAATGAGTAGAGAGGATGTGTTGCCACGCGGGATAACATAACAGTTATGGATGTTACACCATTGCCAACCAAAGAGAATGGACAGGTAGAGAGCCTGAAGAACAGAAAATCTGTATTTGTTTTTGCTTGTAGACGTCTTAGTTTTTATCTTTGTTTAAATCTGGGGGGTGGTAAAAATAGGGTTATTGGTGGTGAAGGGACATGGTGAAGGGACATGTCAGAGCACTATGATTGTATCAATTTTGTTTTACCCATCCCAACTGTTGATTTCACTTTGAGCAGAGTGTATTAACTGTAGCAACCATTTAACATCTGGTTGAGTTGAAGTGCAATCCAAGTAGCCCTCACACCACCCAGACCCATCTCTTTATTCTTACCACCTATCATCCAGAGAGAGAGAGAGAGACAGCTAGAAAGAGGGAGGGGGGAAGAGGTATAGAGAGAGGTCGACAATGAAGCTTTCTCTTTTGGTAATTTACAAGCTTGAGCTGAGCTGGGGACAGGCTGTGATCTGTATGCTGCATCTTGTGTGTTATCTAGTCACAGTTAAAGATGGTACCGCTTTGCGATGACCCCTGGGAGAGGCTGAATGGGTGGGGAAGAAAAGGGACCATTTGATTAGCGCACCACTGGTGGAAATTTGTCTTCAAATTGATGCTAAATGGGAACATTAGGATATCAAAGCTGCCCTTCACTCTCACCGTCAACATGCAGTGTCTGTGGAAATAGCATAAACTATCTTCTATACCCATTAGTCATTCAGTGTAGCTGCCTGCTGGATGTCATTGTAAGGCTTACATGATTTGACTTTCTTTGGGAGGCATAGTTGTGTAGAGACAAATGGAGAGCGTTTGTGTAAGAAGGCATGCTGATGATGTACACCCAAGTCCTTCATTGGATTGTTTACATTGATGGCTTCTATTTTGGTGAATATTACCTCACATGCTGGTGTTAAAATGGTGGTTGCTCATGTCAAGTCCCTGCTCACTGTGCTGTTAGTGTACATTCAGAGGATCTTCTGGACACTTTCTTTTCTACTATGACACTTAATGTTACTTACCTGGAAATGCACTTTCACAACAATGATCCCTCTTTGTCTAAGAGAGGCTCCAACTGTGTCTAACATGTAAATGTAAGGTTTGTGGTTCTGACACGATGAGACTGACTGGTCTTGAGGGGGAAGCCAGGGGACTAGACCTCTCTGAGCAGGCAGCTGAAGTGTCTGTCAGAGACGCCTGCTGCCGATGCTGGGAGCTAACAGCAGGTGCTGTTCCTCGAGTTCAACCCTAAACGCTCCTCAATCTAATCTCCTCGTTGCTGTTTGCTGTGGGTTCCTAGTACTGTTTGAGGACGCCTGCACATGCTGGTGATTTAACCAACTGTCAGGGTCAGCTGTAGAGATGGCATCAGACACATCATCAGGTGGCTATAGTTTTCAAGAGCTAAAGAAACACTTGGTTGCCAGGTTGGCTCAATATCCTCTTTATTTGTGTAGTCGTCAGTTCAGGTGCTATTCATGAGGGATTTTATTGTAACCATTTCAGTAATGAATAACAATAAGTTGAAAGTAAGCTATATCAGTCCATTGAAAATTAAGAAATTGGTCTGAAAGGGATGTCGATTGTTTTGAGAACAATGATGTACTAATTTAACAACTACAGGAGCCAAGTCTGATGGACATAACTCTATCCTGGCCATCTGGGCCCTGCCTCTTTGCCTCTGATAATGTGTGTGTGTGTGTGTGTGCCTGTGTGCTTGTGCCTGTGTGTGCATGTGCATGACTGCAATTACAGGCCATTAGCCACAGATTGATAGCCCCTCTTTGAGCTAATGCATTTCAAGAGTAGAAAACAAGATAAAGGAAAAATGACAATAAATACATAAATGAATAAAATGCCACTTCCCATTACTCCCTTCTAGGCCATGTCGGTCCACTGAGACTCTGCCGCTTATTACAGTAACGCAAAGAAACGTAGTTGTGAAAAGGCATTTGAAGCGTAGTCATTTGCAGAATGGGGAGTAAGCAGACCAATAGAATATTGTCATATTTTCACTTGTTGCAAAGATTTTCATCTGATGTATGAACACGTACACTGCTCAGTGTGAGCTACTTTGCCTAAATGCACAGAGACACAGGACAAAGTGAAGTGTGTGTGTGCGAAGAAAAGAGAGGTTTGGAAAGCAGTTAGCAGCTCTATAATTGATAAGATCTGAGGTGTAACTGTGAAGGCTCTATCTCCAACGTGGGTAGAAGCCCCAACCAACCGCTGTTCAGACAGCATACAATCAATACCTTCACACTCAAACAAAACACTCTACGTGGGTAAAGGTGTCTGTGTGCATCAGTTGTCAGCTTTACACAATCCTATATCAGGTTGAAAAATATATCCTTATATTAAACCCTAACAGACAAACTTTCATAAATACAATAAATAACTACAAATGTTGTGTTTGTTTAATTTCTGATCTGGTTAAGTGCCTGGTTGTGCCTAGTGTAGTTGAGTAACAACCAATTTCACCTCCCCTGCACCCCCCCCCCCTTGCCCCTCCTTTCCTTTTCTCCTCCCCTTTTCTCTTTTCTTCTCTGTGAGTGACAGTGTGGGGCCTTGGCCCTCCCTTGTCCTGTGACTGCTGGGTTATAGACCCTTAATTATCAATTATGGGGCCAGACTTCCACACCTGGAGCAGGCTGGGCTGAGAATGAGCTCAGCCCATTAGAGGGGACCCCCGGCTGGGCTGTTTATGGAAGGTGCTGGGCACTGGACTGAGTAGGTGTTAATGGACCTGACACTGTCACTGACTGTCTACACAGTAACTGTTAATGAGGAATGCTACACTAACCAATGCACTGGTGGCTTGCTGTGTATGAGAAATGGTTTTGGATTACTGACTATGCCAAGCTAGATGATGCTTGACTTATACTAGGGAAATAAATTGTTGTGTCGCTTTATTTGGGGTTGTTTTGCGGGTAATCTAAGCCAACAGATGCTTGAGGATTTTGTCTCTTTCATACACTAATATTGTTCTTATTCATTGTGTTGGAAATATTCTAGATCTTCAGATATTGTTTCCGACATTGAATTTATAAATAAAAAAAATGGACACAATGGTTGTTACAAACAGGTTACCACAAAGCCACATTAATGTGTTGTATTGCTCATTAACTGAACACAACTTTTGTTATAGAACACAGCAACATTTATGACAAACATAAATCTAAAGGCAAACAGTTTGTTTAAACTGCGATTTGGTTATGGAACTCCAATTCATTATGAACATACCGATTCAACCATTATTGCATCTGTCTCTCCTTTTAGAATTGGCCACATAATCTACGTTGTTCTTCACCATAGGGGTTGGGGCTTTGTTTAGTGTGCATCTAACAACCTCATTGACGTAAGTATGAGAAGCATCTCTGGGTTTGTAACAGCATTAGGAAAGGAATTCACTCAGTTGGCAAATGATGACTGCACAGTTTTGTTTTCCAGGCAGTTTGACAAGGGGAAAAGGTTTACTGTAGGTCAGAGTTACGCCAGTAGACATCTCCACTGTTGTAGTGTAAATAAGACCCTGACAACAGGCTTCAATCGCACTCCTGATTTGTGTGTAAACCAATCCAACACATCTTTCAAGTTTAAGGAGGCTTTTTTTTTTTTTTTTTTTTTTATGTGTGTGTGTGTGTGTGCAAGAACGGAAGTGAATAGCTAAGACACTTATTTTTGTAAGATGCTAATCAAAACGCTTTTATGGAATTTAAAATAGATTGAAAACCTGCTAATCTTTTTCCCCACAGTGAAAATCTCTTTGTGTTATATGAAAATATCTTTGATATAAAAGCCGAGATTTCCCTTTGTGTTTGAGCTAGCTTTTCACAACTCACAGCCACCTAAACTTCATTCAGAAAAACTTGCTACTAAACATTGACTCAGTTTGTTAATGATGAAACTCTTCACACTAAATTCCCGTTTACTTTAAAGCACATGCATGCTAAACATTGAACTTATCCAAGCAAAATGTGCAAAAATTTGAAAATACTCTACGGACCCTGACCCTATTGTGTGTATTGACACAATGTAAATGTGTCAAAAACAATATAAGGTTCTCTTCCACAGTTACAAAACATGTTTTAGACAAAGTAAAACATGTCATTGTGTAAAAGCAACAATGGAAATAAAAATATATTAAAAAGGAACAGCTGGTACTACACTTGAGGTTGTGCCAATCTGGCTGAATATTTGTTTATGTTTGCTGTTCTTACACTTAATTTTATGAATAAAATCTAGCCTACATCTTGCACCATACTATTTGGAGAGTTTACACTACCATCATACATCTGAACTAGGGTGTGCTTTCTCTGTGTTCATCCAAGATTGGTCAAGACTGAGGGAAACCAGCGGAACTAATCCCAGTTTTGATGGTCTGTCCAGAGCACATTGTCCCTTGGGGAACTATCAATAAAGTTGTATTGAAATGTATTGAAATGATTTTTGATGTAATGCACGATAACTCTGTTGCTATGGTGATATACTTATGTACACTGTTCCTCTCTTATTATGAATCTGTTAGCCCTTCACTGTTTGTGTATCCACAGTAATTTTTCAAAACACACACATGCATTGTTGACTGCTTTTATACCCTAATATATCCAGTATCATTTCATTGTTTTTTAGATAATAAAGTAAACAACTGAAAATCTTGTATTTTAAAGACTGATTTGTATACCAACGCAACATAGATGTTAAATACAGATGATGTAAACTAGTTACTGCGAGACAAAGCCTCTATCCCCAGAACACCTGAACCATGGGACATGGTTAATGACGCAAGTTCATGTCCCATGTGTGGTAGCGTGTCATTAAGGTGGCAGGTGATCAGGGTCGGGGGGGGCAGTGGGGAACAAGTTGACGCATGTGACACAGTAAACTGCAAAAGAAAAATTACGTCTAGCTTTGAGTGTTGACAAACTACATTGCATTCAAACAAATAAGTACATAGACATTATTGAAAATATGTTTAGAATGTCAGAAAAATAATGGTATGATGACTATTGCAACAGGAGTCACCCATTTCCCTTCCCAAACACGTCAATGAAAATCAAGAAATTCTTCCTGTTTATCTCCTTTAACCACTCATTTCTTGCAGCTTTGACTGTGCAGTTCCTCCATTCCTGGAAAGCCTGTGGTATTGACACACCATGGGCTCGTCACATGATGATGACCACAACTTCGGAAAAGAGGGTTGACATTAAACAGGTGATTTGTCACAGCCTTGTTTTCCAGTTTGTTTTCTGTTCCGTGTCAGCTGACACAAAACATGAGATTTAGGAGAAGCCACTTACAGCACTCCCCCCAAAAAGGGATCAATGTGAGCCCACCTCAGAACCCAGAGCTGACAGGACTGTTGACTATTAATCTCTCAAAATGGCCGTTGTCATAGACCAAAAAAACATTTACAACCGTCAAAGATTGGACAATACGTCGGTGGAGGTTGACTTCTTGGAATCTCACAATCAAAAGCCTTTCTCATTTCAGCTTAAAGGCTGTAATGCCCATCATCCGACTAATATCCCTCTCGGTAACAATACGTCTCCCTTGTAAGTGGTTGACATGGCCTGGGGGCGAGTGGGGTGGGCCTGTGCCATTTAGGCCTCATCAGACTGTATTTGTCTGCGTTATTGGATTGTCTCCTTGTCGCACACTGCCGGTGTGAAAGCTGGTGCCCGAGGCGCAGCTGTGTACCCCGACCCTCCCCCGCTCTCTCTCTCCCTCCATCGCTCCCCTCCAAGACCCCTTCTTCCTTCTCCACTGGGAGGAGCTCTTTAATCCTGGATTATTGTCCCAGACTCACAGCCCTTGGATTAGAAATGGGGAAAAGGGCACCGTCAGCGCTCTTTCTTTAGCGGCTCAATGGATTACATGGACAGACGTGAGCGGGAGCAGAGCAGCCTGGGACTGTGGCCGCCTTGCGCCTCTGCAGCCAGCCGGCCAGGCAGGACCTTACATGGAGATGGAAAAAGGGCTGGATCAAAACACACACACACACAGTACAGCGGAGAGTTTATTTTTCCATCCTCGTTTTTAGACGTTGCGTCGATAGGTTGTGAGGAGAAGATTTAAATGTAATATATATTAAAATTTAATTTATAGTAATCCACTCCACAAGAAATATCCTAAAGGATTATAATATATCTACATTTACATTTAGTAGACGCTCTTATCCAGAGCGACTTACAGAAAGTACAGGGACATTCTTCATGAGGAAAGTAGGGTGACATGCCTTGCCCAATGGCAGATTAATGCATGTCTAATGGTAATGGTAGATTCTCTTTTCCAGTGTGTTAGATTGACTGTGAAACCAATTCTAGATAACAGGTGGATCCTTAACCACCAGCATTTCCTCCATCATTTACTCATCCTTTATTGTAAACATAATGTGTGTGTGTCTCTCTCTCCATACATGTGTACTGGTGCATGCCCAGCCACGAGGCAGACTCCTTAGCCAGTCTCCTCCACCCTTACAATCAGCTGGTATTGACTGGTATTGAACCTTGTCAATGAGAGGAAAGTCTCGGTGTGGCCCTGAAAGCAGTTTCCTGTGGGCTGACCCGATCAATTTGCTTCAGCACCCCAAACACACGGCACAGTGGAATGCAGGCTATGTCGGCTATATCGTTTTGTGCATGTTGGGTATTTTATCGAAAACAATAATGTCTCCATCTGATAAATGTTTGTGTCATTGACGACACAATGCACAGTAGGAATAAATACCAAAATCTCCAAGACAGGCATTCTTATCATACTTAAATTCTTCGCCATCACATATCTTCAACAGCATCTTTGAGATTAATGCAGAGGAGTGCGGCCATATTGAGATTGCCAGGTGTCTAATTTGGTTTTTGTCACACATAATTGAAACCAGTCTCCCTCCCCCTCTTTCTCCTCTTCCTCCCCCTTCCCCCTTTTCTGTCTCCCTTCCCCCTCTTTTTGCAGACAGAGAGAGCACTGCCCTTATAAGGCAGTCAGCCTGTTCTGAATGTGACGTCTCTTTCCCAGCACCAGCAGTGCTTTCTGGCAGAATGTGGTGTAAAGCCCACATCTCAGTGCCCATCTGAGGAAGCCACTCTCAGGCTTTGGGTTTGATAGCTCCAGCTGTCTGGTTTTATGTTTAGGTTTTTATGTGTTGGTCTGTCTGTCTGTGTGTGTGTGTGTGCGTCTTTGCATACGTGTGTGCTTGTTATGTGTTTCTAACCCTGAATCCCATCACATTTTTCTGCAAGGGAGATTTGGTTGGAATTTGAGTCTCTTTATGGTGTGTTTGGCTTGAGGTGGGGGGAGGTGCTGTATGTGCGCATGTGCTGGAGAGATAAAAATGGTGTGTGTGTGAAGAGGAGAGACAAGATGCTGAGTCAGGTGGGGTGATGCATGAGTATTGTGGAGCAGGTGTGGAGCGACCATTTCACACACCAGAGTTGCACAGCCGTGCACACATCATTCTCCCAGTCCCTTTATATCTTCCTCTCTGTTACTGGTTTCTTCACTTTCTCCTTTCCCATCCCTACTCATTCCCTTCCCTCGCCCTCCTGCTCTATTCTTCCCTTCCTTCCTCTACACCTTCATATTTCTCATTCTGTGGAACTCCCCTCCCCCACACAGAGTGATGTGTGTGTGTGTGTGTCTCTGTGTGTAGCTCAGTCAGGGGAAGCAGCAGGGAGGGATGTTCTTTGGGGAAATAGAGGACGTCAAGCAGTCTGCTTCTTTTGGAGAACGATCAGCTTCCCGTCGTCTCTTTCTCTCTAAGAATCTGTGATCTCTCCGTTCAGGATCATTCTCCCCCTGTCCGGGTGGCTGTATTATTATGATTTCTTTTCTACTCATCCCTCTGTTTTCTGTCTGACTTGCCTTTTCAATAATCCGTTTGCTTTCGACTTTGCTTTTGTATCTCCTTCTCTTCGTCCTACACTCTATCTCTGTCAACTCTCTCTCTCTCTCTCTCCATCATTGTGTTGAAGCAGACCAAACAGTCGTGATAATCTCCCACCATTACAAACCCCTTACGGAATACTCTCAAACAGCCTATTCAAAGCCAAGCCCTCCATCCATTTATCTCTCGATCCTCTTCATTTCCCTTCTTTCCTCTCTCTCTTTTCTTCGTACACCCACGGTGCCTTTCAATTATCTTGCCCTCGCCTCTCGCAAATCGCTCTCCGGTCGCCGGGAAACAGCTTTTCTGCGCAAATATTTGCCTTTCATGAATATGCTGTCATTAAGCTACTGGCCTAGGTGTGGGCGCAGCCCCTGTCGACATGTTAATTGCAGCTGTACAAGGGCCTCTTGCGGCATTCCTAGCCTGGAAGGAATCTGGCAGGAACACAGAGCGGGTACACAGACCGTCTGGGTCAAGACGAGACGAAGAGGAGCAGTGAGTGCGTGTGTGTGTGAGGGAGGGAAAGAGAGAGAGAAAGAGAGGAAGAGAGGGAGGAAGGAAAGGAGAGAGAGAGAGACAGAGAGAGAGAGAGACAGAGACAGAGAGAGAGAGAGAGAGAGAGAGAGAGAGAGAGAGAGAGAGAGAGAGAGGAAAAGAGATAGAGAGAAATATAGAGCTGGTATGTGTCACAAAATATTTCCCTGAGGTGCGCGTGAGTATGTGTAATGTGTCTACAGTCTGTGTAGTACAAACAGTGTTTACAGTGTGTACAGTGAGAGTAAAGTGTGTGGTGTCAGATCACCTGGATGAAGACCAAGAGGCTATCCATGAAAAGGTGGATCAGAGAGACTTTCAATTTGGAGCGGGTGTCTGTTGCACAAAGATTTGTGTTGGGCAGCAACAAATTTGAATTTGATAAGGAATGCAGCTGTTGGAGCTAAATTAAAGTTGGTTGTGTCTTTCTTTTGCTCCATTTGTTTTCCTGGACAGCTTGGCAAGCCTACTGGCTGTGGAGGCCGAGGGCTCTGGCACTAGAACGTCACCTGCCCCTGATGCCAACAGAACCCACAGCACGGTTAGAGATGGATGGAATGGGTTGAAAGTCAGGCAGATGGACAGACATACAGAGAGACAGGCGGGCAGATAGACAGACAGGCAGACAGAAAGACAGGTAGCCAGGCAGTCTGGCAGACAGATGGGCAGACGGGCTGGCAGACAGACAGACAGAGTCTAATAGAACCACCACTCACCATTTTCTCCCATTGTGGCTTGTGAATCTCATGTGTCTCATATTCTTTTTATCCTGGTGACACCTGGCCTCTGAGAGAAGGCTTGGACCAGAAATTGAGGGCTGAAGGCTAAAGCATCACATGAGTCAATCACACAAGCTCACACAAGTACATACCGCTATTGTCTCTGTCCTATCTTATGTTTGTCTCTCTGCTGGTCTTGTCTTGTGAGTTCCTCAGTCAAGGCACTGGAGTGTCTCAGAGATGTGTCCCTATAGAATATTTAATATGAATGCACAAGTCTGCAAAGTGTATTCACGTGTGTGTGGGTGGATGGATGATCCCTTCAGATTCTCTTCCTCCCACACCTCTCCTCCATCTATTACTCCTTCCTTTCCCTCCATTTCTTCTTTTCTTCACTATAATCACCCTCTTCTTACCCTTCTTCCCGTTTTATGTACACCATCACCTTCCCACTACTACCCCCTCCCCTGTCTCTCTTCATCTTGCTATCGCTCCATCTCTTCCCACTCCCACCCTTCCTATCACCTACTCTCTTTCTCCCTCCATCATTCCCTCTCCTCCTGCCCTGCACGTTCTCGAGGGGATGAACCTGTAATCGGTAAGGTCTATGAATAGCACAGTGCAGCTCTCACAGCAACATGCTCACCTTCCTGTCAGACACCTCCCTCCTATCACTGTAAGCCCCCATCAGCAGCTGCACCAGCTCCTAGCCATACCCAACAGAGCGTGCACATTCACAGCAGAATCAAAATGAATTTGAACTGTGAATTGTCATTGTTGTGCTGTGTCATTTGAGCTCTTCAAAATGTGCAATTGTTCTGTGTGAAGCGTAAAGTTTTGTGTCATCAGTAACCCAGGCATCATAGCCATCCCTTTCTTAGCAACGAACACATGGACAATTTCAAATTCATTCACATGCGGTCTTGTACCATGATCTGAAATGAAATAGCATTTAATAAACCTGATGATAAGGGAGTTTCCCTCCTGGAGCTCCACTGCTGCACAGCACACCAGTCAGCGTGTGAAAGTATGTTCCATGTTGGTCAGCAGCTGCGTGTGCAGTCGTCAAGCTGTTACATGTCAATGGCAACCCGGAGACTGGTTGATTTCCTGACGACAGTGAGAGCATCACCGCTGTCTCCCCCAGCAGCCACAGCAGCGTATCAGGGACATGGAGCTCCCTCCCCCCGCTCCCCTTCCCCAGCCACCACCCTCAAATCCCTCTCTCCACAGGGCTGATTTCTGGATTAAAGGGGAGATTTTCACACCTCTGAATTGTGCTGTGGAGCTCAGGCATCTTTTCACACATCTTTTCTTCCTCAACGTTCATCCAGATGGGAGCCTTACACTGTTTACACAGAATTTATGGACAGGGTGGAGTTGGACGGTGCTAAGTATGGGCAGGGGTTTTTAGGGGCTTGTAAAGGGAGGTGAATGAGAGATTATTGCACTAAAGCCCTTTTTGAATGGGTTTTGGATGATATGGGGATGTGAATCTTCTGAAAATTAAACATGATAACCAAAAATCTGAGCTTCTCATGCCGATTCCGTTTCATAAAATATACGCCATGATCATGATGCAGGATTATGTGCTTGGCTCAATACAATTTAAATGTGTTCTGTTCTTTCAGTGTTCACATCATTCAGAGGCTAGATATTCTCATGTATTGTGGAACAATGGAAAGTCAAAGACTTGAAGATCACAAATATTCCTCAATTGCCATTCAATCATTCATCTCCAAAGCCCTACTCTTTTGGTCAATTCTTCCTCTTTTTCTCCTACCAATCTTCTCTTTCTTCTGTCTCCAGCCTCTGGCCTCACCTTACCTCAGCAAGCCTGCCTCTGATGTCCTGTTCCATGTTCCTCTGTGAAACGTTGTTTTGACGCTCTGGGTTCCACATTCCACCTCACAGCATTCCGACCTGACGGCCGGCAGGAAGAATCCAGGGTCTGTGATTATCCCATCATATTTCATTTCTCCACTCTGCCTCTACCCCCCCCCCCCCCCCGCCCACCACCACCGTGGAATGTCTCTTTCATTTGTTTCAAGAGAGCTTTATTGTTTACCATGAGATTTGCATAGATTTATTGATGCATTCCAAAAATTTTATTGATTGAATGATTGATAGTCAAAATGTTATTGATTTTGTTTTGATTGATCAATCGTGTGAGATTTACTTGTTGCAAACAGATGGTATGTGTTAAAGAAGATTGTGAAGAGGGAAAGATGGAAAAGAGAGAGAGAGAGAGAGAGAGAGAGAGAGAGAGAGAGAGAGAGAGAGAGAGAGAGAGAGAGAGAGAAAGAGAAAGAAAGAACATGCAGTGGATGCTTGTTCTTCAGTAGAAAAATGTTTTATATGCATTCAAACGTGTGAATGCTCATTTAATGTCATACTCTCATACATGGTCAAATATAATACGATTAATACCAACCTTTGTCTGCAAGCAACTTCCAGCTTATTATTTTAGAATAAAATTCCTTTTAATCCTTACTGCAAACCTGTATGCATACAAATACCCACAATTACACACAACAATTAATGTCAGGTGTTGATTGCCTTGAATCAACAACAATAACTATGTGCCTCATTCAGAGGTGTGTGTACTGTATGTGCTTCTCCATGACAGAACAAAGCCTAGCTTGAAACGGAAGAAGTGTGTCTTTGTCAGTTGTTGAACTATCAGTGTATCTCCTGACATCTGACTAACAATCATTTCTCACTTCTCTCAAAACCATATGAATGTAGCATACTCTAAACAGTGTACACAGGACATCCTGAACAGTTGATTTGTTGTGTATCTTAGTCATTCACATCTGTGGTTTGTGACTAATGGATGCACCTCCCATAAGGACTTACAACGCAATACACTGCAGTGAAAACATTCAATTCAATCCAACTTTATTGCTGATTTAGGACAGGTGCCTCAGAAGTGAATTATTGGTATTCAAACTTAACTGCACTCTGCACAAGTTATATACCAACAAATACAGTTGGGTTATTATTCTAAGCATTGTTTATAAATAGAATTGACATATTTGTTTTTTAACATTTCTGTCATTTTCTAGACCTCTTTCTCTCTCACACACACGTGCACACTCTCTCCCACATGCAACCTCTACTGAACACCCCCGACCTCTATAGAATTGTCAACTATTTAAAACTATTGTAACAAGCCAATGTGTATGTGTAGGTGTTTGAGGTTACAGACTGCTGTGTGATCCAGATAATGGTTGTGTGTCTGACTGTGCTCTATGCACAAGTCTGCCTAATGATTTTAATATGGCTGTAAATTAGAATCAGATTAAACATAGATTCCCACTAAGACATTAGAATGCACTTGGCTGAGGACTTGATGCTTCTATTGACATCCTCACGTAAAGTCAGGTTTCACATGCTTTGGTAGGAATATGTTTGCATGTGTGTGTGAGTGTGTGTGCCTGTGTGTGTGTGTGTGTGCACGGGTGTGTCTATGTGAGTGTGTGCATGAGTGGTAGACTGTTGTTTGAATGTGAGTGGTGGTAACATGCAGGCAGCTCTTAACCTGAGCCTCTGCCTCATTAGGGCTGTCTCTGTTGCCATGGTTGTCTATTAGAGCACTCAGATTAAAGACTGATTTGCATGTGAAAGATGAAGCTTGTTAGAGAAGGAGAGAGAGGCTGAGTGTGTCTGCTTGTGTGTGTCTCCTTGTGTGTTTGTGTGTGTGTGTGTGTGCACCCACGCAAGCAAGAGAGTATGTGGTTTAATGTTTGTGTTTGTATGCAGGCACGTGTTTTTATGTAGATATGCATTCTGTGCATGCTTGTGTGTGGGCTTGGTTTTGCAGTCTAACCTTTGTGTGCACGAAAAAGACATCCAAACATGACCATGTAACAGCATCAGCACAGCCTTTCACAAACAGACAACACACAGAAGACACACACAAAATGTCCTAACTGGGTGAGAAGAACAGTGCAAGCTTAGCATGTAAGGGATAGAGTCTTGATGCTTCAGTAGATACCAGGAAGAGTTCTGTGAGACTGTCAGTCTACTGTGGTTTCCCTGTGTGTGGGCCACAGCAGACCACAACAGCACTGCACACTGTAAGCTGACAGCTGGCCTTCTACATATGTAGGCCAACGCATCTGGCTTGCTCTCCCTCCATTTCACTTGTTCCCCTCCCCTGAATAGAGAGAGCTTGAAGGAAGAAGTGAGGAGGGAGCAAAAAGGGAGAAAGGTTTGAAACTAATCTTGTCTTGTGAAGTGAACAACTTATTAGAGGAGGAAAATAAGTGTCAAAAATAAGAAAGAGAGTGTGAGGAGAAGAAATTGTTGTGGATGGTGTGGAGTTTTGTTGTTGAGAGAGAGACAGAATTGGCTTTATAACTCCCTGTGCACAGTCACTATGGCCACTCAGTAGACAATGACTCATCTGTCTCTCTCTCTATATTTCTGACACTGCTTCTGCTTTTTTTCTCTCTCTTTGTCTCTCCCCATCTGTCCAATCAACCTACACCTGACCATTCATGAAATTCATTGGAAACCAAAACATTTAGGGAAACAGGTTTAAGCATTTAAGTCTCTCTCTCTCTCTCTCTCTCTCTCTCTCTCTCTCTCTCTCTCTCTCTCTCTCTCTCTCTCTCTCTCTCTCTCTCTCTCTCTCTCTCTCTCTCTCTCTCTCTCTCTCTCTTTCTCTCTCTGTCTCTCTGTCAGTCTGTTTTTCCACATGATTCTGTCTGACTCGTGTTTCCCACAACAAGCCTGATGCATAATTGTATTTCGTAATAGTAGTTTGTGTATTCAAGGTCAAACCGTGCAACACTTTAAAGGGTCGACAGACTACTGATTATGCCCACAGGGGGTCTTTGGCATTCCAAACAAACACGTAGGCCTATGTATATTCCCAATCGAAAATGATTTATAGAGTCTGTAATTGGCTATAATAAAAGATACAGTCTGACACATCACAATGCGTATATTAACAATAGCCACCCAGACCCGCAGTCTAAATTCTAATAACAGTCGCTGAAGAGTCTGGAATATTCCGCGTAAAGAAACTCAATCGGCCACAGGCGGCAACAGACACAGAATACCCATGAATATTAATACGGGGTACACGGGGGAGGTTGAGGGCACGCGAGGCGCAGAACCAAAGCCTCCTCCTCGCAACAGATAAACTGGGAGAGGAATAGGGATGATTACACGCATGGTTTTTCACAGGCATTCCCCAAATCTCATTTTCCGTAGTGCATTTTAATGGGGTCTACGCATACACACCTTTTTCCCCTTTAGTCTCTGGTGCTGCCATGTGTGCCGATAAATTCTCTCATTGAGTGGATTTTATGCTTATCGAGAGGGGCTTTGTGTTTTCACGGTTTTCATGCGAGAAAAAGAGCCTTGTCGACCTTTTGTCTTTGTAATGTGTCCGATATCGATGTAACCTTCGGCAGACAAGACAAAACAGACCTGCTGCATAAACGTAATGTGATAGTCATGTTAATCATACAAAAGCATTGATTTCAACAAATATAATAAATGTTGATTAAATTATTAATTGTTACAATTTGAAATGTTCGGAATCGCCTCTTCGGCTTCCTTGTTAGTGTTGGCTGTAATTCAACCCCAGAACATAACACACCAGGGAGTGTTTAATCAAACTCATTCTGTCTCTCAATAATTAAATTCCTCCAAAAAAGAAAGGCACAATTAAGTCATGTCAATATAACCTTGGAAAAAGCAAAGGTCATCAGTCTGGACAGCTCCCGTTTTATTGCATCATTTTATGACTACATCAATGTAACAGTCTACTATTTACATTCCTTTCACAAGCAATTACTCAATAATTACATCGTAATGACTCCTTAATAACACTTTTGTTCACTCACCATTCACTTAAAAAACTATACTGATCTGTATGTGGCAATTATACAGTAATTAGTGTTTTAAATGTATTGAGGTTCTTTAAAAGAAACATTAACAAAGTGTGGATGAACCAGATGGATTTTAAGTGGTCTTTTGTGACACCAACTCTGCAGGTTTGTTTTGTCAATGTCAGACACAAACTAACAAAATAGGATAAAGCCGTGACATTATCATTTGAAAGAAACATTAACGGAACTAATACTGTATGTGATATAATGCTTGAAATTAGATTTTCTTCAATTGCGCTTGTTCTTTTCCAATCCAACCCCTTCTGGAATCTTTGCACCAAATGGTAGCATCACTACTCCTTTACACTGCCTCTTCACAGTTACTATAGAGACAATGTGGAGGTCATGCCTGGCTGAGAGGCTGAACTAGCTGGTTTATACTTTGAGTCTTTGTGTTTCAGACTACCAGACTGTCAACCGTATAGGCTTGTGAATGTACTGCGAAATGACCCTTGGTTGCTCAGCCACAAACATGTGCTCCTCTATCGGCTAGTGTGTCAGCACCGCTGTAAACAACATATGCTTGCTGTACCAGGAAGATGTGGGCTACAGATCTGCTCTCTGTGTATGTGTAACTATGTGTGTGTGTGTGTGATTGTGTATATGTGTCTGCGTTTGTGTAGAAGATCTCTAATGTGACCTGCAAGCCACTTACAGCTAGTCAACAAATATCAGGCAACATCTGGTGTGTTTGGGTGTGTGTGTATGGGCATTTGCAAAGGTGTGATTGGCACCCTGCTTGTGGTGTGAAAGAAAAGCAGCAGATCATGCCATAGTAAATTCACACCTTTGGTAAATGTATCTTCAGATCAGATTTAGTTAAGTATAAAGGTATGTGACTGTCAGGTACAGTTGTCCAGCTTTGCAGGCAAAAATCCTTTGTACGGTTGCATTTAATCTCTGTGAATATAATTCTCTATAAATCATTCTGTAGGTTTCATCTGTGTTTAGACATCATGTTCAGAAATCTAATTCAAAATGCATCAGATAGCCTGTTTTCTCAGGCCTTCTCAAGACAAAGGGGCCTCTGTCCAAATAGAGTGTCCGAGACCAGGGAGTCTAGTGAGAGAGCTCCCCAGGAGAGGGGGCTCTAGATGTAGACACAGGGATACAACACTGGGCGATTGTCAAGCTTAGAGTATTCTCCAGAGAAAAGAGGCAGAGGACAATGCTTGATATGAAGAGTACTGTATACACTCTAACATACACATCATTAAAATAGAACACACTGCTCCAAGCATCTAAAACTACAAACCATTCCTTGACTTGTTACTGAATTATTGTTGGAAAAAGGCACTTCTGGTCCTTGATTTTCTGCTGTACTTTCCACATATACCATTTTTATGTCACGGATTTAATGAACAAAAGGTGAGGTAAGTGTAAATAAACAACACAAGCAGCTGACAAAGAACTCTGTCTTTTCTCATGCTACCTCGAAGCCAGCTGAGCAGTGGTGAACAGCATTGTTAGAAATGACAAAGCTCTAACAAAGGCAGAGGCCATATCACACACACAGTAGGCTATGTGTGTGATGACTCAACTGAAGGATCGTTAGTTGTTAGTGTTTTAGACAGAGAGCCTCAGGCCTCCATTCTTTTGATAAATAACTGAAAATTAATCTTCAGTTATCTTGCGGTGGTGGGTTTGGTGAGCTCTCTTCTATTCCCTCGTTGTCTCCAGTCCCACTCCCTTATTCCTGGCCAGTCGGAAAATCCTGTGAAATCCTTAAGTCATGATTACAGCCTTTTCCAACTCCTCCCCTTTTAGTGGAAGTTTCTGAGTTGTAAAGCATTGCCAGATATCAACTAGTTGACAGGATTCTCCACAGGAAAAAAATATAAAAAAACACTCACACCCAGACTTGCTAACAGATGTGGACTCACACACACATTTATACCATGTCAAGCAGAACCGACACCCAGTTTTATACATTGAGGTGATCAATGGGCAAACCTTTGAGAATCACCCTACGAGTATTCTAAAGTAAGGGTGTAAAATGGTGAACATTTTACATTTATGTTCACAAAATCAAGAATTGAAAAACAAACCTCATAAATTTGAGAGAAAGATTTATTTAATACAAATACATTTTTGTGCATGTGTTTGTTTGTGTGAGTCTGTGTTTATCCCATCTTTTAGACTGGTGTATGAAATGCAGAGGGTCTGCCATGAAGACAGGGGTATTGATTTGCCATTAGGCTGAATGGGAGAAAAAATCTATAGTCTTCCTTTTAAATAACCATCACACAAAGACACGAGAGATATATCATAAAGAAACAATATTGAACAGAAACTTAGGATACCACACACCCCACTGTGTGCGTGTGAATGTCATAGATATATAGCTACAAAAGCAAAAAGGGTGCCTTATCTACGGCTTTGCTGAATCAAACTATTTTACAGGTACAATGCTAGCTGTCAAATACCTAGCATTGTTGTTGGCTGGTCATGTGAGGCCACTGGTTTAGACATACAGTAGCTGTGTCAAGCCAATGAGTGATTGAGGCACACATGAGCACCACAGTCTGAATGAATGCTGACAGGCAAGCCCTAGACCTTCAGCTTCAGGTGAACTGGAATGGAAGACGAGCAAAGTGGAGTCTAATGCTACTGTACGCGTAGCAATGTCTGCTGTGTCTGTCAGTGTGCATGTGTGCTATGTATCGAGCGAGAGAGCGAGAGAGAGAGAGAGAGAGAGAGAGATAGAGAGAGAGAAAGAGAGAGAAAGAAAGAGAGAGAGAGAGAGAAAGCGAGAGAGAGAAAGCGAGACAGAGAAAGCGAGACAGAGAAAGCGAGAGAGAGAAAGCGAGAGAGAGGAACAGAATCCTGCATGCCTTTGTTTGCTTCTGCATGGGGATCTAAAACTGCCGAGGACGGCACTTTCTAAGTGATTGTCTTTCTTACGTAAAAAAAACATCAAATGCTCTGTCCTCCTCCGGTTATCTCCCCAAATTTGATACAAGTCTGAAATCCTTATTGTCCTCTCTGCCCCCCCCTCCCCCCCCCCCCCAAAAAGCCTTATCTCCCGACCCCTCCTCTGAACTCCTTTTTGCTCTGCGCAGCCAATCAAAATCCAAAATGAGTTATAAAAAACCAGCAGGGTGGTTGGCAGCGCGGCATCATTTCCATATAGATGGGTCGACACATTAAACTCGTCTGTCTGTACTCCATCCATCCAACCGCCCTTTATTACACTTAGATGGAGAGATGGTCTTTTTCATCTACATCATCGACTTCTAACATCCCCCTTTCACTCTCTCTATTGCTTCTCTCTGCCCCAGACACTAGATTGTTTTTAAACCACCGCTGACCTACAGAGTGAACCCAGGTCTGATTCTGCTGCTTGGTTTATTTGTGTTTACATTGATGCAGTGGGAGCATTGTGGTTGTTCATGGGTTGAGGGAAGGGTTTTGGTTGGCAGGAAAATCAGCAGCCAGTGTTTTTGCTATGGCAAGACAAAAAGACAGCCTCTTGTCACACAGCTCCAGGGCTTGTGTAAATTAAAATGCAATTAAAAACAGGCAAATAAGCTCTCCCCAGAGATGAGGCAAGCGATGGAGGGTGGGAGCAATGGAGGGTGGGAGTGAGCAATGGAGGGAGAGAGGGAGAGCAGTAGGGAGGGGGGGAGGGGAGGCAAACAAGTACCATATTATACACTCAGGATAAGAGCCTATGTCACTCATCATTAGCATGTTATTAGGCCAGGCTTCTAAGTCAAAGTGTGGGTGATATGAACACTGTGAAGCAAACTGTAGCGGGTGATATTATCATGTCTGCCTAACAAAGAGGTAACAAAAGTATGTTTTAATTTTTTTTAATCATCGATTCTGTTTTTATTGGCAACTATTTGTGACCTACATTGTTTAACTAAAAGGATTTTTTACAAGCTGTGGTCTACAATATGTACTACTGGCAGGGAAATCTATGCCAGACAGATAGTTCATTCTCAGACATTGTGGCCCAGACTGCACAGTGTCAGGCTCAGTACAGTATTGACAGGACTGCTGCTACGACTGCATTCCGAAGGATTCCACAGCACACCATCACAACCTACCCCCCTATGTCCCCACCCACCACCACCCACAGAGTCCCCCTCCAGCCCCTTAGCCCTTTGGGAGCATGGGGCTCTACTACCAGGCCAACCCCCCCCCCCCTTCCCTCATACATTTTTGCCCCCACCCCGTGCCCTCCAAGCTCTTCAATCCCCTCTCTTTGGCTCCTGGCAAGTAGAAGAGGTGAGGTGGAAGGGGGGCGTGTGCCCCACACAACGGCAGGCAGGAGGGGGAGCCCACCCTCGTGGGGGCACCCCTCTCCCTAGATGAGAACCCCCCTCCCCGCTCACCCCCCCAACTCTGCCAGCACCACCACAACAATGACCGTGACAATGACACTGGAGAAGGAATTTCCTCTTCCTCTCCCCGCCCCCCCCCCCCTCCCCCTTCCCCTGTCACATAACGTACCACATAAAAAATCCTTCAGCGGGCCCTGGATTAATGTTTTCCTAATAGTCTTCATTTGTTACAATTATCATAATTAAACATCTGTCTGAAACCAACAAAGCAAAGAGAAACGTATGATTTAAGAAATTAGTTCCAGGAGCCGTATATTTGAAAATGGCCAAATTTGCTGTCTAAAAATGAATGGCTTGTCTACAATGATAAGAATGTCTACAATAGGCAGACAAATTCAAGGCATTCAAAATACAACTTCACCCTGAACCCTACTCTATAATAACCATCCAATTCAATAAGGCTTTCCAAATAAACATAATTCAATATTATCAGCATGTGTGTCTTGCTAGAAGATGCCCCCCACCCCAAGTAATTCTGTTGGTTTGTGTGTGTATGTGTGTTTTGTGTGTGTCACCCTGCAACATCAGTCTGTTTGGAGGGAGGGGGGGTCTTAATAACCCCCCACTGGGCACTGTGAGAATGGCTGTAGGGCCCTCTTAACATTTTTGTAATGCTTCCCCTCCCTCTGCCTCTCCAACCATCCCCTTTTCATCCATCTCTCTTTTGATGGGTAAATCAGACGGACACTTGACCAGGCAACACAAGGCTCCACCACGCTGACAATGTTCCGATATCTTCTCTCTCTCTCTCTCTCTCTCTCTCTCTCTCTCTCTCTCAAATCTCTCCCTCTTTCTTTTTACATCTTGTCTCCTCCTTACATTCACTTTCATCCCCTTCTCAGTATGCCCTTGGCACTCTTTTATTTCCAAGAGTACATACTGTGTCAGTAACTCCCCTCTGTTAGCCAAGTTGGCACTCTTGGTACTGTCAGTGGTGGCACCCTCTCTACCTCCCTTACCCTCCAGGTAAGAGATAATAAGAGAGAGAAAGAAATAGAGAGATAAAGGGGGAAGGAGAGGGGGAGGGAGGGAGAGAGGAGAGAGACAGGAGAGTGAGAAGGAGGGAGGGAGTTGTGGGTGATCCGCTGTGTAAAGGTCAGATTCTGAGATCTCACACAGGGCCTCACTGTCTCAGAATCCCTGTGGTGAGGGGATCAAAGATCACAGCTTAGCCTGACCCTGGCCCTGCCAGAAACACCACACACACACACACACACATATGTGCACCTACCCACAAACATATTCGTGCACTCACATACAGCCTATAGCCAAAAGTAAAACCTACACAGAAATAAGTGATTTGCTTGCTTGTACACTCATAGACATAAATAAAAGCCTGCACGGCTCTTGGCATGCAGGTGTATATTGCTCCCAATCACACGATTACACGCACCTACATTACTTGAACACTTTCTCCTTGGTCTGTTGGGCGATCGTTTTGCGAAATGTTTTAACGTTAACTTTTTGCATATAAATAAACTAAAAGTATTTATGCGTTCGCATTTATGATAAATAGTACTTTCTGGTGGCGATGGCAGAGTGTTCCTCCCATCAGCTCCATGATAAATGTTCCTGTTCGTGACGATGACCTCGGCATTGATGGCCAAGGCTTTTCATTCCAGGTAGCTTCCTCTGTCCAGGCCAACATTCCAACCACAGCCGCAAACACATTTGACCTTGATCAGCTACAGATAGCAAAATGTATTTTTTTGTTGTTGACATTTTAGCTGTTTCTCCCTCGGCTCATTTTCTCTTAACTCACATTGAAGTCTGATCCTCTAAGAAATACATTAAAGCATTTGAGACCACTTTATTTAAAGTGTTATGAGGAACAATTACAAACCCGGATTTTGAGTCTTAATTTAATAAATAAAGGCCATACTTAAACTTCCGAAAAATAATCCGTCGTTGTTGAATACACAACTGAGAAATGTTCTATTTGCCTTTTGATACATTTTTAAGAGCAAGCAATCACCGAGTTGGCCTACATGTTAATGTATACAATCATGGGCTGTCTCTTTAACTTGTGTGAACGCTGTGAAGCAGTTTCAATATAATAACGACTCTTGTCTAGTTCCAAGCCATTCCGAGGACAGCCAATTGCCTATCGATAATAATTAGACTTTATGAAGACAATCTACAGAAAGTTTAAAAGCGCAACAATCATGTTGGTCGAGAACAGACAGCGTGTAAGAGGAAACACATCTTTCACTTAGGGATGGTATGAATGCATATGTATTCTGTCACTGAGGAGATACCACAGGCTTGTATGATGAAGTCACAACATCCACAACTGTCACCGTGCATGGTTTACCTTTAACCGGTATGACGCAGTGAAGCTTTATGCTTTGAAAATATATAGTAGGCTACATAGTGTTATTATGCTAGATAGGCCTAAATGTTACAAGGGAATCAGGTTAGAACCGACAAGTCCCTTGTTCTGACAGTTTAATATTGCCTTCTTCGAGACAAAATTGTTCGTTTCAACTCAGTTGTAGGCTAATAGCACCCCAAGGGTTTAGGGATGGTGTTGAGTTAGACGGCTGCAACAACGTGAATGGTAATACTAAATGTAGCCATCTACTTCAACATTAACCAGCATTTAGTTTACCAGTAAACGCTGCACATCCAGAACTCGGATTGCGTTTGGATATCGCCAACAAAGGGTTGGTCTCTACTGAACAATTTAATCCCTTAAGTAGGCTACTAGTATCATGGCACAATCGAACAAATGCAGATTGATAATGTAAGAGCCAGTAACTACAAATGTAAGACATTTACGAAAAGGTGATTCTATTGTAACACTTCATGTGCCAATTCGTGTTACATGCATTTATTTTTAGGATGCTTTCCAAATAAAGACATTTGCTTATTTGAGGGGAACGTGAGCTCTACCTGTGACATTTGCTCACATTGGCAACATCCACAGTTGGATTATAGCTTCCCATATCCCTCAACCTTTCTGCTGTTGCTAGGGAAGCAGGGCGTATTCGCCCCCTGACCGCAATTGAAGGACAAATGAAAAAACACAAAATTGCACGGTGCATCCTTCCACTGTCGACTGGTTTTACAATAGGCGATATCTTATTGTCACCCACTATGTATTTCTCGAGTGAGATGTGGGTATTGATAAAGTAATGGTGAGAAATTTCGCTCGTTTAATACCATTACCATATATGGAAGGGGAGCGCTGTATCGTGCTTGTTTGCAATAGGCTGGCTGTTGCCGCTCTATGAAGGTTTATCTGTTAACCCTTGAAGGGCTGAATTACATTTTTAGTGGTTAAACATAGGCTACATAACCTCTAGATTGCAGCCCTATTATGCATTTAAGAGTCAAACCCATATGCTACTTAATCAACACATCAAATTCTTTTGATGCACATCTCGGCTTATACAATTTTTACATGCAAATCAGAATGATCACCTGTTCCAAATGCAGTGGCCGAATCGATGACGACTTTATTTCTCATCTATTCATTAAATAATTGTCATAGACATCATGGAAGGTGGTTTCCACAAGGTGTATGGCTAGTTGATGAAATTCGTTTAGGTGAAGGCTATTTATCGTGAACAGTAGGTTAGGCCTAATGATTGTGGACTTTTTAAACGATATGGGTTTTGGAAAGGGTAGGCCTTCCATAAAGTTGCCAAGCTCGAGTAGGACATAGCTTTCTGGCATCTGTCAATGTTCAAATGGCATTTGTAAACGTCCAGAGGACATGACACTGGTTTCAGTGAGAGTGTAGTGTGACCTATATTTGCCGTAAACCAATAGAGTGTAGTTTTTTTCTGAATGCAATATTGGGTTTGTTGGACAAAATAAGGTTTTTCAATGTAGGCCTATTTCAATCTTAGCATATCGTCACATTGGTCTGTCTGTACCAGTTAGTGTTAGGCATTTCATGAATCAAAATATCTAAGGCTAATCCACGATAGGCCTCGATGTTGAAGGTCTACTGTCAGATTTGCAGAATTTACAAATGTATGGATTAATTGTAAAGTGTCGTAAGTGAATCAATCCTTGGCAAATATTTGGGTAGAAGATATGCATTTAGGAAAATTATAAGACATTGACGATATTAACTGTAGGCTAATGACGTTAACTTAAACATCTGTAATGTTATAGCAATTTGAGTTATGAACATTTGCTTAAAGTTTAACCGACAGCATTAGACATAAATTGCACCTGTCATAACACCAAAATGTTATTGCCTTACTATTTTAAGCCGAATAGCCTAGGCCCATGTCATAGCATATGTTGCATAGACCTGTATGTCTTAGTAACACTCAGGGTTCGCAACCTAAACCAAAAACTGTCTACTCGTCGTCTAAAAGTTTAATATAACTAACATTTCTTACAGAGCACTTAACCTGTGTGTTTCCTGCGTAAGAAATACGCTATTGCATTTGTATTTTCATATACCCATTTAGCAGTCCAACTTTGCTCTCAAACCATGAGCAGAAAGGATAACCTCTACGAGCTTTCACCTCCCCCTCATGGTCCTGACGTCATGTGGCAGGCTACTGCACAGTGCAGCGCAGCTACTCTGGTGTAAGTATCGTCCTGCTTATTGCCTGTGAGGAACCCGAAAGAGCGAGAAAAGAGTGTGTGAGAGAGAGAGAGAGAGAGAGAGAGAGAGAGAGAGGGAAAGAGGGAGAGAGAGAGCGAGAGAGCTAGCGTGAAAAGGGAGAGGAGTGGAGGAGGGAATACAGTTTGGTTTGATAGCGTACAACTGGAAAACTACTAAACCTTGAGAACGCACGGAGCGAAGGCATCAACTGTTCCTATATTCCAGTCTCGGTTCGCTGAAACCGGATTCAAACGAGAATGGAACTACCTGCAGCCGGAGAGCATGTCTTTGCGGTAGAAGGCATAGAAAAGAAACGCATTCGGAAGGTAACATTAACGTCAATGCAGATTTGAAGAGCCTTCGGCGCCACAGCTAATGTTCATTTGGTTTTCAAGTGGCTCATCAATATATTTCTCTCTCCGACAGGGTAGAATAGAATATCTGGTGAAGTGGAGAGGGTGGTCTCCCAAGTAAGTAGACACAGTTATTTAGAATGTGATAATGATTTTGCACTGTGGGAGTCCTACAGTAGCCAATATGTTTTTCTCAAAAATCCCTCTCGCCTGATATAGGTACGCGCGCGCTAAAGCGAGCGAGTGTGTGTCCGTGTAGCCACGGATGCCTTCACTAATTTATGCGAGGGAAGGGGGTAGGCACAGCCATGTAATCCCGTTTTAATTATTTCTGCACTGCCAGCGAATTTACGAGACAGTGGTGCTAAAATGGCCGACTGTAACTCAGTGCACCGAAAATATTGGAGGTGCAAAGAATCTGTCTTCCAAATGTAACTCCTACACATCCTATCATACTTGAGACAGAACCAGGCTTTAATTTCTGTAGCATGCGTGAGATCCGCATGTATTGGAATGGATTTCCTTAGCCAGATGCACTAAATCACACACATAAACCATTAGTTTACAACAACTACGGGCGTTATTATAAAAACGCGTAGCCTAGTATAATGCAAATCAGAATAATTTGAATAGCAATAGCACGTAGGTAACTGACATTAATGAAAAGATACACATTTTGAGCAGTTATGTCAGTAAGTTGTCTTTTACCCCCGTGGTCAATTGTTTGTTTGTGTCTGCAGATACAACACATGGGAGCCGGAGGAAAACATCCTTGACCCGCGCCTTCTCGTCGCCTTCCAAAACAGGTGAGACAGACTTTGTACATGGCCTAGAAGCCTCGAGCTGAGCCATGACCTTATATAGTCATGGGAGGAGGGGCGGTGTAGCAGCACTGTTATAGATACCCCCACACACAGGCTATATCCCACGGGGGAAGTGGTTGAATGCTGCTTGTAATAATTCAAAAGACATTCTCATGGAAGGATTTGACACGCGCATATGTTGGCTAATGTTTGAAATGCAGCATTTTGTTGTCGACTGCTGGGATTTGCGTCAAGGTTAGGCCTGCATTATAGGCCTGGGAGCTGGAATAATGGTGAGATGATCAGTCTTTTGTGCCCCATCTGCGTGTTTGTTGTAACATGCAATAAATGCAGTCATATAATTAAACATTAAACCTACAGTAGGCATGGTTAACCACTCCCTAACGGTTTATGCTGGGTTTACTGTCGGGAGACCATGGTCAGTTGGGAGTGTATAACATTAGTCTTTTAAAATTAGCTGCATTTATTTCAGTGACAATAGCATTCAGTAATGACAGCGGCGCACAGGCTAGGCCTAAGCTATTATCATGACACTACTTCGACTGAAAACGATTAATTGCCTATTAAAAATTAGTTCTTAGACCCGATTTGAATGCAACAGTATAGGCCTAATACTCATAGTCTATGTTTAGGATATAGCGTGCTTTTGGCTTTAGGAAATACATCACGGTACACAGACTTGATTGTGTAAATGTTTACATATGTTGCTGTCGTTATATCTCAATAATGTGACCGGTCGACTGGTTCTATCCCACGGGCGTAGGCCACCGACCTTGTGTTATTCAGGCAGTGGTACTGGGCTAGGTAGACAAAATACACGGGGGAGGGAATGCTATCACATTATCCGAAAACACTAATTGACATCCAATGCTCCCCGGCCTTTCTGCAACAGTAGCCAGCCTAATATTCCCGGACCCCGCGGCCTTGCCAGCACGTGTGTCAGAATGCTACGCGGTGAACTCAGCTCGATTCAACGCGGTTTGGGGGAGGGGAGCCAATGTGGGAGGCAGTAATTGCCAAATCTTCTGTAACAGAGGTCGACCCTGTACATCTCGCGTGTTAAATCATACACGGTCACATATGTGATATGATTCAAGAAAGTTTAAATTTTGGTTTCAATGCCTCCTTTGTCAGATAGCATGCAGGCACATTAGAGTACATTAGGTACATTAGAATGCACAGCAATGGGCGATTTCAGTCTGCGGCGTCATCCGGTCATAGGTTATGAGCAAATAATTACTCAAGGGAGGCTATGGCTTGGAAAATATTTCAATAAAGACCGGCCTAAATACGATGTAATGAATACACCCCTCCCCCACTACAGTGTTTTTGGAGTTATTTAGTTCCTGATTGTTACTAATTGCATAACCACACTATCAAATCCAGTTAAACATTAAGACTTTTTCCTGTTAATTGCATACAAATGTGTGCCTCTCAAACACCCCTCATGACCATAACTAGGATTTAAAAATGACTTTTTCAACCATAGAAAATGTCATATAGGTTTGCAAGGAAAGATGATGTTGAAAAGAGAAAGATTCTCCTTGCTGTAGCCCTAATTCAAATTTTCCCCATAATGAGAATATGGAATGGGCAGATTGCCATGGAGAGACCTATGCAAATAAGAAAGACTATAATGCATTGCAGCAGGTCACACTTGGGCCTTCATTAGTCTTCCTAATCAAAATTCCACTTTCGACCTTGACTACATCACATTTCTACAATGTACCAGAAATGTTGGACCAATTGTCCTAGCAATGTGATTTGACTTACATTTGGTTTTTATAATTGAGTACATTTGCATGTAGTTGATGAAATATGTATTTTTGTTAGTCAATTAATCTTTTTTATTGGCTCAAGATGATGCTTGACAAAAAAATACAGCACAGATTGTCAACAGAGGTAACATTGATTTTGTCTTTACAGAGAAAGACAGGAGCAGATGATGGGGTATCACAAACGGGGCCCAAAACCAAAACATCCTTTAGTCCAGGTAACAGTTCTCTTCACACATATGATTTCACCATTTTTCTATATCTGCTGTATTTACTGTTGTTTACATTAATCTGAAAGCAACCAGCTTGATTTAGCATTCTCCAAAGAGAAAGATTGAGAGTAGGAGAGAGAGAGAGCTGGCTCCTATGTCAGGTGTTTTTGAGATACTCTCATTATGGCTGTGGTTATTTTGAGTACATTTGCATTAAGGGGGAGACAGAGATTGGGTCCTCCAGCTGGTCTGCTCTACAAACTCATCATGAAACACAGTTTGTTGCCTGGGGTTATGGAAGTATTGCTCCAGTGCATTCATTTCAGTGCTTTCATTTTAGTCTATGATAACAGCTGTATGTGCACATCTAAGTTTCCTTTTTGGAACCGTTTTAAGTGTAGTAAAAACGTGTTCTATTGTCCCTTGTAAATCAAGACTTAATTTCCATGTTACCAGTGGGCCCTAATTTCATGTTCTTGTTTGTGTACATTATCTTTACTACAAGTAAAATGTGTTTGTGGTGGGAGAAGGGGGGGGACATGGAGGTCAACAGATGATATATTCCAAAAACAAAAATTAGTTTCCTGTGGCCTCAAGTGTGAGACATGGGTTCATTTATGCTTGTGTGCAATTGGTTCTTGACTGGTATCCTAGCATTCTTGTGAGTGAGAAGGCCTGTAACCTGTAACTGGGTTCTGTAACTTTCATGAACATCCTGTCAGTACACACATACAGTTTGACACGTCTCTTAACCCAATTTAACCCTGACTCCATATTTACTCACTCTACACCAATTTTTAGAGACTGTGTTTTAAGTATTTCTCATGAATTGTGTTTATTGGCAAGAGGAATTTATTGACTCCACACTGGACATGTTAATAATGATCATCCATGCCTAAACCACCCAGACTTGAGTAATAATAGTTCACATCTGTCAGTTGAAAAACCTAGATTTCCAATACTTTTAAATGTGTTTTTGGCCATAAAAATGTGTGACGCTGATATCCTATCTTATTTTGTCTCTCTTTTAGGTTCCATCTTTTGCCCGGAGATCCAGTATCCCAGCCGGTTTTGAGGAGACATCCCAGGATGCAGAGAACTGCCTCAAGTCTGACCTGGTACAGATGCAGAGGTCTCAGCCCCAGCAATATCAGCTGAACAGCAAGAAGCACCACCAATACCAGCCCAACAGCCAGGAGGTCCCCGCTGACCAGGTAGCCAATGGGAAGAAGAAGTACTTCTACCAGCTCAACAGCAAGAAGCATCACCATTACCAGCCTGACCCCAAGATGTATGACGCCCAGTTGACCAGGCCCAAGGAGGTCAAAGTTCAAGAGGCAGTCAGCAAACCGTCTAATCCTGGTTGGAACCTGCCCCCGGCACTGCAGCAGAAATGGGTGCGGGACAAAGACACAGGCTGCCTGAGCAAAGTCAAAGACCTGGTTGTGGAGACCAAGAAACCGCCGTCCAGCCTCAGTGAGGGTGAGAGTGAACTAGCCGTAAAGCCTGGCCCCAAAGAGGCATCCCTACCCAGTGCCCTCAGTAGCAAGATGAAGATAATCAAGAACAAAAACAAGAATGGACGCATCGTCATAGTCATGAGCAAATACATGGATGGAAACAAGGCTCAGTCATCAAAGGGTAAACAAGAAGAACCAGAAAGGGAGGAAGAACAACAAAACACCAAGCAGTTAGAGAACTACCCCTCAGACAGATCCAAAACAACTGGAATCTTGCACCAGGACAACAGTGTCCCAAAAGAGATCTGTAATGGCAGTTCACCCCCTGCTGCAGAACACCCAAAAAAATGCTGCCCAAAGGACAGACATTTCTCTAAACCTTCTCCGAGTACAGCGGAGGAATACAATACTGAAGTAGCTAGGGGTCAGGCGGACTTACCAGATGACCTGCCCCTCCAGCTAACTCCCAGGTCTCCCCCAACACCATGGGCAATGGACACCAGCATCCCTACACGGACAACAGTAGACCATATCCGGATCCCTTCGATCCCCATTGACCGAAAACGGAAGCTGTCTGAGCCTGTGGTGGACAGGAGTGTGTGTAAGAAGGTTCTCAGCTCCAGGAGTCTCAGTGTTCCCAGTGCTGCACTATCTCCGCCCCAGGACAAGCCAATGGACCTCCATTGCAGTGGCCCGCTCCTGAGCAGTGGATGTGAGGTTACGGACCCAACTAGTCAGGACGAGCCCATGGACCTTAGTTGTCCAAAGAACAAGAAACAACTTGAGCTAGAACTAGCACCAGCACCTGAGCCTGATGTTAAGACCTCCATGACAGTGGAGGAGGAGTCTGAGAGAATCTCTGAGAGGGCAAAGGCAGAGCCTGCCCTGAAATGTTCACCTTTCATGGGAAATATTATCATCACGGATGTAACTACAAACAGTCTAACTGTCACATTTAAGGAATATGTTCCTGCATAAATAGCTCTTGGACAACATCGGAGTACTTGAGGGAGTTGGGGGGGCATGTCAATATGTGTACAAATAATTAACAAAAGAAGAAAAAAAAGAAGAATGAACATTTTGTATATATGGAAAAATTTATAATTTATCTTTCAAATCAATATGTTTCTTATGATGCTTTATACTGTAACTACTCTGATGTAGAAATGCCAAGAAAGTGCCCTCATGGATTTGAGTGACTGCATTCAGGTGGATTTAATTTACCAGTGTAAAGATCCATTGTCTGTATGGAACTTCAGGTGTAATGGAATATATTTTGCCGTTGTTTCATAAAGGTGCTACAAAAATACCCACCAAACCTATAGCCTTAGATATATAAAGTTTGATAGATATTTATACTTAATAATGGCAACTATTTTGGTCCAAATAAAAGGTAGGCTTGAAGTAGTTAATTGATAATCACAGTGATCCAAGATCAGTTTGAAAGCACTTAATTATATTTGCATTCTTGGTTGAGTTTTACATCCCTCGTAATGCTTTTCAGTATAATCTAGTCCAGTGTATTCAGTCTGAGTCAGGTGCCTACTATGTTGTTTGGTTTGTGGAGTGTAGGAGGAATTAATGGACGATGCAAATGTAAAATGTGGAAGTATCTCGCACCCATATTGACTCTACCCACTAATGACAACATCAATGACTGCGTTGTGTTTCAAGTACTTGTTAATTAGTAACTATTATGTAAATTACCTCTCAACAATGAATTGTGATGGACTGAGTTTCTTCGATCAATACAAAAAAAAATTCCATACATGCCGATTCAGATTTATATTTTTAAAGTAATCTGGTATTCCAAATTGTGAGTTTTTTTAATGCTATAGATCATTATATCATTCCAGAAAGCCAATATTTGATCAATATGCATTTGAGTTTCCTATTAACGTTAGAATTTTACACTTACACATATTCATCTCAGCCAGCCACAAAATTAGCTTTACTCTTATCTGAAAGATACACGTGACTGATGAAAGTTCAGCACAAGGGTTACTTAAGGGTTACAGGTCTTCTTGAACACTTGTCTCTTAATATCCCTCTTCTAGATGAAGAGGATTTTAAGATTAGCATATACAATTCAATGAGCACAATTTTGATTATCACAAATGAATGCTGCTAAACATGAAAGTGTCATAGTGTTTCCTGTGAGAGAATTAGAATGTAACCTTGATTTGAGTCTAAATGACTGCAAGCCAATGACTACACACTGACTGCAAAGCAGTATGATTGCTTCAACGGAAATCTGGGATTTTTAACGTATACACGGTAATGACCATACTAAACAGTTATATATTCTCAATACTGTACTGTCCAATATAAATGTAAAATTCCTGTTGCATCAAAACCTTACAATAATACTGTTAATCCATAACATTTGGCATTTCAGAAAAGACAATTTGTCCTTTTGTTGACATGACTTCCATGCACTTGGTTCAAAAGGCAAGATGTTTTCTGAGAAGGTGGGGCTTTGGGTGGAGCTGGTCCTGTCTGTTGGCACAGCTTACTCTGGTATGTTTCACAATAAAGCTAGAGAAATGACCTTTCCCTGACGTTGTCTGATGTTGGCATGCTGGGGAACCCTGCTGTGTGCTATGCAGTGTTAAGGGTGGATGAATTAAGGCTTTGTTACACTCAGTGTGGGAGAAATTTCGTTATTTGCATGTTGCTGGCATACAGGCAGCTTTTTGTGCCCTCAAGTAACCTTAAAATATAGAACTTCAAAGTATATTTACCAGGTCTTCCCCATAAGAGCTTCTATAAGTGTCATAATGTTTTCATTTGTTATTTATTTAAATTATATGAATCCCCTAAAACACCTGTCACATTTTCTGTGGCAGAGTGACCTCTTAAAGGAACAAAAGGTCACGTTACATAAGCACAAACAACACAGAATCATCTGTGTTCCATAACTCAACCAACCACTTAATTACAACTTTACTATCCAGCCAACACAACGTAAAGTAAGGACAGCATTTAATAGGACAGCATACCTCACTGAAATACCCAATTAACATGTTACTGCCATGCCCACTTTTATCATAAAGAAAATCTGAAGTAGGTTAAATCTATGGATACTTAAGACATAAGGTCGTTTTAAATTAATCATATGAACTTAAACTTATATTACTTAAATGATTGCAATTTCTTTAAGTACACACATAGCTTTTATTTCTAAAGGCACTATAGGCCTACGTTTTGGAGAAGGGACTGAAAACCTCACAACACCAAATTCTCCTGTCTCGTCCCAAACTTCCATATCACAACCTTATTGAAACGTTGGTAGGCTATTTGAAACGATGATTTATTGACACAGATTAAACCAATACAAGTCACATTTACTTTTAATAGTTCATAAACCTTGCTTGACTATTGAACGATTAATCTATACCGCAAACCAATTTAAATAAATGATCATCAGGTCTTACATCAGGCTGATATAGCACAATGAAGGAATAGGGCTGGGCCATGGTGTTCGTGGACACAGTAGGAAACAATTTAACGGCCCTGTTATTCACGCTATATTCCCACAGACCAAGATTGTTATGAATAGACCTATATTTTACGGGCAGTCTCTGACTCACAACTCACAAACATTTCACTTTAGAAACCTTAAGAGATTTTGGATGTTGTAGGCTTTTGAAGTAAGTAAGTACATTTTCGAATTCCCGAGGCAGTGTAGTGAATGCTAGAGTTTGCTTTGACTGTGAATAAGTGAGATAGTCTATAAATATTCAGAGCGAAATGTAGAGCCACAATAAATAACACACTCACTCACTCACACACACACACACACACACACACACACACACACACACACACACACATACATGGGCACTCATTATCAAGGCACTCAAACGTATTTCATGTTTATAGAAAGAAAATGAAAAGAAAATAGGTAGTTTTCTCTTTATCATCATGTCTAAATTGTTTGTGAAATTACTGTTGATTGAATATACCTAGGGGCGTCAATTATTGATTCACTTGTGTAGCTTAATTATAGCTATTTTACGAACGCATAGCCTATAACAGTTGTTAACAGCATACGTTGCAGAACATTAATTACATTTATTTTGATTTAACATGCTGAAATCCATTATTTGTGTTCTTTCAATTCCCCCAAAAATTGAAGATGTATCCTTATTTTCAAACAAATGTAGGCTAATTGTGAAAGAGGAATCTGTGTTACGACTCCGTGTTAAAGCACATGCACGGTAGACACTTGTTGATTACAGCACTAGCCTGGTGATAGCCTCCAGTATATCAAATGGGTGAAATAGGCCTACGATTTCAAGTGAAAACCGTAACCTATGGCTTTGGAAAAATAAGTTGCTATTTCCCACTTTCCTGCCAGTTAGACTCGGTCTATTCCAAAGGGTGCTTTCATTATCAAATAAGGTCATATCACAAACTAAATTAGGTTTCTGCAGTATTCGAACCATTCACGGTTTCTTAACCCATTGGCCTATATGTTTCAGTTGATATTGATGGAAAATCTACCTAGGCTAGACCACGTCGGAAGCATACAACTGCCCTGCTTGGTCAGTCATTGTTCAACGTGTATAGGCTATATTCTATAGGCTTAGCCTATACTGTTCTTACTCTCATTAGCCCCTTTACTTTTTCACGCATCGAAGGGAAGGCAGAAAAGGAGACAGCCATTTTCTACTTAACCCATTCAACATCAAATGTTCTCTGTGCCTTTGCTAAGGAAATGGTCGCTCGGTGTAATGCGCTGAGTTAGAGGTGTATAGCCTCATAATTTACAGATTCAGATATGAGATGTAGGCTAATAGGCCTACATATAATACATCAAGGTAATTCTGGCCACATGTCAACTGGGACATGAATAATGCATAACCTACAGTTGAAAAATAAGTCAAAAGAGTCAAACAAAACTAGGCTACATCTGCAACCTTTTATCTCTAGGCTACCTAAAGCAAAAAGTAAATTCCTACAAAATTATCACTGAACATGCCATCTTTAACTGTGCGCTAACGCGGTCGTTCAGTCGAGTCAAAACTCGCATCGCTTTACATAGGCGAGAGGCAGCATATTTATAGAACAAGTGTGATGTTTCACATTCCAGGTTTATCTTTTTACAGTGCGTCCAAGCATTTCACCCCCATGAGCGTTAAAATTATTCAATGACTGACCAGCTTTCTAAACAATTCTCTTATTGTAGATGGACTAAAGTGTGTAGGCTAAATGAAACCAACACTTGATTTCAACTTTGAATATTTCCCAAACATGTTTTCGACTTATGACATTTGACTTGTGCAGTTCTGTTTCTCATAAAAGTGTCATCATTTTGGCATAATTTTTCTAATGAGACTTGCAAGGATAATTATTGCAAAAAGGCCTCGGCCAAGCCATTATCAAATCACAATATTGAAGCTATAGCTATAGGAGCTTTTACTCAAAAGTTTTGCCAGCAAATGGGCACCCAATATGTTAGTGGTTTTAGTTTGTAGATTTAGGAAAACAGCAATAAAACGCAAGCGGTCATAAAAGCTGTCGCCCAGAAACCGTAAGCCGATGTCAAATGTTTTCACAGCACTGGCTGTCGCCATTGCGGCACTGCCGTCAAAGTGAGACCGCAATCGTCGACGCCACCAAATAAGAGTCTTGCAGACTGTGTTGTGCTAATCTCTTCTAAGCAAGAGACGGTTATCTTGTGATAGGCAGTGACTTGTCTTGGTTATGCATAAAGCACGGAAATGTCGCTCTGGTGGTTGAGCCAGTATCAAAATGGTGGTATGAATTCAACTGCAGACGCATCTTTTGGCCGCACCCTTTGTCTGCTGTTTCGTAAAAAGCGAATAATAAGGCGAATGAATCAAGGCGCAGAAAGTATTAAAGGTCGCTTATATGTAGGCCTACATGTATTTGATTAATAATCGAGAATTATTTCGACGTTCTCTTTTACTTTACATTCTGTCGACCAGGCGCTCAGCAACCTCTCTCCATAGTGTATGCGATTGTGTAGTTAACGCACAACAATTATTGACATAGCCTACTATAGGCATGTGTATTTCAAGAACATTTGATAATGGATGGAACCTAATGGAACCATGCACCAATTTTGTTGATGCATGTTGTATAGAATTGCAAACGCAGGGCTGAATGTAGCCTATCCTTCCATTAATCCGCCATGTTGTTAAAAACTCACACGGTAATTGTGTCCTTATTGCTACAAAAAAATCGTAATATTTAAGTCATACCCATCAACAAAAATTAATAACCAATGTAGTCTACAATTAAGTCAATTGAGACTGCTCTGTAAATATTAACAACATAGCCTGTACGAGCCTATGCCAAGTAATTTAAAGATGATTTTCCATAATGTAAGCTATTTACAAGTGAACTTTTCTCTTAAATTGTTCCCATAAATACCTTTTGCATACCCCAGTCCATTTATCGGTTATAAAATATTGTATGGTTATGCTGAGCCTATTAATTAGGCTATATTTGGTTTTGTGACAGTGTGAGTATGGGTCCTCTTTACTTATCCATAAAAGTAGGTTACAGGTAGTCTAAAACTCTAGGCTACAGAACCTCATCGAAATAAAATAGTAAAGGGCAAATGTTTGATTGTAAATCATTTAATAATGTCTCCGCTGTATTGCAGCAAGATAGAGGCGATGACAAGACGTCACGAATAAAAATAAGATAAGGAGCTCTCATGCAAAAAATAATAACATAAAAAATATATAGTCTTATTTTCGGATAGCTTGTTCAAAGATCACAATGGTCGTAAATTATTATTAATAACAAATGTTATTCATGTTATCCTGCGTTAGCCTACATCTTATATTATTTAAGCATTGTCAGCCATTATTTAATAAATGTTACTATATGAAATTGCTTTTAGGCAATTCATTATTATAACTTGAGATATGTTATTGGTATATTATAAAAAGTAGGCTATTATTATTTATTATAATATGCACTATAATTGTTGCTATAATGGTTTGTGTTTTTAGGATTGTTGTTTTATATTAGCCTTTGAACAGTTTATGACAATGTTTCAGAGAGATTAATTGAAGTAATAAGCCTTAAACGGTTGTAATGCTTCAATCAGTCTTTATCGAAAACAATCCAGTGAAAATACGGAATTAATTTATTTTGTTTAGGCTATATGTTGTAGCCTATGTTTTGGAGGAGCATGAACTCCAGTTAAAGAAGAATATATTTTATTGCAGAATTTAAATAGGAAATCATATCAATACGAAGTGAATGTCAATGATAGTCCTAACATCCAATTCTGAGAAAATATCTTTGAACTTTCTTCTGGCATTCTGTCTATTGTAATCATAGTCTAGTAGTCTATAGGCCTATAGGGCTCAGAGAGCAATTAAACAAAAAATACGTATTTCTGTATAAGAAATTAAAGTGACAGCGTAATAGCCTATAGGCCTATTAAATGAATACTAGGGCCCAGGCTATTTACAAAATTTCAGTTTGATCATTTTTTAGTAGGCCTATGGCAAAATTGTGTCAACGGTAGGCTTTAAAGGGAAAAATAATAACTGTCACTTTAGTCTTGTGATGAACCTTTCATTTCACATGAGAACAAACGAGTAGGCCTATAAGCTACATTTGACAAATTGTAGTCTAGGCCCTTGGTGGTTGTTGTAGCCTAGGCTTCAACCATATACAGGCTAGAGAGATCAATCAAACGACTGGCGCCTAAATACGGGCTGGGAGTCCAAGTTCAATTGTATTGTTAAATGTTTGAATAGGCCTTCCTAATTAATAGGCTATTCGATAGGCCTACCTTATTCCATTTTCAAGTGAAGGAATAGGCTAAATAAATAAAGCGTTCAGACATTATGAACAACAGTCAATGAAAATGCACATGATGATATAGGCAAGGCAACAGTGAAGGTTTAGGCTGGTCAATTAATTCGCTTTTGGTAAGCCGGCGTATCAGCCCCTTAAAACTATAGTTAATGCTGACAAAACTTGTGAATCTGCGAACAAATTATTTAAATTATTGCGTCCTCTAGGCCTACACTTTTCCAAAAAGACCACACCAAAAGATAATTTGTTGTAAAAATGGAAGAACGGAGATAAAATCTAGGCTACGCAATAGATCGAAGTAGCCTACACATTTGAGATTCAAGTAGGCTAAAGTTGGGCGACCCCCTTTAGCAACTCAGAGCACGTAGCAACAGCTGAGCTAATGTGCTCAACCAGACAAGGTCCCAGCGACTGCGTGCCTGGCAACAGAAAGAACGTGATGACGTCTTCGTTGGTCTGCGTATTATGGGATGTGTGGAATTAAACAGCGAGAGCAGTGGAAAGAAAAAAAATATATAAACGACATTGAAGTAAACATGGAGCTGTCGGCTGTTGGGGAGAGAGTCTTCGCTGCCGAGTCCATCATTAAACGACGTATAAGACGGGTATGTAGCTAATTTTTCTACACACATCCGTGTTTCTTCGTATAGCGCAACCATTTGTCTGAGCACATTTCACTGACATAACGTCGCCAATAAGTAATACACTGTATGTGCTGTTACTTGCAGGGACGATTGGAATATCTTGTAAAATGGAAGGGCTGGTCTCAGAAGTGAGTAAATATAAACGCCGCCTTGGTTTGTCGTTCTGTAAGGCAGCAGAGCTTGAAGCTTGACAAAAGCGTTTCAGTGGTTGTTAACGTTCCTTGCGGTGTAGGCTAGGCGATAAGCAAGCATTTAGGTTACCCAAAGTCCATGCACGTAATGTAGCCTATAGTTGTGCGTAACGATTGGCTTTTGGAATCGCTTTTGCATGTAGGCCTACGGGACATGTAGACGCAAAAGACGTCCGTTTTACTAGCCAATCATTTGCGCACCAAACGTCCGTTAGTAAAAGTCCACGACGTTTTCTGCTTAGATAATTGTTAATTATTTATTTTCAAATTTAGCCTTCAGTGCTTTTAATTGCATGAATATGCACATATTTGGGAAACCTCTTATAGGTCCGCCGTATACTTGTTTTGGATAGGTATAGCACCTGGGAACCCGAGGAAAACATTCTCGATGCAAGGCTCTTCACAGCATTCGAGGAGAGGTAGAGTTTTGACAGCACCGCAGGGCAAATTCAACTTCCAGCCCATACGCTGGTTAGTCAAATGCTATTAAGTCTGTTTAGGTCTGATAACATATTTATATTACAGGGAACGTGAGAGGGAATTATTTGGGCCGAAGAAGAGAGGGCCCAAACCTGAAACATTTCTGCTGAAGGTGAGAGAATACACTGCGAGCAGCTGGACAGTTAAGCATCTGCAGTTCTGTCAAGCATTCTGACTCCTCATGCTGATTGGCTGAGGCATGAATGAATAATCTTTTAATGACAGGAAACTACACACCAAAGTTTTCAAATGAGATGAAAGCCCACAGCTTCTGTGAGTTGTTAAGCTAACTTTTAACACAGGCTACAATAATGCATCCATCATGGAAAACGTCTTTTAAGTCTAAACATACAGATGTCTCTGAAGTGATATTAATCCCATATTAGTATGGTTACATTTATTCAACTTCATATGACATGATACGCATTTTAATACAATAATAAAGCCACTTGACTTGACTGTGATCAGTTTGGACCTCTGCAATCTCTTAAACTGTTGTGTTTCCAAATGTTGTTTTCTGACGAGATCAAAATATATAACATACAATTGGGTTACCTTTCAAGTGATTTCAGAAACCCAACTCTTAATTCCTGTTTTCTGTCTCTCCAGGCCAAAGCTAAAGCAAGAGTAAAGACATATGAATTCCGGAGAGAAATTCCAAGGGGTATTCAAGTTTCGTACCCTGTCCCAGAGCCAGTCTTTACGCCAAGAAACCGAGAGGGGTTAAGAGCCGTTGTCCCCACAATATTTCCTCCAAGCACCGTCAACAGAGGGGAGAGTGTGCGTGTAAGACCCTCGGGGCCTGAGAGAAGGCCTCGACTTGCCTCTCAATCCTCATTCAGGGTGGAGGAATTTGTTAATGTCCCCAAAAAGAGAGGGCCAAAGCCCAAAGTACGCTTACGTTTTGACATCAATTCTGACAGCTCTTCAACTGTACCTGTAAATAAGAGCAGGTTGGGGGAGGTGGCAGAATATGGTCTGTCGAAAACACCAAGGCATTATCCTCATGAGGAAAAAACTTCAAATAAAAGCGTTATCCAGCTAACACGAAAGTTTCAAGAAGACACAACCATCACGCGAAAAGCAAGCAGTGCGCAAAGGGAAGTGGGGACTACATCCCACTCACGCACCTTGAACCGAGACAATGGACACCCCCTCATGGCCGAACCTGAACATCAAAGCCACAGGACTAACGACTGCCCAGGTGCCATATCTATTCAACACCCCAAGTTGAAACACTTATCTAAGAACTATCGACACAACAGTGATTCCATAAATCAAGAACAGTCCACCGTAGTTGCCAAAATACCTGAATCAATTAACGTTGACGAGCCCTCAGAGGTGTCTTGGACCCCATGTCTGGGCAACTTAGAGAAGGTGGTGGTGACAGATGTGACAACAAACCTTTTGACAGTCACCATAAAAGAGAGCAGCACGGACCAAGGTTTTTTTAAGCCTAAAAGATAAAGTCTTGTTTACATCAGTTTTTGATATAAGATCAGAGATGTATAATTGCAAGAACCTTTTGTTGGTTATGTTGCCTATATTTAACATATAATTATAATTTGTTACTGCCTATAGCTATAGGCCTTCTGTATAAGCTATGTATAATAAGTATTTAATGTTAAATGTAGCCTATATTGACCAAATTAAACTACCGAGTGATTTAATTGACTATAGGCCTACCTGGTAAAACTTGTTTTCCTGTCGTGTTCTGCATGCTTAACATCTTGACCTTTAGGCCTTTAATGAAAGATATAGGCGAATATCCATAAATAGCAACCATATCAACGAGTTACCCTTTTCGAAACAATAGGTCGCATTCTTGTCCTATATTGATTACGAACTCTTATGACCTACATGCTTCACAATCGGAAAAATAGGCTATAATGGTACTAGATGCCTTGCATTTTTAGAACAATGGTTATAAAAAATTTTTTATAGAATATCTGAAAATGTTCGTCAAGAATAATGCCGACTTTTGCCCTGTAACTTCATGCTTAAGTTTTAACAATGAAATTGGATCTTGGCGATGGAACTTTTTCTTGGACTCCCTGCTAAGTGTGTCAAATCAAAACGGCAAAGCTGTGAAATAAACTGATATTATTAAGGTTATAGCTTACACTGGACTTCCTGCGCATTATACACCGATAAGTTAAACTTTCAGGATTTAAGACTATAATTTTGCATGCTTTTCAGAACCGTTCTGATTTTTAATTGAAATCTGCACTTGTTAGTCATGTGTAGGTTAGGCTATAGCCTATGTCGGCCTACAGGCCCGCATTCAATTTTAGGGCCTAATACGACATCGATATTCCATGGAGAATTGCTGCCCCAATACCTTTTGAGGTTGCAAACGGTTAGTCCTGTACAAGAGAATCGCCATGTTACCATTGCATTGCATTGGACGACAGGCCGATCAATTTAGGCAACGCTGAAACAATCGCCTGTTAAAATCGAAACGTCAATTGAGACTTTTAAAAGTAAATACAGTTTTCACAGTGTCACGTCAAAAAATACATAACTTTCCGGCTGCATCTTAAATATAGGCTACAGGGAACTTAAGATCGTTTCACTTAGCATCAATCTCATCAAATTTTGATAACAAGATCGGCCATTACCTTGCTTTTTACTTTAGCCTATGCTGAATCTGGCATTCATGCAGCTTGTATTTTGATTCATGGGACAAGCGCGTCAACTGCAACTGACGAAAATATCAGGAGACTTGCCTATCTAGAAAAGTGCCAGAAACACGACTGATCAAAGGTCACAGCAGTACACATGTGTTTATAAACAATTTGACAACAAATTGATCATTTCACCCTGTGTGGTCAAGTCTTTCACGCAGGTGCTTTTTTGCGTTTCAGATGTTCAGACAGACCTGAACGACATGAATAGGCCTAGTCGGCGCAGGTCTTGCATGACGAAGCATATGTCAGATATAGGCTGTCGGCGTATACCCATTCAGACAGCAGATTCGGTCACACCGGGAGGAGCCTACAAAGCCACTGCAGGGTTATTCTTTTTTCAGTTGAGTTACAAAGCATCTATTCATTTTACCCTCCCAATGGAACCAGGCACTGAAGAATGCACGTGACATAAAAAGTTTAACCCAAAATTGGCCTTATGCAATCAAAATAGGCACTTACTAAAGCACGGGTCGGTACCGACGATTTAGTCTTGTCTTCACATATGAGAGATGAAAAGGGAATGCGAAAAAACGATACAATTGTTAGCTGGGGTAAGCCTATATTTCGGAACCATGACAAACCAACAACTGAAAATAGATTTCAATGGTATTTGATGCACCATAAGAATGTGGAGGTAAGCTACATGTTGATCAAGTTTTCAGTTATAGGCCAGTTGAAATACTGAAATCCTTCAAGCCTTGCATCCTCACCAGCAAATAGCCTATACTTATCCCGCAGTTGTGAAAAGATGATGCCATATGAGTGCAATTTACCCAAAAAAATAGGCCATAAAAACCGCACAAGCCTTATGATCTGTCTCTAGCCATACCAATTAGGTATTAGACTATGCAAGTCTTCTACTTCCACACAGAGTGCTAGACATCCAGACTCCCGCAAGATGTCGCCATGGACGTGACTTTGACTGGTTGGGGCTCAGTTTGATAAATGAACGATCCATCCTTCCACAGCGTCTACGTGTAGGTTCATTAACACGATTCGATTTGTTGAAATATGAGTTTGAAACCCTTTTTATAATTGCTTAACAACATTGTATTTTAAACAATATCACACACATTGCTGCACAAGGAGGGCTTTTTTTGTATTTGTAGGCCCTAACTGTCGGTATTTTGACACTTAACTTGCCAGATATGCGTGATGTGAGCCTACATGCCACAACTAGATGAAGCCAAACGCAAGAGGAATAGGCCTACGTCTAAACTTGTCCCGTTTTTGTATATTAAACAATTAGCCTACATTTGTGGAAATTGTGGAACCCTTCCATTTACCGACATTCTAATCCTTATTTTTCAATGGTAGTTCCATAACAAATACTTTCATGAGGCACTATTTTGAGATCTTAGTCTCTGCAGTAGCTACCTAGAGTGAATACAGATAAGGGACACTTCCTGAAAAATAGCTTTGTACGTCACCTTTTGTCATGAACGTATTATCAAAAATGATACCTTTATGAAAAGCTTAAAGTCTACCTTAAATTATTCATGAGGAAAAAACATGAAAGACCTAACACAGGAAGAATGACCCTTCTTTGAATCTCTGCTGACCAAACCCCAAATATTTTGATGCGATATTGGTAAAGTTGGACACCTGTCAAAGTGGGACAGCATTCTATTTAAGCATTAAATGCAAGTTTTTTTAAATACATTTTATATTATAGTATAGGCTACTATTAAGTATAACACTCAACTTCGTTATTCGAAATACAAATCTGAGGCTATACTTTTATGCACTCTACTTATTCAACATTCTCTTGATCCCTGCCCTTATCTTCTCTTTCTCCTTCCTTATCTTCCTCCCTGTAGGTTTAACCGTTCTATCCTGAAATACGTTTTTAACTGTTTTACAAAAAATAAGTTAATTATAGCCTATCCCAAAGTAGTTACACAAACTCCTTTAAAAGGATTATATTGGCTGTCCTAGTTTACCAGTAACACTCTGTCCCACTTTGGCTGTCAATAAAAGCATTCAATTATTTTAAATACATTTCAAGATTTCCTGCTACACTTTTACTTATTACCAAAATATATGTGGTAACTACAAACCCTCAACCAAGTTTTACTTTCACTATATTTGCATCATATTGCTATGTAATTTCACTTTTCATAGATTTTGGAGATCCTGGTGTTGAAAAGACCCATGCCACTCCCCAAAAATGATATCACAAATATAGAAGCCAATTCAGCCCTTTACCCCCCAAGGATGAACTCTGTAATGAGTTTTGATCAGTATTTACACAAGACACAGATGATCAAGCTTTAAGTCTCCCAATTTACCCTCTGTCCCACTTTACCTATTTACCCTATAATGCTATTACATGTCTAAATGTGGATTGGAAAGTTATGGATGGACTCAGTATGGATAGAAATACGTGGGCTACAGCCCCAGGAGTTAATCTGGGGTACACTATCAGTGACAAAACATTACTACAGGATAATACATTATTAATTTGAAAAAGTCTAAATGAGGAAAACGCTAAAGAAATCAACCATTGTGGGATAGGCCTACTTCATTCGATAGTGGCCTACTAAATACTGCATTAAAGCTGTTGAGAGTCTGCACGTTGGTCCCGCAAAGCAACAGATGGCTAGAGCCTTTCCGGATTGTCTTTAAAGAAAGCTAAAACAAAGCGACAATGAAACTTACAGCGTTAAATGGACTGGCATTCACACTGGCAAACATACTATTTTAAATGTGGCCATGCACTTACCACCAGTGAATTACTCAGTGCTTTACAATCATTTAGTTTAAACTTACTTACTAAGTAACCTAATGTTTTCGTTTTGTAAAGTGTAATTTCTGAAATTATTATGATAGAAATCTATATATCCCAGCCTACGCTTGAAACGTTTTGTGACCCGCAACGACGACCTCTGACGCACGCGCCCAAATCAATGACAAAGGTGGTATGATGCAGTGAAAAGTCACATCCATAAGTTATCACAGCAGCGGATAGGCTCACATTCAAATAGCCTCTCTGTCATACAAACAAGTCTGGGGATTCATTTTGTGCTTGGGGATGTTTTATCACCAAGTTTACTTTGGTGATCATGTTTATGATGGTGGATACAATGTCACTAAAGCCGGTCTTTTTAGCTTTACTGTGTTTATACTGGCGACAGTGTATGGCTGACCTGTGTAACTGGAGTGGAAGGTGAGACTTAAACTTAAATGATTCAATAGATTAGAAAAATGTATTTTTATTTTCAAATTGATTCGCAGTAGAAATTAGACGTGCGTATAGGCTATGTGTGGAATGGGGGTTTTAGCTGGCAAAAGGCAGTCGTAAGTTGTATTACCATAGTTAACTACATGATTTCAGTTAAGAATATTTATATGTTTTAAACATAACTATATGTTTTAATCAAAACAGATTAAATTGTGTTTGCATCAAACATCCGATAGCCATAGCTTTTCCGTCTGAATTTCTTGACCTATTTTGGTTGGAGTTCGAAATAATCTTTGGCTCGGTCTTTCGCTTACAAGCAAACCTATGTAGCCTACCTAGTATCCTATTTTATCTAACCAGAACTATCTGTTAAATAACCGCTTTTCTTTGTTATTGAGTAGCCTATGCTAGATAGAGTAGTCTTGATTTGAGGCTGTTGTAATTGTCCCAGACATAACAAGTGTCCCATCTCACATGTGCTCTGTATCCAGCGGTTTGGCTCGTGAAACTCACTCTCGGACGGTGCAGCAGGTGCGGCTGCGCTGCACAGAAGGGTCGGTGGAGTGGGTGTACCCGAACCAAGCTTTGAGGGTTGTCCTGGAGCCCAATCTTTCATCTTCACGCCACACAACAGTGTGCATTAAACCGTTCCGCAACTTCCGTGGCGCCAGTGTATACATCGAACGTGGTGGGGAACTGGATTTGTTGTTGGCTGATGAAGGGCGTCCGGAGCAGGTGTTCTGTTTTCGGGCGGATGGACCGCAGAAATCAGCTATTTTTCTTCAAGCCAACCTGGAAAGCGATATCAGCCGACGGCCCGTGGGCTTCAGATACGAGTTGCTTGGAAACCGGAGTACAGCGCCAAACCTGGGCAAAAGTGTGTTGCAGAGTGGGTATAATTGGGATATCATAATTATGTGTCCATCCTGTTCTAAGCTATTGAAAGGTGTGAAAGGTAAAATTGTATCAAATACAGTAATTTTACTGGCTTAATCATTAACAACCTTTCATTTAAATTACTATGACACTATACATAAAACCAGTGTACCAGCCATGTAAAAGGGTACTATTGTTAAACGTGTGAGGTGTTTCGGTTGTGGTGGAGGGGCTCTGAGGATTAGGTGCCAATTTCAGAGCCCAAAAAGTCAGTTCATTATTCAATTAAAGACTGACTCCAATTGCACACGGCAGAGCTGGCAGCTGCTGGCCAGCCTGGTGTTTTGTCTGGCTGTCTGGTGTCTGCAGGGGACAAAGCAGAGAGCACAGAGTTGTGAGCAGGGAATCTGGAGGGCACTGGAGGGCACTGGCCTGAATTGAAATAGCAAACACTTTTTGGATTCTACAGATGCCTCATGTGTGTGTGTGTGTGCCTGTCTCAAAAGAATGATGTAATTCTCTTGAGCCCAGTTGTGATGTCTGTTTATTACATTTGTTAACTATGTGTGTGTGTGTGTATGTGTGTGGAGTGGAAAGGGGGCTGGTGGTGGTGGTGGGGTCCGATGTAGATTACTGGTAGCTGACTTCACCAAAGGGTCATTCAATTATGATGGTATTATGGGAGTCAGACATGGAGGTCAAGACTAATGAAGGCCTTTGATCTGTAATAAATAGTGTGAATGGAGCTGTGATGCATGTCTGGCCCATCTGACCCTTGGTTTCTACTGTAGATGAATCAAGTCTGGGAGAGATCGCAGGATCTCCTGGTATTCTCTTCAGTCAATGGAGAGTGTTTGCTTTTGCCAATTGCCCTCTGTGGACAAATAAAAAAGGAAAGTTGAAAGTTATATCGAAGGTTGATTCTTGCCTAGTAATCAGGTGTGTTGTAGTTGGTGGTTTGAAAGTCAGTGAAACTCCAACAGCTAGGGAGGGAAGGTTGAAGGGACAATCTCAGGCTGAATAACAGACTGTTACGTGTGATTGCGAGAGATGGTCAGTGTAGTGCATGATTAGTGTACTAATGTACAGTGACAGTTAAAATGGGATAAGGGAAATGGGACTGGTAGACAGACTGTGCAGCATTTTCACCTCTGTCCACCAGCATACAGTATCTCATTACCCATGATTCCACAAACCTTCTGTTCTTTTATCCTATAGCTGCCTGCCGGCCCTGCAACAACACTGAACTGCTTCTTGCCATCTGCACCAGTGACTTTGGTACGAATCTTTCATGTTATTTACCAATATCTCACTATTCCAAAGTTTTTCTCTTTTTTCAAAATTCATATTAAAGATCCTGTAAAGTGCGATTGAAAATGAGTTTTAAGTTCATCACACCACAGAAGAATGTGTTGTTAACTATGAATCCAAATTCAAATGAAAAAGAAACACCGACAAGTATGTTAAATTAGGCTTTGAAATCGTGAGAAAATCAGCAGTCTTTTCTGCTTGAGACTGGGGGGGCGTGTCGCCTGAAGGAGCTGAAAATCTCCGCCCCCTCGAATGTATTCAATTTAGCAACAACAGCAACACTAGCTATATCAATTCCAGATATCAGAACAGACCTACCTGCAGTCTTTGAGTGTTTTATGTATTAATTACTTTGTCTTTGCATCGTACCAGCTGAGTAACAGAATGCTGAAAACGGAAGAGAAACTGTTCAACGGTCTAACTCCACATTTCAGTGCAACGTTTTTGCGTTTTGAACATGCTTTCAGGAACTCATTTCACACGTATATAATCTACTGAGAAGCAAATCATGGAATTTGCTTTACAGGATCTTTAAGAAAAAATGCCCAGATCCCTCTTCTCCTGAGGGCTGCTAATTTATGCAACAAAGACTGCTTGCAAGGGAAGGGAGAAGAGGGTAGTGGAAGGGAAGGGGGTGGGGGGGTTGGATGACCTGGTTTGTTCCCAAAGAACTGCACCCGTGGCTGGACAAGATGGGGCTGAACAGATGTGGGGGGCTGAGGGAACACAATGGAAGGCGCACAGGCTTAAGACAGCAACAGAGCAGAAGCAATAGGCCCATTGAGTCCCAAGTCCATTTATAGCTTGACTCTTGTGCCCTAATGTCACAAATCGTCATCATGGACTTTTTGATGAGAGAAAATAGCTGGCTAATGAAAGTGTAAATGGTTGTAGAGGATGAGTGGAAGGCATGGGAGGGATTATTTTGTGTAGAGAGTAGAGATTTGGAAGGAAGTCTGAATCTTAGTATTCTCTCACTTCCACAGCAAAATCACCAGAGCATCTATCGGTCTTTATCTTTGCCTCTTCTGGATATTTTTCCATTCTCTGTAAAGGACTGTGTTTCATTGCACTCACAAAACTATACTCTCTTGGAAGTGGTCGTAGATGTGTGCAATCAACTTTTTTTGTTTCAACCCTGATCCCTGGTGACTGTTTCCTGCTTTGTTTTTGCTACAGTTGTCCGTGGCTCCATCAGAAGCGTGTCCCATCACAAGGAGCGGCAGACCTCACTGGTGGAGATCTCAAAAGGGAGGATGTTCCGCCAACGCAGTGGGGTGTTTGAACGAGAGACGGCCACCGCAGGGGCAACCAGATCTGGGTCCTCCTGGCACGGGCACATCCACACCCTTCTAGAGTGCCATGTGAAGCCAGGGGGTGGGGAGTTCCTCTTTACAGGGTCAGAGCACTTTGGGGAAGCCTGGTTAGGCTGCGCCCCACGATACAAAGACTTTCTGTCTCTATACCACAAAGCTCGGAAGGCCCGTTTGAATCCCTGTGACTTCCCCCTGGACTGATCGTCACTTCCAGAGCCCTGCTGTCTGCTTAAAAACTATATTTACTCTAAATGGAACACAATCCCCGGAGTCTCTCTACTGTGACACCACAGGGTGACTTTGTTCACTTGCTACAACAACGCCTGTATGCCATTGCGGTGGCTTTGGCAAAATCAGCAGGGACCAATCTGATGTAGACCTAGGGCAGAGGTCCCGGTGGGGGTGAGAGCGAAGGGTTCTCCTGAGGCTGTGCCTGCTTCACTGGGGGCGTGGCAGGGGGGACACACACGACTTAGAGAGCCTGGGCCTTTGTCTTTCTCCCCTCACAACCCACTCCCCAGCAGCCGATAGAAGGCTGGACGGCAGCTTTTCTTTGTACCTTCTTCTGCTCTGACTGCTGCTCACTTTAGAGCCTACGTATCAGAGTTGTCCCCTGAACAGATATACCAATTTTGTGGATTTGTGTCTCTTCATGAATAGATAGGTTTTTATTTACACCCATCAGTGCATTTGTTTTGTTAAAACATTTTATGGATGTAGTTGATGTATAATTATTTACTTATTATCTGGGTTCCAAACAGGGTAAAGATGATGTTCCTGGAGCACACTATCAGTTTGTATGCTGACAAATATAAAAAAGATGCTTCAATCTCCAGAAGAATCCAGGATTTAACATTGATCATTACATTGTGTGAAATCTTTCCCTATTTTTTACCCTTTACAAGGAATCTAAGCTGTAATATGTAACACTTATCAAACAAAATAAGTTGAAGGGCTTGAACAGATATTGTAACCGTCATGCCTAATAAAATACATTAAAGGAACTGAACAGATACATCTTGAATGGAAATGAAAACATTGGGTCTAATTGGATGGAAAGTCCTGAATCCCCCCCCCTTACCCCCCCCCCCCTGTGGTGTAGCAAGCCAGTGAACTGAGCAATGCAGAGTGGGGTTTTACAGAAACACTGGGTTAGTGAATGAACAGGCCTGCTTTTCTTCAACTTCATGATAAATCTCTCTATTCCTCCTTTATCAAGCAAGTTAATGTAGAAACCGTAGCAATGTTTTCATTAAAAAAAGTTGCAATGAATCATGGCAGATTTATATGTATTCGACATTAACAGAATTATGATTTAGATCAGCATATAACACTGTTTTACCAAATGTTCAGGTAAATAAATAATTTGGCTTGAAAACATTGCTATCCAAAATATAGCACAATGTATGCCATCAAAAGTCTAAATGCAAAACAATTAGAAATATAGCTAGCTAGCTAGGGGTAATGACGTTTATAGCAGCAAAGTCTCAAGAACAAGGCATTACAGTCTTACAAACACAAGATCATTATCTGAGGCCATTGTGTCTTTTTACACATCTGGACTGCTTAGGACACAGGAATTATTACTTCCGTTTTCCATCGTAATGCATATTCTCTTTTAGGAGGAGAATAAGGGTTTTGATTCAAGTGTTCAAAAAGCGTTATTTTCTTGCCATATTCTCCAATCAACCAAACACCTGATGGAAATGAGATAGGTGTACCATTAAATGATATACACATGTCTGTAAGATAGCCAAAGCAATGATGGGGATGAACCAGTTTTCTAAAAGGGTGTGTTGCCCTTCGATCATAGCTTGGGAAATAAAATGGACAGATGTGGCTTAGGGGTTCTTGAGAGCTCCCAAAGTCTAAAGCTTAGCCCCTCCCATAAAGGAGGAACAATTAATTGACTTTTAAAGCGACTGCTTTTTCTGCCTATTCCACACTTCTCCTTGGCTGAGCAGGATTCACAAATTACTGTGTTGAACTTTTTATTGGGACTAAATAGGTGCCAATGAAAGTGTAAATGACTGTGGGGTGAATGGGGCCCACACAATGGCCTGGTGGTGACAAGGCCCCCAGCAGACATAATGATCATTGTCACGGCTGCTGTCACCCAGAGACACCAAGGCTCATGAATCCAGACGGGCAAATTCAGTGAGCAAAGCAATGGAGAAGTCTTCTCTTGCTATGTATCTGTTTATGTAACCGTTTTTATTCATATCTTTCCATTTCTCTCCTTCCAATTTCCTCTTCTGGACGGAAAGAAGAATAACAAATATATATATATTTGACCACTTACACATAGTAATAATTTTGTTTCATGACAAATTACTTTGCTTCTGCTATATACACAGTCAGAAACATTTTACAGAATACTTATATTTTCCTCAAACCAGTACTTTGTAGCGTTTTGTGATTGATCTAAATATAATCACAAACTCAAAACATTCAAGACATTTCCATCATGAGGAATATATGACACAACAACGTTTTAAAAACTGCACCCAAAGTTTTGTCCGTTTTAAACTTTGCCTTCCATTGAAAGTCAAGGGGTTTCAATCCCGACCCCTCCCTCCACATTGTCCTGATGCTGGGGGCTGACCATGTCAAATTCCACAGCTGAATATTGTCTTCTCGGCGGGCTTTTCAGCCCAAACAATTCCCAACTCTGGGAATTCCAGCAGGCTCTCATCAGGGGAACTTCCAGGGAGTCCCTGGAGGGCCGAGCTGGGAGCCCCTCGCTGGCCGTGCTTGCAGGAGTCCACCCTGGCAAAGGGGTAATTGGTTTACCCAGGCCCCAGACTGTGTTCTCATGTGGGCCGCTGCTGGGGTGAGGCCATGGTTACAAATGGAAACAGCAGGATCCCCTCCGTCTCTGCTTTAGTATTCAGGGGTCTGGCTATAGAGACCAGGGGATGGAGACCCAAGAGCACAAAGCCAATGTAGAAATGGGACCAGAAATTCAAAAGATTTCCATTTGGCCTTCATTGTATTTTTGTCAAAGCTCCATTTTTCATAATTGGGTTATAGAGAAAGTGATTTTGTTATCTTGTTGTTTGTGTCCTTTCTGTTGATTCATAAGATAATGAGAGGAGAGTTGATTCCAAAGTTGTAGAAATTGTGTTCCTCTAATACACCTGGGGCCTCATGTTTCAAGGATTGCGCAGCTTTCATACCAGAATATGGCGTATGGCCAAAACTCGAAAAGTGCCTACGCACCGAAATATGCACATGTATAAAACGTCATACGCCAGCCGCCAGGTCCTGCGTACCTTTCCTTTATAAATCACAATCAACGTGAGATTGACCGCACGTGAACGAGAAAATATTCATAAATGAATATGCAGATGAATATGCAGATGGACTATAAATCCGCTCCTGAGGTAATTTCTTTGTCTGAATTAATTATTTATTGAATAAACGCCGCACCAAAAATGAACGTTATTCAAAGAAATACGGTAAAATGGCTAAACACGCAACAACAACAAAAAATTCACAGACTGTGAGATCAAGGTTCTAACAACAGAGGTGGAGGCGAGAAAATGTGTCCTGTTTGGCGGCCACGAGTGGTGGCGCATCGTAACAGTGATTTTGCCGTTCGTTTGACACCCTCATGTTTAACAGAAGTTATTAAGTGGTAGCGGATTAAACAGAAGGCTCTATAGCATTTCCTGTTTTGGCATTTTGATGTGATCATCCATATTAATGATCAAACTTTTATTTGAATGTTTTTGAATAATCAACGTCAGAAATGTAGTTGTGGTAACTTTATTTGGTAATGTTGGTGAGTTTCAGCACTTTTCAGTTAGAATTCGCCATGTTACAGAGCCAGACAAGACTTTGCAGACGGTCCGCACATTCTTGCGTCTGCTCAAAACTTTCCAGGACGGCCTACACATTCTCACGTCAAGTAAATCTTTATACATCACAAAGTGTGCGTGAAAACCAGCATACGCAAGCTTTTTGTGCGTACGCAACGTTTATACATGAGGCCCCTGGTTGGCTTTCAGTCTTTCTTTTGTCTTGTATTAAAACTTTAAATGATCATATTGAGTAACAGCCAACATCATTTTTTTCTGCCATTACATTTTAAAAGTGTTGTGTGTGTCATTTGTCTTGCTAAACTCTTGCTGACAAAAAACATACAGAGTGCTTGAAATCTAATTTAAGTTTACAAAAAGTGATTACTTTTGCATCCATTTATGTCTACAAATAACAAGTTGCAGCTATGAACAAACATCTTGGCATGGCAACGTGATTCATTCATTCTTTATTTCAGGATGACACGAGTTTTTTTGTCTCCAAGAAGAAGTCTGAAAAAGGAAATAACAATAGACAAAATTTGTATCCAGGGTTATATAAATACACACAACATAAACACAAGATTGTGATCCTATAAGCATCCATATCATGACGACTACACAGGCTAACAAGCATATGGTTTATGTTGTGTTTGCCAACACTCATTGCCCACCAGTCTCGTGGATCTCCACTGGAGAATACACTACCAGACAGAACTTGGTGACACAGTGAATCTTTCTGGGACCATCATTCTACACCTACCTGACCAAGGCAGCGGCTATGAGGCCTCCTGTAATGGGTCCAACCCAGTATACCCAATGGTAGGTCCAATAGTTAGTCATGACTGCAGGACCCAAGGCTCTGGCTGGGTTCAAACAGGTTCCAGATACATCTCCTCTGTGAAAACAAAGTGAAAAACAATAATTTGTCAATTGAACTACAAGATTTGGTGTAGGCTATATTATATTGTGTCGATGGAAAATTCAACTTGACTACTACACTGTCATGGCTATATTACTATAATATAAACTTCTTCTGTTTGACATGATTATCTTATCGTCATGCTGATAAGTACACACGTGAAACCCAATCTTTTACCTGCAATGGAAAGGAGGATCATAAAATATTAACTTTGAGTCAGTGAGTCTTTTAACTGTCAGTTTATCATGAAGCTATTAACCATTGTTTGACAAGTACTTGATTATTACCATAAACGTAATCATAAATTATACATGATTTGTGTGTTAGTCTTTTCATTAAGCAGTTTTAATTTAGTTGTTACCGTAATACAGTTATGGCCTAATGGAGGGAGGGGAGGTGATTCAACATTATTGTTACAGTGTTTGGATCTATTTTCTACCATCTTATTTCATTTTGGGATACAAAAGTGGTTCCTGAAACAACCATCACATTACCGAACACATCCACCTTTTCAGAGAGACAATGGACAAAGTCGTTCGCCCAGTCCTGCTCCAGTGACTCACCCTGCCAGCACGTTGATTATCACAGTGCAGCCCACCATGAAGGGCACCAGGGGGCTCCTGCTCTTGGCATTGACGGCCCCCAGCAGCACCACCATAGTGATGAGGCAGGTCATGGCCACCTCCCCAAATAGAGCTCCCCACAGCTGTGTCTCGGACTGCAGCAGAGAGAAGGCGGCCCCCTGGGCCCGGGCGTAATTCTCTGCTGGGGTCATGACCTGAGGACGAGGGATCGAGAAAATGGGACATCACAGAATCTGCCATTGATCAAATCCAATAGAAGCAAGTTTTATTTTGTATAGCCTTTTTTACAAGAATTGTCAAAGAGGGCTTCACATATGCACATAGAACTGATGAACTTGCTGTATGTGACAGGAGGCTGAATAGTTTGTATTAGTGGTTGTTTGCATGTCTGGATCCATGTACACAGTGAGAGTCAAAGGACTTGGAGGGGAAGTGAACAGGTGTTGGCATGGATACATGTGCAATACTGGTGGCAATGGTATAGCCTCACCTTGGCCATGGCCGCCCCTACGATCCCTCCTATCAGCTGACTAATGAGGTAGGGGGCTACCATGTTCAGCTTCATGCCTCCACACAGGTATATAGCCAAGGTGAAGGGGGGGTTGAAATGGGAGCCACTGTGAAGAATACAAAAGGTCAGTTGCCTGGGTTGGGTTTTATGAAGTGCTGTTTTACACACTTTCGTCCCCAACTTTCACCTTTGTCAGGAGGTTTGTGTTGAAAGACTAGCTATTTATTACCAACGATTAGACATTGGTAATAGATCAACCCAATAACAGGACAACTCTGAGCACTTTGAGGGTTTCCTGAGGTATCTAAGTTGTCAAACATACACAGTGTTCGGGGAACACAGGATTTATATGTCAGAACAATCTTGTTTTTGGATGGAGAGTCAGCTAGTTCTCGAGCTGTTTTATCTGCACTTCTGAACTTGCATGCACAGATTATGTTGCATTTCTCAACAATGTCGAACATGTGCACCAAAATTATTTCACCCAAGAACTTGCATGTCCTCAGGAGAAAATACCTACACTGCACCAGGATCATCAGGACATTTAAAATATCAAAAATAGATAGACTTTACAACTGCACCCATGAGGTTCTACGTACCTGATCTCAGCCATGCAGGCCACCAGCACAGCCACAGCTAGCCCATGCACCAATGCTGGCTGCAGCCTCCCTGCTGCCTCCACATTCTCTATGACTGACACACACCCAATGAACACAAAGAACATTGTCCCCACTAGCTCTGCCAGGCACGGCTGGACCAGACGCTCAAACATGTTTGGAGGACTGGTCAGTGTTTTCTTGTGGTCCACCAAGGATGTTTCCACATCACTAAGCTCCATCTTCTCTTCAGCCATGTGGGAGTCTGTGTGTGTGACAAGAGACAGCTCTTGAAGTGTGCTGGAGATCAAGAGACAGTGCTGACAAGGAATCGGTGTCCAAATATATCCACACCAGTGCTCTCTAATCACCTGAACTTTGATTAGTCCACAAGGATAGAGAGAGTGGGGAGGGAGTAAAAAGTTTAATCACTCCTTTTAGTGGCTATAGACACTTTGGCACGGTGAATGATCTTTTCATGGGTAAAATTGTTTCATTAAAACACAGTACAGCAAGGTAGACCATGCACCACAGGATTTTGCTGACATGCTAATAAAATGGACTAAGTGATGTTTCTTATTAGTACTGCCATCTACTTCAGAGTGGTGTCAGATATTAGTAAATATCAATAAAAGATGTCACACATACTAGTAACAGTAACTGCTGTAACAGAATTAAAGTCATATACAGATGTGGCCAAGTAACTGGGTAGATCAGACAAAGCATTTTAACAGCTTTATTAAGTGTTTTTCAGTAATGTCTGCTGCTGGACAGGCTCACAAAGACAAAAAGCTAAGTAAACATGGGATTTTGCTTTTTTGAAGTAAATATATATTATTGATTATAGATTAATGCTAAATATTGCATTGGTAAAGCATTCAAAATCAAACAATGTAACTGTTGTGGAGTTTCAGACACTAAATGCAGGCCATTATCCTTTTGTTACCAGAGGTTGGAGACATGGAACATCCAATTCCACTTCTTGACCTTCTAATGGTGAATCATTTCTGCTTGAGTTAATAAATTATGTATCTTGGACCTTTGACATCTGCAGGTTTTGATACATGATACAATGCTGAAGTGTTACAATTGAAGAACATTTAGACACTTAGAGTAAGGTATAGGAATTGGGATATAATTTGAAGTTTTGTCAACTTTGTCAGTTCTTTAAGTAGAAACTTATGTGATATCTCATCCACACTTGTCACCCTTATTTGTGTGAAATGTAAATCCCACAGCATTGCACAGCAACAGCAAGTAATATATGTGTACATACATCGAGAAGTGAATTACAAATAAGAAAATAAATCAAACCTTTGAACACAGTACGAACCACTATAATTATTTTTGAAATTGTCAGTTAATTAAAGACTTAAGGTACCTCAAAAACCAATTAAAAGTTAAATTAGGATCATTAGTTAAATCCATCACCTCAAAAAAAATCGAATTTTCTCATCCCCTAGCAGCAATCTGAAAGACAATAAAAAACACACATTGTCAAAACTATGACAGACAGCTCAAAAAGTTTAAAAATACATGAGGTGAAACACAGCACTGTTATGGAAAAAAATAACTAAACTTGAGTAAAAACAAGGTTTATGACTGTCTGAGACAACAACAGTCACAAGTTCCTTTTGTCTGCTGGACTCGAGGTGAGGGACAGCAGGTTAATGTTTGTCAGAAAGTAATGTGTAGTGTGTCCAACAGCTTGCTATATAACACTATCAGCTGATTTGTATACTGATTTGCAAACCAATACGAGCAGATAAAACATACTTTCTCCCATCTACCTCAAACCATATATTCATGAATATCTGAACTATGACTGAATAAAAGGATGCATTAATACTGTGAGTAATGTGTTCGTTGCAAGAGACCTAGACATTTAAGACTAATGCAGTGTAAAGTGGACTAAAGGACTGCAGGCCAGCATACCTGACAATGCTGCCAGTCAGCACAGCCCCAGCCATGGGTCCAAGCCAGTAGATCCAGTGATAGCTCCAGTAGTTAGCCATCACAGCAGGACCAAAGGCTCGTGCTGGGTTCATACAGGCTCCAGACACTGCCCCCCTGGAAGACAGAGGGGGACGTCAAGCATGCATGTAGCGACTGTACATTTACAATGTGTGTAACGCTTGCACGCAGAATGTTAATGTTGTATATATTTGATATCTGTATCCTTGCACTCCAGCTTAACCTCTAGTTCTGTTTAATGGTCTACAATATCCAAAGGACATTGGCAGGTAGCCGTGACAAAGCATGATAACAATAAGATAACATAACCCTTGATAATGATTACAAGGAGTCGTTGCAAGCTACAGTATCTTGAGCCAATTTATTTTTGTCTTAGATCCCATTCTGTTTAGCCCACTCTTCTAAAACCCATCCTAAGCCAGAACACCAGGCCCCGATGTAAGTGTCCCCTCTCATCCAACACAGTACACCGCCAGGTGTCCCCACCCTTTGTCCCACACAGGGTCTCACCCAGCCAGTATGTCTGCAGTCACAGTCAGCCCGATGCAGAGAGGGGCCAGTAGGCTGCTGGTGCGTTTGTTTACTGCTCCCATACACACCGTCATGGTCAAGAACAGGGTCATCAACACCTCTGCAATTGTAGCTGGGCCTATTTGGGTGTCCCCCTGCACCGTGTTGAACGCAGCCCCGGATGCATTTACATAGTTCTCCACTGGGGAAATGGCCTAGAGAGGGATATAAAGGATCAAACATGACAAGAGTCCATTCTGTTTCCAGTGGATTCTTGGACTGTAAAACCACTTGGACCTGGTCTTGTCTGTTTATTTAAAGTATTTGTTTAGCTCTGGAAACATTTCCCACTGTGCCTCTAACCATTAACTTTTAATGACAAGTGAATATATGTGGAGTCATTTCATCCCATTCTTCCATGATCAGCAAAAATCGTTCTTTTATGCCCTGAAGAAAGTCAGTGCAAACAAAGATTCTCTATTGGGTAGATAACCAGGACCGGAGTGGCCATTGGGAGCATTGGGAGAATTCCGGGTGGGCCGCTCATAAATTAGGCCGGTAGATCGCCTGCATTCTCTTTGTTTTTTCACACACCGATGTGTAAGTTTGTTAAGTTAGGCTACTGTGTGACTTATAAGCTAATAGGCTATGGAGGACTAAATGTGCCTAAATTAAATTCATAAATAAATACTTAAATAAATAGACATCTCTTAAGTGATGTTAACATTTATGTTATTGTTAACAAGTGGCCTGTTCTCAGTCATGTTCATTGAAGCAAGCGCATGATCAGGTATAGTGTCAGAGAAGTGTGTGTGTCTTGGTTGTGCCAAGCTGTCAGCACCGTTCAACAGCTCAATACCAGGCATAAACCTTTACAGGATACGTTTTAGGGCCGTTTAAACATGTTCAGGAAAATACAGTATTTTATAATGCATAAACACATCAGGTCCTTGAGGACAGTTCTATCAAATGGCTTATGTCCCGCCCCTTTTCATGCAAAATAAAATGCACATTTCAAATACTCTTGGAGCACTGTGATTGGACACTGTGATTGATAACAAACAGTCAGACCTGAGCTGTCAATCAAGTAGTAGACATATTCTGTCTTATTGAAACACAACCAAGACACACACACTGCTCTGACCCTCTACCTGATCATGCACTTGCTTCAATGAAGGTGACTGAGAACAGGCCACATGTTAACGATAACATACATGTTAACATCACTTAAGAGATGTCTATTTATTTAAGTATTTATTTATGTCATGTCATGTCATGATCTACCGCATGTCCGGGGGTTGGGTCGCGGGGGCAGCAACCTAAGCAGAGAGGCCCAAACTTCCCTCTCCCCGGCCACTTCCACCTGCTCTTCCTGGGGGACCCCAAGGCGTCCCTCCAGCGTGTCCTGGGTCTTCCCCGGGGCCTCTTCCCAGTGGGACGTGCCCAGAACACCTCGCCAGGGAGGCGTCCTGGAGGCCTCCTAATCAGATGCCCGAGCCACCTCAGCTGGTTCCTCTGGACGCGGAGGAGCAGCGGTTCTACTCCGAGCCCCTCCCGGATGACCAAGCTTCTCACCCTATCTCTAAGGGAGAGCCCAGACACCCTGCGGAGAAAGCTCATTTTGGCCGCTTGTATTCGCGATCTCGTTCTTTCGGTCACTACCCATAGTTCATGACCATAGGTGAGGGTAGGGACGTAGATCGACTGGTAAATAGAGAGCTTCGCCTTTTGACTCAGCTCCTTCTTCACCACGACTGACCGATGCAGAGCCCGCATCACTGTGGACGCCGCACCGATTCGCCTGTGGATCTCGCGCTCCATTCTTCCCTCACTCATGAAACCCCGAGATACTTGAACTCTTCCGCTTGGGTCAAGATCTCCTCCCGAGAGATGGCACTCCACCCTTTTCCGGTCGTTAACCATGGCCTCAGATTTGGAGGTGCTAATTCGCATCCCAACCGCTTCACATTCGGTTGCGAACCGCTCCAGTGAGAGCTGAAGGTCACGGCCCGATGAAGCCAACAGGACCACATCATCTGCAAAAAGCAGCAACCCGATCCTCCCCCCACATGAGCCCCCGAGGGACACGGTCGAACGCCTTTTCCAAATCCACAAAACGTGTAGACTGTCTGGGCGAACTCCCATGCACCCTCAAGGACTCCGCCTAGGGTGTAGAGCTTTTTTTAAAATGTATTTATTTTATTATTTGAATTCTTCATTTATTTAAGTATTTATTTATGTATTTAATTTTGGAACATTTAGTCCTCCATAATATAGACTACACTAGGTTTTAATTTAAATAAGCACATGATCAGACAGTGCCTTAAAAAGTGCCATTTTCAGTTGTCGCATATGCTCTCTTTCTCAAACACAAGCGCGTGTACCATGGTTGTTGCCAAGGAGACAACCCTAAACCATCATTTATTTTTGTGGAGGGAGTTAGCAAGATTAAGCTGATGCGAAAATAATACAATGGGTGGGAAAAGGATGCCAGGAGGAACTGAAAAAGCCAGGTAAAAAAAGAAAGATCTGCGATTTTATAAATAGGTTCCTGCAAGGGTGGGAAAAATATGTTTTCTCAAAAGCCCCGAATCTTTCAGGTAGAAATGTGTGTTGTAATTTCCGGAAAATATAGTAATATGAGTCCAACGTAATGTTTATATTACATAAAGTTTCAAAAACGATTTTGCGCTGAAATTTTAAAAAATCTTGCACGTGCTTTTAGTTTACATGACAACCTTGACTAGGTCCTAGGTTCTGGCTAAGCACCGAATTTTTCAAATGTATGGCTCGGCCCCTGGTGGGGATGGGCTGGTTTTGGCCTTTACACTCCCGGGCTGAAAATGGGTCCCACTCCGGCCCTGTAGATAACCATCATCAATCCTGGAGACGTTTTCAGGATAAGGATAAGTATGGAATGTGGAAGTGCTAAATGTGTAAACTTCTTTCCCTTTATTTTTTAAGAACTTGTTGTGTTCTACCTTTGACATAAGTTGTTTTTAAATGTGCTTTATAAATACATTTGACTCGACTTGACTTCTTTTATGTTTAAGACAACATGTTTTACAGTGACAACACAGTACATTTGACCTGTTAGGACCAGATGTAGGGATGCCCACCTTGGCCAGGCCAGCCCCCATGAGCCCTCCACAAAGCTGGGCCAGTATGTAGGGGAACAGCATCAGCATGTTGAGACCACCAACCAGAAAGACCGACACAGACACGGCAGGGTTGAAATGACCCCCGCTGGAGAGAGAACAGGACATTCACATCAAACTTAATCTCAACAATTTATTATCGGTCCCAATAAAACCTGTTAAATCTAAACTCATAAAGCTGTGGCGCTCAAAAGTACAATATCACCATACAGTTCCATTTCTTTAGCATCTCTCTGATCAATTTTTTTTTTAAGAAACAAGGTGAAGAACAGTAGTTTGTGTGATTGTTGGCTTATCTAAACCTGCACCTTTCCTTGAGTTAAAAAACACTTGCACTGGGTTGAGTAATTCTGGGATTTAAAAACCAAAACCAAATCATCATCACTAGTAAACAAACTGTTGATATACTTTACAATTTAAGACATTTTTGACATGATCACAAGATAAGAAAGTCGGCATCAACCCCACCCAGCCTCCCCTCTCTTCTCCCCCTCTTTAGTGTCTGTACCTGATCTCCCCAAATACAGCGATGACGATGCCCAGAGCCAGGCCGTGTGCCAGGGCTGGCTGCAGCCTCCCGGTGCCCTCCGAGTTCTCGATGACAGACAGGCACCCCACAAAGATAAACAAGGTGGAGCCCACCAGCTCAGCCAGGCAGGGTTGAACAATGCACTCAAACTTACCCCTTAGGGTTTTGGAGCCAGTCCGTTTGTCTACGACCCCTTTGTCAACATGAACAACACTAACATCCAGTGTTGATAGGTCACACAGCTCCGTCTTGGACTCGCTCATGGACATCTTGGAAAGTTACTGATAGCGACTGTGGAGAGCTTGTAAGTCGCCAATGCTATCTGATCTAGATTTTATGCTTGTGTCAGAGCTGGGGGGTGGGGGGGAGAAGGAGGGTATAGTGGAAGAGGGAGGTGGTAGAGAAGGAGTGAAAAGGTGAAAAGGGAAGGAAGGTGACCCTGTTCATTTATAAGTGATAATATTGTCCTGGTAAACCTACACCTCAAACCTATTTGAGTTTACTATATTTGCTTCCAGTGATTTAGTATTCTGTGGTTTTCTCTGGAGACGGCTTCAAGGGGTTGTGAGGCTGTAGAGAGACTATAAAGTTAAAGGTGGGTTCTGATGGGGGACAGGTAACAATGTTGTGTTTGACACTTTTTGGATAAATAAACAAATCATACTAATATTGTAGCATTATATACTGTATATGAATATTGTAAGAACAAAAGAAAGTCTCAACCCCTTCAATTGCTTTTGTCAAATGAAAAATATTTTTGACTGAGATTGTAGCAGGCCTTATTTTGTAATGAACCTACTTTGTACATTTAGCTTGGAAGGGCTTTATCATTTCATGAAGGAAACGTCTAGGACAAAACAGCATTCAACAATCCTTTGACATTGATTCTTCAAGTGTTTGTCTTTCCAGTACTTGTATCAGTGGCTGCAGAGAATTACAGGAAGGAAATTATCCACAAAAAATACATTAACAGTGGTTATCTCTCTTTTTTTTTTATCACATAGGTGTTTCACAACATATTTCACCCATTAAATGACACTGGTTGCATTTCTAGAGGTGACGCTCTCTCTTCTTCCCAATGAAGGTTGTGTCTGTTCTTGACTTGAAAGTAATGTAAAGATATATTGTGAAAAAGGGTGTGAAGTGTTTTGTCTGTCTCTTCATAAATGGAGTGACTAAGTTCAGTTGAGTTCTGGATTTTAAGAAGTATTGTCAATCTGCAGATTGGGAGAGAAAACCCGACCTATGACCATAAGTGACAACACAACAACAGGCTTAGGTCTCAATCATGTCTCTCTCCGCTCTGAAGGCCGGAGGACCATCTTTTATAGGACACAAGAATGTAAACATAGATAGGGAGTCAGGCTATAATAACTTTACAACAGTCGCAGAGGAAGAGATTCACAGCTCCCAACCCATGACCACTCTCAGACAAGAGAGATCCTAGTTGGAGCTCTCCTTGTAGTCGTGACAAGGGACGTTTACCCAGTACTTTCTCCTGACCCCGAACATCTATTAACCCTAACACAGACATATCTACTCTTATTAATAGCAAGCTCCCATGAGAAGATACTAACTAGTATCGAATGGCTAGTTCTATTGATTAGTGAATAATGTAAGCACACAGGAAATCCCAATTTCTTCCACAGGTGTCAGTATGAATGCACAATAGATATATTAATATACGGTATTTGGCAAATTTTCAATGGGATATCAAAATAAATTTCATTTAATAAATGTCCTTCCAACAAAAAAATGATTGATCATTGATCAAAGGAATGATCAGCTGTTCATTCATCCCGTTATCTTAAAGGCCATCTTGCAGGTCAACCACCACCGTCGATTAATGGGTACATAAAGCACTCAAGATATATATATCATTTAAAAAATCTCCGAATGGTGTCTCCAAATGGTGTTAAAGACTAGTTTTTGTCTATTTGGTATTACAGTTAGATGGCCTTTAAAGCAGAATGGCTGCATCTACAAGTCATTTCTCCTTTTTGGGCTGCACTATAAATTTTCTCTGCACATTTGTATGTTTACGTTGGTTTTATTTTTCCCTTTTATTTCTCAAAATTAATTAAAATACATTATACATCACAGTGATATGAGCTGATTCATGCACATCATTCAGAACTTAAGTTGACCATTGGGTACTTTTACTGTTGACTTAGTATAACTATAGAGATGAAGGCACTAAATATATTCAGCATTTAATATTACCTTAATTTAAGTTTGACTGAGTACAAATTCCCTTAAAATGGAAAGCCCATGTCTGTGCATTGTGCCTCTTATTATGTAATGGTGCAATATCACATTTATTGGACATGGTAATAGTTAATGGCCCAACAAGTTCCAAGGATATTTAATTGACACTCTTTAACATACTTTGGCAGGTCAACATACACTTTTTGAATAAAAGAATAAACAAAAACATGTATTTTCCATAACAGTAACACTAATTACAAAAAGATTTAAGGGTGGGTTCCATTTCCTGGAGTTTGTGTCCTTGTCTACGTCTTAACACAACAGAGATGACTGGCCTTGTCGTGCATTGTCGGGGCGTATCTACCAGTTCTCAATTTGTTATTGAGCCCGTACAAATCCTATCCATCTCTCAGGACAAATGGAATGAAACAACTGATCTCAATATACAAAGGTATCCATCTCTTGCTGCCCTCTAACACCATTTAATCTAGATGCATAGGGCAATAGTTCTGGAGGTTTTAGCATGTGAGACAAATGCCACATGGCCTCAGTCAAATCATAGACCTACAGAAAAGAGTAAACTGCAATCATATCTTGCTATAAACTTGGGCCCTGTACTACGAATCAAGATTTAGCGTTAGCGAGGTAACTTCAGGTTCAACCCAGGCTTGTTACCGGGATAGATCCATGGTAACACATGCTGAACGGCTAACCTGGTCGGGAGCAGGTTAAGTTGGAGATCAGAGATCAGCTGGTATATAATCCCCGCCCACTAACTAATTCTTAAGGATAATGCCGTCACCGTTTATAGAAGATCCTACAGAGTTTGGTGCGAGGATAGTGAGAGGTGCGCTCAGAAGTATGAGGGGCCGTGAGGGACATTATTCAGAATACCCTCTCACACACACAACTGAAATGCTCTCACACACACTACTGAAATGCTCTCACACAGACTACTGAAAAGCTATACTCTCACACACTACTGAAAAGCTCTCACACACACTACTGAAAAGTTCTCATACACACATATGAAAAGCTCTCACACACATGAACATTTCAGTTAAAATGGAAGGTGTTTCAGTTGAAACTGTGTTTTTTGGAGACGCATTTTCTGTTGATAGAAATTATTTTGAGTATTTGAGTATAAACTGCACGCAAAACAGCGATTTGGCATATATATGGCATACAAAATAGATGTGTAAACTCGTGTCATAGATGAGCAGAAGTATGAGACTGGGTTGGCCGAGCGGACACCATGCCGACTGCCGAGTCTTCTGCCTCTTTGTTAGGCTGTCATTCATAATTCCCGCCTCTGAGTTGAAGCCAAGCCCCCTACGCAAAATCAGTGCCAAAAGTATAAAAAAAAAAAAAAGAAAATGGAACTAAAAATAAATGAATGAAGCCGTAAAAAAAGTTGTGAATCTGAAAACATGAAATGTGAAACTGTGAAAATATGAAAGTGAAAAATGAAAACCAATAACTTAACAATAATTATTCCAAAATGTCATCTACATTTTTTTCAACCTGAAAAAAAATTGGTACACTTATTTTTTCTTTGAATACATGGTTTTATTTTTCAAGTTTTCGACCAAAACTTACATTTTCAATGTCAAGCTTTAGTTTTTTGACTAAAGATTATTTTTTCTAATTAACAAAACATTTGGCCCTGATTTAGCTCCATTTTAGCTTGGCGGTTCTCTCTCGGGAGACTGTCTGAACGCGTGTGTGTTGTGTGCAATGCGTCACATCTCGTTTTTCTCAAACAAACAAAACAGCTACGGGCATGCCAGCTCAACAGATCAATCCGTTTATTTTCATTCGTTTTCATCAGGGTAACCACATAAAGGCTGTTCGTTACCAACATTGTGTAGTTAGGTTTAATACAGGGGCGAATCTAGAGATTTACATTTGGGGTGGCAATGGGGTGGCAGAAGGAAGTTGTTGGGTGGCCTCCCGGAGGCGAATCAAACCCAAAGTAGGGGGGTACAGTACTCCCTGTGGGAAATGATTAGGCTAGAACATTGTAGTTTAAATTAAACAGTAATGTAGCGGGCTGAACATTTAGTGTTTAATAAATGAAAACTTGGCACCCCTTAATTTTTTTTAAACATACGTTTACAAATTGTCAACTGCAATTGTCAGCCTCCACCAGTGCATTAGATGGCGCTAGAGTGTAGAGTGAAGTGTGAAGCTAGAAGCTTTGGTGACCAGCAAATATGCGCCAGAATAAAATGGAAACCAAAGTATGCACAGTTTGCTAACTGTCTTCACACAATCTTTTCTATTCTCTTTTCTTCTACCACAGTTGTAGAACATCTATGTATCGGCTCAGGCACCCCTAGACCTGAGGCCGGTAACATTTGGGGGCTCGTCCGGGATCTAGCGCCACCAGGTGGAGAAGTGTTGATCCTACAACGGTGATCCTGCGTTAGAGCTTCAGGGAAGGCTGCAAAGAGTGCGTCATCCAGAGAGCCGAGGCTTCAGGTGTCCAGTAGAGATGGCAGCTTCAGAACCACGTTGGGCGCTGGTCTGGGACATCCATAAGAAATTACCGTCATTGAGTGCCAGCCAGTTACTCGAACTGGCAATTGCCGTAGATGATGGAGAACAACAACAAGACCAAGATCTAACTGTACTAAGTGAACCTGAACTATTTTACTTCATCACAGACTTGACCAACTCAAGGAACTTGAGGATGAGGGTTTGTCACGCCTGCTGTACTTAAATGACATCATTGATAGACTGTTGGCTAGCAAAGATGATTCTCAATCAGCAGGTGATGATGCAACGACCACTCCGACTCACATTCCGGATCACCATGAGACTGTTCCAGCCGACAGCCCACTGGCCAACAACGGGCATCGGGCCAAACTCACAAGAGACCCTGCTACCAGAGACAGAGAGAGTATTCGTTCAAGTGTTTCTGAGCAGGTAGTAAGGTTTACTGATGTTGCAGCTTATCTGCCCCGAAGAGAGTTTAAGGTGCATGGAGGTCAGATATCAGATTCTAGTTCTGACATAACATACAACAGTGTCTGTAAACAAATTGATGAGGGTATCAAAGAGGGGTTTACAGAATCAGAGATTATTCGAACGGTACTAAAGGTAATCAAACCAGGTACTTTTAAGGAAATGTTAACAAACAAAGACGACCTCACAGTCGCAGAGTTAAAACGCTTCCTTCGGTCTCATCTGCGAGATAAAAGTAGCACAGAGCACACAACACTTTCAGGAGCTGAGTAACGCAAAACAACAAGACAAAGAAACTGCGCAGCAGTTTGTATACAGAATAATGGGTCTCAAACAACGTGTACTGTTCGCGTCACAACAAAGTAGCGCTGAGTTTGACTATGACAAAAATCTAGTTCAAGGGGTGTTCCTCCATACACTTTACCAAGGGCTAAGTGAAAAAGATAGAAACATCAGGTGTGACATCAAACCTTAAATTTCCGACTCACGAGTGACAGATGACTTTATCATAGAACAGGTAGCCAAATCGGCGAGTGAAGAGGCAGAGAAACTGAAACGTCTGGGCCCGCCAACAACTAGACTCAAACCAGTGACTGTCAATTCAACACTGCAGGCTGATGGTGAACATAGTGAGCACTTACAACCAACCTATGTTGACAGTGAAGTCCAAGCCAATCGTACGGCTATAATGCAACTTACAGCACAAGTGTCAGCGCTGACCAAGAACCTTCAGAAGATGGTTAAACCCACTGACAGCAAAAATTCAAAAGCAGCTTGTCCACCCCCCACTAGCACTTCATCTCGGAGAATTGACACTAGAGGTAAATGTCAGGAATGTGTCCAGAATGGAAACGAAAACTGCCCTCAGCGATTGGCTGTTTAAAAAAACAGAGTTCGGGAAACGGGGTGAGATCACCGGGGAGGGACAGCCAGTGATCAGTGTCCAGAAACAGTCCCACCTTCGCAATGACAACGTCAAAATGAACCAAACACCAATCTCGCAGGCCAAACCAAAAATAATGAAACATGCCGCTCAGTTGATTGGCCGGAATGCATGGTCTCATGTACTATCAACGGTGTTGGTGTTGATTTGCTGCTAGACACGGGCGCCCAGGTTGGTGTCGTTAGTAGGTCTTGGGTAGAAAGTGAATTGCCACATGTCCAAATTCAACCCCTAGAGAGTCTACTTAATGATAACTACCTCCATGTCACTGCAGCCAATGGCACAAGTATACCGTTTGACGGATGGATTGATGTACTCCTGGAAATACTGAGTAATGTACATGGGAGAATAGGAATACGTGTACCCATGTTAGTTAGTTCGAGCTGTGCAGATTGTCAGCTTTTGGGTTTCAACGTGATTGAAGAGTTGATCAAAGAGAATAGTGAGAAGACAGGTGGGCTAAATCTTAATGCATTGTTAAGCGAAGCAATGAAGCTCACAGAGAGTACGACACAAACAATGGTTTCATCAGTCATTGTGATATCCCCTAAAGAAACGCTTTCAAACTGCATTGTGAATGTGGGGAAGAAAGGCTTTACCATCCAAGCAGGTCAGATAAGTGACATAAAATGCAGAATTAGATCTTGGCCAGAAGGAGGGACAATGATATTTGAGCCGGAGATGGAGGGGAAATGTCCAGACGGGTTAGAACTTTTCCCGGCTATTGTCGATGTTCCGAGTGGTTTCTCCAAGCTAGTCAGAATCCCTATCCAGAATCCTACGCAACATGACATCTATCTCCCACAGAGAACTGTGTTAGGTTGGCTATAACAGTTAGTTCAGTTGAACCCTGTGATCAATCCTAATAGTCAAATGCCTGCAAGTCAGTCTAACACTTCAGTAATATGTTCGGCCCAGACAAACAACGAAAGAGCCAACGAATCAAGAGCTGAGCAACAAAAGAACAGGGTCAAGGGAAATTGGCACCCACCAGTAGACATATCACATCTCCAGGAAGATGATCAAGAAACGGTTCGAAATATGCTCTATGAAGAATCGGATGTGTTTGCACGTGAAAATGATGATATCGGTTGTATTCCAAACCTTTCACTGAAAATCAATTTGAAGGATGATACACCTGTACAGAAATGTTATAACTCGATTCTTAAACCCTTATACAAAGAGGTTAAAGAATATGTTCAGAACTTGTTGACACAGGGTTGGATAAGAAAGTCCACTTCGCCATACTCATCTCCGGTAGTGTGTGTACGAAAAAAAGACAGCAGCCTAAGACTATGTGTGGATTTCAGAGGACTGAACAGTAAAACGGTCCCTGACCGGCACCCATTGCCCCAAATACAAGACCTGTTGGATAACTTAGGGGGATACATGTGGTTTTCGATCCTTGATCAAGGCAGCGCCTATCATCAAGGGTTTGTGCATGAAGACTCAAGACAGGCCACTGCTTTCAGCACTCTTTGGGGGCTGTACGAGTGGGTGCGAATTCCATTCGGTCTCACCAACGCCCCTGCTGCCTTTCAAAGATGCATGGAGGGAGTTCTGGAAGGAGTGAGAGATGACTGTTGCTCCCCTTACTTGGATGATGTACTATGTTACTCAAAGACTTTCAATGAACACGTTGAAGACCTGAGGCGAGTGCTGTGTCGAAGAGAGCATGGAATCAAACTACGTCTAAAGAAATGTGAGATATTTAAGCACTAAATAAGGTATATTGGTCGTTTAGTGTCGGCCGAGGGTGTACAAATAGATCCCAAAGACATAGAGGCATTACTGTGTTTAAAAGAGAAAGAACCACAGACAGTAGGAGAGGTCAGAGCATTGCTGGGTTTTCTTAGTTATTACCGTTCATTTATCCAGGATTTCTCCAGGCTAGCAAAACCTCTTTTTAATTTGCTTCAAAGCACAGATCAGATCATTAATAGACCTGCAAACGGGAAAGGACAAAAGAGAACCCATGGACAGTTGCCTTCAAAAACACCAATACAGTGGACACAAGGACACAGCTCTGTGGTATCCAAGTTTGTGAGCATGCTAACTAATCCACCTATCCTGGCATACCCAGACTTTGACCTCCCATTTATACTGCACACGGATGCATCGAATGAAGGGTTAGGGGCTGTACTCTATCAACAACAGGAAGGTATATTACGGGTTATAGGCTATGGGTCCAGAACACTGACACCAGCTGAGAGAAATTATCATCTACACTCTGGCAAACTTGAGTTCCTCGCTCTCAAATGGGCAGTATGTAATAAATTCCGGGACTATCTCTACTATGCACCCACATTTACTGTGTACAAGGATAACAACCCGTTGACGTATGTTCTGAGCACTGCCAGACTTAATGCAGTAGGTCATCGCTGGGTGGGGGAGTTAGCTGACTTTCATTTTGACTTAAAATACAGGCCGGGGAAGATGAATGTGGATGCAGACACATTGTCTCGTCACCCTCTTGACTTTAATGAGAGAATCAGTGAGTACACCGAAATATTGCCACCGGATGTTGTCTCTGCTGTCTGGCAAGGAAGTAAAGCAGTCAGAGATGAAGATGTGCCCTGGGTAGCTGCACTACAACTTCAATCTGCAGACGAAAGTGCATTACCAGGAAATGTGTCAGTTGTGACACCTGAGGATATCAAAGCTGCACAGCAGGAGGATGTTGCAATTAATGAAGTGATAACTTTAAAAGAAAAGGGATGGAACCCAAACTGTAAAGAAAAAAAACTAATGGGGCATGAAACCAGGAGGCTAATCCATGAATGGAACAAGCTAGTACTGCACAATGGGATCTTGCACAGACTGACAGGACGCCGCAAGCAGCTGGTACTACCAAACAAGCTAAGACCAATGGTACTACATAACCTACATGATGATTTGGGGCACATAGGAGCAGACAAGGTGATACATTTAGCGAGAGAGCGATTCTATTGGCCCTTTATGCAGCGTGAGATAGAAGATTATGTGATCAGGAAGTGCTCATGTATCAAACAGAAACGCCCTTGCATTCCAGAGAAGGCTCCCATGGGTTGTATTACCACAAATGCACCTTTTGAATTACTCTCTGTAGATTATCTCCATCTTGAACCAAGTAAAGGGGGTTATGAATATATTCTTGTTTTAGTTGATCACTTCACACGTTTTGCACAGGCGTACCCAACAAAGAACAAATCGGGTAAAACAGCAGCTGAGAAAATCTTTCAAGATTTCATTCCTCGTTACGGATTCCCGGAGAAACTACATCACGACCAGGGACGTGAGTTTGAAAACCATCTTTTCCAGAGACTTCAACAGCTGGCTGGAATTTCCCACTCTCATACAACTCCCTACCACCCACAGGGGAACCCAGTGGAGAGACTGAACCGAACGCTGCTACAGATGCTTCGGACACTGCAGGAGGAAAAGAAGTCGGAGTGGAAAGAACACCTTCCACATATAGTCCACGCATACAACTGCACAAGACATGAAGCAACGGGATACTCACCATTTTTCTTGCTGTACGGAAGAGCCCCACGCTTGCCAGTAGACCTTCTATTTGATCTTAAACCAGAAAGTGAGAAACATACTCAAGAGACATTTGCACAAAAGTGGGCCACAAGGATGCAGGAAGCATACAAAATTGCAGCAGAGAATAGTCAAAAGTCATCGGCAAAAGGGAAGAAGTATTATGACAAAGGTATCAAAGGTGCTACTATTAAGCCAGGTGACAGAGTGCTTGTTAGAAACCTCTCAGAGAGAGGTGGCCCAGGCAAACTGCGATCATACTGGGAGCGAAAGGTGCACCGAGTCGTAGACAGGGTCGGCGATGGACCTGTGTACAAGATCCAAGCTGAAATGGGGGACAAAACCCTCCGTGTCCTACACCGGAATCTTCTTTTACCTGTGAATGACTTACCTCTCGAAGTAGATCATCCCATCAAACCTGTGAAAAGAAATACTAAGGAAAAGCAAAAGACTAACCACGAAACAAATGCGTCTGCTAAATGCATAAAAAAAATAATTTAAAAAACTGAAATAAAATTGGGATGGCAGTATTTTTTATTGGGGTGGCAGCTGCCACCCCTTAGATCTGCTACTGGTTTAATATAGGGTGAATATTGGTTAAGTAGCTAGGGTATGTAGACCGTGGTAAAGTTGGTTGGAGGTTCGATATTCAACAGACATTCAGACGCCCAGTATTGTGTTAATGTAGCCGGGGTTTAGCGACGCTACGACCGGCCAATTAGCCTATGCTTTTGGCTGCCTAAACAACGCGTATGTTTAGGGACCATCAACAAATGACATATTTCCAATTTCAACAGTCAATAGCTTTTCAACAACATGAACTAGGAACATACTAATTATGTTTAACTGTTCAAAATGTATGCATACACCTTGCACAGCATTTATTTTGTTTATTTTCATATAAGGTTGGAACAAAATGTTTTTTAATTCAAAATAAATCTTCAAACTTTAATAGCTTTTTGGTCATGTGACCTATAATCCTCAAATCTTTTTCAGAGTGTTTGTTGACTATGCATACATGTTGCACAGTCTTGAGTTTTTTCCTTTTCACCTCACACTATTTTCAGTGAATTTCTGAAAGTTTGAAACTTCAATAGCTTTTTGGTCATGTGACCTATTTCCTCAAATCTAATTCTGAGTGTTCGTTGACAATGCATACATGTTTAACAGCCTTTAGTTTTTTCATTTTCACCTCAAACTATTTTCTGTGAATTGTTTAGTATTTCAAACTTCAATAGCTTTTTGGTCAAGTGACCTATCATCATCAAATCCATTTCAGAATGTTCATTGACTAAGCATACAGGTTGCACAGCCTTTAGTTTTTTCATTTTCACCTCAAACTATTTTCAGTGAATTTCTGAACGTTTGAAACTTCAATAGCTTTTTGGTCATGTGGCCTGTATATTTCAAAGGTCTGTTTAACTGCTAACAAAGTACATTTGCACATGTCTGTTTAGATGCTGAGACTTTTTCTCATCCAATCACAATTTGTGTTAATGACAGTGACATATCCAAACCCTTTGACTCCTAGGAAGTGGAGTACGGGTTAAAACCCAAACGCCAACTGTAAAGTCAAATAGGCCTGGACTGGTAATTTGTCACACAGGGCAAATGCCTGGCTGGCTGAAGCACCTTTTGGGCCGGTGTAAAATAAAAACGTGATAAGAAGAATAACAATTTGCCCATTGACCGGCCCATAAACCAGGGACGGCACTGGTTCTTTTTATATGCTGACACTTTCTCTTACAAGGCCCCACCCGTCCCTCTTATTAATATGTTTCTTGTGAGTCAGATGCCATGGCCCAGAGACATACATCTGTGGAGCTAGTGCACATGCTATGACAACAACGACGATGATAATAAACCAAACAAATTAACGTTGAAAAAGGACGTATTAGGATGGCTTTGGACACAGTCATTGTAATCAACAGAGTTTTAGAGAAGCATAAGTTACAAAAGAAACTGCTTTTATTGTAAAGGGATATTAAATTGTTGGTATTAAGACACAGTTATTAAATATTGTATCTCTGTACACTGGAGATAATGTGATAATGTGACATATCCTCCATGCTTTGTACATACTTAAAAGGTTTACTATTTACTTAGGCCTATTTTCATTTCATTACATAATTTCAAATGATACTTTGACTTTCAGTAAAGCATGTTTGACAATTACTTGTACTACTACTTGAGTATGGAGATTGTGTGGGCCTACTCCACTGCCCCCTCTCATCACCAGGGAGTCAGTCAAGAGTGAGTGAATACAATGGTCCACTTGCACCAGCACAATGTTACACAGCACTAACTAGGTACAGATCCAGCTGTTAAAGCAGATCACTAGATCCAGCTCTTTGGAGTTTGCTGTACTAAACTATGAACTGCTATCCCATGGGTCAACTAAACACCAAGGACATCAACACTGCACAAGACTGGACTCCTGGCTTCACCTTGCTTTATCAGTCAGTGTTGTCCAGTTGGAACAAGCACTCACTAAAATGGTGTAACCATTTGCATTGTTTTTGTTTTTGTCATATCTCTGGTTATTTGTCCTATCATCGAGCCTTTTCTATAGAAAATCATTACTTTTTGTATTTTTATTTGATGTGTGTTCTTGTAGTTTAGTAAAAAAAAAAAAGCTCCATAGTATTAGTTGTTGTGCAGCCTTATCCGAAAAATACAGTATTCTGTAATGATTACAAGAATCTTCTGCCTTTTAAAATAGTAATTAATACTGATAATATTATCATGTACTTAGTTATTCAAAATGTTATATCTTGGTAATAAAGGAGTGGATGTCTTTGTCTTATTAATAATCACATTCTACACATACTTGACTACACTACATGACGACCTCCGTTTTAGACAGTAGGCTACATATATATAGCTTACATTACTGTTTTTTGTGTTGTCAATAAATATTTGGTGTTACACCAAATATTTATTGACAACACAAAAAACAGTATTTAAAACACACAAATACACTGCAGAGTGTGTTGTCCACACGAGTAAGGTGTAAGGAATTCTATGTTGCATTGGGTAAGAAACTGTTTTTATACAATGGTTTTAAATATGATCTTCTCCTGGAGGTCAGCGTACACCTTCAATCACTAGGTTTACTACAGTAAATCAAAACGCAAGGGGATGAGTCAGCTGGTCAGCTGTTTCTGTGCCAGAAAGAAGTTAACAACTTAAGACGACAGACGCGCATCGTGTTAATTCGGTCTTCATTCAACTAGCCAGTGAACACTCTATTGAAGTTTGAAATACTAATAAATTCATTGAAAAAGGTGTGAGGTGAAAATGAGAAAACTAAAGGCTGTGCAACATTAATGCATAGTCAATGAACACTCTGAAATAGATTTCAGGATGATAGGTCAAATGACCTGAAAGCTATTGAAGTTTGAAAGAGGGAGTCTGGGGGCTGAGGGGTTAGGGAATTGGGCTAGTAATCACATGGTGGCCAGTTCGATTCCCAGCCATGCAAAATGACATTGTGTGCTTGGGTAAGGGACTTTACCCTACTTGCCTCGGGGGGAATGTCCCTGTACTTGCTGTAAGTCGCTCTGGATAAGACGTTCTGCTAAATGACTAAATGTAAATGTCAATGTAAATCCCCAAAAATTCACTGAAAATAGTGTGAAATGACAATTAGAAAACTAAAAGCTGTGCAACATGTATGCATAGTCAGTGAACACTCAAACTAATTTGATGATAATAGGTCACATGACCTAAAAGCTATTGAAGTTTCAAACTTTCAGAAATTCACTTAACCCCGTCGCTGAACCCCGGCTAAATTAGCACAATACTGGGCGTCCGAATATCTGTTGAATATCAAACTTCCAACCAACTTTACCACGGTGGTATACCGGCCTACAAAGTAATATAAAAATATATATAAAGTCTTCAACTTTACAAATGTTCACCTTAGTCTACAATTAATGTATGGCGTATCGGGGCCGACCTGGATGTCCAGTCAAGATTGTTGGGGGTATCACATTGGTCACATCACTGGATCCCTGTCTGGCCTAATGTTTATAAAGCAAGTTGCAAAAGTATCTATACAATGATCCTTGTAGATTAATCACATCACTATCATCATGATCATATCCGGACACAGCAAGAAATGCAGATACAGTTTGTGTATGATCACCAAGCTCTCTATAAAGCCTCTCCTGAACTAAAATAAAGTTTGGACGTGAAAAACAAAGAGACATGCACTTCCTTGCGTGGACTTCCTGTTTCCTTCAGTTGAAAGGAAGGCCATTTTAATTGTAATGCTCATATTCACCACTGAGCTGTTATATTTCACAATATTATGCAAGAACATTTCAGTTGTGTTTATGAGCACATTTCACTAGTATGTGTGAGAGATTTTCAGTAGTGTGTGTGTAAGAGCATTTCAGTAGTGTGTGTGAGAGCATTTCAGTAGTGTGTGTGAGAGCTTTTCAGTAGTGTGTGTGAGAATTTTTCAGTAGTGTGTGTGAGCGTATAGCTTTTCAGTAGTGTGTGTGAGAGCATTTCAGTAGCGTGTGTGAGCGTATAGCTTTTCAGTTGTGTGTGAGAGCATTTCAGTTGTGTGTGTGAGCATATAGCTTTTCAGTAGTGTGTGTGAGAGCTTTTCAGTTGTGTGTGTGAGAGAGTACTCTGAATAATGTCCCTCACGGCCTGGCATACAGAAGAGCCAGAACATTTAGAGACCGACAAAACCCTTTCGCATTCCCTCATGAGTATCTTTTTGAAAGATATAGATTGTCAGCAGAGGGAATTACAGCTATAGTGTTTCGTTATTTCACTACCTACTTTTATAGTGTGGGTGATGCGGAGAACCTGAGCAACTCTGTCGCGTTGCGTCGCTACCCACAATGCACCACGCAAGCGATTCGCCTGGCTTCATAGAAAATGAATGGAAAACATGTTGTCGCTCGCATCGCGTCGCTGCAGTGTGAACGCACTGTTAAGCCTCGTTCATACTTATGTTGCCAACACTTTTGAAATGGTCGCCGACGGAGAAAAAAAAGTGTCGCTCAGGCTGCTGCATTTATACTTCGGGAAACAGTCGCCTGTGCTCAAGGTTCGCGTGACGTAAACGGAATCATTTTACTGTTACATTCGTAGCTATGGTTACATGTTTATGCTTTACCCTAGGTGATCGATAGGAGAAAATGGCTGAAGCTAATTTTGAGAGGCAATAAAGGTGTGGATATGTTCTAACTTGCTCCGCCAATCTCTCCTCTATTCCTTCCATCATAAACAGCTGTTAAGCGTTCACTGAAAATTCAAAACAATGAAGTCAACGACGCGTGCCGTCTATCTAGCCAATCACACTTGCGCAACACTATGTGACGACATCAGCGCCAGTAGAAATTTCTCCTGGTAGGCGACACTTTCAAGCGACGGTTGAAAGTGTCGACCGTGACGCTTGATAGGCTAAGCAGAATTCTTAGCCTATCAAGATCAAATGAAGCAAGCAGTGTACATGCTTCAGAGAGGCCTACCTTAATCAATAGGCTAGGCTACTGACCTTTTACAATAAGGTTTTTTGTCAATTATTAATTGGCAGCATTTATGCCATTTAGAACATACTTTATGAGTGTAAGGTGTCTTTAAGTAGCCTAACTTTATTGCTTTAGAGGAAATAGGACAAACATATGTGTGTGTGTGTGTGGGTGGGTGGGGTGTAAAACATCTGGGAATAAATACATTGATTAGAAAAAATAAGAAAAAAAAGAATACATATATACATATATATATTGTTTTTTTTGAGCACCAAAGACCCATTTTGACCCAGGAAAAACCCTGTGTTGCCACCATATTCTGATTAATGGAATGATGAAAAAGAGATATCCAAAGTGGCCTTTGTAAGAACTTTGGACTCTAATATGTTGACAAAATGAAACCAGGATTTTCATTCTGTCTTCATGCAATGTTCTGATTTCCGTTCTGGAAATGTATGCAAATGGTATCATATTTTACAACTTAATGCATCATTTGCTCATTTAAACATTAACATACTAGCTACATTTACAGGAAACTAGTAATGAAAACAATATTTGACCTAATATTAGTTATCAACTGGGGAGGTTTCATGTGTTATCCCTATTCACTGGAGTGTCACCCCTTAACCCAGGGGTTGGCAACCCAAAATGTTGGAAGAGCCATATCGGACCAAAAAAACAAAAAACAATTCTGTCTGGAGCCGCAAAAAATTAAAAGCCTTAAATAAGCCTTATAATGAAGGCAACACATGCTCTAAGTGTCTATATTAGCTATATTAGCCTACTATCAAAATGATAAGTACAGGGCTGCCAACGTTAATAATCAAATAATGATTCATTATATTTGAATTACCAACAGTGTTAACTTATTCACATTGCCAACTGTTTTTTCCAGCACCTGTCTAGCAATGCAGTGACAGTCCATCAACTGTGAATTTGTCCGAGGCTAGACTCCTAACCTTGGTTGAAAGATTAGCTAAAAAAAGCTAAGTTTAGCTCTAACAATACCCTGGGTAACATATAATATCACCAGTTAATAAATGCATAAATGTTAATACTTTTTCCACAGTAGAATCTGCATTTGAAACCCTGGTCACTACCACTGCTAGTATGGCTAGTTATTTAGCCTGACTTACACTGCTTTTTGAAAAAGCTTTGTATGTCCCCTTTCTTCTTCTTGGGTGGAGGCATTTCTACATAGCACAAAAAGGGGCAAACATGTACATGCTGAAGGGCAAAGGGAATATTAAAATGTGTTACTCTGGCCTATTATATATGTATTGTTGGCAGACAGCCCTAATAAGTTAGCTGTACCGTTGTCGCCGACACACCCGCTAGCTTGTCAGCGACTTTCAGTGCAAGCAAGCAAAGTAGCATGTGCTTCTTCCCGTGCGTGTCGCGTGTCAGATAACCCTACCCCTTCAGATTTTCAGCCAATCTAATTATGGCGTTTCTTCTACTGTTGCGTCCTGGCCGTCGAAATCGATTCAAATAGCAGCACAATTCGCTAAAATATTGGTGGGGACAATTTTGTCATTTTCAAATGTTGGTGGGGACAAGTACCTAGCATCCCCCCCTAAATCTACGCCCATACTTATCCCAAACCTAGGACGTATGGGTTTGATGTGATACATACTTCCACAATTGATGCGAGCGTGCATACCGCACGAGCACATTTTTTTTGCCATTATTTGAGCGCAAAATAGTTTAATTGAGCTTTATGTAAAATAAACATAGACGTTTATCAAAAAACCTTGTCTAGTGATGCCATCACTCTGGTCCTGCTGGCATCCATCCTCGCTGACGCGTATCGTTACGGTAGGGCCCCCCGGCCCAGCTATAGCCTATCTTAGGCCCCGTCCACACAAATTTAGAAACGCTTACATATGTCTGTGTTTGCACCTCCCGTCCACACTAATACGGCGTATTCGGATACTGAAAACGGAGCTTTTCGAATACGCTCCCCTGGCCAGAGACATTTGAAAACGCCGGGTACGCGTAGTAGTGTGGATGGGGTCCCCAGAGCTTTTCAGATCCGATGACGCTCAGTTGCCATGGCGCTGGGGTAGCTTGCGCTCTAGAGGTTATAACGTCAAGATGGAAAGTGAAAGAAATATGCTGCTCCGTCTCTATAACTTATTTATAAGTTAGTGTAACTGTTTTTTATATGACAGTTTTTGGTAACACTTTAGAATAACAAGTTAACAAGTAGCTATGCAGGAAATAATAGGTAGTTCTACATTAACACGGAATTTAATACTATTAACTAATAAGGAACCAAGATTAACTAAGCAGTAAGTAATAGCTAATTTACAACGAAGGTAGTTCCTTTGTAGGTATTCACTAAATACACGTATCCTCTTGAGAACTACTTGTGACTATCTACTATCACCAATTAAGAAAGAATAACCAATTAATTACTAAACACAAAAGTAACATGTCTAAAAAGTGAACAATTTGGTTGTTTCACTCTTAACATGGTCATAACCTTTCAGAAGCTTGGGCCTAAAATGGGTTCTTTGTGGAAACCAGTTTATGAATATTATATCCCCCCAAATAACTACAGGTTGAGATTTTGACTACTCTTACCAAAAGATGGATGTATGTTCTCTGTTTATTTCAAACTTAAACAAGGTATAATACAAATAAAGGTCATTTGTTTAACATTTTTAATAATTAGGAAGTGATGCTGACACTCTCATGATTGGATTAGTTTACTATTATGAGCTCGAGTGTCAGTTAAATGTCTCAGACTCCACATACCTGCCTTTATGTTACAGCAACCGCCTGAGGAGGACTTCTCTTTAGGATATGAATATAAACATTGATGTTCTCTTGTCAAAAACAATTTGCATCCTGCATTTAAGTTGCAATAAGCGCAAAACCAAATCTTCCAGATTACAATGTTTGTTAAAATATCACTAGTGCCTCACAGAAATGTATGCCTGTACCGTTTGTGTCAAATATAAAATTAGACTTATTATAGGCCTATTTGTGAAAACCAGTATAACTCCTCACTAATTAATCGAGCGTTACCTTGTCATCCTGCAGGAACTACTTGTGATGTGGACCATTATTTTAAAGTGACAAACATGTTAACTCCTCAATAAGTACTCAAGTGTTACCTTGTAATCCTGCAGGAACTACTTGTGATGTGGACCATTATTTTAAAGTGACAAACATGTTAACTCTTCACTAATTACTCAAGAGTTACCTTGTCATCCCGCAGTAACTGTAATCTGGACCATTCTTTAAAAGTGAAAAACATGTTAACACCTCCCTAACATGTCACCTCACAAGATTTACAACATAAAACAACTGCAGTGATTGGATAATATTTTTTTTAATTATATGCACTGGAAGATCTCTATGAAATCGTAAAAGAAAATCCTACATAATGAAAAAATGCACATGGGCATGCAAGAATAAAGCATTTTTTTATATGTCCGAATTAAACATTCTTTGTTTGGCACAATGATAAACCTAGCATTTGAACAAAACATTATGTATTTTGGAATGAAACATTCAACACATTCAACAAACTGTGATGATAAATACAACAGCAAAGCAATTCCAAAGGAATAAAAATGATGAAGGAAGAAAGAACAAATGGCAGGACTGTAAAATAACAATCACCCAAATCAGAGAACAGGAACATGGCCCAAAACGCTAGCTACAGTTGTTGCTAGCTGTAAAACCATGGCTGTCGGCAAGCTTGTAAAAAGTCCCTCATACAAACTGTATCCACCTTATTCTCAGGGGGTCTACTGTAGAAATGATTATGGGTGCAACTTCCGGTGAGTAGCGGAAGTTGCGGTTTGCTATACTTTAGTCCCAGCCAGCCGTCAACAGTGATTCTTTCGAAAGTAATTTCAACTGTAATTTAACTAAAACTGTTTTGTTTTTAAACACTTGTTGTCATTCAATTGTTATTATCATTGTTATAAAATGCCATTGCGGAGCTCTGGTAGGCTACCTGTTGCGCTGTTTGCGGCTTTACTAGCTAACAACCAGATTTAGCTAAATCTGTGGCTTCAACGACTTGCTTGCTTGTAGTTGTCCATCGAGGCCGATGATGACGTCCAGCTCTGATTTCACCGGTGGATTCTCTGGTGACTGTACAGTCCTATTCTGGATCCACAGATTTTGTCACATGTGGGACATGTGTATGTGCTAGTAATGGTACTGGCAACCTTGGCTGTGTTTCCTCTACGCCTTCTTTCCCGCCTGTCCTGTCTCCTGGCTGTCCTGTCCTCCTCCAGCGCTTCTGTCCCGTCCCGGCACACCTGGCGCCAGGTGTTACGGTCAGCAGCCAAGCCCTCCAGGTCCCCAGGTCTGACTTTACACCTCTTCAGTGAGGTTTTTATCTGATCTTTATAGCGCTTCTTCTGCCCCCCAGCAGAGCGTTGGCCTTGGGCAAGCTGGCCATACAGCAATTTGTGAGGCAGCCGATTGAGGGGCATCCTCATAACGTGCCCCAGCCATCTCAGCTGATGGTGGGTGATGGTGGCCTCAATGCTCTTACAGCCTGCTCTCCTGAGGATCTCAGTGTGTGGCACTCGGTCACGCCAAGTGATTCCTAGCATGCGCTGGAGACAGCGGATGTGAAAATGCTCCAGGAACTTCACATGACGGCTGTAAGTGACCCAGGCTTCGCAACTGTAGAGGAGGGTGGTGATGCAAATGGCTTGATACACAGAGATTTTTGTATGGAGATATAAGTTCTTGTTTTGAAAGACCCGGCGCCTGAGTCTCCCAAAGGCAGCTGATGCTTGTTGGATTCTGTTCTGGACCTCATCGTCGATGTTATTGTCCTCAGAGAGAATGCTCCCCAGATATTTAAATGATGGTACGACAGACAGATGCTTATCAGTGATGCTGAAGATGGGTGAAGTGGATGGGATGTTGTTGCTCCACTGACAGACTACCTCTGTTTTGGTGATGTTGATAGTCAGCCCCATCCTGCTGTAAGCCTTCACAGCTGCATCCAGGACAGCCTGGAGGTCTTGTGGACTGTGAGCCACAAGAGCGCAGTCATCTGCATACTGCAGCTCAAGGACCCTCACTCTGTGCAGCTTGGTGGTTGCTTGCAGCCTTCTGATGTTAAAAAGATTACCATCTAGTCTGTAAACTACTGTCACCCCGCTGTTGTCCTCAACTTCTTTATGGAAAAGCTGGGTGACGCATAGGAGGAAGATGTTGAAGAGCACTGGTGCTAGTACACACCCCTGCCGGACCCCTGTGCACACAGGGAAGGAGGCAGACTCTTGTCCTGCTATTGTCACCCTAGCATTCATACCATCATGAAACTGACGGAGGATGTTAACAAACTTGCTAGGGCATCCAAACCGGAGCAAGATGTCCCACAGTAGGTCTCTCTGCACAGTGTCAAAGGCTTTGGAGAGGTCAACAAAAGCCATAAACAGGTCTTGATGTTGCTCCCTGCACTTTTCCTGAAGTTGCCTGGCTGTAAAGACCATGTTGACTGTACTCCTGTTCTTTCTGAAGCCACACTGTGATTCTGGGAGCAATGACTCTGTGATGTTGTCGAGTAACCTCCGCAGCAACACCTTGGCCAGGACCTTACCAGCAACAGCAAGGAGTGATATACCCCTGTGGTTGCCACATATGGTCTTGTCACCTTTGTTCTTGTAGATGGTGACAATTTTGGCATCTCTCCATTGCTGTGGGATGTTTTCATCAGCCCATGCTTTCATAATGTGTTGATGTAACGCTCTTGTACAGAGGTAACCACCCTGCTTAAGCAGTTCTGCAGGGATATTGTCAATGCCCGGAGACTTGTTGTTCTTCAGGGAGTGGACGGCTGACAGAACCTCCAGGAAGGTCGGGGGCTGGTTAAGCTTGTCAATCGGTGGAAGTTCAGGCAGTTGATCCAGGATGGTGTGATCTGCTTCAGAGTCCTGATTCAGCAGGGTCTTAAAATGTTCAGCCCATCTCTCCAGTACACTGCTCTGGTCTTTTAGGACTCTGAGCCCATCTGCTGTTTTCAGGGGTGTAATGCTGTGGTTTGTTGGGCCGTAAATAGATTTGGCTGCATTGTAAAAGTTATGCATATCATTTCTATCAGCAAAAGACTGGATTTCCTGAGCCTTCTCTGTCCACCACCTGTTTTGCATTGTCCGCAGGGTCCTTTGCACTTCACGCCTCGCTCTCTGCCATTGCTGTCTGGCGGCGCTCGATGAGGGTTTTTTCAGAGTTGCCTGGTGTGCTTTGTGCATGGCGTTCAGCGAGTTACGGATGGTGTCTGAGTTATTGTCAAACCAGTCCTGGTGATTCTTGGTCTTATAGCCGATTGAGTGGGCTGCTGCTTCATGAAGGGCTGAGCTGATAGTGGTCCACTGCTGGTCTGTGGCATTCTCTACACTAAGAGTGAGCTCTAGCTTTTCAAGTTTTTCAGCCAGAGAGCATCGAAACTCATTTCTTGTGCTGGTATCTTCCAGATGGGCGCAATTTAAGCGTCTCCCACTGGACCCACGTTTCCGCGTGGGGTGGCGTACGTGTAACAAAGTTGATAACTATACTAAATGGAAGGAATAGGCCAATTGATCAGAAGAAATTAGATGTGAACAAGAGGTAGCAGCAATACTGAGTTGCAATATGTATTGTGATTTTTTTACTTGAAGACAAAGAAACGGTCTTACATGCGTTAATAGGACAATCTCCTACAGATATCAATACAATCAATTACTTTCTGGGTGCACCCTTTGACTCTAATAACATCCGTATTACACAATTTGGATCACACAGAAACATAAAACAATATTCATAAATGTTGATTCCAGCTCAATTAAATTATACCAAAGAAAACAAATCACCACCATTGGTGGTTTCAGAATCAGCTTGTTACCAGTCCAATATGAAAGAAGAGAATAGTTTGTCCTCAAAATGAAGGCTCCAAATCTTCCAGCTTTATCCTTGTGGGTTGGCTCGCCATCCAATTCAACGTAACCCAACAAAAAAAAACTGACCTAGATGTGTGGCAAGGTCAGAGTATACAAAACAATTTATATTTTGCTATTAATTTTGTCTTCCTTCAAACAAAATAACATTTTAGCCAGAGCGGAACTTTTAACACAATGCCTATGCTAACCAACATTATATCGGCCATGAGCTATGCGCCAAAGCCCTGTTTCCATGAGATATGAAAAATAAAAAATAAAGCTAGCGCCTATTTTGAGCAGGCTCTTTAGCATTTTAAACCCTTGTATAACAGTCTGAACTAACCTACAAGATTTCACAACTAAACCTTGTAATCATTTTAATAAGGAACGAACATCAACTTGTGTGTGCATTGTGATATTCATGCTAGCATCGTAGTTCAACGAGTGAAGCTTACCAAGACGGTCAAAAGTGTGCAATTGCTGTTTCCCAATGCCGATGGTTCCAGGCTCTAAAAGATCAGTCTCTAATAATAATAATATGTTTGTTATTATTACTTAGTTTGAGCACTTTGATTTAGTTTATAATCGTTTTCTCTTTTTTTCCTTTAACATACATCCAGCTCTTTGAAGGAAATCTTCCGTTTTTTTCTCCTAGGGTTTTCCCCCCGCTCTTTTCCAAGGGCGACCCTCAATATAGGTGTCATTTAATTGGCCCAAACCCCCAACCCATCTCAATCTGATAGGTTAACTCCACAGTCAGTTAAGACTAACATCCGTTTAACATTAACCCTTTAGTTTCCCTGCGTTACACACTCCCCCCTTGAAGTCATGCACGTCCCTGTGCATGTTGGAAGTGGCTGAACTGTCACTACTCCTGGTAAGTCATTTGAAAAAGTATCAGTGTACTCCAATGAATTTATAAGGGCCGTACTTAGTCCATGGAACAAAGACTGTACTACAGAGATCAATGGATTCCCATATCGGGAATATGCAAGTCGATCAGGCTGCATTCTCAGCCGAGTAGACCGTCTGACAGAAGCTTCAGAAGTATTCTCTGTTTGATTTGTAGCAAGTTCTTCCAGAGCATCCTGAAGTCCAGCAGAAGGTCCTTCTCCAGTCTCTCTGTCTTCCATAGCAACTTCTTCAATAGCATCCTGAAGTCCAGCAGAAGTTCCTTCTCCACTCTCTCTGTCTTCCAGGGAAGTAATGGAGTTGTCTCCATCAGGAGTAGCATTAGGTGGGTCACTTTCCTGGGAAATAACAACAGGCAATCCAACATCCGGTGTGTCATCAAGCAAGTCATCACATGGAACTCCTAAGTTGTTGGCATCGTTGGGGAAAACGAAAACGGCAGGATCGATCATAGAATCATCCATCGCTTTGCCCGGACTTTGCCAGGTCTGCTTCTGTCAGTTGGGGTAGGGTTGATACCCCACCCTGCTCACCTTCCTCTCCGTAACTATCAGGCACTGCATCTGGGTATAGTGCGAGTGATTCAACCAAGGTGATACTGCCATCCACCGTCTGATGAACAAGGTGCCCCTCACAAATAGCTTTGATTACATCATCACAGATAGAATGAGGGCTCCCTAAATACGCTAAATGATACTGGGTGAATTGATAAATCCTCTCCTGCTCTTTCTGGGATGAGTGGTCATTTAACAATTCCCCATGAGGTCGTCTGGAGAGACCATCAGCATCCAAGTTTTGTCTACCTGCCCTATACTGTAGTTTAAAAGAGAAGGTGGAAAGTGCTGCTAACCATCTATAGCTAGTGGCATCAAGTCTTGCTGTTGTGAGGATGTAAGTCAAAGGGTTACTATCTGTTACAACAGTGAACTCATTACCATAAAGATAATCCCTAAACTTTTCAGTCACACTCCATTTAAGCGCTAAGAACTCAAGTTTATGAGCCGGATAGCGGGACTCACTGTGTGATAGTCCTCTACTGGCAAAAGCGATGGCACGCATTTGCCCCCCCTGTTCCTGATATAACGCAGCTCCCAACCCTAGTGCTAGCATCCGTATGAAGGATGTACGGTAGTTTAGGATTTGCAAAACCTAGGACAGGCGCCGTAGTAAGCTTGTCAATAATGGACTCAAATGCCTGCTGGCAGGCAATTGACCAACGACCCTTAAAGGGCTCCTTTGGGTGGAAATATTCATCTTTTCCTTCCTTTATTTTGCAATTTTTGCGAAGGGGGGGGGGTATCCGGAGGTTAGGTCATTTAGTGGCTTCACTATTCTAGAGTAATCCTTGATAAATCGGCGGTAGTAGCCAGAGAAGCCAAGGAAGGATCTTAACTCCTTAAGGTTTTTTGGACTTGGCCAGTTCAAAGAGTGAAGAATTTCGTCTTGATATCGCATCCAAAAGAAGGGGAGACAGAAGTCTCACATTATACCGCCATTGTTGTTGAATTCAAGAGTAAAAGTATGTCTGTTATCTGTGTAAATATCAGATGCTAGTTTCAACACAATATCCTTAAAATTCGTCATTCGAACGGTAGGTAGGCCCTATAGTAACGAACGCGAACCAACATTCTTGCTCCACGACATCGCATTCTGAGGAAATATACCCCAGTATGATCATGATTATTGCTACACAAAATGTATTTTGTGTCCCCCAGGTTCGTTTAGCGGATCTGCGCCAAATGCTAATGAAGACCTGGGCCAAATCTGGCCCAAACACATTTTGCTGTCTGGAAATTTAGTGTTTTTATAAATGTTTAGTTTTTGTTAATGTCGTTGTGTTGTGTGTTAATGTTGTTGTGTTTTCAACTTTTGTTTGCTTCGTTAATGTTGCTGTGGTGTGCACTCGTGGGCCACCGTATCTCGGTGTTGGAAGTGCTTTCTCCAGCAAGGACGACGGTCGAACAAAATTTAACCGTTATCAGAGAATGTCTAATATAGAGAGAACTGCCACTCTCGGGAAACTTCCGGGTTCTGAACTGGTTGAAGTTCCATGTGAGGGCGCTAACGAGCAAGTGCAGAATGAATCTAGTCTATGGAGCGGTACCCCTCAAAATAAACTTTTCTAATGATATAATTTTTTGTCTAGTAATTTGAATTCTGAATTTCGAAAGGGGAGGCGAAAATACACACTGCTGGCTGTTAGATTGTTTTAAAGTCACCTTTCTGTTCTAAAAAGCTTTTGAAAATGTAATTGACGTCATACACATCTTACGATCAGAGGTACTGCTTTATGGCAAGCTCTGGTCACTTACTTTTTTCTCTCAGGGCATCGACAACACAGCTGACGGGTTAGGCTCTCCCTGTCAATACACATGCTAGAAAGAGTTTTGGCTTGCTAATGTTGTTGCTAATGTTGTTAATGCTCTGACATTCTGATTCCGCTTCGGATGCCATCAAGCGGGAGCTCTGGTCGTATCAGTCCTTCACTAACCAATCAGCATTCATTAGCAGAATGCTAGCGTGTTATGGGCAACAACGACTCACCCTGTAAGAAATCAAAAGGACATAAGTACTCGTTCGTTCAACTTTCGACCTATAATCCATGTTGAACATGCAAAAACTACAATCAAATTGGACATTTCTTAACGACAATCAGGCAAAAGAGACAAATTTAGCCGTTAAGCTCCATAGACTCCCATTCAACATGTACTCGCTCGCGATCACCCCCAGTGGAACTCTGGAGGAACTGCAGCCAAATTCGGTACAATGGGGCTTAATAGGGAGTGGCAAGGCTCTCCTTAAACGGGCTCTGCCGTTATTTTGAGTGCGCACTAATATGGAACGCTGCCCTTTTAGGTAAATGTAAACAGGCGTATGGCTCAATAAAGCCCACCCCACAACTCACTGTCAACCAATCAGAATACTTAATTTCATCTACCCGTATTATACTTAGTGGTGGGCATTGATGACATTTAAAAAAAATCTAGATTCATCTCACTGTAATCTTGGAATTAATATTGATTAATATAGATTCATCTAGATTAAAATGGCTCATTTGAATTCCGCCTAAGGCATTTAGAATATGTGTGCAACCCAAATAATGACTAAAAGTAAGTCTTTGAGAACGAGTTTCTCAAGCCAGGTGAGCAAGGAGATTAGTTAGCTTGGCTGAAAGAGCTGTGCTGACGGGCTTGCCTCGGTTGCAGTCAAACATCGTAGTTTGAGGACGACTCTTCCCCTGCGCTACATCAGTGTAGCATTCAACCCTCCTGTCGACTTCCGTGACTCCCCTATTTCCTTATTTGCAGTACATTCCTGTCTGTGCATTCATAGCAGGCTCGCAGAGCTTCTTTGGCCTCTTGGGTCCACTTCCTGAATGTCCTGGTAGTGACGGGCTACCTCACAACACAGGGTTTATAGGAGGTAAAGATGATGTCTTCAAGGAGATTGTATTTATAATAAACTACAGTACAGGCGTACCGCCTTTTTCGAACCAATCATCCCAATGAAATGGAATTAAAACATGTTTTGGTGTAGAATCTGAGAAGGTTGTACACATCTAACTGCACAATGATCTAAAAGACAAGATACCTAAACAACCACATGGTTGCAGTAGAACTCTAGGAATGACAACATAATGTTCTAGAAGTTAGACTGAGACTAAGTTAGACTAAATAAGATCGGCCCCTTTGGCATATAAATAAATATGCCTATCACAATACATACACATACCGACAGAAATAATGCAATTGACTGCTACTATAGTATTCTATAACACAATAAGGATAAACCCTGCTACATCTTGTCACCAATAAACTGGTATGATATAACTTCAACCATGACGTTTATCAAAGGCCCAGCTTTACAACAATGTAAATATTTTGGATTTTGCATATCATATAGGTCCATTACTAGGGCCGTGCTTCAGCAGTTTTACTTAGGTATCACATGTCACCACTGGCCACAGCATACAGTAGGGAAGTGAAGAGCACTTCCTCCTTTCCCCATAAAGCACAGTTCAACACATAATGATATGATGGGAGTATCTTACAAACTTGATATGGAGCCGGAAAAAGTGGGTGAATGTTGTATTTTGTAATCTCATTTTCGATTAGTAAAGGTGGAAACTTTTGGAAGGAATGAAAAATCCGTTCACAGGCTATTTAGTTCTATAACATACGAGATCGGCGTCGCTTTTTCTATGATAATGGCAGCAACGTAAGACAACTTTTGGACTTACAATTGATGAAGAATAAAAGGCAACTTAAGGCACCTCACACTTTTTTACTCATTGGATTCAGTGGTACTGGAAAGCAAAATGAAGAAACAGTTTAACCGCATGAAACAGCTCGCCAACCAAACAGTTGGAAGGTATGTGATACGAAGAATACGTTTTGACTGACATTTTGTCCGCACTCAGTTACATAGTAACAAGTCATATGGGCTACCTTAAAAATTCACTAGCTACTTTGTCTACTGTGTGCGTAAACATAGTATTTTGCAACATTTGTAACAGTTCAATAATTTTGAGTTACAATGATACGTGTCATCTGTTATTTTCTGAATTCGCGAGATAACCACCCCCATGTGAGCCACAGAGAAGCAATCAGTGGGCGGTGTCAGAAGGTTTTGGCCATATAATTACCTGCAAAGTTGAAAACATTAGATAGGTCAAATTCAAGCTCATTGCATCTTCATAAACGTATTCATTAACAGTCTTGCCATGTACAAAAACTTTGGCATAATACTTTTGGCGTATATTACACCCCACTGGGCACACATTTGATTTAATGCACGCATATGTTAATTACCAAACTGGATTAACAGGTAATTATTTCTGTCTCTGAAAGTAGAAGGCTACTTTGGGAAAAAATAATGGAAAGTGGGGGAGCAACTATTAATCCACTCAGATCCCCAGGACCTACATATATACATGGGCCCTTCCCCATTTCTCTGTCCTGCTTCTATCTCTCTATACTATCAGGGATTACCTTTAACCTCTCAGTGCCCCTTCCCTCTTTCCCCTCTCCTCTTACTCTCAACCTCCAACTATGGTGTCTTCAGCTACATTAGGAGTTGGTCTCTCCACCATGCCTGAAATTGTAACAATTTTGTTGTATTTTTGTGTAAGAGGAATGTTTCCCTATGCATCATTATTCATTTGCATGGAGTCATTTATTGGGTAAGAGCAATGAAAGAAGCAGCAAAGCAAACTGACAGCTCACTGATAGACATCTGTTTATGCAAGCACAAATCTCGATGTCGGCACACTCAACAAACTCACATTCCACTCAACGTACCTGTGTGCAACATGTCAAAATGCTGTGCAGAGTACAGGGATGTGTAATTGCATAGTATTTGCATTTGTGTTAGCCTAGATAAAGTAGATCCAGGCCTGGATTAAATGTAGCTTGATGTCAGTGATCTAGACAGATCATCAAAATGTTTCCACTGGTAATGGATGTGTCCTATTTTACAGAGTAAGGATACATCCCTTAGAACCCCTGTGGTCTGTTTAAAGACTGCTGGAATACCCATCACCTCTTTCATATTACAATAATCTGGAAAAGGGAAACACCCATCCTAATAGACAAAGGTCGGGCCTTACGTTAAGTCAGTCCACGTAAATTCCTCCACGTTAAATTAGCTCAGTAGCAACAAACTAGTCTCAATATTCAGTTAATTGGGGCTGTTGTCATGAAGGCGTTCTACTGTATTTGGTCTTTGTGAAGGACACCAGCTCTACATCTAGAGACGCTGTATGTGAGCAGGCTATGTGGCATCTTCATTTGCTTCCTCTCAACGCTTAGGCCTATGTAGCTTTATCAGTGACAATGTGTTTCCGAACAAATTACACCTTTAGACTCTATGCTGTAAATAACTATGGTTTCATATACAGTTTAGCAACAGCCATAGTAACCTTCATCAACCCATAGCATCCACTAAGCGCTATTAGAAAGCCGTTCAAGATATTATCTGTATATTCTGGTTTCCAATAGTCTTTCTCTTTTTCAGTACTTCCTGTTACTCCACACATACCATAAAGATGAGTTATTTCAAACATATATTCTGTCATTACTAGTTACATAACTGGTATTGTACTGTATATCAAGTGTTGTTTTGGGCTTACTTGCCATAATTGTATGCAAAGCATTATGGGTTATCTGGTTGTTCTAACGTGGATAATTGTCTGCAAAACATAGTTAAACTATCTCACTGCTTCGGACTCTGTTCCTCTGTTTGTATAAATGATTATATTATGAAGTATATGATAACATTTTGTATAAATATAATAAATGTAAAGTTAAACATATTCCCCCTCTGCCAAACAAACCCATCTGAGGGAAGAGGTGGAGCTTGCATGCATGCATATTCATAAAATCATTTTATTGATCCATTCCTCATCACCACAGTTTACCTTGTAGAATTGTAATATAACACCAGTGCTTGCCTTCTCCCTGGTTCAGTCTGGGCTGTAGCACAGGAGAGTCTATTCATAGAACTATGTCCGAAAGTCCTGCATGGGCAAAATCAATGCAAATTGAATATTGATAGACATTTTTTAATCGGCTTCTTCCTAGTTTTTAGGCTGCTATCTAGCTACCATTGATATATTCTTAATAATAAGAATATGGTTTGGTTTATGTGTTTTTCTCCTTATGGGTGCTCATGATCATAGATTGGATTACTGTGCATCTTACTTATGCATCAAACATACGAAGACCTTGCGATAGATTGCAAACACACAACTTTGGGACTAATAAAAGCATTCAGTGCCACACAGGTTGCACAGTTTAAGGTAGTGTGTGTAGTGGAGTGTACTGAGGATATTACTTCACATTTACAGTATTTTATAATGTTGTTAATAAACAAAAAAACTGTAGTAAGTTATGGTTTGTGAAAAGCCTTCAAAGAAAGGAAATTCTAATAACCACCACAAGCCTAACTGAATCGATGTCAAAGTGTTTTGTGACGTAAGCAGTTTGATGTTCAGCAGACTAACATAGCTAGGTGCTGTATCAGTTGTGATAGCTATGCACTGGGAGGTTGGTTTGTTCTATAAAATCTTAATAAAGAATATTACCAGAAACAATAGGACTGTATTGGTTATAATCATGACCGTCCATACGGTTGAAAAATCTTTCTGTTTAACCTGGATTTGTAAACAATCTGTGATTTTGCAGAGATAGCACTACTTACAATATGGGGTATTTACAATGTGAGTTGATGTGTCAAATGGCTTTGTGATTGGTTGTGAATGTGATGTGATGGAAACATTAGCAGTTTGTTTGGGGGGAATTTTGAATGGAAGTGTCAACCAAACCATAACTATGTACACATGCAGAAGTTGTGCTTGTGTGAATGAGGGTTAACTGATCCCAGTGAGCTTTAGGCCTAGTCTGCTGGTCCTGCTAGAAAGCCTCTGGGGAAGGATTGTGTGTATGTGTGTGTGTGTGTATGCACATGATTGTGTGGATGTGTACCATGACTGTGTGCCTGCATATTGAAGATTGTATGTATGTGTGTGTAAGGGATGACCTCAGTTTATGATCTTCCTGGCTCAGCAGTATTAAAACTCCCCAATGATGCATTAACAATTTTCTTCAGCCATACCCCCCCCCCCCCACACACACACACACACACGCACACATACATGCACACACAATATGTTAAGTCTGTCATATGTCATTAGAGGGTAATTCCATATTCCACATCACTTCCAACCAGCTAAGATTTTCAATGGAGTGACATACTTTCCACCTAATATATATCTAACAATATTGTTTTCATTTTCATTTTATTTTATATCTTTCTGAAAGAGTCAATATCTAAACTGCACTGTGTCATTTAATATGTATTGGACTGATACAACATAGGTTACATTAGATTGAATAGTATTTATCTCAAACTGGAACATTTAGTTTTCACAGCAGCTCTGTTAAACGTACATTAAAAAGATAGCTCCCTGTCAAAACTTTTCCTTCCAACCCCAATAGCTGACAAACTTGCATCAGACAACACACAAATAGGTTACACCTTACCTCACCCTGTTGCCATAACAAACTAGGTGGATTTCACAGAACAGGAGTTATGTTTCAGAAATCTAGAAAGCTCTTTTTTTTTTAACGCCAACATTGAGTAGAGATGGGATGCTTGTATGTGTGTTGTAGGTGTTAGTGCATGTCTGTGTGAGTGTGCTGTAGGCTTTGATTTTATATTTTGGTCAAAGGGATATTGACTATGGATTTAGGCCAATATTTGTTGATTGTAAAGTTTGTATTAACACATGCAAAGTATTGATATAAGACTACTTGACTACTTGAATTCATAGTATGCATATTGTTTGCTTAGGTAGTCAAACAACACTCTTTATCCTGACAAGACTTCAGTTTGACAGTCACACTGCAAGTTACTTCTTGTTCAGCTAAAATAGTGCGATGCAGTTGCACCACTCAAAAATAGTTAACTCATTACGCTATTTTGTTAGCCTATGAATGCTTTGTAGTTTGTTGAAAACCAATAAAAACATTTTTTTAGGAGGATTACACCAAGGATCGCTTCTGAACAGCATATACATGTTGATGCACCAAGTCCATTGTCTCAGGATTTACTTACAATGTCATCAGGTGCTCATAATTAACACTTTAACATGTATTTAAAAGTTTACTGACTCAGTCCTAATATTGCTTTAGAAGACATTTGAAGTGCCCTGGGATAGGATATCATGTTACACACACTTCCAGGAAGTGGGTCGTAGCTATATCATGCCATTTTAGATAAAGGTTTTAAGCTTTGTGATTCACTGCTTTGGTTTACATTTACATTTAGTCATTTAGCAGACGCTCTTATCCAGAGTGACTTACAGTAAGTACAGGGACATTCCCCCCGAGGCAAGTAGGGTGAAGTGCCTTGCCCAAGGACACAATGTAATTTGGCATGGCCGGGAATCGAACCAACAACATTCTGATTAATAGTCTGACTCCCTAACCGCTCAGCCATCCGAACCACTTGTTTGTCATCTAACCTTTGATGTGCTTCTCTCCACAGAGCAGAGAAGACAGAGGTGCTGAGTGATGACCTTCTACAGGTAAACATGTCCATTCTTACATTTCTCAGAAGTGTACTACCATTTCGAAGTGTACTCCCCTTCAAGGTCTCCTTTCTTAGGACACTCTGAACAGAACCCATAGGCTTTGTCCCATTCCAGTGGAACTGTGTTTTATAATCACCTCAGTGCAGTCTACTACACCTCAGTGGAGTCTACTACACCTACTACGATTTTTTGATTTGATTTACTACCATGATTCACTCTTGGAAGTAAGTGAAACCAAAACAACTTGAATAACTTACTCCAAAAAAGAACAAAAATTCAGGTCTCTCCATGGTCAGTGGTCTTATTGGCTGCGATATGTCGTTGGGTTCGTTTTTAATGAGTAGTTGCCAACATACGGCCAGCGTGTGTGTTAAGAGGGGGCAGGTGTATGTTGCCAACTTCTTTTTGTGGGAAAGAGAGCTCCCATGTTTTTTCAATCAAGACAGATCTCGGCAGTTTGTGCTCTTGAACGCAAGGATGCATGTTGAACATGAACATGTTAGCTGAATGAAAAGACTGGTTAGTAGATGGATGAACAGAGAGAAGAAGGGATGGACAGATATGAGTTTAGAGATACATGAGACAGAGAAGAGGAAATGTGACCCTTGTAGGTGTAATAGGAAAGGCGGGGGTTTGAGGCGTTGGGGGCGCAGTAGAGTGTGCGGTGTGTTTATAGGGGAGGAGTGTGACTAATTGTGAGACTTGTTATGAAGGAGTGACAGAGAATGACTTTATCTGAACAGCATGAAGAGTGTTTCCCTGTTCTCCATTCAGCCCTCGCCCTGACCCCCCCCCCCCCCCCGCCTCAGCTCCTCATTATAAAAATGGAGTCACACTTTTATGACACGTCAAGCTGTACTATGAACCGAAGCCTCACCCTGCACATATGAAAAGATACTCAAATACTAGATGGAATGTGGTGTATAATTAAATAGTTATGTTAATAAGACACAATAATACTGTGCCTTTGTAATATTACTATATACTATATAGAGTATTCTTCATCATTCAGTTTGAGGTGGCAACTCCTCAAACGGAATACCTCAGAGTTAAAGCCAGTGTTCTAGCCCTGAATGATAATTTACACTGCCTTGACCCAGCCCCTCAGGGGAATGCATGGCAATCCCTCTCTATGGGTGTCTCTGCTGAACTTTGCCTCTATGGAGAAATGCTTTGTGCTGTGCTAGAACATTCCTACTTCTCATTCCTGCTGAATAGAGTAATAGTTGTTTGGATATCAGTGATGATGCAGTCCAGCATTCAGATAGCTAATCTGGATGTTAGACTACTAAAATCTATCTTAGTGAGGTTTTACAGAAATACATGGATGTAAGAAGGGAGGCAGGCACATAGCCACAAACTCTTGCAGTAAACATACAGGAGGGATGATGGCAATCAACAAATATTACACATGACCTGTGGGAAAATTGTTTAGCACTGTCAACAAGTTAAATTGCATATGGCAGACAGATCTTTCTCTGTAAACACAATAATATCATTTCAACGTGCAGAGCAGAGATACATAGCGAGTTGTCTTGTTTGATAATGGCTCTTTAGTGGGAGTTCTGTCAATTTGGACCGTAACTAATTACAGATGTGCCTGTTTGCATTTGTTTTCCACACATCCCACAACCCAACTCTGCTTGTCAGACTGTCCATTGTACGGTGCAATGGACAGGTTGCCCTGTACGGTTGTACTACCATTGTACGGTTGCCCTGAAGTGCAAAACACACCCCCTAATATGAGTACATCCCCCAAATGAAAACACTCCCCCCCAGTACGAGTCAACTCCCCCCAAATCGGATGACTTGTTCACCTCCCCCCAATACAAAAACACGCTCTCCCAAATGGAAAACGACATTACATTAAATCAAAAACACATTACATTAACTCTGAACGGAAAGGGTAGGTACTACACTTCAGGGCTGATCAGCCCTGAAGTGTAGTACCTACCCTTTCCGTTCAGTGAGACTTTTGGATGCAGTAGGCTAACTAACAAGAAATAAGAAATTGATCGACAGAAGTACAAAATGCAATAGCCTGACAGAGTTACGTGCACCAGGACATTTATTTGTGGATCGAAGCATGTATAGGCTACGTATGCAAAAGCATAAATTGCGTGTTAAACGTAAACATCGATAGCCAAACAACTAGTCCACGTAACTCTTGTCATTATCATGAACTTGATTGTTTTGGTTGGAAGGAAAGAGTAAACATTTGTGTTTCCATATGTGGAGTCATGACACTACTCTTTATTTTAATTAGGGTCATTCCTATGAAATAATCTTAGATTTGCCGTTAACGTTTCACAATATAAGTAGGGGCGCACGCTAAAGACGCAGTCGAAGGAAGCAGGAATTTTCAGAAGAAAAAACTAATAGTCAATTACAGAAGAACGAAATGCCACAATGACAGAGTGACGTGGACCAGGATAGTTGTTTGGCTATCGAGTTTTACATAGCTTGACGTTGTCATACTCATAATTCTAGTCAGAATATGAGTCTGAAAACTCTCCGTTGGGCTGTGACTACGGGGCGTGTTTCAACCGAACTCGTAAAACAAAAGCCTCTACGCTCAATTGGATAGACCTACAACCAATCAGAGCAACGTAATATGTTGTTTGTTGAAAACGAATTCAACCCAAGGGCTCTTTCGTGACGTTGTTGATTACGTTACTGTTGATCATTTGTCCATCATCATATAAAGCCCGCCCTGGCAATTTCACTGGTCCGCCCAGATCCTGGTTTTATGTAGTTGTTCCCAATACGATACCCTCCAGACCCAACTTCCCGACCAAATTTTTTTGTGGACGGGGAGAAGTTGGGCTGGCAGCCAGGCTAAGTTTTACATTTAACACGAAATACTTTTGCCTAAGTAGCCTACTATTGGCTACATTCTTCGATAGCCAAACAAATGTTCTGGTGCACGTAACTCGCATTTTTTATTGCATTTTGTACTTCTGTCGATCAATTTCACGTCTTGTTAGTTAGCCTACTGCATCCAATCAGCGCTAAAGTGTAGTACCTACCCTTTCCGTTCAGAGTTAATGTAATGTGTTTTTGAGTTAATGTAATGTCGTTTTCCATTTGGGGGAGTGTGTTTTTGTATTGGAGGGAGGTGAACAAGTCATCCGATTTGGGGGGAGTTGACTCGTATTTGGGGGGAGTGTTTTCATTTGGGGGATGTACTCATATTAGGGTGTGTGTTTTGCACTTCAGGGCCATCGTACCATTGTGTTTACTTGGCCAATTCTCCTCCCGGAAAACGAGCAACAAATCTCTCCCACTCTCTCTCCTAGCACTTTAGTTTAAAGTAATGTGACAATGTCGTTTTACTGTTGGTCTTTCCACGGCAGTACTACGGCCTCCAGCACTTGTTTCAACACGTCTCTCTCTACAGAAGATGCAGCCCTGACTGGCTGACTGACATTAGGTCTAGCCAGAATGGCTTATAGTGCATTTTCTGTGGGCTGACACACTGAAAAGTAAGGCAAGGGCTCTGCCACGACTGATACAAGCAAGTTATTTAGTCAGCCAGTCAGTGAATCAGCCTGTCAGTCCTTAATTTAGTGAGTCGTCCAGTCAGCCAGGTAAACTATGAGAGAAAGCTGGAGCAACAGCCTGAGTCGAAGGACGTTCCAGATTCTATTTTATTTATGGTCAGGGGGTCAACAGCTTTCTGTTGTTGCTGGCTACTGGTCTCTCTGGAAAAAGATTTTTGTATGACTTGCCATGGCCCTCTGTTAGTTGGCTTGTTCTTCCCCACCCCAGCCAGAGGTCAGGACTAGGTAAATGCAGCTGTCGACTGTGCCAGATGGGAGAGAAGGAGCAGTGGAGTGTCGTCGAATTAATAATCAAAGTTGTTAACCAATATCAAAGTTTTAAAACAGCACAGAAACGGCAGCAGTGTATGATGCAAAGTGTTTATTCGAATATAACACAAAGGATTGATTCCAACAAACATGAATTTGGTCTCGAGATCAGACTGGAATTTTTGTCCGGACATTTGCTTATATATTTACTTTCCATTATTTTGTGACATTTTGTCATTGGTGCATTATAGTTGGTCACTGATGCATTTATGTATTCACACCCGGTTGGTTAATTGTCACAGAATTTACATTGACAGTACTTTTCCTCTTCTCCTTCCAGGGCCTTCGTGAGGCCTTGCGGCCCTGCTGCACAGGGATACTGAGTTTAAGGACAAATCTGTCCCCTGATGTCTGACACTTGTAGTTCTCAATATCTGGGCTTTGTAGTCCTTCATGGGAGAGGCCTACACACATACTTCTCTCTCTTGCACTCAAACTCTATCTATCTGGTCTTCCACATTTGGCCTTTATTTCTAGTTTTAGTGGCAATTCTGATCAATCAACAGCTGTGGATCTGGTTTTCAATAATACAGCATATAAAAGTAAAAAAGGTGATTAAGTGGTTCTATATCAATCATATAAACCATGATAATTTCTCCATCTTCATAATTACAACAGTGTGTTGATAATTCTTCATCAGGAGTGTGTGTTCTGTGTGTGTGGAGCCAGTTTGGATCAGGCCATGGCCCCGACCCTCTTCCTGTCTGTGGAAGTGCTGAACAAGTGCTTGTTTTTGTCTGTCTATTGCTGTTTTTTTGGTCACACCTCTCTCTCTCTCTCTCTCCCTTGCTCTCTCTCTTTTGTCTCCCTCTCTCTCTCCCTCTGGCTGTGCCTTTTTTTCTCCATCTCTCCACTGCCCCTCTCTCTTGTTTTCCATCCTCCATTTCCCATTTATAACATGACCAAATGCATTATCTCTTGATCAGATCCCTACTAGTCTTTATAGTGTATCTTTATGGCCTTCATACTTAACATGCATAACTCACTTTTCATCAACAAAGATAGTAGAGGTATGTGGTGACCAGAAAACGTGTCTAGCAGTCCCTGGAGTCATGTCAAGCCTATCAACCCATCCTCAGCCTGGTCAGACATGAACCAGAACTTAGGCATTAGTTCTACAGTCTACAAATCAATTGGTTCCCAATTGGGAGTGCTAGCTGTGGAAAGATAGAGGGAAGGAGGGGGGGGGGGGACACACCAGCCGGCTTGAGAAAGAGAGAGATAGATAGAGTGAGAGAAAGGGAGAGCAGTGTTTCCCACACATAGACTAATTTGTGGCGGTGCGCCACAGAATCAACACCGGCCGCCACATATTGCATTTCATTATTCTTTTTTAAATGTTGTTTACTCGGTCACTCACGCGTCTCTTTCACATATGCGTCTCTTTCACATACAGACACACAGTCACAACGTCAGCACACATTAGCAACGACGCATAGATACGCCGTTCTAGACAGCAGGGGCAAATCTAGGTTCCCACTTTTGGGAGGGCTAAGCCCCTAGATAAAACCTATTATTTTTCCTGTGACCCAGCAAAACTAGGGGGAGTCTGGGGGCATGTTCCCCCAGAATTCTTTTTTTTAAATATCCTTTTAAATAGTGTCATTTTTGTATGAATTTTTATAATTGGGGGGGGGCTAATGAAACTTTTGGGGGGGCTCCAGAAAGAGTATGAGAGGAGGACAGCATCCAACATGCTGCTGTGAGAGAGCCAGCTGAAGCAACAGGTGAGGTGGACAAACAGATGTAGAAACAGGCAGGTAAGAAAGCAGGTGTCTGGATAAGGGAACTCATTTCTTTTCTTCCGTTTCTGGCGGAAGGACTTGAATGGGGTGTGAATTTTGTATGGGGTGTTAAATGTGTGTATTTTGGGTTGGGCATGTGATTCATTTTTGATTAATATTATATAATAAAGTTCTGTGTAACAAATTATTAACAAAGGAATTTTTTTCAACCCCCCCAGTCTGACATGGAACATCCCCCCCGCCCCTCCCCTTCTAATCTGTGGGAAACACTGGAGAGGGAAAAGAGTGAGATGCAGCAATGGTACATTAACAGGACAGGAAAGGAGGATGAGAGAGAGATAGAGAGAGAAGAGGAAGGAAGGGTCGGATGTTGCCAGTGACATGGCCCTAGAGACAGTTGGTTGGGCGCCTACTGTAAAACAGGAAGATACACGAGGAAGTTAACACTTTAATGCAGACATCTCTCACCTCATACCAAAAATGCTGTGCGTGTTTTTAGTGTGGCACAAAATATGGCCCAGCGTTATACCTATAACTTTGCTATCAAGCAAAAATGCTTTTTCACAGTTGCATTTCAGTTTGATGTGTTTCATAGTTTGCTGGCACAGCACCGGTACAACTGTACTCCATACATATTCTCATCTGTTCTTCATATCTCTGGAAGGTGTTGCAGAGTGTAGAAATATGGTGGTAGTTCTGTACCTCAGAGAGAGGCCAGCTGTATCAATCATACTGGTTCTACCTTAGCCCCACCCCCACACCCATACACACACACAAACACATAGTCAAACACACACATTAACATACACACCCTCCATCTGGCTGTTAGGGCTGCATGTTAGCGTGCGGCATGCGTTACACACTTACCTGTCCTGACTGAAACTAGGGAAATGAAAACAGGCCTCCCTCATATATCATGTGTAAATACAAGGCCTGTATGGAAAGTTTCAGCCAGAACTAACTGTTACACATCTGTAAGTGTAACATCTGTGTTTTCAAACGACTTCCGCATGAAATCGGTTTAACAAAATGTTTCTTTTTCATTCATCTGTTTTCCACATGGATGTATTCCTGGTCTAGTAAGCCCATGCTTGCATTTTGTGTGTCTCTGTGTGTGTGTGTGTATGTGTGTGTTTGCAGATCGAAAGGAGGATGGAGCTGGTTCGTCTTGTGTCTCACAACGCCCACAAGAGGCTGGTGTCCTGTCTGCAGGGACATACTGGCACCGACGCAGACAAGAGACACGTGAGGATTCTCTCTCCTCTAGTATTTCTCTCCCCCCCCCTCTCTCTCTCTCTCTCTCTCTCTCTCTCTCTCTCTCTCTCTCTCTCTCTCTCTCTCTCTGCGTGTCCTGTTAGAACTTGGCTATTTGAGACAGCATTTAAGTAAGTGAGGTTCAGAGTTGGGTTTCTCTGCTATCACTATAAAATACAGTAGCTCCCTCTACTTACAGTAACAGAGACTCTTGGAAAAAAAGTGTGCAGCTTGCCAATTTCCGAGCCGACCCAACCCAGCTCTATAACAAAACTTGGACGACTCAAAGGAAATCCTCTGTCATTATCCAGGCTTTGAAATCCTCTCCCTATCTTATGCACCCTCTTGACGATTGTCACATCATAAGCAATGACGCCATTCCAGTTTGACCAATGTCCATGTTATGTTTCCCCAAAATCCCCTAGACTATATAACCATGGTGCTTACGTAACACATACTAAGCTATGGTAATCACATACACCTACATTAATATATACGATGACAATTGTTGTTATTCAACTCAATTTCCCAGTATGCTTCTGTTTACCTTGTTGCAGAAGAAGCTTCCCCTGACGGCCCTGTCCCAGGCCATGGAAGACGGTGGCGCTCAGCTGGGAGAGGAGAGTCTGATTGGGTGCGTCTGGAGACTGCTGTCAGAGGGTTTGACCACAAATGGAAACACAATTTACCTTTATCCACCCAGTCTAGGGGCCCTCACTTGTGTTTGTGCTGTTTTCTCTCCAGGAATGTTAGAGATAACGTTATTTTTTAAATCCCTCCCTTCCTCCATCCTTGTGTGTGTGTGCCTGCTCCTTGTGTGTGTATGTGCAGGAAGATGATTGGTGTGTGTGGGGAGGCTGAAAGCAAGCTGGCGTCTGAACTGATGCATCACGAGGTCCAAATAGTCAAAGATATCCTCGACCCTCTCAACCTGCTAGCAGAGGTGGGCATTGACTAGCACACACAGCCACACACATACACTCTGTAGCTGAACACCCGCCTGTCCCTGTCTTTAAGCTTTATATCTATAGCATACAAACTGATTGTAAAACCGTTTGACCCCATAACTCTTTCCTGTTCATTAAAGTATAATTGTAATTTCACTAGGAAGGTTTCACATGAGGATGAATCCAATTCTAACTCTACTAACCCTACTAAAAAGTATAACGTTTAATTGGAAAGCATTTTTCTCATTGTGTGTGTGTGTGTGCCAATGTACATGGTGCGTTTGTGTACATGCTTTCACATCCTTTTTTTTTTTTTTACTGTCCTAGGTGGACATTCCCAACATCCTGAAACAGAGGAAGCAACTAGCCAAGCTGGTTTTGGACTATGACTCAGCCAGAGCCAGGTAGTGTGACACATCTGACCCACTTCTGCTCTGCCCCGCACCTTGGGGGCCAGACCTGCACTGATAGTTGAATATCAAGTTATTAAACACTGTCCAACACAATCCAAAAAGGCATGATATGTCAGTTGAATTTGGGATGGAATTCTTTTGTATACTCAGTAGAGAAAGCAGGACAAAATAACAAACAGAACTTGTGTTGGCCTCAGGTGGCACCAGGCAACCAAGTCTGTCATCAGTGCTGGCAACAGTCAGGCGATGGCCGCCAAGGCCGACTCCCTCAAGGATGAGATGGACGAGGCTCTGAACAAAGTGGAAATCTGCAAGGTATTAACAGGTTTAAAATATATACTAAATGGAGAGTTTATTTGCAAAGTATTTCTGCAATATAGTAATCACAGCGAAAACTCCTGGAGACCTGTAATGTAAAGCCACTAAATACACAGTTACATTGATTTTAGAAATTGATTTTTTTGAGGTGAATTGTCTACCATTACAGCATGATGTCAACACCTATCCGGTTTAATGGGATGGGCAACTGAAGTTACATATCCTCAAAAGGAAATAGAATATAACTCGCACGTATAGATTTACAAGGTATTCTGTGGACACTGAATGTGTATGTGTGGGCATAATAAATAAAAAAACAAGCAGTTATTTGACCAAACAAACACGAGTGTGCTTGACTTTGGGTAAACCAGCCATAATCCTAGTTCAGTCAAGACACTCACGTTATTTGATTTGATAACCATAGACATGGAGATAGGTTTGACTTGTGCAGTCTAGCATTAGCGTGCAACATACATAGCATATGAGGCTGGGAGCAAATTGAGAAATAATCCCCCCTGATAGAAAGTAACATGCAAACAACACATGGGAGATGAGGATGGTGGAGGGTGGCAGCATCACAACAATTCAACAACCAGCAGTGAGTGTAGGAGTATCCGTGCAGCAGTATAATGCCGCCTTATCAAACGTGGCCCAATGGGCTTGAAGCAGCTAACACAGGTGTAGTGCTTGAACTAGCTTTGGTCACCTGAAAAATTTAGAAGAGGAAAACTGTTAGTGACATTCCATTTTATGGTAGCTACCAATCAAGATGGGATTATAACTTGGTAACAAAGGAGATATTGTGATTATGAACAGAACAGAACATGGTATTCCTTATTAAAGCCATGCCAGAATGGGTCTAGATTAAGGTTCTCTGGTCATAGGTGCTTGTGAAATGGGCTCCATTTCCTATACCATTTAAGGCGGTAGTAGAAGGATTGTTGCAGGAAAATTTGAAAAGCCACTTAGGGGTGGGGGAGGGTTAAGAGGGGAACTGAAACTTTGTTTTGAAAGTAAAAATTAAAATGTTATACTTTTTGTTGTACCTGTTTCCTACTCAGGACCAGCTGTCTGCAGAATTGTACAACTTCTCCTCTAAGGAAGGGGACTATGCACGATATTATGTCGAGGTACAGTATCATCCATGTTAAACTCACAGATTTAAAACAGAAGAAATCATATAATGTATTTAAATGCACATTTGGTGTGTTTGTTTGTTTGCACCTGTGTATGTGTTGTTCAGTTGTTAGAGGCCCAGGCAGACTACCACAGAAGATCTCTCTCAGCTCTTGAGGCAGTCCTGCCCACCATCCAGGCACAGCAAGGTAAAGTTCACAGCTATGATCCACCATTACTCTCAATTTCCCTCAGACTACATTCAATTTGAGGAAACAGGCATCCACTGACAGACATTTTGTGTCTAGACTCGTGGATGGAGAAGCCAGCTTTCGGCACAGCCCTGGAGGAGCACCTAAAGAGGAGTAACCGTGAGATCGCCCTGCCCATCGAGGCATGCGTCATGATGCTGCTGGAGACAGGCATGAAGGAGGAGGTGAGCGCCATCTGGGTCGGAGTTCAGGGTTGAAGTGACAGGATCGAGGTCAGGGATGGTTGATGAGTTGGTACTTTTACTGCAGCAAAATGACATTAAAACTGGGCCCAGAAAGGACTTGGTTTAGAGTTATATGAAAGTTTGGTTGAAAAGGACCAGTGGTATTCTGTTTGTATTTCTGCTGGTTGTACCCACACTCCAGATGGGTCAGTGATGCAGAGAAAAACCTAAAACCATGTGTGGTCGATTTGTGGTAGTTCAGCCTCAGATTTGGCATAAAGCTACCTCTAACTTTGGACAGACAACCACATTTCTGTCTGTTAGCTATTAGTCTTGGCGCTATAAGTCTGTTAAATTATAACAGTCCATACTCTACATCTACTCAGGACTATCATTCAGTAAATGTTTTATGGTGGGAATCAGAACTGTTTAATGTGTTTCATGCTCTCTTATGGCTCTACCTCAAGGACATAGACAACTACATGCAGAATTACTGTTAGTATAGTCTCATTTCACCCTGGACACAGTAGGAAACAGGCTTTTTATTCTCTGCTTCTCTTTTTTCTTCTTCCTGCTGCAAAAGTCAGACAACCTGGTCTAATATTAGCATCGAAACTAGACAAAAGCTTCCCCTCAAAAAATGTGTCAAATTGATCTTTTGTTTGTGCAGGGCCTGTTCAGAATCGCAGCGGGGGCCTCTAAACTGAAGAAACTCAAGGCAGCGCTTGACTGTTCCACCTCGCAGCTCGAAGAGTTTTACTCCGACCCCCATGCCGTAGCTGGTACAACCCTTATAAAACAAATAATGTTTACTACGGGGTAATTATGGGATGGAGTTCCTCACATTTCACTTTTGCGAGGATGGGAGACACACATGGATGGGAGACATGCTGGGAAAGGATTATATTAGCAAATGCAACAAACGACAACAAAACGAAAAGCTCCAAGCATTCTTTGAGCCAGAAGCATAGGTTGCCTTGTAATTGTTGAGCCAGTGAGTTGAAGTGAAGGACTTTAGCAGTACGTCTGTCTTTTTTGTCTGTTTCCAGGAGCCCTGAAGTCCTACCTCAGGGAACTACCTGAACCCCTCATGACCTTTCAACTGTATGATGAGTGGATTCAAGCATCCAAGTAAGAACACACTCCACACACGTACACACACACAAAAACTGACACACACACAGGTTACCTTTCCTTACACACAGTGCACACATGCACTACAGTGTGTTTGCTATAAACACACCTGAAGCTGTTTGCTGTTTACACAACCCAAATTTGGTATGATATAGGACTTATAGAACTATAGTTGCTTGGCATCCTGGTATATTGGCCGAAGACAGATGTTATGGTGTGTGTGTTATTTGCAGTGTGTCAGACCCAGATAAGAGACTCCAGGCTCTGTGGGTAATATGTGACTCAATGCCAAAAAACCACAAGGCCAACCTCAGGTGGGTTCTATTCCATTCTACTCATATGTACTCATCATTGCTATTCACCATTGTACAAGATGGTTACATGTTTCTGTGTGTGTTGGCAGGTATTTAGTGAAGTTTCTGGCCAAGCTGGCTCAGGATAGTGAGGTGAACAAGATGTCTCCCAGTAATGTCGCCATAGTGCTGGGTCCTAACCTGTTGTGGGCCAAGAATGAGGGGTGAGACACACACACCTGGATCCCCTACACACAGCCCACTTCGGTGTCATTAACAGGCAGGGCGTCAATGTATCCCTTGGTGGATTGTGATCCAATACTGTTTCAATGTAAATCGACAAAAGTTTTCTGCACAACCTAAACCGTGGTGTTTGTTCTTGGTGTTTCTCATCCCACTGTGTTTTTCCCCGCTGATCAGAACTCTGGCAGAGATGGCAGCGGCTACATCTGTCCATGTAGTAGCCATCATAGAACCCATCATCCAGCACGCTGACTGGTTCTTCCCTGATGGTGAGAAAGCACATTTCCTCGCAATGCTTCAATTCCACTTCTTCTCTCCACACCCTACTATTAAACTATGGTTCCTCACAAAGAACTGATGATAACTTCATGATACAGATTTTGGCTCAATTTACACTGTTGAGTAGTTACTGCCTTGTCATCATAGCATCTGCCTGCCTAAATGATCTTTATCTTTGCCCCCCTTCCACCCTCTGCAGATGTGGACTTCAACGTGTCAGGTATGTTTGCCATGCCCACCCATACGCCTGTCCCGGATTCCGAGCCAGGCGCCTTCGACAGGAGACGCCCAGGGAGCCAGGGGTCGGAGGGGGAGAGCGTCCGCAAAGACAGGTACCTGTCCCGCCTCAACCCCAGCCTCAACCCCAGCCTCAGCCTCCCCCCCCAATTCCAGCTCCGCCCCCCATCCCTGGCACGTTCCCTCAGCAGGCAGGAGGGACGGGGCGTTGACGTCCAAGCTCTTTATGTAGTAGCTGACGAGTCCATCACCGTCACTGATAGGCCACTGTCACTGCTTCACAACCCTAAGCTATCCCCATAAGCTGTGCCTGAAAGCTCTAACCCCGTGAACCTAGTGTTTTGTTTTGTTAAAAAGGGAATTTTTGTTTCTTTGTTTACACTACAGTATTGCAATGTTAAGATGATTATCCTTAAAAGAAATTGGTACTTAATGTTGGTAAATTGATGAACTATGACACTTTCTGTAGGCATTTGCTGGGATATCAATTCTAATTTGTCTTCATTTGTCTTCTGTAATTTCCTTTGTGTCTATTAAAGCTTAGATTTTTGTTTTCTGGCTGTACTTTTTGTGTGGGTTTCCTCTCTCGACTATACTCTTGACAAGACAAGAAATATCAAAGTAACTTATGTGGTACTTTGGTTGTATGTCCTACATTTGTTTTTCTGGTCTCTTAAATGGGGAATATATCTCTATTTTTCTCTCTCTCCCTCGCTCTCTGACGGTGACAGTGGTATGTGTGTGTGTCCTCACTCTCGCCCCCTCTCCCCCTCCTTCATAGCCCTGTTAACAAACAGCCGGATCACCCCCCTCGTAGATCTGGCACCCAAAATAGAAAACAGCAGCAGCCCACCTCACCTGTCTTCCAGCCCTCCCTGCCCCCCCTGGAGGCCGAAGGCCTCACCCAGTCCGAGCCCCAGACCCAGGCCCCGTTTGGGGGTTCTGAGGCTGGCCAGCCTGGCCTGGGTGGTGGGGGTGGAGGTCAAGGTGAAGTCCAGGTAGTCCAGGGGCAGCCTGTGTTTTTCAGCTCTGAGGAGAGCAGGTAAGGAGTGAGCAGATACAGAGACCCCTTCGAGATCCTTTGATCAAGGGCCTTCCCGCCACACACTGCCAATCAGCAATCAGGAGCTGTTCTCCCCACTGTTGATTCAGGCTTGCCGTCTCCGTTTTACTGTTTGTTTTGTCCATTTGTGGTGACTCAATAAAGATATGTTGAAATCTGTCAATCTATCAGTTTTAATATTACTCCCTCCATGAGGTGAGTTGTGCTGTACAGTAATTTGTGTACTTTCAAGAGTGAATGATTTAGTACAGGACTACTGACTCTTTTACCTGCCTGTTGCTGTCTGTCTTTTGTTGTCCTGCCTGTATAATTCATGTCAGTCTGTCTGTTTGCATTCTTGCTTGTGTGTCTGTCTGCCTGTCCTTCTATGAGTCGATCCTATCTGACTCCATCATCCCCATGGAGATGGTCACATGACTTCCTCTCGCTGCTGGCTGAAATCTACAAATTAGTTTGATTTGATCTATATCTTGGCAAATTGATTTATTGTGCTGCACTTGTTGTTATGATTTCAGAGATGTTTGTTTTTAATCTTGCTTTTACATTGTGTGCTGAATTGAGCAAGGCAACCTCAACCCACATGTATTCCAAATATCAAATTATACAATCATCATCCACCATGATTGCTGAGAAAGTGACTAACCTAATAGAAAACTCAGCTTGTAATAGTCAGCATGTCTTGCAAGGCATCTCTTTTCATTGATTCAGACATCGCATGTTGAGTGTCAAGTGTCAATTGCATCACATGTTTGTTTTGACATCTGGTTGCTTTATATTCCTATCTTTACAGTCCAGCCCGTGACCCTGCATCCACACCCCCTCAACAGAGGAATGGTTCAGCTCAGCTCATGGTGGGGACCCCCCAGTCCCAGAGTGGGTCCAGGGGTCCCAGCCCCCACATGGTGCGCCGAGGTGAGAAAAAATCCACTCCTTCACCACTCCACATCCCCTGGTATCCACCAGCCTAAGTCATCAATGCTCACGCCTCGATGAAAGTGTGGGGTATTGAACTGGATAAAGTGTTGTTGTTTTCTTCTGACTACTCTCCAGGTACTAAGAAGCAGGCCCCCGCCCCCCCCCGACAGGCCCCCTTCATAGCTCAGTCCAGCAGCCAGAGTCCAGCCCACCCTCACCCCCAGCCCAGAGCTTCCCCCAGCCCAGCAGCCAACAGCCCCTTTCCCTCCATCACACCCCGACGCCAGTCTGGCAAAGATGGCCACATTCATGCCCCCAGCCACCCACCCCCCCAGCCCCCCCAGCCTCCTCAACTCCTCCAACCCCAGGGGGATCCTGACCTCTCCCCTCCCAGAACCCCCACCCCTCCGGGCACCCCCACACAGGACGGCCCCCCCTCCAACCCCCTCTCCTCTTTTCATTCGGGCTCCCTCCCCCGACCCACTAGGCCCGCCCCTAAGCCCCGTCCCCGGCCCAGCATGCCTCCTCCCCCTCAACCCTCGGGCGGAGACGACAATGGGATCTATAGCTCTGCCTCCAAGATCATCACAGGTAATTTTATTGCTGTGTCCTTTCTGATTGTCACATAACATTGTGTGCTTATAGCACATAGTGTCGAGTGTAACTCAAGTATAGTACTAAAGGACACACTTTGAACAGCACAGATGACTGTCTAAAGATTAAGTAGAGCCATCAGGCAAGGAGAGATAAAAGGTAAAAGCTATAATAAGTGCAGGAAATGTAGAGAAAGTGAAAGCAATACTTTGAAGGAAGGAAGGAAAGAAGGATCTAAAGAAGGACAGAGTTTCAGCTTCATCAACATCCTGTAATAAGAAGACACTAGAAGAGCAGAGGTTGCCTTCCAGGCTTTTTGGTGGATGTGTGTGTTTGCACGCACACACTGTTGTCATGTCCCTTTTCCTCATGGAAACTCTCATAAAGTTCCAGATAAACCCAAGGAGTCTGTTCTGTGTTTTAGTAGCAGATTAAAGATATGCAATGGTCCAGGCATGGCTCCAGCTACTGAGGCCTTTCAACTGGCAGGAACATCCTTGGTTGCCAAAATATTAATTATATTAATTTTTAGGGGTGGGAATATTTTGGTACCTCACGATTCGAATCGATTCTTGGGGTCACGATTGATTAAAAATTCAGTTTGCAAAGCTACATTTATTAATAAAAAATAATAATAGAACAATAAATAATATGTATTGTTCTACTCACAAATCCAACATCACATTTAATTGATTAATAATGAGATGCATATTACGTCATAGTACAGATAAATGGTGTACAGAAGTGAGAAACAGCATTTCAAAAGATTTCTACAGATAATTGTTTCTATAGGCATGATTCCCTTTGCTTTTGGTGCCACTGACTCCTAGTGCTTCACGCACAGACTGTGATTGTGGTGATTTAATGCATGATGGGAAATATTAAAATATTGCAGATGTCTGATCCTCCCTGTCTGTGAGCTGACATTAAGAGGCAGGTAATGGTAAGGATATGATTGGCTGATGCTGCCCTTGCTTCCTGATTACTAATTTTAGTGTTGCATCTGTGTGCCAGTGTGTGTGCCAGTATGTGTATGTGGGTGTATGGCCGAGTGTGTGAGTGACCACATACATGCTTTTATGTATGATGTTGCCCTATAGATTAACCCTGCTTCTTAACCATGCATGTTACCTACACTACACCCTTGGCTTGGCCTTGATTGATCCTGCTAACTACCTAGATAAGCTAACTCAGTTCAACAGATGGTATATTCCAACACCATTTCACTTCATGGTTCATCTTCATTCTGAAGTATGGTACAGGAAGCGGTATACATGGACATGTATTCTTCAGAACACACCAAGGATAGCCTTGAGCCACATTTGATAAATTTGTCATTAAGGAACATGCCTTGTTACATTTTGTTATATTGTTTCGTCTTTGCATCAATTCCAAATTGAAATCATAGATATATATCCTTGGTGTTTTTTTCTTGCTTGTGTTGTCTTAAGTCCAAGGTGTCGGTTGTGTGAATATGATAGGCCAGGAGTGTGTGGGGGTGTGTGTACTGTAGACTTGGAAGTGTGGCGTGTTTCAGTTGATTTGGTTACTTACACATCTCTCTGCTCATTGTAGATGGAGGCTTGTCCCTGAAGGGGATTGGTCGAGCCTTTGTTCCCGAAATTGCTGTGGACCAAAAGGGGGAGAGCTCTGCTGGTCAGGAGCCCACCCCCTACTTGGCCCTTCCCACTCAGCCTGACATCCAGTCTGAAAGCACTAGTCTATAAGAAGGGAGGAGCCACAGCAACTGAAAAGCATTTTTCCTTCACCTGATTAGTCGATATCTTCACAATATATTTGGCAAACAGCCTTTATTGGAATCAGACACAAGATCAGACCCTTAAGAGATGACCTCTGAGCATTCCTGTGCTACAAACAGAGACATACTGGATCAAACCAAAGCCTCATCATATGTGCATCATCATTCAATCCAGCCTAATGTGTTGGACCTTATGACTTCCCTTCGAACACTGGCCCAGAACTCAACGACCGAACTTGACCTCTGGCTATATTAGGTCATACAATATTCTTCTCTTTAATTGAAAAAATGTACTCTGGACCATTCCCCTCGCCAAGCCTTACTGGGACTTGAACCTAAATAAAATAAAGCCACTGCAGGTTTCTTGCTGTATACTGGGACTGGGCCATATAAACTCTGAACTGCTGCTGTCTAGCATAGCTTCCATTTCAACTCGATTCTATTGGTTTACCATTATATGTCATTTGTGTGAAAGCAATCAAGTTTGAATGAGGTTCTCATGTAAAAGGAATGTTGATATTGAGTGGGGAAGGACATTGCATTCATACATTTAAAATGAGAGCTAGTATTTTTCTACGGTATGTGCAAGGTTTTTGAGTTGGGAATGTTTGTCATGGGAGGGAGGGTGCCTTTTAATTTGTTTTCACATATCTCTGGATTGTTATTGTTGTAATGCTCTTCTTTTATTGTTTGTATGGGCCAAAGAATGCTTTTTTCAGTCTCTTAAGAGCTTTTCATAACGGACACCTCATTGATGTGCTTTGAGCAAATCCCAAGCTGCAGGTAGCATCATAAAACAAATTCAAATGTGAGAAGCAGAGCCCCCAATTCTTGGTAACTTTCTAACCTAACTTATTAACTTTCCTTCAGCTCGAGTTTGTTTGACAGTGGTTTTACAAGAGAAGCCAAAGAGAAAATCCCGCCTCACTGAAGGTGAATGACTGGATCTGGATTGTTGGAACACAATTGGCTCAAAAGTAGCGAGTTGCTCCATAACTAGAAATAGACATTCCATTGTCGCTGAGCTGTTGCTAAACCACAACTCTCTTAAGGCAACATCAGCTTACATGTTTAAACTTGAAATAATCGTACCTATTGTACCTTCAAGACCAATGGCCACCCATCAATAGGCAGAGGCTCACATCAAATACTTAGTTTCCTATTGATTTATGTGATTTTGCTGCCCTAAGTTTGCTGAATATAGAAATTCACAAAGACCAATAAATATCTAGTGTAGATTACACTATTATAAACTGCATTCACCCTGAAGCTGTGCCTTACCCACTCCCAACATACACTGTTTGTTGTGTTGCTCTTGTTGTTTTAAAACCAGTGTTACCTCAATATACTATATTAGAACTTCTGTTGGGGTAGAACTGATGTTTTAATATATGTTTAATTTCATGGCAGACAAATTGTCTTGAGAAACTATCATTCCAAAGGAGCAAACACCAAGGACAGCGCTGTTAGAAAAGGGATACATGTTTATGTTTTTATTTGAGAAACGATGTAATCTTTTGATATATTGATTGTTTGTTGATTTAGCTTAGAAGGTGATCGATTTAAAGCTACAACCAAAGAGCCCCAATAGCCCAAATATTTGACCTTTTTTTCTCTTCATTTTGGCTTAATGATATCTTACATAGCTTTCCAAATCTATTTTGAGTCGCTTCTTCTGTCTTGACTGCACTTTTAATAAACCTGGCTGTCCCTCGTTCTGTCTGAAGAAAATTCTCCAGGACATGAGCATAATATGTTATATACTGTGGGTGCATACCTTTATTGTTCATATTAAATGACTTTTTTTGGTATTAATACTTCCAGTAGAACAAATAATACAATTGTATTCTTCATAAAAGTGTCACTGTATCAGGTGTATATTTTTCCATCATCTATGTAATTCAAACTATTGAGAGCAAAACATTATTCTGTGGCTTCATGCACTAGCTATTTTAGCAAAGCTATATTGTAAAATGCATTACCTATCAAACAGTGGAGCTGACCAGTCCAGTTTAGTCAGAAAGATAATTGTACAGTTTCACTCTAAATATCATTTTCTATGTCATTACCTTGACACATGCTTTCCATATCACTACAGTAAGAAAACCAGAAGTACTAATAAATAACATGACAAAGAACCTGGGGCAAAGACAGTTTTCAAATAAGCCATTTGAAGGATCTCCCTAAGTAGCAATATATTTTAATACGAATCACAGAAGCTGATAATCAATCCACAACATCCATCAGAATTAGCCAGACTCGAAGAGGATTGTCATGTCTTTATTGCCATTGGCTGGTCAGAGTGTCTCGTTAGGCCCAGTAGCTGATGATGAAGACTACCACAGAGAGACAGATGAGAAGATTGGCGTTGACCACGTTGCGAAGGCAGGGCTTCTCCTCTAGAGAAGACACAGTGGCCCTGGGTGGGGGCGGGGCGTGTGGGGTGGTCTCTCTCTGACGCTCCATCCCACACAGCCAATAGAGCGCCTTTGTCAACCTGGACTGGCTACCCCCACTGGCTGCAGAGTCTGGGGAGAGGGTTAAGAGATGTGTGTGTGCATGGGAACATGTTGGTATGTAGGTGTCTGGTTTCTCGCATGCAAGGTGTGTGAGATTTGAATCTACCTGATGAACGCCCAAACAACACTGCTTCTGACAGAATCATCACAATGACCCACCTTTCCTTTCATTGTGAACTTGTTCCTTCTGCTCCTGCTCCACCACGGTGGTCTCCTCTCTGTCCATATCCACCTCCTCTGGAACCCTGCTCATCTCCTCGGTGCTCCTCACCTCTAGGTCCACCTTGGGCTCATCCACAGGGTCAAACCTGCTGAACCAGGTAAGGCGACTGATCTGTTTGACAAAGCCACATCCAGGATCAGTCATACAACAAACAGTATCCATCTACATGTCACTCAGCCCTGTCTCAGCTACTGTACCTACCAAGCTTACGGGTCAATAGGTAAAGCTATGCTGGGGTATCACACTTTATACCACACCAATTCAGGGTTGTAGTTGACAAGAACAAAACATTTCATTTGATTTTGATTTCCTTACTGATGGTATAAACATTGCTTTCATCAAGCCCACAAAAACTGTACTAAAATATTGTTACTCATGATCTGATTTGTTGGATTATATTTAAATTGGTTAGGGTTAGGATTAGGGTTAACCCTCACTCAGACTCAAAGTCCCTCCCCAGGCCTCCCTCACCTGCTCCGGCCTGGGCTTCTCCGTGGCCAGACTGACAGACACCACCACCAACATACAGAACAAAGACAGCATGGTGGAGAAGTAGAGATAGTGGACGTCCTTCACCACCACAGGTCTGGTGTCCTCTTCGAAGCACAGGGGTACAGGGTAGACAAAGTCCAGAACCATCCTTACACAGCCCACTAGCAGACCCAGAACAAGGCCCCAGAATGCCCCCTGTGGATGGAGGAGGCAAGGGTGTCACACATGCAAGAAAGCACAGAAGCATACATGCATTGCTCTTCTCCCTGTACACCAACAGCTGCACCTCGAGTCATCCGTCTGTCAAACTCTTGAAGTTTGCGGATGACACCACCCTCATTGGGCTCATCTCTGACGGGGACGAGTCTGACTACAGGTGGGAAGCTGAAAACCTGGTGACCTGGTTTGGCCAGAACAACTTAGAGCTCAATGTTTTAAGACAGTGGAGATGGTTGTGGACTTCCGGAAGAACACAGCCCCACTCACCCCCATTGCCCTGAGTGACTCCCCAGTCAGCACTGTGGAGTCCTTCCGCTTCCTGGGCACCATCCTCTCCCAGGACCTCAAGTGGGAACTGAACATCAGCTCCCTCACCAAAAAAGCACAACAGAGGAAATACTTCCTACGGCAGTTGAAGAAATTCAACCTGCCAAAGACAATGATGGTGCACTTCTACACAGCCATCATTGAGTCCATCCTCACTTCTTCTATCACCATCTGGTACGCTGCTGCCACTGCCAAGGACAAGAGCAGACTGCAGCGTATCATCCGCACTGCTGAGAAGGTGATCGGCTGCAATCAGCCTTCCCTCGAGGATCTGCACGCCTCGAGGTCCCTGAGGCGAGCGACCCCTCCCACCCTGGACACTCCCTGTTTTAGCTACTCCCCTCCGGCAGAAGGCTGCGGTCCATCAAGACCAAAACCTCACGCCACAAGAACAGTTTCTTCCCATCCGCTGTTGGACACTTTAACAAGGCCAAGGACTCTCACTGACTTTAAATCACAAGCTGCACAATGACACCCTGCACATTGCAATTTGCAGTATTGTATCGTTCTCTTGCACTATCTGTTTTTTTAGGTTAGATTGTGAATTATGACAACTTATATTTAATATTTTATTTTTTATTCCCCTTAGTAATAGCTAGACCCCCTTAGTATTAGCTAGACTTTGCTCCTTTTGTATAGTTAGTCCACATATTTAAGTTTCAATATTCCTACATGTTTAATGTATGCACCTCCCTGCCAAAGTAAATTCCTTGTTCGTGCCAACATTCATGGCAAATAAAATCCCTCCTGATTCCGTTTCTGATACACACACACACACACACAGGTACTAATCCTGAGGCAATGCTTCACTATTGAGATATAAAATGTTGCAACATATTATTTTGATGTAATTAGATGTTAGCCATAATACATGTTCACTACCCCCTACTGTACTGTACACACCCTACAGGGTAGGTTCCAACTCCACACACTCACCTTTTCGTTGGTCCTCCTCCAGAAACAGCCAGCCAGAAAAACTATGGCGACTGGGGGCTGGAGGTACGTACTAATGGACTGGATGTAGATGAACAGCTGACCTCCCTGGCTGGCCTGGACCACAGGTATCCACACCACTGAGATCACCACCAGCACCAGCACAAAACTCCTACACACAAATAGAAGCAGGTACACACACACACACACAGACATATGTATTTAACCTGTGAACATGTGTGTAACGCACTGTATGTCAAGGCTGTTCCGTGCACGTGGTGGCGTGTGCACCTGCCCACGATCATGAGCTCCCACTCGGAGGCCCTCGGTCGGAGGTGCCTCCACAGGTCCAAGGTAAAGATGGTGCTGGAGCTGTTGAAGATGGAGGTGAGCGAGGACATGAGGGCCGCTATCATCACCGCCATCATCAGACCACGCAGACCTAACACACACACACAAACAATTAAACACATAGCTGTGGTTCCATGACTGTGCTAGATTGAGAGAGCTAGACAATAAAAGCTTTTGGCTAATAACTGTGTGTGAGAAAGAGAGAGAGAGAGAGAGAGAGAGAGAGAGATGGAGGGGGAGAGAGAGAGGGAGAGAGAAAGAGGGACCTTCTCACCCGAAGGCAGTAGCTCCATGACCAGTTTAGCGTACGCAATGTCTGAACAGCCCACACTGTTCCCACACACCTTTTTACACACATCAGGGTCCCCACAAGCCACCTCGTCTGGACAGTAAAAAACAACAAACAACTAATGTCAGATAGCTTTGGAAGAAGTCACACCATTGTTAAGCTGCTAATGCAACCAGTATTTCTGTGTGTGTGTATACTATGCCCAGTAAGCATGTGCCAAGTGTGCGTCAACATCATGGTGTCCATGACAACCTGGGTAGAGTATTCTGCTGATCATGCCAGGAAGTAGCATCATAAAGAAGGGCAGGATCTTGAGGTAGGCAGCCAATAGGGAGCCTCCTTTAGCATGGAGCAGGTTTTTAGCAGCCAAAGACCGCTGCACTATCACCTTAAAAGATAGAAATGGGACTATTACCTTGAATCTCATTCTGACCCTCAACAAAAACCTTTAGGTGTTAATTTATATACTTACCGGTACTGACAACAATAACTCTTTTCCTCAATCATCATTCTTACATTCTGACCCTCACGAAAGATTTGCGTAATCACATTCTGATGATACTCTGATCCTTTCCAGCTGTGTAGTCTGTCTGTGACACTGACCTGGTCAGAGCACCAGTACCACATGGAGGGGATGGACATGCCTATGATGATGCCCGGCCAAGGTAGGTCAGAGGTCACCGGATCTCGGAACAGGTGGAAGGCGTCATCACGGGGGAGGCCGCAGGTGGTGTTGGGGACACGTACTGAGGGGATGGCGCTGGCATACCCCTCCAGGAGGCCGTTCCAGCCCCCCACCTCCACGAAACCTTCCCAGGTGAAAACAATGGACTATACACACCGTTTGTTCTAAATCATTCATTCAATTACTCAAGTCAAATAGTGTTAACACCATTAATTACAGGATTATATAATGCCATGTGGTTGAACTGTATCTGGATGGCAAAGTGAATCATCCTCTTGACAAAACAAGAAAAACAAACACCAAAACCTTGTGAGTGTAACACAGAGACTCACTAAAGCCCATGAGACTGAGAGCTCCTATCAACATGATGCCAGTCTGGGCAGCATCTGTGTAGATGACTGCAGCCAGTCCACCTGAAACAAAACACACACCCAGTACCTTGATAGAAGACACACAATAACAGACTATTGGCTGTCCAACAGAACATTTTTCCATCAAATAATCAAGTGAGAGATATCGAGGGAAATATTGAGAGAGAGAGAGAGAGAGAGAGAGAGAGAGAGAGAGTGTGCTGGTGCTGCTGGGTGTCACCTGCTACAGTGTAGACAGCAGTGATGAGGAGCAGTACTATCACAGCAACGTAGATGTTCCACTGGAGGGCCTGCTGGATAAACACTGCTCCAGCATACATGTCCACCTGCAGGAACACACACACACGAGACATGAGCAGCTCAGAGTCACAGTGCAGCAACACCAGTGTTACAAAACATCATATTTTCACGTTTCAGACCAACGTCAGAGATGCCTCTATTTTACTCACCGATATCTTTGTGAAGATGTAAATAAATAAATACAAAATTGCTATAAATAATTGTATTCTTTTCCCCCCAAAACGCCTCTGCAAAAATTCTGGCATGGTTGTGACCTGCGAAAAAAATGTTTTAAACCAGCATGTTAGACTGTTTGAGTAATATTGCTATATTTTAGAACTTTAAATGAAATGTTGTAAACCCCTTACCCCTGAGGCGATATAGATAGGCAGAAAGAGCCAGCCCAGAAGCAGCACCATCAGCATGCCCTGTTAATAGCACACACTAGCACTGAGGCACCTTGGGAACTGGAGTTTATTTATGACCAGAGGTCACAGAGAAAAACTCAATTCCTCAAAAACTCAAAACGCAATTTCAATTGGTATTTCATTTCAAACTGCTGTATGGCAACATGTTCAATGTTAACGTCCTACTTAGCTGTATGACAAAGACAGACTTCATAGATAATTTATCGATCTTATAATGTCCCCTCCAAAGTTTGCATTGATTTGCCAGCACTGAAGTATAAAGGAATCCTTCTCAAATGGTGAATATACAGTTTCAGAATAAAACATGTCCTCTTGATTTTTAGAGACCCAGTCTTACATTCCACTCGTATGCCACAGCACCGATACCAGCCGCTGCCCCTGACCCTGCCAGACCGATGAAGTGCCCGCTGCCAACATTACTGGCAAACAGAGAAGTACCCACCTACACCAGGATGGGAGAGAGACAGAGCATAACAACTGTCAGAACAAGCCTAAGTCCTTGCTCTGCTTCCATTCATGTATACTAAAAGGGGAATCACAGCCACACTTCTCTGTTTTACAGTGTGTTGTGAACTTTCTGGACCATTTTAAGTGAAGGGATTGAATCACATGTTTCTTTTGGCCTAAATCTGCAGACTGTCAGAAAACAATCCTGCTCTAGGAAGCTAACATTTTTCCCAGAACGTCCCCTGTCGGTTTTGAGTTTCACTCACCGGCCACCAGGACATGCTCTTTCCTGCCAGGAAGTAACCATCCACTGTGCTCCTCTTGGTCCTCCACATGGACTGGTGGAGAAGGGGAGGATGTCAGAGAAGCTCTGCTCTTCATAACGGAGAGTTTATCATTTTGTCCTATAAGCATATACGTTTTAGTGCTACCAAATTTTGGTTTGACCAGATCTGACACAGTAGGTTGGTAGTTTTACACAACTACATATACATACCCCTCTGACCAATATCAGTCATCAGCATGATGAGAAACAGCTCAACTTTATTGAGAAATGGCAGCACCCAAGCAACTCATGCCATTTGCCATTTCCTTATTCTTTCCAAATTACAGTGATCCATCCATCAAGATCATCTCCAAGTCGAAGCAATAAGGATTTGTGTTGAAAGACTTTGAACAGGGCTCAGGTTTATCTGCACACTTACCCACAGGCCCACAGCCAACACCAAGAGGAAGTATACCACGAGTACCACAATGTCCACAACAACAAGGGTGGACTGTGGCCCTGGACCTCCTGTGGACGGGGTTGGGGGCAGGGAGGGGGTTGCACTGGTCCCCTGGCTGCTAGCCATCAGGTCTGAGGTTGCTAAAATTTCAGGAGGTGAATGTGTGTCTTCCACTGAGACAGGAGACAGATATTCTGTTGTTTATTTTCAACTGACGTCACAGTACCAAACTCCCAATATTTCATACTCCCAATATTCCATTTTCATTTTCAGGCTTTACACAGTTGGCCTATTTTGAGTCAGAATATTGGCTAATCTCACTACTAATTAATGCTCAGGTTTGATGTAGCGTGTGGATGTGCGTCTGTGTGTTTGAGGCATGACTGCTACTTGGAGCAGACTGTGAGCATCTGTTACCTGACAATTAGTCTTACTGGGGGATATACATCTGATATTAGCCAAAAGTAAAAGTGTCTCTTTTTTGTAAAAGACACTTGCATTTGCTTAGTATCCAATTTGTAAAAAAAATGTGAAAGTGTTTTGCTTACTATCAGAGGTAGATTAGTGTGTTGAGTAATATTAACAGTGATAAACTGTCTTGATTGTTTACAATGATTAAAGTCAACATTTCCAAACAGAGTTTCAGAAATCCCTTAGTAAAACTAATTGTCAGGTAACAAATGCTGTTCAAAACATACATAACATCTTTTTAAAAAAAATCTGTATTTCTGTACAAGCGTAGAACTATATGGTGTCCTTCTTGCAAGGTACACACTACTAAAGTTTAGTATTGTATAATGCTTGTATATTTGAGTTTTCTGTTTCTTCACTTGTGTAAGAACACATTCATTTAATCCTTATTTTTCCAATCACATGGGCAGTCATAACATTTTCCTCTCTGCGACAGGAATGAAAGCAATTACAGTCCTGATAAAAAAACAGTGACTTTATGTTTAACTTGTAGTGTGTACCTTGCAGGAAGTACACCTGATAGTTCTACTCTTGTACACAAATACAGATTATTTTTTTTTGATGTAATATCTGTTTATCAATGTAACAATTTATCACTGTTAATATTACTCACACACATATCTACAACTGGTAATAAGCAAATGTTAAAGTGTCTTTTACAAAAAAGAGACACTTTTACATTGCCTATTATCAGATGTAAATCCCCCAGTAAGACTAATTGTCAAGTAACAGATGCTTATCATTTACCTTGTTGGTAGACAGTAAAACTCCAGGTTTAATTCCAGATGGTTTGTCTTGATGTATTTCACATGGTCGAAACCCTAGGGCATGTCCAGTCTCACACATTAAACACTAAGGGAGCTTTCTTGTTTCTTCATTCTCATCCAGAAAACACAATAAAGGCGAAGGGATCAAACTCCATTCACACGTTATATATTACTACATTCTGGTTAAAATGTCACCCAGTTTTATCACCACATTGCACCACACATGCATGGCGTTAATGGGCAAAAAACTGTTGTTGGTTGAGTCGTCAACCAGCACAAATCCAGGGCAGTGAAATGCCCCGACACCTGAGGGGAGTATCAGTCCACATGCCTGTGTCTGCATGTGCCTGTGTGCTGGCTTGTAATAGCTGCATCAAGTGGTTTGGCTTTAGAAGGGCATAAGGAACAATACGATGTGCCAACCAACAGTATCATTTACAGGAAAGATAGTGGCAGATTTGTTATGTAGTTGTTCAAAATACAGTGCTGTAGAACTTTAAGCAATTAAAAAAATTGACATGTTACATTTCTACAACAAGCTAAGGTATCGCTTAATCTAGTATTGTTTTTCAGGAACAGGTGAATTTTCAAATTAGTTTAACTTTTACATTTATAGCACAGATGTGCAGGGTAATTTTCCAATATTGTCTAAATTATCTTATTATCAGCGCACATCTCCTAAGTACAATGTCTTGATCATCATAGCACACATTTTTACACATACATATCCTGATTGTCAAGTGTTTGATTTACCCTTCACAACATAAAAATCATGCTGCAATTTATTTCTGGGTTAGGGTTGTATGTTATTGTACTACATTCAATAGTTGTCAGTATTCTTACAATAAGAAACAGACAACCCCTAATTTCTTAGGCCTTTATCGAACATAAATGATTTACTGAGTGTAGTCTTAAATGGATTTCAATCAAAAGAAAAGAGTATTGTAAGATGAGAACAGTAACAGAATAATGTCTAACATTGATTCCTATTGCTTTAAATGAACAATATTACATTTTTAGTCTTATAAATGTTCTACCAATTTCAGAGAAGCTATTAAACACTGTCAATACAATTACTTATCTGAACATGGTGTAAAAGATTTACCAACATTAAATTGAAAATAAATAACCAAGTCTTATTATTGCCTAATTTTCAGCCCATAAAAAATATACCAGTTGAGATGGACTGAGTCCCTTCTTTTTCAAAGTCCTTGGAGTACTTGAGAAACAATGGGCTGAAATCTGTATTGTTAGAATTCATTCAAATTTCTTCAATAATAAAGTATGTCAACATATGAGTCCATAAAACAACCTGCAGTAAATCGTCAACATTGCACACTGCCCGTATAGACATTTCTGTATTAAAGCGGCACTCCTCAAAAGAGCCAAGTTTGTCCTTTGTCTTTAGACACTAAAATGGGTTTAAAGTGGGACAAAACAACAATTTAGGAATTGTTATACAATCACCTTTACAAAACATTGTTTAAACAATCCCCAAAAATGGTATCATCACTTAAATAGGTGTATCATGAATATATATGTTTAAAATAAGAGTGTTCATTTAGACTTTTCAAATACATTCAATGAGGTGGGTGTGGCTTACAAAAAATACAGAATATTTTAGTAACATATCAGTTTCAAAAACCACCAACTGTGGGTTTCACAAATCCACCGATAACCAATTACGGTGTTAATCTAACATTACGGTTTTTATGACCTTATTTCCTTATTTTCTATCTTAAAGATATGGGCAGCACTTTACATTAAGGTTACATTAACCCCATATCAGTACGTATAGTAATAACATTGTAGTTACATAGGTTCCACTATGTAGTTACAACTACAAATTAGTTACAAGTTATTACTAATTACTTACTAACCGAGAATGAGGTCATGCCGGGAAATATCAAACTGAGGCAGGAACGTATCGACCTTGCTATCGCTCGGTCGAAACGGCAAAGCCAAGGTTTGATATTTCCCGGCATGACTAAAGGTTCGAGGTTAGTAAGTAGTTTATTATATGGCATTTTTAGCTTCTTTTCATTTTGTAAACGAAAATAAATGGTACCTCTAGGCTAATTGTAGCTAGCTCTCAAGTCTTCTCACGCTGTGTTTCATGTGATGCCTAGCAACTCATTACTTTTGATAGAAAGCGGACAACATGGTTCTGCTAAAATGGCTTTAATTTCAACACAAAATAACGACACAAGTGTTTAAAAGAGTCTAGTCTTCATCCTCACTCTCGATGACAAATCTTTTCAGCATCATCTGGATAGTAAAACACAGCAGCTGACTCGTCGCTCATTTTGAAGATGACGTCAGAGGGCAATACGGAGCCGTATTGACCGCTGAGGAGGGCAATACGCGTCTGGCATGACTACCCATTAGCCAATCAGAAAGCTCGTACCGTCGTTGCCATATAATAAAACTTGATACGGGGAGTAGGGGCTCTCCAGGAGTTGTCTGGATTGTTTTGGCAACACAACCTTCAACTGTGCCTTTATAAGATACACTTACCCCAACACTCCTCCCCTATACTTCCTTCTTACACTTTTGTAATAACCTACACCGCAAACACTCAAGTCAATTTAATCAGTTTTCACAGCAATTCCTATGCACTTCCAAGGTTTTTGCAACAAGTATTGCTTTGTAGAGACATTTTCATTAACGTAACCTTAATGCGGTGTTGCATGGATACTTAGCTTTTATATTTTTGTGAAATTGCTCATTCCATATTTACAAAAACATTTGGCCATCGCAATGACAGGCAGAGCAATCAAACAAATGCATTAGCTGTCATTTTTTTGTATTGTTAATTGAAAGGCTTTCTCAGTTGATGCTTATACTACGGCTATTTCCTCATCCTTCATTGGCTGTATATTTACAAATTACTTTATTCCAAACCCAAGTTTTTAGCCTTGCAATGGAAATTGCACCATTTTAATTCTGAACAGTTTTATTCACAGCCATTGGTTTAAAGATAGCTATTAAAGTCTAACTCAGAAGTCTAGCTCAGACTCAATCTCTATTGCAGATAGAAAAAAAAACATGATGTAGCAAGATGCCTGTGTGTGAGTGTGTGTGCAGCCTTATTACCAGGCTAGTGGAGAGGCCATTCGTGGACTCCTGGGGCTCTTCAGGCCCTCAGAAGTCTGGTGCTCACTCAGTGCTCTCTGAAAGAAAGATGCAAAAGAAGTAATTAAGCAATTAACCATATGATACACATAGCTTCATGTTCACAGTATTTCAGATGCAGTATAACAAATCAGAAAACAGAAACAACAGTTCTGAAAAGCCACACACTCACAAAAGCTTTCTGAATTATGCTCCTCGTTGGTTAACCCACCTCAAACTTGTTGATGAAGTCAGAGAAGATGCCAAAGAAGGCCTCTGTGTTGGTGATCTTGCCATCCTCTCCAAAGAAGGATGCGGTCTTGGCAAACTCCTCCATGGCTCTCTGCTGGAGTGACTCCAGAGACTGGACTGCTGGGTGGCTGTTCTCCAGAAAAGTCTGATCAAACTGGGGTCAAGGTCTCAACATAAGAGGGCATGGACACTGTCTGGTGTTGCTGAGGGTGCATGTCCCTTTACTGTGTAAACAGCAGAAGACACACACACAGACGGACCTCAAAGATACACTCATAATGGCACTAAAGCGATCATCGGGGGTAGCAGGCATCTTCTGACAGGCAGATCTGATCTCCTGGATAGTGGTGTGAAGGTCGTTCAGGTCAGACGTGATGGTCTTTTGGTTCACTTTGGAGAGAGGGCAAGACAGAGAGAAAACGAAAGGGAGAGATAAAAAAAACTGTTTGTCATTGGTTAGTTCCACAAAGATGACACAGCCACACCCAGAAACACATGTTCTATCTACCCTTGGCTGCAAGCGGAACCATGGTGAGGTCCTTGGCAAAATCCAGAACATCAGGGAAGTGGTGACACAACGACTTGACAAGGATGTGCAAAAAAGTTGACTTCCCATCCACCGTCTTTGTAGTACCGAGCTGCAGTGTAAAAGAAGGAAGAGTGATAACATACAGCAACTATTATGCTTTAAATAATAATAATATTGGTGCCAGCAGTGTCAGTTTTACTTCAGTGAGGAAGTTGATCTTGAAGCCGGTGGTCTTGCCAGTCTTGGGCTGTCCGTTGTTAAGGTAGTTCCCCATTGCCAGCACAAACTGAAAGGAATATCGGACATAGAGAAGTAAGATGCTCGATTATACAAAAGTCAAAATGAAAGAACAGAATTAATCTCATAGTCATTACAGCATTTTATTTCAGGGGAAATGCATACTGGCATCTTGTTTAGACACAACAAATCTACGTGTTATTTTAACCTTGCTCTTGATTTCACAAAAAGGTCCCATCTCAATGGTTTCTTGAAACAAAATATTCAAAGTATGTTTTGTAAAGAGTTGAATATGTGTAAAATTATAACTTAAAAACTGAGTAATTGAGGGAGAGCAATCGCAAGACATTATGGTGTTACTTCTATTGACACAGTACCCCAATTTTTTTTTAACAGTATTGGTTTCGAATTATAAGGTAGTTTACACTCCTGAACAGTACCACATCATATTGCATTACATTCTTTTTTACAATTCTTTGATATTACTCAATGGACGTTTTTGTATGGCACCTCCAGGATCTTGGCCAGCTTTTTGCTGGTCTTGAGTTCCACTGAGGCCTTGTAGATGCAGTCGTACCCTCCTCTCATCTCCTCTGTCTTTTCCTGTAGGGAGCACTTGAAATGCAGGCTCTGCAGACGGGTTTTATACTCTGGTACAGATAACATCTGTGGTGTGGACAAAAGCAGAACACCGGAAAGTATGAACACACGCACAGTTACAAAAGTAACCAATGACTGATCCCTCACACTTGCACACAAAACCCTGACACCGAAATGGCCTATAACCATACTAATGTGTGGCCCCTCACATCCAGCATGAAGACATTAACCCAGCGCCACCATCCCTCACCCTACAACCCCCAGCAGAGAGCCCTGGTACCTGCAGTACAAACTGGTCTGGTTCACTCAGTTTGCTGGGCTCCTGTCTGTACTGCTCGTACTGCTTGACCTCCTCTGCGTCTGGGGCGTACAGCAGCAGCTGCTTGATGTGGGCCGGCTCCAGCCTATCTGTGGACATGGTCATCAGAACCTGTCGAAGTTCACCCGGCGACAGCTTCAGGTGGGCAATCAGGATAGCTGGGGGTCAAAGGTCCTTGTTTGAAACGTTATCCATCAGTCAAACTCGTTTCCCATGGCATGCTTGCATTGTATCAGGGATATAGTACTATATGGCAGAGGTCATTATCGTAAAGGTGCAGATTTGAAAAACATGGATTGGCTAAGTTGTGTAGTTCGATGACAAGTTTAACAGCAGCAATTACGCATGAACAAAAGCAACAGTACTCACAGGCATTGTAGGCCTTCTTGTGGGAGAGAATCTCCACCACATCTTTCTTCTTAAATGACTCAGGCTGAGGGGCGAGCTCTGGAAGAGAAACTGATATACAACATCATAGAGTTAGGACAGGAGGTCCTCTGTGAGAAGGAGTGAGGGAGGGACAGAGAGAAAGATAGAGAGACAGAGAGAGAGAGAGAGAGAGAGAGAGAGAGAGAGAGAGAGAGAGAGAGAGAAAGAGAGAGAGCAGGGGGGGTAAAAAGAAAGCGGGAACAGGGAAGGGAGAGAGAGAGCGGTGGGTAAGCTGGCACTGAAGTGTGTGTAAAACAGTATTTCTTTTACTATTTTAAGTTTGTGTCAGTCGGAAGACTTAAATGGGTCGAGAAGTGCCTGAGGCTGTGTTGTCACTTGTCAAAGGGACCACTGATCAAAAAATTTTAAAGACAGCGAAATGGAGTGTACTCACAGTTGGCAGAAAAAAAGTGAATCACGTAAAATGTGTGCTAACAAAGACAACACACACATTTTCAAACAGACACACTCATGTGCACACACACAAGTGGCTATAATTGTACTCACTAGGGTTCTTTTGGGTCCCAAAGTGAAGCTCCAGGTCCAGATACTTCACCATGTCATGCAGTTTGTCATAGTCTGAATCCTCACCTAACTGGAATAGGTATTTTATATATTAGAAAATCATTAACATCTCAAAGGTTATGTCAAAATATGTGAATATAATGCAAAAAATACCAAATGTCTACAGTATATCAGGGGTAGTAGTGTCTTCAGTGTCTCCCAAACTGCCCTCTGCATTCTGCCCCACATCCTGCCCCCCTTCTGTTCATGCACATTATGCCCCCACCCATCTCACCTGTCCCCAGATGGTGCCCTCTGACTTCTCCACCTGCTCCCAGCGCAGCCTCTTCACACTCATGTGATTGGAGTCCATCCTCTGAGGGGAGGGGCGGGGCAAAGGGGGCGGGGAGCAGGGAGGGGGCAAGGGTGGAGGGGGCGGGGGCCCCAGGTGATCTGAAGGGTCAGAGAGAGAGTGGGTGAGTGACTGGGGCTGGGGTTGGCCGTGGTGGTGGGACTGGGCCTGCAGGACGTGCTGGGAGGGCTGGGACTGAGGACGTGGCTGGTTGGAAGGGTGGACGTGGTGGGTGGTCGGATAGGGTTTCTGGGGCTGGAGGGGCTGGAAGGTGGAGAGGGAAAGCTGCTGGGGCTGGAGGGGCTGGAAGGTGGAGAGCAGGGGCTGGGGCCGGTGGGACGGCTGGGGTGAGTGGATCAGGTGGATCTGGTGGTGGTGCTCAGACGGAGGGGGCTGGGGGGTGATGTGGTGGATGTGGTGGATGTGGGGGGTGGGGTGGCTCTGCTGGACGGAGCGGGGGCGCTGGGGAGAGGGCTGGGTCTGATGAGGGTGGTGTGCCTGGTGGATCTGCTGATCCTGGGGTCTCCCTTGAGGAGATGTTGGAGTTTGATGACCTTGATGACCCCTTAGGCTCTTCCGACTTTGGTGGGGCTGAAAGTGTGTCTCTTGGTTGACGTGAGCGGGGAGAGAGGCCGGTTGATCTAGGTGGATCTGGTGAGCTTGGAGGAGGAGCTCTGTGGAGGAGTGGTGGGCTTGGGGCTGGAGGCTTTGGTGACTCTGGTGAGTTTGGTGCAGGAGCTCTGTGGAGGAGTGGTGGACTTGGGATTGGAGGCTTTGGTGACTCTGGTAGATTCCCTCAGAGTACTGACTCTGACCAGGGTGGTGAGGAGATGTGGCAGAACGAGGATGATGGTGATGGTGGTGAAGGCTTTGCTGGCTTTGTTGCTGTTGTTGTTGGAGCTGCAGCTGCAGCTTTAGTTGTTGTTGTTGTGCTTTTTGCATCTGGTACAAAGGGTGGTTGGCTTGGGGGTGGGCGGAGTCTGGAGAAGGGAGCGGGGGAAGGGATTGGTGGAGCTGCTGGAGGAGGTGTGGTGAGTGGGCTGACTGGTGCGAGGATTGGGTCGGCAGCGACTGGTGTCCTTGGTAGATTTGCTGTTCCTGGTATGCTTGGAGTTCCTGGTAGGCTAGTTGCTCTTTGAGGGTTTGTTGCTCTTGGTAGGCTTGCTGTTGCTCTTGGTAGGCTTGTTGTTCTTTGAGTGCTTGTTGCTCCTGGTATATTAGCTGCTGCTCTTGGTAAGCTTTCTGTTCATTGTAGGCTTGTCTCTCCTGATAGGCTTGTTGTTGCTTTTGGTAAGCTTGTTGTTGTTGTTGTTCCTGGTAGGCTTGTTGTTGGTCTTGATAGGCTTGTTGTTGGTCTTGGTAGGCTTGTTGTTGGTCCTGGTAAGCTTGTTGTTCCTGGAAGGCTTGGTCTTCGTACGCCTGCAGATCTTGGTACACCTGTTGTTCTTGGTAAGCCTTTTGCTCCTGCAATGCAGCATGGGCCAGCAAGTCTTCCCGGGTAGGGAGCACCTTGTGAAGCGACTGCCTTTTCGTGGGTGGGTTTGAGCGAGGGGGCGGGGGCGGCGGCGGGCCCTGGTGGCGGCGCTGTGAGGGGAGGTGTGCTCTGGGAGAGTGATCGGGGGTGTAGGGGAGTGAGGTGGGCTGCTGCAAGGGGGACTGCCGCTGCTGCATCGGCGGGGGGGGAGGAGGAGGGGGCGGGTCATTGAACTGGACGGGCGGGGGCGGAGGCGGGGTCAAGGGCGGCGGGGGGATGTGCTCGGAGGACGAGGAGTAGGTAAGCGAGGACGCGTCCTCTCCGCTGCTGCTGTGCGCCTCGCTGGGACTGCTCAGCTCCGGGGGCAGGAAACCCCCGTCTTCTTCATCGTCCATGCCCACCTCGTCATCCTCATCCTCCTCGTCTGGGAAGCTCATCTGGACAGCATCCTGGCATTACCACCAAGCACATTCACATTAAGGCTTGGGGGGTTCAGTCTTAGCTGCTTTACAGTCTTAGCTACTGTACCATAATGTGTGCAGGTAAATAGATACAATTCTCAAAGGTTCTCAAGGATAAATACCAAACACTACACACATTTCTATTCTCTACACAACCTTCAGACTAAAATGAATCATTACAGGGCTACTCTAGAAGGATTGTTTGATTTGCTTGGTGGTTAACCCTACCTCCTCATAGTCGTTTTCGGGGGACAGGAAGTCGTTTTCGGGGGACAGGAAGTCATCGACGATGGCCACCCTCTGTCCCAGTTGCTCGCTCAGAGCGTTGAGGAAGCGGTCCGTGTCCTCAGAGCGAGGAGGGTGGGAGAAGGTGTACCGTCTCTTGCTGCTGCGGGGGTTTGGCGGGCTAGCGGGGTAGTCTGGGGGGTCCGGAGGTGAAGGAGGGGGGCTGTCCAAGCTGATGTAGGGGTTGGACTCAGCGCTGGTCTGGCTGGTCAGCCCCTGGGGGTAGAACTGAGACGGGGCAGGGGGGCTGGGGAGGGGCTCTGTCCAAGAGGAGGGGAGTGGAGGGACCTTACGACCACCTGAACAGAAGGGATGAAGACACCAGTTTTACAGAGTACGTACACCGGACATTTTTCTGTTAACCAAATCCATAACAACTATGGTGGTGCTTCAATGATCCATTACTGCTGGACAGTTAATCTACTGGGCTTTCTTTCAATAAAAGACAGCACCTGTAAGCGTACGGATGGACTTTAGAGCAGATCCCATTGCGTTGTGCAAACTGAAGTAGAAAATGTATTTCTCACTACAGATATCTAGAAACAACAATGGTCTTCATAAATGTATGGCAAGCATAAGTCTAATTTGCTCATTTTAAAAGTCTATGCTGGGGTACAGTATGCTGGTTCAAACTGAAACAGTGAGAAGCACACCTGTGTTGGCATGCATGGAGGGCGAGTTGGCGAGTGAGAGGGACTCCAGTTCTAGAATGCTCTCGGGGGCCGGAGGAGCACGGTTCTTCAGGGACTTGGACCTCTTCCCTGAGTACATGTTCTCCAGCTCAGCGTACACTGCAGACAGCTAGAGCGGGGAGAACCTTACAATCAGGAACACAATAATTTGATACCTTTTTGTGTGTGACCAGTAACTATTTTCCTTTCAATCAATGCATGTACAGGTGATTGTCATAGAAGCTCAGTATTGTTTTGTGAATTTCCTATCGGGTTCATTAGGGGTGGTTTTGGTGACTTTGTGATATTATCTCTCCGTGGGCTGGATACTTACATTGGTGAGGTTGTTGGGGGTCTCAGGAAGGGAGGTTCCGTCTCCAGACTGCCTTTCTCCTGGTGCCAGCCTCATGCCCATCTCCATGGGCTCTGCACGGACCCCTAAGGCACAGGGTTCAGGCACGCTCAGGATGCAGCTACATTCCAATGTGTATGCAAACTTTTGGATGTTTTATCATGTCATTATGGATAATGTGGGGCCTCATTTTTACTTGATCACATTTTTCTTGAAATGAAAATGTGTGATTTATGGTTGACTGAATGGATCCCAGGAAGAATAGTTGTTGCTGAGGCCTCAGCTAACGGGGATCCAATTCAATCATTTCAATAACTTCTAGTGACTGTTCCATCCCAATTAGGATGATTCCGATTCTGACGAATCAGGTGGTGAGGTGGTGAATGAGGAGAAAGGCATTTAGAGCAAGCTACCCATTCCCAGGTGTGTGCCTATGACCAGGTCGTCGGAGCTCCGCCCTCTCACGCTGTTCCTGGTGTAGGTGGTGCCTGTCACTCTCATGGAGCTGCTACGACGATGGGGCTCAGGTGCAGGCTCTGGCCCTGGAGGAGGAGCTGGAACACACACACACACACACACATGTTAATGTCTACACACGAACACATTCTCATCAATGTCCACACACACACAGACACACACATACACCCTAACACCCCAAACACACACACAAAAAACCTATGACCCACACTCACAAACACACACACACACCCAAACCCCACTACTACCATGAACACACACAGTGCCAGCTCTGACCTGCTGCAGCCTTGAAGCCCAGGAAGCGTGAGATCTTGTTCTGGCAGTGCTCCTGCTCCTCGTAGGTCAGCAGCTGATAGACAAACTGCCAAATGACCTGCTTGGCTGGCGTGTCCAACACCGGAAACACATCCACAATCAACGTGTCAACGTTCCTGTTGCCACGGAAACAAACCGAAAAAAAAAACTGGTTCAGTGCTCTCTCCATTGCCCCCATTTCTCTCTCTCTCTGCCTCTCTTGCTCTCTCTGTCTCCCTCACTCTCGCTCTCCCCTCCCCTCCTCACCGGTGCTGGAAGAAGTTCTCCAGGGCCTTGCAGATGGTGTACCTCTCCTGGATGGTGAGCAGGTGCTCCAGCTGCTGCCCAAAGGTCCTCCCCTGGACCCGGATGCTGGCAGGGAGGATCTCTGCCACCCACTGCAGAGAGCTGAGCACCGGGGAACGGGCACACTCCGACATGCTGCCCCCCAAACCCCCACCTCCAGCCAGGTCTGACTCGGCTAGGGTAAAGGTGGGAGGCCCGTCCTCCACCACCAAGGTGGGCATAGCTCCACTGCCCTGGAGCATGGAGACAACCTTCTCATGGGAGCAGCTCCTGGAGGATAAACACACAGACACACACATTTATGGGAATATAAAAACGTAAATAAACACCCACATACATTCATGGAAAGATAAACACATAATTAGACACAGAGACATAGGCATACACGTTGATGGAAATATAAACACGATTAAACACATACTCACTGACAGATTAAATGAAGCACAGTTTTCATCTAGTTCTGAGATGATAAAACTAATCCTTATCAAATTTCAAGCCTGTCCTGTTATAGGCTTCTTGTCAATTCCACCACCTACAAGAAACACCACAGAGCCTGTGGAGATTGTTTACAGTCTCCTGCGTTTCTCATTTTCTCCCATTGAAGTTGTCACGAAAAGTCACACCTCTACGGTCCATCTTCATCTGGAATGCTTTGTCACTTTCATCTGATCTATTTACAGAAACACATTTTCTATGAACATTTGGCGCAAAACACACACAAGCTGCACACACATACTCACTGTACACACAAGTGAAGGCACAGAAACAGACAAACATGCATACACAAACACAAAACAAACACAGTCAAAACGCAGCTCATTATTCTTGCTTCAAAGAATGAGAATATTTTCTTTGTCATGGCCATGGCCTGATGTTTTCTAGTGTTCCCTTCAAGTGTTTTCCTGTTGGTCCCTGTGTGTGTGTCTGTGGTATGGGCATGTCTGTCCCTCCCTCCCTCCCTCCCTCCCTCCCTCCCTCCCTCCCTCCCTCCCTCCCTCCCTCCCTCCCTCCCTCCCTCCCTCCCTCCCTCCCTCCCTCTCTCTCTTCCCTGGTTCCCAGCTACACCAGCACACCTGCTCCTCGTTGCCATCCGCTCACCTGCCTTCCATCCATTCACTCACTCACTACAAGAACCCGACTCTCATTTCAAGACCTCGTCAAATGGCTGTAACAGTTCAGCTCTTCACATGGAAACTTGAACTTTATACTTAGTCTTTCCTAGTATTCAGGTTTGCCCGTCTGTCTGTCTGTCTGTCTGCACCCCCAGCCTGCCTGTGCTTTTCACCATCGCTCCTCATCTCCCAGCCATCAGCGACAAGAAACCTTCCAAACCATCACCTGTGTCTGCTCTGCATTTGGTTTTGCTCTCAACAAAGTAACAAGAATCACATTTGTTTCACTGTTGGACATCTTTCAGTCTCTCAAACAAAGTATGTATGCACACAATGTGTCGTGTGTAGTTGTGTGGTGGGCACCACAGCAGAATGCACAGAAGGTCAGATGAGAACACGATGGACGTTACCTCATATCAAGGCCGTTCAAGAACAAAATGCGGTCCCCAGGTTTGAGGCCGGCCTTCTCTGCTGGGCTCCCTGATGAGAGGGAGAGAGAGAGAGCGATAGAGAGAGAGCGATAGAGAGAAGGAGAGAGAGAGAGAGGGGGGGGGGGTGAGAGAGAGAGATAGAGATGTGGGAGGGAGGAAAGGAAGGACATGCAGACGTAGAAAATAAAGGTTGACATAAAGACTATACAAATACGACCAGGTTTTTTACCAACACACAGATGGATAGAGCTGCAGAAGCATTCTAAAGTCAGGACAAGCTCAGTGTTGTTGACAGGGCTTCAGAGGGAAAAACATGGCATGTAAATTGACTGAAATAACGATTCTCTGACATACCAGTCTGTGTCTTAACACTCCCCCTCATGATGTGTTCTCAGTTACCACGTGGGTGAGTGAGGACTTTGTTGAACAGGCGTCACATCTTAATCTACCTTCTACATCCTGTCAACTGTCATTCATTCTTAGCCTACACCTTAAATTCCTTTTGTAGCATTTTCCATGATGGGATCTGTACAGTAACACAAAGAATATCACTGCGTAGATACACAGACATACATAAACAGGCAAACATACACAAACACACACGGCTCTCCAAGTCTACCTGGGATGACTGAGTCAATCCACACTGGGGCATGGCCTCTAAGGGTGAAGCCAAAACTCAGGTTCCCCTTGCACACTCTCACGGTCCTATGAAAGAAAGACACCAGTTAGGGTAGGGAAGGAGGTAGGTACAGACTCAAGGTAAGGTAGGGGAAGATATGGATACTCAGACACCAGGCAGCGTAGGGTAGGAGGTAGAACCCAGGGGTAGAAGTCTTAAAAACATATAAGAACTCTTCAGATGAATGTCAGGTTCTGGACTTCAAGCTGTGGAGTAATCCAGACTACAGCCCTTCATGTGACCTCCAATCCCAAAGGACCCAACTGGATCATGTGCCAGTTTTTTATGCATACAGATTGTCAGGTTGAGGAGTCAGGTGGCTGAGCGGTTAGGGAATCAGGCTAGTAATTACAAGGTTGCCGGTTCGATTGCTGGCAGTGCAAAATGACATTGTGTCCTTGGGCAAGGCACTTCACCTTACTTGCCTCGGGGGATTGTCCCTGTACTTACTGTATGTCGCTCTGGATAAGAGCATCTGCAAAATATGTAAATGTATATAAACATTGAGCCTTTGTGTCAGAGAAAAATGTATGGTAATGGAGATTATTCATTGAAAGAGCTTTATTCTAGATTAGGCTCATCTGTTGGGTCCAGTTTGTGTCTGCAAATAGTGTACTTGTATATGATATTACTAAATAACTATCCAGTACTTTCGGCTGGATAAACACACTTAGAGGATGATCAATTTGTGTCAGGTTCTTGCTGGCAAAGCTGCCAGAAATTCCCAGTGTGTGAGAACAGCCCACTTAGACATAGACATCTAATCCCCAGGGGAAAATACAGTAGCTACATTATTTGATGAACAAAGTTTAGGTCACAGAAGAGGTGCCCTGTAGGCAGTCTTTCTTTCTTTCTTCCTGTGGATTATTTTTTCCTGAGTGTATTTTTACCAGGAATTAATATTTAGAGCTGCATAAAGTCAACATTAAGAAAAAAAGACTTCTGTATTGAAGGCAAGCTATTCTTTAAAAGACCCATATCCTCATGACATTCAAATGTCGTCAACGCCATCTTAAAAATATGACTTGGCATGGAAGTAAGATAATGAGGTTTTTAATAGTTTTTCTGTCCAACTGAAACAGATAGGCTTATTTTGGCAAACATACTCCTACACACCTCTATTCACAAGCTAGGCATTTACACTCATGCATGTCAGATGGGATACACTGAATTTATGGTGTGTCTATTAGGTAATTAAAGGATTGAATTGCAGGAAATGTTATATTCAAAAGCTCTACTGACTGCTTAAAATTGCACACATCTCAAATCATACTGACACTATAAGACTGCTAGAGAAAGACCTGCGATTGGTGGTGGCGGCGCCGGCGTGCCCAGCAATGAGTGAGGTGGTCTTCCTAAGACCGCGGGCTGGAAGTGCCGCGCCCTCCTCGGCGTGAGTGCGGGGGACCGAACTGGCCCTGGTGGAAACCAGCAGGCGCTCCGGGTGGTCCTCGCTACGGCTCCGACGCAGCCGGTTACGGCTGGGGTCACTGAAGCTCCGCCCCTTCAGTCGGCCGATCAGGCTCTGGGACACCACATCGTCAAAGCGTTCTCGGTGCTTCTTGGGGATGAAGATCCTGGCGAACATGTTAAACACAAAGTATACCCTCAGAGATACACAATGAAGGAGAGCGCACAAGGATACTTCCGTGCTTCAGAGTCAAGCCCAGTCTGAGAAGTTCTGAGGCGATGAGGAAAGCAGACAAGCCTGCTGCAGAGTGCCAGGAGGAGAACAAAGTCAGAGTATCCGTATCCAGAGACAGATAGAAAGGTTTACATCCAAACAATCCATGACTGAGGTATTTACAATTATAGTAGCACAACAGCCAAACTAAAACCAACAGATTATGTAACATAAGAAAACTCAGAAATTCCTTGAAATGTTGGTGTGAAGCTCATTTAATCCGTGGCGGACGAGTGTGACTTCCCTGTGTCGTTTCTCAGTTTGCCTGTCACACGCAGCTCCAGGTGGGAACGCCCATCTCAGTGTGACAGCATCCTGCCACTGGGAGAGAACCACCGAGCAATATTGCAGATGCCTCCACTCCTCTTTCTCTCTCTCCTTCTTTCCCTCCCTTCAACTCTTTCCCAAGTGTGCGTTATGTTACTCTCTCTCTCTCTCTCTCTCTCTCTCTCTACTATCTCTCTCTCTCTCTCTCTCTCTTACTCCCTCTCTCTCTTTCTCCCTCTCTCTTTCTCCTCTCTTTTTCTTCATCTGTCTATTTCTCTCTTTCGTATCCCATCTGCTCTCTCTCCCTCACACACAGTCATGCTCTCTCTCGCTCCCTTATCCTAAGTCATACACATTGACTTCCCATCATCAGCTACACCTCTTTCTCTTAACACAGACACACATCCTCCTCTCTCTCTTGTCTACATCCATCCATGCATATACACACATACACATGCACGCTTGCAAGCACACACATCCCCTCCTAATGAGTGTTGTATTCCCCCCAGCCCCTTACTGTTCTACATTAAAACATCTCCAGGGCTTCCCTCTCAACTGTAGAATGCCACAGAACAATAAAGTTTTCAAACACAAATCCCTCGGCTGACAACACAATTCACAGAAACAAGTCCTTTTCCAAAACCAAAATGTGAGAGCTCTGAAATATTCAACCAAGATATGTCTGCATGAGGACACAGAACTCCTCTCACAGGAAAAGCTCATTAGAAGTAGAGAGAGACACACACACACCTGAAACTTCCCAAACTACACACATTTCTACAGTCAGCCACAGACGACTGCTCCTTGAGCTGTTGGAAAGAACAGCAGTCTTACAAGCTGTGTAGGTGGAACAACTGTGACATTCTCCTTTCATGAAAGATCTATATGAGCCATTGAGCCGCTCATAAACTCGGTTTTATTCCTGAAATTAAACAAGGCCATGAATCACACACCCACTTCACACACATGTACAAACACACAATATGCGGAGATTGAACATCTAGGATGAAGTCGTAGAATTGATGGAGCCTAATAGGGATTTACGCTATCAACTAACTACTAATACCATAGCTACAGCTGCATGCTCTGTTCAGTATGTCATACTCTCAGTGAACCACACATGCACGCATACACCTATGTTAGATTCAGACACTGGATGATGAAGACATGTTGGTTCTGGAGTTGTATCCTCTTCAGTCACTTCTGACCTGTGCATTCTGTCTCCGGCACATTCCATGCCACCCACCATTCATTTAGCAAGATGGATTACAGTTACAGAAGGCACACGCACACACATGCACACCCCAACACACACAGACACACACACATACACACTGTGCTTCATACCTCCTACACACACCTTGTCTCCATTCATTTAACAAGATGGACTATATTTAGAGCACATTCACACCCACACACACACACACACACAGTGTTGTTGAATAAAAAGGGTTGTCTTGATGAGTCACCAGAGAAGGAGACAGCCAGAGCTGTGTTATCTTTATGGAGGGCTCTCCAATCACAAAAACAACATCTGTGAAATCCTGCAAATATTTGCAATACACAGGATGTGTGCGTGCTTTCTAAATGATGGGTTGCATCCTACAGTAGTCTGTGGAAATCACAGTCAGAGAACATGGGACTTTTGATTGAAAGCAGTTCGATATTTCCATATTTGTCGAGGGGAAGGAGTTATCATCACTTAACCTGCAGGGAGCAAGCATCTGCACAGTCTGAGGTACCAGGGGGCTCTGCAACGCCACCCAGAGGATGGCCTTGGATCTGTATGATTGCAGCACCAGAAGCAAAAAGGCATTCTGCCTAGATAGGGAAATGATAAAGATAATGATCACCCCTGTATCATAGTTTTCCTTGTACAACCTCCCCCAGATTTACAGTCAACTCTCAAGAGTCAGAATGAAATGAGAACACAGCCTGTATTCTATATCGAGAGAGAACAAGAGAGGAGAGGGAGCGAGAGAGGAGAGTGAGCGAGAGAGATAAGAGAGAGACAGATATTGGAAAAGGGGAAAGAGGGAGGGAGAGGGAACAGGTAGAAGAAAGGGTGGAAACTAAAAGTTTGCATTGCAGTAAATCAAATAGTTTTTAGGCCAGGGACAGGTGAGGTAAGGCAAGGTATCCCATTATATCTGTGTCAAAAGGCTATGTAGGGCACCACGTCTTTACCTGAGGAAACACAAACCATGAACAGGGCTGTGCAGACAAAATGAAGGATGGGAATACAAACTTTGGGTGCTACACTGAGCTACCACCTTATTGGTGTGATCAATGAAATACTCCCTATGAGGGTAGAAGAAAGGAAAGAAAGGAAATAAAGAAATGTAAAGTATGACAAAGGTAAGCCGAAAACGGACACCACCTCGCATACTTTTTTGACATTTTAGCTCATTGTGTCTCCTACTTATTATTACAAATTACAGATCCAGCATTCAAGTCACTATTCAAGCTATTCTCTCCTAAGTGTAAACACATCCCATCAGAAGAATAGAAGAAGCTGGAATGAGTCTGATACAGGCTTGGGTGGATGTAGGCCTCAGTCTGCCCTCAATTAGAAGCAGGTCGAGGAGTCTATAATTAGGGCGGTAGGAGGGGCCGGATCAAGGACACTCCACATGGAGGGATGAATGACAACGGGAAGTTGAGAAAAGTTATCAAGGAAAGAAGTCAATTATCTGAGACCCACTTCAGCACAGATTGACAACACAGCGAAGGTGGTGTAGTGAACCAGTGTTGAAATCGCATGAATCAAACGACGTAGATAGATTGTAAAACATTATGTTTTCATTCTGTTTCCCCCTCATTAGGTGTAAAGAAAATGTTACGAGTAATTCAAGGGATAATGCTGTCCCAAAGCAAACCATACACTTAAATACAGCATCCACACCAGGGGCGTAGCCACGGGTAGGCCTGGGTAGGCACAGGCCTACCAAATTTGTTTTAAGTCCTACCCAAAAACGATATTATCTCAGAAAAATTATGAACCGGGTGCAAAATAAGTAAAAAAAAACTGAAAAGATGCCTATCCATATTTTTCTAGGCCTACCCAAAAAGATTATTCTGGCTACGCCCCTGATCCACACCAATGACAACACCTTACTACACCGCGGACACTCACACAGATGCACCCTCAGAAACACAGTGTAATCCCTGCACATTTCAACGTTGCCTGCAAGAAACACCACCTAAACCTCGACTCAGCATTTAAAGTATCTAAGAACAAAGATAAGAGAACTGTACCGAAAATGTCGGGAGATGCTCCTGTCCCTTCCCATGGCTCTTCAGGGCTTCCAGGAAGCGCCTCAGCTCAGCATCACAATACAAACAGCACACCGGCAACAAACGTGGTCCTCATTAAGTCTCAGTGAACAACTCTCTCCCCCAAAAAAGAAAGAGAACGGCAAGGAAGGAAGGAAGAACAAAGAAAGAACGGTAGAAGATTCTAAATCTCCAAAAGCCATGCGTTCCTGCAGGCTGGAGTGGTTGAGACGGTTGAGAGGGAGGTGGAAAAACAGTATGACTCCTACTCTTAAAGCCGTCAAAACAACCGAAGACTTCGAGAGATGTGCTTCATCTCTTCACCTCTCCTTTTTCTCTTGCTCTTCCTCCTCCTCTTCTTCGTTCACCAATACACCAGGGGGTGGTCACGGTAACTGTTGTGGATAACCGTCATCACCCACTCATCTGAAGCGTGAACACTGGAGACAATAGATTCTACTCTGCTTTTCTCTTAACCGAAGATGGAAAAGAGAGTTGGATGAAGGGAGGAACTAGTGAGGAGGGTGCAAGGAGAAGAGTGCAGAAGAAAAGGAAACAATCCCTCTGGACTCCCAGAGGCAGGTCAGAACAGTGAGATCTAGTAATGTGCGCATGGGAGAGGGATGGATACAGAGAAAGACAGACAGCTGTGTCGTATGAAGCTAAGAATCACACATGAATGTTAACCACATTCATTTCATGTGGAGTCGACTGCAGTCAAAAAAAGCTAACAGCTACAGGGACCGTGAAGGGAATTACTTTCTCAAAAAAGTAATCACCAAAGTAGAAAACAATATCATTTCCAGATATTGGCCTCAAGTTGTCTGCTTATTCATTTGCATGGTATGACAGCCATGGTGACACTATAACATGTACACTTTTGTGTCACTAACATTCCAGCCCCTTTACCGATAACCCCTGGGTTTTTGAGTCGTTTAAGAAGCTATGCCGGAGAGTGCGTCAGAAACCTAAGAGAGGATTTATTAACAGAAGTAGGCCTCTTAAATATAGAGCAGCTCCTCAGGAGGGCTGTGGGCAGATTTGTGGGGACAGAGATGGCCAGGCTGGTCAGGTTTGGAGCAGGCCCTGGATATTACAGTCTCTTCAAGTCTGTCTAGGACACACACACATACCCTCCACCTGGAGGTGTACACAAGAGAGTGTGTGGAGTGTATGGAGGCTTGGTGAGTGTGTGTGGGTGTGTACATGCATGACTCTGTGTATTTAACAACAGCAATTAAATGATGAAAGGCTATCAAAAACAAGATGGAGAGGAGAAGAAAGAAAGAAAAAAAGAAAAAGAAAGAAAGAAAGAAAGGGAGGGGGGGTCTATGAAACGCACTATCTTATTTCAGATCAGATAAGATCTCCTTGCAGGCCATGATTGCTCTCATAAGTATCTGTAAACCAAAATTCTAAAGCAAGAAACTAGACTTGACAGATCAGAATTATGAATGCAGTGATGGAGGTGACACACATACTCCTGTTCACACTGTCATTCAGACAGGGTGACTGGGATCACATCTGTCAGTGAAATCTAGCTAATTTACATCAGAACAGGTCAAAGAGATCACAACAAGAAGATATACAGCAAGCGGCAGGGGACAAACTGTCTGAAAGGGTATCTGCATTCATAAACAATGCCACAATATCATCAGGACTGAACCAAATGTCCGTTCAGTAGAGCCTGCGTCACCATGTCTTAAGACACATTCTGGGAAATGGCAGCACAGTCATATTCTGCCATGAAAGGCTGATTCTGGAAAACAACATTCTCACACTCTCACATCCAGAAATGCTGCCTGCCTCCCATTACCTCTCAAAATACATTAGTAATGGAACACCTATGCCTCAGAAAACACGGCTATACATTTTTTACTCAAATATTTTGGAATGAAAATGCAAAAGGAGGTGTGCCAAATGCTGACTCAGGAACAATCAGAGTAAAGAGAAAAGAGAGTTTGTCTCAAACAGCAGGTAGACTGTGTCTTGTTAAACTTTCCCCACAGACAACCGATAATAAACCAGAGCCATTCTAGGTTGATAGCTTTGCAATGTGAACTAATTGCTAGTAAAACCACATGTCATACACTTCTTCAAAACTCCAAACTCAAGCATTGTGGGAGCATTATTATCAAAAGTTGAATACAAGGTATCACAAATCTCTCACTTACTAATAGATTTGTTTTAACCCAACCAACCATAATCTGTTCACCAGATCGCAAACATGGAAACAGCCTCACAAAAATGTCACACTCCCAAATCATCCAGCAGCAACACTCACCTGAGGCAGTTCCACATCACTTCCTGAAGGATGTTGGCAATCCAAAGGATGTGTGTGTGTGTGTGTATCAGTGTTTGTGCACATGTATGTAGGTGTGTTTCTATGTGTATGTCAGTCTCTGTGTGTGTATGTTACCGTACGTGTGTTTGTGTGTGTGTGTGTGTGTGTGCGTGCGTGCGTGTGTGCATGAAGGTGCTGTCGCTGCAATGTGGGGATGCAGCAGATGTTAGAGTAAATATGTATGTGTGTATCTCCTGCCAGCAACAGAAAAGTGACTGTAGCAGCATAGAGCTGGATAAGAGGGGGAAAAGCGTCTGAAAAAATAAGCACGGCAACGAACGTGTGTGTTTCACAATGATCACAAATTGCTTGCATATGCAAAAGTGTTTGTTTTCCATTTTGCGATCAATGCTGAGGATAAAGAAATGTGATATTCCCCGAGGCTTTTGACAGTTTCCCTCTGTACCTGCTGAAGAAATGAACTCTGCTCGCTGACATCCACTGCCTCAAGGACTTCAAAGGGGCAGCACAATCCGACAGTTTGCTTCTCTGATCAAAGTCATCAAGATCTAGATCTATTCTTAATGGAGGCTGTTTCCACCTTCAACAATGGAGAACATGCTGAGACAAGCTTTTCACCCTGAAATATTGATTCTAGTGCAATTAGAGAAGCTTGTTGTTTCCCCACTAGATGTAAACCCCCATTGGACCTAAAGAATTCCAAAGCTTTCATCTTTAATCTTCATATTTATTTTCATCTTTCCATCTTTGTAAAACGCTGTTGTGGTGCACAACATGGTTAGATTATGAATATGGTAGACTTAATTGACTGATTGATCTTTAGTTTAAATTAAATGGCCACATTCTAAACAATGTGGGTCTGTGAATTGAATGAGTTAATCTCACACATTGCTTTGGGATTGTTCAGTACTGGCCAATTTATCCGTGTAATACCAGAAAAAAAATCTGCAAAATCCTCTGATATCAAAACATGGGCCCAGATAAGGGAAGATAATACTATCGTAGATTCATCATTACATTCTGGACTTCAACAAAACATGAAGAATGTTGAAATCAAAGCTGCCAGAATCATATCCTACACGTGTACATCCCCTCGCATCTAAAAAAGTGTGTCTATCTGGCTTGGCTCATGTTGAAATACTGTATTCATATACTGTTCTGAATAAATCACAAACAGTGGCGTCATTGAATATAAAGTATATGCTGTGTACAGTATACATATACATTAGATATTGCTGTCAAGTTTGAAGCAATGACATTTGTGTCTGCTTTGGAGTTACAGTTTATATTTTGGCGTCGGTGGATGAGAGTGAATGGTAAGGTAGTCTGTTTGAACACTGACTAGACTGTTTTTCCTGCATTCAATTCAGAGGCTTCAATGACAGGAGGTGAGTCAGAAAGGTGCAGTAAGAAATCCAAACTAACTTCTGAGGAGTGTTTGTGTATGTTTGAATTTTTTTCCCCACAGTACAGCATAATAGACAAGGGGCAATCCACCAACTTTAAGGTAGCTGATTGGTACCTGACACTGTCAATCAGCTGCTGATGGTCCTCATTGATCAGTATATCAGGGAGGGCGTCAGCCAGGTTCTCCACATCCCTCTCAGCAGCGTACTGCTTCAGAACCTCAAACAGCTTCTCCTTCACATCCAGCTCCTCTCCAAGGACCTCCTCAACCTGAAACACACACACACACATATACATTTGTTAAGACACACTAGCAAGCAGGTGTACTAAAACACAAACACAAAACAAACACACACACCAAAACACCCACCTTCTTATTAAACTCCAGGGCCTTCTGGGCGCGGTCCTGCCGAATGCTGTCTCCACTCTGTGACATCACCTTCATGCTGTTGCTGAGGCGCTTGGGTCGCCGGCTCATACTGAGCACGCCCAGACGCAAAGGGCGCCCCTGGGCTGCCTTGATCATGGCGGCAGCAGTCTCGTGCTGTTTGACGGGGATGCCGTTGACCTCCATAACAAAGTCGCCAGCCTTGAGGCCGCTGCGGCCAGCAGGACAGTTGGGCATGCAGTCCTCCACCAGCAGGGGGCTGTCTCCCACAATGGTGAAGCCAAAACGACCATCTGGGCCTGGAGCAATGTCAATCTGGGAAAAGAGAGTTGTGACAATGCCCTTAGACCACAGGTCTTCAACCCTGGTCCTCAGGGACCCCCGTCCTGCATGTTTTGGATGTTTCCCTGCTCCAACACACCTGATTCAAATGAATGGTTGTTACCAGGCTTCTGCTGATCTAGATAACGACCCAATCATTTGAATCAGGTGTGTTGGAGCAGGGAAACATCTAAAACATGCAGGACAGGGGGTCCCTGAGGATCAGGGTTGAAGACCTCTGCCTTAGACAGATGCATCATTGGTTTCACATGAGTGCAAGTGATGTACATTCTTTGTTCAATTGATAGCTTCATGTTCTTGTCTCTCTGAATGCAGACACAGATACAGTACATCCCCCTAGATGTGATCCCTCTTGTCCTAACCTGTTCTATGCGGGAGACCACCCCGATGCTGGGGGGTACGGTCTTGAGGGTCTGAGCCAGGGCGATGAGGGCCTGGGTGCTGAGGTTGGACACTTCCTGGCCTTCAATATCCACCACCTGGTCCCCAGGCTGCAGACCTGCCAGGTAGGCACTGCTGCCCTCCACCACAGACAGAATGTAGCTGGGCCCCGTACCCCCCAGACGGAAGCCAAACTCCTCTGGCCAGTTCTGGTTGGTGGCTGGAAGTGTCAGGTCTGGGTCATGGGACAGAGGAGGAGAAGGGGAGGAAGGGGGGAAGGATATGGACAAGAAGAGAGAGAGAAGTTTGGAGCGTGTGAGAAAGAGGGCAGGGGGGAGAGAGAATGTTGTAGAGAAACGAATAAGGAGAAGGAAGGGTAGAAGAGGTCATGTTGAGTTGTGCTAGATAACTAAGATTAAGATCCTATTGTTTGTGAAAACTCTAACTGTACTTACTGCACAGAAAAATATTATTGCAATTTGTAATCATAACAGTTTAATCAAATTAACAGACCAGGCAATTGGTTTGGGTTGTAAAAGGTTGGGGAACCGATCTGTTTAAAATATGCCAACCTACCTAAGAAGAGATAAATCCATCAATCCAATGACATGGAAAGACAAAGCAGACTCTGTGAAGGACTCCATTAAACCCTTGTTATTACCGATGGCTCTGATTGAAGAATTAAGGTAAGAATGCTATATAGGACACTTGGAACAGATCCATGTCTGTCATGTCGTCCTGCAGTGAACCATTGGCCCTCCCCTGGTCACTGGCCTCATTCTGGCTCTGCAGTGAAGAGCTACATCCCAGTAGTAATCTCATCTTCTACATTTTAGGAACTGATCTAAAAATCAATCCTTCTAAAGCTAAGTGAACAATGTCCATTGCTTATGAAGAAAAAGAGACCAGGAAAAGAAGTTGTCTCATTCTATAGAGGTGTGGTCCTTCCTTGCTGTCCATACTTTGCATCTCCATTGTTGGCAGCCCCATGTGCATGTAATGCTCTCATTCATTCAGATAGACCATAAATATTGACAGATTAACCTCAAGTGGATCAAAATGTATTGAACATTTTAGTTGAAACTCTGATGACAGCATGTAGAGTTTCAACACATACACCCTCACACACGCAAGTGAACGCCAGAACTATTTAGTCTGGAGTGAATCAGTAGCATCACTCATGAGATGAACAATCTGAATTCTGTCAGTAAAAGTTTGGTCAAACAGAAGCTAATTTCAGCCATAAAATAGAAGAATTAAACACTTTTCTTCTCAAAAGGCCACACACAGAGCTAAAACTAGCCCAATTCTTGAACACAGCGCCTGAAATACTACAAAAGCTAGCGGCCCATGTAAACACACAGCACTAGGCTCTCTTTGTTCTCTTCTCACCTCACTGGAGAAGAAACAGATACGAGTCAGAAAACGTAAATGTACAAGACTCACAGAAGTCTTTGGAGGCGCTGCGGGTTCCAGACTTGCTCTGTCGCAGTGAGAAGCGCCCCTTCCTACTCAGAAAGCGCCTCATCTTCACCCCTGTGGCGTTCGCTTTTTACTCAAGGCCTGCCAGCCGCTGCCCTAAAACCCCGGTCCCCGGTCAAAGCAGCTGAAAGGTGCCCCGTCACCACTTTTTTGCACCCCCCGCCGACACCAACAGGGTAAGCCCACTCAGGTAGTCACATCAGCGGTTACAGGAGGCTGACGCCTTTCCTTGCCTGGTTCAGAGAACTACAGATCCAGGAGAGACAGGAGACAGGACTTGGTCTGGAAGTCAAGCGCCCCATTGTGGGTAAGATTGTTCGCCCCCAGCCTCTCAGTCCAAGCTCTATCGCAGAGCAATGATCAGAAAACTAGGACACTCTCACTTGGTCTTTTAATGGTTCTTTTGCGAGAAAAGGTACTGCGAAGCCCCATTTGTCTATAAATACCTCTCTCTCTTCCTCCAGCCCCCTCTCTCTCTCACTCTCTCTCTCTCTCTTTTGGATGAGGCCCTCTCAGAGGGCTGAGGAGTGACCCAGAAACAGTGTCGTTTTCAGGGAGGGACAGTTCTCTCTCTGATTAGAGTTTGTGTGAACCTAAGAATGCAGGCACCAGGCACACTTTTACAGCCTCAAGACATCCTGAAGGTTAGACTCCTCAATTTCAGAAATACCCAGGGAAAAGCTGAATATGCTAAACAGTAAACATCACTACTGCTGAAAGAGACATGCAGGTATCCCATGCAATACAAGTCATTAGTATGTGAGTGTGGCTAGATGAGCAGCGATGACCCAGACTCAGTCTCTAAGTCCTGTAACTCAGCAGGGTTGCAACAGACATTGGACATTTTTTTCCAGTTTTTCTTTTGCATATAATATCTTAAGTTTGCATTCTTCACTGGCAACTCTACTCCTCAGGGGCAGACTTAATTTCCATGGAATCGTGATAGTTTTCCTGTAGAAAATGATTTACAGTGGACTGTATTTTATTATTATGTCCCAGTTACAAGAACACACTGCCAAACATTGTACACCTCCAGAGAACAGAATGATGGATACCTAAGGAAACTAAACAGCTGGCAAAATGAATACCATATAGTGAAGCGTGAATTAGTTCACCCTTCAGTGAGCATGTAGCATGTGTTTCTTAAGGACTGTCAATGAAGGGTCATGGATGAGTTGAGATGCATCAATAATCCTCTGCAGAAGAGCCAAGGGTAATATCTCACACAACTATTATATTTTTCTCTGTTGTTTTCAAGGTAAACAGCCCAGTGGATGACCGACAACAAGTCTCCCTTGACAAACTATATTATTCAGAACACAAACTGATCCATCTGAGATCACCATATCAACCAAAAAACAAAGCCCTTCAGTTAGAGGCTTTGAAAGGCTTGTCTATCCTAACAATTTTGGATAGACAATTCCTGTCAAAGGATGAGAAGAAAAATATTAAAGAAAGCATAGCTTTAGAGTCAAGCATTTTTTTAAACTTTCACGTGGACTTTGTGCAACCTTTCAAGAAGAAATATTTAATGTGTAGGTGTATTTTGCTTCCATTAAAGGCTGTGATTTAAAGTCGAGTGTGATTAACTTAAGTTTGTGAATTTTTTTAAATACTTAACAGGTATCATGGTCCCCAACATGTATCGGTGGAGAGGGAGAGAGAACCAGGGAGATGAGAAGAGATAACCATAGGCAAGGTGAGCAGCAGGGGTGTCTTGGCCTTATTCTGCCAAACTGATGAATCAACCCCCGCTCCATCTGGGCTCCTCACTGAGAGCCATTTTCTATAGCATTCACAACTAGACCCAATCAATCACTCTATTACATATTTACTTTAAAGTCTATTTAATTAAACAATGTTTCTATCACACACACACACTCACACACGCAACCCTCACACATCCTTTCACCCTCATAGACCAACAGGTAGACTTACAGTTTAGAAAATAAGCTTTTATTCCTTTGCATCCAACAGCACTTGTGTTTGGCCTGTGTGTCTGTATACTTCCTGGCCTAGTTATCATGCTGTGAGCTACATGTGATTGACCAGCTCAAAATAGCCCATGTGTATCCAGGGAATAGACTGGCCCCATATAAACACACAACACAGCATCAGAGCCCAGGCCAGCAGTTAGAACTCTCACCACAGACAGCAGACATCTACTGCTACAAGCATTGAAGTGGTTCTTCTATGGTCAAGACAAATGTAGGTCTTTAGGTAGTATGGTTGTTTTGGGGTAAGATGCCAAAATCCTTACATTTCTAGAATTTTGGATTCCCAGTCATTGGGATGGAACAAGGACAGGGAAAAATCAAGGCAATGACCATATTTGAACAGAATTCAGAAAACATGTACACAACCTGGGCAAATAGTAGACATACTGCCATAAGTAGAAGAACCTCAAATAAACTAAATGTAATTACTAGACTCATCACTGTTTCCAGACAAGGCCAGAGGAGTTGAGAATGTCCTTGTACAAAAGCAACTTTGCTCCATCCCTCAAACCATTAAGAAACATATAAAAAATAATGTTAATAAATAACTGCCTATTAAATAACTAAGCTTTGCAGTTATCAATAAAGAACATTTGAAAACCACTCTGCTCCAGTACAAAATTTGCTACAACAGCCAGCAAAAACAACAGTGTTCATTCCAACCCATTTGTGAACGTAACCAATTATCAGAACACAAAAAGGCCCAATTTCATGTCCTTTGCCTTCCTTCAATTCAAAACATCCTCAGTCATATACTAACTTGAAATTCTCTATGCACACTATGTCCTCATAGCACAAGATGTCTTCCAAGGCAAATACAATATATTCATTTGTCAACCATCATTGAAGTCCTCAGAATGAAGCGTGTTCCACACCATCTTCATTCACATACTCAAGTCATTCCATGTCCTCCCCGAGTCCTTGCGTACCACAGTCTCACAAGTCCTAATGAAATGACGTCCTCTTCGTTTCTTCTGAACGCGTCCTCATACGATGACAGTCTGGACCTCCACCTCGGGAGACGTGATGACAAACTCCTCCTGCTGCTCCATCACCTCCACCTCCTGTTCTTCTGCCGTGGTTACCATGGTGAACGTGCCCTCTGGTGTCTCCAGTGCCCCTCCCGCGGCCAATAGCGTGCCGTCGCTGATGGCGGAGGCCAGCGTCATGGATACTTGCTCGGTCAGGCTCTCGGGTGTCGCTATGGTGATGGTGTCCCCGCTATCGGAGACGGAGGGGCCCTCGTCCATGGTCACGTTGCGCAAGATGATGTGGTGGCCGCCCCTGCCGCCACGCGATTGGTTGACGATCTGCTGGACCACCTTCATGATGTGGTTGCCCATCTGGGGGATGAGGAGAGAGATGAAAAAGGGGCGATGGAAAGGAGAGGGGGACGAGAAGGAGAGAAGGATGAAAAAGGGGAGTGAGAAGGAGAGAGGGACGGTGGGGAGAGAAGGATAACAAACAGCAACATAATTTATGATCGTATTTTGTAGTTATGGTTTACATCCTTTCACTACTCTATCCAACAACAGTTACAACAGAGTACCGTCACTTTGGTAAAGGGGAGTGGTTTCGGTGGCTAGTATGGGCCTGTTCATGCGTATTCTCAGTCTCGAGAGACTATGGGTGGGAAGGAGAGCAGAGAACTGACCTGATTCTGGCCGTCTTGGATGACTGTAACCTCTTCACCCGGCAGCGCCTCGTCTGTTGGGGTCTGGAGGACACACAAGAGAATCAGGACAGCCGCCCTGGGTACCTGTCTGTCTGTGTGTGCATGTGTGTGGAAAGTAGATTCTCAGCCAAATATGTGTGTGTGTGTTTCAGTGAGTCTGAGAAAGTGAGTGAGAGAGAGTGTGAGTGAGTGAGAGAGAGTGTGAGTGAGAGAGAGTGTGAGTGAGTGAGTGAGTGAGTGAGAGAGAGAGAGAGTGTGTGTGTGTGTGTGCGGGAGAGTGTATATGTAGGAGCATGTGAGTGAGAGACAGACTGTGTGTGTGTGTGCGCGCGTGAGAGAGAGAGAGAAAGTGAGTGTGTGTGTGTGTGGGGGGGGGACTGGTCTCTCACCCCTATGATGTACTCCTGGGTGTCAGCCACTACGGAGGAGAACTCCACCAGAACTGCATGAGGGTCCTCAGAGATGATGGCTGCCGTGGCAACACTGTCTGCAGACGCCTGGTCCTCCATCACCTCAGCCTGGTCCGCACACCCATCTTTCTGACCCACAAAACAGCCTCCTGAGACACACACACAGTGAGATTTTGGGGCTAAATGTATCTCTTTTTTTTTCATTATTATTAAATGGTTGGAACAATACTGAAACATTAACTGTTTGAAACAAAAGATAAAATTCTCAAGTATAATATGACTTGAGCATTTGTATAGGTCATGGCAATGTGTAGATTAACGTTTTTCAATAGAACACTGACATGGATTGCAGATCTACGTGACGCAGACGTCATGCAATTGGAAAGCTAGTCAATCAATGATGCAGGTAGACAGTATTTGACCAATTGGCTCACTCCTTACTTATTTAGATGTTAACGACTCTGACCTTTGGCACGCAAGTGGCGATTGAGTGTCCCATGTTCAGCAAAGCCCCGTCCACACTTGTGGCACTTGAAGGGCTTCTCTCCGGTGTGATGGCGGATGTGACGTACAAGAGAGCCTTTCTCCCTGAAACCCCGCAAGCAGAACTGGCACACATAAGGCTTTTCCTGAGCATGGGTGCGCTGGTGTACCTGCAAGGCATTCTGGGAGCAAGAAGGGAAGAATAGAAGGATGTGTGTGTGTGTGGGGGCGGTATTATAAATGAATAAACTGTCAAGCCACCATATATTTAATGTTTATGAATGAAGTGTCATTTTATCAATATGACAAAGGAAGGACTCTTGCACTTTGACATTTGAATAAATAAAATAAACGTGTTCATGGAGTATCCGATTTTCCAGGTGAGGCCTGTCCACAAACCTTGGTCTTGTAGCCTTTGTCACAGCTGTTGCAGTGGAAGGGTCTCTCATCAGAATGGGCCCTCATGTGCTCACGGACGTGTCCGATGGTCTTGTAGAGTTTGCCACACTCTCCGCACTTGTACCTCCTCTCGCTGAGGTGGACCTCCATGTGCTTCTTCAGCAGGTAGCCTGTCAGGAACTCCTTCTGACACTTCACACACTTGAAGGGCTTGTAGCCTGCCGTAGGGGAGCAGAGACGTGAGTTGCGACCGTCTACGCCAGAGGTCTCCCACCCCGCTCCTGGAGCACTACCTTCCTGTGGGCTAATTCTAATAATTAAATGGTTGATGCGTTGAATCAGGTTAGTTACAACTAGGGTTCTTTCTCCAGCCAACAGCTGGCTTTTGACAGACACCCTGTGAATTGGGACAGCTTAGCCATATAATTGAGCTTACCTAGATGGCCTTTGACGTGAAAGCGCAGGTAGTTGAGCCCCTTGAAGGAGCGATTACAGTGAGGACACTTGTGCATTTTAGAGGACGGCTGCTCCTCCTCCCTGTCAGACATTTCCTGTGGGGGGCAAAAACATTTTGGACAATGTTGGAGATTTACTGTGGATCAAACAGATGTACAAAATGTTTTTACTAAAACAATCTGTTTTTAATTCTATAGCATTCTACTACATGAAACACCGACTTCAAGACTCCTCAGACTTCCACCTGACCTCCATCTAGCCTGTAACACGGCACTTTTTTGCTCACCAGAGTCACGTCAATCTCTGTCTCCATTTCCACACATTCCTCTGTCACTTGGATCTCTGTCATCCTGCCCTCCGAGTCAGGCACCTGCAGGACATCTTTAGGTGACTCCTCCACTGTCTCCTCGTCCTCAACTTCCCCCTCCGCCTCGCCCTCCGCCTCGCCCTCCGCCTCGCCCTCCGTCCCACCCTCCGCCTCACTCTCCGCCTCCTTCACCGCCACCTCTGTCCCCAGGGCAATGCCAGAGTTGATGATGGCCTGGCAGATGAGGTTGTCTCCCACAGCCAGGACGTCGGCTGGAGACTGTTCCTCCACCACCTGGACACAGAGGGTGAGAGCAGAGTTGGAGTTGGCGTCAACAGCAAACTGAGTAAAAGGCAAGGGACAGTGGGGATGTACTGCAGTGAAAACATATTGTCATGTGCAACACATGGCCTTATACTTTGCCATTTAAGGACAAATTACACAGTCCACACCCACCTGCTCCACCTCTGCAGCTCCCTCGACCTCCATGAAGTGGACCTCATGGATGACCTGCTGGGCAGGACAATCCACCACGCTGACCACTGCAGCCTTGTCCTCCAGCTGCTGCTCGTCTACTTTCTGCTGGCCAGTCAGTTGGGGGGAGGGCATCTCCACTCCTGAAACATACAGCGCTATCATTGGCTGGATGGAAGACGTGTTGACACAGATGTGTGATCTTTCATCAACTAGTTAGGTGTCCAGGAAAATATTTTCATGTGGATGTCTCGATGTTTTTCGTTGGCTAAGGAGCATGCTACCTTTCTGCACCCCGTCCTTGCTGACCAGTATCTCTTTGTACTGGTTGAAGCGAATCTTCTCTGTGCATGGGGTGATGGACTTGAGGTGCCTTGTGAGGGCCCCTGACTCACGGAAGGAGAGCCCACAGAGGCTACACCTGTAGGGACGCTCATCTATGGGTCAGAAGATGGAGGAGAAGACAGGGGGGGGAAATAAATGGTTCCGTGTTCAGAGAGGTTCCTTGTCGTTAACTCCATTGAGACAGTTAATGTTCAGAATAATAAACACCGAGCTGTAAGCCTTAATGTGCAGATATATCCTACATACAAAATGAGTTGACATTATCATACTTTTACTGAAAGATCATTCAGCTGTCAAGCCCACAAGGAAAAAACTACGAATAAACGCAGCAGACCCATGTTTTGAGCCCTCCTCTTGTACCTGTGTGACGGCGGTTGTGACGAATCAGGGAGCCTTTGGTGCGGAAGGCATTCCCACACAGCTCACAAGGGAAGTTTTTCATTCCGCTGTGGGTAATCATATGGGTTCTCAGGATGTTTGTCTGGAATTGAATAAAACAAGGAGGGTATTTTCTGCTCTGTGCTTTATCACTTTGTATGTGATGTTAAAGTGCAGGCTGTCAAGAACATAGACACATCTATGTTGGAAGGTATTTTTGTAATAATCTATAGTAAGGGGGATATTAATGCATGCACATTTTCAGTGTGACTCACCGTTTTGAAAGTTTTGTCGCAAATATCACAAACATAGCGTCCCTCATTGTTAATCTTGAAAATTGTCCTGGTATTGTCACCACTGTCAGGACTGTGGGTGGCTTCTGCACCTTCTGCATCCTCAGAAGCTTTCGCTGTAGCGGTCCTCTTCCTGCGACCCCGGGACAATCTGCCCTCCGTCACAACTACACGAGAAACAATCCGGAAGATTCAGTTTAATGGTTTAGAGCTGACATTCCCAAGGGTTCAATGGTCCTGGCAATGTATTGTCACTGGGAGGTAATTTACCATTGGTGTTGGACTTGTCTGGATCATCGGAGGACAAGTCCACGTTCACCTCGACAACAGTGGGTCCATCAGAGGTGGAGACCTGAAACGAAAAACACAAACTATAGTGTTTCACTGGCATACCATCATGGGTAAGAACTATAGGGAGACAACAGGGCTTGAGATGCTGAAACTCTCAACTCTGTTGTAACAATCACGCGCACGCATGTTTTTGTCACTGTAATACCTCTTGTTTATCACACTTTGGTTTCTTGTCGTGGGTTTGCGTTTCATGGCATCGCTTGCAGTTCTGGTGCAACTTATGTTGGATGAAAGCCTCCAGCGTGGAGAACTCGGCCTGGCAACGTCCGCACTTGTGTACATCCTCATCTATAAAAACACAGCACATGATAAATGTGTATGCCCGCAGAAAAGGTTTGGTTCACGGGCTAATCAAGTAGCTACTTAATGACAAGCAAAGGAAAATATCGTTAGATTACAGCTGACAAGTTAAATGCTGGGCCAAGTGGCACCGACGTTAAAAGATGGTCAATCAACTTGATATTCATAAATCAGACCTCCTAATTGCTACAAGGCATTTTTCCAGCATGCAGCCATCATTCTACTGTTGTTAGTTAGCTATGCTAGTAGCTAGGCTAATAGCTAGCTAGGCTAGCTAGCTGCACTCTGAATCCAGGAATTGACAGCGCTGCTCTGTGAACCTATTACAAGCTTGCTAGGCTAGCTGGCTAAATAAAATGCCATTATCGGAGCAGGCCCACACAGCCGCCTTTACGAATAAACGCTATGACTGTTATCAAATCGTTTTACCTTCGTCTCCGAGTGTAGTTTGAATCGTAATGATGTTGCCGTGATCCGTTTGCTCACTCTCTGTTTCTGCCGTATTATTATTTTCTACATTCATGTCGTTTGACTTCTCCGTCTCTGTCGCAACGATACTAGAGGGAAAACATGGCGGATTTACGACCTCGTAGTCATAACAACAAAAGGGCAAAGGAAGTGAGAGGAGGATGGAGGAAGATGGATAACACCACACAACTTTGATTTATTTTTATTTTTACGGTTAGGACCAATTTTTCAATATTCAGGCCACAGTTTCGAAACTCTTCATACAGTTCTCATACTTTTCATAGGCCTACTTTTTTTTTTACAAATCTCCTTAGCTACATAATTTAACCAACTTTCAGACAGATTGGCACAGCAATTATTTTCCAATCCACGATGCACCAAAACTACTAAAACACATCAGCTCTTTCTTCCATAACACAAACAGGTTTCAACTACGTTTGTCATCCAAAATGCACAAATCGCAACAAGGTTGCATTAGTCCTACACAATGTTAACTTTCGTAAAATGTCTTATCAAAAAAAGAATGACACCACTCCAGTGTTAAGCATCCACTGCAGTAGCCTAGACCTATATCTTACAGGAATGAATCAGACATGATGCAAGGTTCAATATGTTTTGTTTCATTTTCTGACACTGAGTGATTCAAAAATAATATGCTACAATATCGTAATTTGTGCACCTATAAGCAACCCTGTCAACTGCATTTGGCACATCACTTAGCCTATTTTGAGCAATAGCCTACTTTTGACAAGCCTGACCTACAAAGCTCCTGGTCAAATCTTTTGACAAGCCTGGTCAAATCCCTGACCTTCTGCCGATATGTCCAGGCATCCAGAATTAATTGTGTAGGCCTACAATGGGATCAGCTGCAGTTGGTTTTAATTGTTCAGAATATATATAGACTACATTTTAATGCAGCGTTTTTGTTGAAATGTAAAAACTTGCAGTCAATTAAATTATGTGTTGGCTATGTTAGGTTTAAAACTTAAGTTGAGCAGTTTTGAAAAGACAGGCTAGGCCTACGAAAACATGGCCTTGTGGGTAGGCTACGTAACGCTTTGGGTGGTAGTTACTGTGACTGAGTGAGAGAAATGTCATGTGATTTGAAAGACTGTCTCTTGTGCTCCCTGTATTAAGAGTTTTGAAAATGTGACCAAGCAGCCTAGGCCTACTGAAAAATAGCGATTGTAAAAAGCAATTTTCAAAAACTGAGAACGAGAACAGTGGTGAGAAACACCGTTAATTATCAAACACATCTCTGTCATAAGTCTCTGAAGTCTGTCATAAAATAGCCCAATCATACTCCATTCCTAGAATACATAGTGCCTTTATTGGGGTGTGCTTGCCTTCGGCGAGCACAAACCATTGTTATCTCACATATATATTATTTATTATTTATTGTTTCTTTTCGCCCCCCTAAGGATGCCTCAATATTTGGACTACATAGACAACGGCGATGTCAAAAGGTTTGTCTCGGTAGCGATTGCGTTGGTTGTATTGGGATTTACGTTCCATTGCACGGTTTAAGTAGAAATTACGTTTTTGTGGCGAAAAGTGAAGCTAACGGTGGCTAACTTGCTAGCCACAGTCACTGACGCCACTAACGTCACGAAACTCGCGTGACTATCTCTAGCAGAACATTAGTTTCGCATTTGTTAACTTGGGGGATACTAGTCTGCAAGGCAGCTGCAGAAACGCCACAAACAAAGAGGCCAGGGTGATATTTAATCATTTTACTTTGTGATGTGAAACATAATTGTGAAATGTAATGTACAATATTAGCTGATATTTATTAAGTAAGTAGGCCCACATCTACTTTCGGAAACGGTAGTCTACTATTTCACTGAAGCATTAGCATCATGACATTAGCCTCTGTTGCTTGGGCAACACATACTACAGTGGTCATGATGCATCTGTTTTTAATCGTTGAAATAAACATTCCTCACAAATACGTTTTTGTTGTAGGATTTATTTTGACATTAATAAACGATTTGTTGGTGAAATGACCATTACCTGTGGTTTCATATCAGTGTGGCGGCTCACTGCAACGCTGTAGCCTACCCGAGACACTAATGAGTAGCTAACAAAAACATCTCCACAGCTGTTTAGGAAGTCAAACGGCGACGGAACATGTTCGGCTTTCCCCTTACTCAAAAGTTTTTCAATAGGTGAAAGTATCTGACTACTAACCTGAACTTTATTGCCACAGCCTAAACTTTGTCAATGTCAAAACTTTGTCTGTTCATGAAAATAATTAATGTCAGCCTGCTTCAGCCTTGCTTTGCTGTAGGATATACATTTCACTAGGTCTTGCAGCGCTGCTTGATTTACTGAAATTATTATGAAATGTTATGTTTTACTAGCCATTTGCCTTCTTAAGCAAATCACAGTATTTCCCACCCCTCATAGTGTAACTGAGACGACCGTAAATAGCCTAAGTCATCTTTCAAGTAATAAGCCCCCGTTGAAGTGTTGAGCAGGAAATTAGCTGGTCTGTAGAGATCTTGGGTTGGTGGTTTTACTGATGCAGAATTCGCTCAAATAAAATCGATAGACGTAATGAGTGGCACATAACGTGAAGTAGGCCTAACATTGCATTTTATTTTGTTTGAGTTTTAATAACTTGTCCAGTGCATTGGGGCAAGTAGCACTAGCGTAAATTGATCTTCCAGACTTGCCGTACAAAAAAAATCCACTCTTCCCGGACAAGCCTTAGCTACATGGCTAGACTGTTGACACAGATCAGAATCCATCATATCTTGGACACTCAAAATCAGCAAATCTTGCAGCCAAATCAAGTAGCCTATATATATAGGCCTGTATATGGCTACAAACTTCTGGTCGGTTTCTAGCTGGCTACTTGTTACCAAGTTACAACTTTGTTGCAGGGGCATTCTTTGTCCACATTGCGAGCTAACAGTGTCCGGTAATGATGTTGCTATAAATAATGATGTTAAACCGAGACCACTAAGCTCTCAAAGAAAATGTAAGGTCAAAGAAACAAAAGAACGGTTTGAGGTTACTCTGAAAATTATTAATAAAATAGGCTTCTAATAATAAAACTGCTAAATCCTTCTCTAACTAGGCTCCTCTATCATGCATAATGAAACTTAACGTTTTTTAAGTAATCAATAAGCCTGCGCTTGCCCTCATTACTCAAATGATGCCGTTCAGGGCGTTCAAATTACATAATAGGACGATAATAGGAGGATAATAGGACATAATAGGGCAACCAACAAGTTGTTTATATCTGATTACAATTTAATAAGTTATCTAGCGCTGCATCTTCATGAGCTACATTTGGCCTCCTTCTCTTCCAACCAACCAGTATCACCTCTCCTCCATCTGAGTGATGCATGTCATTTTTACAAACTTATTATCAAGGGAACACAATGGTCAGAACTGTAGTCATACACTTAAATGCTTTTTGAAATATGTAAACACCAGGAGAGTATGGGCAGCTGGGGCAGCCGCAAGCACACCCTCACAATTTCCCCAGAACTTGTATGCTCTCTAGTTTTAATTGTGATTCATTAAATATGCAAGGAAAAAAACAAAAACAAAGCCGGGACGTTGTATGTTGTGACCAACTACATGTAATGGTGACCAACACGTCCTCAAGAGCTGTAGTCCTGCTTGTCTTAACGACCATTCATTTAAATCAGGGGCCTGTACCTGTAAGCCTACTACGAATCAAGATTTGGTGTTAGCGAGGTAACTTCAGGTTCAACCCAGGGTTTTCTGTACTACGACGGTGGATCACTTGTTACCGGGGTACATCGCCATGGTAACACATGCTATACGGCTAACCTGGTTGGGAGCAGGTTAAGTTGGAGATCAGAAATCAACTGGTATAAAAACCCCGCCCACTAACTCATTCTTGACGATAATGTCGTCACCGTTCATAGAAGATCCTGTGGAGCTTGGTACGCGGATAGTCAGAAGAAACATTTAGAGACTGACAACAAAAAAAACTTTCGCATTCCCTCATGAGTATCTTCCTGAAAGATATAGGTTCTTAGCAGAGGGAATTGTGTATATTGCCCCCCTCCCACCACCACCACCACCACCACAGCTGCCCTGTCAATGCATCCACATTCTGTGTTTGATATGATGCTGGTTAAGGAGTTAATGCGAGCACGCAATGCGCGCGAGCGAAATTTTGGGGCCTTTATTTGAGTGCATGATGTATTTTTGTCTCTTAATTTTTCAGCCCCACCCTTACGTTTCCTAGCATGGTTTTCCAAATTAATTATAAACATTTAAAACTGAAAGCATGCAGCCAAGGAGCTCCACCTTTATTACTCATTTAAAAACTATTTGATCAATCGAATATAAAAGCATCATAGAATGTCCAGTAAAGTAACATCTAGCTGGCGTCAGTTATTTCAAATGCATAGATAATGTTTAACAGTAAAATCTAAATTTAGTTTGCACCTAACATATTTGAGTGTGCTAAAATTAGCAATAAGGTCAGCAGCATATTTCCCGTATTTAACAATAATTAAACATGGACTTACCTGAAAGTGATGCACGGGTAATCATCATGCAGTTTATTTCTTTTTCTGCCCCTGACTCCTGTTGTCTTTTTGAGGCCATTTTCGAAAAGTTGACGTAGCCTACTGTCAAAGTTCGTCAGGCCACTGAGATAGAAAAGGGCACCCACGGCGTGCTTGGAAAGTTGAGTGTGTATTTGTTTTTTTGTGGCGTGGGGGGGGGGGGGGGGGGGGGCACCATCGTAACGTTTTTTTAGCAATTAAATACATCTCTTGTTTTGCCTGTTTTGTGATAAACATGCCTAAAAGGTGCGTAATATTTATATAGGCCTACTGAAATAATATCGGCATTATAATTATAATAACTATGATGATTTTTCAGTTGGCAAATTTTTGGTGCCCCCTCATTTTTTATTTGTTCCCACAATCGTTTGCCACTGCAGAGTTGCCACTGCAGGGTTGCAACTAAAATAACACAGCAACAAAAGTTTAACGTTGTGGAATGCACACGTATAATTTGATCACATCTTCAATAAGTCATGTAGCTCACGCATTTATAGCGTGGACAATTTTCTGCTAGATTGGCAGCAGCGCCTTTGTTGAATTTTGCCTATATTATGTCTGTATTCCTGATATGCTTGTATTACAATATTTTAAGCAGGAGGAGTAGACAAAGTTTGTAAGATTATTGGCTGTTTATCAATCCACGTTTTTTTCCGTTCTTGTGTTCTTGCGAACTCGTTTGACGTCATCTTTTATTGCCCAAGTACGGTTCCAATCCAAAGAACACAAGTCACCAACAATGCCAAAAATACCCGGAAATGTTCTTGATCCGCCCCTTTTATCGAGGATGCATCGGATGGTGACTTAACCAGCGAGAACGCTTCTGATTCCCCAGAAGTCATTGCAAGATGTCAAGCGAGGCAGACAAACCTCACAACTGTAATTTTTACTTTTCATATTTCAGCTAAACGGTACTTGTAAATCCATCCATGCATCATCTACCGCTTGTCCGGGGATCGGGTCGCGGGGGCAGCGACCTAAGCAGGGAGGCCCAGACTTCCCTCTCCCCAGCAACTTCCACCAGCTCTTCCTGGGGGACCCCGAGGCGTTCCCAGGCCAGCCGAGAGACATAGTCCCTCCAGCCTGTCCTGGGTCTTCCCCGGGGCCTCTTCCCAGTGGGACGTGCCCAGAACACCTCACCAGGGAGGCGTCCAGGAGGCATCCTAATCAGATGCCCGAGCCACTTCAGCTGGCTCCTCTGGACGCGGAGGAGCAGCGGTTCTACTCTGAGCCCCTCCCGGATGACCGAGCTTCTCACCCTATCTCTAAGGGAGAGCCCGGACACCCTGCGGAGAAAGCTCATTTCGGCCGCTTGTATTCGCGATCTTGTTCTTTCGGTCACTACCCATAGCTCGTGACCATAGGTGAGGGTAGGAACGTAGATCGACTGGTAAATAGAGAGCTTCGCCTTTCTACTCAGCTCCTTCTTCACCACGACGGACCGATGCAGAGCCCGCATCACTGCGGACGCCGCACCGATCCGCCTGTCGACCTCGCGCTCCATTCTTCCCTCACTCGTGAACAAGACCCCGAGATACTTGAACTCCTCCGCTTGGTTCAGGATCTCCTCCCCGACCCGGAGATGGCACTCCACCCTTTTCCAGTCGATTACCATGGCCTCAGATTTGGAGGTGCTGATTCGCATCCCAGCCGCTTCACATTCGGTTGCGAACCGCTCCAGTGAGAGCTGAAGGTCACGGCCCGATGAAGCCAACAGGACCACATCATCTGCAAAAAGCAGCGACCCGATCCTGAGGTCACCAAACCGGACCCCCTCAACACCCTGACTACGCCTAGAAATTCTGTCCATATAGGTAATGAACAGAATCGGTGACATAGGGCAGCCCTGGCGGAGTCCAACCCTCACCGGAAACAAGTTCGACTTACTACCGGCAATGCGGACCAAACTCTGGCACCGGTCGTACAGGGACCGGACAGCCCCGATCAGGGAATCCGGTACCCCATACTCTCGGAGCACCCCCCACATGAGCCCCCGAGGGACACGGTCGAACGCCTTTTCCAAATCCACAAAACATGTGTAGACTGGTTGGGCGAACTCCCATGTACCCTCCAGGACTCCGCGGAGGGTATAGAGCTGGTCCACTGTTCCACGGCCAGGACGAAAACCACATTGCTCCTCCTGAATCCGAGGTTCGACAATCCGACGGACCCTCCTCTCCAGGACCCCTGAATAGACTTTCCCAGGGAGGCTGAGGCTGACTTGTAAATCAGCATCTGAATTAAAATGTGACCAGAAATAGGCAGTGTAGTCGCTGAAATGTTCTTATCTTATTGATGAAACGGCTAATTTGTAAATTTGCTCCAACTTTTCGATAACCTAGTTAACATTAGGTAGCCTATTGTAAGTTAGCAAGGACTACAGAAAACGTAAAATTACAGGTAGAGGGACAATTTTTTACCTTTGTTATCTAGTTTTTGAAGTTCGTCAGTGTTATCATAATGCTGCGAGTCCAGGAAAACCCTAACTATCTCAATTAAAGGGGCAATTGACTGGGTTTTTGGGGTATTTCACATGGTTCCTTAAGGTCTCCGAATAGGGTATGTAACATTGGTTGGGTTGAAAATGGCCCGGGTGCTGTTCTATGCCCTCTGACAGATCCTCTGAAATGTTCCCGGGAAAAAACACTAGCTTTTCTCCTTTTATGGTATGCTCATTAATATTTAAATAAGCTGCGCGCTGATTGGTTGGTTATCAACGAGTGAAGCTGGGAGCAAAAACGCAACACGGCCAACAGCAGCACTCGCTGAAACACAGAAGTTGGAGACTTGAAATAAAAACGCGCAAATAAATTTATTGTGTCTACACAACACTGTTTTCAACGGATTGACTATATCATTTGAAATGATAACATTACTTGTTTCCACTTCTGTTGTTGAAGCAAACTGGATTGACTTAGGTGGGTAGAACGTTAGGCTACAGCTTAGCAACCAAACCCTATCGTGATTCTACTCTGCTTCAGTTAGCTAGCTAGGCTAGCTCTAGATATCTTGCTGTAAAATAACATGACAAAGATCTGGACAGACATGCATCGTGAATTGTAGATTTTCATTACACAGGTTATTTATTTGAATGAAACACTGTCAGGAACACGAATCAACGTTTGCCCCATTGCCAATAAACTAGGCTAAATTATCACACATTCTACCTACGCTCTTGCAATAAGTAGCAAGCTAAACTTGTTTACATGCCTACTAGTCTAGGGGTTACTAGTAACAGTTACTAGCAATGCTAACGGTGCGTTCACACTGCAGCGGGGCGGGCAGAGCGGGGCGTCGGCTTCCCATTCATTTTCAATGAAACCAGGCGTTGACGCCCGCGTAGGGCATTGTGGGAAGGTGAGCGGGGCGGCGAAGCTCGCATAGGGCATTGTGGGAAGGCGAGCGGGGCAGCGAAAGTTGGATTTTCTGAACTTTATGTAAATGAGGAGCGTGAAAACGCCAGCGATGGCCAATCGGGTTGGTTTCTTGTTTCTTGTAACGTAGCAACTGTTGGTAATGGTAAACATTTCTAGGTTTGAGTCAAACTTTGACAATTTTCAAGATGGAAGAGCAACTCATCGTATGTGAAAAAAATATGCCTGGCGCAGGGTTGCTGAGGTTGTCGGCGTCCTTGGTTTGTTGTATTTTGTACTTTAATTCAGTTTCTTCACATTACGTAACTTTCTTCTGTGCTAGCTGCATAGTCTATAGCTCACCCGGCACACGATTGACATTCAACGCTGAAATGCTGGCTGGCGGACACTCGCTATCCATACAGTGAATGTGTAGAGGCAAGTCATAATCTAGCGAATGATTTGCGCAGATTTCGAGTAATATAATAAAAGGTTACACATGTCAACGTTTATGTCTGATGCATCTTTTTTTCCAGCCGGAAAAAGACCCGTTACATAGAGTGCTGGTGGCATTTAATCTTTCACTCGGCCTAAAAAAAAGTGTGGAAAAAGATAACCTATTGTGTGCTGAAGATAAGATCATGTCAGATCTAGAAAGCGTGTCGGATTCTTGCTTAATGTGTGTAAAAGTTGTATTTTGTCTGCACATTTGCCATGACATTATAGAACTACAACAGTGATTTAAGAGAACTACAGCTCTGAATGAATCTGTCTGGCACGCCCCCGAGCGTGGTGCACTGTGGGAAGGCCGGCGGTGCTGAGCGGTAAAAAAGTCTGCAGTGTGAACGCACCGTAACGTATCCTGTATCTAGAACCTGCCTTTCTCCAGGGGCCCGTTCGTCGTAAGAGTTTAAACTAAGCTAATCCATTGTCCCTTTAGCCCGTTAACATTAGCGAGCTAACTGAGAACCGCAAATATCGGTTCGTCGACGGCTGATCCGCATCCAAATCATGTGGTTAATTTCAATCAAGCTAAACTTATTAGGGCAAGTGCACGAGCACGTCCTACTTCAAAAGGCAGGAAAGGTCGATCACCAAAACCGTGATTTTCTAACGGTATGATGGCGGAAAAGACGAAAGAGAGAGCGGTGATATTCTCGCCATCTGAGCAAACTATTATAATCTCTACGAAGACGCATAAGCATATTATCATGGCTAAGGCAAACACCGCCACCGCTGCCAGAGCAAGACAGGCATCTTGGCAAAAAAATTGCCGATAAACTAAATGCGTATTTTGGTAAAATGGCTCATCTTTAGTGCCTTATTACCCCGATCAATCAGATCACATTTCTTTAAATGTGCCTGCTGGCAGTAGGCTTAATGGAAATTAATCATCGAATGAGATCTTGCTAGCGAAAATTATGATATCAACTTTTTCAGAATAAGTATAAAAACAAGGCCAAAGAGTATAATTGATACGAATTCATAGACACTTATGAGAATATATGTAGGCCTACTGAAAGCGCATGTACTAGGGTGATATCAGGTAAAATGGGCCACTTTTTGGTAAATCGTTTGGAACAATAATACAATACCATATATGCCTTTTGCATGTATTTTTATGATTACTAATGACTGTTTTTGATCTTTTTTTTAATGATGTAATAAAATATAATTATTTAGGCCCTACAGTTCTTGAAACATCAGCTGTGCCAACTTTTTTGGCACAAACAAAGTGGCAAGATATTTGCGGTTCTAACGACGAACGGAGGATAGGCCACCCTACTATGTTTATCATGTGAAGCAGCTCTTCCAATGCAGGTCTACTACCACACGAGGGCGCACATGTATAGGGTCAAGTAGCATACCTACCTACCTACCTACCTACCTACCTACCTACCTAGTCTATGACCTATACCTACATGGCAAAGGGGCTATTAGGCCTATGTATAGTGACAATACAATTTTTTTTTAAATAAATATATTAAAAATACAATTATATATATATACCCGAATGTCACAGAATATCACAGATCCAGGCAGACAAGAGAACGGAACACACGGAAGTGCGTGTTCAGTTGCAATTGGCGTTTGCGTTACTGTTGAGGGCGCTTCGTAAAGTTTTCTGGTGACTTACATCTCTATGCCAGGATTTTTGATGATAGATTTAATTACGAAGCAGGCGTTCTGGTAAGTAAACGTGCCATGTGACTAATCAAATTGACACCACAATGATGCGTAATGTTGGTGGAATAGGAACAGTGAATGCAAAAGGATGTTTTATGAGTTTGCATGTGTTTTACTGCTGTGCCCTATTTTCTTGTGACAGGTGAAGCACCATGGCTATTAAAGTTCTAAGGTCGATTGTAATCACTCTTATCGTTTTTGCTGTTGTCAAACTTATGTTTTTTAATTCAGGGTAAGGTCCCACTCATCATTTGCTGGACGGTTTTATGATCCAGTTATATACAAATGTTACTAATCTGTATGCATTTTTAATTAGTTGACTGTGCAACGTCACACAAAGTACTTGAAAATGAAACTACAAAATGAAATATCTCATTTAATTTTGCTTCTAATCTCAGAACAAAGAGGAATAACATGAAGACTATTATTGATCCTGGGACGTTCTGGCAAATAAACCTGGAAAATGTAGTAGATAGGATTGATCCTCTTAAGTTGAAAGAAGAAGTGCAACCAAAGATAATTTCAGCAGTGCCACAAGTCGACAAGTCTGATAGGGCCGACGCAGTGAAGGTAGTAGCACCTTTGAATAAAAGCCCTCTACAGATAGTCCACCTGGATCTGAAAGGTGCTGCACCCAAAGTGAATTACCTAGAGCAGGTGAGAAAGGTTGACCTGAAGTTAGAGGTCTGTAGACATCCAAAATCATGTTGTGCCTGTATTTTGTAACAATTAATGGACTAGGATTTCAGTTGTTGCTACTATAATTGATGCTGTACAAAACATTTCCCACCATATCTAGAGAGATTATGATTGTTCCCATTCCAGATCTTTCCCCTGCTTTCATCTCTGGGTGCCAATGGCATACTGTTAGAGTATGAGGATATGTTCCCCTATTATGGAGACCTACAGATTCTCCGATCACCATTTGCATACAGGTGACCAACAGTACACTCGTCAACATTGACAGAAAAGTAACCTTTTGAAAATGGATGTTTCAAAAGAAGTGAATAATAATTTTGTATGTCTCTGTTTTGTGGTGCAGCATGGAGGACATTGAGAAAATAAAGAGCCTTGCCAAACTTAACAAACTCGATATCATCCCTCTTGTCCAAGTGTTTGGACACCTTGAGGTATGTGGCTCACATTCCAGAATGCCTTTCCACTTTTTATCTAACAGGACTGAAAACACACAGTGGTGTCAAATCCTTCTGTTAACTTATTCTTCAAATTTCCCCAAAATATTTATGATATAAAAAAAAAATCCAGATCAACCACATAATATCTCATTTTGTATGTGTTGTACTATTATTGATTAAATATAGCTACAGTTATTAATTCAAACCCCACATAAACATTTCTTCTGCTTTTAGTTTGTGTTGAAGCATAAGCAGTACTTTCCCCTGAGGGAGGTGATACAGTTACCCAACAGTCTGAATCCCCACCACCCCGACTCTGTGACCCTTGTGAAAAGTATGGTGTCCCAGGTCATGGCCGTTCATCCTGAAGCCACCTGGTTCCATATGGGGGCCGATGAAGTGAGAGACCCTCCCTGGTTATACAGAGCTTTATGTGTGTCTCTACCAGCATGTCAAATGTGGAAGTACATGTTTTGTTTGCTCTGTACTATAATGCTATCCATGATCTCTGTGTTGCATAGGTTTTTGGTCTGGGGACTGGTGAAGACTCTAAGAATTGGTTACAAGGCAACAAAGGAGGTATTGATCAGATGTTCCTGAAGCACACAGTGGAAATGGCCCGCTTCATCTCGGAGAACAGACCAGGGCTCAGAGTGCTGATGTGGGATGATATGTTAAGAAAAATAAGCCCCACATCTGTCCAAGGTATGGTGTTGTCATCATCATCATGCATCAGATTACCTTTGTGTTCAGTTTGATATGACAATCAGCATAGTTTTGTATTGAGTACAATGAAATGCACCTATTTACATTTACTTGTCTCTTGGTGAGTTAGTGGGTGCTTGACTAACAATTTATATTTGATCACAGAGTCTGGCCTGCAGAATTTTGCCATTCCAACTATATGGAACTATGGGAGTTCAGAACATACAGTTGTTATTGGTATGTACTTAGCTTTCACATATAGCATAGCATATACAATTTTTAGCATACAGTATATGGTATTTTAGCATACATGGTTTAAGTGTTCTGTTATCCTACATAGCTACATTTCATTAGGTAGTGATAGTTTGGCGTATAATGCAAAACTCATAATTGTCTTTAAGAGTCTTTGAGAATGCTGACAATTGTGCTACTTTCGGGTCACCAGGTAATCTGATATCTAGATATGAATCTGCCGGGTTCCAGAGTTTATGGTTTGCCAGTGCATTCAAAGGTGCCTCGCTTATCAACCAGATATGGACACCGCTTAAACACCACTTGCAAAACCACCTATCCTGGCTCGACGTCATGACCTCCATGTCCACCAAATACCCCTCCATAGCTCTGAAAGGCATTATGTTAACTGGATGGCAAAGGTCAGACATAGATCTATTGACAGGACTTCTGAGTTCCATCTCAGATTTTCAAATTAGATCATATGTATCGCCACTGATACTGTTTCAGCAATATTCTTGTCCAAAGTTTAATCGTTTTCCAGGTATGAGCATCACACGGTGTTATGTGAACTGCTTCCTGTTGGCATTCCTTCCCTGGCCATGTGTCTTCTGACACTCAAACATGGTAGGGTGGGCTAGGACCAGGGGCAAATAAATAATAATAATGTAATAATAATACAGGATACAAATGTTTGAGGGTTTACATTAGTTGCAGTCCCATGGGTGTAGTTGAAGCCCTCTTTGACATTGCTTGTAAAATGGGCTATACAAGTGTGATGTGATTCATAATGCAGGACACGCTTGTCCAGACAGCATTCATTTGGATATACTTCCTCTCTTTTTCTCCGTGTTAAACAGGCTCATTTGGTGAGGAGGCACAGATTGAAGCCCATCACATACTGGGCTGTAAAATTGAGGTGGAGGAAGATGTATGGTAAGAAATATATAGAGTATCTTGCTTCACTTCAATTGAACTCCTAAAACTAAAAGTGTTGAAAAGATAAAAGTGTTGTCTTGATATATTCTGATTTGTTAAACATAGTCATCACTTTATCTATGGTACAGAGTTTGATCTTTAACCTATTCTATTGTTTTTACAGTAAGGGAAGTGGTGCATTCGCCGGCTCACAGATCTACCATAGGGTGCACACAATTCACACACAACTTAAGGCTGAAGTTAACAAACTCATGGATAACTTGTGAGCATCATTCCATTATATTTGTTTGTCATCAATTCTCACAAGGTCTTCATCTCAAGGTAAGAATCTCAGATGCTTTTTTAAAATGATGCATGATACTGTGATGTCTTCTGTGTTTGATTATACAGCTTTATCAAAGGGGGCTTTGGTCGCTACCAGAGACGGCATAATTTTGCAAACCCAAGACACATTGAAATCTTTCACAATGGACTGAAAACGTGAGTCATATTTTGGAATATGGATGAATGAATGATTAGATGGCTGTACAGACATTTTACTTTTATGTTAGTATATTCTTTAAAAATATATATACTTCAGTATATGCTTTTATCCAAAACAACATACAAATAGTGCATAGTAAGTGCCAAAAATTGGACTAATCAAGGACCACAAGTGCACAATTCTGACAATATCACTGTGGTTATTTCCAAGGAAGGTCTGTATTTTGCCAAGAACAGCTAGGTCTGAATATGTTAGAATGACAATCAGACTCTGCCAATCAGATGGTTTATAATTTGGTAGAGCCAACTGAAAAACCTCTCACATCCAACACACTTCCTGGCTTTGCTACTTTGTTAATATTTTCTCAATAGGGAGTCAGGTGGCTGAGCGGTTAGGGAATTGGGCTAGTAATCTGAAGGTTGCCAGTTTGATTCCCGGCCATGCCAAATGACGTTGTGTCCTTGGGCAAGGCACTTCACCCTACTTGCCTCGGGGGGAATGTCCCTGTACTTACTGTAAGTCGTTCTGGATAAGAGCGTCTGCTAAATGTAAATGTAAATAGTTTCTCTAAATTTTAAAGGCGGTATAATGTATTTGTTGTGTCCTCTGTCAGACTGCTGGACAAGTGGGAGACCTACATAGAAGATTTACGTGTAGAGATGGGGGCCATCTTCTTTACAGATGCTGTGGAGGAATGGATGGAAGAGAATGTCAACACAGAGCTGGATATAATGCGAGAGTGTGCTAAGGATGCTGAGCGAATTTTAAAGTTGAATGGGCAGCCTAAGTCTCTCTAGACGTATTGTCTGTCCCTGCTGTGTGGGGATTATAACACAACAAGCATTAATATTTGAGGCATATGCAAGACTTCTCAGTGTCTTGAAATTGATACATAGAGTTGAATAGAATATTCTATCATGCTGGAAGTTTCCAATGTGATTTGTTTCTGATTGCAGAACAGAGAGCTACGTTTACTGTTGTGTAAAGAGTAGAGAAGTACTTCATTCATCCCCGGGTGGGAAATTGCACTGGTACTTTGACAATAAAAGGAACCATGTAAAACAATATACCAAAATAATAGGATTTTATATAAACTTTACAACTAAAATATACATGAGTGCAAATAGAAAGTGGTTATCTTGTCCTAGACACCCCTAGAAAGTGCAAAATATTTTCTAGCTGTGCACAATGATGTTTGTCTACTGTCTTAAAATCCTAGCACCCATCACACAGATTGTGGTCCAGGTAGTCAAGGGACACGTTATCTGGAAGCAGAGTGTCACCTGTTACCATGACCTGTAGGTTTCCATATTCTCTTTTTTCCTTGGCCGGTGTACACACATTTGTTTAAAACGTTGAATTTAATTTACACGGCTCTTGTGCAATTCTGCTGCATGATCTCACTCTCCTGGTGGATACTTGTTGTTGTAGATATCCCCCCAGTGGCTGTGCTTCCCTGGTGGGAACTGTATTATGGATGGTGTTTAGAACAAGCTGGAACTGGATTCCTTAGTTTATTTGGGGTACTGTATGTCTATATGCTCTGTTCCATATAGGGTTATTTTTTGTATATCACAAGGTGCCTTTGCCTCTGAGACATTGGTACGATGGTACTTTATTTACGACAATAAATAAAGAAGCACCGTTAAGAACTATATGTAACCGGTTGACCTTCCTTTAAATTGCAAAATTGTTATGTATTCACATTTTACAATGTTTTAGTGCTCACAGCCTAGCAGTTATAATTGATTGACCATACAATACAGTAACATTAAAATATCTTTGTATTCGACTTTATGTTGTTGTCATGATGTTACATAATTGAGTATTTACTTTCAATTATAATAAAATAAATTGGATGTAGTGTTTTCTCTGCTGTGTTTTACGACACAACAAAGTGCTTTACGGCACTAAAATGGCGTCTCATTTCAGCGGTGTGCTTCAGTTGACAGATCTCGATGACTTTATCACCCCCTCTCAGGTAATTAAAGCTCGATTTAATTGAGTAGTTTCATCTCATTATGATTTGTATTTTGACAAAGTCAGTCCCAGAGGTTATCAATAAGTTTAGCTGATGTGAACGATTAACTTTTTACCGTAACCGTCTATTACATATAGTAGCAGTACTGCAGCTTGCCGAGTTGGGATACTTGGCTTAACCTGATGAAGCTAGGCTAGGTAAAACACATTCGAGCTCACTTGTTATCGCTTTGATGTCCCTAGGCCTAAAAATGGTAGTTTGGTCAAACATTTTTTGTCAGCCAGTTAACCGTAACCGTCCTTAGCTAACCATATCTTAGCTTGCCTGTATTTTATGTCTTGGCATGCTGCTGACGTCTTGATTGACAAACGGGGCAATTTGATTTACCGGTTGGCTAAAATACTGGGTACGAACTCATTTAATTAACACAGTAAAGCTGACACTCAACACGTCGTTTTGCATTTTAGGAATGTGTAAAACCAGTCAAGGTAGAGAAAAAGCAAGGCAGATCAGTGGCCAAAATTCAGATCGAGGATGACGGCAGTTATTTCCAAGTCAATCAGGTGGGTGCGTCTAAGTTACCCTCTAACACCAATACCCTTGTGTCTGACCACACAGCCATGTGCAGCTATCCGCTATTTACTATCGGTAAAGCATGGATTTGTAAACCATTGTTTCCGCAGGATGGCAGGATGCAGAAACTGGAGAAAGCAAAAATCACTCTGAATGACTGCTTAGCTTGCAGTGGCTGCATTACATCCGCGGAGAGCGTCCTTATCACACAACAGAGCCATGAGGAGTTGTACAGAGTGCTCCGCAATAATAAGGTAAAGCGTGTGTGTATGTCTGTGTGTGTCTGTATCAGGCTAATTGTCCCAATACTCCCTGGTAGAGTGGAGCAGAGGAGCAGAAGGTTGTGGTGGTATCTGTGTCTCCCCAGTCAAGAGCCTCTTTGGCAGCACGCTATGGCCTAAGCAGTACTGAGGCAGGCAGGAGGCTCACTGCATTCTTCAAGAATCTAGGTCAGTGATTAGGAGTTAGGAGGACATGCTAGCTTGTTCCGATTTCAATATATCCCCCACATATTTGATTTAAAGACAATGTGGTCCACTTCTGTTTCAGGCGTTCACCATGTGTTTGACACCAGCTTTAGTCGCACCTTCAGCCTTCTGGAGAGCCAAAGGGAGTTTGTTGAGCGTTTCCAGAGGAAGGAGCAAGACATGAAGGCTCTCCCCATGCTGGCCTCTGCTTGTCCAGGTAAGCCACAACCCAAGACCCCCCTGCACTTCACTTCATTTTAGATCAGTTGCATCTAACTTTTAATTATTCATGCCCTTTGTCACAAAGCAAATAAGTAGAATAGGCATTGGGAAACAAAAGTTCCTCTCTGGATAGTTTACTTCTTTGTGTGTGTGATCTGTGCATGTATCCAGGGTGGATCTGCTATGCAGAGAAGACCCACGGAGAATTCATTCTTCCCTACATCAGCACTACCCGCTCCCCACAGCAGGTGATGGGGTCCCTGGTCAAGAGGTACTTCTCTGGGCAGCAGGTATACAGCCACTCTCATTTGACGGGTCATCATGAAAGGAACTGAATTATATAGTTCTGGATATCTTTTTGAATTTGCTATATAATAATTTAGCAAATTCAAAAAGATATCCAGAATTATATAATTTAATGAGATATATAATATATATATGTATATGTATATGTATATGTGTATATATAGGTACTGTGTTCTTTTCTTTGTAGGCCTCATTCTGTTTTCGGTAAACAGTAGAATGATGTGCTTTACCTAAAAGCTCTATCTTGGTCTTATCTGTCCACAAGAAGTATTCCCAGAAGGATTTTGGCTTACTCAAGTACATTTTGGCAAACTGTAGTCTTGCTTTTTCATGTCTCTGTGTCAGCAGTGGGGTCCTCCTGGGTCTCCTGCCATAGCGTTTCATTTCATTTAAATGTCGACGGATAGTTTGCGCTGACACTGATGCTCCCTGAGCCTGCAGAACAGCTTGAATTTCTTTGGAACTTGTTTGGGGCTGCTTATCCACCATCCGGACTATCCTGCGTTGCAACCTTTCATAAATGTTTCTCTTCCGTCCACGCCCAGAGAGATGAGCTACAGTGCCATGAATTGCAAACTTCATGATAATGTTGCGCACTGTGGACAAAGGCACATCTAGATCTCTGGAGATGGACTTTGGCAACCTTGAGATTGTTGATATTTTTCCACAATTTTGGTTCTCAAGTCCTCAAACAGTTCTCTTCTACTCTGTTGTCCATGCTTAGTGTGGCACATACAATGAAAGCTAAGTGAACTTCTCTCCTTTTTATCAGCTCTCAGGTGTGATTTTTATATTGCCCACACCTGTTACTTGCCCAAGGTGAGTTTAAAGGAGCATCACATGCTTGAAACAATCTTATTTATCCACAATTTTGAAAGGGTGCCAAGACTTGACCAGCCCATTTTTTGAGTTTTGTGTGACATTATGTCCAATTTGCCTTTTTTTTTTCTCCCTTTTTTGTTTTGTTCCAATACACACAAAGGGAATAAACATGTGGATAGCAAAACATGTGTTACTGCAATACTTTTCTGTGAGAAATACTTGATTTTCTGGAAACATTTCTGGGGTGCCAACAATTTCAGGCCATGACTGTATATATATTAGTTCTTTTGTTCTGTAATATAGACTTTATTTAGATGTGGGTGGTTTTTCCAGGGTCTGAGCCCTCATCAAATTTACCATGTGACCGTGATGCCCTGCTATGATAAGAAGCTGGAGGCCTCCAGACCAGACTTCTACCTGACTGAAGATGAGACGAGGGAGGTGGACTGTGTCATCACCTCAGGCATGCATTCAGTGTTGACATTTTTAGCATGTAGAATTGTGTTATATTATTGTGTAATGTTGCCCTCACACACACACACACACACACAAACTCAGTTGAACTTTGTCTCTCTTTCTCTCTTTTCTGTGTCACTCACTCACTCACTCTGATTACAGGTGAGGTTCTGAAAATGTTAGAAGAGGAGAAAGTATCTCTTAAAGATGTGGAACCAGCACCTTTAGACACAATGTAAGGCTCTCCAATGACATATTCAAACCACCCACTCATGTTTTGTGCCAGGAAGAAGAAAGGGTGTGCATGTCAATTTAGGTGGAACCTACTACAAGACAGAATGTGTGTGTGCGCCTGCAGGTTCAGCAGCGTGTGTGAGGATGAACTGCAGCGTCACGCAGGCAGTGGCTCAGGGGGGTACCTCCATCACGTGTTCAGCCACGCAGCCAGACAGCTGTTCGGAGAAGGCACCCCGGAGCTGACTTACAAGACACTAAAGTAAGTTTGGTTCTACAACATGGCAACCTGGAGTGCAGCAGGGACGTACAGAGAAAAAAAAACTTGTCATGGGTACTGTTCAGTCACTCTGCCACAATGTTGTTTAATTGTCTGTATCTAGATATGGTTGCATATATTGAATTAAGATGTCATCTTAATTGGGCTTATCCGAGACACACATTCACACATTTGGGCTCTGAGGTGTTTTATTGGGGAACAATGTTTGTTGTGCTCCTTTAGAAACCTCTGCCTCTCCTCTAATCCCTCAGAAACAAAGACTTTCAAGAGGTGACATTGGAGAGGGATGGAGCTGTCCTGCTGCGTTTTGCTGCTACCTACGGCTTCCGGAACATCCAGAACCTAGTGCAGAAACTCAAGAGGGGCAAGTCGCCATACCACTTTGTGGAAGTGATGGCCTGTCCTTCAGGTGAGGAGAAAACAAAACTTTTTTTCTGTCTGTTTTCTTTTGCTTGAAAGACGACAAATGGTCTTAACACAAAACATTGTTTGCCCATTTCTATTCACCTTTGAAAATCCAGGAATGTATGTAGGCGGACAGTTTGAAGTCATTTTCTCAAACAAGATTTGCTTGTATGACAGGTTGCCTGAATGGGGGGGGGCAGGTGAAGCCTTTACCTGATCAGTCCAACAAAGAGCTGCTACAGCAGGTGGAGGATCTCTATGGGGCAGAGCACCCCCTAGTGCCTGAGGAGGATCACCGTGTGGCAGAACTCTACAAGTCCTGGCTCCTCTCTTTAGGGGAGGAAAAAGCCAAGGAGCTACTGCATACACAGTACCATGCTGTGGAGAAGGCTGGTAGTGGACTCACTATCAAGTGGTGAAGAGGGATATTGGCAGACAAAGGGGGAAGGTTAAGGGGACCAGTGGAGTCGAGGGCTGCATAAGATGACTAGTGGCTGGTAGTCAGGTCCAGTGAGAGATATTTGCCATGTAACTGTGGTAGCCTGTTCCTAACATCAAATACACAGGTTTTATTTCTGTACGCACAAGCTTAACCATGTCAGTGTATTACACTGAAGTTATTATAATCTTCTAAACTGATTATGGACACCTTTAAAATTATACAAATTGTATGCACTGAGGATGTAGAACATGTTCGTTGTTTTGTTTTACTTGACATTTCAGAGTTTATATATTTCAGTCATCATTCCTGCCTTATTTATAATAAACAATGCTATATAGATTAATTGTATTTATTTATTAAATTACATGCAGTGTGGTATTTTGCATCTTTATCAGCAAAAAATTGATTTGAAACAAATGATATGGCACACTGGGATGCTTTACTGTTTAGTTTCAAATGTATTAGTATGAATGGGAGTTAAATACACTTAACACAGAAAGAGCAATGTACTGTAATATAATGCACAGCCTTGGTTTAAAATGAAAATGATAATTTTCTGTTATCGCTCTAAGTCTGTTTACATAGTGCTTTTCTGGGGTGAGCACATACTGTACTTTGCCCTTCTGCCAGATCGCTGTAAAGTATTTGCATGCACATCCATTAATCAAAAGGAATGTTGAAACAAACGGGAACAAAAAAGGCTTACAACATGGTTGAGATGGCAAGGGAATTGTGTACTATTCATAGTGAAATATTAGCCTAAAAGTACAATTTAAGATAAGAACAATGACAAGTTTCAAGTGAAGGGGAAATGCTGCGTTGGTGACAGTCATTTAGCTAAGAAAATAAATACAAAAACAGGTTAGAATGAAACTGACATGATAATTATAAATATTTACATAAGTCGAATAGGCATACACCTGAGTATTAAGGAATGGAATGGACACCCTACTTCTATCTTCTTAAAAACGTTCTGGAGCGCTCTTAGAACGTTCTTAAGACGCTCTTAGCGTTAAGAGCTTCTTAACGAATCTGGGAAAACAGGTGTATCACCCGATGCATGACTCTGGATTGGCACCCCCTCGTGGGAGCGCGCGCGATTCAAAGAGTGAAGGATTTCGTCTTGATATCGCATCCAAAAGAAGGGGAGACAGAAGTCTCACATTAAACCGTCTTTGTTGTTGAATTCAAGAGAAGGATGTCTGTTATCTGTGTAAATATCAGATGCTATTTTCAACACAAAATCCTTAAAATTCGTCATTCAAACGGTATAGTAACGAACGCGAACCAACATTCTTGCTCCACGACATCGCATTCTGAGGAAATATACCCCAGTATGATCATGATTATTGCTACACAAAATGGCATAGATCTTCATACTAATGTATAGGTTCAAAGGCATGCGATTTGAATGCAGTTAGCCTGTGCGTAGAGTGGGTTACTCAGACAGGTCGAAAACAACAACCTTCTGATCCAGAATAGGTTATCAGCTGTCCTGAAAAGGGACCAAAGGTTCACATGCCTAGCCTACAAAAGACAGGTACTAAAAACAATGTATCAACCATGTATCAACATCAAAAGAACCATCAAATCCTTTTTTAAGATAGGAAATATTATTCTTATTGTTTGAGTCAATGAAATAAATGAACAAATAAAACATAATAATCCCTCACCTACCATGGACTATTCTGTTTTCAGACCTGTCCACCCTATACATACACATGTATTGGTATTCAATTGATGCTATTAAATGTACATAATGCTGGCCTAGAAGGATAGAAACGTATGCGGGGGGAGAACATTTCATGGCAGGTTTTCCATTAGATGTAAGTGCCATGCACCCCCTGTTAACCCTGACTAGGACAGTGTGACATGCCTGAAACTTACTGTGGTTAATCAAACTAGTGCCCTCAGTGTACAGTAAGAACAATTTGATGCTGGGATATACAGAACAGACAATAGAGGGGGGTGCATCTCACGACAGGCTTAAAGCACCCCCTGCTAACCCTGACTAGGAAAGTGTTACATGCCTGAAACTTACTGTGCTTACTCATACTAGTGCCCTCAGTGTACAGTAAGAATCATTTGATGCTGGGATATACAAAACAGACAATAGAGGGGGGATGCATCTCACGACAGGCTTGTCGTATTCCTTCTTGTCACGAAATGCACCCCCCGCTAACCCTGACTAGGAAAGTGTCACATGCCTGAAATTTACTGTGCTTACTCATACTAGCCCCATCCCAAGAGGGAATACAACAAGCCTGTCGTGAGATGCACCCCCCCTCTATTGTCTGTTCTGTATATCCCAGCATCAAATTGTTCTTACTGTACACTGAGGGCACTAGTTTGATTAACCACAGTAAGTTTCAGGCATGTCACACTGTCCTAGTCAGGGTTAACAGTTACATCTAATGGAAAACCTGCCATGAAATGTTCTCCCCCCGCATACGTTTCTATCCTTCTACGCCAGCATTATGTACATTTAATAGCATCAATTGAATACCAATACATGTGTATGTATAGGGTGGACAGGTCTGATAACAGAATAGTCCATGGTAGGTGAGGGATTATTTTTTCATTTATTTCATTGACTTAAACAATAAGAATAATTTTTCCTATCTTAAAAAAGGATTTGATGGTTCTTTTGATGTTGATACATTGTTTTTAGCACTTGTCTTTTGAAGGCTAGGCATGTGAACCTTTGGTCCCTTTTCCCTGTAGCTGATTCTGGATCAGAAGGCTGTTGTTTTCGACCTGTCTGAGTAACCCACCCTATGCACAGGCTAACTGCATTAAAATCGCATGCCTTTGAACCTATACATTAGTATGAAGAGCTATGCCATGTGAAATACTTTGAACCTGCAACACAAAATACATTTTGTGTAGCAATAATCATGATCATACTGGGGGGGTATATTTCCTCAGAATGCGATGTCATGGAGCAAGAATGTTGGTTCGCGTATACGGTTTGAATGACGAATTTTAAGGATTGTGTTTTATAGCATCTGATATTTACACAGATAACAGACATCCTTCTCTTGAATTCAACAACAAAGACGGTATAACGTGAGACTTCTGTCTCCCCTTCTTTTGGATGCGATATCAAGACGAAATCCTTCACTCTTTGAATTGCGCGCGCTCCCGCGAAGGGGTGCCAATCCAGAGAGTCATGCATCGGGTGATACAACACCGGTCGTACGCCAGGTCCTGATAACTAGCGGCCGGGGCCCTCTAGCGGCCGGGGCCCCCTGGCCGGCCGGGGCAGCAGCCCCTCCTGCCCATTGCACAAACGCGGCCCTGATCGTAACAGCATGGCAGCTATAGGGTTAGCGTGACATGCATTTCCTGAGTGATTTTGTCATTCGTTTGACAGCCTCAAGTTTAACAGAAGTTATTAAGTGGTGGCGGTATAAACAGAAGGCTATATAGCATTTCCCGTTTTGGGTTTTGGCATTTTGATGTGATCATCCACATTAATGATCAAACTTGTATTTTTATGTTTTTTGAATAGTCAACGTCATAAACGTACTAGTGGAAACTTTATTTTGTAATGTTTGGTGAGTCTCGGCACTTTTCAGTTTGAATTCGCCACGTTACAGAGCCAGTGAATGCCCCCCCCCCCCCCCCCAATAGGTCTTTACTTATTAACGCATGCGCGTGTACTCTCTCTCCTAAATAAAACATATGTAAACTTAGACTTACTCAGTGATGGGAGCTACATTATAGCAAAACAAATACATCTTTATGCATACAACTTAAACATAACGTTTAATAAATATAACTGAGGCCTTAACAACTTGAGTGGCGCTGGGCCAGACACACACACACACAACAATTTGACACACTGAGATCTGCTACAGTCACCACATTCTCTAGTATAAAATGCAATTTACCTGCAATCTTTGCCTATTATACAGCCATCTTCCTTGTCTTTCTGGATGCAAAATATTTTATTATGTAGCCTATTTGAAGCCAATTTGTTAAGCCATTTCACACTCTATGGAAAGTATTGTGATTGAGCCTCTCCTGGCTCATTGTGGAGCACAAGTCATTTCTATAATTTTGAGTTTACTGAAGTTTCTCCTCCTGCCAAGTTACAGGTAAATTGCAGAATGTCATCAGAGCAATGCAAAACATGCGCTTTCTCAGTGTCAGCTTTGCTCTAACTTCCTCTTGGCTAGCATCGTGGCTACTGAGGCTCGTCTCTGCAGCCTGGCTGGGAGCTTCTTTCGGAGTTGACTGGAAAAAAATATGTATTACTTTTATTTGTAATTACTTTTATTTGTAATTACTTTTATTTGGGGGTCGACTGCCCTTGCTAGCTCTCTCCTTTTTTTGTTTTCTGATATCCCGATTTATCAACAGGTCCTATCATAGCACCAAAATGTAGCCAACTCTGACATTATTAGCTTAACATTAGATCAATAAATGACATCGCTAAACAAAAAACGACTTACCATTTTTGGGAGGGGGGGGTTCATTATGAAACAGTCTACATTTTACTAAAGCAACAGTACAATGTTTATGTTTGCTTTTGTAAGTAATGGTGAGTATTTCAGTTCAAAATAAATTGGTTAAAATGTCTTAAATTATTTAAGAAGAACATGATTAATGCTGGCATCGCGGCTGGGCCCCAGAAAACTTTCCCCCTCCTTATGGGCGGAATATTTCTCTGCGTAGGTACTTTTCAAGTACAATTTTTTATCCATGAGGCCCCTGCCTTTGGCTTCATAGTAGACTACATACGGTTACTTCCACCAGGCCCCTGCAGCTCTCCACCAGGAAATGAAAGTGTATGTGACCAGCAGGAGCTACAGCTGTTTACTTCCTATTTGTAAAAAGTAACGTTAACGACAATCATGGCATTGCAAGTGGGTCAAAATTCGATATGCTTGGCATGAAAGAAACAGAATAGAAGCAAAGGCTTTGGATAAGTTAAGGCTACACTAGATATGCATTTGGTAATTTTTCAGTAGGCGCAACGAACTCCGGCGCAATTTACAACGGTATTTTCTAACAAATATAAAGGACAATTTCGTAAATGAATTGTAAACTTTCAAATCCTGACCATTTCCAGAAATTACCGCTTACAGAAGAGTAAGCCTACTTTTATAACACCATTAAAGGTATTTGTACCAGACATTTTAATCGAGCAGGATTTTTTTTTTTTTTTGTCTTATACTCACCATGGAAACCCATTTGCAGTCAAATGTACTGAAGACCAACACCGCATGTGCTTTATTGCTTACTTAAACTGCATTGAGGAAGACAAAAATCTGAACTTTCGTTGTGACACCCTTTTACAGCGCCTATCTACAACATTTAAGTAAATAATCAAAATAAAACGTTTGATGAGAAAGCTTTATGAAGGTACAACAAAGACGTATCACAACTGAGAAAATAACTTTCTGAAATAAAAGCTCAAATGATAATGTGCAAACTTTAGATTGCACATATTAAGACATTTTACCAGCTGTCTTCTGATTTTCAGTATGCACAATCTGTGAACATTGAGTATTTAAATACAAAAACTAAAATTGTATGCAATTAAAATTTAGCAAACCTTGAAAAGGTTCCAACTAATATAATGAAACATTTGCACAGGCCAGCAGATCATATTAAAATAAATAAACATTTGATAAAATCACTACATAGTAATCAAATATTGTTCAAAATGTTTCTGTTTGGGTAATATTTTTATATTAAGTAAGCCATGATATTTTGTAAATATAGCATTGTGTATGACATGTAATATTTTCTGCAGCCATAACAGGAAACAATACAAGTGTATAGTAGTGGACCATATTTTTTTGATTTCTTTAACCCATTGTACATCTATCACTCCTTGGGAACCTTGAAGCCATCTTTTTCTTTCCGGAGACTTCTCATTGTTTCGATAGGGTCTGTTTGTCCAGTATGGTCTTGTACTGCCTTCTCTCTGAGGTAAAAAAATAAATGAAATGTTGAAGTTTATCTTGCACATGTGCACAAGCACACCTCAGTCTGTGGTACAAGTGGCCTATCCACATGGTAACAGTACGATTTATTAGCCCAAAACACAAACCTTGGCGTATCGTTAATTTAAATTTGTACCATGGAAGAGAACGTGCATACAAATTGTGTGACTCTTACTTTACGCGCATAAATGGGTTGAATGAGAATTCATCTGCCACTGTGGAAGGGATAGTGGGTTCTCCATTGCTGAATTTCTCCTATCGTATCAAACAAGAGCAAGTTGCTAATGCATCAATTGCCTTAAGGATGACCGACAACTCAACCTACAGTGTTATGAAATACACAGTTAAATTTATAGTGCATACCTTTGCCCATGCAAGCTTTTTCAAAATTACTTCATTATCCGGCTCCACGTGTCGGGCGAACTTCAGATTGTTGACAGTATACTCATGACCACAGTAGACACGCTGGAACACAAGAACCGTCATTTGTAACATCACAAATTGTACAATAGTTTGATTTCATGGTCATTCTCATTATGTACAGCGGTAAGAGTAGAATTACCGTCTCGGGGGGCAGTCGTCCCAGGACATCTACCAACGCCCTGTACATCTGCTCTGCTGTACCCTCAAAGAACTTCCCACAGCCAGCCACAAATAAAGTGTCGCCTGCACACAAGGAGGTGACACCCGCTTCGTTGGGTTAAAGGTCATACCTGTGAATCAGCTAATTGGGGAACATTAAGTGACATTGTCAACTACTGGGTGTGGCCATGCCCATAAACAGAACCAATTAGGTCTGATCTTTGGTTTCAACTTATGGCTTGGTTTGCCTGGGAGGTTTCAACAGCATATCCAGTTCATTCACATTGTACGTCAACACTTTATTTTGTTTATTTACAATGGAGAGTCTATCTAAATAGACGTGACAGTTTACCTGTGAAGACAGCTGGAGGTTCAGTGCTGTTGTTCTTAGTCACAAAGTAGCAAATGTGACCGGTAGTGTGACATGGTGTAAACAAACACTTGACACTTAGAGAGCCAAGCTAGGTATGAGAAGGAAACAGAGTTAGATACATCTGATCGATTCAATCTGATATCCTATGGACAGGAAAAAAAAAAAAAAAAAAAAAAAAAAACTGCACTTAATTGAAAGTAAGAATGGAATTACTTTTAAGGTGTTGGAGTGTGAGACTTTCTTGGAAAGGGCATCCACCCTGTCATCTCCTCCATACACAGTGAGCCCAGGCATCAATCTCAACATCTTCTCATTGCCACCTGCATGGTCCCTTGAGAGGGGAGAGAGGGAAAAAATATGGTTAATCTAATGTCACCATTCTCTAGCCCTGTTCTACATTAGTACGAGATTGAAGATTGAAATGCCACTGCACAGTGTGATTCCCATTATTAAATTTATTAATTTAGCAGACGCTTTTATCCAAAGCGACTTCCAAGAGAGAGCTTTACAAAGTGCATAGGTCACTGATAATAACAACAAGATAGCCCCAAAGCATTGCAGGTAGCCAAAACAAGAAGCAAACATTGTGAACAACCAAAACATTTATGCCAAAGGGAAGAACCATAAGAGCATGTAGTTAGCGAGTTACAATTTAAACAACATGAATCTCTAAGTGATGATCTTATGAGTGATGTGGGCCACATTGAGTTTATGACTACGTTAGACTGACTTCTTACCAATGGTGATGGGTGGTCAGGACTGTTGTGAGCTTCACTTTGTGCTTTTTGACAGCTTCTAAAACCTGTCAAGACAGAATACATCAATTCTTGAAGTGAGGGGCTAGTTTAAACCCTTCAATCTTAGTGAGTTAATCAAAAAGACATTTTAAAATACAGGACATACCTTAACTGGTTCCACAGGGTCAACAATGGCTGCTTCTTTTGTTTCCTCATCAATAAGTAGGTACATGTAGTTGTCAGTGAGCGCAGGCAGCAATTCTATCTTCATGTTGCTCTGTTCCACCAGCAAAGACTTTCTTAAAATGGGGGTGTGAAGAAGGGCTGCTTGGACCCGCAAGGGAGCTGCACACAATATAAACATTGGATTGATATGGTAGGACAAAAACGTAGTAGAGGTATAAGTAATATACAGATAAACACTGCAGTGGATTTGCATTGGCGCTAATTATAGGAGACTAATGAAGACAAAATGCACTCTCCTAATCAAGTACTCTAACCATAACAGAAAGAATCACGCAGACGTATTCTTAAAGGAGACCAGTTTTCTGCTACACATAGTCTGGGTGTGATTTTTGCAATTGAATAGAGGCAGTTCATATGCTACTACTAATAACTATCGTTTAAGAAATGAAATTGGCGCACAGCAGTGAATGACGACTACGCCTAGACTTTGCCAGGAACATTCACATTTTAAAAGGAGATGATGTAACACTGAGATGATGCTAAACGCTAGCCTGCTAGTGCTAGCAGACAGTTTTGACAGCTTGTCTGTTTCCAAAAAAAGGAAAGCTAACCGCTAGCAACAATGGCAGCTCATAGAACAAAGTGTAGGGCAATGCAGACGCAGAATGTAGTTGAAACATAGTGGCATATTCGAAACATACCAAATATATGGGTTGTCGTCGCTCCAATAACGCCAAGAGTGCAGGCACCCGCTATCAGTGACCTGAATAACATAGCAACACTGTAGCTGTTTGCTAATATATTGCAATCGCATGTTCAGGAACCAGAAAAGTTTGGTTTTACGCACAGTACCGCCCCCTTTTTAACTTTGACCTGGTACACTACACCAATCCCTGTTAGGGGAGTAGCACGTGTAGGCTTGTTTATAGGCTGGTGAAGAGTCCTTTTTCTTTGCCTGTGATGCAGGCAATACGCGCTTTACGCACGTATTATTCTACTGTTTTTGTACTCAGGCATAATCATATATTTTAAAAGTAGTATACGTTTCATCATGAGGCATCCCTGTTAAATAGACTAATGCAAACCATGTTTCCAGAAATAACTATAATACTAGATTACATTTATAAAACGTTTGTCCCTTCTGTTATTCCTTACTTTTGGGGGCGAGGCATAGGCTACAGCTAGAAGGTTAATGTAGGAAGTTATCTGCAGCCGAAGGTCGTTCTGGAAAAAAATTCTATGTCACAATGACTACACGAAATGTTTCTCGGTTTTGGGAGTGGGGACGGAAAATAATATGTGTTGGTAGAAATTATGCGGACCACGCCAAAGAACTGAAGAATGCAGTCCCAACAGAGCCTGTGCTGTTCCTGAAGACCCCATCAGCATACGTGAGAGAAGGTTCCCCTATTCTGATACCTACATATTCCAGTAATCTGCACCATGAGGTAGAGTTAGGGATTGTTATTGGGAAAGGGGGCACGGCGATATCTCAATCCTCCGCTATGGAGCATATCGCCGGTTACGCGTTGTGCTTGGACATGACTGCCCGGGACATCCAGGACGAATGCAAGTCCAAAGGGCTACCCTGGACTCTGGCTAAAGCGTTCAACACCTCCTGTCCCATCAGCGATTTTATCCCCAAAGAGCGGATTCCTGATCCAGGGAATATCAAGTTGTGGCTCAAAGTAAACGACCAGCTTCGTCAGAACGGCTGCACGTCCCAGATGATCTTCTCCATCCCCTACCTCATCAGCTACATAAGTGAGATCATCACCTTGGAGGAGGGGGATCTGATTTTAACAGGAACACCCAAAGGGGTCTCCAGCGTACAGGAGCATGATGAACTTGAGGCTGGCATTGATGACATTGTCAGCATGACTTTTAAAGTTGACCGAGTAGGCTACTAGCAAAACGAATATTTTAAGGATACAGTTTGAGGAATTAAGTGGAAATGGGTTTGGTGGAATTAGCAAAATAATTTTACTCTTTAGACTTGAAGGAATTGACCTAAATATGGTCTGGAACTGAACGCTTATTTTATCAAGCTTCTGTTCAATTGGGAATGTTGCCATTTTGTGGAGTTAATTTCTACATTTTGGCACATTACTTGAACACTCACAGAGAGTAAGCAACCAGTAGAGGGCATTGCTCCCCTTAACAATGAAGAAATGGATTACATTAAAATTGAGAAGATTATGAAAACATATGTTATATTATCCTATGACAAAGATTGACCAGATCCTTTGACAATATCTCATGATTGATGCAAGATGATTTCAAGTGATTAAATTAATGATGATCCACCACCAATGATATTAAATTAATGATGATCCACCACCAATGATATTGTCTGATTGTCCAGTCTCAACACCTCCATCCCCATAAATAGGAATGATGTCACTTGAATCCTCATGAGATTAACATTGTAACAAAATACAATCTTTTGCTGTGATTACGAAACCATGTCTTTACTATTTTGAACTCTACAAACTGTAGGGAAAGAACATAAAGGGTATTCTGTGAAACTTCAAATCTAAATCATCCTCCAGAAAAATCTGTCGAATTAAACATCATTACTTATAGATTGTTGTGAGCTTCCCTCATACTGTCTCAAGCATGTCACAGATAACGAGTCTCTGGTGTTGCAGATACCATAATGTATATACCCTTGTAATTATTATGAGTAATACAGTACCAGTCAAAAGTTTGGACACATGTATATGTTCTGTCCATTGAATCTTTGCTGAGCAATGCTTTTCGTTTAAACAAAATGTATCTGACAGAAGTTATCTGTCCTTTAAAGACACAAGCCACTTTATTGCCTCCATCGTCTCCCAACTGGTCATTCTTCATCACGGGCTTCCTACAGGACAATCAGTTGACTGGCCATGTACACCATTGGCCATATTTCTTAAAACAAATGTTTTCATACCCTCTTTCCATGTAAACATCAAGATATTAAACTTTTAGAAACTCTAGCTTGTTGCTTTTCACTTCTAGCACAATGTCAAATAGCTCCTCGAGTTGATTGCAGCCTTAGGCACAATGTTCCTCCAGCGTACCAGGAGATTGGTCAGGAGAGGAGGTAAATAAAGACACTAATAAGACGCCCTGGCACTAGCCACATTTTTCCAGAGGTGTTTGACATCTGTTCAAGGTTCAGTTACACTTCTCCCACATGCCTCTCTGGTTCAGGATCAATCACAGCCTTTCTCGTCCCAAGGCTGTCTCATGTTACCTGAGTCTCTATGTGCAGCCTTGTCTGCACATAGACAATCTTCCCACACTACCCAGGCATACTGTGAAAACACCGAGCCATATGCCCCCTAAGGCCCCCCAGGGGACCAGAAGAGTGCCTATCAACAGAACGACTGTGATAGGCACACAGGTTTTCATCAGGGAGTAAGTCTGGAGTTAAATCCTGACCTACAATATTTAATAATGGAAATGTAGCCGACTAGCTTTCATCACCAATAGTAGCTTGTGAGCAGGTAATCTTGGATGTAGCCTAGGTCTTCATGTCCTCACAGGTGTCACATGTTCATAAGATATGATTCATGGAGTTAATCTTACCCCTGTGGCTGTGGGTATTATCCCCTCTTAGGCTCTGAACAATGGGTTCAAAGCTGGAGTTGGGAGCTTGCTGAGCATTCAGAGGGAAGAATGACATGTTGTCACCACTGAGAGGCCTGAGAAGGTACACTTGACTCGGAATGGATTACCTGGTGACCGCAGTCCTCACACTCAACAACACACACCATACTGACAGCAGAGATGATGTCATTCCATATATGAATTCAAGTCAGAATGGAAAACAGAAACATTCAGTGATAGTGAGAGGAAGCAGTGAAGTAGCTTCATGAGGTTAATCCCAACGTAAACTGAAGGATTCACAATATAATTGACACGATTTAATGAAATGATAAGCAATGGCTTAGCAATGGCTTTTTTCTTTACAAGAGTATATACTGTACATACACCATCATAAAAGTACTGTTTGTTGAAGAAGTGTCAGTTACCTTTTCATTTGAAATGCTTCTCCCTCCTGCGTGTGAAAGCAGGGGTGAGCATGGACTTTTCAAGATGAAGGGCCTGCTGTCATACCAAGAGCAGCCAGATGCAGTTTCATCTTACAGACTGTGTGTTTGTGTGTGTGTGTGTGTGTGTGTGTGTGTGTGTGTGCGTGTGTGTGTGAGAAAGATACTCACAACACCTTAATCAATCCTCCCTACTCATCAGCTCTACACGTCTAGACCACGGAGGTACTGTACAGGACAGGCAGAAGGACATTTGTACTCTTGGGATCTCTCACACACAAGGGTCTTCTTTGAACAGCAAAGTTTCAGAATATTTATTTATTTAGTTAATTTATGTAAAAGGCACCATGCAAAATTTAAAATGTAAAAAAATGTGATGCATCATACAAGATTATAGCTTTTAGCTCATTCAATTGTTGTCCCTACTGTAGTCCTTATTTGCATTTGTAGTCCCTAAAGTAGTATATAGTGTTGCTGGACAACATCTGATAAAGTTTTATGCAAAAGTTTGGGAATCCCTGGTCAAAATGTATGTTACTTTGTATAGCTAAGTGAATGGAAGATGAACTGATCTCCAAGTTAAAGATGAAACAACATTTTAAGAAACATTAGTGTATTATTTTTTGTGAAAAAAAGAAAGGAGCACCATGCCATAGTTTGGGCACCCAGAGAGATTTGAGATCTCAGGTCATCTTTACCAAGGTCTCAGACCTTAATTATCTTGTTAGTGCTATGGCTTCTTAACAATCATCGATAGAAAAGACCAGGTGGTGCAAATTCCAAAGCTTTATAAATACCCAAACTCCTCAAACCTTGTCCCAACAATCAGCAGCCATGAGCTCTAAGCAGCTGCCTAGCAAACTAGAAAACTAAAATACTCAAAAAACCCTCCCTTAACCCTGCCGTCCTCCAGAACTAGAGACCGGTATCACTGTTACCCTTCTTCTCTAAAACAATTGAACGTGCTGTATCTAACCAACTTTCTAACTTTCTCTCTCAGAACAACCTGCTTGACCCCAACCAATCGGGCTTCAAGACCGGCCACTCCACAGAGACTGCCCTCCTTTCAGTCACCACTGCCTTCCAGTCTGCCAGAGCGGCTTCGAGGTCATCGTCATCATTCTGCTGGACCTTTCTGCAGCGTTTGATACGGTTAACCACCAGATCCTGCTCTACAGACTTTCTGAGATGGGCATCACTGGCACTGCATTCCAGTGGATCTCATCCGACCTGTCGGGAAGATCCTACCAGGTCTCCTGGGGAGGCAAACTGTCAGACCCTCGCCAGCTCTCCAGTGGTGTCCCTCAGGGCTCCGTCCTAGGACCCCTCCTCTTCTCTCTGTAAACCACCTCACTCGGACCAATCATCACCTCCCATAGCTTCTCCTACCACTGCTACGCTGACGACACGCAGCTGTACCTGTCGTTCTCCCCGACCGATCCGGGGATCTCAGCTAGGATTGAGGCCTGCCTCGTAGACATCTCCGCCTGGATGACCGAGCACCACCTCCAGCTGAACCTCGCCAAAACAGAACTTCTCATCATCCCGGCAAAACCCTCCATCTCCCACAACCTCTCAATCACTCTGGGATCTGCGACGGTGACCCCCTCATCCTCTGCCAGGAATCTTGGGGTTACCATGGATGACGAGCTCTCCCTCACGGCCCACATTGCTGCAGTCTCCCAGTCTTGTAGATTCACCCTCTACAACATCCGGAAGATCAGGAGATACCTGTCTGAGCACTTCACCCAGCTGCTTGTCTAAGCACTTGTCCTCTTCAAGTTGGACTACTGCAACTCGCTGCTCGCCAATCTCCCAGCATGCGCAACCCGCCCTCTTCAGAGGATTCAGAACGCAGCGGCCCGCCTGGTCTACAATCTACCCAGACCCTCCCACGTTACTCCGCTCCTCATCTCCCTCCACTGGCTACCCATCACGGCCCGCATCAGATTCAAGACCCTGGTACTGACCTTCCGAGCAGTGAACGGGACTGCACCCGACTACATCAAGTCTCTCGTGCAGCCTTACACCCCCACCCGCCACCTACGGTCTTCTTCAGACAACCGCTTGGAGGTCCCACCGCTCAAGACCGCCCGGTCCCGACACAAGCTCTTCTTTTGCCTGGCCCCCCAGTTGTGGAATCAACTCCCCACCTCCATCAGAGACACAGACTATCTCTCCACCTTCAAGAGAAGGCTCAAGACGCTCTTGTTCCAGGAGTACAACGGTACTTAGGAATGGTTTGCTGAACCCATTGCTAGTTTCCTTAGAGACGTGTTGCTCTTGTTGGCTAGTGGCAACTGATTTAAACTGTTGTATTTGCTGCAAAAAATTATATTTCAGTTAATCTTATTAGGGTTCCTCCGTCAGGAGGACCCTATTGTGTTTGTTGGTATTATTATTATTGCCACAACTACGGCCCAAACACAGACTGGCCCACATCAGATCATAGGGGGCGCCACAGGCGACGCCCAAATGTCCGATTTTCTAAGTGATAGCATTTCCACCCCATTGCTCAAATTCTTCTGAAACTTGGTGTGCATGCCTTATTTCTCATGGCGAACAAAAAAGCCTCAAGGAGCCATAAGGTCCGCCTGATCGATTTTCCTGTACAGTGATAATTTGGGAAAACCTTCAAAATTCCTCTTCTCTTGAACCAAAGGTCTAATTAACTTGAGATTTTGTACAGATATGTATCATTGACGTATTTAAAAACGTTACTTATAGCAATTGAATAAAATACTAAATAGCTGAAAGGGGTGTATTTATGTACGTTTCCACATTGCCTCAATATGTTTGTGTCACTAAATCAAAGTTCATTTTGAATGATGGGTTTTCAAACCTAATAGGCTTTAAGGTGACACGCCCATGAAGTACCATAAACAATTTCACCTTGATATGTCAAAATATGACTGAATTACAGCTGTTTGAACTTGGACCAATTCTGACAATGCTTGCCATTGGAGAAACAGCTTTTTTTTGTTCAGTAACTGAACATGCCAATACTCAACACTGAGAATAGCTCAACGAGCTGGAACGGTGACCTGCAAAGTTTAAGGTCATAGGTTCAAATCAAGCAACACTGAATCTGTCTTAAATTTTAATATATGACATTGTTCTGAAGTACCATGCGCAATTTCACCTTGATATGTCAAAAAATCATTGAATTACAGCTGTTTAAGCTTTGGCCGAATCGAACGAGCTATGCTACAGGATATACATCTTTATTCGGTGCGGACAGAAACTGATCAGAATTTATCAGACTTGCAGGTAGCTCAACGGGTTGAAGTGTTGTACTGCAAAGCATAATGCCACAGGTTCGAATCCAGGCACAGTCTTTTGGCCTGTCATAATTTTGATTACTTGTTTAGTTAAACAGGCAGACATCATTCTGAAATACCATGCACAATTTCATGCAATTTAACCTTGAAATGTCAAACTTTTCTTAACCTTTGTCCCAAAGCTGACAAAATATTGTCAGCTATATTGTTGATATTGTAACTTTCTTAACTACATGCTCTTATGGTTCTTCCCTTTGGCACTTATTTTTTGGTTGTTCACAATGTGTGCTTCTTGTTTTGGCTACCTGCAATGCTTTGGGGCTATCTTGTTGTTATTATCAGTGACCTATGCACTTTGTAAAGCTCTCTCTTGGAAGTCGCTTTGGATAAAAGCGTCTGCTAAATGAATACATGTAAATGTAATGTAAAATAATGGATGCCCACAAAGCAGGATAAGGCTATTAAAAGCCAGCAAAGTGTTTTCAAGTAGCCATTTCCTCAGTTCGTAATGTAATGAAGAAATGGCAGTGAACAGGAACAGTGGAGGTCAAGTTGAGATCTGGAAGTCCAAGAAAACTTTCATAGAGAACTGCTTGTGGGATTACTAGAAAGGCAAATCAAAACCCCCATTTTACCTTTAGGAAAATTTAGCAGACTCTGGAGTGGTGGTGCACTGTTCTACTGTGCAGTGACACCTGCCAAATATGACTTTCATGGGAGAGTCATCCTTTCCAGTGTCTTCACCACAAAGTTTTATGTCAGAAGTTTGCAAAGGAACATCGAAACAGGCCTGATGCATTTTGGAAACATGTTCTGTGGACCGATGAAGTTAAAATATAACTTTTTGGACGCAATGAGCAAAGGTATGTTTGGAGAAAAAGGGGTGCAGAATTTCATGAAAAGAACACCTGTCCAACTGTTAAGCACGGGCGTGGATCAATCATGCTTTGGGCTTGTGTTGCCACAATGCACGGAGAATATTTCACAAGTAGAGGGAAGAATGGATTCAATAAAATAAGGGCCCTTTATCTTTTTTGTTATTTTAAAACTGTAAAAGATGGAAGTAAAAAAGTATTCTTGCTTAAAATATGAAATAAATGTGTTGTCTTTGTGTCTTTTATCAACTTTTTGCCTTTCGGAAATCAGGTCATCTTTTAATCGCTTAGCTATTCACATTAACAGATTTTTATTTAATTAAAACTATATATAAATAAACTAAATGCTTACTTCTCTAAAACTGAGACTTAATTACAAAACAGTGACTTAAAATTCAACTTTTGATGTGGAAATATATTGAAACACTGTAGGCTAGAGAGGATCTAAAAATGTAATGTATATGTTTAAAAAACGACCATTCCTGATACTCTTAGTTGCGTGTTGTGTATTACCAAATTGAGCTGTGGTGAGCCTGAGCTATCCTCTGGAGAAACCACAGCAGGCCCCAGTCTGTGGAAAGACTGAGTCTAGGAGGGGTGACTATCTTATCCAATCACAACACTGGGGAGGCATACTGTGTTCATATGGCCATCAATCCCCCCAAAATAATAAGTCGTATTTTATATGCTGATTGGGATTTGTAGGAAAAAGTATTGTATGGGTATGTGAGAAAAGCATTTGCCTCCTGAAATGTTCTAATTTGTGACAATCTGTGACTGGGTGATCCCCACACATGCAAGTAGTTACTTTGTATTCAAGTCAATCCATCATAAAATAATTAATAAGTGGGTGGTTAGGGTTGAATAAAACCATGGAAGAAATCAAGATCCAATTAGTGCTTTATATGGGCATGGCAAAGCTATACCAAGGGGCTGATATAGAAGTGAGTTATGGAAAGCATAACAGGGTCCTTGGCAACCGATATGGAACAAGGTAGCTTCCACACCTGAGTGTGAGTGATATTTTTTTTTTATTCTTATATTTTTTTGAGAAAAGTTAACAAGCTAATGTTAATATCTACACGTTAACTTCTTAAAAGTTGCTGAATATGTTTCTTACAAAAGTATTAAGTACTGTATGGAAACATTTGCTAATCTATACTATAATGTGAGAAATCTCTCGCTGTGTGTGTGTGTCTGCCTGTCTGTGTTACTATAATTTCATAGTGGGATTTTAGGGCAACAATTGTTTAACAATTAGCATAGAACGATGTTTATGGAGAGAACTCCAGTTCTACCCCTACTACGTTCACATCGCCAATCACAAATGTAGTTTCCTTGGTCAGTTGTCGGTGTCTTATTTGTGTGAATGCGATACAGAAAATACAGGACTATTTTACAGCACAGCATAGCACAAGGGACATCCAAATCACCAACGGTATCATGACAACTATAACCCATCTATAATTCCAGGAATCTGTGTGTGTCACCTATCACGGGCACTGTGCACTATCTATCTATAGTTCCAGGAATCTGTGTGCGTGTCTCACCGACACCTTAATCATCAACTGCATCACGGGCACTGTGCACTAGTTTCTTAAACAAGGAAATGTGTTACTATGTTAGGAAATACTACACAGTCATTCCATCTAGTTGGCAACAATTATGTTGTCTATGTGTTGCCAGCTTTGGGTGTAAGCCATTCTATAAATTATAATTGTTCAAGTTTTCCAATCATGCAAATTGTAAGTGACTGGTATTTTGGATGTTAAACGGTTTACCAAAGGGTTTTAAAAGCCAATTGAAAATGTCACATTAAATGAAACCTTTTTGAAATGGACATAGAGTCACCATGGCTATTGGAATTAAACTGGCCCTAATTACTCTGAACAATTAAAGCTGGAGTCAGTTCTTTAACAACATACAGTGGGACCCTAAACCACAAAGATGAAGAAACTCTGGCATTTATTCTCTGAGCTGGAAAGACTGCGGTCAGGATGGAAAATGAGTCCTCTATGGACTGTCTTCATTTAAGGGTCCTCAAAGGGAAACCAGTTTTACACTGTAATCCTTTTTATCTAGTGTGTACAAATCAGCCCTTTTCCAACGACAGTTCTAAATGTGGTTCATCCCTTCAGTGTTTTTGATTAGACCTCCATATGCCCAAATGAAAAAAAACCCTGTCCCGTCCATAGGCAAAATATAAACGTCCCTCATCACAGCTAATCTCACATAGTTATAGAGGATGTAACCCAATCCACGTTCAGCGATTTTCATAAGGGCAAAGAAATCCTCAATAGGAATTGAAGGCATGCATCAAACTGCGGGCTCAGATCCTTGCAAGACGCATACCAGCAGACCCAAAACAAATTGTCTCATTGGGAACGGAAGATGTAAAGGTTTATAAACCTGTAATTTGACTTGAAGGAGTTGGCTGGATGTTTTTCTACCAGTGCAGTTGACGATGTAGATAGTTAATTCTATTCACATCCATTAAACCAAACAGATTTGATTCTAGATCTTTTATTCGTTTTAAGAACCAAAGAGATGTTTTCAGTTTTCCATGTAAAGCCAGCAAATCTGTGTGAATCAGAACTCCTGCAGGCTTGACAATGGGGCAGTAAACTACACTACAATGTGTGTTTCTTCCTGTCCACTGTTGTTGGTCTATAACAGAGAAGTGTTACTGTAAAAGCCCATGTCTGTTAACTACTACATTGTAGGATGCTTACAGCTGAAATCAAAGGCATGAAACCCAAACTTAAATTAATTAGTTAGACGTACAGTATAAATTGTCAAATTCCCTTTTTACCTCTTGTCTTGAAAAGTACAAAAAAATCTTGTTCCCTCTATTAATGCACATCATGTCTGCATCTACTGTATGGTGTTTAATAAAGCTAGTACCCTATGATAAATGTCCTGCTGATTTAATAAAATTGTTGTTTTAATCTGGTACTGTAAGTAATACTTCCAGATGGTAGAATGAGAAATAAGTTATCTTGAACGCTTACCACTGGGCTGGCACAGGGAATAGGCAGCTATCAGCACAACGACTAAATAAAGTGCCATTAAAGTTGGCACATATGAAGTGAGCCAAGGACATTAAAATGGTATAGTGAGACCCACTAATATGATGTGGCCAGACGTATAAAAGGAAGGGGACTGTGACATGAATACTGGGTGGAAGTGATTATGAGTGCCAAGGCAACCGGTTACCCAACATGGGCTGGCCTCAGTATCAGCACTCTTTTACATATTGTAAATGCAATCACACACACACAGACACACACTACACACATGCACGCACGTGCGCACATACACATCATACTGGACATTGCATACTGTTACGCAACACACACATGTTTAAATGGACAACATTTACATGCAATATTTTTTTATCAAAATTCGAAATTATATAAATGTATTACAAAACATTTAACATGGTTTACAAGCTATTTCAGTTTTTCCATTGACTGAAAGACTTGGAATGGAGCAATAATTTTGTGCATTGTGAGAACACATCTGCAGCACAGTGTATTTCAGTGAAGAAGCGGGTTCCTTTTTAAAGTTGTTCACCCGGAACAGATGTGTTACTCTTGTCTGAGACTAGTGCATGAAAGAGAGAAGTGCTGCTAATTCCAGGGGAAGAAGGGGAGCTTCTTAAGTTAGCAGACATATTTCATAATTAAAGGCCACAGCGCACACTGGGCTCAGACTGCACATGTGGTCTCACTATGTGGAGGAAGAGAGGGAAGGAGAGAGACAGGGAGTCAGAGAGACAGGGAGGGAGAGAGACAGGGAGAGAGAGAAACAGGGAGAGAGAGAAAGAGACTTGGTGAGATTTCTCTATTTGCAATTGGCAAAATTTGCAACAAACTCTCAAGTCTGAACAGTGTGCTCCATCCATTCATTTTTCCTGTGTATATGGCACAGTATGAAAGCAGAGAGAGTCTGCATCAAGTCAGCAAGGGCAAAAGACTCCTGGCTTGTGGTGCCATCTTCACATTACAATTGACTGAAATTAAGTATACTCTAAAGTTCATCAAAGATAAACACTGAAATTACTTGAAACTCAAACGACCAGACAGTATTAGTTCTACTGGTTATAGGTGTTCTTGGAGTGTGGAAGAGCAGTAGTCTCTCATCCAACAATATGGTATATAACACATTACTGAAACCTGACAGAAAGAAACTGGTGAAAAAAATGACAGTGGAGGACCTTAATGGGAAAACAACATCATGGTAAAACAACTAACAAACCACAATTTTCGACACCCAAAACTACTCTGGAAATCTTTTCTCCTCCTGTATAGGTTGTAATGACTCAGCATTTTAATAAAGGACACCCTGGCCAATAATTATTTAGTTGGTGCTAATTTTTTTTATTTAGTTGGTGCCCAAAAGTATTTAATTTGGCAGTTGACTACTGCAACACCTCACCAATTATCGCCTGGGAAAGATAGTTTTCTCAAGTGAGGGTCTGAATCAGAAGATCAGTTTGTGGCAGCCTGAAACAGGGGTGACACAATTTGGTCATTCAAGTAAAGCTTTTGTAAAAAATATCAACAACACATCAGTATTGTTATATACAATGATATTGTTTATTCCCCATTGTTCCCTCCGTGGTTCAACACAGAGAAATTGTATTCAATGTGTGAAATTACCTAGTTGGTATTGTCAGTATATAGATTCTCTCATGTTGCATTGACATCCTATAGATTAATGTGTAAATTACATAGACATCAGTCTGGGTCTCACATAATTGTTGTTGGTCGGAGTTACAGTTTCTAAAGAGAGGTATCACTGGTCTTATACAGAATTCCTGCTAACAGCATATGATCATTTTTTAAACTTGTGTCTTGATGATATATCAAATACCTAATCATGTCATACAATATAATTTGTCCAGAAAAAAATCAATTAGCAATAAAGCAAGATATACCCATGCACAGATATAGTATAAGGTTGTGAAAAGTATTACATAACCGACAAGGAAGAAACACATTTTTTACACTTTTTGTGAGTTAGAGAACTGACATATAACGTTTCACTGAAAACTATTTTTCTTTCAGGATTTGTCCATGACCATGTTCAAGGAAATATCCTCAAACGTCAAAGATAATCAGGTTTTACTTTGTAATATCAAACACCATTAACTTACTGTAAAAACACATACACTGTAATAAATAAACTATTTACATGTCTTTCACACACACATGCTAATTTAGTTATAGGCTTATAATAAATCTACTCCTTAAGTGAACAAGTCAATAAGGTATGTATTTTTCCCTGCTTAATATAACTGTCACTTTTTTGATCATCCACATTGGGACAACATACAATTTCAATATGGAGGCACAGTATTAACAGTTGCTAAGCTCTTTGAGGTGAATGTTTCCCTTACATCTTCTTGGACAACATGGAAATCGTAGCAGTTTAGTTCCTTCTATGTGCTGCCCTTCGATTCCAGAAAGATCAGATGTCATGGCTGTGGCTCCATGTTCCTCTAGCACCCCTGAATGGAAATGTACCCAGGATGATGGCTTCAGTAGCTGACCTACTTCCCTCACATTGTCCTTCCTTGAGATTGCTAGCTGTCTGTCATGCTGACAGCCACCCCATGCAAGAGTCTTCTGTACTGTGGCTTTCGCATTTTAATCTGTTATTATGTCACAAACAGTCACGAGTCCCAGCCAAAGTCCTGTCCAGTAATCTGGTAGAATCGCAGGTTGAAGGGCCGGTAAAAGTGCCTGAGCTTTTGCAGTACATCCAGGGGGATCTGGGGGTGGGGGCGCCCCTTGGATTTCCCCAGGCAGCGTGGCCTATTACTGCCCTCTGGCTTTTTCAGGCAGGGGAAGCCCTTGGTCTGGTTGAAATAGAAGTGCTTGTCGCTCACCACCCTTTTCAAACCCAGGAAATCTTGGACACGGCCCATCTCTCCAGCTGGGTCTGACACCAGCCGTTCACCACTGACAAACAGGAAGTGGGAGAGGGGGAAGTGCTGGAGCCAGTTCTCTAGGTGTTTTGCATACAGGCCAATGTGTACTGCACTCCAAGATGTGTCAATGAGGCCTGAAGCGTTTTTAAGGGCCAAGTTTTGGAAGGTGGGCAGGCCTGGGTTCTTCGATAGGGTCTGGGTATAGTCAGACACAGCCCGCGTCACAGGGTCCCTCACGACAACAATGAGCTTGGTCCTGCAGTTCATGGCACACACACGGCGTGGAGCTTCTTTGGTGACAAAGTAGCTGGGGGTCTTCTCCATGGTGATCTGGCCCTCCAGAGTCCTCGGCATGAGGTTTCTGTCAGAGACATAGAGGAACATGAGTCATCTGCACTATGGCAATGTAGCATAATATTTTCACCTATTGACAAAATGATGTTTCACATTAAGCCTGCTTGTTAATATGGTCAGTCGATTATTATTTTTACTATTTTTTTTATTTTGTATTTTTATTGTTTTTTACAGCATGTATACTTTCCAGCACAGGTCAAGATTTGAACGCAAATAAAATAGATCCCTCCTAGTCTTTTTAAGCCTCCAAAAGAATAATTGTATTGTATACCTAAAAACAACCTCTCCCAAAATACATGCAATTAAAACACCATATAGAATGTTTATGAACCAGGACTGGTACCTCCCAATCTGGTTTTAAGCCAGGCAAAATGGGAGGTCGCACAGTCAATATGGATCTGATGAGTCAAAGCCACAAAACCACTAGAACCACTTTACAGCAATTTCCTTAAGACTTCCGGCCGTCTCCCCCCTCCTATCCCTGCACTGTGGAAAGATAGCTGTGTTCTAACCTCTGGCTCCTGGAGAACCTAAACAGACCAGTCCAAAGAGAGGCACATGGGACACATTAGAAATACACCTCAGCTAGCACTGACTTGAGATCTCAGATTATCAGTACTGCATATTTTAGGACAACTTTGCCTCAAGACATAAGGGATAGACATGTTCTATGCATTTTCTAAACATTACAAGTGCCCTGCTTCCAAGGCTTAGGAGTAGGAACATAATTTCATAGGGAAAATGGTTCAGAATCAGAATTCTGATTCTGAACCATTTCCAGAATCAGAATCAGTGTTTATTCGCCATGAAAGTTTGCACAGACAAGGAATTTACTTTGGTAAGAGAGCCTATCTAGGCAGCCATCTTCGGCGCCAACTACGGTTGGCAACAGTTTTACCATTTCAAAACATAAACCGGGTAAATGTATTGTTTTCTTTGTATGTATATTTTATTTAAGAAGGAACAATGCACATTAATTAACATGAGCATTTTGGTTCATGATGTAAATATGCCAGATTTAGCCATTAAGGTTAATTTCCTATGCAGTTTCTGGCAGATTCATGGCATGTAAAAACTTTTAAAGAACTTACAAAAGCACATAATCACACAAGATAGTTGCCTTTGTGAGGTTTGTTGCTATTTATATATTTATATTGCATCTTTGATGATTGACCTCTGTTGTTACAGTAATAACCTGATCTGTGCAAGTTTCAACATTGTGATTTGGTTCAACATAATCTCTCTAAATACAAATGTGGTTGTGTTGTCTACTATGCCGGCTGGCTTCTCGCAGTCCCTGCTCTTCTCCCCAGCTTTGCGTCAGTGGAAAACATCAAATTCTGAACCAACTCATACATGTAGTGTCTAATGAAGTTAAGGACAACAATGGCTGTGTTTTTGGTGAAAATTGATTTTAGGAACAAAGGTTTTCACTTCACAAAGGATAATGAATAATTTTTAAATAGCTGAGGAATTATCCAAGGACCATATATTGACCATATAAATTATATAATATAAAATAATATAAAATCAGTTTTTGGAAAAACCTTGTGGCTTTGTAAAAAAAAACAAACAATGATTTACAAAGCAAAATAGCGCTCCAAACAAAGCAGGATTCTCTGTGGTTTTTGAGTGACTTTGATGAGAGTTCCAATAAGTGGTTGGACAAATAACTATTAATTAGTACAAATGTCCACTCACATGACATGGTACAGAAACAGAACTGAATAACTCTAATCAAGTAGGTGCTAACATGAACTACATCTAAATGCAGCGTTAATTTATTTTCATACGAACTGCACTATACAACTGGTAACTGATACCACATCCTGTTTGTCCCAGTTCTGCTCAAGATCAATGAGTCTGGCTCTCCATGCCAGTGGCGCTAAACAGATCTTAGCTAATGGAGGTGTTAATGTTTGGTAGAAACCAAATCAGCTTTTTGTGACTTATTGGGTGTCACCCTCCCTCAGAGGTGAGGTTTGTCACAGCTGTAATTGACCAGAAGTTCTCCCTGCCGTACTCATAAATAGTTAATACAATGTGGCTTCAGCAGTTCTTCCTGCCTCATCTCTGTCTCAGTGTCCTCTGTAATTACATAAATGAATTAAAAAACATGATTTCATGACATTAAAAGCTTTAAAAAGTTTTTAAAAGTTTTCACAAGTGGAAAGTTGTTAAGCCAAAGGACTGAACGTTGAAAGATTTCCTTTTAAATTATTTTTCTTGTTTTGAAGAACCGTCAGTACATTTTATTCTATAGCCCTACAGTATACTGATAATTGAAAAATGTGTTATAGTGGCATGACTGACCCAATTTTATAGCATCAACTTGTTCATGAGCTAAGAAAAACACAACACACGGTCCAGGTTCCCCTCTTCTACAACAGCATGTGCCCCAGGAAACAACTCAGAGCAGGCTTGTTTTGCTGACAAGGCACTCAAACTTGAAATTTGCCAATGTGTACAGGAAGAAGTTCTTTGTTCTCATTGAGGTGATGTGCTACTGATTATAGGAGTAATATGTAGTAACCAATCTAGGTCAAAGCATAGCCTACCCCCCACAGGTCAAGATGTTGTGAGATTTTTATGGCTGGAGCCAAGCGAGCCTACTTGACTGCACTAAACCTGTGTTTCACATTTAACTGTTATACCTCCTTTTCATCACTGTAGATATTTGGAACACTACATGAAGATACATAACATCAACTGCTCTTTCTCAAATGACAGTTCCATGAGCAAGAGCAATAACCATACTCTTTCAGATCTCTTCTTCGAGAAAGTGGAAGATTTTTTTTAACTTTTGAGAAGAACCGGGTAGTGCTCGTATCTGCAGGAGTCTGACTCTGTGGGAAGTACAGTCGTCTGTGAGATCTAATTAAAGAGGCGACTAAAAATCAGGCTTGTAAAAGAGGCAGGGGAACAAACAACAAGCTGGAGAAAAAAAACTACATTTCCCAGCAGGAATTTGCACAAAGGCTGCCTAAAACAGCCTAAGGGGAACTGAGAGCCTGTCAGGCTGACTTACTGACTGTGGGAAAGTGTCTCACCTTGTGTCTTTCTGATAGTGAGAAAACACTTTTTTTTAAACACTAAAACAGTAGATTTGTAGTGAGAAACCATCAATGTGTACAATAAGTAAGATGCTACTTTATAGAGACCTCAGTACGGGGAAGTCATTGTGAGTTAGCTACTGCATGAGTGAGCGAGCACACCAACAGTTCACACCAACACTGATGTATCAATTTCAGTCAGTAACTGACATATTGAAACACAGACAATATAGACTTAAAACAATATTTGGGTGAATAGAGTGCCATGACCCACCATGCAGATGTCCTGTCTACCCGGGTCTGTGTCTTAAGGGGACAGCTTAGTTGACAAGTCAGAGACGAGGGCCCCAGCCATGGCGCCAGAGTGTAATGGCCACCCAGACGTGTACAGTACAGGCTTGACTATGGCCTCAGGATGGGTTGTGTGATTGAGCACCAGCACTAGCCAAGTAACAATCAGCATTCCTCAATAGTCAGAGAACTGAATCCACAGAAGAGAAGCTATGGAAGCAGATTTAGATGGGTAGCTGTTGTCCCATGTTTAGAATGACACTTAAGTTCTTCACCCCTGCAATCCCCCTTCTGAAGTCTCTCATCAGTGCCGAGTCAAACACTGGGACTGTGTTTTGTCAGACTTGTGACTTGAAAGCAGATATCTCACAGTGTGGGTACCAGACTAAATGTCCTACACCCGTCCAAACCTCCAAACTAAAACAGGAAACGGAAGTAGTACGATAGAATCTCCATGGGCAACCACAGGAGTGACAAGGATGCTGGCACCACCCACAGATTCAAAAGCTGTTCCTTTGCATGATACTTTTGAAAGTTGTGAATGATTATTCCCTCAGTAGGGGTCTCTGGTGCACTGGACACTGCAGTGGAGGACTGATACCATGGGCACTGTTTGTGTGTGTGCTGGTCTCTCTTTAATGAGACTAGTATACAGTGCCCGTGATGCAGTCGGTGATGAAAGATGAAACACACAATTACAGTAAGTTACACAATGAGGTGTCAGACTCCACAGCAACTCCAGATTTTAGCATATGAGAGGTGGGGGCAGGGTAACAGCCAGCCTTACAATTTCATTGTGAATTACACCCTCTGATAAAGCCTCCTAATGCATGCGCTAATGAAGCTAAGCGCAAGTTCAGTCAGGCAAGACCGATCCCTGCACTCGGGCATACTCGATAATGTTTCACTACTTCCTCCCCCCGCTAAGAACGTTCTTCTTTCCCTCTTTCCTATGTCGGGCTGTCATCTGGATTTCAGTTTGATTAGCGTTCCAGTCTATCAATTAACGTTGTCAAATCTTCCTCGTAGGTGTCAGCCTTTCACAATGATCCCGATTCTCTCCCCGTTTAATTTGTCCATGCTATCAAGTGTGCGACCCTCCACCTCCCTGTCGCCACCCGGTGCCTTGTCTCTGTTCTTCGACTCATTGGCTGGGTCTTCGGCTGCCGCCACCGCCACCAGTGTCTGGACTTCGTGGGGGATTCTTCTTTGGATGTTGGGCAGGCGACCTTTGATCAATAATTCCCAATGGGATCTAAGCTCCAAACACTTGTAGTACATTTATTATTCTGTAAATAAAAATCACTTACTCATCCCAGCTGGGTTTCAATCAGAGACCTAGGTCTCTCCTGATTGAAATGAAGCGTATGATGCTGAGCTGAGCATGGTTCTCAAGATTATTGTGGGAAACTCACTGCCCTAAAATCAAATTTGAAAAATACACAGATACATACATACACAGACAGATACATACACACAGAAAGATATTCCTGACATTATTAGAGAGATGAAAGAAACACAACATGCTAATTACTGACCAGTGGCGATTTTAGACCCTTTTTAGGGGTGCTCAAGCATTTATTTTCTCAGCACCCCTAAAAATAATAATGATAAAACTATTAAAAATTTAAATTATTATTGTTTATTATGATTTGATGCTGGTTGTTCATGAAGAAAGTCACATCCTTATTTTTTTCATTCAATATTTTGCATAATAATTAGGGCTGTCAAAGTTACCGCTTTAATAACTAAAAAAATAGTGCCGTTAACGTCAGTTTCTATTTTGACCCTGGGAATCATCTGTCGTCACATGATTTCGACTGCCGACGGTAGCTGAATGATGGAGAAAGGGATTTTAGATGGGAAGTTCCTCTTCAAAAAGTTCTGAGACGGTTTGGTAACAAAACTAAAGGTTGATTTATACTTCTGCGTTTTTACGCACACGCACACGGGGAACGCCCTCTCCGTCAAGAAACTCCCTCTCCGTGTCTTCTCCGAGCCCCTCAGAGAGCTCTGCGTGCACCTACTGATTTTCCTGACTATCTGTCCGTCCGTCATTTTACGGATACCCCTTGGCTGTGATTGGTCCGTATTAAGAACAGCTTGCGTCAGGGGTGGGGCGGGGTTGCTGGGACCAACAAGACAACAGTATCCTTTGACCGCCATTGTTGTAAGTTTTTACAATTCATATTTCAGCTAAACAGTACATGTAAATCAGCATCTGAATTAAATTGTAACGATAAATGGCCAGTGTAGTTGCTGAAAATGTGCTTATTTTATTGATGAAACGGTTCATTTGTAAATGAGCTCTGACTTTTCGATAACCTAGCTAGCATCGCAGTGCAGCACCATCGACTGTTCTGGCGGTGAATTGCTTTCAGCACGCAGAGCCGTCGGAGTAGTATAAATTCAACCAATCCGTCCGACTCAGTCCGACTCCGTGCGTGCGTCTCTCCGTTAACGGAGACGCAGAAGTATAAATCGGCCTTAAGGCTGTGTGTACTGATTGTCAGGCTGCGTTTAGTTATCACCGTAGTACTACTTCCAGCCTAAACTATCACATGCAAGCAAAGCACACACCTAGCAGCAGCGTAAGCAGCGGTAGCGGTAGCAGCAGCATCGTTTGCTCCAGTAATATATGGCAGACAACACTTGCAAAAGAAGCGAGCAGCTGACTGGGTTCAACAAGATAAAAACTGCATCGTTCAATATTAAGGTCAATCTGTGGTTGCTTAAGTATATGAAGTATGTTTAAGTGAGATTTGAATATTATGGAGCAGGATATCGTAATAAGCTATGAGACAACATGTCTTAAATGTGTTTATATTCCAGAATAAGTCTAATTTTGTGGATGTTTAATATACAGCAGTATAGTCTGTGAGTGACTAAAACTCCCTTACAATTTAAGTTGTGTTCCATCTGAACTTGTTACATGGACATTATCATCCAGTTAGGCCTATCTGAAGTTAAGTATACACTTTTATTGTTATTTCCACAAAAAGTCATTTATTGGGGTAACATTTTAACAGATTAAATAGATTTAATAATTTTGCGATTAAATGCAATTAATTTCGATTAATCATATGTAATAATGCGATTAATCCCGATTTAATATTTTATTCGCATGACAGCCCTATTAATAACACATACATGTATCAATTGTTATCCAGTGAAATTAGGGATTTATTACAGGCATGCAAACTCCTCACCTTTATGTGAGACTCAAGTAGTTCAACACAATTATCCTGTTTTTTATTGTTTTTTATGCTATACAAAAAATGTCTCTATGGTTAAAAGAACATGACATTGTTTACAATATCACAGATTCGACATAGATCTAGACTCTAAATTTTGCTCTCAACGTGCACCAGATTCATGCATTTAATTCTAAAATGTAATACATTTTCTTCCGGGGGAGCATGCCCCCGGACCCCCCTACAGGGTTGGGGGTTTGATGTATCCTTCTCACCTTTTTTACCCCTGACCTGTTTGCATGCCTGTTATTAGCAATGGGGTTTAGCACTTTTCAAAGACACTGTATTCATGTCACATTCTCATTGGGAGCTGAGCAGCCCTAAAGGTCTGATTCTAGAATCGACCCTGTTACTGACTATTGTAAAAGTGGGCTCGTCCAGTCTTCACAAGATTCCCAAGAAGACGTTTTGAAGGACAAGTAATGGCTTCAACATAAAGAAGCATGGAAGATGTACAATTTCTTTACAAACTATACTAATACTGTAGAAGGCTATTTGTCAAAAGCATGTTAGTGACATACTTACCAAATCTAATTTATCTTCAGAAACTGTTGCTGCCTGTTGATATAATTTGTTATATTAGGCCTACTCTCAGTATAGAACTAATTTTAAACTAATTTTAAACTCACTGAACAGTGAGTATGTGTGACAAAACTGTTGGCCTTCCTATTTAATGGTTAATTGCAATGATTCAATTGAACATTTGTAATGTTTAACCTAACATTATGCTTGTGGGTATGGCAGGGTAACCAAGCATGACAACCAAGCATTCGAAACATTTCATTTTGGGTTGGTGAAGTCAGGTTATTATTTCTATTCACTGACATGCGTCTTTTACAACTGATTCCTATAGAACCCCACAAAATGGCCAGACTGAAATTTCTGTATTTTATTGGCTCCACAATGGACCACAATGCACCTCAAATTATTATAATTCCCACCATATGGGGTGTGAGTATACCCTGGCACTACAGCAGCCAGAAAGCCCAACCCCAAGTGGGGTTACACTTTAAAACACAGTGCAGCTGAACACCACAGCCAAACCACTTCCTGGTCTGTAAAATCACTCAACGAGTTTAGGTCCCACTTTTGCCTGATGGCTGAAGGCAAGACGCCAGAGAGAATGAGGTGTGTGAAAAATCACCTTTACCTTTAGGAAATCTGTTTGGGTGTAAAGGTGTATTTACTATGCTCTATGTTGTATTAGGATTGTCCATAATGGCTTGAAAACTAGCAGGAATACTACAATGGTAAAATAAATCAAATCCAGTACAGGTCTGGCACTAAAACCAGAGAAAAATCGCTCAATTCACTGCAATAAATAATGTATGTGGAATAACTGTGAATCTGGGAACAGAGAATTTCCTGTTTACAGAATGAAATGTATTCATGTTTGTCATACAGTGTCAGCATTCTTGCTGATCAATCTGCAGTTATGTTGATGAATAGGGCAGAAATGAATCTTGTCTGATCAATATTCTGTCATCCAGATCAATGTTTTTAATCCAGTTCTTGCTTTTCAAAATAAATATATTACCAGAGATTGGAGATATAGAACAAGAGGAGTAGAAGAAAAGGAAGGGGTGAAATCAGGGACCCTTCTTGGGCAGCACAGTCCTGCTCCCTAATAATTGATTATAACAATGTTGGTTATTTTCTAACTGTACATCCTTCATCATACCAGCTTCCAGCACATTCACCTGTTGTTCTAATTTCCATAATGTCATAAAAATCATTATTTTTTTAAGTCTATCTTTCTAGTAGTATTGATATCTGCCTGTGCCCTTCTAAAGCTGCCCTGACAAGATGTATATTGTTGTTTAATTGCAATCCAATTGACTGAGGCCTTTGGTGTCAGGGGTGAAGGTCAGCCAATTGACAAGCTGTCCAAATCATAGCAACAGGACTTGGTGATCTGGCATGGTTTTTCCTCACAGAAAGCCTCAATGATCTTTCCATTAATCATGGTGTGTTTTTATCATAAATTTTCTGTAGCAGCTTGGTCACAGTGTGTTGAAATACTGATATATGCCATAACTCTGAGTGTGAGAATATAGTTTTAATAATTTACCAGGACATACTCCAGGTAGAAAAATAATTGCAAAACAGCTTCAAGTCTATTTCTAATTTTGTATTCAGGACTAGTATACGTGGAAGTGTCCCATGGTGCTTTGCAGCTGCCTCACAGCAAGAAGGTCCTGGGTTTGATTCCTGCATGGGGCATGTTCTCCTCAGGCCTGTCAGTGTGTGTATGTGATGAATAAACATTTCTTCTTCTGAAAGTAAAGATTTAAGAAGAAAAAAAAATCCCCTCAAAATTGAACAACAGATAGAAAAATAAGAAACTGTGAGGGATAAAAGAATATCACATAGGCAATACATGTTTGTTTGTTGTGACATGTCATCACTCTCTCAATGACGTCACCATCTCTCAAGGAAAGATTATACTGTAAATGTACAGCTCTGGAAAAAAAAAAAAGATACCACTGCACCTTTTCTTTCCTTTTAAAACATTTTGAGAAGTACAATTTTTAATGTGTGGAACAGAAGGGTAAAAAAAAGGAAAGAAAGAAGATGACTGGGGAGGTTGGGGAGGTTTTGTTGGAGTAAAAAGCTATTACTGTACCATAAGTTGAAAGAGGCCACATTTGCTTTGTGTGATTTGTACCATGTTACTTATGTATGATGATTAGGTAACCTACGGTATTAAGTAACCTAATTGCACAATCAAAAGGGTTGTAGAATCGAAATGTTCTGCATTGTTGAGCAATGTCAATGTCCATTTTTGAAATTGGTTAAAAAAAACACTTCTAAAACTGAGAAAAACGAATGAGACTATTATAACTCATCGGAACCTGACAGAGAAAGAAACAAGTTCCTTTAACCCATACTGTGGTGACAAAACACAACAAGCAGTGCCATTGTGCAATGAAAACCTGTGGTTTTCCTGTGCTGTCTGGTGTGGTGGCTCTCATGAACCCATATGAAAAGCTTCATTCCTAAGTCGACTTAAACCCAGGAAACAACACAGAAAATCGTTAAATCCCCTTTTTGATTTGGACAGGGTTTCTGTGGGTTTCCCCTAACTCTGTTAAGAGCACATATGCACAAATGAAGACAAACAGGAAAGGGAGGGAGGGAGTGTGGGAGAAAGAAGAAAAGGGACAACAGATATAGCAAGAGGACATCAGAGCTGAGAAGATTAGTGTTTGTTTCACAGCCAGAGCCATTGGAACAGTCCACACATCTCCAATGTGATGTGTATGAAGTCTGTGCACATGGGATCTGGGTCTCTCATCATGGACGGGACAACATTTTTATGTGAGAGAGCACGTCTCTTTCTCTCCCATCAAAAACAGACTCAGTTAAAACTGAAGCAAAATACTGTTCTGATTAGAAGCTATTTACAGTCAAAAGCCTTATTTTCATAAACAGTGACTTGGCAATTGACCAATTTGAAACAGGCTTACAGTTTTTTACGGTCGCTAGGACACGTTTCTCAATACTTAAGTCACTTTTTCAAAACTCTTCACACAGTTCTCCTAACCAACTTTCCGCTCGGCACAGCAGTTAATTGCACATTCAAAATGCACTAAAACTACCAAATCACTTCATACATGTCTCAAATCAACTCATTCTTACATAACACTAGCAAAGATTGACAGCCAACAAACATACTTTGTCACCCACAAAACAATGACCTACACACCATCCACTGATACAATAGGAATGCTACTGTAATCTTCTGAATTTGGTTATATTTGTCATCTAGGGCAATACACCTAGGAAAAAATCTTCTGGTATGCCTGATCCATCCCTTTCAATGTTCAGGCATCCAGCATTCATTGCGTCCAGGAGGGACATTTGATCATGTGGATGGTGGAACTGTATGACTGGTCATACAGTAAACCTTCCATCTCCAAAATAATGATTCAATGGGGTTGAGGAATGGAGAGTAAGGTGGGAAGAAAAGTGACACCATTCTGGGATGGGCTGCAAACCACTCGGTGACTGCACAGGAGTGGTGACATACAGTGTCCCATACAAATGTTGGCTTTCTTCTCTGTGCATCCTTTTCCTCACCTAGCACAACCCTTCCGTAGAGATAATTTTATAGCATTTAATTTATTGATTCCAAATATATTTAATTACAATATTACTGTAGAAATGTAGCAAATTTCTGTCTCATTCGGCTTTGTATTATGTTATTGTTTTGAACTGAAGTTTAACAGTTTTGAAAACAGTATGTAAGCATGTGCAAATTGGCCTTTAGGTACATAGAGTTTTGGAAGTTGTTGTGTCGAAGTGAGAAAAGATTGAATGTAATTTCAAAGATGTAGTCATTGAATGCATTTTGTGCCAAAGCAATGATAAATGGTCTACAGTTTAGCCCACATACTTCTGTTGTGCTCGCTGTGTGAAGAGTTTTGAAAACGTGACTCAAGTATTGAGAAATGTGTCCTAGCGACTGTAAAAAACTGTAATATGAAAGTTATGTACAAGTTAATGCAGCGTCAGAAAGCATTTGTTTTTGTGTAGGCAGACTCTCACCACCATTTACTAGAATGCCATCAGAAATTCAAAAAAGGAAACTGACACACTGGAGAGGAGGCACCCAACAACAACCTGGCACTGTAATGAGTTCCAAAAGTAAGGGTCTCTCTTGTGTCTGTGTGTGTACATGTGTGTCTGTGTGTGTCTGTGTGTGTCTGTGTGTGTGTGTGTGTGTGTGTGTGTGTGTGTGAGACAGAGAGAGAGAGCGTGTGTGTGTTTGTGTGCATGTGTGTGCATGTGCATGTGTCTGTGTGTGTGTGTGTGTGTGTGTGTGATAGAAAGATACAGACAGGTGAGAGAGAAAGACGGGAAGTCTGTGTGAGGTCCTTCCTGGTAACAGAGTGAGTCAAGAAGAAAGAGGTCAGGTGTGTTTTCCTGTGAGGTGTGTTTCCCTGACAGTGACTCAAGGGAGAGGGCCATGAAGGTTCCACATGGATGGGCTCGTCCAGGCACCTGTCACCTTTTTGTGTTACTTCGAATAGGTCCAAACAAAACTGATTCCCCACAACATGTCCTGGTTTAGTACCAGAAGCATGAGTTTTGTCCCTCCATAGTTCCTTCATTGTATTCCTGTATATGAATCAACCATTAATACTGAACTTGTAGTTGTCATCCTGTATCATTTGTTCTATGATTAAGAGATGCTTGTAAACATCACAATGCTACATTTGTGTGATTGTGTTGATGTAATGTAGGCTGCAGTACGTGTGTATGGAGTCAGTTTCTGAGACCGGCTTGGCAGCTTGGCAATTAAAGCACATCTAGTACACAACCCTACCCTACCCAGCCCTGGGCCCTGCCCCCTGAAAAACAGGTCTGCCACAGGCATTTCCACATAAACACTTCATCCACCACTCTGAAAGAGGGTAAGAGAAAGGACACAGTGAGGGAACAAGAGAGAGAGGTATATGGGGTTAAAGACAACAACAGCCACAGAAGTGAGAGAAGACACAGAGAAAGACACAGAGGGCAGAGGGGAGGAGAGGAAAAAGGAGAGGAGAGAGCGTGTGGAGCAAAGTGAGAGATTAAGAATGGAATAGAGGAAGAAGAGAAGGAGGACAAGTCTAGCACCAGCAGCATGCTAAAATTATCAGTGGCAAAAATGTTTCCATGTGTCCTTATGTTTGAAGTTAACTTAAAACACTAAAAAAGGCAAAAAATACGACATTACTGTTAAGAATACCTTTCCCTCTTATTCATATTTAAACTTGATTTAATAGTTAAAATAAAAGTTGCATTCTTTACTTCCAAGACCTCTCTCCATGTTGTTTCTCAAGCAACAGTATATTGTTCAGATTCAAAAAGGTCTATCTATTCAGTCTTTTATAGTTTAAAAACTCTGTAATGTAAGCTATAGGTTCTTGTGAATGATATGTTCATGACTTTCCTTAAAAAATTCGACATAGTGTCCCATGCCATGGCATTAGGTTTGACAACCTCATAGGCAAAACCACGCTGTCTAAAGATGCTTCCAGACCATCTGGATATAATCAGCACGTACTCTAGCCCTTCACTTAGACATTTTATAAGCCTTCATTGCAACTAAATAACCGCTCTGGTCAAGTAATTCTATCCATCAGGCCCTAATACTGGAACAGTCCCCTAGGCTTATGTCCCTGAAGGAGAATATTATAAGCCACAATTTATCATGTCAATGTCCCTATAAACATTTACATTAATTTAGCTGATTTAGTTCTTACCAGGTGATATGTTTTATTATATTACAAGGTCAAATTCAACTCTTAGTCCTCTTATGGTGAGCATTATTTTAAATATAAGTAGCCATAATTTGAATGGTAATGTGTGATTTAAAAAAAATTGGCCAACAAGTTTTTTAAATGGCTGTCGTTATGATGAACTGGCCCTTTGGGACAAGGACCATCACCCGTTTCCTAACAGGTGAGTGGTTTTGTCAACAGACTCAACCGTCATCCTCTCCCGATTCATCATCCCGCTGTGACTGGGATGTCCACAGCTTCTGCATGTGCCTCTAAGCAGTAGGTTGGTGAGCATCTTTTATCATATTTTGCAAATTTAGCCTAAATCAACCAGTTAGGCTATATATCTTCGTAACGTAATTGTACCTGCTTTATTACGCTATTGTAAGGTGAATTCCGGTAATCTGGGACATTGCGTAATGTGGGACACATTACGTTTTCTTCCCTGCTATGACAATATCTAGTCCACACAACTTTGACTCTAGGTTTAGCATGGATGTTATGACTGAAATCACAAAACGTGATTGGTGTGGTGTCACAGAAAGGGCCAGGGCACGTTAATTACGAAGCTCCGATGAGAAAAATGCATGCAAAAAATGTCCCAGATTCATGGGCGTAGATTTAGGGGGGGACGCTACTTGTCCCCACCAACATTTGAAAATGACAAAAGTGTCCCCACCAATATTTTTGTGAACTCCTTTGTAATACAATTTGGATCGATTCCGAAAAAATATTTTGCACAATATATTTGAAAAACGCATTTCCTATTATTGTCCGTCGCCCCAAAAAGTTAAAAAAAAAGTTAACCAATGCGCCCTAGAGCCTGCGAGACTAGATTATGTAATTTAATTGAAGTGGCATAGTCAGAAACACTGTGAATCTTGACTTGCAGAAAGAGAGCTGTCAGTAGTCTGACACTGTAAACTATATACGCCAGGAAATAATAAAGCCTCATATTAGTATTTCATTTGGTCTCAGCATTTATATTTTTTTACCCTTTTGTGTTTTTTCACCACCCAGACAGTAAGTAGCTAGCAAGGTCGTTGTTAGTTAGCTAGTACTAGGAAAACTACCCACACAGTGCAAACCTGCTAGCCTTACATCGCCACCCATTCTACAATGGAAAAATGTTTTGAAAGTTGTTAGTGTAGTAGAGCATGTAACTTTTGCTTGTATTAAATATATCCCTAGCGTCTGCAATCTTTCGACCAGTGTGTTAGCAGCAGCAGGTCTTGTTGAAGCCAGAAGGATAAATCTACCCACATAATGGGACCGTGCTAGTTTAGCATAGTACCAGCAGGCTAGCAACTCAAAAGTGATTTTAACTAGTAATAAGTAGGCCTATATGATCCCTTGGATAGTAATATCCCTATAATCGCGACCAATGCCAGCAGTCAACTAAGCATGTTTAGTGTCTGTATTATTTAAATTGATGAATTACTGTGCAGGAAAAACGGCACCCTGAAGCTACAGATGTAGAGCAGGTTGGTGATGAATCAGCATCAGGGGTTCAGGTGAGAAGTTGAATTGTCCACTTTGGTAAAGATTGCATTAAATTGCTGTTTTTTAAACGATGTTTAGACAATGTTACCCATGAATGTTATCATTTACACTTATACTTGTAGGTAGTAAAAAGGTATAAATATAAATCCATTATTTCATTGCTTAGAAGTCCAGTACAGATGATGTAGGCCTAGTACAGCTCCATAAAATCTGAACCAGTTACCTAGGCCTACATATATATGTATATATATTTTTTTTTGTTGGGGGGGGGGGGGGGGCCTTCAATGTCCCTACCAAAGCTGAGACCAAACCTACGCCCTTGCCCAGATTACCCGGTTTCACCCGACCCTGCATTTAAAGTAAACATTTTGTAGGTATTTTGGTCAATATTTCGTTCTTACCTGTACCATTCGAGTCCTTTATCGAAAAATCTGTCAAAAAAGTGAGGTTCCGCGCCAACAGCTCTCAGGTCCGGGTGAATACGGAGGAACTCCAGCAGAGCGCGCGTTCCACCTTTTTTCACACCGATAATGATGGCTTGAGGGAACTTTTTACTGCCAAATGTGTTGGACACGGGGATACCGTCTGAGATTTGCCGTCCGACTCTTTCCACCTGTTTGACGGCAACGGTTAAAGCGGTTCTAGTTGAAATGGCTGTACTGTTCCATCGAGTCTGTGTTTCGGGGAGTTGACTGAGATGCTCTGATGGTCGCAGGTTGTCATCAATAACATCCATGACATTATAGTGCCGGTTCAGAAATTGCCTGTCATAAACTGGTCTCGGCGCCGAGTCACAAAATTCGGTTAGACAGTAGAAAAAGTAGGTAAAAATTACGATCATGGTAAAACACACTGACACTTTGGGCAGCGCCTTTCCAAAGTTTAACCTAGTTTTACATACACTACATCCCATGAGTTGTTCTTCTCGTCTATCCTCAAAAAACAAAACGTTGACACCATGCTTCTTTTTCCAACATTGAGTCAATTAATTATTTCTAAGACTGTTGAAGAAAGGTACATTTAACATTTGTGTAATTGCAGATAGCTTGTCATTAAACATTAAACTAGCCTGTCTACATAATGTTGTCAAACGTCACGTATAAGAGATGTGAAGAAAAACGCATCTATACTTGTAATCTATATATTGTAATTCATCGTTATGAAGTCAATTAACCTGCCTTAGAGTTTTGCAGGCTGTTCACTGCCTTGCTCTGGACTCAAGTCTGGTCTGGTGATCACTTATTCAACATTTCCTCCCCTCTCCCCTTCAAAGACATGCACGCCCTTTTTAGAAGTCTCCACCCTTCCCTTCTGGAGCACAGAATAACATTCCCCATGAGACAAATACAGAAATGGAAGATCAAAAAGTTAATTGTTTCTTTTATTTTGAATGTACAGCCGTGGCCAAAAGTTTTGGGAGCGACATACATTTTGTGTTTGCAAAGCTTGCTGGGCCTTGGCATAAAATGACGCCTGTGTATGTATGCTACTGCTAACATCATTTAATTAAGTCATATCATCAGCACAGGGAAAAGTGTGAATTAGTTATAGCCAGGTGAAATCACTATCATTCTGATTGGATTTTAATTGCATTTATTTTTTACCATGGAGCTCTCCTCTCCATTGTTTGTTGAAAAGTATATTTTCTTATTGATACATTTATAATTATAGTGCAGTACATGTTAGTTTGCATTTTACTAAAGTAACCAGACCTGTATTCATATTTTTCATCCCTTTAAACTTCATGATGAATGACAAACCTCCTCCTTTACCTGCCCCCTGAGCCTCAGTGTTTTATGAGCATGTGGTATCTTATGACACACATCCCTAAACAAAGAGAATGAGTAAAAAAGTAGCAGCCCTTTAAACAACCCAGACATGTCTTCTGTATCTAATTCAGTATTTGTGTGTGTGTGTGTGTGTGTGTGTGTGTGTGTGGGGTGTGGGTGTGTGAGTGTGAGTGTGCGTGTGTTCAATCGCAGGACCTGTTACAAGGAGATGTCAGAGATTTAGTCCATTCTAACACTGCGTCCTGTATACAGTTTCAGATGAGTGAGATTAGAGGTGGTATTGTTTTACCTAATACCTGCTGTCTCCTGTTTGAATGGACAGGATGAGAAGGGATGGGGATATCATCTCTCTGGGAAGTGGTCACTTTGGCTGTCATTCTCTGTATCTGTTTTTATTCCTCTTTATCTTATAAAGTAAGTTTGCTGTGATCAAAATTTTTGGGGGGGTCAAAACCATCACATGTTTACATGAGAAGTTTAATAAAAAATGTCCTGTCAAATTCAAATTATGTGAACAAAGGACTTTGTATAAGTTGGCATAGGGATGACAAATATAGAATAATTATATGTTTTCAGGCCCAAACAGCCATTGTAAATCAATTTAAAGAGAGGGCCGTCTTGCACTTTGGAATTCACAGCTTTGAAAATGACTGAGACTTTAGGATGGAGTCACAACAAGGTCAGAATCCAGCCTTGCTTTCATCAAACTCTTTATTTGCTTTTTCTCTGTACTAATTGCTCTATTTGGATCTATATTGACAGTTTTGGATCCAGAAATATAAACGCTGAAAATGTTGAAACAAACAGTCACTGGTGATGTCCAAAACACATGTTCGGAGTGCTGGTTAAGGGGCGTATGTGTGTGTATTGTTTATATTTGTGTATGTGTGTGTCCATGTGTGTTTGTGTGTGGTGTGTGTCCATTTAATGTGTATGTGTGTATCGTTTAAATGTACTGTATGTGTGTGTTTATCTGTGTGTGTCCATTCATGCGTGCGTGTGAGAACACATGGTGTGTACATATAGTACGCTCCATGTGTCTGTGTTTGCATCGCCTGTGTATGTATGTTACTGATTTCCATAGCTTGAGGCCCTCAAGATGGTGTGTCCATGTGTCAGCCATTACAGCAAATTACAAGTCCTTCCTCATGAAAAGGAGAATGTTCCGCTCTCATTTGGTCATTTCCAGTACTAAAGAGAAGCTCTTGGCTATACAGTGATAGCCACAAGATATCCTGCAGAACCCTAACCGGCTCTGACAGAGTCATGAAACCACCATCCAGGAGGGGATATTCAGCCTTGATATCTGGCTGTTTTGGAACCTGATGAGTCTTATTGAGTATGAATAATATGACCTTCACATCAGGATATTTTGTAATAATTGGTCCAATATTGCAGTTTTAAATTACTTTCCAACAATTAGTCAGCTACAATTACTCTACAACTACAGTTTAAAAGTGCTTCAAATTACATGATTATTTATTGAGGAGATTATATATTTATTTTATCTAGTTTATCTATTGATATTGTGTGCAGATTGAAAGGAGAAGCATCTCCAATGACAACCATAACACTGTCATAAGGAGCGTTTGAAGTTTGGGTGCCTTGAAAGGGCTGCATCAATCTGTCTCATATGACTTGAATGTGACCCTGTCCCCTTCCTATGGGTAAAAAGTACATCTCCTTATTCCCACTCCTACAGGACACACACACACACACTTGCATACTTGAAACCATAAAGACACACACATCTTTACTGTATGCAGGAAACAGGTCCTTGGGCCTCAGGTGACAAGACCAAAGAGATCAGTAGCTGTTACAGATAGACAGATGGAATTATCCACCACCTCAGACTCTGCCTGGTGGACTAACACAATTGATCTACAGGTACACTTTCATGGTTCCTGCATCCTATGGCTGAGAAGAGTGTCACTCTACAATGGAGAACAATTGGATGTACACATTCATATTCATTTCCTACAACAGTTATATAAGTCCTAGTTCATGTTTTATTACACTGCCAATAAGTACACACAGCTGTCTTACTGTAAACAAAAGGTACATCCAGTTTGTCAGGCACCCAAAAGCTGGCTGACGAGAAACTCTGTAATATACTTTTCATCTTGGCAATAAAAAGCAAACGGGGCATGTCTGGACAGGACATTTTCTTCTAAACTTTTATTTACTTTCTCCAAAGTCTTTATACTATCTATTGAATGAGGCTCTCAGGGGAATCTTACTGTGAGACCAGGAATTAAAGAGACTGACAATCATGTCATCACACAAGCCACAGAGTGTTTGGGAAATGCCTGCTCTTCTAATCCTCTACTGCTCTGTGGTGAAGGGGGATCTGAACACTGGATCTCAGCGCGTGTGTGTCATTCTGTGTGTGTACAGATACAGTATGAACTTGTGTGTGCATGTATATATCAGTCTGTATGTGTGTATACATAGGTGTGTGTGTGTGGGTGGGGAGGGGGGTCTGAAAGAGAGAGGGAGAGAAAGCTCTGATTAGTTCAGTATACAGTTACATGCCTTCCAGCTCAGTAAGGGGATTAACCAAGACTTGTGGCTGCAGAGTTGACAGCCCTGTAAAGGTGAAATGTTATGAAGTGCAGTGTGTGCACGTGTATTTTGTCTTCTTCTGTGTGTGCGTGCCTGCAGGGTGTATGAGTGAGTGTTGTCTGAGGGATTCTTTTCAATGTTTGTTCATATTTGCGTGCACATCTGCTTCGATAATGCTGCGTTCTACACTGCAGCCTGTTGTCTTTCTGCCTGCGGAGCGACTCATTCCAGCCTCACACTTTTCAGCTCTACAGCCGTGACGTCAACGTCAAACCACAAGCACGTCTTTTATGTGTTACTGTCACCACGTATTTCCGCACAGTGTGTGAAAAACAACTTATTTTTCCATGAGAGGACGGACAGACATGGACACAGACGTGGGGCAGGGGCTTCAGTGCAGAGCTTCACTGTAACGATTGAGACACAAGAGAGCTGCGGACCGAACCTCTTCCTCTTTATCACTCCAATATGCATGTCCTCCATGACAACAACAGTCCTTGATTTGAGTGGTGAACAGGGGTGTGTGGGAATGTGTGTTTATGTGTACGCACGTGTGTATGTGTGTGTGGGGTGAGTGATTGTTTGCACTGTGAATCTGGAAGATTTTTGATGGCAAGTGAAGGTTCAAACTGTCCTGATGAGTAGAGGGGGGTCTTCTCTTCACGAGGTAAAGAACATGCACACAAACACCCAGTCTTCTCACAAGCAGAAACATCAGAGCTCTCTCTCCCCCCCCCCCTCTCTCTCTATATTTTTGGGTCCTGTGGGAATTTGCTCTAAGGCTCTGACCTCATCCACCCATTGCTAAATCCCCAACCCTCCTGCATCCTTCTCTCTTACCCCTGCTTCCCCCCCCACCACCCCCCATCAACGCTGTCCCAGCCAGTCATCTGGACCCACTTTTGGGGTTCTGGGGAATCAGAGACTCTGTGTTGTTGGGGAGTAGGAAGACCAGTTACTATCTCCTATTCTCCATCAAAACCAAACTACTCTTCACCACAGGCCTGGGTTTTGTGCAATTGGACCAAAGCACAATATTCAGATAGGTCTACCTGCCTCAGAATGTCAATTCTCCAGAAAAGGATGTAACTCTTGAGATTGAATGGAAACAGAATGTTTCATGCAATGAAACAGTAGAAGGGAGGGTTTGTGTGCATGAGTGTGTGTGTGTGTGTGTGTGCGTGCATGTGTGTCACAAGGTGTTCAATGACAGAAAGCTGTAGAGGTGTGGAATTACCCTTTCTCGGGTGATGAGAGGAATCCAGATGTGAATATTGTAAATCAAACACACACACACACGATGCCTGTGCTGAAAAGTTAAAAGGAGGCCCATTTCTGGAGGGCATGTCTACCCAGAAAGCCAACATTTTTCTAACTCTAGTATTTATCCCCAGCCTTCTCCTACAGTGTCTCTCGGCTTTTTCATCACATTCACTCCTGTGCATAGCTCCATTGGGTGAATGCAGTCTGAACGCCCATGTAAACACACTCACCATCACACACACTCCATATCCTTTTCACATGCAGGTTAAGGTCTAAATAAATGGTCATTCCCTGGATTAGTTGTTGAGAAGAAGAAAAGCTGCAATATCAGGCCAAGACAACCGTACACCCTCCGCAGAAGTTAGCAATCAGAGCTACCCAAGGGGCAATTTCAGCCATTAAGACCACCCATTTGGGGGCTGTGGGGGAGCCTTTGGTCCCCCTTGAGACGGGAGACACACATGCGGAATCAGAAACCCCACACAGACTTGCAAGCAGATAGATTAGTGCAAAATGCCATGAGGGGATAAAGTCAATGTGCTTCATGCACACACTGTCTCTGTCTCGCATAGAAGTATACACACAAGCACAAATCCAATACCACGATCTTGTATGGATCTAAGATGGCGGTAATCCTTAACCAAAGATGAGAGAGGATGAACTGCCACAAATTGTAGAGGGGGTGAGGCAAATGGGGGGTAGGGGGTTGGATGTCCATGTGGCACCATATCCTAGGAAAGACTGAGGTAGTTATTCTGTTATTCCCAATAAAGTTCAGTTTATATGTCTGCTTCAGAGATGTTTTCAGGATGGCGTATGATATATTAATGTAACTGCCCTCTGACATTTTGACATGTGATGACATGATTATTGCTTTTTCCAGCGTCTTACTTTTTAATATCTTTGAACTGACCTCATGTATCATTTGACAGAAAATTCAAACCTTGCACACATTTCCATTTTGGGAAAAACGTGCGTTTAATCAATGCTTCCTTTCCCTGGATGTTATTCTCTCTAAGGTTTAATTTGATCATTGATACCAGCTTGACTTTTCCAAGACCTCTAATCTCAACTCTTCAGGATCCATCACACATAATAAAATATCTACCAGAAGAGCTATCTCTTGAGGACAGTACAGATTTACAAAACACAAACAAACACAAACCTCCAAAACATGGTTTGGCCACAACTTCTCTTTTATCTCATCTTACATAGCCTGGTTTGGTTTTCTTCTGCAATCCAAATGCACCATTATGGACGACGAATGAACGGAACAAGTAGCCCAAGGTAAACAAGACTTCTTCTCCTTTCTTCTTCTCTCAGTCCTCTTGATGCTTATCTCCTGGTCTATCTTGAGATCCCCAACAATGAAAACTAGTGCACAGTTGCACATCTTTGGGGTGCGACATCTACATTTAGTCATTTAGCAGACGCTCTTTTCCAGAGCGACTTACAAAGTACAGGGACATTCTCCATGAAGAAAGTAGGGTGAAGTGCCTTACCCAAGGACACGGCCGGGAATCAAACCAACAACCTTCTTATTAATACCCCGACTCCCTAACCACTCAGCCATCGGACCCACATCTCAGTGAGGCTCTCAGATTTCCACATCTAACGGTCCCATCCACAGATGCACCGATGAGAGCAGAAATAGGATGTTATGTTTGCAAATCATGTTCAATAAAATATACCATTCAAGTCTTTGAACCTCAGAACAGTACAGATGCAAGAATGCAAATTCAAGTCAACAAAATAAAGAAGAAATACAGTTTTTCAGGACACCCTCATAACTGGGATCTATACATTCAGGAACTTGGATCGCACTCTTCACAACAGTAGCTTATAACTAGCCAGCATCCACACAAACGTGCAAAGAACAGAACTAGAGCAATGCCCAAGTAGGAGTTACAACAGTTCCGGAACGTTTCTGTGATCTAGAGATCAAGTCCTATTCTCGTGGCATGTATGCAACCATGTTTACACTGTTCTTCATCACTAAGTCGGAGACAGATGTTTGGTCTGGCCAGGGGGAAGCATACTGTACATGATTGCGCCCAGTGAAACATATGGCTGGCAGTCCTGCCACAGAAAGACTCTCCTGTATCCCCCTTCTACACTGCAGCACCGTGTGTCAGGTGGTGAGCAGTAGCATGCACATTGCATTATACATAATACTCCCTGATTAAATCAGCCTTGTTTATTATTCTTTTAGCACAGATAGGGAAGCTTTGTTTCCTGTTTAAATGATTGCACACACGGTGCGTGATCGGGATTTAATACACAATTAGTGCTTCTGTGGAGCATTAGATGATGGATTTCTTCAAATAAGTACATTCTGCCTAGATGAGGCAACAGGCTGAAGGGTATACCTGTGTGTGTCTGTGTGCGTGTGTGTGTGTGTGTGCTTCCAAATACACAGATAGTGTTTTGTTGACGCAAAGGCCTCCACAGGCAAGTGACCAGTCTCGTTACAGCAAAATGTGTCTTGAAATGAGTCAAAGGCATGGACATGTGTTCAGGGAGTAGTGTTTGAACTAGCTAACAGTAGTATTCTAATTAAATAGGGGTTCCTCTCAGTGTTATTCTATAGGCCCTTGGAGGTCAAAGGAAGAAAACAATGGTTGGCAATTAAGTTTGTCTCAGTTATTGGAGAGGGGTTATGGTTTCTATACTTCCTGCTCTCTTCCTCTGAGCATGCAGCTGATTAGCATTGCCATGGCCCTGGCCATTTTAAACAGGTACCATTCCATAACACACTGACACAGGGCTGTGTGTCGCCAACAGATTAAATCATGTTTGTCTTTGATTCTGTATCTCAGTCATCCTTCTTTATCTGTCTTTTACCTTGTTCCCCTTGCGTTCTCCTCACTTTACCTTTCATCTCCTTGATGCCAGCTGTGTCTGTTTGCAGCGTGTGGTACATGCAGGTGTACAGAGTGAAGGCAGTACACAGGCGTGTGAGCAGTCTCCTTCAGTAACAGGAGGAGACATAAGGAAAGGATTACTCTGCCAATTAATGAGGCAGGAGGTAAGGTCAACAACGGGGGTCTCCAGGCTTCGAGCAGAGGAAGGAAAACATGTCTCATCAATTAACTATCCTAAGAGATTAGATACGCTTTAAGTCACTGCCCATTTTATTTTTACCTCAGGATTTGTAGACTTAATCCAGTGTGTTTAGAAATGCTGATCACCCATAGGCTCATACTTATTACGAAAAGTCTGCATTTTTTGTCAAGATACCTGGCATGATTCTCTGTGATATATTGTGTAGCTGTGGCTGTGAAATACATGAGGGATTTGAAAGGGCCAGAGAGCACAGATTTTTTCAATAAAACTATGTACTAAAACCACAGTTCAGAACTATGAGAAAACTTGCAGTTGCATTCCCTGCCATAATCCCACACTTCACAATGTACCTTTGAACTCCATACCTCTGATCCCCCACCCTTTGAAAGGAGCGGAGACGCACCTGCTCTTCAGACAGACTTAAGCACCAGTGGGGCCCTTGAACCCCACTGTTTGGGATTTCACTGTGGCTGTGAGTAAAAGTGGTGTTAAAGACACACCGATACATTGTTTTGCTCTCCACCCTAAAAAGTGTGGTTATGATGTAGGCGTACTAGCAAATAAGCATGCATATTACATATTTTGTGGCCAGAGACACCTTAATCGCCCATCAAATAATTACATTCTGAGCTTGTAAAGCTTGTCTTAAAGAAAACTGTAATTCATTTAGTTGAACCTGTGTGCTTTGTAATTAGGACAGGAATAAATTCTATTTTAGACATTTTTTTCAAAATTCCATCATAGAGCAGCCACTGTCTTTTCTGATCTAGCTCCATCTAGTGTACCTTCATCCAAACTGAAGCTCAGGTCCATCTTTCATAAACAAAATTAATGAACTTTCGGCTCAGAACCAATAAATGTATGACATTGTCAGGAATTTGTAAGTGATATGGACAGTCAATTAAACAATAATTTTATTGTGTCTAGTATGTAAGAGATTAAAACTAAACTGTGTCCACCAAAGAGTCCTGTAATGGCACATTAACACACACTCATGTAGAAAGTTACTCATAAAGTTGTTTTATCTGGTCCTCTGTATTTACTGTCCTTTTGTGCCAAAATCAGCAGTAATGATCCCCTTCTGACTGAGATGTCAAGCTAGAAGATGAAACCATGATTGCATAAAGCAAAGTGAGGCCTTGTCAGAACTGGGTGCATATCAGAGTTGTTAATGTGCATAAAAATGTCCTCCACTGTATTTGCTGTCTAGTGAGGTCACTGTCCATCGGTGTCCTGGTGGTCCCAGTCTGGGCTTTAGACCAGGACACTTCATCCTTTGTCCCCACATGTAGACACTCTCCACACACTTCTACATTTCTACCTGCACATAACACATCTGCTCCCCTTACTGTCCATCCACCTTATCTGAGAGAGAGAGACGTAGATATAGACAGAGAAAGAGAGGTGGTGGTGGGGGGGGGGGGGGGGGGGGGGTGGAGAGGGGGGGTAAAACCATAAAAATACTTTATTCTTCAGTTGTACTCATATCTACAACATTTGACTTCTGCCTGATGAGTACATTCATACCCTTAGGGACGAACGTCAGTGAGCTGCTGAATATTCAAAAGCGTGATAGTCCCCCCTTTGGTCCATCATGAAGGAACTCATGACCTAGTCCGTTCCCACATTTCCCACAGCAAACCTAAAAAAAAAAAACATCCAGGTGACATGCCTCTACAAACGTTTACTACCTAAACATCATCACCAGTTACTGTGACACTTCATCGAGCTGTAGTTCAAGTGTTAAGAGCTACGTAGGGCTGCACATGCCCAAGGTAAGTCAGAAAGCACCTTTATAGGCCCCCAAGCCTCTGGATATCTGGCCACACTGTCTTCATGGATGGTTTCAGAGAAAGCTGGCCAGGGAGAGGAGTGATCAAACTTGGACACACTTGAGAACAGCTCGTATCCACAGTCTGAACACACATATATACCTGAGAGGAGAAGCAAACATTAAAGCAGTCGCTACATTGCTCAGTATGGATACAGGACCTAGCCTTTTGTGTAATATAGTGCACTGTTTAGATGCAAGTCATTCTCTCATGCAACTCACCAGGCTGAAAGTGGTCTTTGTAAATCTCTCCTCCAGAGAAAGAACAGTAGGACATTTCCTCCATTTTTGAAGATATATTAAAATAAGAGCTATATCAGAACCAATTCAATCGTGTAAGTGTCAGTACTTCCTTCCCTGTTAGAAGCCTGCCCGTCTAAAAATGGAACTGTAGGTTGGATCAAATGACAAATAACGTTGTGGTTTCGCAATACTGTCCTCAGCGTGCCACAGGGTGGCAGTACAGTGTGTTTTATGAATAAAATGTTAAGCAACATGGAAAAGGGAAAAGTTCAGATCTAAGGGTCAGTGAGATAGGCTATAATTACTTTTTGTTGTATGGCCATTTGATATAATTGAAAGATTCAGAGAAACAAGTTTGTAAAAAAGTTTTCAAACAAATGTAAATTCTTCTGCAGTTTTTTAATATTCTTTATTATAAGACCAAAAGAAAATGTGAATTTATAATGATGATTCATATGATTGGTGCTGTGGTGGCTGCTAAAGCTATTTTATCATTTCAGGTTTTCAATAGAAGTTCACTTGTATTCATTTTGACATTTTGTGACACAAACAGCAGTAATGATCCCCTTTTGACTGAGATGTCAAGCTAGACGATGAAACCATGATTGCATATCAAGCATATTGAGACCTAGTCAGAACTTTGTGCGTATCAAAGTGGTAAATGTGCATAATTATGTCATTGTATATATTTGATATTACTGAGTCTTCCACTGTATTTGCTGTCTAGTGAGGTCACTGTCCATCGGTGTCCTGGTGGTCCCAGTCTGGGCTTTAAACCAGAACACTTCATCCTTTGTCCCCACATGTAGACACTCTCCAAACACTTCGAAATTTCTACCTGCACCTAACACATCTGCTCCCCTTACTGTCCATCCACTTTATCTGAGGGGAGAGAGAGAGGTATTTTTACATAGCACTGTTGAAAACCAATCTTCAAATATAATTCAATTTTTAACGCACCTTTAGGGATGAACGTCAGGGAGCTGCTGAATATTCAAAAGCGAGAGAGTCCTTTGGCTGGTCCATCGTTCACAAACTCATGGCCTAGTCCGTTACCACACTTTCCACAATGTACCTGAAACAGTTCGTGTTCCACAAAAAATGCAAGAAAAACGCATTACGCACACAATGCTGTGTAATGCATTTCATTTAAGAAAAGCATCATAAAATATAACTGCAAGCAGTAATGGCGGATTCCTCCAAACACTGCGAACCATTGAAAAATGTTTATTCTTGACAAATTGTAACTGTATAGAAAAATGTATGCTGCAGAATTACCAATGGTTTACCAAATCTGAAATGCAATACCATCAAGATCCACAAGGGCCTTTATTTCAAGCCAGTAAGTGAAGGAAGGGGGCTTGGTGAGCTTATCCTTTCCAGAAAGCCTTGTATCTTTATGCATTAAGGCGTGGCCTGTAGCGGCACCTATGGGTAATGGTGGGCCATTTGTGGTGTGGTAGTTACTCTTGGCCTATACTATTAATGTTTCAGGATTTTTAAAACTTTTTACCATTGCATATAAAATCGGAAATGCAATACCAACAGGATCCACATGGGCTTTGGGTAAAGTGTGGTAGTTACTCTTGGCCTGTACTGTCAATGTGTCAGGATTTGGAGACCTTTTTACTATTGCATACAAAGTAGGAAATGCAATGACACCAAGGTCCTCAAGGGCCTATGCTGATATTCAAGGAATGAGTGGGGGCTTGGTCAGCCCACACAGTCCTGATATGTTGCGTGTGTATCTTGCCAAGCCCGCGCGTGTCAAGGGAAGAATGAGTGTGTGAGAATTTGGAGCATGCGCGGGGAGGAGCAGGGGACACATTTCATTGTAAATTTGCCTAGAAATTAGCCGAGCATGCATGTTTCAAAGATTCACCAAAAATCGACCTTTCATCTTAGAGTCAACTTTTTCTCAGATTTGTGTACTAAACATTCTCAAGAGTCTTCATATGAACTTGTTTGACTGGCTTACATGTAAAGCATTGCGAACCATTGAAAAATGTATATTCTTGACAAATTGTAACTGTATAGAAAAATCAATGCTGCAGAATTTCCAATGGGATACCAAATCTGAAATGCAATAACATCAAGATCCACAAGGGCCTTTATTTCAAGCCAAGAAGTGAAGCGCTTTAATCTTCACAAGAAGTGAAGTGCTTTGTGCTTTAGGGCGTGGCCTGTAGCGACACCTATTGGTAATGGTGGGCCATTTGTGGTGTGGTAGTTACTCTTGGCCTATACTATCAATGTTTCAGGATGTTTTTAACTTTTTACCATTGCATACAAAATCGGAAATGCAATACCAACAAGATTCACATGGGCTTTTGTTAAAGTGTTGTTGTTAATGTTGGCCTTTACTATCAATGTTTCAGGATTTGGATAACTTTTTACCATGGCAAACAAAATCTGAAATGCAATACCATCAAGATCCACATGGCCTTTGCAAAAGACCAAGGAACACTCTCCTGAAATGTTGCGTGTGCGTCTTGCCAAGCCCGCGCGTGTGTCAAGGGAAGACCTATGGGTAATAGTGGGCCATTTGTGGTGTGGTAGTTACTCTTGGTCTATACTATCAATGTTTCAGGATTTTTATAACTTTTTACCATTGTATACAAAATCGGAAAAGCAATACCAACAAGATCCACATGGGCTTTTTGTTAAAGTGTTTCTTTGCCTATACTATCTATGTTTCAGGATTTTGAGACCTTTTTACCATTGCATACAAAATCGGAAATGCAATACCATCAAGAGCCACATGGGCCTTTTTTTCAAGCCAATAAGTGAAGGGAGGGGGCTTGGTGAGCCTATCCATTCCAGAAAGCCTTGTATCTTTGTGCTTTTGGGCGTGGCCTGTAGCGCCACCTATGGGTAATGGTGGGCCATTTGTGGTGTGGTAGTTACTCTTGGTCTATACTATCAATGTTTCAGGATTTTTATAACTTTTTACCATTGCATACAAAATCGGAAATGCAATACCAACAAGATCCACATGGGCTTTTGTTAAAGTGTTTCTCGGCCTACACTATCAATGTTTCAGGATTTGAGACCTTTTTACCATTGCATACAAAATCGGAAATGCAATACCATCAAGAGCCACATGGGCCTTTGCTAAAGACCAAGGAATGAGTGGGGGCTTGGTCAGCCCACACTCTCCTGAAATGTTGCGTGTGCGTCTTGGCCGCGCGTGTGTCAAGGGAAGGCTGAGTGTGTGTGAGATTTTGGAGCACGCGCGGGGAGGAGCAAGGGAGACATTCATTGGAAATTTGCCTAGAAATTAGCCAAGCAAGCATGTTTCAAATATTCACCAAAAATCGACCTTTCATCTTACAGTCAACTTTTTCACAGATTTGTGTTATGAACATTCTCAAGAGTTTTCATATGAACTTGTGATTGAATCAGAGTATCAGTTTTTGAATGGCTGATGTGTAAAGCATAATTTTAGCGTTAGCGATAAGTTCAATTTGCTTTATATCAATCATTTTTTGAGATATGAATTTGCCTTTGCACATGGTAACATGTTGTAGTGTCTTCCTCCGATCTACCAAGTTTAGTGTTGATATCTCAAAGATTTGCTGAGACATGACTTCACATCCTGTTTGGCGGCTTTTCTGATGAATTTGATTGGCTGTACCGGACAGACGGTTATGAGGATCAAAATTCCTTTGATAACTTTTGTGAGGCTTGGTCTGAAGATCATCTCTGGTGATTTTGAAGAAGATATGACAAAAATTGTAGGAGGAGTAGGCTTTCAAAGGTTTTTGATAAAACCGGAAATGGCGGGAAATCTATATAACCGGAAATTAACGCCATGGTGTGCGTTGAACTCGGCTTGATCCAGGGAATCCAATGGTACCTCATTTTTGAAAATGAGTCATACGGTTCAAAAGTTGCGTGTGTAAACACAAGTCCAACTTTGACCCATTGGTGGCGCTAGAGTGGTCTAATGGGAGACATGAAACTTGGTGTAGGTATAGAAGAAACTGTCCTTAATGAGTGTGCCAAATTTCACAAAAAGTTGTCGATGGGGTCTAGGGGCTGCCATTGACTCCCATGGTACAAGAATTACAAATAATAAAACCACCAATAACAATAGGTTTCCTCCTTACGGAGGAATCCTAATAATCCATGGTATAGGATACTAACTATACCCTCATGACCGTGGACGAGCCAGTCCGAGTGTATCATCTGCGTGAGCCTACCTTGTATGCCCCCGGTCTCTCCTCATGCTTAGACACACTGTCGTCATGAACAGTTTCTGTGAAAGCTGGCCATGGGGACGAGTGTTCGTACTTAGACCTGCTGGAAAATAGCTGGTAGCCACACTTGGCACACACATACACACCTGGGTAGAAGGAGATGGGGTCAAAGAGAGGTCAGAGAGCACGAAGCAGCATAGTCCACACACGCTCTTCTTTTTAATCCACGGTATTCGGATGACTTGTCATTGGTAAACTACTCATTTATTGACAGATATAACTGCAATGTATTACTCCCCATTATTAAGTATATCTCATTGTATTGATAATTATATGCGCAGGTGTTTTTGTCCAAGTTCCCTTTCCCGTGGGATTTTGTAACAGTTGCGTAATTCATTATAAAATCTAGTCTAGGTTTTTAGTAGGCTACACTGTCTGTTGTACAGTACAGGAGCTAGCTCTTGTTATGCAAGAGTACACTGCAACATTTTATTAGATTATGCATAGTTTAGCACACCCTCTTATCGAAACTTTCTGACAGTTGTATAGATATTAAGATATGATCGATATTGGACATGTCGATGTCTTGACCTAAATAATCTGCAAGCTATGATTTCGCTTCCAGCACTACGGGAATAGACAGCTATTACAACATTGCAACGCTAGCGAGAGCTACTAGCCTAGCATAAGTAGGTTTTACTCACTGACCTGGTTTAAAGTGGTCTTTAAAGACCTCTCCACCGAAAAAAGAACAAAACGACATCCCTTCACTGGAAATCTACCAGGCAGACAGTTCTAAAGATTCGATTTATAAGGGACCACCTAAACTTCAGTTGGCAGCCACTGAACTTCAGGTAGCACTACTTTTTCGCAGAAAGCGCAGCCAAGATCACATAATTGTCCAAATTTGTTCCTATATTATAGGCTACCACAAGGTGGCAATATTTCCATAGTACCAGAAAGGGTAACATTCCGCTCATAGACCTATAGGCTAAAAAATACGTATGCATACTTATTATGAAGAGATTAGATAAAAAATGGATTACAAAAACATACAACATACATGTGTAGCTGCTCATTTACTTCAAAGATTAACACAAAATACTAAGAGTGAAGTGTAGAATGAAACAGGGATGACATTTACAGTTTCATCTCTTCATATATTCCTAACATAATCTTAAAATGGTCATTGTTAAAGAGCTATGCAGGTTTTAATACATTTTCAAGGTTAAATGGAGTTCTGGAATTTCTTGAAATAGCCTACCCACAATCTTACCATGTATATATTAAGGAGTCATCATAATGATAAAGCACATTTCTAAAACTGTTGATTAGTCAAATTTAGGTTAATTATGGCCACAGGCCTAACTGTAATGATGCAATATTGATCACACACCAGTGACTGAGAGAACTTCACAGATGTCTGCAATGATAAATAGCTACAAATATAATTGCTGCCCCTGAGCACTTTCATAATAAGAAACTAAGGGATGGATATTTTGGATGTGTAAACTGACACAGGGCTTTTCAGACCCTGTAACTTTTTGAAGGCAAAACTATTTGTTGCCTTTCATTGTTTCTCAGCAGGGAACATATCCAGAAAACATGAGGTTCCGTGCTCCGTCTTTTGATAACAAACAAAAGGGAAACTACTATATTTTCCTGCCAAGAATAACATGCAAACAATGGTGACCAAATGCATATTTCTATCATCTAAAGGTCAGTTTAATGTGTTTGTGCCGTTGTTTGGACTTCCTCTTGGACCCCCTCTGTGATGACCAGGAAGGTTGTCCATTTCCAGTCGGACTCCTGATAGCTGTCAAGCTCCATGAGAACATAGGTTCAACTAGTCATAGGGAGGGATTGACAGATCCATAGGCCTACATGTTATTATTATCCTTATCATCACTTTGCGGTATTTATACCTCTCCAGGAACATATAACAACAATATCTTTGCCATGTATATTGTTGTCATATGAATCATAAACTGCATTGCAGCTTCGTTCAATGTTTTTATGTAATTCTATCATGAGTAGCCTATCTATTGCATAACTATGCGTACAAGACTTCACTGCAGTGGCAATAGTGCTGCTTAGAGTAGTGTACAACCTTACGTGTCTGATAAAAAGTGATAGTTTGACAAGAAGCAGCAGTTTTAAGGCAGGGGCAAATATGCGAAAGATTTAACTACCTAGCTTCCCTGTGTTTTGAATTGGTGCATCCACAACAGACGTGGTACTGTCAACTCGGTTAATCTGGATTAGAGTTTTGCTCTGCAGCCAGGACTCTAATAATCAGATTATTCAGCAGTCGTTTGGCACTTCTTGAAGGGGACGGAGAAGCAGAGCAGGCTAGTACGGCTTCACATGTCTTCAGTGTCTACGCAGAGTGGTGTGATGAAGAGGATTCATTTGTATCCCCGAAAGTCTATGAATGGGAGACCAGATGCTACTAAATATGATGTAGCCTGCATGTCGTTTAGGTAAAACACGACGAACCGCTCAATGATTCAACGTAAGAAAAGTTAAATTACGATTTCTGTAGCCCAGCTCTTGGTAGGCTATGTGGTGCATCGCTGTGCAACATTCATTCAGAGTACAGCGATTTCCGCAGTGCATTACTGTCGCCGCAACAGACTTCCGACCCCGACGACTGCGATTCGACTTCTTTTGACCGACCTGTCAATCAAATTGAAGAATTACATGTTGTTCTTCCTAAGACCAACTCATACAATTGAAGGTGAGTTTACTAATGTAGCCTGGCATTCTTGAAATAACTAAGAGGAACTCTTTCACAGGATTTCAGCATGGAAATGAAGGGAGGTTATCAATCCTTTTGAAATGGTAGGGGCCATGCAGGCCTATTGTCTCTCTTAGCACAGGTTTGGAAACATCAAATACTAACTAAATGGCTGTGGTGCACGATAAATAGCCAAACATTGGAGAGCATGGCTGTAGGGGAGAGCGGGGTATGTTATCACACTTTTCACACTGTCCAACATTTACTGAGCACCATACATCACAATGGTATAAATGTCATACCAAATGAAAGAAGGAAGTCTGGTCACATGTGTTGTATTCATAACATTTTCATATCTTATCTCATTACGGAGTTGTAGACTGTTGAATAGAGAATGTACACTTGTGACAATTTACCTGCCATATTATCTAAAAATAAGAACACAACTACTAAATTATGAATATACATTTTAATTTCTAAATTCAAACCAGAAGTGTAAATATAAACAATCATGCCTAGAGAATCTAGAAAAACAATTATTTCAATCCAAACAATACACATTTCAATCAAAACACATTAAGTGGCAAGACCACTTTACGTTGAATTTTAAACTCAAACGTTCTCTGGCTTGCACATAGATCCATGATAACTGGTGATAATCCCATCGGATTATTCGTCTGATATAGAGAAGGTCCGTCAATTAGACATCGCCCGGTTAATCCACAACCCTCTGATCTCAGCGGCTATAGAAATACTGTGTGCAGTACCGGTTCTTCCTATAGGCGACATAGGCAGGCTCCTAGGGCGGCATGAAGAGGGGGGTGGCAATTTCCCAAGTGCATCCATTTAAATTAACCCTCCCACCCTCTTTGATGCACTACCAGCAGAGGGTGCATCCCTGAGGGGGGGGGGGGGGGGCCTTGACCTTAGACCCTAGGGCACCAAATGTGCTAAGACCGGCACTGACTGTGTGTTAGACTTAGCCAAAGTGTGGGTCATACTTGGACAGTGGAGAGAGAACAGGAAGCACAGGTGTGTGTGAGTGTCATGCAGGTCAAGCAGCATACTTTTGGACAGCAAAGTGCAAGATATTAGCATCCATAAAATGTGGGGTGATACACAGTGGATCTTCTGAATTTAACCCAACACTGCATTTCTGCGTCTATCACCACCATCAGAATATGTCCGAACATATTCAAATAATCCTACAAGGACATGCTACAGCAAACTCACATGCAAACAACTTGAGTCAGACATCAGGTAGGCTAAAGGCATTGGCGGGATGTGTTGCTCTTTCAGGGGTGTTGAGATTTACCACTTATGACCTGCTTTAGACTTCTCTGGTCTCACTAAGACCATTAAAGTCAGTCCTCCTCTTTTCATCTTCACCTGGAATCCACTGCTGAACCTCTTGTGTTGCTTCTCCCTGGCTACCCAATTTAGGACTGCCGTCACTAAGAGCATTACTGTGGTTTACATCCCGAGACTTGCAATGTTTTGGTCAAAATAAAAACTGAATCGAGATTAAAATTTGTTTTTCATCTTTATTTGTTTCTCCAAATTGGACAAGGTTGTTAGGTTTGCAGGTTGTTTGGAAATGGATACATTGGTTGGTTCTTAGAAGATTGAATCTAATTGGCCTAATTGGCCTTAATACCATTGTTTTAAACAAAGCAAGCATCCACTGTCCCTTGAAGAGTTTGTCAACATGACAACATCCTCTTACATACTTCCTGTTGCAACATGAGAGATCTGTTTTCATATACCCGACATGCTTGACAAGGCCATCTTAGAAGTGAGAATTCAAACAAACCCTCACATACCTTTCATCACAATCCACACAAACATACAAAACAAACAAACAAAAATGATAATCATATACCCAAAATCAGTTGGAGTCAGGAGTTGGAGTTGCAGCCATCTAGAGCATCAGTAACTGTCACACTCCCCAGCTACCTGTCTCTCTTCTGTAAAAACAGCGGAGAAGGCCTGAAACCCAGCCAAGCCTCTGCTGACTGAGACGTTTCTCCAGCCAGGTCAGCACAGAGGACTGATCTCAGTCGAACTGTGAAGTAGAAATTGATCAGGCTAATGTAGGGACATGGCTAATAGATTAGGCAGAAGCAGGAGGCAGGGGGTGAGGCTGAGCTCTCACTTCTGGCTTGCTAATATGTTAGCTATAGCAAGCTGGTAGAATGGTAGTAGGCTCTACCAGGGCATAGTCAGAATTTTATTTTGGGGGTGTCCCATCTTAAAATGAAGGGGCATAAAAAAACTTTTTAAAAATCATACACATCTTAGCAACATTTTTTATTATAAGCAATCAAAAATCTGGAGGGGCTGGACATGTAAATGAGGGGGCCTAGACCCCCTCGTTATACCCCTGATTGACTGTACTTTGTGTGTCTGAGTGTGTGTGTGTGTATCAGGACTTTCAATGTCCCAATGATAAAGAGTGGCATAGCTCCAGACATGACCTGCATAATAATATATAAATAGAAATAATTTGTCACTTTTAGCGGATTATGTGACTCCAGCGCAGCTTTGTCTGATAATAATTTTTCAGTTGAGGGAGGCTGAACTGTCTCACCACAGGTCATTCAATCAACTGTCACTACTTGTGACAGTGTGTTTACATGTGTGTCAATGTGTGCATTTTGCAACCAATTTGTGTGTGTCTATATGTCTGTGTGTGAATGTGTATAACCCAATGAAAACTGGGTGGCCCCAGTTTTAAGCCTCTACATGCACTGTCAAAGCCTTTTGAGAATATGGAGATTAAAGGGAATCCACTTGTTGTCAGGTAGTGTCTAGTCATGATGACGTCTACCTTGTTTCTGTTGCTTGCTACAGAATTGGCAATGATTTGCTAGACTCTGGACGGACGCAGCAAGGCTCACTTCCCCAAAGGACAAGTCATTTGCACAGTGCTTATGTCTAATGGAAGGGTTTTAGGAGGAAGGAGGCTTCATCACGGGGCCTTTAACTGTTCAACACAGCCAATACCATGTTTTTGTTCTACCTGCGATTTGGGTATGCAACGTATTTGGTGTGTGTTTGTGAGAGGGAGACATAGATAGTAAGAGAAATTAGACGTTGGAGATACTTGCCCTCTTTCAGTCCATTTGTTCTTCTGTTTTGTGCGAGTGCCAAGTCAAGTTAATTAGACTGTATAAAAACCAAATGTTGTATGTGGAAATATAAGGGTGTGTCTGTTGTGTTTGCTTCATGTGTGTGTACAAGCAAAAAAACATGTGTGTATTTGGGTATGTGCCTATATGCAACTGAGTTCTAATTTCAAGATTCTCATTTCATATTATCTGCTGGATGTCCAGTCTCCTTACAGAAGAAACACAGTGTTCTGCACCATAAAACCTCTGCTAATGTTCAACACCACCACTGAAAAACAGTTTACGGGAATATGTATGTCTTAAAATTCTATCAAACATTTTCTTAGAATCTCCACAAAGAAAGAGCTTTTCATTTATCCACTTAGAAGATAAACGCCCAGCAGAATGTCCAGAACATTGTGTCGTAGATGAAGAGAGAAAAAAAGTCACAGAACAAGAGAAAGACACAAGGTCACCTGAACTTTATATTCTACTGTTTACACTTTGTCACTCAACATGAAAGATGTACGACCAGCAGGATTATGATTAATTTTCTCATAGAAAAAATGCAATGTACTTTTTCCAAGTATTTTATGGCACATTTCCTAGGCATTTATTAAAGCCCCAGAAGGTTCCAGAGCATTCTTTTATACAGTTACCTGAAGCTCTATGATCAGCTCCTCTTTAACCCTGTAATCTTGTCTGCTAATTTGAGATTAGGGGTGTCTGATTGGGATTGACTACAGGATTAAAACCTTGAGTACTGGCCTACTTCTCCGATTATTTCAGAGTTGAGAAAGGCCCACCCAGCTCCGGTCTACCACCTCGGGTCTATTCCTGTTTTCACCCAGACCAAGCATTGGTCTCCACAGCAAAGACCGAGAATGCTGGGGAGAGGATGGTATTGGTTTGGGAAGATGGAAAGACGTGGCTGTGGGGGAGTAGATGAGATAGTGAAAGATGTGAGCAGAAAAAGAAATCAGGTAAGAGGGAGGTTGTGGAAGGGAAAAAATAGGGGGAAATGAGAGGAAGTTTGGTGATGTAAGGTGAAAGGAGAATAGAAATAGGAGAAGGAGAGCCGAGGGGAGCAGACCTAGGCTGTAACTGGCTGTAAACAGCCACTGTGTTGACAGGCTGGCGATGACTGGATGCTGTGTGGGCGGAGTGTGTTTGTCAGCAGGGTACGATGGACAGTCCTGCAGGGCAGAGCTGGAGAGCTGCCCCAGCAGTGTCTGTATCCTGAAGGCTTCTCACTGTTATCGGTCTATTCTGTGAAAATTCCAGTTTGAATGAAGATCAGCAGCTACACTATCAGTATACTATTGTCTGTTCATTGGTGAAAGAGAATGTATATGAACATTTGTGTGTTTCTCTGCCTTTTTCCTCAGGTGTTCAGGCTGTAAACCTTGTCGAATGACTATGACCTGTGGCCGTCTGTGGGTGGATATGTGTTCTTAGTCTGAACAGGGAGGCACTTAATGTGACAAGATGGAGGAGAGCGAACTCATTTTTAGCCTTAACCGACAGGACGAGGGCCCAATGGTGGCCTTTTCCAAAGACAATGCTGGGTCTAGGCCGGACCCAAGCCTGGGATTTGAGTTGGGTCTGGACCTGGGCCAGCGGCGCCACTCCAAGACCTTCCATGTTCCCCTTTCCCCCTCTTCCCCAGGCTCTCTGGCGGACCTGTCAACATGCTCAGCCAGGCTCTTCTCTAGCACTAGCTTGGTGAAATCCTCGTCAACTGAACTGGAGTCCAAAGAGACCGGCTCCATCAGACCCAAACCTCTCCTCAGCTTGGTCAAGTCCCTCTCGACCGAGATCTCCCGCTATGGCGAGCCAGAGGTCAACCTCTCCAAGTCAGACTCCAAGCTCCATATGCACCCCTGGAAACAGCTAACTCAGCCCAAGCTTCCGGAGGCCACTTCTGGAGCAGCGAGTAAGGATGATGCCTGGGCTGACCTCTCACCGACAGAGCCCCGGGGCAGCTCCCTGATTGCTGAGTTTGAGGACACACGTAGGAAATTCTCAGAGGCCATGCAGGACCCCCTCAGCATGCTGAATAAAATCATGGGGGAGGAGAGCTCAGGGAGCCCCAAACAGAGAAGGTGTGCTGGGGCAGGGGACTCACCTAGCCCCTTGGCCTGTGCAGGAGGTGGGAGTGGAAGTGGGAGTCCCTTGAACAGTGAGGACGTCAGTCTACACACTCAAGGTCCCAGGTGCCGGAAGAAGACAGAGAAGGAGGTGAGGAGCGTGTGTGAAACGCCCCTGAGGACACCCAAAACAGCGGCTCTTTCCCCAGAAAACCCCCACCGAGGACACACACGCACACCGAGCAGGGACAGCCACTTTGAGATCTGCACATATGGGGATGTGATTGAGGTGGTGGAGGTTCAGGGGGGATCCGAGGAGGCCGACGTCCATGGGAGTTCCCATCCGGTCAGGGTTCCTGGGGCTTCTGTGCCCCGTGGCTGGCTCTTCCTGGTGGGTCTGCTGGCTTACGGCTTCTTTGTGCTCCCCTTGCCGTCCTACATCACAGGACTGTCTCTTGGGCTGGCCTGTGGCTTTATGCTAGGGCTCCTGGTAGTGCTGGTGCTGACCCCTCGACAGTCAGCGTGGTCACCCAGGAGCAAGGCAGAGGCAGGGGCTCGTGAATATCACAACCTGCCCTCCACCCCCCTATCTGGGGCAAAGAGGGACACTGAGGTCCTGGAGGTGAGTAAGATAGTGGGCACACAGATACAAACACATTAGCTCAGGCACAAATTCTAGGATAGATTACACAGGTTTGCAATCAGGATGCACACTCAACACACACACGAACAGCACCAGTCTAAAGTTTGGACACATTTGGACTTTTTGACTTTTGACTGGTACTGTACAATTCATAATGTTTTGTCATAATGCTGAGTTTAACCCCCAAACAATACAAGGGAGCAAATTATTAACGGATGTTGATCTATCTTGGTGTATGAATGCGAGTGAGAGGCAATGTCAAGGACAAGTCTTGTCCTGAGCTACATAACAGCTACAGTGTGCTGGAAGGAAACCTTTGTTTCAGTCTAGCCAAGAATGAATCAGGCCAGGTGCTGATTTGTTAAGACTGAGGGGCTTAAACAGACTCTCTCTCTATCCTTTGCTTTTTTTCCATCCCTCTCAGTGATTCCTTCATCCTGTGTGTCTAACTTTTTCTTTCTGTCCTCTCTCTGTATCTCTCACTCGCTGAGATACAAGCTCTATCTTGTAGAAAAAGAAAAAAATACGAGGTTCCTCACGATGATATCTGATATTCACTTTGGTCAGCATCAGCATTTGACTCACATATCCGAAGAGCTCAATCATTTGGGTTCAAGTCTATAATATTTGTGTTGCTCCCTGGCCTAGTAGGTGAACGGATGATTCCAGTGAGGCAGATGAATGCGACAGCATGGCCACATAAGCCCTAACCCAGAGTTCTATCTCCCAAAATACATCACAGAGAGGGGGAAAGATCTGATGTTGATAGCTTCAGGCTTATTTACCTACAGTAATGCTGATTTGGCTCCATGTGATGCACTGGATAAAGAACCAGTGAACGTGAGAGGAAAGGGGAGCTGGCATAAAGCTGCATGCACCATTAAGTTGAAACTTATTGACACGCTAATCAGTTAAGTGATGTGTATGATATTGTTAAATGATTCATTTGAATTTACTTTACAACCGCTCACTAAACAAAATACATTTACAAAGAAAATGAACTTGACTCATTCTGAAAATGAGTGATTTATTTAGATGGTCGAGAGCTGCCGAATGGATGCTCAATAAACTATCAAATGTTGACTGACCTATAAGTAACCCTCAGTTTGACCATAACCAGCGATGGCATATCAGCATAGATGCAGTTTCCTAATAATTCCTTCATTGAATCTACAGATAATCTCCAGGGCACTGTCCAAGTAAAGTCTTAGCTAAGCAGATCCCAAAAGCTCTCCAAGACTCCCTCAGCCAACAGTGCGAGAGAGTTAACTCAAGGTGAGCTCATCAGTGGAGCAACATACAAACAAACACATACCTACTCTATCTGACATCCTGCAGAGTTGGAGCCAGTGTCCTGAGGTCACATGAGGCAGATGTATTCTGCTGTCTCTCGCGGAGAGCACAGAAGATTTCCTATCACGCTTCAGTAGCGTTCAAATTATTCTGGGATGCTTCATCACAGTTTGGGTTTCTGAGACGTGTTCCTGTGTTTTCTAATGCTGCGGACAACAAACATCCGTGTTTGGTTTGCTTTAAACCCTGAAATCATAACTCTAGCCTGATGATGTACTGTGTGTTTACAAAGGGCTGGATGAACGAGATGAATGCCTATGACCCAGAGACCTACCACCCATCACTCACCCACTCGGTGTATGCCACCCTGGACGGCAGCCGGCTGCACCTAGCGTACCCCCGCACCAACATACCCCGGCAGGCAACCTTCGAAGAGCACTCCCACGAGGCCGTGTTTGTACGCTCACGCACCTACCAGCTGGCGGACTGCAAGGTCAGCGCAGGCAAACACTGATGCAGACACACACGGAAAATCACATACATTCAGAAACTGTGTGTGTACACACCTACACACTCATAGGTTTTCCATCCCTCCCATCCACACACACAAACATTTCTGCCAAGGGTCAGGTGAACATGCCCCCCCCAAAAAGAGAAAGACAAAAGAGAGAGCATGAGAGAAAAACAAAGTCACCTGAACTCTGGACCTTCACTATTCACATTGTGTCCTGACTTCGATAAAAATAGATGTGCTAAAAGCACGTATAACACTGAAAATGCAGCTTTCCCTGTCATCCTTTAAAGCCAGGATGAGAGGTACCTGTAGAAAGGGAAGTAGAAACAATGAAAAAAATTATACAATTTGTTTAAATGAAATAACAAATCTGTCAATAAATGTATTTCTTTTAATCATCTTTTTTTTATCAGGTCTCTCTACTGCCCCCTGTCCTTGCGCGAAAAAGAGTTTGGAACAAGAAGTATCCCATATGCATCATACTGGCAGATGGAGAGGTGGAGGAAGAGAGCCTGATAGAGGGACAGGAGGAGGAAGAGAGGACGGACAAACAGATGTTCCCAGACACACTCTCTGACTTGCCCGTCATCCTTTACCTGTTTGGCCGTACAGGAAGAGAGAAAGAGGAGTGGTTCCAGCACTTTCTATCTGCCTCCAGGCCTGAATTCAAAAGTTGCCAGAGTAGAGAGGGCTCCAAGTCTGGTAAGAAAAATATCTTACACACATCCAGTGTTGCAATAAAATCTGTGCCACACTCCTTTCCTCTATCCCCTTCTCATCTCTCTCAATTCCTCTTTTTTTCCCTCTCCAGAAGCTATGAGCAGTAAAGGCTCTGTCTCTGGGAGTACCGAGGACCTGGTCCCTCCAACGGGCCTACGGGATCTGGCAGGGGGCATTAAAGAGAGGGTCCTGTTAGACTACAGCTCCTACATGACAAGTCTCGTTGGCTCAGAGAGCAGCAGTCCAACCCGCAGCCCCTGCCACAGCGACCACGGTAGCCCCACAGTCCTCAAGAAAGTAAGTTCACAGAAAAAACGAATCTGTGAAGTTTGCTTGATTTTATGTCTACCTCAAGAGTCTGGGATTATAATTGTTAAATGCTAAATTAAATGCTAAATTATTGTTAGACACTCACATCTAGATATCATTTTACTTCTCAGTTTTTGACGAGTCATGTAGCCTCAGTAATTCTATAGGATTTGACTGTGGATAGCTGATGGAACAAGAAATATCCTACAACGCATTACCTCAACATTTCTACAGATTTCACCGACACAGCACTTTTCAGTGAATCAGCAACTCAGTGTTTTTCTCAAGTTAACCTGTGCTTGTCATACCATTTCTCATCAAAACCGACATTGAGTAAATTGTCTAAATCATCACAGCTACAGGCTACAGCCTGCCTTGCTCAGCCAAACAATCCATAGCATGCTGAGTGGACCAAATGCCAAAATCTTAAGGTGTGGAAAATATCAAATATCACCTGGCGAGGGTATTTATAGTGCAACAGTCAGGGCAGGAAGTGTACCAACTACCTAACTGTTAATCTGGTCTTTGATGTCTACTGGGTTGGACCGCCTGTGTTCTCAGCTTATGTTCTCAAGGGCAGCTACATGGTGTATAGCTGCTGATGGAATCAGATGTGTTTCATGCCTTGAATTATGTAGACGTTTGTTTCTTTAAGTTCTTTTAAATATGCTCTGATGTTAATAGGAGAGTAGGTACACTAATTACTCACATCTTAGGCAATCTTAGGAAAACATTGTTTTCATTTGCACATCCCCATGCCGCTTACTGTAGACAGTTTTGTGGACCTGGGTAGACCATTCACAGATTGTTCAGTATCTGTCATGTCTCCCCTCTCCTCCTTATCCTCCTCAGATCCCCAGTGAGGAGGCTTCTGCTGGGGGCAGCTCTACAGAGGGCCAGACTGCCTGGGTCAACTCCCTGGTGGGTCGCATCTTTTGGGACTTCCTCAGGGAAAAGTACTGGGCTGACCAGGTGGCCCACAAGATCCAGAAAAAACTCAGCAAGATCAGGGTGAGTCTTGTGGAAAGGAAAAGGAAACGTAGATGGATAGATGGATGGATTGATGGATGGATGGAAGGATTTGTGGACGGATGGATGAATGACTGGATGGATGGATTGGTGAGCGATTGGTTGAATAGTCTTTTTGACTCATAGATGACAATTTAAGCTTATAAATTCAGTGGCGGTTATATTGTTGAACACAAGGTCAACATCATAATGCTGATCCACTCACATGTAGATAGAGGTAGAAGAGAGGAATGAGGGAACCGAGAGAGGACGGGGGGAGGGAGAGAAAGTAGGTAGGGAAGAGAGATGAGAGAGGGCGGGAGAGGGGGGTGGAGGAAGGGGGGGAGGGAGGGAAAAAGGAGGGAGAAAAAGATGGGGAGGTAGAGAGGAGATAAGAGGAGGGGAGGAGGGAGGGAAAGAGGGAGGGAATGTTTTGCCAGTTCCTTCCTGCTGTACAATTTTCCCCTTGTTCTTGCCTCCACCTCTTACCCTGTCTCACACACAGTCACAACAGTTGTACCAACCACACAGTCGACTAATATCCAGCTCAAAATGTCAACTGTAAGAGTTACTTCAATGACCTTCAATTTAAACTCTGGAACACATCATAAACAGAGCATTGTCCTCCCTATGCTGTTTGTCCCACTTTAGTTGCCATACTTCATGAATGAGTTGACCTTGGCTGACTTGGACATGGGCATCTGCATGCCCCAGGTACTCAGCACTTCCAAGCCATCGCTGGACCACCGAGGTGAGGCAGGGTGTGTGTGTGACTGGATGCATTCTTATGTATCTATAGTATGTTTTCATGTACCTTTGAGAGTGCATGTGGGAGGAAGCGCAAGTGTATGTGTGTCCTCACAAAATCAATCTACTACTATACATACATACAGAGTTAAACCCTGCTTATCCAAACACATAAGTCCCACAGGTTGTGGCTAGGGCACACTTTAGTTTTTCTCCACAGGACTTACTCATCCTTTTACAATTAACTCAACCAGACAGAATAACATTACAGTACATTCCATTACCATGTGAAGTGGTCCCTGGCTCATGGAACGACAACCCAATAGCTACGTCCTTTAGTTATCATTATATAAATTGATGTTATATCAAAGAAAAATACACTTTTTTTTCCTGAGGTTGATATAACACGCTAAAGTATTGAATAGCAGCTTCACATGCCTGTTTCTTTCTTTCTCTCTCCTCTGCCAGGACTGTGGCTGGAGTTGGAGGTGGTGTATGCAGGCTGCCTGCAGATGACCCTTGAGACTAAGATGAACCTGTGTAAGCTGGGCAAGGAGAGCGGGGCAGAGGCCCACAGAATCCCAGAGGCCCGCCAAGTAGGGTAAGACGCAGTCATCCTGTTCCTTCCAGATCACACACAGTACTCTGAGTCTCTCTGGATCTCACTTTGTGTGTGTGTGTGTGTGCTCTAGTTCCAAACCCAGGCTATGTGTGTTGGCTGATAGCGATGAGGAGTCCTCCAGTGCTGGGTCATCCGACGAGGAGGATCTACCTCCCTCGGAGCCTCAAGGAACCCCGGGAGAAAAAGGCACACCACCATTGGCTGATGGGTAACATAAGATCAAATAAGAACCCCTGACATGAATTTAAGGCTTTTGGAATAAACTTACAAATAAACAATTAAGACCAATCTTTCTACACCTTCACTAAGACCTTTAATGGACACCATTCCAAATTGAATAACGTTTATTAACACCTATAAGGTACTGTCATAATAAAGGACAAAAAACACTGGAATATGCCACTAGAAGAGCAACACTGTAGTCTCCTCTCTGATGCCCCTCAGACATGGAGGCAGCACCAGTAGAAAGATCCTGAGGTTCATGGACAAGATCGCCAAGTCCAAGTATTTCCAGAAGGCCACGGAGAATGAATACATAAAAAAAAAGATTGCAGAAGTATCAAACATGCCACTGATGCTGACTGTAGAAGTTCTGGAGCTTTCTGGAACTTTGGCTGTCAACATACCACCGCCCCCTACAGACAGAATATGGTACTTGGAGCACACCCACGACACAGGACATTGGAAATGTTATTGTATTCATTTACCATAAATTTGTATCCAAAGCAACGTACAAATGATGCAGATACAGTCCTCTGGGTCAAACTGAGACGTGTGCTATGTTTTTCTCGTTTGTATGTGTTTGTGTCTCTTCCAGGTACAGTTTTCGCGTGCCCCCCAGGTTGGACCTGCGCGTGCGCCCCATGCTGGGAGAGAGGGAGGTCACCTTCACACACGTCACAGAATGGATTGAGAGAAAGCTCACGTGTGAATTCCAGGTCGGTCCCTCTACACTGCCAATACATCCAATTACAGAAACACAACTCAAAATTAATGAGGTGGCCAAGCTAAGTCTCACTTCTTTGCCAGCCTCGTTCTGTCCTGCCCTCTCTCAACCATAACTGTTGTCTCACTGCCGCCTCCAGAAAGTGTTTGTGATGCCCAACATGGACGACCTCTACCTCCCCCTAATGACCTCCGGCCTGGACAACCCCCCGCCATCCCAACACTCCCCTTACCACTCTTCGCACCATTCTTCAGACGAGTCCCAGGAGTTTGTTTCAGAGTAGCATCACACAATGGCCGGGAATGGAACTGCAATATCCTCCCCTAACGTGGGTCCAGCATGGGTTCACTGATAGTGGATTCTTCAGCAAATGTGGCTCGACGTTGCCAGGACAGTTGGTTGGGACTGTGTTACAGGGTTGAGGAAGTGTGTATGTACTGTGTAGCAAAGCATGCAGACACAGGCCAGAGTAGCATGGCTCAACTCTGAGAACAAGAGGCATGATGGACGTCGCTTTCCATGTTCTGTTATAGCACCCCTTACTGTTTCAGAAGAGGGAACTGACACTAGTTGAATGAACTGGGAGTTGGGATGCTTCACTTCTGACTGTGTATTCTAGTTCATAACGGGATTCCTCTCTGGTAGTGGATTTGAGTAGCAGGACTCTGTCTGGTACAAGAGGCTTCCTGCTCTGGTCTAATGGCACGTTCATGCTGATGATAAGACCAACATTTTTCAAAGATGTTTGAATGCAAGAAGAAATGGTGTCCCCAGGAGGACGACTGCCCCTCTGCATTTATTATCTTGAACTTCCTTCCCTTCTCTTTTCTTATCCCCTACCACCCCCCACCACCTCCGTTCCCCTACCCAGCCACCCCTCACCTTGCCAGTATTGACTTTCAGTCTGCATGGATTCCTTTGTACAGTTTAATTGCTCTTAATTCTTAAGACAATAAAGAATGTATCCGTTTAAAGTGTTTTTATTCAGTGTGTTGTGTAGAGAGATAGAGCAAATGACCTAAACCTGGAAAAGCAAATGTATTCTTTTCATACAGAAATACATTCATATAAAAGATATTGGACTATTTCTTATTTCACTCACAAAGCAAAGAGAGGCACACATTAGCTGTTGTAAGACTGTTTTAATGTTTTTATATGTGTTTTCAGTGGTAGAAATCAACCTATCTAGGACTCCTCCGACACTGGTTCTGGTATCTTCTTCAGGTCCTTCTTCAAGGGACCCTGCAAATCACAAAGAGGTCAGGGGTTAAAGCTACACACATTTTGCACAGGGATGTTCTATCAATATAGAGGATTGAAAATCAGACCCCACTGGACACCTCACAACAGTACACATGCACATAAACACACAGACTCTCACACATATACACACTTCTCACCAGTGTCTTACCTTGGACATGAATAGATTCTGAAACACACACACCAAACTCACCATGAAGGCCCTCTTTTCCTGGGCGGTCTGGAAGCAACCGTGACCAAACTTGGAAGTTGTGTCGATGAACTTGAGTTCAATGGTCTCCTTAGACTTGCGAGATGTGTGTACCAGCATTGACTATGAGACAGACACACAAGCAAGTTATCCTGGTTGAACCCTAGCATGGTTAACAAGCAGGTTGGTATTTGTCTTATTACGTGATCACCCTACCATTATAGATTAAAGTCACAGAAGTATGGTATTCTAACCATTGTATGTGCATTTAATTTCCAATTTTTACAAATGTCCAGCTCTCTACATAGAACATGGTGGTTCTCTACCTTTCTCAGCGTAAGGACACGTTTCTGGGGTCCCACCACACAGCCCTTCATCATCAAGAAGTCGTTTTTCACTTCTCCATAATGAGGGAAGCCTCCCTACGGACAACAGGTAGGGAAGAGAGGAGTTGGTAGACCGATAAGAGAAAAAAAATATATATATTAGCCTCAATAGAGAATAATCCCAATTAATTAACCCAATTTGCTCCAATCCCATTTTTAGCAGAACAGATGTTCTATACCAAGGGGGTGATACTCTTCTGGCTGGTGTCAAAGTTGGTGGAGGCGTTATTGTGGATCACTTTCCCATCCTGGACGTGGAACCCTTTTCCAATGCGATAGATCTGTAGACGCAGGGCAGCCTTTAGGTAAACTTGTACTATGTGAAAACCCTTAATAATGTGTAATGATTTTTACGAAAGCTTCAGAAATCTGTTAATTGATTTTGTTCTGTCAAGTAGATGATGTAAAGAAGATTGTATAAAAACACAATAAATCGTCTTGGTCTTCCATCTACAGTGCTATGTTGTAAGACTGGCCTTCTTGTTGAGCTCAGTGCGATGGTTGTAGCCCTTCTGGCCGGCGCGGGCAATGGTGTAGGCTACACGGGCAGGGTGCCAAGCTCCAATACACGCCACCTTGCGCAGGCCTTTATGGGTCTTCCTTTGCAGCTTCTTGGTGTGCCAGCGGCTGGTCACTCCTACAAGAGAACACAGGTGAGGACCCAAGGCCAAGGTTAGGACAAGGTTATGAGTGTGTTGTGTGTGTGTATGTGTATGTGTGTGTGTGTGTGTGTGATGTTTGCACATGGCACACACTTCCACAAAATGAATTTCACGCATTCAAAGAGACAACCGTCAAACGTTCTTAAAAAGGATATACACATATGACCACCGACATCGTAATATCGTTCCTCGTTCGCTGCTTATGCCCATCACAGCTGCAGGGTAGCTGTTGGCTCCTCCTACCTTTCATGCCGTGACCTTTGGTGACCCCGATGACGTCGATCATCTCGTCCTGGTAGAACACGGAGGCGACAGGGACGGCCTGCTCCAGGCGCTCCCTCGCCCAGTCCACCTTGTCTGAGACGGTGCCCCCGTTCAGCTGCACCTCCATGACGTGAGCCTTCTTCTGCTTGATGGGCAGCAGGCGCACCTGGATTGCGTGTTTGTGTGTGCGTGTGTGTGTGGGAATGGGTGGGGGAGGGGGAGGGAGCAGGATTCAGGATTCAGGGCTCAATTACTGCACTATTTCCACATACACATGGAACAGTGCACTGGTTCTTTCTAATGGATCCCCATAAACATGCTGTGATATGCCTTTGTACATGCTTTTTCTTCAAAAATCCCACACTCCTACACATGTAAATACCCGCAAGAGTACATGCACAAACACACACACACACAGTGGTGTTTATTGCCAACATGTCCGTTCCCCTGTGGCTATTTTCCACGTGCTGCCAGTGTCTGCCCTAAAGGATTATTTTTAAACTGTCATTTGAAACTCCATACTGGAGCACTTCTCCTGGACACATAGGGGTGGAAAGTGAAGTGGACACATGCATTTGTTTGCAGTGGGGGGGGGGGGGGGAAGGGTGACTAGAAGATTTAGAATGGATGGTAGGAGGAGGAGGGTTCCTTTCTAATCATAAGGATAACTCCTCCCCGCCCATGCTCTTTCTAAGAGGCTAGGCTAGGGTTGGGGTAGGGTAGGGTAGTTGGCAGGTGTGTGAACCCCCAGGGGTATGGTGGTGTGTCAATCATTCAACACAAGATATAGAACATTCTAGACTGACTCCATAGAGTTTAAGTGAGCTTACCTGAGAGTGCACAAGGACCCTGATGGCTGAGCAGTATTTCTTCATCGCGGCAAAGTCCTTCTCCAGCTGCTTCTTCCCCATCTCGTCTTGCCACTTCTTGCTGTACTTGGTGAAAGCCTTCTTCTTGCTCTTGTACCTGGAAGAGTTGGGGAAGGTAAAGTTGTGCTAAAAACAGTAGTATCAACGACCAACCATGTGCGTATCTAGCCCATTTTGGGTGTCTGTCAAGCCCCCCCAAAAGTTTCAATAGCCCCCCCCTTCCCCTTAAAAAAGAAAATCTATTTTAATTTTATTTATTTCATATTTTAAATCGAAATGTGTTCATTTCTCTTCATAAAACCCACTAAAGGACACTATTTTAAATATTTTGAAAAATTTATTCTGGGGGAACATGCCCCAGACCCCCTTAGTTTTGCTAAGTCACAGGAAAAATAATAGGTTTTATCTAGGGGCTTAGCCACCCCCAAAAGTGGGAACCTAGATTTGCCCCTGCGAATACACAGTACAGATACACATACCCACACACACACACCAGTTTTTGTAGTATCTGCGCTTGCACTCGTCGCTCATGTGCTCAGCGAAGATGGTTTTGAAGGCGCGCGGGCCACGGATGGTTTGGATGTAACCCACAATGCCCACTACAATGATGGGCGGAGTCTCAATGATGGTGACCGCCTCCACCACCTCTCTCTTGGACTGTTCTGTGAGGGGGTGAAGCAGAGACAGACTCAGAAGAGACAAAACTCCCAAGAGACAAAACTCCCAGAAGACAAAGAGACAATGGTTGATGACAGAATCCCAAGACAATACCTGGAGTGTAGCCCCATTTTATTGATGACTGTAGAAACCCAGACATGTATTGAAAGTCACATGTTCCTTAAATACCCCCACTAACTTTGATGAGGTACTCGAAAACAACTTGAAAGTCTAACTTGAAACCCCTTAACAAGAGTGCATTCAGACAAGATAGATCCACTCTGGTTATTCCCAAAAACTATGAATGCAGGAATGAATCCCTTCAATGTATAACCTCACCAGTAACCCTACTGTTGCCCATGGTGTACATACTTAGCCCAGTTCGATGCATCTCCCTGAGGATGTGGGTCATGCCAGCCTTGTACCCAAGGAAGGCGGTGAGGTGGACGGGCAAGTTGGGGTCATCCTTGGGCCAGGTGCGGGGCTTCCCTCTGTGCTTCTTGCTGCGCTTGTGGGGCAGGAAGCCCATGTGCCCATGACGCGGAGCGTGGAATTTACGATGAGACTGGAGTAGGAAGGTGAAGTTGTACACATATTCACACATGCTCACAACCACCGTGAAATATGTCCCATGTTGGCATGGGGAACATATGTCCTGTTAGACCCTCTATTTTTACCATCATAAATAATGTACATGAAAACCTGTGCTCAATATCAGGTCAGTTAAACAGCCACCAACTTGATTTTTTATATCAACAGCAAAGTGAAATCTGGACCCAGGTCCTTTTCCTGCCAGTGAGCATTAGATATACCCCATTCACAAAACCACTATTCATACGTTTATGTCCTCTGAGTACCCTACACACATGTTCGCCTGGCAAAGTACCAAGAACAGATGTCAGGAAGAGGCAAGAGACAGAGGAGGAGAGCTGTATTCTGAGAATGAATGGCCACGTCTGTGTGCCCCCCTCTTTGGCCCAACAGCTTCTCTGCACAAGTGGCAAAATTAGATGTGTGTCTTCAGTTTGTGTGTGTTTTTGTTACTGTGTGTACACACACAAACACTATCTCACTTGCAGACATGAGAGACAGGGAGCACGACCACTTGAAAGACAAAGTTGTAAAACTGAATGTATTAAATTACTTAAATTACACAATTTGAATGGAAAGCTAATCACATTATTATTAATGTAAATTAATGTAATTATGACAGGCTGTAATTATTTATAATTGTAAGTCCCATAAACCTCATGAAAAGTTAAAATAATAATAATAAAAGGTTTACTTTTGAAGCACAATTGGAACTACTTGTCTGAAGGTTTTTTTTAACTTGTTTGTATGACGTATTAGTCATACATGCACACGAGTCCTTTGCCAAACAAAAAATAAACATTTTCCTGACGACCCCATTGCAAACAACTACTTGGACAAACTTAGAAACTAGAATAGAAGGTTGAGGATTGAATGAAAACATGAGAACTCAGAGACTGACACCATGAGTAAAAAAGCAGACGCCATTACACTACTACACTGCACGTGGTCTCCTCGAAAACAGCCATGACAAGACAACTCTCTCCCACACTCCTCGCATCCTCACCAAACACACCAAATTAACTAGAAAATCAAGACCTATAGTCACAAACACAACTAGAACCCTCTCACTATGCCTAATGGAGAGAGTGGTGTCCCTGAAGGGAAGAAGAAAGGCACATGCAGAAGAGGACTGACCATGTCTGTGTGTGCCGTCCAGGCGAGGGACAGAAAGAGACAGGAACAAGTGCTGATGTAAGGGTTATGCTTAAGATGATACTCAGTTTAGGGGGCTCTAATTTGGTGACTGGCCCAGTTAAGGAGTCGTGTTCGCTTTCAAACAAGCCTCTATCCCAAGCCTCTATGCCAAGACTGGGGAGGGGGAGAAAGGGGAGTGGGAGGGAGGGGAGAGAGGGGGGCACCATAATTCTAGGCTGGTCAGGTGGTGAGGCCATCTGTGTGGAGGGGGAGAAATAAAGAGGGATAGAGCGTGTAACACTACACCACATAATTTACATCTACAGACTTTAAATTTAAGTTGTATAATGACATAAGGAAAACAAAAAATCATCAGATCTGAACTTTATGCGATTGAGCAGTCCTTGTTCTGATCTATTCTCCAGCCATTAAAAGTTAAAAAATCCCTAGATTTGTAGATCCCATCCATTTAGATTTAATAATGTAGCCCTGTTGATGAAGGTGTACATTTAAATACTCATTGTTTAGCATCGTTTTATGAATTTGCAATTGTTGGACAAATTATTCTACTGATTTGACAGTGAAATTGTTTTAATCCTTTACGTACATCTACTGGACACAGTAAGAATTACACAACCTTCACCCAGATTGACCTTTTACCTTCGAACTCTGCTTTCAAAAAAAGATAAACATTAATAAATATGTCATTGGGAAGAAAATTGTGTATCTAAAATATGCATTAAATAAACTCTCATCAAATGGTATTAAATGTGACTATCAATGTGTATATTTTGAATTCTCGGATGAATGTTCATGACCTCTATTCTCCATGTTGATTACTACGCGCATGCGCAACCTTAAAAAAAGAGCAGAAGAGGTCGAATAGAAGGGACTATTTATTATACTGCTGAAATAGAGCGCAATGCCTCAAGATTACGATAAAGATGCTTATCCGGAGCCTCCCCGGAAAACTCCAGTTGCCGAAAAGCAGACATCTCTTCCCAATCCAGCCCTGATATTGTCAAAGCTGTACTACTATTCCGTGGACCTGCCAGTGACCACAGTCAAAGGTGAGCTACCTAGCTAGACTACAGCTAACAACGCTAGGACTAGTATTTAAAGCCATGTATCAGACTGTCTTGCTTGAATCAGTGTGTTATTAATTCCGGAAGAAGAAAAAAACTTAGAAAACAAGTCAGACGAATAATCAATCGCCCGTATGGTAAAGTATTTTGGCTCCGTTTACGTCTGCCCCATCAAGATCTGTTAGCGCTATGCTAGCTCGCCTTAACTATGGTTCTAGCTAGAGTTCTGGGCCTATCAGCAAGTGCAGTTAATTGGAGATAGCTTGTTTGTTATTGTTGTTGCATGTTCATTTTTCATTCATTTTCAGCAAACTGCAAATTACTTCCACCGAATGTATTTCAGATCAACACAACTCAGACACCTATGTATACTCTTGTTTCTTAATCTAGCCTAGCTAGTATCAGATAGTCTTAACATTAACCTCTTTGATCACCGTTTAGGTTTTGCTGAAGCAATTCAGTCCAAGCACAAGTACTACTACTACCACCAGAATTTCCGTCGTGTCCCTGAACTGACCGAGTGCCAGGAGGGAGACTACCTGTGCTACTATGAGGCAGAAATGCAATGGAGAAGAGACCAGTACGTTTTTAAGTATTTTCTTTCCTACAGGAGGGGTGTGCATGCTTAACTTGTCCTGCAACAACATACCTGGAATATTATTTAGGCTGAAGAGACATTTGTTTATTTTAAACGGTTGTGGTTAGTGCAGAACGGACGTTTATGAATTGAATGCATAATGGATGTGTAAAAGTTACTGGCCCAACAGTTGTGTTGGGCAAAGTCCCTGTGAAATACAAATATAATTCTGCTGTTTCGAAAAGTAACTTGTAGTTTCAAATGACATGGTTTATTTGTGATCTTTACATAAACTCTAAGTGCTTTGTTGATACTGTGCCCTCTTATCAGTAAGGTGGACCAGGAGATTGTGAAGGTTGTTCAGGAGCGTCTGAGGGCTTGCCAGCAGAGAGAGGGCAACAGCTACCACCAGAACTGTGTTAAGGAGCTCCAGCAGTTCGAGCAGGTGGCCAAGGCCTACCAGTCACGCTGTACGTACCACCAACAGTCCTTACATTGATATGCATGACTAGTTGATGATAAATTGATTTGTGAAACCAATGACAGTCCTCATGATTAAGATGTGAACTAGTTAGAATGCATTTCCAATGAATATCAAGCAACTTCTGTAGCTGTTCTGTTGCCAAACCTTAACCCCTCTTTTCATTGTAGATGGGGATCTGGGAGCTTATGCCAGCGCAAGAAAATGTTTGATGAAGCAGAAAGAACGGATGGTGGCAGAGGCACAGAAGGCCTAGAAACCCTACTCTACCATATTCCATGTATTAGATGTAAAATAAATGTTTATGGGATCTGATCCTCAATTCTGCAGTGTTACATGGTTTGCTTATTTTCAGAGTTCATTTCAATTTGTAGCCCCCATTTGACTGCACTGCACTGCCTTCCACAGATGCATCCACAATGCACATCCACTCTAGCCTGACGTTGTCATACTCAATTCTAGTCCGAATATGAGTCTTAACTCTCCGTTGGGCTGTGACTCAGGGCGTGTTTCAACCGAACTCGTAAAACAAATGCCTCTATGCTCAATTGGATAGACCTACAACCAGAGCAACGTAATGTTTGCTGAAAACTAATTCAACCCAAGGGCTCTTTCGTGACGTTGATCATCTGTCCATCGTATTAAGCCCTCCCTGGCAATTTCATTGGTCCGCACAGATCCTGGTTTTATGTAGTTGTTCCCTACGAGACCCTCCAGACCCAACTTCACAACAATTTTTTTGTGGGCGGGGAGAAGTTGGGCTGGCAGCCAGGCTACATTCACTCATGAACATTATTGAAATTGTTTTTTATGACTGGACTCAAAATTCACAAGTGTACATAACTGATGGAGTTGGAGTTCATGTAGTAATAATCAACTGAACTACTGGTATTTCACAACCTTTTATTTAATCCACTGTACAAAACACTAGGAGGCTGCAGGGACAGGAGCCTGGGTCCTCTGCACTGAAACCCTGGTGTGAGTCTTGGCCAGGTGGTCAGTGAACTCCTGCAAGACAAAACGAGGAACATGAGCATTTCTATCAAAGTAATGAAACTTTACAAAACCATCACTGCAATTGATGACGGAATGACAAGTCTTAGTACTGACCTGGTAGGGAGACTTGGTGAAGACAGTCTCCTTCCAGAGATCAGGGGTCAGGTAGCTGTAGGTCTTGGAGATGGCATCAAAGGTGGCCTTGGCTGTAAAGTGTACAGACAGGTTAGTATAAAAGGAGCAGAGACAAGGTAACCCTATGGGGCACCAGGGTCGAATGTTGAATACATAAAAGGGGAACAGAGGAGACTACTGGCGAGTCTTTCTGCCGTGCATCATCATACTCGTTAATATCTCTCCGGTTAACGACAACTCCACCACTATACAGGTGAAGCTGAGCAGAGCTAGGAGAGGCCAGAGCAGAACTCACTCCACAAATGGTTTACAATATGGCCTAACATATTAAACAAGCTTATTTAAAATGATTCTAATTTTTGATGGCTCGAGCATCCATTTCAAATCACAGTGACAAGAGTCAGGAGGATCTTACCGAAGTTGCCGAGGGTAGCTGTGCAGCCCCTGGCGGAGGTGTAGCAATCGTCAATGCCAGCCATCATGAGCAGCTTCTTGGGCACAGGGGCAGACACGATACCAGTACCGCGGGGAGCTGGGATGAGACGCACCAGGACAGAGCCGCAGCGGCCAGTCACCTTGCAGGGCACGGTGTGGGGCTTGCCGATCTTGTTCCCCCAGTAGCCTCTCCTCACGGGGACGATGGAGAGCTTGGCCAGGATGATGGCCCCACGGATGGCCGTGGCCACCTCCTTGGAGCACTTCACTCCCAGACCGACATGGCCGTTGTAGTCGCCGATGGCAACGAAGGCCTGTGGATTGGCAAGGAATCCATTGTTTATATGGCATGTTGAAAAAAATGGGTAGCGACAAATCGCTCATTTGTTCAGGGGGGAGGTTACCTTAAACCTGGTGCGCTGACCAGCCCTAGTCTGCTTCTGGACAGGCATAATCTTAAGCACCTCATCCTTCAGAGAGGACCCCAGGAAGAAGTCAATGATCTCAGACTCCTGATGAACAAGAATCAACACATGAGCACAACAAAACCATTTGACATTCATTTTAAGTCAAAATCTACCTTTAAGTTACCTTGATGGGCAGAGAGTACAGGTAGATCTCCTCTAGAGACTTGATCTTCATGTCCTTGACCAGGCGGCCAAGCTTGGTCACTGGCACCCACTAAAAATAAAACAATTAAACTTGTTAGCTACCTTGATGAGGTATAGGACCATTTTAGTTAGAATCACAATAATAACTTGACTGTTTAAAGCTTTCTATAGCTCAAATCGTGAGAACGGGCTAAGCGCACCTCCTTGTCCTCGGATTTGCCACCCCTGGCTCCACGGCCCCTGCCACGGCCTCTGCCGCGTCCACGGCCGCGTCCACGGCCTCCACTGCCGAAACCTCCACGGAATCCACCTCTAGCACCGGCGTCGTCCGCCATTTGCTGTTATGAGAAGCGTAAAACATAAGACTTAACGACTGCTGTGGGGTAGAGCTAATTACCTTGTTATAAACAATTCCACACGAGCTTTGCCGCCATGTTTGCTTCCAGCGTCTTACGCCGGGTTAGCATGCAGCAATGCCGACATTTTATCAAATCTAAGTCGCTTAGTAATACATTTAATTAAAATTACGTTTGGGGGCAATTGCTGATGTTAGCGCAAACAAGATGATTACAAAACACTATAAGATGCACTCGATATTTTATGATTGTCTAGACAGCCGCGATATCTGTGTTACTTACGTGATCTGTTTAACAGGAAGAAGGCCCTGACGTGGTTCCGCTGCAATTTATAAAGATTCAAACCTCGCGATGTTTTTCGTGGCCCTTTTTCTAAACGGCCTGTGGTTTTCAGTCTCGTGTTAACAGCAAAGTATTATATTAAAGTATTATATTCAATAAAATATATTATTTTTTTCAAGTTCAAAGATATAATTTTTATAGTGCATTTGTTTTCTGGAAGTCAGATTTCCATGATTTGCTGCAGAGAAACACAATTTTAACGCCTCTATATTCAGTGCTGTGGTTTATAGATATGATTTCAAATGCTATTCAGACACAAAATATTCAGCTAATTTATGGACTTTATTTACAAAACACAATAGTTTCAATAGTTTAATTTATCCTTCATAAGACAAATTCAGTGCAATTCAACACAAATTCAAAGCAGCTATGGACAAATAAGCATCAATAATACATCAGGTTAACTGTGGCATGCAGCCAGAACTGCAGCCCTTGATTTTCAGGAGCTACTGTTGCTGCTACTCAGTGTCCCACTGCTGCCACTGCTTTCCTCCACATCCTCCTCCTCCACCTCCACCAGGTCATCCATGACCTCAAGGCTCTCACAGATGAGGCCAATCTGCCGCTTCATGTGGGCCATGGTGCTCTGCATCCTCCTCATCTTCCTCTGGAGGGCTGTTGCGATGGCCCGGTGGTTCCTCTGCCTTACCTCATACTCATGCCTCAGCTCCTTGTAGCAGTTGTGCTGGGCCTGGGTTCGGTGTGAGAGCACTGTGCCACAGCCCATGTGGCAGGGTTGGCGCCAGTGCTCACAGTGCCTGGCGTGGGTCTCCAGGTCCCTGCGGAGCAGCTGTGCCCGGCAGCCCTGGTAGGGGCAGGGGACAAGCTCGAACAGACAGCCCATGCTGTGGCAGTATTGCTCCGAGAGGGGGAAGGTGGACGGACAACCCCGGATCTCATTTTTACACTGAGAGGGGAAAAATGGAAGTCGGAGTGAATGTTTTCGACAAGGTCAAATGAAACATTAAGTAATGTCTGTCTGTGTGATTGAGTGAGCCTGATTGTGTATTTGTATTACAGGTTTATCATACAGCAACAGACAGTGTTTTATTTTAACTTACAGACAATGAAAATAACACAGTGTAAAAAATGCTTTATAATTATATACATGAACCACTACTTACCTTAACCTTTAGGCGACCAATTGATTTGCTCAGCTTGAACATCACAAATATTAAATTCTGATTAACAGACTTTCTGCAACAGGGGCAAGTCTCCTGTCTACAAGAGGGAAAGAACAACACATCGTTATCAAAATCCATACGTTTTATCAAGTGAAGACACGTGTTTGTTTTAAATTGATCCCTGGACTTTATGAAAAACATGTTTGTTTGTGGTGAGGCACAACCAATACCTCTTCAGCCATTGTAAAATGCATTTCTTGCAGAAGATATGGTGGCATGCAGCTCTTACTGGGCACCTGAGGACCCCCTGGCATATGGTGCAGATCAGGTCATAGTCAGGGGTCTCAACAAACAGCTCCAAGTCATAGCCCCCACTCTGCCAAGACGCATCTGGGTCCGCCTACACACAATAATATACACACATCAATCTAAATATTGTCTTCATATATTCACATTACAGTTTACAGTTTTTACATTGTTTTAACAACAATATCATTTTATTTCACCATTTGGTTAACAAGTTGTACAGCAACCAACGATAATGTCAACAAGTCACCTGTGTCAGTAACAATAGTTTTGTTCTGGAACGTCATATGATCCAGACCATGTGACTAAATAAAGCAGTTGTAATGGTCGTTTGACTATTCTCTTCTAAATTTAGCAAGCCACATAGACGATCACCCATAAGATCAGAAATTCACAATGTTTAGCTAAAATAATGTTGTTTCTAGAAGAGCTAAAATATAATTAACAAAAATGAATAAAATGAATATCGTAGAAAAACTCAACTGTAGTAAAAGTCTAAAGAAGACTGACAAATAGGACAAAACATTATAGCGTAATTAAAACAAAACATGAAACACATTTTAGACAGAAAGATTGGCTGTCTGTTGGATGTCTATTACCAAAAATATATATATATGATTTTGTCAGACGTTAGTAGCAAAACAAATACACTAAAGTCAAATTAAGTGGGAAGCCAATAATCAGTTCTGATAAATGTTCAGCAAAAGTATGTTCCTTACTCACCATAATAATCTCTTCTGTTTAGCCTGTTTACATTCCCGTTGTCCCTATCGTACATACTCACGAGCCCCACAGAACACACCCTCTACTATCAATGGAACACACACATGAACATTCTTAACTAACATAAAGGAGTGACCATGCGCACTGACATACGAACCAACCCCAAAATTATATAAAGCATTCAACATATGGCATTTGTAACACACCATGTCGTTTCCTCTCTGTTCTAGCATCAGTCGTTAGATCCCATCTGTGAAGAACAACTTTTTGTCCGGTTGAATAGTTTTGTCTCTAGCATCGTCTTTTATCTTCAATCGCACTGTCATTGGCTGTTGTAAACATAACAGTTGTTATACTACATCGTAATTATAAGAGAGAAAAAAATCCAGTTTCCCTGAGCAGTTTTAATTAAGTGTGCAGTTATAGCAGGGTTAAACGTATTCATATACATTGTATCAAAGGAAATCCATTTCGTTTTTCGTGATTGAGTTAGATTGCAAAAAATGTAAAAATATTAATCATGGCGAACACATGGGATAACTTTCTAGCCAACCACAGCACCGTGCGCTTTTTCAGCACCCACTGCCGGTGACGTCTAATCTGAGCGACGAACACCATTTTTTTACAACACATGTGGAATGTGTTGATGAGCAAATGCATTTGAAAAATAAGTTAATATAACAATACAACTGCAAGTGGAATCGTAAACGTTATAATTTTAGGCACGTCCATAAAACAAAATGGCTAATAGCAACCTCCAGTTCAAGACCAAGTAAGTGAATACGTTTCACTTGTAAACCGACCTCGCTAGCTAGCTAGATAACTAGCCATGTAACCCATCACACTTCTATAGCAGGAATAGAAGTTTGCTGCAGTTATTAATGCATATGGTTTTTTATCTAGCTATGCAGTTTCCAGCAAGATCGAACCATTTTACAAAGGAGGAAAAGTACAAGTAAGTTTTTGACCGACTGTTCATCCGATCGATGTTGCCGAGCCTCAGTTGACGTGTGGGATAAACTGTCACATTTGAGCTATTGGGAGATGTTGAAGTTGACCCATTTGATAATCTAATTGGTAATCTGTGTTCTTTCAGATCAGCAAAGATGAGAAATATTTATTCTGTACCTGTGGCACACGCGTCAACGTTCTGCAAATTGTCACAGGAAAAATTGTCCACAGTATCGAACAGGTTAGACAGTCTTCTTTTTAAGTACACGTTTTACGAGGTCATGACAACCTGAAGTGGTTTTTACTTCTTATTTCTCTTCTTCCTCTTTTGTAACTACAGGATGACCAGGAGGACATCACATCATTTGCACTCAGTTATGATGATAAGGTAAATAAAACGTTTTCAACCAAAAGGAAGTATAAGGACCATGAAGAAAGGATGCACTTTCATTATTATCTAACCCTCTCTGCCTAGATCCTGGTGACTGCCAGTAAGGCTCTGCTGCTGAAACAATGGGACTGGCAACAGGCACAGTGCACCCGCTCCTGGAGGGCCATCCACAATGTGCCTATTGCTAGCATGACCTTTGACCCCACCTCAACCCTATTGGCCACAGGTGAGCAGACAAGACAACACACACTGCAAAAGTGTCATGAGTTCCAGACATAATATTAATATCTGCATGCTCTAATGTTGATGCACACCGGTCTTGGGTGGTGTGCTTAGAGAGTTCAGATAAATACTAGTAGCACCTTGAAGTGAATTGTAATCATATTGATTGTGATCTTCTGTTGCTTGCCAGGCGGCTGTGATGGCACTATCAAGCTATGGGACATTTTGAAGCAGTACTGTACACACAACCTGAAGGGCTCTGCTGGAGTCGTACAGTAAGTCACCACTTTCATAAACCCTAATCTCATGTTTACTACCCCAGCAGCACACAACCACAATCTGAATGATTACTGATTTACATGTAGGTTATGTACTAGCCTAGATCTATTTTTCTATTGTTCTGTTCTCGTGTAGTCTGGTCCAGTTCCATCCAGACATAAGCCTGCTGCAGCTCTTCTCCTCCTCCATGGACTGCGGCATCCGTGTGTGGGACCTGCGCTCCAGCCAGTGTGTGTGCATCCTGCAGAGCCACTACAGTGCCGTCACCTCCCTGGCTTTCACGCCAGAAGGAGACACCATGGTCAGGTACGCTGGACCCAGGATAGAGCTGCAGCTCCTTTAGGACAACAAGCCCTTGTGGTTTCATGATGCAACCTACCAGTCTTTTGGGATGTTAATGTGATGTGTTTTTGGGGTTGCAGCTCTGGCAGGGACAAGATCTGCACAGTGTGGGATTTGAAAACGAGGACAGCCAAGAGAACAGTACCTGTCTATGAGGTGAGGTGTCTGGTAAACCTTTGGTTAGGATGCTAAATCTCTCTTTGCTTTTCAGCGTGTTGACACCTCTGTGTGTGTCTCACTTCAGGCAGTGGAGAGTGTTGTGTTGCTTTCTGAGAACGAAGATTATTCCCATATTGGAGTGAAGACGAAAGAGTTGCACTTCATCACAGCAGGGAGCAAAGGTCAGTCCCATGCACAAACTCAACAAACATAAGATATTGAACATAGTTGAAACCTTAGTTAAATCCACATGTTTCTTGTGCTCCCAGTCAGTTAAGTCGCTCTCCCATTCTCACTCGCTGTTCATCCCTGCCTCTCCAGGGGTGCTAAGAGTTTGGGAGGCCAGCTCTGCTCGGTGTGTGTACACCCAGACCCTCCCCGCGGCTGATTCTGAGGGGGGGGAAGAGGAGGATGGGGACCCCCGCAGTCTCACGTACTGCCTCCCCCTGCCCAACTGCTCCAGCCTGGCCACAGTCACTGCTGAGCACAACATCCTGCTGTACCAGCTTCCCACTCTTACCACTCGGCAACAGGTGGGCCAATGGGGAAAAGGGGAATAGCAATTTTAAGGCAACGAGACAAATCCACAGGAACAGTCAAGTAACGTAGACTCAGACACGTGCAAAACAAAATAAGGTAAAATACAGTAAGGTAAAATAACAGTAAAAGGCGGCCAGTTGCTTAAAAGTACAGTGCATTACATCTCAAACAAAGGCCATAGAGGGTAGTCTTCTTGTAATGCTATTACCACCCACTCACATGCATTCTCTTTTTGTCCCTCTCTCCTCACCCACAGTTTGTGGGCTACAATGACGAGGTCCTGGATGTAAAGTTCATGGGGAAAGGGGACAGCCATATCGTGGTGGCCACTAACAGCTCTCAGATAAAGGTGTTTGAGCTGGCCACTAGCAGCTGTCAGATCCTCTATGGACACACAGGTGAGCCAGCAGAGGGCAGTACCTCACCACTGTGCTGCATAGGTGGCTGTAGAGAGGATAGGGGTGTAACAAGCACATATGTTTGCACAGCAGCAAGGACAAAACCGAGGGAGAAACGTATTTATAAGTAAATTATTATTACATTTTGTGTATGTATTGATTTTTATGTCAGTAACAGTACTTATATATTGACAGTTTCCATCAGTGTTAATACTGTTCAAATTAAAATATGGAGCATTACTTCTTAATGGAGACTATTTCTTCAGACTACTTGGAAACAATTGTCAGGAATAGTAGGAAAATTCAGATAACAGTTCCTCTCTTTGGTAACTTTATCTGGTCACATTTCACTCTTTGTGAAGGTTGCGTTAGCCCAGTGGTTCTCAACCCTGTCCTCAGGGACCCCCTGTCCTGCATGTTTTTGATGTTTCCCTGCTCCAACACACCTGATTCAAATGCATGTTCGTTACCAGGCTTCTACAGTGCTAGATAACGACCCTTTCATTTGAATCAGGTGTGTTGGAGCAGGGAAACATCTAAAACATGCAGGACAGGGGGTCCCTTAGGACAGGGTTGAGAACCACTGCGTTACCCCATCGCCACATGTTGAAGTCCTTTCCTTCATTTCTGTCTTCCCTCTTTCTCCCCCTCACAGACACAGTTCTGTCACTAGACGTGTTCAAAAAGGGCCTCCTGTTTGCCAGCTGTGCCAAGGTGAGCTGTGTAATAGACCCGTTCAGTAAAGTGTACTCTTGCTCTCATGCTTGCTCAATGTATTTGCCAACAAACAGACATTGTTCAGAGTTTTAATGCCATTCCCCTCCTCACCATCACCCCCCCCCCCACCCCCCTCCAGGACAAGAGTGTGCGTGTGTGGAGAATGGACAGTGCCAGCGGCCAGGTCTGCTGTGTGGCACAAGGCTCCAGCCATGCCAATGCTGTGGGCTCCGTCACCTGCTCTAGGTAAATACCTACAGGGTTGACTCCCCAGTTGTGAGTCTAATTATGAGGTCATGTCACCCAGAATTTATAGCAGGTACTGGTCTGGGATTCTCAATTCTAAACTGGGAAGCCCACTGTGCAGGATTGTCTTGTATGGGTGTGCGAAACCTAAGGGCATGTTAATCATCTTTAGTTCAATGGAGGAAATATCTGTCAAGATTGACAAGAATGATCTATTAATAATTGTATACTTGCCTAACTGTTTCCTGTTCTGTGTGTGTTTGTGTGTGTGTCTGTCTCCAGAATGAAAGAGACATTTGTGGTGTCTGGCAGTCAGGACTGTACAATCAAGGTATGGGATCTTCCAGAGGGGATTGTTGACAGTGGAAGTGACCTGCATGAGCTGACTGCCAGGCTTACGGAGAAGGCACACGATAAGGTAGTAGAAATGTTGCCCTGCAACCCATTCTGCATTGTCATGCCCCCAGAACCACACCCATCACTACCCGGTTCCTCAGGTTCTCATTCATACTCGCACACATTCACTATACGGACACACACACAAAATATATACAGTTGCTGGAAGGTAGATGTCATTTCAGTGTTTCCCCTAGGATTTTTTTTAGCAGTGGGGGCAGGTCTGTCCGACCCCCCCCCCCCCCCCCTCAGCCGAAATAATAATATAAAAGTTCTAACCCTATATTTTGGAGTAGGTTAGTGTAATAATCTAATAACAAATAGATAACAAACATTTCATATATTTTTGTCCTATTTTCCGTAAAGCAATACAGTTAGGCTACTTAAAGTATGTTCTAAATGGCAGAAATATGCTGCCAATTAATAATTGACGTAACCACTTATTGTAAATGGTCAGTAGCCTAGCCTATTGATCAAGGTACTCGAAAGCATGTACACTGTCGGCTTCATTTGATCTTGATAGGCTAAGCATTCTTTAGCAAATAATAACAATATACCCACTATTAATTAAAACTACTTCAGCATAATAATGCACCTAAAATACAAACGTGAGCAAGGGCAGCAATCGCTATCGAATCAACAGGCATGCAATTATGCTAGCAGGGGAAGAATACAAACAACGAAAATCACCAGTTAACTTAAATTTGCAATAACTGTAGACTAATACAATAACAGGCTTTAATGAACTGAAAACATAAGTTATACGACTTACAGTTCTCAAAGACGCACACACGCAATCTCAACTGCGCTGTGAAGAGCGTGTCCTTGCTATTCTCCGACATGCACTCTAACAATCACTGCTGATAGACGGCCTGTCTTGTACAGCCTTATTTCTGATACCGTGGCGGCAGAAATTTAGCCGTGGTGGGCCGCCACAACAAAATCAACAGGGGAAACACTGCATTTTGCAGAAGGAAGTTTCCTTAGCTGTAATTTCCCTGTGCTCACAGAACCTTTGTGTGTTCTTATTTCTCGGGTAGGGTTTGGTTAGATACAATGATTAATTTTGTAAAATTCTCATAAATGTAGATTTATCAAGAACTAGTGCACAGTGCCTGTGATGCAATCGATGATTAAGATGTCAGTGAAACACAAATACAGATTACTTGAACCATAGATAAAACTGGTGGCACACACCTATTCCTGGAATTATAGATTGGGCACAGTGCCCGGAATAATGTCAGTGACACACACAGATTTCTGGAATTAATAGATTGCAGTGCCCGTGGTGCAGCTGGTGATGACAGTTCTTCTCAGTGGCTTTGGTATTATTCTCAGATCACAATTGAAATATCTCTGAAGTACTTGTTCAACCTCATGCAGAGGGGCAGTCGTCCTCCTGGGGACACCATTTCTTCTTGCATTCAAACATCTTTGAAAAATGTTGGTCTTATCATCAGCATGAGGGGGGGAGGGGGTCCTCCAGGTATCCTAGTCTGCGGTAGCAAGCTGTCATGAATATTTTTTTTCAAGCTTGTTGTTTGTCAACATGACACGCACGCTTTTTATTTCGAGTCTTTGGGTCTGTAACTTCCAGAGCCCCAGACATGACATCCGAAAATTTGTGGCCACGAAATGCTAATTCGTGGCCACGAAATGCTACGAAACGACCCAGCTTACCTTTATTGCGGGCAGTTCAGTTATGTGTGGGGCACATAGGCTACTAAGAGCAAGCTAAAGGTGCAGTCATGGACAGAGATTATTTGATTGTATTGTATTTTAGGCTCGTGAATGACTGGTAAATTTGGTTTGAAGTTCGATATTCAACAGATATTTGGACGCTCAGTAGGCTCTTGTGTTATTTTAACCGGTGTTAGCACCGCTACGACCGGCCGCTTAGCCGATGCTTTTGGCTGCCTAAACAACGAGTATGTTTAGGGACCATCAACAAATTAAACGTTTCAAAAGTCAATAGCTTCTCAACAACATAATAGCGTAAAAATAATGTTAAACTGTTAAAGATGTATGCATGTATAAAAAAAAAAAAAGATTTAACAATAAAATAGTCGTAGAATTTCTGTATAGCACAAATAATGGTCGGGTTTCCCAGATTTGTTAAGATCTTAACGCTAAAAGCTTCGAACGAATCTGGGAAACCCGGCCAATATTGTTCATGTCTTAATTATGCCTGTTTTCGGGCTTGCTATATTAATATCGTTTCGGCTCGCGAGAGCTAGCTTAAAGCAGGCCAAGTTAACTCAAGATGGCTGAGTCCAGGGCAAAAAGAGCAAATTATTTTGGGCAAATGTCGAAATACTTATCCAAACAACATAAATTGTGGCACTGCACTCCGTTGGTTTGTAAAAAGGACACCTGCAAAATATGAACTTTGCAGAGTGCCTGGTTCTTGAGATGATCGTGGGAAACTAAACCCATTCTAATTTGTACACACACAGACAGATAGGTTAATGAATGTTAAAGTCACTTTCTACTGGTTGATTTGGAACAATCCAGCATGGCGAGACGCATAAGGATGTAACCTTGAGGAAAAATAAAAGTAAATGTGGCAGAACCTGTCTTTGTCTAATACGTGCCTGGCCTGGAACCTGTTACACATGTCCTGAGAGGATGAAAATATATATAAAAACACAATGTTTTTAGCAGCACAAGCAATGCACTACATTATATACAGAGCCTACATTTTGCAAGTAGAGCAATGTAGGAAATTGTTTGATAGGGGAGCACAAGCAATCAGAGAGTGAAACATGTTATAATGTAGTGCATTGCATGTGCTCCCCCCATCAAACAATTGCATAACCTACATTTCATGAGAACAAATTAACAAATCGTTGAGTTTAAAATTAGAACTTTAGAACAGTTGTTCTTTGCCTTATCGTAATAATTTTGTTGTTAAGGATGGCCTTGTGTTATTCTGCATACATGATAAATAAACCACATTCACCTGCTTTTATCATTGTGCCACAGTCTTATCGTAGGAATTTCCCTCAAACTATTCTTGCGTCTTGGCCTTTGTCAAGCTATTTGTCAGACATAAATTCTGACAGCTCAAAGCAGTCGGAATCAAAACTTGACCGACAGGTCAAAAAGTGGTGTAGGCGTGTTGTGAAGAATTTTGTGTTTTTGTGTTTCCCTAATATGTATGGGTAATTTGTTCCATAGTTTTGGGGCGTAATTAGCAAAAGCCAAATCACCAATCTTCTTATGACTGATCGCAGTGTTCTAGCTGATGTGTAGTTTATAAGGGAGTTAGCAATGTAGCTAGGTCCTTGTCTGTGTAGAGCTTTGTGTGTGAGGAAAACGACCTTGTTACCTTCAATTCTGAAGGTAACATGGAGCCAATATAAAGTAGCTAGGAAAGGACTAACGTGTTCTCTCCTTTTAGTTTTGGTTAATAATCTACTAGAATTTTGAATGAGCTGTAGTCTTTCAGTGGTTTTCTTGGTAAAACCAGCAAAAAGTGTGTTACAGTAGTCCAGCCGGCTGGATATAAAAGCATGAATTAACTTCTTTGCATCATTTTGGTTTATGAATGGTCGTACCTTTGCTATATTCCTCAGGTGAAAGAAAGCTGTTTTGGTCACTTTATTTATGTGAGAGTTGAAATTCAAATCTGAGTCCAGGATTACACCGAGACTCGTCACCTCTGGTTTAAGACAGGGGGTTAAGCCTCCGAGATTCTTAGTAAGCATCTCTCTTTTGGATTTGGGGCCACATCGGTTTTGTCTTCATTTAATTTAGGAAGTTATCATTCATCCATTTGTTTATTGGCAACAGGCAGTTGGTAATGGAATTGATGGCAGTTGCATCGTTGGGTTCAGAGGATGTATATAGTTGTGTGTTATCCGCATAGCTATGGAAATCTATGTTATGTTCTCTGATTATGTCGCTGAGTGGTAACGTATAAAGAAAAAAAGTAATGGACCCTGAGCAGCTTCCTTGAGCAACCCCGTAGCAGTTCTCATGTTTCTTGGACCTATGGTCTCCTAAACTAACATAAAACTAACTTCCTGTGATTTATGATTTCATCCAGTTCAATACAGGGTTAGTCATCAACATCTCTCCCTCCACTACCTACCCTTCCCATGTTGCTTCCCTCTACCTACCACCCGTCCGTGTCCTCTGACCCCGTAGGATGTGAACAGTGTGGCAGTGTCACCCAATGACAAGCTGGTGGCGTCGGGCTCCCAGGACCGAACCGCCAAGCTCTGGTCCCTGGCGGACATGTCCTTGCTGGGGGTGTTCAGAGGCCACCGCCGAGGCATCTGGGCCGTGGTCTTCTCCCCCATGGACCAGGTGCTGGCCACAGCGTCTGCCGACGGCACCGTCAAGCTCTGGAGTCTGCAGGACTGCAGTTGCCTCAAGGTCAGAGGGAGGGCTGGATAGGGACACTGTATTTAGTGTGTCAGATTCGGTCTGCCCTGGCTAATTAATCCAGCTGTCTAAATATGTGTAGTCATGGACACGCTCAATGAAAGAGGCCTCCAAGTTATACAAGCTAAAAACATTTGAGCAATCTATTTGTGCTTAAAGCAAAGGCCTCATAAAAGTGTAAGGATCAACTTTGTTTCCTGGTAATTCAGTAGGTTTTAGACCAGTTGCTCTGATTCAAGCAAACTTCATTCAATATTTAATGTACAAAGGTCAGTTTAGGGTCAGTAAATAATACACAAACGGGGTTAAAAATTGGTTAAGGTGGTAGGGTGGGTTTGCCGTCAGATCGGGGCGGGGGGAGGATAGTTTGTGCGATAGACTAATGCGTTCTGCAGAGAAGGGAGACTGGTGTTTTAGAGTGGAAGGGAGAAAACAGGACAGAGTAACACGACGGATGTCGCTATTAAAAATAAAAACTTATTTTGACGACAACGTAGTTAAGGCGGCCTTAATTGAAAAGTTCTGCAGGAAACCCTGTACAACGTATAAATCATTGTTGAATGCATTTGGATAATAAGTGCAGCACAGTGAATATAGACATCAAGGACAGTGAATATAGATATCAAGCACTTGGAATGAATACTCAGAAATGTAACATTGAGTTTTGTCATGTCAAATTATACGTCACTGACACAAACGTAAAGCAAAAGCAATTAATGAAATGATGTATTCCGGGAATGGGTACCTAACTCGGATGATGTTTTGTCATGTAGACATTCGAGGGTCACGATGCTTCTGTGCTAAAAATCATCTTTGTGTGCAGAGGGACTCAGCTGCTCACCAGGTACCCTACGAGCTTACGCATGCACCACATTTAAGTTTTGCACCATATCAGTTATGTCACTTCTACATGCTTGTGTATTCAACACCTTCACACACCATCTCTTTTCTCCAGTGGCTCAGATGGGCTGGTCAAGCTGTGGACCATTAAGACCAACGAGTGTGTAAAGACCCTTGACGCCCACCAGGATAAGGTGTGGGGCCTCCACGCAAGCCGCAAGGACGACAAGATGGTGACCGCTTCGGCCGACTCCAACATAACTATCTGGACGGTCAGTTGGCAAAAACTCACCTTTTCATAACCCTCTCTTTTAGTTTGGAATTTGAGACGAATGATAAGTTAGGGAAAAGGCTGTCAGGTTAACCCTATGGTTAACCTTTACAAACCAATACCCTACACTATGAGGTGGGAGATTAAGTGCTGTAAATAAAGTCTAATAGGTATACTGCTAAACAGTTGAATCACTCAGCTGTTCCAGTAAGCACAAAGTAGTCAAACTAACTTCTTTGTGTCCAGGATGTGACAGAAATTGAGATAGCTGAGGAGCAGGCCAAACAGGAAGATCAAATTTTAAAGTGAGTATCGCTTACTGTTTTAGACCATGCGGGCCATACCCACCTTGTTTCCTCACACTTATTGAATACCTCTCTCCTCCAGGCTGTTTTCACAGCCTCTGTCAGTGTGGATTTAAAGTGTTAATAGTATCTAACCTGTAATCTACAGTGAGTGAATATATGTATGTATATTTCACGCAGTCTGATGTAGTCTGGATCGTGGTGTGTTTTAACAGGAAGCAGGAGTTATCCAACTTGCTCCATGAGAAGAAGTACCTCAAAGCCCTGGGCTTGGCTATATCACTGGACCAGCCCCATACAGTGCTCAAAGTCATCAAAGGTGTGTGCACAGGATGTTCTTCCTCATGTCATAATTGCAATTGTCCTCCATCAATTTCAGACTGTCACGTCATGTTTGTCGAAGCAAGTTCAAGCTTGTCTTCACTCTGTCTTCAATGTTATCTGAACAATGACAAACAGGGTTTTGTAGACAGGTGAAACATGGGTTGGACATTCCTCCCTTGGTTTCAATAAAGGGGTTATTATTATTTAAATCCACCCTATCATCACTCATCTATTTTGCTTTTCTCAGGCAGAACATTTGAAGATGTGAACAATAGGAATTCTCTCTAAGGCTATCAGCATAAGGGCATACCTCTCCCCTTTCCAGATATACTATACCATTGTAATTACTCAAAGTTGTGGAGAAGAGGGTCAAGTTTCAAAGCTGACCCAAAGTCAGTTGATCCTTACCGCAATATAGCAGATTTGTGTGTGCAATGTCAGTAAAAAGCCTGTACATGCCAATAATTGTCAGTATCACTCAATTCATGATGCAGTGCTCACGGAAATACTTAAGGTAGGGACTAGTGTATTATGTCATAGTGGGATGGTACTCACCCACGTATGGAATATTTTGAAATTACTTAACAGCCATTTGTACTGAAAGGTCTTTTTTGTGTGTACAAGATTTTTTGTTGTTGTGGGCGCACACTTGAATCAGAATCAGAATGGGTTTTATTCGCCATGAAGGTTCAAGTTCATGTCTTTTATTTGTCAGGTACACAGAACACCACAAAGTCAGACTGGGCACTGAAATTCTTAACATAACACAACGCAAGCACCTGGCATAACATAACATATAAGTACATAGAACATAATTTACATCTATGCTGATCTTAAATAAGTTAAACTTCCTAAATATACAGATAACAATAAATAATACACTATACTAACCCTAAATGTACATAATACCTATTACAACCCTGTAACCTAAGTTCACACAGACTAGAAATTTACTGTCGGAGGAAGGTGCATACGTTAAACATAAAATAATCTTAAATAAGTACTGTTCAAGTCTAATACTAAGGTGATAAAATATATACATATATATAAGAAAAAATATACATATACATATATGTGTGTGTGTGTATATATATATATATATATATATATATATTTTTTTTTTAAACATATTTTATCCCCTTATTATTAGACAGAAAATGATCTTCCCATCTCCTGATGTGGGTTCCATAACCTCTATTCTGTTATGACTTTCCTAGCCATCCGCCAGGTGGAAGATGGCCACCTCCAACTGGAGAAGACTGTCTTGAACCTACGCCAAGACCAGAAAGGTAAGTTCATAACTGTAAACTGCCTTTACAGTTATGAACTGTACAGCAGAGTGATAGGAATCCCAGATCTGTGAGGATATTTGGTTCCCTTATCAGTAAATGTCAGCAGGTGATGAGATCTTTACTAACTGAACATGGTAGATCCCCCACCCCCAAATATTTTTACATTTCCCATGGAAAACATGTGTACCAAAATGTATCCCCTCATTATAACACAAACCCAACCCCATCACTTCTGTTATAACTTCACTATACTCACCCTCCCTCTTTACTCCAGAGTCCATCCTGCGCTATTGTGTGGTGTGGAACACCAATGCCCGCAGCTGCCAGGATGCCCAGGCTGTCATCCAGGTGCTACTCACACACCTACCCCCTGAAGAGCTTCTGCAGTACCAGGGGGCTCGCACCCACCTGGAGGGACTTATACCATACACGGGTGAGGCCGAGGGGGATGTGTGACTGCGGGTGTGTGTCTGTGCGTTCACAAGTTTTCCCCTGAAAACACGTTTCTAGAAGTTTCCTCTCCATGCCCTGGTGTCACCATGACCTCTTCCCTCCCCTGTAGAGAGACACATGCAGAGAATCGGCCGTCTGCTGCAGGCGTCCATGTTCCTGGACTACATGTGGCAGAAGATGAGAGTGACAGGCGCTCCAGCCAGGTGAGACAGAACGACGAGAGGGCTTAAGACACTTGCCTATCAAAACACATTCTGAAATGCACACCAACAGTCAGAAATACATCTCCCAACTCTAATTGTAGGGTATTTATATATCAAAATAGGTAATGTCTCGTAACATTTCTTGAAACCAACCTCAGAAGTGACAAACCCGTTTTGTAGCATGTCTGACTAACACGGGACAGTTGGCTATTTACCAGGCTCAATGCTAGAGTGCTTGTGAGCTGTCAACACCTATTGTATAAGCACAGGTCTGTCTCTAGTGTCTGGAAGAAACGACGGATACCTATTAATAATACTCACTTCACAGATAGAACTGTCAACTGTAACACAAATACCTCAGTCGGTACACATATCTGGAACTTGTAATACTTTTTCATTCAAACAAGCCAAGTATACTTCGCAAAAGTATATGTATCAGGTATGTCAGCCTCTAAGTGTGTACAGGACTTGGAAACTTGACTATACTTTATTTATATCTGATATTATTCTTCAGTATGGACACCCAGGATGAGGAGATGGACAATGCTCCTCTTCAGGAGACCCTTTTCATAATGGACAAGGACCATGGAAAAGGTGGAAAGCAGGAGGAGGATGGCGTTAACGAGGAAGATCCAGACTGCCCAGCAGATATGGAGGTCCTAAGAAACAGGAATGACGATGATGATGATGAAGTCAGCATCTGCAAGAAGACCTCTGTAAACAGAGGAAAGGCAGAGAATGGGAATGAGAATGGCGAGCACCACTCTAGTGAGGAGAGCTCTGGAGAGGAGGGAGAGGAGGAGGAAAGGGACCAGGGAGACCAAACAACAGCCAAAATAGCAAAGTTTCAGATGACCACCCTTTTAGCCGAATCCCATCCACCTCTCCAGACTCCCAGCTGCTGACAAGGACCTCCATGCCCGTCAGACAGAACCCTTTCCTGGAGTGGGTAATCTGGGGTGGGCTATTCCCATTGAGTGCTGACAAAGCAACACACTGACTGTGGATGCATGGACAAACAGACTGACAGGTCCAGAATGACCTTTCTGAACAGCTGTTAAAGTTGAAGATGTGAATGTGGTTGTGTTCATCAGGTCAAAAATACAAACATCTAGGGTGGAACATCCATTTTAATCTTTTTGTTCACTTCTATATCAATAACAATGTGTCAGCAGTGTCCATTACTTAAAAACAGAATCATAAACGTCTGTTTCTCCCCCCCCCTCCATGGCTGGAACTGCTCTCTGTGACTTTCCATCTCTACATTTTTGTAATCCTGCTCGACCAGCTCTTCCACATGGCAAAACAAGTTGGTTTATGTAACTAAGAATTTTGTTTGAGACAACAATCTGGAATAAAATGTGTTTGCCCTGTAGGAGAAGTTGTTTCCACGTGTGGTGTGGTTCAACCTGTGGTAAAGAAAATACAAAATGTTTATGAAGTCTGTCGTTAGTAACACACTGGAGAATCTTTCAACTAAACAAAAAGAGGCAATAGGATTTTGCACTATTTCATGGACAAGAAGATTGAGCTCCCTTGTCAAATTCTTGCCCATTTGTTGCCTTATAGGTTTGATTTTAAATGTTTTGATTAATCTATACCTACCTCACAACTTCAAAGGAAAGAATAGTTAAACTTTTTTTATTATTTTATTAAAAAGTTATATGTTTTGCATTTTGATGCTAGACAGGCACTTAACATATACAGTAATGTCTCATGGTAACACATCAAAATATTGGCATTGTCATTCCATGATTACTATCTTTGTCAGGAACCGTCAGAAAGTAAATTATGACACAAAAGAAATGCCCTGGGCTGCATTTCCCAATAACCAGGGGCGTTGTTAGACATGAAACTCTACTGGGAAACAGGCCCCTATTCATATCCCTTTTTTTATTCAAAGTGTGCTGCGCACAATGCGCTACTCAGCTATAGAAACTCCCCTTGCTTAACATTAAACAACAGTTCAGGGACACAAATGTGATATCAGCTTTGGCAGTGACATCAATAGCAGTGACGTGCGGTGATGTCAGTAAGAGGCTAGGCAGTGAGTTATGAAAGCCAGATTACCTCATTGTTATTTCAAAACAGTAAACGCAGGAAACAGTACAAGCAGTAGCCTACAGCCGCTGACTGTTAGCACAGCCAAATAGCCAATCTTTTCTTCCATACCAGTCTGTTTGAAACGATCGAAAACATGTCCCTTTTGCTGCAGTCGTCCATCCAAGTCTGGCATAGATCTACCCTTTTGCTATTAACTCCTTTTTTGAATAAACTTGAGCATGGAGAAATTCCTTAAAGGTCACATGGCATGAAAACTTCACTTTAGGAGGGTATTTAACATAAATGAGTTCCCCTAGCCTGCCTTTGGTCCCCCAGTGGCTAGAATTTTTGATAGGTGTAAACCAAGCCCTGGGTGCTCTTCTCTGCCTTTGAGAAAATGAAGGCTCAAACGCTCTGTTTGAAAATCTGCTCCTTGTTACGTCACAAGGAGCCTCTGCACAACCAGTAGGGCCTAGCCTATCTTAATTTTATTTTTGCTGGAAATGCGCCGACACAACCTCTCAAAGTTTTGCATGTCTGCGCCAAACATTTCAGCCACCACTGTTTCCTTAACTTGAGCCAAAACAAAGTTGGCCTTGCTGACCGTCTGAAATTAAATTCTGGATCAGTACTCCTTGGTCCAGCTCCAAACCTCGGACAAGTAAGTCAACTAACGCTATATCATTTTGTTGCTTACTAGCTTGCTACCCTTAGAATCTGGCTGTAACATTAGCTCTGCGGATATCAGCTGAGGTACTTTCGCTAATATAAACGCAAATAGCATCAGGTATGTGTGTGAATACACATTCTGTAACACAGTGTTGTACACTTCCTTGTTATGTGGTTACGTTCTGCTGTTGGTGTTATGGTGCGCGCAATATCCGCCGTTCCCCTCATTGAAATGACTGAGTGTGCAGCTCTGCAAACCAGGGTAATAAGATGAGAATGGGCAAATTCGAGGCATCTTAAAGCAACGGGTCTACTAACCATTGCGATACATCCACTGTAAACAGCTCATGGTGCCGCCTCTCTCCTCATTTAGCATTTAAATCTACAGACACAGAAACAGCGCGTTCTGAGGAAAGCTCATTGTGGGACTACTCGTAATGGCTATAATTCTGCACCAAGGCTGAATTTTGGGAGACTTCAGATACAGTATTAAGGGACCACTAAGGCCTATATAAAAGCATCCAAAAACAGCATTTCATGTGACCTTTAACTCTATCGGCAGACACCGCTGCTGTCATTTTGACTTGAATTTTGCATGGATTACGCTTACAATGTAGCCCGTGTAATGACGTTAGCTGCGCAAATGTCCAGTAATTACCTCGATTTTATCTGGTCCATGCGTGACGTAGATGATTACTGGCATAACATATTTACGTGCAAAGGCACAGCAGAGTTGTGCTTTTCCACGTACATGTTGAAAAATGCCTGGCTCTGCCGACCTACGTAGGCTACTTCCGCTCAATTTGGATTTTGCTTCTGTACTCGGTCTGGCTATTCAGTAGGTAAATCAGATTTTGCAAGTTACTTTTTAACCGACCAATCAGCGAACAGAGGGAGTGGCTGAGAACGATGACGTTGATGTCGTGCGCCAGTTTGTGTTGTAGTTCCGTAATGGCGGCGCAGAAAGATGCGAGCCAAGCCATTCAGTTAGTTTTGGCAACGCTGCCGAATATCCAACAGCTAAAGCCGGAGCAAGAACAAGTTTTGCTGAGTTTTGTTGGTGGCCATGATGTTGTGGCCTTCCTCCCCACGGGGTTCGGGAAAGGTTTCAAGCTAGGCAGCTAGCTCTGTTACAATAGTGGTGAAGGAATTGGCTAAGGCGAACGCGAGCAATTGGTTATGGCAGATCAGAGTGGCTTTGGGCAGGTCCAATAGTTTTAAACTTCAACAGAGTACCCGCCTACAAGGAAGTCAACGCTTGTCAATGGAGCGAGGTCAGACTCTGTAAATGAAATGTACGAGAGTCTGGTTAGGACCAGGCTAGAAGAATACAGGATCAAAGTTTTTCGCATGTGGTCCGCAATGAATGGACAGTAAAAGCACTGCTTAATCTTTTTATTTGTTGATTATGCGTAACTGCTACATTTGTTATCGTAACGTCTAAACAATTGGAATAACACACATATTGCATATATAAATCAACAAGGATAATCAGTAAAAATACAAATACAAGTTTATTAAATAAGATGATTTAATAAAATGTTTTCGTTTGAATTTTGGCAGGGTGGGCAGTGCCTACCTTGCCTACCCTGACTGCACGTCACTGTGCCGTATCAGAAAATAAGCAGCATTTTCTATAAATCGTTTTAGGGCTTAGGAACATTTTCATGTTGGAATGAAATGGGAATACACTATTTTAGAAGCTACACACTTTCAAACATGACCCCCTCTCTCACTCAGGCAGCATTTTCAAGTAATGTGGGACAGCTTGTCTGGTAAAGTGGGACAGTCATCGTCTGTCAGCCTAGTCTGCTAATATAATAATAATTAGTTCATATACAACAATGCTAGGTGCAAGGGTGTGGCAAGATCCATTTAGTTGTGGGGTTTGACTTATACAATAGGCATAAAGTGTAACTGATGTGTTTTTCTGTATCCTCTTGTCAAGCCAGATCACGCCTACTCTTATGTCAGACAAATAAAAACCACTGCATAGTGACTAGAAGTGTTGTATGTACTAGTCAAGATCAGCTCTGGTGATTGGATGTCGGTTTTGCACATATTAAATCATCAAAATGCATAACTGTCCCACTTTACCCGATGTCCCACATGACCTGAACTCACCCTATATGTGCTATCGGCGATCAAGTGTTTAACACACTTCAAAAACAAAACTGCTTAATGTATGTTTTCTGTTGCCCGGGAATTAACTAATATTTACCTTTTCAGACTGTCCCCTAAGCGCAAGTTATTTTTCCGATATGGTAGCTAGCTTTAGTTAGCTTCCGGGCTAAGTTACAGTTCCACTGGGGGTGATCGCGAGCGCGTGCATGTTAAATGGGAGTCTATGGAGCTAAACGGCTAAATGCGTCTCTTTTGTTGTCGTTGAGAAATCTCCAATTTGATTGTAGTTTTTGCATGTTCAACATGGATTACAGGTCAAAAGTTGAATGAACGAGAACCTATGTCCTTTTGATTTCTAACAGGGTGAGTCATTGTTTCCCATAACACGCTAGCATTCTGCTAATGAATGCTGATTGGTTAGTGAAGGACTAATACGACCAGAGATCCCGCTTGATGGCATCCGAAGCGGAATCTGTTTTTTTTGCCTCCCCTTTCTAATTCAGAGTTCAAATTACTAGACAAAAAATTATGTCATGAGAAAAGTGGATTTTGAGGGGTATAGCTCCATAGACCATTCATTCTGCACTCGCTCGTTAGTGCCCTCACATGGAATTGCTACCAGTTCAGAACCCGGAAGTTTCCCGTGAGTGGCAGTTCTCCCTCTATTAGACATTCTCTGCTAAAGCGTTCGTGTCATAGTTTTTGCCCATCGGAAAATATTAAGTTGGAATGTTCGAAATCGCATACCCGATGTTACGCTGTGAGACCCGCATTTGAACAATCACATATGTGCGACGCTACTCTTTAACGGGTTAAATAGCATTCACGAAAAAAGTGTTTATACTGTTGTTTTGTTATAAAAACGTGCTATAAGCCGCATCGAAATATAAACCTCACCACCATAATAAAAATTAAAAATTGGGGTATAAACTGCGGCTTAATTTCTGAAAAGATGCGGTAATACAATCACATATGTGCGACGCTACTCTTTAACGGGTTAAATAGCATTCACGAAAAAAGTGTTTATACTGTTGTTTTGTTATAAAAACATGCTATAAGCCGCATCAAAATATAAACCTCACCACCATAATAAAAATAAAAAATTGGGGTATAAACTGCGGCTTGATTTCTGAAAAGATACGGTAATGCAAGCGCACAATTTTTTTTCGCATTCATTTGAGCGAAAAATAGCCTGTTTTTTTTTTGCTTCATGTAATTAGGATTCCTCCGTAAGGAGGAAACCTATTGTTATTGGTGGTTTTATTATTTGTAATTCTTGTACCATGGGAGTCAATGGCAGCCCCTAGACCCCATCGACAACTTTTGGTGAAATTTGGCACACTCATTAAGGACAGTTTCTTCTATACCTACACCAAGTTTCATGTCTCCCATTAGACCACTCTAGCGCCACCAATGGGTCAAAGTTGGACTTGTGTTTACACACGCAACTTTTGAACCGTATGACTCATTTTCAAAAATGAGGTACCATTGGATTCCCTGGATCAAGCCGAGTTCAACGCACACCATGGCGTTAATTTCCGGTTATATAAATTTCCCGCCATTTCCGGTTTTATCAAAAACCTTTGAAAGCCTACTCCTCCTACAATTTTTGTCATATCTTCTTCAAAATCACCAGAGATGATCTTCAGACCAAGCCTCACAAAAGTTATCGAAGGAATTTTGATCCTCATAACCGTCTGTCCGGTACAGCCAATCAAATTCATCAGAAAAGCCGCCAAACAGGATGTGAAGTCATGTCTCAGCAAATCTTTGAGATATCAACACTAAACTTGGTAGATCGGAGGAAGACACTACAACATGTTACCATGTGCAAAAGCAAATTCATATCTCAAAAAATGATTGATATAAAGCAAATTGAACTTATCGCTAACGCTAAAATAATGCTTTACACATCAGCCAGTCAAAAACTGATACTCTGATTCAATCACAAGTTCATATGAAGACTCTTGAGAATGTTCATAACACAAATCTGTGAAAAAGTTGACTGTAAGATGAAAGGTCGATTTTTGGTGAATATTTGAAACATGCTTGCTTGGCTAATTTCTAGGCAAATTTCCAATGAATGTCTCCCCTGCTCCTCCCCGCGCGTGCTCCAAAATCTCACACACACTCAGCCTTCCCTTGACACACGCGCGGCCAAGACGCACACGCAACATTTCAGGAGAGTGTGGGCTGACCAAGCCCCCACTCATTCCTTGGTCTTTAGCAAAGGCCCATGTGGCTCTTGATGGTATTGCATTTCCGATTTTGTATGCGATGGTAAAAAGGTCTCAAATCCTGAAACATTGATAGTGTAGGCCGAGAAACACTTTAACAAAAGCCCATGTGGATCTTGTTGGTATTGCATTTCCGATTTTGTATGCAATGGTAAAAAGTTATAAAAATCCTGAAACATTGATAGTATAGACCAAGAGTAACTACCACACCACAAATGGCCCACCATTACCCATAGGTGGCGCTACAGGCCACGCCCAAAAGCACAAAGATACAAGGCTTTCTGGAATGGATAGGCTCACCAAGCCCCCTCCCTTCACTTATTGGCTTGAAAAAAAGGCCCATGTGGATCTTGATGGTATTGCATTTCCGATTTTGTATGCAATGGTAAAAAGGTCTCAAAATCCTGAAACATAGATAGTATAGGCAAATAAAAACTTTAACAAAAAGCCCATGTGGATCTTGTTGGTATTGCTTTTCCGATTTTGTATACAATGGTAAAAAGTTATAAAAATCCTGAAACATTGATAGTATATACCAAGAGTAACTACCACACCACAAATGGCCCACTATTACCCATAGGTCTTCCCTTGACACACGCGAACATTCTCAAGAGTCTTCATATGAACTTGTGATTGAATCAGAGTGTGCTTGGCAAGACGCACACGCAACATTTCAGGAGAGTGTGGGCTTACCAAGCCCCCACTCATTCCTTGGTCTTTTGCAAAGGCCTTGTGGATCTTGATGGTATTGCATTTCAGATTTTGTTTGCCGTGGTAAAAAGTTCTCCAAATCCTGAAACATTGATAGTAAAGGCCAACAGTAACAACAACACTTTAACAAAAGCCCATGTGGATCTTGTTGGTATTGCATTTCCGATTTTGTATGCAATGGTAAAAAGTTAAAAACATCCTGAAACATTGATAGTATAGGCCAAGAGTAACTACCACACCACAAATGGCCCACCATTACCAATAGGTGTCGCTACAGGCCACGCCCTAAAGCACAAAGCACTTCACTTCTTGTGAAGATTAAAGCACTTCACTTCTTGGCTTGAAATAAAGGCCCTTGTGGATCTTGATGTTATTGCATTTCAGATTTGGTATCCCATTAGAAATTCTGCAGCATTGATTTTTCTATACAGTTACAATTTGTCAAGAATATACATTTTTCAATGGTTCGCAATGCTTTACACGTAAGCCAGTCAAACAAGTTCATATGAAGACTCTTGAGAATGTTTAGTACACAAATCTGAGAAAAAGTTGACTCTAAGATGAAAGGTCGATTTTTGGTGAATCTTTGAAACATGCATGCTTGGCTAATTTCTAGGGAAATTTACAATGAAATGTGTCCCCCGCTCCTCCCCGCGCATGCTCCAAATTCTCACACACTCATTCTTCCCTTGACACGCGCGGGCTTGGCAAGACACACACGCAATATATCAGGACTGTGTGGGCTGACCAAGCCCCCACTCATTCCTTGAATATCAGCATAGGCCCTTGAGGACCTTGGTGTCATTGCATTTCCTACTTTGTATGAAATAGTAAAAAGGTCTCCAGATCCTGACACATTGACAGTACAGGCCAAGAGTAACTACCACACTTTACCCAAAGCCCATGTGGATCCTGTTGGTATTGCATTTCCGATTTTATATGCAATGGTAAAAAGTTTTTAAAATCCTGAAACATTAATAGTATAGGCCAAGAGTAACTACCACACCACAAATGGCCCACCATTACCCATAGGTGGCGCTACAGGCCACGCCTTAATGCATAAAGATACAAGGCTTTCTGGAATGGATAAGCTCACCAAGCCCCCTTCCTTCACTTACTGGCTTGAAATTAAGGCCCTTGTGGATCTTGATGGTATTGCATTTCAGATTTGGTATGCCATTGGTAATTCTGCAGCATACATTTTTCTATACAGTTACAATTTGTCAAGAATAAACATTTTTCAATGGTTCGCAGTGTTTGGAGGAATCCGCCATTACTGCTTGCAGTTATATTATTGTTTTTGTTTTAGTCAAAATAAGATGATCGGCAGGCCTGTCATTTATAAACTTTCTTCAGTTTTGTAATGATTTCTTAACCTACCTTGAATTCTGACCGATACGGACTGTGTGCGTGCTGCAGTGGCTATTTGGCAAGGTAAGAAAAGCGCTCTGACATGGAATTCTGCGTGCATCGGTTTGTGTTTTTGGTTTAACTGCTTTGATTGGGATACTGCGTTTATTTTTTTCGGGTTTATCAATCAAAATGAGTAATGCACTGACTAATAAAGTAAATTGTTAAAACTCAAACTTGAGATTTTACCCAGTAAAAAGGGTCTAACGACGCCCCTGCCAGTAACAATGGATCTTAGCTGTTACGAGGGTTTTCTACGAGCAAAATAACGAACCATCGTTATTTCTCGTGTTTCTCAAACATGTTCGTAAGAACCCTCGTACATGTCTCTTAAGAACTACCAGAGCCTGTCTATGAAGAGCCTGTCCACTCCCTATTGAGCCCCATTGTCCCGAATTTGCTTGCAGTTCCACCAGAGTTCCACTGGGGGTGATCGCCAGCATGAGGCAATGAGTGCAAAATGAATGGGAGTGGCAGCTAAATTTGTCTCTTTCACCGGATTGTTGTTGAGAAATCTCAGATTCAGGCATGGGCGTAGATTTAGGGGGGGACGCTAGGTACTTGTCCCCACCAACATTTTAAAATGATAAAATTGTCCCCATCAATATTTTTGTGAATTGTGCTATTTGGCTCGATCAATTTCGGATTTCTTGTTAGTTAGCCTACTGCATCCAATCAGCGCTGAAGTGTAGTACCTACCCTTTCCGTTCAGAGTTAATGTAATGTGTTTTTGAGTTAATGTAATGTAGTTTTCCATTTGGGGGAGCGTGTTTTTGTATTGGGGGGAGGTGAACAAGTCATCCGATTTGGGGGGAGTTGACTCGTATTGGAGGAAGTGTTTTCATTTGGGGGATGTACTCATATTAGGGGGTGTGTTTTGCACTTCAGGGCCACCGTAAAAAAGGGTAGTTTACATAAACAGAGATGCTAGAGAAGAAACCTTTAGTTATAAGAACATGACAAAGCCTTCAGCAAATAGTGTAGTTTAGCTAATGACAATAGACACCAGTGTAGAATTAGATTACAAAAATGATTTTTTAAATTCTATTTTCAACATACAAGGCAGTTTTCAAATTTCTTCTGGAACAGTTTATTTAATTAAAATGTGTTTAAAATTCACAACAATAGCTGAATCACAACAATGTAAAGAAAACATTTATTGTTTTCAATGTACTGTACACAAAGGGACAGAAGAATATTTCATATTTTATAACCACAAATAATTAATGTTATTGTTAATTTAAAATCATCTTTCATGTGTCATACTTGTATTTGTTTAGGTTCATAGTAATACCATTTGTTCAAACTGAAACATTTCACTGAGTCATCATCAGTATTTTCTAGCACACTTAAAATCCATTAAAAACAAAGTGTTGAGTTTGAAAATCATGACAGTGTTCAGTCAAAGGGTAGTTTAGTTAATGTCTAGAACAGTTTCTATTTTTCACAGCTTTGCTGAGTTTTTATAGGAGTGAGCTGGTTAGGGGTCCTGAGGCATCAACTGGATCCTGAGGCTAGGCTATGGGGTCCTGAGCCTCCACTGGATCCTGGAGGGATTCGCCCGACCACGGGCTGCTCGGCTGGGGGCCGTCAGCACGGCCCCACCAGTGGTCGGGGTCCTCCAGTCACTGGATCCAGGAGTGGTAACCTTTTGCCTGGCTGCGCCCTGCGATGACAGCCAACCACGGGCTGCTAGTCGTCCACAGGCTCCAGTGGTCTTGGTCCTGGTGTGACAGATGGTCCATTTCAGTCCTGTTGGTTTTGCTGATGGAATGGCCTTGAGTTGAGTTTTCCCACAAGCTCTGGGAGGATGGCTCTGTAAAAGAAGGCTCTGGATTTGGACTTCAGAAGCTCCCACAGTTCCACATCTGGTTCTATCCGCTCTATGTGTACATCATGTTCTGACCATACGACAAAATCTGCAAACTCCCTGTTACTTACTAGGAGCTGTGTCTGGACTTGATAATAGTACGTGAATGTTTGAGCTGTAATTTGCCATTTGAGTCCTCCAAACAGAATCTGCTGTCTCCACATTCCTTCAGGCTGGCACATTCTCGAGCACAAAATGGGCAGCCCTGAATTTAGGCGAACACACCTATTCTCTGGAACTACTTAAAATGGTTTCCGGATGCGGAAATGTGATTGTTCTGTAGCAACTTCAAGACTTTTGTTCAATAAACTTTAACCAAAATTATTGAGTAATCATGGTACGCAGTAGGCCTAATTGTTATTTATTCAGAGGCGATAGACATAAAACTGTACTGGGGGACAGGCCCCATTGACGTTAAGTTGATATCAAACTTGCGTCCCTGAACTGGTGTATAGTGGGTTAAGCAAGGGGAGTTTCTATAGCCTAGTAGTGCATTGTGCACAGCAAGCTTGGAAGAAAAAAGGGATATGAATAGGGGCCTGTGCCACAGTTTTACATTTAGTCATGGAGACGCTCTTATCCAGAGCGACTTACAGTAAGTACAGGGAGATTCCCCCGAGGCAAGTAGGGTAAAGTGCCTTGCCCAAGAACACAATGTAATTTGACAGGGCCAGGAATTATGTCTCACAACGCCTCTGGTGTAGTTCGTTGAAATATCCCAGTTTCAGTTAACTGCTGTAAAAATAATAGAAAATAATACAAAATATATTTGAAGAGTTGTTTTCATTTCGCATCCATGTAGCCTTGTTTTTAGGGTCGGCCTAGGCCTACTGTTGTCTCCACTGAGTCTGCTTAACCCTTGTGTTATCTTCGGGTCATTCTGACCCATCAGTCATGGTGACCCACCGTGACCCACCGTTTGCGACAACTTTACCGCATACAAAAACAAAATGAAGCATTTTCTTTTAACCGTTGTCTCAGACCCCCCACATTGCGAAGGTTAAAATAAAATATTTTTTATTTGCTTTTGTATTGGGTAAAATTGGGTAAACACAACAATGGTTCGTTATGAACCTTTGGGTCGAGTGACCCGAAGGCAGCACAAGGGTTAAGATGCACTTAGCGATCTATGACTGATCTTGAGTTCTTGTTAGTCTATGAGCATTTTCAAGAGCCTTCAGCTACAATGGCGTTGGGAAACGGCCCGTAAAACTAAGATCCATCATGCGATGGATTCTACGATCAATTTAGGCTTACGATGCTTACGGGAAATGCCGAACTGTAAAGGACACACTGAATTGCTGTTATGTTACGTTAGTCTGTCTCACTCATATCACATGGTTTGCACACCACCTGTCTGTTGATGTGTAAAAAATAAATTTCATGCAAGTAGGTTTTTGGCAGCACTGTGATAATAAATACCAATGTGGAGCAAGATGAATTGGAGCACAATGACCCTCTTGCTGATTAAGGCCGATATATGTTTCAGCGTTTTTTGAAAAAGGACACATGGGAACACCCTAATCTCCGTGGAACTCCCTCTACAACCTCTCCGTCAGCCCTCGGAGAGCCTCACAGAGCTTGACGTGCTCCTGAATTTTTTACTATCCGTTGTAATTTCGGAGAGCAACGGAGACCCCCTTGGCTGTGATTGGTCAAATTTACAAATGAACCGTTTCCTCAATAAAATAAGCACATTTTCAGCAACTACACTGCCCATTTCTCGTTACATTTTAATTCAGATGCTGATTTTCATGTACTGTTTAGCTGAAATATGAATTGTAAAAACAATGGCGGTCAAAGCATTCTGTTCTCTTGTTGGTCACGGCAACCCCGCCCCTGACGCCAGCGGATCTTAATAAGGGGTATCCTAAAATTACGGACTGACGGACGGATAGTCAGGAAAACCAGGAGGGGCACGTAGAGCTCTCCGAGGGGTTCGGAGAGGGCACGGAGAGGGAGTTCCTTGATGGAGAGGACGTTCCCTGTGTGCGTGTCCGTAAAAACGCAGAAGTTTAAATTGGCCTTTTGGGCTGTCCCCACTCGACTTGTCAATTTTCTGGTCGATATGCACTTGGTCGACTCAAGGCCAATTTATACTTCTCCGTTTTTACGGAGACGGACACAGGGAACGCCCTCTCCGAGCTCCTCGGATAACTCTGCGTGCACCTCCTGATTTTCCTGACTCTCTGTCCGTCCGTTATTTTACGATACCCCTTGGCTGTGATTGGTCTGTTTTAAGAACCGCTTGCGTCAGGAGCAGGCCGTGACCAACAAGACGAACAGAATCCTTTGACCGCCATTGCTGTAAGTTTACAATTCATATTTCAGCTAAATAGTAGTACATGTAAATCAGCATCTGAATTAAAATGTGACGAGAAATGGGCAGTGTAGTTGCTGAAAATGTGCTTTTTTTATTGATGAAAGGCTAATTTGTAAATTTGCTCCGACTTTTCGATAACCTAGCTAGCATCGCAGTGCAGCGCCACCTTCTGGCAGTGAATTGTTTTCAGCACCCACAGCCTTTGGAGTACTATAAATTGAACCAATCCGTCCGACTCCGTCCGTCAGTCTGTTCGTAACGGAGTCGGAGAAGTATAAATCGGCCTTAAGAATTTTTTAGTCAAGCTGTACGTCGTAACGTTTTTGCTGTAGGCCTATGTTGTGTAACCATTGCTGAATTAAAGAAATGTTCTACAGAAATGGTAGATTATGTTGTTGAAGACAAATAAAATAACTCAAAAAATATATATTGCCTATCAAAGAAAAGGTTATTGTTTTCCCTTTCGTTAATCTGTGCTTTGTTTTGTTCCCTTTTTTGCACACGGCACGAGCACAATTGTCAGCCGAACTACAAACTCTGCCATAGCCTACATTGTTGGTGTTATTAGGCAAAATGGCAAAGAAATCTGTGGCATGGCAGCATTTCATTTACAGTACATTTACATTTACAAAGTACCGGGTGACTCAAAAAACGTTGAATGCAAACTTTGCCTGTTTATTTTTCATAGTTCGACGTTGAATATTATGTAGCATAACACCTGAAAACCATAAGTTGGCCTACTTTGCTCATGCTAACATGCACTGGGTTGAAAAAGGAATATGCCTATTATAAGAATCACATCCAAATCGAATGACATTATCTTCTCCGGTCAAGACAACACAATCTTTCTCTGTTGCACTGTTCCTCACTTGGCTTCTGCGCAAGTTTGCATGCTGCACTTTTAAGGCAGTGAATAGGGCGCTGATTTGCATGTTAAACAAACAATATATATATATATTTTTAGTACATTGGTTATTATTTATTATCTATTACAATGAGGCATTTTGTATTATATCGGCATTCAGTGACAACAGGACTGGTGACATGAGGCTTATTATTAGTAATAGTTTATTTTGTAGCGGCTGAATCTGGAATGTCCAGCAGTCAGATCGGGAAAATGTTTGTATACATTTATGTTTGTCGAGTTGTCAATCTCCCTTCTTATGTATGTATTTCTTTCATATTATCTCTTAAAACAGTGAGGTAAAACATCACACAAAATGGTTTGATGAAAAACATTTAGACATTCATAGAAAAAAAACGTTTCAAATTTCGATAAGTCGATTTTCAGAAGTTTTGGTCTACCAAAGAAAATCTTAGTCGGGGACAGCCCTATTGCTGATATGCTCAGCCTCCTTACAATTGTGTTCCACAGAATCTTAATTAACTAAATGTAAATACAGACAAGTTTTCTACAATATTGTTTATTATAACTCATTGCAGTACAGTCTAAGAAAACTGACAACCTTTCTGACTGATATAAATATGGTATGCGGATAGAACCCGACAAAAGAAACATCAAAAGTATCATAACTGATAAATGTTCTTATAATTCTTTCTTCCTTGTTTTAGTATCCTTTAGCTTCATAAAAAAATAATACAATTTGGGAAGAAAGACACTTAAGCAGTCATATTATAGATATTATTTCACAAAACAATCACCAAAGCACACAACACAAAATGTTTAGGCTTATATACATCAAATAGAACAGAAGATGACTGCCAAAAAGTATTTCAAAATATATTTCAAGAATACCATAGGAGATGACTGTTCTTATATTAGTTCTAAACTCTGGACGTTTCTTCAAACTCATTTTACATTACCAACAACTGTTTAGTGAACCAAATAAATAACCGAATTGCTTGGACACTGTTGTCATAAACCTTGTTTTCAATAGTGTCCAAAAGTGGACGTACGCTTCAAGTGGTGAACAAGAAGCCAAATCATCCTCACAGTCCATTCAACGATCAACCCTTGAGAGTAACGTGATTGGCATACATGTGGCAACATGGCAACAAGGTGAATGACCATGCCATACCTACAGTATGTAGGGAGGTTAGAGTGAGGGGACCCATTAATGTCCATTCAAACTCTCCAACATTCCTACCAACCAAATTACAGCCTCTTATTTTTAAATGTATAAACACGCATTGGATTTTAAAACCAGAATGTTATAGGTGTGTATCTATATAGTTAAGTACTATGCTGTGACAAATTTGTATTATATCTATATTTTTTTTTAAATTCCTGACGAGCGTCGAGAGCTAGCTGGACGATAATGGGAACCCTTACCCTACCCATAATACAAAGCCAAGCAAAATAATCAACCAATAAACGTCCAAACAGTCTTACAAGTTGATCTCAAACCAGTCTTCATTCACTTCCTCATGACCATCCTGCCACCGTGTTGCTGGCACCACTCCCTTAGTGGCTGGCTATCTCGGTGGGAACTGGCAACACCTTGGCCTTTGAGACATTCTTGCGGGTGACTGTGGTACAGCGAGTCAGGATCTCATGTTCCCGGGGCCTGGGGGGCACCCTGGGCGTGGTGGGCATCTTAAACAGGTTAGGGTCAGACCTGCTGGCTGTTATCTTTCCTTTAGTCTGCAGGCCTCCATTTCCGTCAGGGCTGAGGTGGTCCATCACCATGGGGGGCGGAGTCCTGCTCAGGCGGAGTGCCTCGTCCATGTTCCCGCTGCTCAGGTTGAGAGAGGAACCGCAGCAGCAGGAGCTGAATTCACTGCCCAGGCTGTCATTGCTGTCCTGGCTGTCATAACTGCTGGCTGTCAGGCTCCTCCCACGCCTGTCTCCCTCCACGTCCTCCACCACCATGATAGTGGGGGCTTGCTGGCCCATGATGGAAACTGTTTGAGGACGGGGCTCTGGGTGGTGCTTTGGGCGTGGCTCGGGGTGGGGCTCCGATAAAACGTTCAGAGAACGGGACATGTTCTTACTGGCAGGATGAAGGTGATTGGTGGAAAACGGTTGAAGGCCAGAGGGCTGCAGGAGGTTGCTCTGTGATCGGCTGTGCTCTTGGGATTGTCTGGCCAGGGAGGGCCCGGGGACCTGCAGGGAGGACTGCGTGAGGTTAGATCCTCGTAAGTCTTGTTGCAGGGTGACCAGGCGCACAAGGGGGTTGTTGTAGGGCTGTAGGTACATGACGGGAACGTAGCCAGTCTCACTGTTGTGTCTGGGAGAAGAAGAGAAGGATTCAAAGACAGACATGAGCTTTAGTTAGTGTCAAGGATACCAAAGCACAACCATCTCGGGTATTCAAGAATACCAAAGACTATGATTGTGATTATCACAGATCAGTATTGTCAGCTTTTTTTTTTTTTTTACAGGAAACCGAAGTGTTAATTATGGTAACAAATAAAACCTTAAGTCTTTAGTGTTTGTAATTTGAACTCAATTTGTCCAAAATTATGAGGCTGTTTAATCAATAGAATGTAAGCAAACACAAAGTCCTTTACAGTTTTTCTCCATTGCTTTGCCTCATTTCACGAAACAGAAATGACATTCTCAAAACAACATGTGCAAACCTCCAAACCGCTGGGCACTTGTTCACAACAGATTGGAATTTTTCATTCCTTTAATCAAATTGCAATTCTATTAGCACATCCTTGTAAATGACAAGTGCAATTGCCTACAGTTTGCACACATTTCAAATGATTTAGCACATCTTTGAAATGGTTGGGTATAATTGTCTTCAATTAGGCCAATTACCAATTGAAAATATCTTGCTGGTCTAAACTGACTGTTGCTTCCCAGTCAAGAGGTTGTTCTCTGCAAAACATATTGGAATAATTTCCTTGTGTTCATCATCACCTGCACAATAGTTCACTCCACTGTCAAAATCTTTCAGCTACATAATACCATGAAAAACATCATGGTACATACTCTAATATGGATCTCTTGGATCATCTGCTTACAGTCATTACAGGTGCAACTAGAACTTTACTAAACAAGGGGACACATCCAATCACACAGTAAGTTTAGTTTGCTGACAGGAGCTATCCAGGAGTATAAATGCTTCCATCAAATATATAGAGCTTGTCCCAGACCAGCTCGGGGGCAACATCAACATGTATGCTGCCAATTCAGAGAATGGTGTAGTCACCCACATTCCCAGTCGTGGCCCATACAATAACCAGACGCTCCTGGTGTTCTTGGACCGCCTGCACTCCAATCTTATCCCTCTTCATGAGAAGGGTTTGGTAGGGCCTCACTTTCTTACATTTGTCAGTGTGGGACAATGTAAGCTTCCATCGTGGCCCACTCTACAAAATTCACTGCCCATCCGAGAATGCTGATGGTGCTCTCATCACCTTACTCCCCATTCCTTAGTCTTATCGAGGAGTTTCTTTCTGCACGGATGTGGAGGGTTTATGAGCATCGGGCTCAAAACCAGAGCTCGCTGCTCCAGACAATGGATGCTGCTTGTGATGATGTTACAGCAGATCAGTGTAGGGGATTGTTGCGGCATGCACAACAATTCTTCCCCTGGTGCATCGCAAGGGAGAACATCAGCTGTGATGTCAATGAAATCTGTGGCCAGACAGAGAGGAGCGCGAGGATGAGTAGGAGAGTGAGGACGACAACTAGTGTAACTCCATATTTGCTTTACTTTCTTACTGTATGTGTTTCCTTCTTGCCATGAAATGCACCCTCTGCAACTCTGACTAGGAAAGGGTCACGTGCCTGAAAATGACCCTGGTTAGTCATACTAGTAGCCTGGCTCTGCCCTCCTACGTACTTCTGCTCAATTTGGATTTCGCTTCAGTAGTAGGTCTGGGAGCTAGGCTCTGAAGTTGGTTTCCAGAAACAAATTCTTTGTAAGTCCAATCAGCGAACAGAGGGAGTGGCTGAGAACGATGACGTTAATGTCGTGCACTTGTTTGAGTAGTTCAGTAATGGCGGCGGAGAAAGATGCGAGCAAAACTATTCTGCGGTTGTGGTAACGCTGCCGAATATAGGTTAAAGCCGGAGCAAGAACATTCCATGCTGAGTTTTGTTGGTGGCCATGATGTTGTGGCCCTCCTCCCCACGGGGTACTGGAAAAGTTTGATTTTCCAGCTACGGCAGCTAGCTCCGTTTCAGTAGTTGCGAAGGAGTTGGCTAAGGCGAACGCTTGCGATTGGTTATGGCAAATCAGAGTGGCACTGGGCGAATCCAATAGTTTTAAACTTCAACAGAGGACCCGCCTTCAAGGAAGTTAACGTTTGTCAATTGAGAGATCCCAGACCCTCTGTACAAATGTAATGTACGAGGGTCTGGTTAGGACCAGGCTATCATACTATACATGACCTTTTGAAGGTGATCTATGTATTTTGCTAAATGCATGTCGATTGAACCAAAGCAATGTAGAAAAACTGTAATCTAAACAATCTTTTCCAGGAAACCATGTAGTGCAGTGATATTGATTACCTACATGGTAATGAATGACATGCTCTACATTGTGATGTAACCTACCTGATGAGCCACCAGCCATTATCAGACTTCTGCAGGACCTCCACCACTGAACCCATTTCTAAAGACACCTCGTCTATATTGGTAGCCTTGTAATTTTTCACAGCACAGTAGAGGGCATCTAGATCCAGAGGACCCATGTTAGACATATGTTGTTTAAGTGTTGTGTCATCATAAGATTTGCTTCAAAAAATTCCAACCTAGCCAATGTGTTCAGTCACTTACTTTCTCCATGGGTCACAAATCCGTCATTTTCATCCCCATCATCCTCAATCTTCTCCAGGTATGGTGCTGGGAACCAGGCCAATCGTTTATCCTCATTCTCAACTAGCCACCAGCCTGTATATGCAGAGAAAGAGGAGGAAGCAATGAGATTGATGGACATATCCCTTTCACTAGGCAGTAGGCCTAAACTAATACAGGTTCATCCTTAATAAATAAATACGAGGAAATGAGCATTGAGCGATTCAAACAATACATTGAAGAATGCTGAAAAGTGTTTCTAGGATGATTTTGCGGCCATGGTAGTACAAAATACGTGCGCATAGTAATTTGCGCCACCGTGCAGCAGAAATGGTTTCACCTGCTTTGTCCTTGATGAGTACGTCAACATTTTCGTCAAGCGCTACTTTGAAAGGTCGATTTTTGGTGTCCTTTGTCTCGTAGGGGGACAAACACCTGTATGCCTCGGTCACAAACGGTTGCGTCACGTTGCCATTTTTGTCATGTCCACCGGAGCCTAGCCTTCCTTTGTCTTCGATGGTGTCCTGTGAGGGCATAATCACGATGCTGCGGAAATAAAATATTTGTGAATTTATGGAATCTGAAACCAATCTAAACGGTCATAAACGCTGTGGTTTATAGCCCGTTAAGCATATGCGTAATGCGTGCGTAAATCTAAAAGTTTCAACCAGTAGTTGAAATAGTACACGGTAGCCTCTAATTACCTATTCTTGGCAAAGTCAGGGTGGAGGTCTTGGTCTTTGGGATGGAAGAACTGGATTAGCTCAGAGTTTTGTAACACGCGTGGATCACAGCTCAGGAGTTCGCTGCAATACTTTTCCAGAAATTTAAGGCACATAACTGTCTTGTTGGTGCCCTTCTGAGATCCCTTGCCTTTGTCTTAAAAATTAAATGTGAAACATGGGTTTAATAATATAGAAGGAATATAGTCTATAAAGTAAACAAAACAAGACAATTAGTCAATTATAAAATAAAAGGACACAATCTTACTTTTAAATTTTGGAATAATTCTGTCTTTTTTCAGATGGTTTGCCGGAGGAAATGCTTTCTTCATTTGCTTCTGTTCAACAAATAGTTAAATATACGATTAAGAATAATTGTGTGTATTGAAGTCGTATTTGTGATTTAGTTATATATATAAGTAACTCACGTGAAGTTTCTTGAAGTCATCACAACTTCTGTAAACAAGTATGTCACTCTGGTCTGACCAAAGCACCGATGTCATAAACATCTAAAATAAAATGCTAAGTTATAATGAAATCTTGCTTAAGTCTAATCGTTTTAGTCTATTTGCAAAACAAAAACTGTACACACAAAGAATAATAAAATAGGCTACCAAATAGGCCAATATGAAAATAATTTAGTAAAGTAAAAAAAAAAACATTTGATTTAAAGCTTTATGTAAATATATTCCACTTACTTTGGTCTTTTCTTTTTGCACCAAGCCAATTATCCTGACTTTGATTGGATACCGTTGCGCTTCCATTGTTGTTGCAACAGAGTTTACTCCTGGTGAGTTTTGCGCTTTGTACAGAGGATAGCTAACCTATTGAACGCCGTGGGCCGTTGGCACAGGTGTATATATTCCTCCAAGTTGAAGGCGTGACTCCGTGGAGTACGTGAGAAGTACGTAGGCCTACACAAGTGATTGGAAATCATTGGAAGCATATATCCTTACTCTACACACCAACTCTCCCACCAAATGTATAGGCTACTCTACGAAAAAAATCCATCTTTCAGCCCTAAATACTTTTTTTTTTTAATCAGTAATGAGTCTTGAATAGGCTACTTTTATAACACTTTATAATATTTAAATACAAGAAGGGGTTTGTGATTAATACACCACCTTTCAATATTTTACAATGGAACACACAATTTGTGTGAGGTGTTACAAGTTAAATATGAAATTGAGAAACTCACTGCCTTAGAAGTACAGGACATAATACAGTAGGCCTATAAACAAGTTACATTTAAGATCTTTTTAAGACCTTTTAATACCACTTCTAAATGAAATTTAAGACCAAATATACAATGGAAATACAAATAAAAGGTGGAAATGTACAGTAATCTTTCCAAATAAACACACTGATGTCTGTTCAAAATGAACAGTATAGTAAAATGACAATAATCGGTTGAGTTTAAGAACATTGACTAAATGTGTGTAATTGCTGAGAGGTCAGATGGCATTGTTGGCTCTGGATTTCCTATCGTAACATCCACCGTTGTAGCGTTGACATTGTTGCTAGCGATGGAAATGTTGGAGCAGAAACTAGCACCTGCAGGCTTCTGGCTTTCCCTTCGTAGTCTCAGTGTTTTTTTTTGTTCTGCACGTGCGATTCCATCGCTCTGATCCCCATTGTCCCAAGTTTGACATTTTTCCGACAGGCAGTTCACTTCATAAGCATTTCCAGGCACCAATCTTAACCAAGAATACTCGTTCTTTTCAAGCCATTTGTAATTTAAAGTTCATTTCCCCATGTTTCTAAGTTGAGTGGTTATCAACCATTGCTTTATTGCCGATGCTTTACGTCATTAAACGCAACGCAGCGCGACAGCAACAAAATATTCGATCGAACAGATTGCCTGCATTTTTCGCAGTGACATGACACAAAACATTTTAAGACCCATCCAATCTGAATTTAAGACAATTTAATACTTTTTAAGGCCTTGTTTTTAGGAAAAGTAATTTAAGACTTTTTAAGGACCCGCGGCGACCCTGTAATACTACTGTACCACTAACCAGAGGCATTCTGCCTGTCCCATGCCTTTAAGTCAGCATGAGAGTTCTTTAAATTCCATTTTGATAATTTCATATAGTTTACTTTAGATCTTCTGGCATATCGAATCAAAAATACACAGGAATACTGTGTTTAGAAACGTTCAGACCTTAAATATAAAAAAGAAGTGTGAGTATTTCCAATACACTCTGTCCAAACTCAGTATGTCATCAGAATAGTAGGCTACTCAATATACATTATTACTCAAAACCAGTTAACGTAAAAAACGTTTAAAAAACCGACTATTTAAGTACACCATTGCCACCTACTGGTCAAACAACAAAAGTACTTTCTGTTTCTAATTCTCTCTATTCATGTTATTTTCTCATTTATGTACATTGTAGCTTGTCCACATAAATGTAATAGAAGTTTTTGTTTCATACTTTTTGTTTCTTAACTCCTTAAATGATGGTTTGTGGGGTTAGGGTTAATAGGGTTACTCCGGTGGCTCACCAGGTAGAGCACATACCATTTAGGGAGAGGCTGTAACACAGGGGCCTGGGTATGATTCTGGCCCAAGCCATTTCATTTCCTGCATGTCTTCTCTTCTCACTGCTTTCATGTCTCTCCAACTGTGTTTTGGTTTAAAAAAAGCCAGGAAAGGCTAAAAAATGTTTTGAAATAATGATTGTGATATGGTTTGCATCATATCTTTGAATGATAACTGCACATTGCCAAGCATATATTATTCAAACTTTATTCACAATCTCAAATATTTCTCTTAAGCAAACACTGTCTTGTCAAATTTTACATGCATTCTTTGTTTGGTCAGAAGAAGTACATGATCAAAGTCGGCAGTTCAGTTTGTAATGAATCTCCAAACCTGATAACATTTGTCACTTAAAATAACTTTTGAGCAATACTGTCTAAAGCAGCAATTTCCAAATGTGTCATACACTGTATTTAGTCATACAGCCTATATCCATATGCCAAGCATTACACAGGTCAGCAAGGACACCTTGCATGAAATACTACTAATAAGACTACTGAAGTAGGCTTAGTAGTTCTGCTTCATATTTCACAACTTTAAACCATTCCAGACTTCCTGAATTGCTGATGTCAGGTCTATGACAAACCAATCTCCTTTTTCGTTTCACTGAACCATGGGGCGTCACCAGTGGGATTTGCAAACATGAAGCTAAACACGGACCAACCTCCAGTCAACTTGCCGTGATCTAAAGCAAAAATGCTGTGATGTCAAATTCCAGACAGACCTATGGAGTGAAACAGAATGTTTGCTGTAGAGATCAGGATGGTTTACCAGGCCAGAGTATTCCCTCCAAGACGTAATTCTCCCTTATCACACAAACAGGTTTCCACACTCGAGAGCCAACCTCTCAAATAGAAAAAGAAAATTATACTGTAATGGTGCTTTGTAAAACATTTTACATTTAAGGCAGCTAGGGTTTTCCTTACTCACAAAAAAACACATCTCTTCACACATGAAAAGGTGAATGTCTTGAAGACCTTTCTGGTCATTTTTAGATTGATGGAGACGACCAAACTGATCCTTTAGGGCCTCTTGTGCATTGGTATAATGAGAAGTTCTGGGAAGGTTGTAGGCTATGCAGTGCACACATCATAACATTTGCAGATTTAGAAATGACAAGGAACCTCATGACCAAATAGTTCACACTCGCATTCCAATGTCAGGCCATCATAAGAATTTAATTCGAATGAAGCTGCCTGATAAATAAAGTTTCACTAAAATTCAGGGCCACTGCAGAGGACAACTGAGTATTTTGTTTCAAAAGCTGGTGGATAAAAATTAACAAAATAGCTTTTTTATTTCCATCTTTAAAGGTATGTATATTCATGTATACAAATCAACAACATTTACTGTCAATAAATAATCTCTGTTTGTGTGATCACTCATCATAATATTTTAAAAATCATCTCTGAAAATAAAAATGGAACGTTTTTTTGTGCCACTGGATTATTAACCGGCAGCCATTGTGTACTTGCATAGAACAATGAGATAAGCAATGTTAAAGCGTTTAGCTGTTCGCTTGAGGCGATAGGTAGGAGAGGCTTTTTTCTTTTAATTACATTAGCAGCTTGAAAATACACACTAATATACACTATGCATGGGTCCTATTACAGTCAGAAGAATTTGCTTCAACAATATAGCTAATGCTTCACCCTTCGGACACAGCCAACACAGACATCGGCATTGCCGATGCCCTGACTGCTTCAACAGTATCTCTCGAACTCCCACACTAGCTAGCAACCTCTCTAACTAACAGGCAACAGCCTGACCACAATGTAAGGTTCATAAATCGATAGCAAACGACAATCATCGCTGGCCAACTCATGTATCAAACCCAAAGAGTCAATTGCTTTTGTGGAACACCTGCAAAAGGTCACCCGTGTCAATATTATTCATGTGACCTTCTAACAGAGGGTCATCAACATCCTTAGTTCACCCTCAGGCTACATCACACTCAATTAAGCCTCATTGCAATGTCTTCAAAGTATATTAACATAAAACTCAAAAGAAATTCCAATCTTTCGATATATTTCTCTCCTCTACAGATACTGCTCCAATGACCCAACAACCCATACCCACAAGGCAAGACAAAAAAACTAAAAACATTGGCAGTTAACATTCTGACTATCCCAAACTGAAAGAAAAGAGCAGTCGAAAAGAGGCTGACAAGAGGATTTCTTAAGATCTGTCCTTAGAAAAATAGGGAAAAATGAACAAAGTCACGTTGCTTTGTATCCCAGTTGATGCAACATCCAGATTGCGGCAAACTGGGATATGTGCCTTTCTGTCAGCAACCACATCCTTGATCTCACCACGCATTTCCATCCGCCTGCCCATCTGTGTGCGTGTCTCTCTCGCCAATCAACAGACCAGACTGGTACATCCCCCCTTGGCATGCCTGGATAGTTGACCTCCTTCCTCCATGTGTCTATAGGGCAGTGCCAATCAACCTGTCCTATCCAGTAGTCCCAAGGGTTTGGGTGTCACCGGAATTCATAGATAGGCATACTGTGTTCAGGGAGATGGGTGAGGTTTAACGACTGGTACCTGGGAGAAACAAGAGGGAAGAGGGAAAGATCAGTGTAGAAAACACAACATTGGGGTTAAATTCAAACAAGAGGAATTCTTCAACTGCTCATTCAGAATATCTCATAGCTATTTAGCATATTGCACATTAGTTGTAGTTAAAATGTTGGATTAGGAACAGTGGTAACAGATGCAATAAAGAAACAGCAGCTGTAGTGTAATGCTACCAATAGTAGCAGTAGTTGTAGCAGCAGTAGCAGCAGTACTAGCATCAGTAGTAGTGTAGCTAGCTACCATTCGGAGCTCCTGTGGTAGTAGTAGCCCTCTATAGTAGCTGTAGACTTCTGGAAGCAGATGTAGTAGAAGCCAGCAAAAGAGGCTCCACTGATGTCTTTGATGGTATGGTCCGGTACTAGGAACTGCTCCTGTAGGCCAGAGACACTGGGTGAAGTCAAAGGTAAACAATTACAGAGACAGAGCGAGACACTCAGCAAATGTTCCCCTGTACCTTCCACCTCATGAAGACAAAGTCACTGTTCTTCAGCCCTTCGTAGTCAAAGTCGTCCGAGTTGAAGCTTTTTGAGTACTGGTAGAAAGCCTGAAATTTGCCCTGGCAAAACAGAAAAAACAACTCCATTGGTAACAATGAGCAGACAGAATCTGGACACTTCCAAGCCTTTCAGTATACCTACCCAGTGTTTCCGGTCAACATCCTCATCAGCGTCCCACTTTCTAGTTAAAAAAGGCCTCTTTCTGCTTATTATTTCACCGGCGAAGAACGTGGTGAGAGTAGGATACTCCTGTGCGGAAGAGAAAGAGAAAATATGAAGAGAGAGAGCAAACCAATATCCAAACAAAAAACCGACAATTCAGAAACACTCCCAATTACAATACTGTTTAACCCCAGCTACTTGTTACTATGAAATATGCCAAGCTAAATTAGAGCTGACCCAGCGCCTGTTACACATGGATTAACATCTTTCTCATGGAGGATAGGGACTACAGCACAGTATCTGAGGAGAGTATCCAGGTTGCAAACAATATGATAGTGGGCTGGTCAAACTGTGTTTGTGTAGGAAGTTGTATGGAAGAGCTCATAATGTTTGTTACAGTGGTAATAGCTTGTTGTTAACATGATTAGGCTAAAACTTTTTTCTTGTACAGAAGGACTTGTGTGCTTCCTTACAACTGTTATTTTGTGATGTGCAATTTATAGTTACGTACACTATGTAACTTAGCCTACATGTTCTCTGACAATTGACTACCAGCGCCCATCAAGCTATGATAACAAATTCATGCCTGAAGTGGGAACCCCGTTTTAATCATCTTTACCTCTGTTAGGCCTTTGATCTTCAAGTATCCACACAGATAGGAGTCCTCCATTGTCACGTGCTGTGAGTTAAACACAATGTTAATTGTCATGCACAAAAGTCTGTTTCAGAAACATCGGCTTTAAAGAATAAACTTACATTTTGTGTGTTTTATTAATAAGTAATGCAGTTAAAGGTCTGTCAGTCACATTAGGACTAAATCTGCAAACATAGGTTATGTCAGTTTAACGGTTAGGAGACGCGATTGTTTACATCACCAGATAGCCTAAACGAAAAGCAATGCCAGTCAGATAGCTTGCATATTCGTTTATCAAGTGTTTGAAAAGGCTAGGTAGTTCACCAGACTTGCTTTCTAAATCAGGTCACAGTGTCAGTGGTGGCATTTGCTACGGTATGCCAACGGGTCTCAAATGCTGAGTTCTAATGTGTCATCCATACATGGTAAGCTCTGCAATGCTACTTCCATGCTGACTAGCGTTAGGCTAACCTACTGCCAGGTACCTGGTAATACAAAAATGTAAAACATTGGTCATAGGAAATGAACATTTTGTTGATCAACTACTGTAGTGCTGCATGAATGTGGCAGTACAGTCCGCACTTCACCTGTAAAACGACGTCAACGTCATATGAATTTCCTTTGCTCTTCTGATGTCCCCGAAACTGTGAGCCACTGTACAGGAGCGAAGTAGTCACGCCCGGCTGTTGCGTGTTAATCGGCGGCGGAGGGATAAGTGAGGCCGAGGATAGACGGGCCGCAACTGGGCTGCCGCAGCACTCCGTACGGACCGGCATGATGAGCGCTAGCGCGTCAGTGTCACCGACCGCAACAGTCATGAACCTTCAGTCAGAAAACAGTTGGAGAAAGAGGGGTTACTGACCCAGCGGTCCGCCAGTTAAAAAACTGGTCCACCCCGGTACCAGGCTTGCTTTGCCTAGTTGAAACGCTGACGACGGCTGATGGTTTCTAAACTAGTGGAAATTGGAAAACTGCAACGGTGCAACAGAAATCAGCATAATTTGATTCTATTGGTTAAAGTTACACACATGTATTTTGAATTAGAATCTTATTGGCTACTTTACCGAAATGTATTTTGGGACATGTATTCGCTCATTTGCCAACCCAACGTACCAAAGAGGGCTTGAACAGAAGTAGGCTATTACGCTACGGGAAAAAGGAATCCATGATGAACATTCCTTCAGTGAATGGAGTTCACCAGTATTTTTTAGGTCATGTTTTCAAGTTTGATTGTACTTGAATGTGACAGACGAAACAAACGTGTTGTAACGTTGCATAGAGAGATTGAAGACTAATAACTGGTCTTTTCACTCACAATCATTTGCACTCTTTTAAACCGAGGTGATATGAGTTTCATATTTTAGATTCAAAAGACATTCATATACTTTCGTCCAGGCTCCGCGTCATATTTAGGGACCATGGTAAAAGAGTAGACAGTCCGAATGTTTCTTCAATATCTTTGTCAAAATCGACCATACAAACTTCAAACTTGTTGCACATTCTTCTACTAGGCCCTATTGACTGGCCAATTTTTCCAACCTTTGCTTTGGTGATAATGTTGATTATTGATTAACCCATAGCCAATAAATCAATAAAAACACACATTTTCCAGTATTTCATCAATATCTTTGTCAAAAATGACAACAGAAACTCCAAACTTGTTTCAAATTATTTTAATACTCTCAGAACAAGTTGTCCAACCTTTGGTTTGGTGATCAAGACGATTATTGATTAACCAGGGCCATAGCCAATAAATCAATAAAAACACACATGTTCAAGTATTTCCTCAATATCTTAAAAATAAAATGAACATAAAAATGAACATAGAAACTTCAAACTGGTTGCACATTCTTCTAATATTAGCAGATTAATTTGTCCAAAGCTTTGGTTTGGTGATAAAGTTGATTATTGATTAACCCATAGCCAATAAATCAATAAAAACACCAATATTTCAGCATTTCATCAATATCTTTGTCAAAAATGAACATAGAAACTTCAAACTTGTTGCACATTCTTCTAATATTAGCAGACGAATTTGACCAAGCTTTGGTTTGGTGATAAAGTTGATTATTGATTGACCCATAGCCAATAAATCAATAAAACACCAATATTTCAATATTTAATCAATATCTTTGTTAAAAATGAACATAGAAACTTCAGACTTGTTTCACATTCTTCTACTCCTAGCTGACCAAGTTGTCCAACCTTTGGTTTGGTGATTGTTAAGTCCCCAGTGATTGCTACTGCTCCAGTGTGGTTCTGTGTCCGTATGTCTGTTAGTTGTGGTGTGTGTGTGTGTGTGTGGGGGGGGGGGGGTCTCTTTTCCTTCAGGTTTGTCATCCTGGGCAGCCTACAGCGAGCATTTCACTCGCATTTGCCCCTAAAAATAGGTATGTGCGAACGAAAATAGTTTACAAGCACAGTGCGTGAGTGACAGGCTGTCAATTAACAGAACAACAGCGCGATGAAGTGAAGCATTCCATTGATTTCACATGGAAAGCGAGTCGCGACTGCACAATGTGAACATAGCATAATGACGCGCGAGCGACGATTCGCAACCAATGGGCCAGACGCCAGAGCCATATAAAAAGACAGCTATGACACTCTTTGATCTCGCCGACACGTGATCACTTGGTTCAAGTAGCTCCCCCCAAAAAACACTGCTGGCAACCTGTTTGAATAGTTTTCAACGGAACAGACAGTAGCAGCATCTTGATTTACTGTCATTTTCCGTATATTAACACAAAATATAATTTGGTTACTGGTGTATAATGTATATGTCTGATACTTGATGAACATTTATGTATTACATCAACTCACTAGGCATCAACACTAGGCAGCAATATTGTGAGGCAGAGCTAGAAATGGCTATGCTATTGCTACCATACTGTAGCTCACACCAGCTCAATTTAAGACAATAAAGGAGTTTGGTAAATAGAACAGAATATAGAAGGCAAACAATTGCATTCGATAATTTTTTTTATTATGCAATATGTTGTGAGAGGGTCAAGTTTGTTTTTAGTGAGTGGACCTGAAATTCCTGCCGAGCGTCGACAGCTAGCTGGACGATAAGGGACCCCTTAATCTGCAATTCATTGTTGCTAGCTCTAATCAGATGTGCATTTCGAATCTGCTATATCTTACAATAAACTTTAAGTAAAGCTGGCTATATAAAATTTGGATGACCAGACGTCCTCTTTTCGAGACCTAAAAATTGCGTCTGGCAGGGATTCCAAAATTGTCTGTGATTTTGCCATAGTCTAATATCCCAGTATTTTAAGAAAATATGAACTAACTATATACATGTTTCTTAAACCATTTGTTGTAGTTCTATCAGAGTGAAAGTTGCTAGTTGTCAAGCATTAACTGTTAAGTCAGTGGCGTTGTTGGACATAAAACAGTACTGGGGCACAGGCCCCTGTTCATATCCCTTCTTCCAAGCTGTTGCGCACAAAGCGTGTTGCGCACAATGCAGGCTACAGAAACTCCCCTTGCTTAAAGGTGACATGACATGAAAACTTCATTTTATGAGGGTTTTTTAACATTAATATGAGTTCCCCTAGCCTGCCTTTGGTCCCCCAGTGGCTAGAATTTTCGATAGGTCTAAACAAAGGCCTGGGTGTTCTTCTCCGCCTTTGACAAAATGAAGGCTCAAACGCTCTGTTTGAAAATCTCCTCCAAGTGACGTAGATACGAGAAAGGTTACCTCCCCTCTCTCTGGTTTGCCCGCCCAGATCATCTGGCCCGCCCATGAGAAACTGAGCTACCACCGCGCAATGGCAAGTGCGATATCGGTTTTTCCTGGAGAGACATTATGGCGAGCAAACAAACTAAGCACAACAGTTGCTCAGTGCTTGGATGTACAAATGCAAGCACAAGTCTTTATTTAATTCCTTCATCCAAGCCTCTGCACAACCAATATCTCAATTTTATTTTCGCTGGAAAAGCGCCGACACAACTTCCCAAAGTAGCTTCCCAAATGTCTGCGCCAAACATTTCAGCCACTTCTGTTTCCTCAACTTGAGCCAACACAAAGCTGGCCTTGCTGAAATTAAATTCTGGATCATTACTAAATCTCCTTGGTCAAGCTACAAACCTTGGACAAGTAAGTTAACTAAAGCTATGTCATTTTGTTGCTTTACTGTATATGGTTACCTAGCTTGCTATTAGAATGTGGCTGTAACATTAGCTCTGCAGCCAACAGCTGAGTTACTGTTGCTAACGTAAAGATAAATGCAAATGGAATCAAGTGTGTGTGTGAATTCAAACGCTGTAACGCGAGTGTTGTACACTTCTTTGTTATTTGGATAACCGTTCTGCTGTTGGTGTTATGGCGTGCGCGATATCCGCCTTTCCCCTCATTGAAATTATGCACCTCTGCAAACCAGGGTGATCAGATGAAAATGGCTAAATTCGAGGCATCTTACAGCAACGGGGCCTACGAGCCATTGCGATACATCCGTTGTAAACATTAGCGCATGTTGCCGCCCCTCTCCTGCTCATTAGCATTTTAAGCTACAGACACAGAAACAGCTCGTTCGAGGAAAGCTGTTGTGGGACTACTTGTAGTGGTGTAGTGGCTGTGAATCGAAAGGCCAGAGACGCGCTTGGTGTTTGTCCCTGGCTTGGGAACCACAAGTCACCTTTGGTTAGATTCTCAGGGAGATAATTGACTCGTTAATATCTGACTCCAATTTTTGACAATGTGCACAAGTGCGTTACCTGTAACCTTGAGCGCTAAACACTTAATGACATGAAACTCTGACGTAGGTAAAAATCGTCTGCTTGATCAGAGCACCGACCCTAAAGTATGCGTGTTCACTAAACAGTCGTTTATCTCTACTATAATATGGATTTTAACCATAGTAGACCTAGTAGGATATGTAATCGATCACTCAGAGGCTCCGGTAAATTCCTTCGGAGCGTGGAGATCCACTGTAAGTGACTCAGAGGCCTTAAGTTAAAACCTACTCCAAAAGTCTATGTTTATAATCAGTTAGCCGCATCAACCAGACTAGATCAAAGTTTTCACCGCCGTAGCTTGATAGATACGTTTCAAGGAGAACAAGTAACTTTAAAATGCACACATTAATAGTTTATTATCTAAATAGCAAGATAATCAATACAATGATAATGAAATATCATCAAGTACAAAACATACCTTCAGAGCAATGGTTAACAAAGGTATTCACAATGAGGACTATAGGCGCCTAACGCACCGGAGCTGTATCGTAAACAGAACTCGAAGTGATTGGTAAAAACTTCTTCCTATATACACCCAAACCTGACTCAAATGGGGACACCGGTCATGTGACAGAAAATTTGTCGAACGCATACAAATTCAAATTGGATCATTAATCAAGGCTGCAGTAGACTAAGTGGTGCCCTTGCAAGACAAGGGGAATATGTTAAACACATGTTGGTCTGCTGCAGGCACAAACTCTGTAAACCCTGTACATGTACATGTTACAGTGTTAAAATTATTACTAGAATGTAACACACAAAATAAGAAACAAAAGCATATCAAACATGACATTTAAAGCTGTTTAGAACCTTATATTCAAGAACACAACTTTTAATGATAATTTCAGAGTCTTCCTCTGTCCACCTTCCTCTTCAAATCTTGAGACCACCTCTCCAGAGGTGTGTCATCAAGGTGTGATTGTCATTTTAGCATTCATGCAAATCAACAACTGTCCCAGACGAGTGTCTGGGTGACCAGTGACAAAGGGGCTGCCAAAACAGCCCTACAGTGGCTATAATTCTGCACCATGGCTGAATTTCGGGAAAGAGACTTCAGATACAGTATTAGCGGACCACTAAGGCCTATATAATAAGTCAATCAAAACACCAATATTTCAGTATTTCTGAAGTTTCTATGTTCATTTTATATAAAGATATTGAGGAAATACTGAAATATTTGTGTTTTGATTGACTTATTGGCTATGGATTAATCAATAATCAACTTTATCACCAAACCAAAGGTTGGACAACTTGGTCAGTTAGTATTAGAAGAATGTGAAACAGGTCTGAAGTTTCTGCGGTAATTTTTGACAAAGATATTGAGGAAATACTTGAAAATATGTGTTTTTATTGATTTATTGGCTATGGGTTCATCAATAATCAACATAATCACCAAACCAAAGGTTGGACAAATTGGCCAGTCAATAGTAGAAGAATGTGCAACAAGTTTGAAGTTTGTATGGTTGATTTTGACAAAGATATTGAAGAAACATTCGGACTGTCTACTCTTTTACCCTGGTCCCTAAATATGACGCGGAGCCTGAACGGAGGTACGAATATGAATGTCTGTTGACTCTCAAATATGAAACTGATTTCACCTCGGTTTGCAAACCAAATGAAGACGAATGAAGTTTTATAGAACTTTTCTATCAGTACTGACCTTTTGTGTTGTGGTCTGGGAATCTGGCTAATAAGAACAGGCTTAATAGGCTTGTCAGAGTGGTCAGTAAAGTCATTGGGGTAAAACCAAGTTCAGCTCTCTGAGCTTTATGTTAGGCAGGTCGTAAGGAAGACCCAGGCTTGTACTGACCATCCCATCAAGGGGAGTTTGAGCTGTTGCCTTCAGGAAGACGGTATAGTTTCCACCCACAGAACAAAAAGACTTTGGGGGATTTTGTTTGTTTTGCTTCTGGGAGGCCACATTTGCATAAATGAATGGCACCAAGTATAAATTGACAGAACTTATTTCTGGGTTTCAACATGAAGTGTACTGTATTGTTGTCTCTGTGTGGTGTCAGGTATGCTGTTTATTTAGTATTTATAATGGATTGAATGTGTTTTAATACCTGTCTACAAACACATTTCCCCGAGTGGGATAAATAAAATGAACTTGACTCTCTGTAAAACACACACCAAATAACTGTAGACGGCAGAATGTGGTTGTAATTCAATTCTTATAAATCTTAAATACACAACTAAGCACTTTGGCTTCCAGTTTCTTCTCTAAGCACTTTGGCTCTATCAAAGTTTCTTCTCCTCGTGCATTATCAGAAAACAAAATTAAATACCACAAAGTTTTTTTTTTTTCTTCATCAAAACAGAATTTTTCAGAAATGTGATCATGGATGTCATTATGGTCCGGATTGTGCATCTTCAGGGGTGTTCATGTTGTTGCTGCATCTCATCCAGTTGATTTCTCACATAGTCTACGTAATTGTGGATCTCTGAGATACGCTTCCGATTCCTCTTGACCTCCTCATCTTGGATCTGAAGGAATGAGCAAACAGTAGTAAAAATGTGAAATTATACGTAAATACTACTCTCTACCAGCAAAACTTTGGTCATTTGGTATGTGTGTGTCTATGTGTCTTCCTCTTTATACCGATTTCATGAGAGATCCCATCCAGTTGTTAATGCAGGTCACTAGCTCATCTTCCCGGTTGTCGATCTTGAGAAGGTGTGTATCGTGAGAAGCACTGACTGCGTTGATCACTGTGTCCTTGTCTACAAACAGCTGGAAGACACACAGTATACTAAAGATTGTAAGAGAGATAGATTAATCGTAAAGAATTATGCAGCGTTGCTGGAGTAATACACAGAATAATTATGAGAGTTCATAGCTGGTGGAGAACATCCTTGTCATGTGCAAAACCACTCCAAAGACGAACCCAATGCTATGTACCCCAGGTAGATGAATGTTGGGGGGAGGGTCTCAAACACCAAAAGCACAGTAACCACAGAGAATGTCTAATATAGGGAGAACTGCCAGGGCCTGTTTAAGGAGAGCCTTGCCACTCCCTATTAAACCTCATTGTACCGAATTTGGCTGCAGTTCCACCAGAGTTCCACTGGGGGTGATTGCGAGCGAGTGCATGTTGAATGGAGGTCTATGAAGCTATACCCCTCAAAATCCACTTTTATAATTTTTTGTCTAGTAATTTGAATTCTGAATTCAAAAGGGGAGGCAAAAAAATACACATTGCTGGTTGTTAGAATTTGTCAAGCTCTGGTCACTTCCTTTTTTCTCTCAAGGCATCGACAACACAGCTGACAGGTTAGGCTCTCCCTGTCAATACACATGCTGTAAATAGTTTTGGCTTGCTAATGTTATTGCTAATGTTGCTAATGCTCTGACATTCTGATTCCGCTTCGGATGCCATCAAGTGGTAGCTCTGGTCGTATCAGTCCTTCACTAACCAATCAGCATTCATTAGCAGAATGCTAGCGTGTTATGGGCAACAACGACTCACCCTGTAAGAAATCAAAAGGAAATGTGTACTCGTTCATTCAACTTTCGACCTATAATCCATGTTGAACATGCAAAAACTACAATCCAATTGGAAATTTCTAAACGACAATCAGGCGAAAGAGAAAAATTTAGCCGTTTAACTCCATAGATTCCCATTCAACATGCACTCTTTCGCAATCACCCCCAGTGGAACTCTTGTGGAACTGCAGCAAAATTCGGTACAATGGGGCTTAATAGGGAGTGGCAAGGCTCTCCTTAAACAGGCTCTGGTAACCATCTTGAGTCAGACACTCACCATTCTCACGTCATAAGGCATGTCTTCCTCCAGCTCATTCTTTGCCACCCTCTCCAGAGTTGCCACGGCAATCTCCAAAAGCTTCTCGTGGTGGTGGTTCTCCAGGTCTCGACATTGGGCAAAAGTGCTTCGGAGTTAAATCAACTCTATACTATCTGTGTTTGTGTGCATGTGACAGAGATAGTCCCACTGTGTTCCCATAACCTTTTTAGAACTGATAATGGAGAGGGAAGGGAATCCACAACTGGACAAAGGATATATTCCTTGAACAATCTCGACAAACCCGGCAACCATGTCTGTGATGTTCCTCTCAAAGTCTTTGATTATATCCTACAAGAAGATGTTAAATAATTGCAATGTAAATACATACATATATACTAATATACATATTTCTTAAAAACATAGATTTCAATGTCTTTAGATAATACTGTTCCTTCCAACAAAGTATGTCCAACATGGATTTTCCTGCTGACTTTGCAACACTAAGAAACACAATCAGTTATCGAGTGTACCATATGGTGCATGTAATTGAACCTAAACAGATTTGAAGTAACACACAACTATCCAGTTCCAATCATATATCCTGTGTGTATATCCCCTCCACCGTGCCCTGCTCTCACCTCCAGCTGGTCCACCAGCTGCAGCTCCAGGGTCATGAGGCTGTCGCACAGCAAGCTGATCGCCTCACTGCAGTGCATCACTTGGGCCTCCAGGAGGTGCATGTCTGTAGCCTGCTGCATTTCTCCCATCCACTGCATTGTACCCAGAGGACCGGGATGATAATTTGGGTATTTTGAGATGTTAAGACCTCTGCTTTAAAAGGTCAACTGACTGAAACTTTTTGAAAATGGTATTGGACCTTGAACACTTGCCGATAATCTCTTTAACTTTCAGTAAATATTGAGTTCACAGACAAACTTTTCTCATTAAAAAGCCCCCATCTTATTAAGTGTTTACATTTTTCATCTGTCGTAATCTATTTGCTAATGAGGAGATGAGACAGAAAGCCATCTGAGGCCCAGGTGGCATCAAGCTGATTAGTCAATATTCCTCTGCTGATAGGATTAAACATCAAAACCTGCAACCGTGACCCACTAATCTGCCAGCCAATTAATACTCATGTACAGAGTCACAATTGATCGGAAGGAATTGCACACGCACAAATATCAGCCCATGATCTTTTTAGCCATTACCGGTATCAGTGTCTGAACTAGTTCTGTACCAATTTGTGTAAAGCATCAGGTTAAACAGATATAATCTTAATAAAAAAACTTTTTGGTTTCATGGAAGACTCAATATGTCACAAGAGATGGATATGGTTTTATGGCAGGAGCTCACCTGTCGCCTGGTCATCTCAAAGTCAGCGGCGACTTGTGCTGCTCTCTGCTGGTTGTCAGACACAGCCTCTTTGGAGCAGCCAAAGAAGGATTTGACCTCGTTCTTCCTGCGGCCCTGCTGAGCCAAGCCAATCTCAAACACCTGCTCACACAGCACCACCAACTGGCTTTTGTATGTAAGGACAAAGTCAAGGAACATTTCACACTGGTTTTTTCCCATCACTAACACACCTGACAGAAACATTTATATGTTGGTTTAATTCATTTAGCCTCTTAAGTGACGAGAATGGACATAAAGAATATGTTTCTAGTAGGACATCTACTCCAGGAAGGTAGGCCAGTTTGCTTGCTTCTGGGTCATCTGCATACATACTGTCAAACAGATATGGCCCATTCAAGAACTCCACAAAAGCATCCTGAAGGGAGTGGAAGAAAACACAGATGCATACACATACACATAAAACAATAAATGTATTTTCCATACATAAAAAGGAGAAAGCACTCATTTCAAGTTGAACACACAAAAGAATGGGACACTGACACTGTGCTAGCTAGGGAGTATGGAAGTTACCTTGTGTAGCTGCAGCTCCTCCTCAAGGCTTTGCTTAGCCTCCAAAGCCTTCTGCTCCTGAGTCTCATTGTGTTTCATCTCCTCAATAGAATTCTGGTATTTTCCGTAAGCTTGTTCTCGCTAGACAAGAAAACTGTGTTTAGTGGCAGCCAGAACGTAATAATGGGTAAGGTGTAGTTGAAGAATTCTAAAGACACTGTACGCTCAAAAGTCAGGATGCCGGATTAATGCAAATGATTTATTCAGTACCGTAAAGTACTTAAGCGCTCTGTGACCAATCAGCTGGAGGACTCATAACAGCATCTGGTCATTCTAAACAACAGTTAATCAATACATTTTTCTCCACAATTATTAACAATAAGTGTTTAAAAAAAGGTAAAACAGCTGCTCCAATAGCACTAAGTCACCAACTGACCTTTCCAAGTACTCCCCCCTTAGGTCATAAGTCTTAATTGGGTGGATGTAGAAAATGCCCATTCCCAAGGGTAAGTTGCCCCACAGGGTAATCAGAAGCCTCAGGACAGACAAACATTCCCTTTCATCCTCCACCTGTTGGCCTAACTCCTTTCATGTCACAGCATGTGTCTTTACCAATGGACATAAAACCCTTGTAATTCAAATCACTCTTGAAAACCACATAAATTCAATTACAAAGGTGCCTGCAAACCTCTGGCTCTTTGACTAGCCTGGCCTGCCATGCGAGAGGCCTGGGTTTGATTCCCAGACAATGTTGTAACCTTTGTGGGATCGGGTTTTGTGCTGGGGATTGTATCATGTTGACACTTATGCCCACGACTTTTCATAGAAGAGAACAGGGTAGTGGACAATAATGCAGAAGAGGTGGGTTCAGTTCCCTGATGATGGTTATCAGTAAACTACTTACCAGAGGACTCATATTGTGAAACATTGTGACCAGCAGTTTTGCAATTCTCTGGTATACATAAAAGCTTGAGATGCTTACGGTTGAAATATGAAGTCTGGTTACAAAGCTTGGTCATAGGGGTTAGGGTTAGTAAGTAAGTAATCTAGCAATATTCAAGTGGAGATATTTGCTTTTAAGCTTTGAATGAGTTGCCACTAACCGTCTGCTTGTCCAGTAACCTGTAGTCCAGGTACACCAAATCTGAGAGATATGCAGTCACAAAGATCTTGTAGTTCTCTGCTTCGCAGATTAAGTTCCCAGCTAGATCGAGGGAGCAGAGATTCTTGAACTTTCTGAGGTAGATCACCTGGTCAGAGCATCACATTGTAAAAGTTATGTTTTGTATAGACTTCTAACATACAGTACAGTACACAGTACATTGAGCACTAAAAGTCCAAGTACAATGGCACATGCTTTGCTGTTAGGATTCTGCACTTAGTATGGCATGTTACTAAAATCAAGACGTCAGCTTTAATTTTAGGGTATGTTCATACATATCAGATGGACCATTTAGAAATGATAGCAAGCACATAGATCCTCCATTTTAGGGCACCAGAAGGCCTTGGGCAAATTGACATTACTGTATGTAAAACAAAGTAATCCTATTTAATAGTTGGTTGCTTTTCCTTTGCATGCAATGTCTGTGACCAAGTCATCATCAGACACAGGGTATCTTTGACAGTGGTGCTATTTCAGTCCTGCACTCCAGTTGCCTTCATTTCCTGCTTGTTTAAAGGGCTTTTGTCTTTAGATGCTTCTTCAGCATGTCAAATTGTATTCAGATTTGTCGATTAACTTGGCTAAGCAACAATCTTTTAAACATCTGTGAAAAACTGCTCAAACTTCGGTCATTACCTTTTACATTGATCATTATTTTCATAGTCAGTCTTACAGGTGCTCTATTTTATAAAAAAAAAAAATATGTTATCTTTTTTTTAAGCCTTATGATGGCCAATTTAATTTGCGTCAGTGTTTCTCACATTCAAAGGAGGGACTATGAACAAATTTTATTATTTACTGGATAATCTGATAAGGATCAAAATACCCTCAAATTGAGCTACTTATCTGCACTGTACCCTCATAATCATAATGTGTCATTTAATATCCTGCTGAAAGACTACTTTGGAAAAAAAAAATATTTATACATTCCAAATAAGTCATTTGAGAAGGTATCATTAAGCGGACAGAAATATACGTTCATTCAAAGAAAAACTGTAGGCCTATGGTATATCATGTGTGAAGGATTTAAATCATGATGAGGATTTAATACAAGGTAGCTCACATTTTCTAGCTGGGCCAAGCAGTTGTTTCCAAGAGAGAGAAGTTTCAGGTTAAGAAGTGTGTCCATGTTGTGTATGACAGAGATGCGATTGTTGAACAGACTCAAGTCCTCCAGGTTCACCAGAGTGTCTAACCCCTCGATCACCTCAATATTGTTAAAGGACAGGTCTGGAGGAGGGTGAGAGAGAGAGAGAGTAGAGAGAGAAACAGACAGAAACAGAGATTGGAGGAAGCCGAGATCAAGTGTTATTCAAGAAATAAGCTGCAGTTAAATACAAATTCAGTTAAATAAAAATATGAATACAAGAAGATAAAAGCCTCTTTACTAAGAATTGTAAGATTAATGAGAGTCTCTAGTCCCTCAATCTTGCTAATCTTGTTGCATTCCAGCTGTAGTTTAGTCAGGGCCGTAAACTGCCAGAGGTGGTCAATCTTCCTGATGTCTATGCAGAAAAAGCAAACAGTGAATGTAAGTTTGTTGCCCTTTCAGAAACAATGTGCACCAGAATGAACAAATAATGTAAAATATTTTAAAACATTAATTTAAATCTAACATTACTTCTGTAGTCCAGGCTCAACTGGCAGACTTCATTATAGTGGATGCCTTCTTCCTTAGCAATGCGCCCAGCCTGCTCTTGAGGGCCTTGCTCCTCCACAGCCTTCTGGAGCATCTCCTCGTCCACCACATTAAGTTTCACAGCGTCAAATAGCCAACTCATGCTGTGAATGTGACTGACGCTGTACTCTGTCTACGGTTAAACTAAGGAGAGAGAGAAAAAAAAGGCTAAGATACAGAGGAAAAACTGTGACTGTTGATTCTAATGTAGCTAGATGAACTAGAGTGTGGCTACAAATACTGTGCAGTACAGTAGCCTACAGTAGCCTACCATCCAACGTCTCAACTAGCCTAGCCTAACTATCTGGTACTGTACTTTGGTCTGGTGCAAATAACTAGACCTAAGCCAGCTGGCAAGATAGCTAGCAAGTTGACTGTTTTCAATCATCATTCGAGAGTATTCTGTGTTTTTGTCTTGCTGTTCCGTAACCACAGGGAAACCAAACAACGTTCCCCACAGCCACCTTCCATCCTACCTGTATTCATCCAGAACTTCTTTGCCGAAAGACATGTATACGGTTGCTTAGCAACTTTGTATGTCTGAGCTGCATTCAAGGCATTCAACTGTGGCGAGCAGAGAGAACCGTTTCTCCGATGATAATTGCAAAATGATGATGATTACAATGCATTATGTATTCCCGTACTTAAATTAGCTTCAGAAATATAGCGATGCCTGACTAGATTACAATTAAGTTAATACACAGTCATCTTGGAGGATCATTCATTTAAAAGATGTTAAGATTATAGATCCTAAATTCCTAAATTGTTTCATTAGGCCTAGTTATTATTATTATTATTATATATTATTATTCATCAAATAATTGTATGCAATTTCCTCTTTTTTTAAAAACAAAGAATAGATTATAGATTACTGACTGCATTGAAAGTAAACTAATTAATAGTCGACTTTTTTGGACAACGTTGTCCAAAAAAGTCGACTATTAATTTAGAAAAACAATTGTCATGCAATCTTATTTTTTTTGCCTATATCTAATGTAAATTACGGTAAATTTGTAAATGCGCTCATTTACTCTAAGAAAGGGTTGGGTATTACAGAACAAATCATGGATTGCCGTTAATTTTGATCGACGTGAACCTCAGCCGTTCACATTTAACGCAGATGTCTGCCAATAGAGTTCACTATGGGAGGGACTTAACGCCTTCGTTTCAGTTTCTGTCATTCTGTGCGGATTGTTTGTTGTCATCAAGATGGAGTTCCTACTGGGCAATCCGTACAGCACTCCTGTCGGCCAGTGTATAGGTAAGTAAACGGTTACGCTGTAGAGTAATACGTTTAATTAATAGGCACATAATGTTAGGCTGTACTTTAACCAATTGTTATTCAATTGTTATCAAACAATCATAGCAGTTGGGTTAACGCTAGTAACAGTAGCAACAGCATCAGCATCTTTTTGCAACCCCTCAAACCGCTTGTCACTGCCACAGAGTGCAACTGCCAGCAAACGTCGTCAGCTAGCTGGAATGTGCCGTTTAGCGTTTACATTCACTGGACATTACGCCCAGACTAAACACATTAGTTAGCTAAAGCTTTGCGGATAAGTTTGTTAGCTTGCTAGTTTTGTGTAACAGCAAGGTGCTAATTCATGTTCCGATGGCATAGCATGTAATTTGACAATATGGGTTGACAAACACCTACTACATTGGTTAATAAGATAACTGACGCAAAGTTTAGTTCTAGAAGTGCATGCAGTTTTCAATGTAGTTTTTCTGTAGCTACATCTGTGAAAATGGTGACAATGACTCAGATGTGAACTTGGGCTGTGGTTACGACAATACACTTACAACTATAGATGTCTCTTTCTTGCTAGTATTTTGCATGCAGGGTGAATCAATCAAGCCTATAGCAACTCCCTGAAATGATACATCCTTTACTGTATCAGAAAATGACCAAATAAACATCAGCATTTTTTATCATAATGGCAGGACCTGGGAATATGATCTAATTGCGATCATTTACAGATCTTAACATTATGTGGGTTATGTTGCTAGCTAGAGAGTTGTCCCCAAAAGTTTCACAAAGCTTTTCTTTTTTCAGAGCTGTAGCAACCTCTTCCTCTAAACCTCTAAATAAATTACTAAATTATTAAATAGTCTTTGTACAGTGACTTAGTCTTATCTCTAAACAGGTTTTAAATGCAGGTTTTCTAGACCAGTCTAAACCATCTCTCATGAATTTAAGACGAATGTTCTACCACGGTAGCATTTCTTGGCTGTTGCATTGACCTAATGATATTTAGTGGGATATATTGCGAAACTGTGTAGCCTAACATTCCTTTCAGACACTGTTGACAGTTTTCGCAGGGTTTGTTAAACACTGTTTGTAAATGTTTTGATTTGATTGGCCATGTACTTGGAAGTGTATCATTTGAGTGTATGGCCTAGTTCTTCAACAGGTGCATCCGGCTTTGCACTGGCTCTGGACATTTCTTTCTGTCCCTGTTACCAATCTTATTTATTTTTATAAATTAAAAGTGAGAGTTGAGTACCTGTGGTTGTGATAGTCCAATGGTAAATCAAAAAATAGGGCTTGGTTTGCTTCCAATCATGAAACCATCTGATTTGCATGCAAGTGCTATCACATAAAGAGCTCATTGACTGTGGACAGTGACTTGCAGAATCTTTAACTCTTTGTTAGATATAGGCTTGGTCTAGGTTTTGGAAACACAAGCCACAGTATTTATGTAAGCCAGGTCTTAATGAGCATTGATCACGGTAAGGTTAGGGACAGGCATGGCCTTGGTCTATGCATAACACAAAATCCTGAGGGATAGTGAACCTTTGTCATAAACACAGATTGTCTAGTGGTTTCTCACAGCAGTATGATAAGCCACCACATTACTCTCCCAAACTGAAACCTAATTCCTGATCTCTCAGAATGTTTTTGTCATTTAGCCTAGCATTTGTGAAATGCCGATATGATTGCTCTTGGCAAAATGAGCTAAATCCGTTTGCCTAATATGTGAGGGGAAATAATTAGATGGAATCGCATGGCTGTAGAATAATTAGGTCTTGTCTTGAGAGCTTTTAACTGGCCCGGGTGTATCCTTCTCCTCTGCTCTCCTCCTTTCTGCACCTTTAGTCAGCTGTCTAGTGCCAAGTCATACAAGATGGCTGCCGAACAGCACCACCGAAGTGAAATCCCAACGAGTCACGTTACAAAGGTCTCCTCAGGTCATGCAATGGACAGCAACATCTAGGGTTTCACTGGTTTGACAGCAGATATAATCGAACTCTCTTAGATCAGTCATTATCTCTCTGGTTGAGTTCCTGTACTGTACTGTTGTACTGTATTGCAGCTGTCAGTTTGGAAGCAACAGTGGTACCCAACACCACAGCAGCAGGACAGGTGTCAGGTTCTCTGCTGAGGACACGAGAGAGCAAGAGGGAGCGTGAGTGAGCGAGCTGGAAAGACAGCTCCACAGATGAGCTTTGCATTGTTGTGCACTTAATTGGGGGGTTATCGTTACCTAAGTGGCAGGCAGGGGGTTACATGTCAGAATCAGAATTCGGAATTTACTGTGGCAGGAAGGTGCAAACAATAAATATATACAGATCTTAAATTAAGTAAAACTACAACTATTTCTAAGAACTAAACTATCTAAGAATACAACTATTTTAAATATAATATATATATAAGAATGAGCAGCATGAGTGGTCAACAGTGCAATCAGAGACTAATCAGATACTGAGATAAAGGTTGCTTATGCGTAGTGTAATTGCCATTAGATGGACTTATAACAGTTAAATAAATGAATGTCAGTGGGAGTCCTTGGCCTTGTTGAAGAAGCCAGTAGCAGATGAAAAGAAACTGTTCTTATGGCGTGAGGTATTGGTCTTGATGGACCGCAGCCTTCTGCCGGAGGGGAGTAGCTGGAACAGGGAGTGTCCTGTCCAGGTTGGGAGGGGTCGGCCACAATCTTCCTCGCTCGCCTCAGGGTCCTTGAGGTGTGCAGGTCCTCGAGGTTAGGCAGATTGCCGCTGTCAGGCCAAATAGTGTCCTACCTGATGTCACAATGCCGTTCCGAAGCAAGGACGCGTCCGTCGCTATGCCGACCTTAATTTCCTGAGATATCTACGCGTGCTAGCAGGAAACTGTCATGGTTGCTATACTGGTTACTAGGTAGGAAGTGTTGTATTTAGGATTATTTAAACCAGTTTATTCTACTCTACTATTTAAAGTTTTCACTCGTTCGATAGCTGGTGCTAGCAAGCTAGTTGTTTTCGTCAAAAACATTACTTATTTTGCATCAATTTTAACAGACCATAAAGGCAACACGTATAGTATTCTACCTGCGCGCGTTGCTGTCTCGGGAATGTCGAACGAGGGAAAACTTTAAATAATAGAGTAGAATAAACTGATTTAAATAAGCCTAAATACAACACTTCCTACCTAGTAACCAGTATAGCAACCATGACAGTTTCCTGCTAGCACGCGTAGATATCTCAGGAAATTAAGGTCGGCATGGCGACGGAGAGTCCTTGCTTCGGAGCGGCATTGTGACGTCAGGTCGGACACTATTCGGCCCTAGGACACTTTGGCCTGACACAGCCGATCACCTTCTCAGCAGCGCAGATAATACGTTGCAGTCTGCTCTTGTCCTTGGCAGTGGCAGCAGCGTACCAGATGGTGATGGAAGAGGTGAGGATGGACTCAATGATGGCTGTGTAGAAGTGCACCATCATTGTCCTTGGCAGGTTGAATTTCTTCAGCTGCCGTAGGAAGTACATCCTCTGTTGTGCTTTCTTGGTGAGGGAGCTGATGTGCAGTTCCCACTTGAGGTCCTGGGAGAGGAAGGACTCCACAGTGTTGACTGGGGAGTCGCACAGGGTGATGGGGTTGAGTGGGGCTGTACTCTTCCTGAAGTCTCTTCCCACCTGTAATCAGACTCCTCCCTGTTAGAGATGAGCCCAATGTGATGAGAAAGAATGGTGTGTGTGTGTGTGTGTGTGCACGTATGCTCGTGCAGACGTCACTGTGTATAGCTATGGTTTTGGAGCATGTTCATCTTACTCTGTGTGTTTTTGTATTACAGTTGTTATACAAACAGGCTAATGTATAGCAAAGCCTGGCAAGCCGCTGTCTTATACTGAGACTATCCCCATGTAGACGAGACTGCGTTAAAGATACAGAAATCTGAAAGGCCATTAGTGGAGCGCTTCGTGTTTTAGCATTATGTATGGTACCTCATGGGCTGAAGCACCCAGTTGGAATAAACATGCAGTATAATAAACTACTTTTGCTGCTGCTGTTTTCAATATAATGAGACAAACTTTCCCAGAATATCGTTGCTTAGCTATGTGGATAAACAAAGAGGGGAGGGGGAGGGGGAGGGGGAGGGGGAGGGGGAGGGGGAGGGGGAGGGGGAGGGGGAGGGGGAGGGGGAGAGGGAGAGGGAGAGAGGTTGGCAGTGGACGGCACAGCCTGCCGCCCCTCGTGACTGGCAGACAACCAGATCCAGAATAAGTACAATTTTGTGGATGTTTATTATACAGCAGTATAGTTTGTGAGTGAATAAAACTCACATTTTAAGTTGTGTTCCATCTGAACTTGTTATATGGACATTATCATCCAGTTAGGTCTATCTGAAGTTAAGTACACCCTAACCTTCACCCTTTTAATGTTATTTCCACAAAAAAAGAAGAACAACCAATCACACCACATCTTGACCCTTACTTATTAACATATGACTAGCAATGCTACGTAAGTTATACAATGAGGTGTGAGACCCATCAAGTAGAGACTGCCCAGCAACTCCAGATTTTAGCATATGAGAGTTATAGATTTGTTTAGATGTTTTACATGGTTTCCTCTTCAAACACATCAGATTTAAGTGAGTGGGTAGTTATCATGCTTCTGCTTAGCTTGATAACGAGTATGTATGGGAGAAGGACCAGGGTTGAGAAAGGCTGCTGTAGAGTGACACGGCCAGGACAAAGTTGGTTCTTGAACGTGCGAGACATGGGTCCCCTCTTTTCATTCTTGCTTTGCCGTCCATGTTCCAATCCACTTGAGGAGATTACTCGGGATATAGGCTACTGTCCTACCCAGGGACACACTCACACACACACACACACACACACAGACACACTGGAGCTGAGCTGCTAAACACTTCATGCATGTTGTTCAGGCTAGTTTGTGCACGTTCACCTGCCCAAGAAGTTTTCACATGTCAGTGCTGTAAGCGCATGCCACTTTTGCCGTGAGAGAGTCTGTGTGACAATGTACACAAGCACCAGATAGAGTACCAGGCCTGCAGCCTCAAAGTTCCTCACACTTACAGTGCTCTGCCTTGGTCGGATAGGTTGACTGGACTGGAGAAAAAAGTAGTAGAGTGTTAATAAGTCATGAACCAGCAGGCACCTCTAGGAGAGCACCCTTCCCCAGAGAGAGGCTGCTGTTCTGGGCATGACTGCCAGCTCTGGGCCCCTGTGGTGGAGGTGAAAGGGCCTGAGGAAGCCCTCAGACTTGCCCGGAAATAGGTTGGTATCCAGATTTGAAGATGGACCCCTTTTTTGATATGATGTCAAATGAAGCTCAACTTGTTGTGAGTGGGTAGATGGTGCAAAGAGGTTGAGAGGTTCAGACAGAGGGACTGTTGCCACATCTCTCAGCCCTGTGCGTTATCAGCATGTGGCACATTTTTCTGTTAACACCTGGGGCTAAATCAGAAGGGAAGTCAGGCGTCGGTTTGCTCTGCTTTTCAGCTGCTGACAGACCGCTGTTCTCTCACATATTGAGGTTGGAATTACCGGCAGCATGACCTAACCAGAGAGATACGGTAGTTGCAGTCTTCTATGTGTTTCTAATGAGTGAGTGGGACAGGTATAGGCTAGGCTAGATGCCCTGTGCTACTTTCAATGTCTCTAACATATTGGTCCTAGTCTACTTTTCATGCAAATGGGGGCCCTAAATGGGTGGGTGTCACTTGAAGACATTTTCAATTATGGCAGCGAAGTAGCAAAGGCCAGCTTAGTTGTTTTTCTGTGTCGTCATTAAAGAGCTAGTTGTTGTTGTTGTTGTAGGTCTGCCAGAGATTAGTCTGCTGTTATTTTTGTGCCTTACTCTTCTCACCTCAGATTAGAGCAAGCTATGAGTAACCCAAGCACACTCAGCTGCGAATGAGGATGACTCATTTGCTTGTTGTTGACTGTTATTGCTGTTCTACATTGAGCACGTTCAGACTTATGTCAATCATCGGCTGCTTTGCCGAAACAGATCTACACTTGTTGGCGCATATCCAGATGCTGCTGTGGCCAGTTCTCACCACGACACTCCTAAATGCATTTCTATGCAGCAGGAAATCAAAAGAATAATGAACCAAATTATTGATAGACTTCTGGACTAGACGTCAGCTCAATTATGTCTTAAAAACATCAGGTTGACCATCCAATAAGTCTCCTTTTCACATTTCCCTTTTCTCTCGACCTACCTCCATAGAAAAGTCTCTGGAGACACACAAAAAGGCATGTTGCAGGCTAACGATTACACGCGCTGGCTTACACAACCTGAGCGTTTCTCACGCGTAACGTTACATAAGCCATGGGCTGCTCTAATTAGTCCAGCCCTGTGAGGTGGGGACAGGCCATGATGCGGTCAGACTGAAATACAGCCGTGGGCTTCGGAGAGCTGGCAGGGAGCTGGTCGGCTATCAGACCTCTCCACCCCTCCTCTCCCCCAGCCTGCTCTGCACCAGCAGTTAACTACAGATGTAGCTGGTGGGGGTGGTAGCAGTAGCACAACTGGGAAAACTACAGTTGTCATATGGGCCCAGTTTCCCAGACATGTATTAAGCCTAGTCTTAAAGGAATAGAACAATTCTATGAAGATCTCCATTGAAAACGTTTTTAAGGCTAGGGCTAGGCTTTATACATGTCTGGGGAAACTGGGCCATAGAGTATAGCACTACTAGACCAGATCTTTGTATGTTATTGCCCATTGTATATCTTGAAAGCCTTTTATATGAATACTGTCTGAACTGAAATCAGATGTATGTCTTTTATGACTAGCCATAAAGGGGATTAAGATCACTGATCTCAAAATCTAGTCCAGCAACAACCTGTGGTTGTACAGCCAAGTTTACATCTCTAACTTGACACCCAGCCAGACCTGAGTAGCATATCCTCCTTCCGGTGCTGATGTCACTTCTTTCAGCCAGGTTGACTTCCTGTTGTCTCCCACAGAGAGGGCCACGGATGGCGGCCTGCAGAACGAGGACTGGACCCTCAACATGGAGATCTGTGACATCATCAATGAAACCGAGGACGGGTGAGTGACTGCTGCTGCGCCGTCCAGCCTAGATGTGACACACGCACACGCACACGCACACGCACACACACACACACACACACACAAACCAGGGCTTGAAATAAACTTTGGAACTTGGTGCTCCCAACTTTAAAAAAAGGTTAGGAGTACCAGCAAAAACGTAGGAGCACAAACCGAATATTAAGGAGCATCACAACTACAATTTTTATGTTGTAGATTTATTTTATGTTGTAGTTCCTTGCCATGTGACAGCGCAGTGACAAGGAGTGACTGACGGGTAATATTAACCAAACAAAAAACTCTTTAAAGTTAAGAATGTACAGATTAAATGTAACAAGTTGCACCAAAAAGATTATTTGCTCTCGCACAAATGCTCCCAAATATATTTTGAGGTCGCACAGACACAATTTTGGGAACATATGCCACCAAAATGGTCGCAATTTCAAGCCCTACACACACACACACACACACACACACACACACACACACACACTCACTGACTGACAGATGAGTGTTCTGTCAAACACACCCACTGTGTGTTTCTACCAGACTGGAGACAAACAGTGCTGAGACAGCCAAAGCAAAAACATTCTTTCATTACTGTTTTGATTCTCCTGCTGGGAGGATTGTGGTATCAAATAGGAAGGATGTGACTCTGGCTGACGTTCTCTCCTTTTTCCCTCTGAACGCTCTCTCCCTCTCTCACACATTCCTCATGCCCACATGCACTTGTCCTTTGGCATGCTGCATGAATACACACACACACACACACACACAAACACACGTGCGCTGAGCTCACTTTCCTTTCTGTTTCATAGAACACTGGGGCATCTTGTGCTCCAGTGCTCAACAAGTTAGGCAGGGTCTGTCCAGGCCCCCTTGTGTTTATAGCAACGCTAGAGTGCAAGAATGTCCTATTTCTTATTATAAACCAAGTCCATCACACTTATAAGGAATTCTGAAGTATAAGTAATTGAAACAAGCTTAATAGTAAGCCAAACCATGGTAATATTCAAACTGAATGTAGGATACCACCTATTTAGTACAGATACGTGTGTACGTGTGTGTACCTGTCGCCTGTAAACACTGCAACCATTGTTTTGAACTCAAAACTTTGTTCAAACTTTGTGCCTGCAGAGCCGTCTAGACTGCTTACTCGAGTATGTCTCGTACCTACTTTGCCATTCTCTTAGTGGCTCATTGTTTGTCTGCGGCTGCCAAGCATGTCCTATCAGCACCTGTAGTATCAGCAAGACAGTCTGGGAGACTGTAGGCCCCCTCGGCAGCACTCTGGAAGATTATGTTTTATTCAGTGCACAGTCAGAGCCCTGACTGACACGCACTGTGATATAGTCACTCTCTCCCTACTCTCTCTCTGTCTCTACACTGCTCTCAAACTTCACATGGTGCCCAGTTCATGAAGGAGTTCATGAAGGAGTTCATGAAGGAGTTCATGAAGGAGTTCATGAAGGAGTTCATGAAGGAGTTCACGAAGGAGTTCATGAAGGAGTTCATAAAAGCTTGTTACCTTCCGTCTGCAGAGAGACGAGTACGTGAGGCAATGTGGCCTCTGTTGAGGAGTAGCTTGTGATCTAGTAGCAGGAGAGACTGCAGGCAGGCAGGCAGGCAGGTAAGCAACAACCATCGAGAATGTGCAGGCCAGCTTTCCTTAGCATGTTCTGTCCAAAAAGTTTGAATTCCTCTGTATGCTTCAGTATGCTTGAGTCATGAAAGCCATACACCTGGTGAACATAGTTACCGTGCTCTTCTCTGTGGTTTGTTGTGCCTCTGCAGGCCTAAAGACTCAATGAGAGCACTGAAGAAGAGGCTGGGTGGGAATAAGAACTACAGAGAGGTGATGCTGGCACTGACGGTAAGATCAACAGCCACCTTCAAAACGACAGTACCCAATATGTATCACACCTACTGGGCGACTGGGTGGAATGTGCACCCCAACGACAGTGACGTTCTAGTTTACATTTGATTGGATGTATTTTCAGTTAAGGTCAACTCTTTGAGTCATTAACAACCCATGTTTATAAATGAGCAGGTTGTATGTGTTGTGGACTATGCATACCATATCACCTTATCTGTCGACATTTGGATTCTCTCGCTGGTTTAAACTCTCTGGACATCTTTTCACTGGCTCTCTTTCACTCTGTTTGTTCAAGAGTCTTTTTGGTGCCTCAGACACTCACCCTTCCCGCTTTGATATCCCAGCTAGTTAAAAACTCCTTTGCTCCATGTCAGATGAAAGCGCTTTGTAGAAGAGCTTTCTTTGTGAGGTCTTTCTTTCAGACAGCGCAAGTGTCTTACCAGGTATTTTCTTTGTGTTCACCTGTCGGTCTGACTATGTGTTTGTCTGCTCTCTTCTCCTTCTTAAAAAAGGAAAAACATGATTTCTTTCATTTAAGATGTTTTGTCCTTCTTAAAAAAGGAAGAAAAAAAACAGATTTCTTTCATTTATGATGTTTTGTTTCTAACTTTCTTTCTACTCCCTCCCTTCTTTCTGTCTCTTTTTTTCAACTTCTCTCCACTCTTTCCTCCCCCCCCCCCCCCCCACACTTGCCAGGTGTTGGAGACCTGTGTGAAGAACTGTGGCCACAGGTTCCACGTGCTTGTAGCCAACCGGGACTTCATAGATGGCGTGCTGGTCAAAATCATCTCACCTAAAACCAACCCTCCCACCATCGTACAGGACAAAGTACTGGCACTGATCCAGGTACATCCGCTGTCTTCTGTGAGGGTCTTCAATCTCCGGACACCTTGCTGTAACTAATCTGGGAACAGCGGAGCGGTGTAGTGACTAAGCTCAATAACTTCCGGCTAATTCTAACTCCCTGCACCTTTGTGTAACTGCTCTCCTTCCTTGAACGGGCTTAGGCTGGACTGAGGTCTAAATGGCAGGCATGCATGCATAGATGGAGTTCATTGGTCGAATTATTTTTATCAGGAGCCAGGTGGGTGTTGAGCTAACTCGTGGATTCCAGACCCTGGAGGGTTGGGTGGGGGGGAAGGTTCTGGTAACCGGTGTGGTCCAGGTGCGTCCTCACCAGCATCTATTGATAGCTTAGGTGTTGGAGGCAGTTCAGAGTCATGGGAAGCCCGCCATCTTTAACGCTTTAGGTGGGTCACAGCTGTAGAAAGGGCCTTTCAGTATGGATTCGTTTTTTTTTCTTCATACATAATATACATATTGTGTGTGTGTGTGTGTGTCAGGCCTGGGCCGATGCCTTCAGGAGTAGCCCAGACCTGACGGGCGTGGTCCATATTTATGAGGAGCTGAAAAGGAAAGGTATCGAGTTCCCCATGGCAGACCTGGACGCGTTGTCACCCATCCACACTCCACAGAGGGTGAGGAGCCGTCACACACATTCCCCCCCCTGAGTTCCCTCCTGTTGGAGAGTGAACGTCGTTTCCTTTTCTTTACCGAATTCACTCGATGGATTTGAACTCAAAAAAGCCTTGCTCCTCCGCAGGGTGTGCCTGAAGTGGACCCAGCCCTGCTCAAGTACCGAGCCCCCACCCAGCCCCTGCCCCACGCCGCCGCAGCCCCGCCCCAACCGGTCGCCACTCAGTTGCCGGGCCCCACCTCTGCCGCGCAGATCCCCCACATCCCTGAGGTACAGGGCCCAATCACCGCCAACCCCGAACAGGTGAGGAGGGACCTTGACCCCTTTTAGAAGGACCATGACCCCTTTAAGAAAGACCAAAACTCTTTGAGGGGGACCATGCCCCCTTTAGTAGAACCATGAATGCCTCTTCAACAAGGCCAAGGACTCCCACAGACATTCATTCATTATTTAACCCAGTATCTGATTGCACTCTTGCACTATGCTGATCACTCATGCTGCTCATTCTTATTCCTACATATCTTTTACTTTATATTTAAATTGTTTTATTCTTAGATTGTTTAGTTCTTAGGAATAGTTAAACTTTTGTACCTTTTACTTAATTTAAGATTCGTATATGTTTAGTGTTTGCACCTTCCTGCCACAGTAAATTCCGTGTTTGTATAACGTACATGGCGAATAAACCGAATTCTGATTCTGATGAAAGGACCCACACCCCTCAGAAGGACCACGACTCTTTTAGAAGGAGGATGAAATACCGGGTCATGTTCCGTGTGGTTGAACGTTCCAGAGAGCTGAACAAAGCAGGCGTATGCACTACGGGGCAATGTTGATCTCCCTCATAACTGACCTTGTGTGTCCCCAGATCGCCAGACTGCGGAGTGAGCTGGATATCGTGAGAGGAAACACCAAAGTCATGTCAGAGATGCTGACAGAGATGGTGCCAGGACAGGAGGACACCTCTGACCTGGAACTGCTTCAGGTCACTATCACACCTTGTGCACTGCCTGAGCCAAGCCAAGTTCTATTCCTTCCAGTTATTTCATGTAAAACCAAGTTTGTGTTCACTGCAGTAACTACCATGATTACGGTTGGGCAAGTAGAGATGCAAGTATTGCTTGGTAATGTTCTCCTTCTGCCTTTAGGGGACTACAGCATGGATTCGATACCCTGACTAGACTAGTTTTCCATATGCTTCATACTCATTCATACTTCATTCAAAACACTGTTGTTTTTCTTTCCAAACGATCCGACATTCCTTCGAGGTCTGGCAGCCTTTTCTCACTGTGACAGCTGTTGTCCCCTGTCTCAAAGGCAAAGAGCAACAGTTCTGGTTTAAGTTCAATCTGTTTGTAAATCCCTGATTTGTGACATTTGCATGACAAGTGAAGACCTCCCCACGCTGCTCAACAGCAAGGTGTAGGATCTCTCTGTGACCACTAGGGGGAGAAGTGTCTCCATGACAGACACCATCTAAATAAGTTCAGAACCTCATGAGGAGGTTGGTCTGATTTGAATCCCCTCGTGCTGCTGTATCTAGGCCAAGAGTAGGATTGTGTGTGTGTGACACAACTTGTGGGAAAAGGCAGTGCAATGTTTTAAGTCTGGTCAGCCAACCTTGGCACAATTTACAGTAGGGTCGTTTTTACATTACGTAAACCTAGATACCCTCTTTCAAAATCACTTCATGTGGATCTCTGGTAAACTCTTGACATCCCCTGTGGATGAAGGTGTGGATTAAACCCTGAACTTCTGACCGTGTGATGATGTCACGCCTGCCTAATCATTTGATTGCCTGTGTGCTTATTTTTAGCATTGATCCGTGTGTGTGTGTGTGTGTGTGTGTGTGTGTGTGTGTGTGTGTGTGTGTGTGTGTGTGTGTGTGTGTGTGTGTGTGTGTGTGTGTGTGTGTGTGTGTGTGTGTGTGTGTGTGTGTGTGTGTGTGTGTGTGTGTGTGTGTGTGTGTGTGTGTAGGAGCTGAACCGGACTTGCAGGTCCATGCAGCAGAGGGTGGTGGAGCTGATCTCCCGTGTGTCAAACGAGGAAGTGACCGAGGAGCTGTTACACGTCAACGATGACCTCAACAACATCTTCCTACGATACGAAAGGTGCACAGACGCACACACACACACGTCCCTACGCACACACAGCTGTGGGCATTCAGCATTCTATTCAAGTGGGCTCACACACTGTCTGTGTTGTGTTGTGTTTTCAGGTACGAGAGGTACCGGTCGGGTAGAGCTGCCCAGAACAACGGGGTGAGTTCTGCATTGAGGGATGCAATCAGCTTGTTTACCCCCAGCTTAAGTTAACCTTTTAACCCCAACCAATCTGTAACCTGCGTTGTGTCTGGCTTGTAACAGTCTTCAACATGTTGTCCTGACTCATTTGATCTCTAGATTGGCCTTGCAAATGACAATCTAATCTTTTGGCCGGTTCCCCATATACATTCTTCTTCATAGAAGTTTCCGCCTTTATGTATTGTTTTTTTTTCTCTTCTTTTCATTTTCTTTCTGTTGCTTCTGTGTGTTTTGGTGGTGTTCAGCTGAAGGAGGCAAGTATGACTGACTGTCCCAGTTCAAAAGAGCCATGTGGGGTCAATGTTGAACTGTTTCTCATCAGGCACATTTGGACCTGTTGTGGGCACCCTATGTGTCAACACGAGACCCTCTGGGTAGAACGAGACAACTAGCATAGAGGACCAGGTCCTTGTGTTTCTCTCCCCTCATTTTGTCTCTCTTTGAGCATACTGCCTAAACCTGCGCACCCTTGTAGACAACCCTGACACACCTGTCCTTACATGGTTTTAACCCTGATGTCTTGTCATGCATACCGTAGAAGCGTCTGTTTTTAGATTTTTTCTTTTTTGTTGTTGTTGAGGTAGCTGTACTAGCTCCCCCTGTAACCCGTGCCTTCTCTCCTCCCCTGTCTCTTTCCTTCCATCTCTCTTTCACTCCCTCTCTCCTTCTCCTCTTCTCTCCATCTGTAGATGCTGAGCGAGGCCACTGAGGACAACCTCATAGACCTGGGTCCAGGCTCCCCCGCCGTGGTCAGCCCCCGGGTCGGCACCAACCCCAACCCCCCCCCGCCCAGCGTCCTTCCAGCGGGAGCCAGCGCCTCCCCCGCCCGTACCCCCGCTTCCCTTTCCACGCAGCTGGCCGGCCTGGGTAAGGACTGTTCAGAGGAGGGGCGCTCGCTGGGGATTGGACGCTCACTGACACGCTTGTGTACCGCTGGCTACACACATACACACTGCATAACACTCGCGCACGCAGACACACCCACACACTGCGCCACCGCCCTTTTTCCACCTCATTTCTCTACAGCCACCTTCCTTGCGCACGCACATACGCGGAATAAATCATCGCTAATCTAGGCGTACCTGCCCGCGACAGGGGCAGTGGGGTGTAAAGAGCGCTCATAATAAGAGCCATCATGGAAAATGACGGTCCACCTCTATAACTCTGTGAAAATGACTGCTCCCAGATGATGATGATGATCATGACGACCACTTCTCCAAATGAGGTTTCTGCTCTCCCGGGCTGTCTTCCCAGGCCTGGTCTAGCCTTGGGAGGAGAGGGCACCCCTGTAGGCTGGGCAGCGGGGCTGGATGGGGTTAGGGCCGTTAAGTGGAGTGGGGGCAGACTCCGGGTGATGGATTTTAGAGGTGCCACTGCCACAGAGGTGATACCTCATTATGATGGTAGTCATTGGGGACAGGGGCCCCATTATGTGTCTCACTTCCTGTCTGTCTTAGTCTCTCCCTCTTTCTCTTACTCTCTTTCTCTCTCTCGCTCTCTCGCTCTCTCTCTCGCTCTCTCTCTCGCTCTCTCTCTCGCTCTCTCTCTCGCTCTCTCTCTCGCTCTCTCTCGCTCTCTCTCGCTCTCTCTCTCTCGCTCTCTCTCGCTCTCTCTCGCTCTCTCTCTCTCGCTCTCTCTCGCTCTCTCTCGCTCTCTCTCGCTCTCTCTCGCTCTCTCATTATCCAACAGTTTTTTTTCTTCTTCTTCCACTCTCCATCACATTCCGTCCCTTTTAACCTCCTATCTGGTATCCTCTCTTCTCTCTCCTTCCTGTCGTCCTCTCCCGGTCCCAGATGTGGGAGCAGACGGTGTCAGTGGGACTTTGTCCTCTCTGTCCAGCAAACCCAACCAGGATGACTTTGACATGTTTGCCCACACCAGGACCAGCTCTTTGGCCGACCAGCGCAAAAAGTATGTCTCAACCTTCCAAAAATAGACATTTAGGCTCTAATTCTGTCGTCTAATGCGTGTGTGTGCACATGTGTTCCCAGTGTGAAGTACGAGGACCCCCAGGCACTGGGAGGCCTGGCCTCTGCGCTGGATGTGAGACAACAGAATGCTGGAGGGGTAAGTAATCCAAAGCATGCTGGGGGATGGAGTAAAAAAAAAAATGAAGACTCACACCCTACCTCATTTCTCTCTCGTTGACGAGGAATGTGGGTGCAGTGTTGAGATGGCCATCCAGGCTGTCTGTCAGTCCCTGGGCTCTCTCTGCATGTTATAGCATGGAGCGTGCAGTGAGATGTTCTGTATCTGTTTTGTACACCTGCCAGACATAAGCCACAAGACATAAGACAGGTGGAATATTGCTGCTGTTTATGGGATATTGGCATTGTTGAGGCAATTGTGATTATGTGTAGCAACAAGTGGCAATGTCTGTCTAGCTTAAGTATTCTGAACAAGAATCTTAAACAAGCTTAATTGAGGTTTTTAATCTCCTATTTTTTGTTCAAGACACTTTTTCGGGGAGTATTTTGTTACACCATATATGTTTTTTAAAGAAAATGCATCTTGCATATCTAATATTAGTGCAAATATCACTCTTTGCACACAATCAGTTAGTACCTGTAAGAGAATATTTGAAAGGTTACAAGAACATTGTTTTATTTTTGATGGCCGGATGATCAAGGACGCACACGCACACACACACACACAGTGCCAGTGAACTCAGATGCTTTATCTCCAGCCAGAATTTCACCTTATCAGCGCGATCATTCAAAGAAGGTTCAAAGTTTAGATTTCACTCTTTTATATGTTCCCTGTTCTTTTCCTCATGCCCTCATCTTTATGAAATGAACCTGGTCCCTCTCTCTCTCTCTCTCTCTCTCTCTCTCTCTCTCTCTCGCTCTCTCTCTCTGTCGCTCTCTCGCTCTCTCTCTGTGTCTTTCTTTCTGCCCTCTCTTTCTCTTTCCCTCAGTAGGGTTCTGTGTAGCACTTTGGCATCTCTGTCTCTATCTCTCTGTGCGGTGGGTGGGCGGGCCTCCTCTTCTCCTGTGTAAGGTCTTTTCTGTTGTTGATTCAGCTGAGGGTAAAGGGGGATGATAACGCAGAGTTGGAGCCCATAGACAGCTGGCTCATTACCCAAGGAATGGTGAGGACCCCATCCTCAGTGTCCTCCCTCCCCCCCCGTCATCCATCCGTCCTCCCGTCATCCTCATCCAATCCCATCCTCATCCCCAGTCCCCACCTTGTTAGCTGCTGTCCCCTGCTCTTGACCAGACCCCCAGCCCTGCTGAACCCAGCCAGCTCCAACAGTAGACGGGGGAGGCGGGAGAGCCTAGTCCTAGACCGACACCTGCTGACGGCTCATGAGAGGAATATTGTGAATGTGAATGGCTACATGCACAAGAGATTGCCGCAGCTTTCCTGTCAGTTTATCCCCCATCCTGCATGGAACACATGCCAAACAACTTCACACACACACACACACACACACACACACACTCACACTCGTAGACAACCTGAAATGGGCTCCCCCTCTCCCTGTCCCTTCCACTGTTGTCTGTCCTCCCCTAATCCTCTCCTCTCTCCATCCCCTCCATGGAGGGAATGACAGGCCTTGCCTGGGCCCCAGGAACAAGTGGGTTGTCATCAGTCTGAGACCTAACACTAGCTAACTGTCATACACTAAACAGACCACGCAAAAGAGTGAACGATGCTCCTGCTCCTCAGCACTATGGTTTCATTCATTAACACAGTGCCTCACCTTGAGAGGTGGTGGAATGTTCCCAGTGTGTCCAGAATCTGGACAGAGAATATCGTCAACTTCTTTGTTACAGAAGGTGTCATTGACTCTTATCTCCCACCATATTGAAACGCATGCTAACAGTCTCTAGAGAACTGAGGTTCCAAACCCGATAATACTAGATAACTCACTTAAAAAAACTAGCAAAGTAGTCCCTTGCTAACGGGAAGTCTTCTGTTAACATTCTAACCAATCAATCTAGATGTAGAGCAATACTGCTCAGAATCAGATGAGTTGCTGTTGTTGGAGTTTATCATATTGACACCTTCATTGAACTCATTCTGTTGAATACAACACATACAAACCAGAACACACCCCTTTAATGAATTAGTACAAACGGCTCTCTTTGGTGACATTCTACAGATCCTCCACATGAATCCAATCTCTGCGGGGATTCTGGGTCACAATCACCCACCCTTCTTTCCTCCCATTGAAGCATTTCTGGAACCCTAGTGATCCTTACAAACCTGTGTCACCTTTTGATATTTTCTTTGAACGAACAGCCTCCTGGGAAATGGTTGAAAGTTGATATCAAAGTCCGACCAGGGAAGGGTTTGGCCTTTCTGGGAAGAATGGGTCTCCGGCCAAATCTTCAAGTCCACCGAAGCCTTTGGGTACTTGTAAACTTCAAAACCACAAGACTTCATAAAAAATAAAAATAAATAAAAAACACGTACACTATGTTTTTTTGTTGTACAAACCCAGTGAATGCAGTCACTTGGAAGATCTTGAGCTGGACTTTTCTTATCTTGTCTTGTTCTTTCAACAGTCCCTACTGCTCTTTAAAATCCTGAATATGTTCACTGGGGCACACTGGTGTTTTTCTTACGAAACACTAACCTTTTAACTGCCGTGCCCTTTCATGCTGTGACATATTTTGAAAGGACTTCTTGATCACATTGGTAACTGTTTGTGTGACCAAGAATCCTAGATAAATCACGACATGGAGTTGCAATGAAATTGACCTATCAGAGTATGGTCAGCGACGCTGCATCTTTGACCCCTCCCACATCTGTCCTGGCTGTCTGTGCTCCCCCACACACATCACCAGCCCCGAGACGACGCTCTCCTCTCCATCCACACAATCACTGCATGCCATGCAGCATTGTTCATGCTCTGTGTGCAGTGTGTTTGTTGATCCTCATCTTTGGTCCTCGGAAGCCTGTGTGTTTTAAATTGTGTTGAGGTGAGCTGTTCATTGACTAAATTGTGACCATTCATGATAGCCCCAAATGAGACGGGAACTCATGACCACGATCAACTAAGTAGAACCCTTTCATCATTATAGAAAACCCTGAACCTACAGGCCTCTGGAAGACGTGTGTGTGTGTGTGTGTGTGGATGTTTGTTACATGGGTTTGGTTTGATGGCTTCATTTGGTTGTCATCTTTCTCTCTGAGCCTCTGGTGAATCTTTCTTTTTGTTTTATGTTTGTTTGTTGTTGTTGGGCGGCCACGTCCGTTTCTTTTGGGTGGTTTTGGCCGGCGCTCTGTTTGTCCATGGCTTTGCTCCATAGATCCCTGTATCGCAGTCCTCTGTCATGGATGACATTGAGGAGTGGCTCTGTACTGATGTGGTGAGACTTCTTTACCTTGATTTCTCTCTCGCTTTCCTTCTCTGTCTTTCTCCTTCCCGTCTCTTTTTTCTTTGGCCATTTTACTTTTGTATTCATGTATTATAACAAGGTATATCCCATTTTTATTTACTTTTTTATTTAAAAAGTTTTCTTAACTTGACCATCTTCTGCCAACTTCATCTAGCCTAACTAATCTTCCACCAATAAAGACATGGTAGTTGTTTAACAGTAGCTATAGTCTTTAAACTGTAAGATGTAGACTTAACCTATAAGAAGTAACAGCATGCCATGCACCTGTGGAAGGCACTATCTGGTTGTCAGTGTGAATAAAGCCCATTTGTTTACCTGTTTCATTAGTATTGCAGAGTGAAGATGAATGTGTGGATAGGTGCACGTGAATCCTGAGTGGAGAGAACTGCATATTTTCCAAAAATGATGAGTGCTTGGTGGTAAATGTTAGAATGATCTTTTTTGATGTTACGAAGGGGTGACAGGAAAGTACATTCATAAGTTCACTTTTACAATGCTTTAAAAAAGAAAGTGCATACTTTGTGAGGAGGTTTAACATGATGAAACACTTAACATTGCATTTGTATGGTATGGCCAGAGTCTACCACACGTCTGAGCTTCATTCTCGTTGCTGTTTTTTCTCCTCTGAATAGAAAGGTGATGGGGCAGAGGAAGGGGTGACCAGTGAAGGTATGGATTTAGATGATCAATGCTTCTAACACAGAACTTAGTACTGCATTTTTTATTTAATGTATTTGATGTGGAAGCATCTGGGGTTCATATGCTCCCTTTTTGTACAAGTCAAGAACATTGACAACTTTTTGGTTATGATTTCATTCAAGACTTGGCTCCTTTCTTCCTCCAGAGTTTGACAAGTTCCTGGAAGAGCGAGCCAAGGTGGCAGACTCCCTACCATCGCCTCCTGGTGGAGACCCTGGCCCGCCCGTCAGTGCCCCAGGCAACACAAGAAGGCAGAGCAAGAAAGCGGAGCGGACGGAGGACGCCCTCTTTGCCTTGTAGACTGTCCCCAGCAGACCTATGCGTCTGGGGCACACACCGCCCCTGTTCTCCCCTCCTGTAGCCCCCCTATCTGTCCTCCACAACAGAAGAGCGTAGCTTACGAACTCCCCTCACCCTCGTGTCCCCCTCGCCAGCTTCCTGCCATTGGTGTTCTTTCATGCTGGGGTTTGACCTGCTTGCTGCCTGTGCCGCGTCATGCATCACCCTTGACGTCTTGATCAATCCTCCTGGGAGGTGTTTGTAGTCATGCGTCTCAACTGTAGACCCTGCTCGTAGGAGGACAACGTAGCACTGATGCGCTTGACAACCATTCTGGCTCTCTCATCCGCAGATGAAAGGGGACTCCCCCCCCCCCCCCCCCCCCCCCACTCCCCCAGAGAAAAGAAAACAAAGACAAATAGGAATATACTGGGAAACACTTAAGATCCAGGTGCTTGTGATAAGAGTTAGTCAATAAGTAATAAAGCCCTTATAAGATACTTATAATACTGCTGAGTTAAGATACTTACAATATGAATATGTGTTAATAATACTATGTTTTATAATAGTTAGTTAGGGCTAATGTAAGATGAGGTTGTTGTTTAAAGGTAATGAGGCCCTTCAGTTAATAAGATACTTATTAACATGAACGTAATATTACAATCACCTTGATCTAAAGTGTTACCATATGCTGTTATTTTAATACTTTAAGCTAATGAATTATATATGCTTTTATTATTTTATTGGTTTGTACTGTGCTGTGTACTAGCGCTGTGGTGTATAGTCCATGGTCAAATCCTACTATGTTTCTGATTCTCTGTAGTATACTTTCAATGCTTCTTGATGGATCCTGCGTCTGTGACATGTGTCTGAAATGGGAACATGAAATGGCTAGTGCTGCTTCACTACAGTATAACAGTTTCTTCATAGTTAACAAGGTTAACCTGTATATGACTACTCTACTGTTTGTCAAAGGGAAAACACAAGTGTCTAAAATGTTAAATGTTGCTATGTACTCCGTCTTTGAGACAAAATGTGAAGGGAAAGTACCCAGAACTTCATCCCTTCCCTTCCTCCTCACCCAATTACAACTTTCAACAGCTACACCCAGACAGTTGATAAAACCAGACTTTGTAGTATGTTGCTTCTTTTGTACACTGTGTGCAGTGTATCTAGTTAAACTCCATGCACTCCAAAGAGTAGGCTTTAATGACCAAATCAATAGGTTTTACCTCTAGTATAGGAATAATCCAATAAGGTAATTATTTACCTTTTTCATCCTGTTTGAGGTTGAAGAAATTTGGTTTTATGTGAACAGTTGACTCAATTATGTGTATTCCTTGTGTTAAGATGATGAGAAATGGTTTTAAGATGGGATGCACATATTTTCAGCCCATTTTGCGATAAAGCACACTTTAAAAAGAATCTTAAGTACAGATATTTAAGTATTTTCAGTAATTGTTTTTATGACATTTAATCATGACTTGAAAGACATTAAGCAAAATATAGCACTACGAATTCAAATTTGAAAAGTACATATTGTTGGTATACTACTTGACGAAGATGAGAAGAATGCAAATACTTTATAGTGATTGTAAAATATGTATGCATATATATAAATGTGTATATACATCCGAATTATGTAGTATTCTTCTGTATCATCAGGTCATACTGTATGTAGTCTGACCACCCAGAAGGCCAAGTCTGCTTCCTGGCACTTCCTGTACAGTGTGATGTCATGCAACATGATATAATATAATAAAACTCCTGTTTATTCCCAGTAACTCCTTCCCCTGTAATCCATAACCAGGCATGGATGTTCAGTAAATTGGTTGACCAAAACAATAAGGTTTTTTCCATCTCCATGTATTTTCCATTTCCATCCATGTTTACAGTCATCTAAATTCCTAGTTTAAAATGGTAAATTTGTCACTCCTCATCTTTCTTTCCATTCATTTATTTACATTATTTTTGAATTGACATACTTCTGGGAGTTTCAGAGACAGTTACCTTAAGTGACTGAAAGCTACTATGGAAAGTCAACCATGGGTGTAGCACTTAAAGGTTACGTGAGCTGTGGACAAAATGTTTTTTTTTGTCCTCATGCCAACACAAGTCATTGTGTACAAAGGTTCAGTGACACCGTTTTTTTTTGGTCTTTGTGATGGATTCTCCATGCAAATCTCATACGTTATGTATGAAACACCTTATGAATTCACATCTCATAATTCATGAATTATTAGATGCTAAAATGGACAGTAAATATTGAATTTTTAGGTTAAAGCTAAGATTGTGATAATCAATTTTTACAAATTGTTTTTTTAGTTTACATTACAACAATAATTTAAATGTATTTTGGACTACAGTATCAGAATAAATTATTAATAAGCTGTAATGTATTATTTTGATGTTGCTTTAGTTTAAAGCTTACTGAATAAACTGCCTCTTGAGAAGCTACATTTACAAACCTTTTTTCTAGATTGTCATGCAGAGAAAAATAAAATGAAAGTGGTCAAAAATTACTTTTGTACTTAAAATAGCGAGACCTAAGCATACGGTGTTTGGAAGTTTATTTCTGTATGACTGTCTGTACAATTGGTGTATTCATTATTCCTGCTTTTAAAACAGCTAAAAAGTGTTAACTGGTTTTATGACTGTTGATGCTAAGCCCTGACTGCAACATGTATTCCTCTAAACAACTCTAAAGATGGTGGTCTGAAAATGTCTTGGAGTTTTGTGGGACTGGACATTCAGCTGGCTCCCACTGTATCATTGACTTGTGGGCCACCGTGTCCCATTGTCATCTGTTTGGTTCGGATGTGGGGCTCCCATGCCTCTCGCTGGCTGTGCTTAGTTTCCATTATAACGTATGGTTATTGCACGTATTTAACTGCCCAATAAAACACTAGCAAAGTGTGACCTCTATCTCAAGTTTGTTGTTATATTTTATTGTGTGTGTTGTGTGTTTGAAAGAGCATGCAGGGACTAACTTTAATTGCAGATCTTTGCTTTAACATACAGGCAGATGCAACTCTCCCACATGTTACACTATCTTTTCTCATACATTATTCACATACCCCTTCCTTTCACATTAAAGATGTTGCTTCCATCCCATTTAGATGCTCTCCATACAAAGCATATCACAAGCTACAGTATGGAGTTTAACAGTATTTTGTAGTCAGGCTGATTACATACATTACATTTACATTTAGTCATTTAGCAGACGCTCTTATCCAGAGCGACTTACAGTAAGTACAGGAAAATTCCCCCCGAAGCAAGAAGGATGAAGTGCCTTGCCCAAGGACACAACGTCATTTGGCACGGCCGGGAATCTAATTGGCAACCTTCAGATTACTAGCCCGATTCCCTAACCGCTCTGCCACCTGACTCCCTGCTGATTATGACGTCCACTCTTTCAATTAGATAAAAGATCCATTAAGTACTTAATTGGACATGATGAGTGATTTCCAGGCAGTCTGTGGGATCTTGCTGGGATGTTTCCAGATTGCAATAAGCAGGATATTTATTAGTCATCCCCCTTAGCAACAATACCAGTCCTGCTGACAGCTCTCTATATTGCTGCAGGTCGTTGACCCATTTACCCACCTTTGCGGGCCTTTGTATGCCTCTGCTGTGCTTAGGTGAGATCATGTACTACTGCATATTTTAAATGGGGCTGGAACATTCCGTTTTGGTTGATAGTCAGAAATCTATTCATTATTCCAATAGAGTTTTGGTCCGTATTTCCTTCCCCAGAGTTTAATACATTTATGTATATATATATATATATATATATATATATATATATATATATATATATATATATATATATATATATATATGTTTGTGTGTTTATTTTATTTTTTTCAAATTTGAGCCAACTAATTATCTCTGCATATTAATTGTTCGGGCTGGTGCAACCTGTGTATCGTTTTAACAGTATCCTTCCTCCTCTATTATTGGAGAAATACATGACGTAATCACTGGAACCAAAGTTGTGATGTCAGATCACCCCACTCGGTTTCTGAACACCGCATTGGTCGATTTCTCTGGTTCTACAGGCGGAGTCACCACTACGGGTCAGACAAACGTGGCTAATAAGTTGCCCACCCCTGCTGAGTTTTGATAGGCTGTTTAGGACAAACCCACGATAAACATATCCACGCTGTAGTTTCTCCAGTGATACATTTACCTGAAATACCACCTGTTTGTGCCGAAAATGAGAAAGAAATACATTTTTTAAATAGAATGAATAGAAAGCAGAGAATGTCATATTTGAAATCAACAGTTGTTTGCATTTTATTTTTATTTTTTACTCTGTGTACTTATTGTTTTAACAACAGGTCAATTAAATCACAGTAATTAAAGGCAATGAGAAGTTATATATGGACTGTAATGATAAATGGATATCAGAATGACTGATGACCGCGATTTGACAGTCAAATATGATGGTAACTGGCTCGGGAGGTAGCATGTAAGAGTCGGCAGGGATTGGTAAACGCAAGTGTCAATCATTTTCTGCGCACTGGGGTTTGCTTGGCTTTCCCCAGCATGTTTGTTGATCATCAATGAGCATTGAGCAGTACTGTTGTTTAGCTTGACAAGTTTGCCTGGAGGACCATGGAGACACAGGAGAGCAGCTAGTTGACAGATCAATAAAAAAAGTTGGAGTACACTTTTCTCTAGTTTGACGTCTATTTCGAACCTGGCAATTTAGCTCATGAAGCAGTTCGGCTGTCACCCGAAGTGGATACTGCATGTAGAGTTAATTTCTAATGGCTGTTAAGCGAACGTTAGAATCTTGACTACGCGGAATAAACGAGAAACCTAACGATAGTTAAAATGAATAACTTGTCTTTTGACGATCCGTCATTGGATAACCTGGATCCTACCCTGTCTTTAAATGACCCAAGCGATATTGACACGGCGCTGCTGAACGACATTGATGGTAAGGAAAGTTGGTTAACTTGTAGCTATGTCAAACAAACATCACATGAAACCGCTGTGTCGACTCGAGGACATGTCTCTTGAGTGCCAGGAACATGCATGTTTTTCTAACGTAAGCTTATTAGCTAATTAGTCATGTTAAAAGTTGTTGCTTATGAGGCCATTGCCTGCTCAGAGTTAGCTTGCAAGCTCAACTTTGGCAGGCAAATGACTAGCTAGCTGTATACATTCTAGCTTTTAAAAGCATGAAAGCAGTCTTTCTGCATTGTCTCACGTTAACAGTAGTGAAATTCCGCAGTCATCAAACTTGGAATTTGAATTTCTTTGCTGATTTATAATTCCATCAGCAAAGGGGAACTGTTCGGGTTGTGGTCATAACGTTACTGATCGTGCCGTCAATTACACCAGACCAGATGGCTTGTTTAAACAAGCAGCTCGGTCTACCTTAGGTAATTTGCTCTCAAATAATGAATAGAAACAGAGCGAGATGATAAGCGATGTAGTTTAAATATACTTGATTCAATTTTATATGGGATTCTCAGCCAGTTGCATCAGGTGTGTGAAATCCATTTTGCCACCCAGCCACGCTTTGTCTGCGCCCCGCCCCCTCCACCTCGTTCTAGTGACATAGGTTACTATCGTGCATTCCCTTGGTCAGGTTCATTTCATGAGGCCATACTAGGGCACAGTGCAAAGACAACCTCATTGGGGCATGATGCTTCTTATTAGAAGCTTGCCAAACTGATGGTAAAAAAACAAACAAAAACGGAGTGGTCATTGTTTTATTTTGATAATTATTCTAAGATTTGTGCACTTGCCTTAAAAGATTTCTTGGTGTAATTAGCTATTATGTAATTATATATTGTAGGATCAGTGCTTAATGAAACTGATGCAACAATTATGTATTTTTCATATATTGTACTCTGTATAATATATTGATGTAAAATAATGAAAAGGCCCCAACAACGCTTGTAAACTTGTCGAGACGTATTCAAAGGTGTTACTAGGATATCGTTACAATATAGTATTGGTGTCTTTGCACAAATCCAGCGCCTGCCATGAATGCCATCCACCCCAACATTTGACCGAACGTAACCCTGGTTGCTGATGTCCGCTAGTAACCTCTTCTCTCAGCCATAGACAAGCGTTCTCTCTTTTCCCTTCTTGGGGGCTGGTTCGCATAGCAAGTCTCTGAAGCTCTCGCTGATTGGTCGGGAGCGATCACCTCATACAAAACATGGTTTACAAATCCAGGCTGCTGTGAGAGGCTCTGCGCAGACATAACCTCAGGTCACCAAGTAGTTTATACTTTACAGTATTATATTCCTTAATTACGTTGTATTAGACTCAGGTCCACCTCCCATTAGTTTACACAAGAGGTCCCCAAACATTTTTCTATTAGGGCCAGATCATTTATCCTTTATTTAATGTGGGGCCGGGTCGGTCTGTAACAGAAAATGACATGGGCCGGAGTGACAACCAGTATTCCAGTATTATTCTAGAGATTTTATTATGATTTTAAATGTATTTATTATGTTATATATATATAAATGTATTTATTATGTTATATATATATATATATATATATATATATATATATATAGGCTTGACAAATCTGAGATGTTTTATCTGAGATGTTTTATCATAACATCTCAGATAAAACATCTCAGATTTGTCAAGCCTATATATATATATATATATAGGCTTGACAAATCTGAGATGTTTTATCTGAGATGTTTTATCATAACATCTCAGATAAAACATCTCAGATTTGTCAAGCTTTTGCTGTCTACACTTTCTGAGACAGCAAAAGCTCGACGAATCTGAGATGTTTTATCAGTAGATTATAAGGTTCCTCACATAACATTACGCCCCATTTTGATATCATGTAACTAGTAAACAATTTAAAAGTATTGGACACAGGACTGAGTCTAACAGTTACTGTTTTATTTTTTCAGAATAAAAAAGAGCTGTCGCCATTGACAATTTTACTTACAAGATACAAGATCAATTTCACCTAGGTTAGAAATAGGACTGGATAGGACAGGGACAGGGAATATGTGTAACTGGACCACAGGTCGTCACTCCTGCATCAGATAGTCCTAACCGCAGTACTGACCCAAGCTTTAGAGCTAGCTGGTCTCATTTGTCCACTACTTGACACGGTGAGCCATGATGAAGTTACCAATCCCTAGTTTGTTGCCAAGGAGTGGTCCATAATCACATTTTCCCAGATGCATCAGGATCTTTCAAACCAGCCAGCATAAATGTGCCATGTTTGCGCGTGTGTGTGTGTGTGTGTGTGTGTGGTGTGAATGTGGATAATTATTTAAAAGCCATGCTTGGGTGGGGCAGAAAACAACACAGCATGCAGGTGGTTTTTCATACCTTGCTCTAGCACACATGAAACTAATCTAGGCCTAACTGACAAACTGATACCATCACCATACTGTCATTTGTCTGTGGGGCTGTTAGAACAGTAGTGTTGAACACTTCTTTCTTCTATCTTTCTTCTTTATAGACATGTTGCAGCTCATCAACAACCAGGACATGGAGTTTGGGAGCCTCTTCGACCCCCCTCAGTTCACAGCCCCTCCGGAACTCCCCGTCCCATCCCACTCCACCTCCACTCCCTCCCCTCCATCCTCCACCCCTTCCTCCTCGCCCTCGTCCATCCAGAGCAGCAGCCCCCACCTGGACGCCCTGCTAGGGCCTCCCATCACCCGCAGCTCCTCCTCCCCAGACAAGGCTTTCCACCCACCCACCTTCCAGCAGTCCCCCCTGGCCCAGGTAGCCAGCCCCAGGCAGCAGCAGCAGACTTCCCCCTCCCAGGCTCCAGCCAGCCAGGGACCCAGGCAGTCCAAAGCAGACCAGCCGGTGGTCTCTCCACCAACACCGACTCGTCCTCAAGCTGCAGCCTCCCCCCTCGCCTCGGGAGGCCAGAACCCAGCGTTCAGCTCGCTGCCTCAGGGCAGGTTCACCTCCCCTGCCCCCCAGCAGCAACAACCCCAACCCCTGGCACAGCCTCAACTCCAGACCCAGGCTCAGCCCCAGCAGCAGGCCCGTATTAACTACACCAACCAGAATGGCTACACAGGTGAGAACGTGCTGGCTTGGCATTTGTGTGTGTGTGCGCGCGCATGCTTTTATTTACAGGTTAGCATGCGGCACGTTTCACCAAGCGTTTGGGCTGTCAGTTGCTCAACATCAGCTGACTGCATGTCAAAGTCCTAATACAATACCCTTTGGTCACTACAGGAATGACTGTAAGGCAATTGTGTTGACACACACACAGTTATAGCTGTCTGTACATGGTAGGAGTGGCCCTGCCAGCATTACTAACCCAGTGACCCCTTACCTACATAGCCTTGTTCCAATGATCAAAACCCAGCCCAATGATATACCACCTGTTTATTACTCTAATCTCATGGTTTCCCAGGAGTTATTTATAAGATGCATTCATGATTACTTGAAATGCCTTTTACGGTAGACCTAATGATGTTCTCCTGATAAAATTATGGTTTGCAAAATTGTGAATATTTGAACCCCCCCCCCCTTCCAGCTTTAAATCAAGGAGGTTCCCCCCCACCGATGACCAGTCTGTCGTCCTCGCCACCCAGCGGTCAGCCAATCACCATCCAAGCTCAGGTGCAGGGTCTAACCTCCACCCCTCCCCTTCTGGCCACATCAACCAGCACCCCAGTCCAGAGCATCGCGCCCCATGTACAACAAGTTCCTGTGAGTGTGTGTGTTTGTCTTGGGTTTCTCTGTACACTTTTACAAATGACAAATGACCGAGAACACTGTCGTGTCCTCTCTTTGTACTTGAACTTGTTTCTTAATCTTTTACATGTCTGTTTGGATCCTAATCGGACTCTCTTTCCTCCCCCCTAGGTGCTGCTGCAGCCCCAGTTCATCAAGGCAGAGTCTCTGTTGCTGACCACCCTGAAGCACGAACCCTGCATTGTGACCACCATGGCCTCCCCCTGCATCACCTCCCTGGCCACCACCACCTCCTCTGTCCAGAATACCTCCCTGCAGGTAGGGGGCGCCCCCCGACACCACGCTGCTTAGCGGCGCATCTTATCTTGTGTTCACATCCACCATAGAACAAAATAGATTTCTTTACCTTGGAATTATGACAGCGGAGGTTCCCAAAATCTCTCTCCCTTTTTTCATCTTGATGAAAGCACGCCCATTTTTGGAATCCCACCCCATCGTGTGTTTCTCACGCCCTTCCATCTCTTTGTTTTCTCGCCCTCTTCAGGCTTTGATGGGCGGTGGCACCATCCTCACCACGATGCCCATTATGGTGGACGGCGAAAAGCTGCCCATCAACCGCATCGCCATCAGCAGCAAGCAGCTGGGCCCGCCCTTCAAGGGGGAGAAACGGACAGCCCACAACGCCATCGAGAAGCGCTACCGCTCCTCCATCAACGACAAGATAATCGAGCTCAAAGACCTCGTGGCTGGGACCGAGGCCAAGGTGAGGCGATGACACACACCCTCCGAAATGAAACCTCATAGGAATGTCTGTTATAAAAATAAATACGAAATCTTGTCACATTTTGAACAAACTGTATGTGAGAACCGGTGAAGTCTGTTTTGTTGTTGTAGTAGGAGGTGTTTTTGTACCAGAGGTGATTTTCCTTTCTTTTATTCTCTGGCAAGTACAGACTATAACTTTATCCACTGTTTTCTATTTGGGGCCTCCTGAAGCTGAATAAGTCGGCAGTCTTGAGGAAAGCCATCGACTACATTCGCTATATTCAGCAGACCAACCAGAAGCTCAAACAGGAGAACATGGCTCTCAAAATGGCCGCCCAAAAGAACAGTAAGTCTTTTTCTCTCTTTCTTCCACAAGCATTCCTAATGGTCAGGTAAACTTCCTGTCACTTCTTAACTAGGATGGAACTCTGCAAACTGTTCCTGTCAGGATTTCTGTTAGGAAAAAGCTTTTATCAAGTAGTGCACAGTGTCGATGGAGTTAAGAAAGTTTATTCTTGCAGCAATGAAACAAATCTATGGCGGTCCAGAGTTGTCTGAATCTTTGGAACTAGAAATGTTCTTTCTATCCCAGAGTTCTTGCGCAAGTGGTTTTCATTATATGGAGTGGAAAACTACAGGATCAGTTTGGAACTGGTTCCAACACAATATGGCGTTTGTTTATCTTTACATGCTGAGTAAAAATCTACATGCTGGGTAAAGACAACGGTCAGCATGTTTAAGTAAGCTCCTAGTTACAACTAGGAGGGGTCCTCTGTCTGCACGCAAGGATATGGAGCACAACAGGATTCTTCTCAACTTGCATAATACGCCCACAAAAACATTTCCAACAATTTCTGAACATGAATTAAGATGAGGTGGAAATGTCATCTGTGCTTTAAGCATTTATTTTATCGGGGTCTCCTCTCCTTCTATAGAGTCCCTCAAGGACCTGGTTGCCATGGAGGTGGACGGACCACAGACAGACGTGAAGAGTGAGCTGCCCACCCCCCCGGCCTCAGACGTGGGCTCTCCCTCCTCCTTCTCCCACAGCGGCAGCGACTCTGAGCCTGACAGCCCTATGGGGGAGGAAACCAAGGTAACACTGGCCCCAGACATCACTAATACGATCACGCCCTGGAGACGGCCCAATAGAATTAAGCTGTGTGGAGTAAAAAAGGGTTATGAATCACTCAGCGTCACATTTCTACCTTGCGTGTTCCCTATGTGCAGGATTCCAATATTTGATCACCTTGGGTCTGAGGTGGTTCCAGGTCTAGCTCCAGTTCTGTAGCTGTTGTCTTTCAATAACCCCTCTGACTACGGTCCTCCCTCTCTCTCCCTCCCTCTCTCTCCCTCCCTCTCCCTCACCCTCTCTCTCTTTCCCTCTCCCTCTCGCTCTCGTCTTTCCCAGCCAGTGGAAAGTGTGGCTGACCGGTGCGCAGGTGGCATGCTCGACCGCTCCCGCATGGCCCTGTGTGCCTTCACCTTCCTCTTCCTGTCTTTCAACCCGCTGGCCGCCATGCTCTGCGGCGCTGTGGAGAGCAGCAGCAGCGCTGGCGCCACCAGCGGCCCAGCGCACCCGGGGACTGGCAGGACCATGCTGGAGGTGGAGAGCGCAGGTAGGAAGGGGACGGAGGAAGAGGCGGAGCGGGGTTGGGGGGAGGATGGGATGGTAGGGCTGGAGGCAGAGGGAGAGGGTGGCGGTCGAACCTGGAGAGGATCAGAAGAAATATAAACAAACAAACAAACCGTTAACCCATGTGCGTGTGTTTGTGTCCCCATAGCGGACTCTTGGGGCTGGATGGACTGGATGCTGCCGACTCTGCTGGTGTGGCTGCTTAACGGCGTGCTGGTGTCTGGGGTTCTGATCCGCCTGCTGGTGTACGGAGAGCCCGTCACCAGACCCCACTCTGGCTCCTCTGTGCTGTTCTGGAGGCACCGCAAGCAGGCCGACCTGGACCTGGCCCGGGTAAGACGGCGGTGCACTTTCTCTCTCTCTCTCTCTCTCTCTCCTTCTCTCTTTCTCTCTCTTTCTCTCTCTCTCTCTTTCCTTCTCTCTTTCTCTCTCTCTCTTTCCTTCTCTCTCTCGCTCTCTTTTTCTCTCTTTCTCTCTTTCTCTCTCTTTCTCTCTTTCTCTCTTTCTCTCTCTCTCCTTCTCTCTTTCTCTCTCTCTCTTTCCTTCTCTCTCTCTCTCTTTCCTTCTCTCTCTCTCTCTTTCCTTCTCTCTCTCTCTCTTTCCTTCTCTCTGTCTTTCTTTTTCCTTCTCTCTCATTCATCCCTGGTAACTCATCCCGTTCCCTCTCATCCCCCCAGGGAGACTTTGCCCAGGCGGGTCAGAACCTTTGGACGTGCCTGAAGGCACTGGGCCGGCCCCTGCCCACCTCCCAGCTGGACCTGTCGTGCGCCGCCCTCTGGGCCCTCCTCCGCCTCTGCCTGCAGCGCCTGTGGGTGGGCCGCTGGCTGGCCGGCCGCGCCGGGGGGCTCCGCGTCGACCGCCCCCTGCAGGAGGATGCGTGCAAGAGCAGCCGCGACGCGGCGCTGGTCTACCACCGCCTACACCAGCTCCACATGACCGGTGAGGAGAGGGACGGAGATGAGAGGGACCCGGTTCCTATTCTTGTGGGGATCACGTGGTAGATGAAGGGGGCCTGTTTCCATTTTTAACTGTGGGCTCTCGACATGAATACTTAATCCATATGATGTCATGTGTTTGTTTTTTTTTACGTTAAATTGGTGGTTATCCACTTGTTTTTAAATTGGACTGAATACTAAATGATAATCCTTCCAGTATTTGGATAGATCGTTTGTACATGGGCAGAGTGTGTAACGTGTGTGTGTGTGTGTGTAGGTAAACTTGGCGGCAGCCACCTGTCTGCGGTCCACATGGCGCTGAGTGCGGTGAACCTGGCTGAGTGCTCGGGCCCCTGCCTGGCTGTGTCCACCCTGGCCGAGGTGTACGTCTCGGCCGCCCTCAGGGTCAAGGCCAGCCTGCCCCGCCTCCTGCACTTCACCTCGGTGAGAGCCTGGTGGTGCCCTGGGTCTCTCTCCCCGCATCTCTCCCCGTGTCTCTCCCTGTTTCTCTCCCTGTGTCTCTTCCTGTGTCTCTTCCTGTCTCTCTCGCTGTGTCTCTCCCTGTCTCTCTCCCTGGGTCTCTCCCTGTCTCTCTCCCTGTCTCTCTCCCTGGGTCTCTCCCTGTCTCTCTCCCTGTCTCTCTCCCTGTCTCTCTCCCTGTCTCTCTCCCTGTCTCTCTCCCTGTGTCTCTCCCTGTCTCTCTCCCTGTCTCTCTCCCTGGGTCTCTCCCTGGGTCTCTCCCTGGGTCTCTCCCTGTGTCTCTCCCTGTGTCTCTCCCTGTGTCTCTCCCTGTGTCTCTAACTGTGTCTCTTCCTGTGTCTCTTCCTGTGTCTCTTCCTGTGTCTCTCCCTGTCTCTCTCCCTGTCTCTCTCCCTGTCTCTCTCCCTGTCTCTCTCCCTGTCTCTCTCCCTGTCTCTCTCCCTGTCTCTCCCTGTCTCTCTCCCTGTGTCTCTCCCTGTGTCTCTCCCTGGGTCTCTCCCTGTCTCTCTCTAGATCTCTCTCTGGATCTTTCCCTGTCTCTCTCCCTTATCTCTCTCCACGTATCTCTGTGTGACCACACGTCTGACCCTTTGCACTGCTGAACTCTTCGCCGAGCATAGCTCAACACCCCACTCCCAGTTAGTGTGTTAAGAGTGTGTGGTGTGTGTTTAGAGCGTGCGTTAACAGTGTGTGTGTGTGTGTGTGTGTGTGTGTGTGTGTGTGTGTGTGTGTGTGTCCCAGCGTGTGTTCCTGAGCAGCGCGCGGCAGGCCTGCCTGTCCTCCAGCGGCAGTGTGCCCCCGGCCATGCAGTGGCTGCTCCACCCCCTGGGCCACCGCTTCTTCGTGGACGGGGACTGGGCCGTGCGCAGCACCCCCAAGGAGAGCATCTACAGCCAGGCCGGGAACACCGGTCAGTGGTGCTGTACACACACACACACACACACACATATATATGTATATATATATGTATATATATATCCATATATACTTCTTCTCAGGTAATTGCTCTGATTTGTAAGACTTGTTTAATGTGTGGGACTCTGAAAATAGGAAATCGATTGTGTGTTAGTATTTCATGGGGTCCAAATGAAACCGTATATATTGACAGTGTACACACACACACACACACACACGCAGGCTCTCACTGAGCGGTGTCTCGTCTCTGTGTAGTGGACCCCTTGGCCCAGGTGACCCAGGCCTTCAGAGAGCACCTGCTGGAGAAGGCTCTGTACTGTGTGGCCCAGCCCAGAGGGGAGAAGACCCCCAGCGATGGGGAGGGGTGAGCCTTGCACACACGCACACACGCACACACGGACACACGCTCACACACCTCAAGAGCGAAGGATCACCTGCTGGGTTTGTGCGGCTTCCTCAGTGAGTATGCTGATGCCCTGGAGTACCTCCAGCTGCTGACCAGCGCGTCCGACGCTGCGGGCGCCACCACCCAGTCCTTCGCCATCGGATCCAACATGGCCACCGTCACCGGTACGACCCCCTTCCTCCACCCCCCCCCCCCCCCCCATCCAAACTCATGTCACGTATCAAGATGGGTGGAGGCAGTTGTGTCGCCTATCCCGCTCGGTCACATGATCACAGATCGGGTGCACCACGGGGAACGAGAGGGAGAGGAGACGTGTTCACACTTTCCCCTCCTGTCCTCCTCCCTCTTCTCGTCCCTTCTCCCCGCTCCTCTCCCCTCATCTCCTCTCTCCTCTCCCCCTCCCCTCGTAGAGGTGCTCAGGGCTCTCAGAGGTGTCCTCCAGTCAGCTTCATCTGTCTCCACTCTGTCTGGGGTCTCCTTGAGAAAAGGGGGGAGGCAGCTGAGAGGTTAGAAAGGGAGGCCTTTCCATTTCTTTTTTTTCTCCTCTTGGCAGGGCTATAGATTTCTCTGCGTGCGTGCGTGTGTGCGCGCGGGTCAGCCGCCAATGTTAAATGAAGGAGCCGTGTGCTCTTGAGGCAGTCGGCGAGGCAGCCGTGTCGGCGTGTCCTGACCACGCCAGATTGATTGAGGTCAGAGTCAGGAGGGCAGCCGTGGAGCTCGGCTCGTCTGCGCGTCTCTCTGCAGGAGGGTGGGTGGGGGTTTTGGTCTTGGGAGGCTGCACGTAACAACACGTTCACAAGCATATGTGCGCGGGATCAGATGGCTGAGTGGTTAGGGAGTCGGACTATTGATCAGAAAGTTGTTGGTTCGATTCCCGGCCGTGCCAAATGACGTTGTGTCCTTGGGCAAGGCACTTCCCCCCCCTACTTGCCTCGGGGGGGAATGTCCCTGTACTTACTGTAAGTCGCTCTGGATGTGAATTCACAAGGATAGGAATTCACTAAATGTGAATGGCGTGTGCTTGACGTGTGTGTGTGTGTGTCCGCCTGACCCCCTCGCCTGTGACCCCCAGGCTGCGATCCCCATTCCAAGTGGTGGTCTTCGGTCGCCGTGGTGATCATCAACTGGCTCCAGGGAGACGACGCGGCCGCAGAGCGGCTGTACCCCGCCGTGGAACACCTGCCTCGCAGCCTGCAGGCCGCCGAGTGAGTGCCACACACACACACACACACAGTGGAAACATGCATGGAACCATACCCAAACGCATGTATACAGGCAGGAAACACGAGCCTCGACAGACTCGCGCCGCCAAGAGACGGCATCGGCAGAGCGTCTGCTGTCGCTCGCCCCCCCCCCCCCCGCGCGGGGACGTCCTCCTGCCAGCGCTCTCTTATCTCGCCGTCTCTCGCTCGCCTTTTTTCGATCGCGTTTCCTTTGTCGAACGCCCCAACAAACACGCGTGATTTGTGTTTTTTTTTTTTTTTGCTCTTGCTCTCTCTCTCTCTCTCTCTCTCTCTCTCTCTCTATCACACTCTATCCCTCTCTCTCTCTCATATATATACTGTATAAACACACAAACATTCCATTTTTCTCATCATGGCATCCATCTCTCCCTGTGCCCAGGAGCCCCCTTCCCAAGGCGTGTCTGAACACGTTCCGGGCAGTGCGCTCCCTGCTGGCGCGGCCGCTGAACGGTCCGCTGAGCCTGAGTCACGGTGAGAGGGCCAGCGCGCTGCTGAGGGACAGCCTCAACCTGGGGCCGCACTGCCACAGCAGCAGCATCGACAAGGTACGCACCCACGCAGTTCCCACCCCCAACTACACACACACACACACACACACAGTATTAACTCCCCCCAAACTACACACACACACACACACACAGTATTAACTCCCCCCAAACTACACACGCACACAGTATTAACTTCCCCCCAACTACACACGCACACAGTATCAACCACCCCCAACTACCCAGACACACACATCCGCAGTAACACCTCCCCCCCTCCCCCTCCACACACACACACACACACACAGTCACACCAGCAATACAGACACTGCAGCCGTCCCACCACACACACACACGCACACCCAACCCGATATCTGCCCTCGAGCAGCACATCTGCTGTCGCAGCGTGTCGTAACCTGGGGGGGGGGGGGGGGGGTGCGTGCACACGTGTGCGTGCGGTAACGGAGGCGAGAGTGTGTGTCTACGAAGGGCAGAGCTGCGGTGCATTGTAGTTGCATTGCATGTGTGTCTCAGCCGAGTGCAATGCTCCTGCAGTGCAACACAGAGCTGAGCCCCCTGCCGCCAGACAGACACCACAGGACGCGCCCACGCGCCCGGCCTTTTTGAACAGCTTTGTCAACAACATACACATGTGTGTGTGTGGGTGCTCTTTTAGTGTACCCGTCCGTCTGTCCGTCCCCTCCCACCCCTACACACACACACACACACACACACACTCCCTAAGCCCTCCCCTCATCTCCTGTCTGTCTGCCCCCAGGTGGTGCAGCTGCTGCTGTGTGACCTGCTGTTGGTGACGAGGACCAACGTGTGGCGTCTGCAGCAGGCCCCGGGACCGGGACAGGCCCCGGGACCGGGACAGGCCCCGGGACCGGGACAGGCCCCGGGACCGGGACAGGCCCAGGGACAGGGCTCCTCTCCTGGGTCGCTGCTGCAGGCCTCCCCCCCCGAGCTCCACGGCTTCCAGCAGGACCTCAGCTCCCTCCGCAAGCTGGCCCAGAGCTTCAGGCCTGCCATGCGCAGGGTGAGAGGGGGATAAACACACGCACACGCACAGAGATATGTTTTGAAATAGTTGTTATACTGTTAATTGTACACAATGTTCAGCTTGAGCCGTCTGCTCTCCGCCCAGCAAGGGTTGGGATGGGTGTGCACACACAAACCTAACACACACACACACACAGAGGTGTTTAGCTGTTTTCCTCTGAGGGCTTCAAAGTTAAAGCCTGTATGACTCATCATATCCTCCGCCTCCTTTTGTCCTCCCCTGCTCCCTCCCTCCCTCCCTCCCTCCCTCCCTCCCTCCCTCCCTCCCTCCCTCCCTCCCTCCCTCCCTCCCTCCCTCCCTCCCTCCCTCCCTCCCTCCCTCCCTCCCTCCCTCCCTCCCTCCCTCCCTCCCTCCATCCCTCCATCCCTCCCTCCATCCCTCCCTCCCTCCATGTATCTCTCCACCCTCCTCCCTCCCTCCCTCCCTGCAGTTGTTCCTACATGAGGCCACTGCCAGGCTGATGGCAGGAGCCAGTCCTACTCGCACTCACCAGCTGCTGGACCGCTCCCTCCGACGCAGAGCAACCCCCGGAGCAAAGACAGGTACAGGCGTGTACCTGGCGTGTGAAGGCCTTCTGGACTGCTCTGTGTTTTGGACAGAACTAAAATCAACCTTCCGCTCATCCTCACACACCTCCCTATTTAACGTATGTGTGTGTGTGTTACAGAGGAGTGTGAGATGAGGCCAGGCCAGCGCGAGCAGGCCGAGGCGGTGATGTTGGCGTGCCGCTACCTGCCCCCCTCCTTCCTGTCGGCGCCGGGGCAGCGCGTGGGCATGCTGGCGGACGCGGCGCGCACGCTGGAGAAGCTGGGAGACAAGCGCACGCTCCACGACTGTCAGCAGATGATCATCAAGCTGGGCAGCGGCACCACCGTCACCTCCACCTAGAGCAGACACACACACACACACGCTCTCTCACACCGACAGACTCACTCACACGCAATCAGTCACACACACACACACACACACACACTCTCACAAGGACGTACAGTTATTCACACACACACACATTTTTTCACCGACACACACACACGCTTATTTCCTGACACACGTGCACTCTCGGACATGTTTACTGACACACACACACTCTCGGACATGTTTACTGACACACACACACTCTCACACGTATATTTACTGACACATGCGCACACACACACACACACACACTCTCACACATTTTTTACTGACGCACACATAAAAGTGGTGGTTTTTCTGGCATTGTGGCATGTGAACCAGACTGGCAGACTGTACAAAACCGAGTCATATCAACATATCAAACTGATTACACAAACACACTGTCGTGACACACTGTCATCCCCTCTCTCCCCACCCCCCCCCCACCCCCCCATCCTTCCCTCAACATCAGCAGACTCTATCTTTACCCCAAGTAAAGGGTTGGCGCTTGCATCATCACTATGATTTAAAAAGTTTCACAATTCAGTATACTCAAAATGTAGGTTGACATTTTCTTCCTCGCTTTTTTGTTTGACTTTTGAACCCCGTCATTTGACATGCACTGTAGGGACTGAGTGTGTCCACAGGGTGGTGCTATTCTGCGACCGCCTTGCTGGAAATGTGCAATGGCCAGAGAGCTTGTGAGCGTTGGAAGAGCTGAGCATTTCAACCTGCATTGATAAAGTCCTGATCGCCTTTGGTCAGGATGCACCTTAATAAGAGATTCGATTGGTGGCTTTTGATGGAGCCGTTTGTCTGATTGGCTGGGATATATCTGTGTGTTGGAGGATCCCAGTTGGACAGACTGGGGGGCTTCTTGGAGGGGCGTGTGGCCTTTCTGACTCCTCACGTAGAACCGTATTATAGAGCGTATCCAGATGTCTACCGTGTAGAATAGCGGATTGGATCACTCTGTAATTTACAGATCTATGTACCATGGTCTCAAAGGTTGGAAGCCACCAGAATATACGTCTTTTAATCTGCACTAGCCCATTAAGGCTGAAGATGACTTCAATGATTATGGCTTTATGCATTTATTTTCATTCAGTTCAATTTTCATTTTGCTGTGTATATATTTTAACGTGTATTTATAGTCTGTGCAATGGATTTGAGTGATCAATATTTTATCCATTGGCAGAGTGATTTTAAGGCCCTCCCCCTCGTGCAGCATTGGACAAGGCTACAAAGGCCCCAATTTCAAAGATGTTGACAGTTGCCATGGGGATGAGCTTTAAGTGTCACAATGTGAGGGGGTGGGGGGCGGGCAGTGTCAAAATATCGAGGTGGAGTTGGTAGTCTGACTGCATTGACCATTTGCACTATTGCGCAAGGTGTGTGTGGTACAATCGTATCCAAAAGACAAGTTGGCGGTTAGCGTGTCCCTGGGCGACAGGCTCCAGTTTGAGGTATCCAGAAACCTAGACACAGTGTTCACCCTTTATACCAGTAACAGAACTCAGAATATCATGCAGGGACTAAATCATTCGATTATGATCACCAACAACAAATCCCCCCCCCCCCACCCCCAAAGAGAGGGGTGAAAAAGATGTTCTTTTGACCACAGTTGTTTCGAGATCACGGAACAGTACAAAACTCATTGTTTTAGCATCTGTTTTTGTATGTTGTTTGTATTTTTCGACTTCATAACAGGAGTGTGTGACATGTCGTCTGTGAAAGTCTTAGGAAGCACTAGGATGATTACCTGCGTGTGTCTGTAGTGTGTGTGTGTAATTATAGAGGCAAAACAGAACCAACAATATATTCAAATGTCAAATTGTTGTTTTTGTTTCATAACTAACAACTCTATCTCTGTCTCTTCTCTCGTTGGTTTATTCCTGAAAATGTAAATAAAGGAGGATTTTGTAACAAAGACATCAATATCTGGAGCTGGTTCTTTGGATGGGTGGTGGCCAAGTGTGCTATTTGAATGAAAGTGTTTGTCATTACTGTGACGTCCCAGTGCTGTCATACTGAGGTCTCCTTTCCACAGGTCCCTCCCCCCAGATCACACCACAACAGAACTGCACTGGTTCCAAACTGCTGTGAATAATTGACCTATCGAGTTCTCTCAGGTCTACGGCAAATAAGGACGGCCCAAAAATGTGCTAACATTGCATTTAAAGGGTTTGGTTATAAATGACCTGTCGATGGTCAACTAACCCTAAACCAACACCACTGGCAATCCCAAAAAGTCTTGCCACCCCATTCGCCCAATGCTAAAATATATATATTTTTAATTACATTATAGGTTATTTCATTCAACAATATTAATATTATTACCATTATTTTAACGACAATGTTATAATTCATGGTGGCATTGGTGCTACGCCATCCCTCTGGCCTGCCACCCCAGGTGAAAATATCTAGTCAGCCGAGAGTTTATTCAATCTCAAGATTATTAATCAAGGGGTGAGAGTGTGTGTGTGTTAGTGCGTGCACGCTGGGTAGGACCACAGATGACAAAAAGAACAGTCGTTGGTCTGAACAGCATTGAAAGGTGCTGGTATATTTGACATAGGCGTTACAAAAACAGTTCAAACAAAGTGATGCTGTCATCGATCTCAAACATGAAATCAAATCACATGAAAAAATCAAACGGCATGCTTCAACTTAAAACGAGTGACATTCCAAAAAGGTCCTTAGTTTTTTTTTGTTTTTTTTTCTCAATGGATTCTTTTAATAACATTTTATAAGCAATAACATATTCATTTTATAGAAAATAAACATCTCTAGGAAATACTATACACAATTATATTAGTACATCACATCTTACATTTAAACAGCGTCAAATACTTATATACACCATTAAATAATAAGAGCTTTAGAATCGAATACTGAAAGAAGAAGAAGTGATTTTTCAGCGCTTTCTTTTTTGCTCTAATACTGAATGTATCCTGTTGATATGACTGTAGCGCCCCCTAGCGGGTAAATGTGAATAGCATGACAGAGAGAGAGAGAAGAGAGAGAGAGGCTACATCTGTGTCCCGTAGAGAGAGAGTGAGAGAGACAGGACAGCTACGCAGCAGGTGCGGAGGACCTTAAGTGTTGGATGTAATGCCAGTGAAAAGTGCTAGGCCTCATGTGTGGTGAGGATGATGAAGATGAACAGAGATACATCTGAATTGTACAGCAATGAGGTGATATGAGATGTATGGAACCCCTTTCGCTCGACCGTTTGACATTTGGGTGACTTGGTGTCTAGTGTACATACTGGATGCGTGCACGGCTAAAGTGGGTGACACTTTTGAAGAGTTTCTTGTTTTTAGAATTTTTTTGTTGTTTTCTTTTTTAAGAACACAAAGCCGGACATGTACCAACGTTGACTCAATGGTGTCGCATAGCCGTAAATGCACATCAAAATACACCTTGGAGGATACGAGCATTATATTAAAATACTGCTTGTTTTTTTTCTCTCTCTCAATTTCAGAATATTTAGAACCTGTAAAGCACGTCATGTACATATTTGTAACTTTTTTCAACACGTATGCGCACATTAAGTTACATCCAGTGTGGTGGCTGCTTCGAGGCATGAGCTCGTCAATCCAGAATGTGCACCCTCATACAGACAAACACATCGATGAGACCATCAAAGAACAGTTCTATCTCCATGGATGTGACATACACACACACACACACACACACACACACCCTCACCACAATCTGGAACTCTTGGCCATCTGACAAGGTGGCTAGAGGGAGGCTGCTGGCCAATCAGCAGCCACCAGGTGTCCGAATATGATAGCGACCCTTCCAAAGGCGGAACAACGCACTCCGAATCTCAAACAGCCCTCACCAACCCCCCCCCCCCACACACACACACACACTGTCCCTGGAGCAAGGGTCTCTTAACGCAGTCCATCCTCCTATTGAGCGCTGCAGCCTTTCAGCAAAGGGGGTGTGAGATAAAGGGTTGCCAGGGGCAACACTGAGGGGCCTGCTCCAGTGTCCGTATTGCCGCCGTCGAGGCCCCTCAGAGAAACCCCCACCCGATTGGCCGATGCATCTGTCCATTGTGAGCCATCGGCTTCAGGTGTAGTGTCTGGGGGCAGGGTCTGGTTTCTCTGTCTTCTGTCTTCTATCTTCCTGCATAGGTGATGGGATGGGTGGGACACTGCTCTGTTTTACACAGCCTGGAGAGAAAGAGAGAGAGAACGGACAGACTCAGACACAGTAATGACCGCCAGACCCACAATCACAGGCCTGGACATGTTATGTGTCAGATATTGTGCGTGTTCACGTCCCTGGGATCCTCTGAAAGCGTGTGTCTTGTGTGTACTTTGGAGAGGTTGTTGGTGTTGCGTCTGTGTGGTACCGTGTGTGTCGTACATCTCAGTCTGCCAAAGATGCCAGCTGCATATTTCTTAGCTAACAGCACTGCAGTGTGTGTGTGTGTGTGTGTGTGTGTGAGAGAGCCCTTAAATGGTCTTGGTCATCGTGTAGACATGAAAGCTGCAGTGTCTGTGTATGTGCGTGTATGTGCGGCAGAAGGTTTTTTCTTTATGTGTGTGTCTGATCTTGGCCAACTTGAAAGCAACTATACCACTGTGTGTGTGTGTGTGAGAGAGAGAGAGAAAGAGAGAGAGAGAGAAAGAGAGTGTAGCTCTGCAGAGTACAGACATGAAAGCCATAGCTGCAGTGTGCAGGGGTGGAGGATGCAGCCGGCCGATGAACCGGCTTCTGTGAAAGACACAGCAGGAACGCCTACTAATTGTGCTGCCGGTGTGGGGTGTTTTTTGTTGTTGCTCTTAGGCTAAGAGCAAGTGCGAAGTATACAAGGACAATCGGGGGAGTCAGTTTCGGGTATCGACCCCCCCGACCTGTTGTTTTTACCGCTTTTGGGGGGGTCCGACTCTTAATTAGGGGGGTCCAACCCCCCCCCCCCCCCCCCCCCCCCCTAATTCGAACCCTGTTCTTAGCCTCTGCAGCCTCTCTCTATCTCTCTCCATCTCTCTCTCTCTCTCTCTCTCTCTCTCTCTCTCTGTGTGTCTTCCTCACTAGCGTTGTCGAAATATCTCTCTCAGTTTCTCTCTCTCTCTCTCTTTCTCGCTCTCCTTCTGTTTCTCCAGAACTGTCCGTCTTTCTCTATCTCTCTCACTCTCACAATCTCCCTTTCTCCAGTCTCTCGTTCTTTTCTTTCCCTCTCTTCCTCCCTCCGTCTCTGTTTAGCCAGCCACCTTCATTTTGTGCCTCCTTTTTTCTTCGGAACACAAACCAGCTCCTCTCTTTCCCTGAACCTTTCTAGCTCTCTACATGTTCTGTCATTCCCTGCCGTTGTCTGATATAGCTGCTTCCCCTCTTCCCACACAGTCTCAAAGAACACTCCTAACAGCCTTGGTGTGCTGGCGGCTGTCTGTGATTGTGTGTGTTAGTGTGTGGAGGTACGGTGATGCATGTTTGCAGGGAATGTATACCTGTGAAGGTATTTGTCAGCATTTGAGACATTTCCATTTGCGTGTCTGTGCGTGTTCAGTTTGTGTGAGAGGTGTGTGCTTGTGATTACCCACAGCGGGCGTGGTGTGTGTTTGATTTTGTGTGTATTTGTGAGTGGCGTGTGTTTGTGTCTGTGTGTATTTACGAGTGGCGTAGGTTTGTGTGTGTTTGTGAGAGGTGTGTGCTTGTGATTACCCACAGCGGGAGTGGTGTGTGTTTGATTTTGTGTGTATTTGTGAGTGGTGTTTGTTTGTGTCTGTGTGTATTTACGAGTGGCGTAGGTTTGTGTGTGTTTGTGAGTGGTGTGTTTGTGATTATAACAGCGGGAGTGGTGTGTAAGATCTATTTTAACTGCACGTCTATGCATGGATCTCTGACCCAACCTCTACGCGCTGCTGTGAGGTCGGCAGTTCTTCACATGTTTTCTTCCCCTCTGTGTGTGTGTGTGTGTATGTTTGTGTTCCTCTAGAAGACAGGAGAATGCTGAGAAGAGAGGGGAGAGTTCCAGAGGGAGAGTTATGGTGGGGGTGATGCGGCTCTGTGTATGTGTGCGCGTGCGTATGTATGTGTGTGTGTGTTGTGTGGGTGTGTGTGGGTGGGTGTGCGTTTTCTCTGGGTGTGTGAGTCTCCATACTGCTCTTTGATTAGGCCGCTCAGCCTGCTAAATTGGCATCACATAGACCCACGGCCCTCAGATCCTGGAGTCGATGAGAGCTCAGGCCGCTCTGAGCTCTCTCTGTGTTGCTGTACGTGGGAGGTTGGGAGAGGAGAGGAGGGGGAGATGGAGGGAAAGAGGGAAGGATGGGAGGAGATCAAAGATTGACGAGGGGGCCGAGAAGAAAGAGAAGGGGGTGAGAAGAGACGCAGAGTCTGGTGGGGAAAGGAGGAGAGGTATGTGTTTGTGTGTGTGTGTGTGTGTGCGTGCGTGCGATAGAGATAGAGAGAGAGAGAGAGAGAGAGAGAGAGAGAGAGAGAGAGAGAGAGAGAGAGAGAGAGAGAGAGAGAGAGAGAGGGGAAGGGAGGGTGGCAGGGGAGGACATGAGAGGGAAGGAGAGAGTGAGACAGAGAAAGAGCTAGAGAGGCAGGGAAGAGGAGAGAGAGAAGGCGGGAGCAGGGGGAAAGCAGGGGAGGGCGGGGTGTTTTGATCAGCAGGCAGGTTTTCATCCCTGTCAGTCTGCTCATAGGAGGGAGGAAGCGAAGGAGGGAAAGAGGGATGGAAGGAAGAGGCTGCTGCTGCTTCAATGCACCGCTGCTCCCCGCTGAATGTCAGCACCTCTTCAATCCTCCCTCCCCACCTCCCTCCCCACCTCCCTCCCTCTCGCTCACTGTCTCCTTTCCCTCCCTCCCTCCCTCCCTCCCTCCCTCCCTCCCTCCCTCCCTCCCTCCCTCCCTCCCTCCCTCCCTCCCTCCCTCCCTCCCTCCCTCCCTCCCTCCCTCCCTCCCTCCCTCCCTCTCACTCTCTCTCTCCCTCCCTTACTCTGTCTGACCTTCCTCAAGCACAGTACACACAACTGGCCAGCAGATGGCGGCTTCCCTGAAGAAAACTGTGAGCATACCAAATCAAAACAAAAACACAGTACTGTGGCCGACCACTTACAGTCATAGTCACAGCAGGGATTGCTGAGTAATGTTTTGGTGTAAGAAGCTGTGAAGAACTGATGGCAAGAAAGCTAGGATCATTTGCCGGTGTTTTACCAATGTCACTAGTTCTTGTTGCTATAGAAACAGGAGACCCAGAATAGATAACTTTCTTCCTCTCAGGACAGCAAAGGTATTTGTCACTGAGTCCAGGACACATGGTTTCAACAAAAATAAAATGACCTCATTCTTTGAAACAGAGTAACTGAAACAAACACTCACACATACACACACACACATACACACACACACACACACACACACACAGAGGCTTCTTAAACCAGAAGGGAGAAAGCATCGACAAGATCCCGGCACTTCTGACAGTGTTAGTCCAATCAGTGTAACGGTGTTAACACTGGTGTCAGTGGACTGGATGGCTTGTCAATAGCACAAGCTGACAAGTGTGATTGGCTGCTGCCTTGGGAGATCCATTCCTGAGATACACAGCTGTCCTGTCTATCTGTCCTCTTTTTTTCTGTCTATCTCCCCATCGACAAAGCCCTCCCTTCTACTCCACTCTCTCTCTCAAACCTGTTTTGTCTGTCTAAATTCTACACTACACCACAGCAATACCCATATACTCAAATCCTCTACAGGGATACATGCAATGCGTGTCTTTCAGTACAAGTTCAAGAACAATTTGATCGTAGCCGTGATCATGAGCACCAGGTCTTTTTCACCCCGTGTCATCACCGTGGCAAAGCATTCGGCGTTGTAGCTGTTGCTTACCTCATGTTTGGGACATGTCAGGGAAAAGTCCTCCTCCTGGAACGTGCAACCTGGATGGAGAGATAGAGGGAGGAAGTGAGTGAGTGCCATGGAGATGGGTGAGGCGAGAGAGGAAGGGAGGGGAGGAGAGGGAGAGTGAAAGGATGAGAAGAGGCTGGTGCACTCTGCAGGATTAAAAATGGTCTTAGCTCCTCCCCAGTGCTGGCGAGGCAGACGTGTGAGGGCCCTTAATCCCCAACACTGTTAGCATGAGCTAAAAGGGGAGGCTATACAACATACATGCTGACACACACACACACACACACACACAACACACAGGCACGTGTCTGCAATTAAGTGTACACACCACGCTAGGACACATATCTACGCGCACACACACACATTCAGCTCACGCAAGTGTGTAAATACACACACACGCACTCTCTCACTCTGTCCCTGGACAGCCTGAATAGATGGATGGAGCCACAGGGGTTGTGGTCAATAATGCACATATATACCCCCCCCACCCCCCGCCCCCCCTTTTTTTTCTTTTTCACACACTCATGGGTCCTGCTCTCCCTCATCATTCCTTTATTCAACATCCCTCCTTCCCACCCCCTCTCTCCACTCTCTCCCCCACTCCAACATCACTCTTGTCACTCAATAACATGCTTTCTTGCAGCTTCCACTTATATTCTCTCTCTCTCTTTTTCTCTCGCCCGCACGCGCACACACGCTCTCCTTTTCCTCCTTCTCCGCCCTCCTCCTTTCTCTGAACCTCCTCTGAACACCCTCTTCAGCCTCTATCCCTCGCCTTGACCTTCCACTCTTTCGCTCCCCCACCCCATCTTCCCTTTCCCTGTGGAGGTCTCTTACCTATCTCTTTGGCGCAGACATAGTGGTATTTGTGAGGGCAGCCTTTCAGGCAGCAGCTGATGGACGCGCCCACACCCTGGCACTTGGAGCAGCTCTGGAATCAGAAGGGCCGAGCGGAGAAACGGGGAGAGATGGACAGAACGGACAGAGAGGTAGACGAGAAGGTGGACAGATAGTTAGAGATGAGCTCCTTTGACATTTCAAGGCTTCAATTTGGTATTCATCTTGGCTGGTCGACTGAGGAGCTAGAGTGACGGATGTGAAGAGAGAGAGAGAGAGAAAGAAAAAGAGAGAAAGAGATTGCGAGTTCTTACCGTCTCTGCTGAGGTGCTGGCAGCCTCCTTCAGCCCGAAGAGTCTCCCTGCCACCATGATCACCCCATTGGTCCAGATAGTACAGTTCTCATGGGCCCAGTGTTCCTTTGCCTCAGCCTCTCCTTGCAGCCTTTGTAGCAAGCTGTTGCCATTTCCCTCCAGGCCACTGGGAGGTGCTGTTCCATCTCCATGGAGCCTGTCCTGCAGCTGCTGCATCCTCCTAAACCTCTCCCTCAGGGTGAGGCGGCGAGGACCACCCATCCCCGGTGCCCGCTCCCCCCTCTCTGCCCGCCTGGGGCGCCAAGGGTGGTGGTGGTGATGATGCCCATCACTGCTGATCTCTACGACGGGCGCCGGCTCCTTGCTGCCCTCAACCATGCCCATCTTGCTATCTGCTTCCGTCTCCCTCTCGGGGGCGCTTGTGGTGGGCTCGTTCGGAGGGTCAGCACTGACAGTCGCACTGGTCGTCTTTTCTGTGTTTTCCCTCGGAGGGTTTATGTGTCTGGCAGACAAGGTTTTCCGGGGAATGCTATCCTCAGGGTAGTAGGGTCCACACAAGTCCCCAAGTTCCCTGTAATTTGCCGGCTTTCCACACAGGCAGCACGTGAGACACCTGTCAATTAAGGTCCTGTTAACTAAGGGTCCTTGGAGCATAGCTGAGGTACGCTGTATTGCCTTGGCATCAAGCGTGGCCGGGGTTTTAATTCGAGCCGGGCTGGTTTTTGTATGCTGGTGAATCACCTCCTCCTCTGGTCTGTTGACTATGGTACAGAGGGCAGAAAACGTACTTGAACTGTCTATTCGCACGTAAGGACAGAAGGAGGACATGAGCTTGTTTTGGGCTGGATTGCTTGACACTTGTACCACAGGTGACTCCTGGTCCACCTCCTCAAACACGGTGGAGGCCGCTTGTTTCATCCGTTCCTCTTTGAGCATCTGTTCGGTACCTGCCGCCCTCACCACTGCCTCGATGACGTCCATGGCGTCTTTCATTCCTGGTTTGGGCCCGGGTTTTTTGTGGACCTTTACCGGTTTGCCCGTCTGCTCGGAAGCGGCTCTGCCCCGTTTCTTTTTAGACGGCACGACAGCATTGCCGGAAGAAGAGGAGGAGGGTTTTCTCCCTCTCTTGGGCTGTGCCGCGCTCGCTTCCGCGGCGACGACCTGGGAGGGGTGCGCGATGTCACCCGGGCAGACCGAGAAGGAGGCCTCGGCAGGTGCGGCCGTCTCGGCGTCTGTTTCCAGTTCTGTCGTCGCCTGGGCTTGCTCATCCTCGGCCGTCTGTCCTTTCCTTCGCTTCCTCTTCTGCTTCAGATGCATCTCGTGGTTGTTCTTGATGGCTCTCTGCTTGGCCAGACGTGGCGTGTTGATAATCAGGCTCCCCGTCTCCATGGCGACGACCGTGGCGTCTGTGCTCTCCACCAGGGCCCATTTCCTGCGCTTTGTTCTGGTGGGCTTGGCGCCGGATCCGTCTGGCACCCCCGCTGAGTCCCCATCTCTCACCTCCTCTGGTCTAACCCCCTCTGTTCTACTCTCCCCCAGTCTCACTCCCTCTGGTTTCAGCTCTCCCTGCCTCCCCCCTTCTTCTTGGAGTCTCACGCCTTCTTGTCTCGCCCCTTCGGCTCTCACCTCCTCTTGTCTCGTCTCGTCCCGTCTCACCTCTGTCTCCATCACGATTTTACCCTTTTTCTCTTTACTATGCCAGACATACTGTCTCTCGCCCTCTTCTCTCACCCCCTCCTGTCTGACTTCATCCGGTCTTACTTCCCTCGGTAGCACCTCAGGCCTGTTCTCACACACCAAACTCTCATTGTCAGTGCAGACATGTTGAGGCACGGTCTTTGACGTCATCTCTTCTACCAGAACATTCTCTGGAGGCTGGGGAGTCGGCTGGTGTTTCTTTGACCCAGGGGATGTGATTTTCTGGACCATAGCCTCATATTTCTGTCCCCGACCTTTGCGTGGTGGCAGATACTTGGTTTTGGTGAGACACTGAGTTGGCGTGGCAGGTATGTCTACGGTGGTAGCACTGTCTCCCCCTGGAAGAGGGCTATCTTTAGACAACAGAGAGGTTTGGAGCTGCTGGCTGGGCTTTTGCTTCTTCTGAGGGCCCCGGGCCCCAACCTCCTTGGATTTGGTTGGAGAATGGTTGGTTTGCAGGGGGCCCTCGGAGGGCTGTGGGGCTTTGGGTTTGGGTTTGGGACCTCTTTTCTTCTTCAGTGGTGCCAGAGGAGGCTCTGGGCTGGCCTTTCTCTTCAGCGGAAGTAAGGTTTTATCTTCTGGTCTGTCAGGTAGGGATATGCTGATATCTGTCTCATTAGGAACAACAGCAAGGTTTTGTTCTACATTTGCATGCTCATTAGCTTTTAGACAAATGCTGGCCTGTTTTAACTCGATCAGGGCTGGGGGCAGAACGTCTTCTTCTTGCTCCTTTTCTTTCTCCTTGGAAAGTTTATCCCGGGAAGGTTTTCGGGATCTGAGGACCATGTTCTTACTGTCCTTGCCCGTGGGTTTCACATCCTGGTTCTCTTCTGCCTGTTGGACATTAGCAATCAGACCCTTCTTGCCTCTCCCTGGCCCACCTGTTAGAGGTTGAATGGGACCTTCCTGCTGAATCACCTTCAACTTTGAAGCTGAGCCCCTAGGACGACCCACCGGGGCCTTAGGGGGGATCACACCAGAAGCTAGGGCATCCTCAACCAGCTTTAGGCCTTGTTTAGGTCCTGGTTTTGGTCCTGGTTTTGACCCTGTTTTTGGTCCTGGTTTTGACCCTGTTTTTGGTCCTGATTTGAGTCCAGGTTTTGGACCAGGTTTAGGTCCTGGTTTAGTTCCAGACTTTAGACCAGGTTTAGGTCCTGGTTTAGGTCCAGGCTTTAATCCAAGCTTTGGCCCTGGCTTTGAACCCGGTTTTGGCCCTGGCTTTGAACCCGGTTTTGGACCTGGTTTTGGCCCTGGTTTCCGCTTGACGTGCGTATGATCCTTGGGTGACACGTCCTGTGCGTTGAATGAACGGGTGCACATCCTCGAGCGGAAGCCCTCAGCCAGCAGCGTGGATGTCTCGCTTGTGATGATGGCATCCTGTTGAGCTGAGTCCATCTGCTCTGAAAAGAGGGCACTCTTGCTGGAGGCCATGCAGGGTTTCTGAGGGGGTGACGGAGCCCCCTCCCCCTCCCTTCCCAGGCTCAGCTGTCCCCTGATGCCCACACCTGAGTGCATGAGTCTCCTCCTGCCCCGAGCGTGCTTGCGTCCATAGGCCCGGGGCTGTGCAGATGGGGCCAGGGGCTCCGGCTTGGCTGAGGGGGTGACGGCGCTAGGGCAGCTGATGCCCGGCTCCATGTCCTCATCGCCCTTCTTTGGGGAGGGCGGGGTGTCTGCCCAGGAGGGAGCTGAGTGCAGTATGGACTTGCCTGGTAGCTGGGGGGAATCGGGTTCCAGAACCTTCGCATCGCTACGGTCGATATGTTCCCTGGACTGAGCACTGGGAGTTGTGTCGTTGAGAGCTGAGAAAACCGGCATGGCAGATTGAGGCTGAGGTACAATGTCCCCCATGGCTGACCTCCTCTCGGAGGGTGCTGCTGCATCTGTTGCTGCTGCATCCGGGTGGGCGGCAGTCTCTGCAGGGTCTGTGTTAGTATGAGACTCAACACTCTGGCCCTGTGTTCTGCTGCAGAACTCTCCAGTAGACTCCCCTGGCCCGATTCTATTATTCATGCCCTCGTCTGTCGATGACAGGAGGCTCTCACTCTCCTCCCTCACCTCTGCTGGGGGTTTCGGAGGCAGCGGAGGCCGCTGCTGTGCATCCACTTCCTCCTCCTCCTCCTCCTCCTCCTCTTCCTCCTCTTCTCCTCGGCTCTCTCTCTTTTCTGAGACGGACTCATCTGAAGCGTCACCCTGGGGGGTTGGAGAGGCATTCTCGGAGCTGTCCTCTTTCTCTGTTAAATATTGATCCTGGTCAAGGTCACCTCTGCTAATAAAAGGGGAGGTTTTTACCGAGCTCTCAGAATCGGTGGGGGACTCAGATTTGAACGCCTCCGATTTCATCTCAGCCGTCAGGTCTTCCTTGCGGCTTGAGTCTGAGAGGCCTGGAGACTTTTCCACAGAGTCTCCTTCATCTGGCTCATATTTGTTCTGGAGGCCTGGGTAGGCGCTCTCCTGGTAGCAGTAGCTCTTCTCTGTCACAGCTTGGTTGATCTTGTTATAGAGCGCCGGGCCCTTCTCGTCCTCCGGCCACTTCTCTAACTTCTGTGTCACGTTGGCAGCTTCCATACTTCGGCAGTCACGCTCCTCGTCTGGAGTCTTTTTCACGCTCTCATTTTCCTCCTCATCTGCCATCTTCTCTGTCCAGGCCGACTCCTCAAAGTTCTCTTTTAGGGGCTCTCCCAGTCTCTGAATGTCTGGGGGGGAGTCGCGTTCTTGTTTCAAGGGGCTGGGGACGGTCACACTGGCTGGGGATCTCTCGTCCCCGACACTCTTTACCGGGGTGCTCATTCCATCCCCTCCATGACCCCCCTGGGACCTGGGGTCAGGCGTCAAGTTGTCTCTGGAGACCCCCCCATGGAGACCGGAGTCCCCGGACCTCGTAGACATGTCATCTGGGGAGGTCATGGAACAGGACGAGGCGGTGTCCAAGCCCAGGTGGGTGTTGTTGGAGGCCTGAGCTGGGCTCCTTCCCTGGCCACAGTAGTAGTAGCCCCGGTCGAGCTGGTCATCGGAGCTGCTGGAGTAGCCTCCTTCCTGGAGCTCCATGGGCACCTGCTGGTGCTGGGGGGTGCTGTAGGGATCTGGCATGGGGCCTCCGTGCCCACCCCCGTGCTGTGTGTCCAGGCAGGGAGGGCTCTTGTACTCCTCTCCCTTCTTGGAGGAACCTCCGCTGGAGCTGCTCCCTCCGCTGCTGCGCTTGCCTCCCTTCTTGTTGGCCACCAGGGCCTCGGAGAGGAGCAGCTGCTGCACGTTGTTGGAGATGTTCTCCACCTGAGAGGTGAGGGCGTTCAGGCTCCACAGGCTGGGGTTGGACAGCAGCTTCTCAGAGAAGCGCTCCTTCATGGAGGCTGAAGAGGAGGCGGAAGAGGGTGGAGTCGGGGCGCTGTAGCTGTGGGGGGCTGGGTGGGGAAGGTTGGGCGAGGGGTGCGAGCGCGGGGGCAGCAGCATGCCCTGTTCCTGCAGGCCCGCCGAGGAGGAAGAGGAGGCGGCCCCAGGGGTCAAGGGTGGCTGGCCGTACTGGAAGGACTCAGGATTGGTCATCAGTGGGGAGGGGGTGGAGCTGTAGGAGGGGGATCGGCCCACAGAGCGGGCAGGGGAGTGGCTGGATGAGGGACTGCAGGTCTGGTAGTACTGCTCAGGAGATCGGACTGACAGTTCAGACAAGCAGTAGTTCTGCTGGGGCTGGCTGTAGAGTTGGTATTTGGGGTGGCCGTCCTGGCTCGGGGGCATGCCCTGTAAGGGTGGCTGGGGGTCGTAGCCACCCCGGGAAGGGGGTTGCTGGTAGCTATAGCTGTTCTGGGGCCGGTAACCCCCCTGTTTGAGACCGCCATGCCCCCCCATCTGTCTGGCGTACTGGGAGTTGGGAGGCATGCTGTAGCCTTTGTAGCAGTGAGGCATGGGGCTGCACTTCTCCATGTATGAAGAGGAGGGCGAGGGGGAGGGCGAGTGCTGGGGGTAGTGGAGGTGGCTCTGGGGGTACATCAGGGGAGAGGGTGCTGGGTTGGGGGGGTGGGGCTGGTGGTGGGGGCTGGTATACACTGGGTTTGAGGGCTGGGGAGGGAGGTGGCACTGGCTCTGAGAGTGACCAAGCATGGTCTGGTCCAGGTACTGGGACGAGCCAGGCTGCCCCGGCTCCAGACGGCCCACCATCTCCTGCTCGTACTGGGCTAGTGTGTCTGGGTCCTCCCATTTCTGTTGGAGGTGACCCTCGCTCATATACTGGGCTGTGTATACACCCCCAGGGCCCATGTGATTGCTGTAGCCCCCAGCCTGGAGGTGCTGGTTGGGGGGTGGGGGAGCCACCTTGCTCGCCCTGTAGGGCTTCTTGGCCTGGGGAGCCGTGGGCCCACCCACCCCTCCTGCGTTGGGACCCCCTCCACCCCCACCACTGCCTGGGTATCCAGGGTAGGCCTGCTGGCTATAACAGTCCTTAGGCCCTGTTCCTGCTGCCCCGGTCCCTGGCCCTGCCCCTGCTCCGGCCGGGGGCATCCCTGTAGTGGCGGGCAGCGCGTGACTCTCATAGCCCTGCCTGGAGGCGTGGGCTGGGTGAGGGCTGGGGCCAGGGTGGGGGTGCGGGAGGGGGTGGTGGGGCTGCGGGTGGTGCGGGTGGGGGTGCTGGGACGGCTGGTGTTGGCGGTAGCTCTCCAGGCGGGACAGTTCATGGGGCTCCTGCTGAGGGTAGCAGGGGGGCTGGTTGCCATGGAAACCGCTCCGCTCCCTGAAGGACTGCATGGCTCCGGCTGAAGAGTGGGGTGGGGGAGGAGGTGGCGGGGGGAGGAGGGGAGGGGGGGCCGGTGGGGCTCTGAGGTGAAGAGGGAGATAGAGGGAGACAGAGAGAGGGGGGGAGGGGGGAGACGAAGAAAAGGATTTGTGTTAGCATCAAAGATCCTGCCATATTTCCATCCTGTGATCCTTTTCCAACTCTTACATCCATCCATCACCAGTTGGAGAGATCTGACTCACGCTAATTCCAAACACCTCTCGGAAAGCAAACAGCATTAATTTATAACATTTGTTGAAACATACCTTTGCAATTCCTGTACTATTTACAACAGGCCATATTCTGTACTGTAAACAGGGAGCATATGATAACATTCTGAACTTTCAATGCAATATTTTTCTGTCATTTCTTTTGACTCCTTTCCCAAGTATGGTAAAGGTCAAGGTGAACCGGACACCAGATAGTGAGGAGCTACAGGAGAGGAGCCATTTTGGTTGTCTCAAGATGGAGGGAGAACTGCAGTTCACTGAGGCTGTGATTGACATGTCATGCAGGAGCACATGGTGCGTGCAAGTGAGTCAGAGAGAGAGTCAGAGAGAGAGATAGAGAAAGAGAGATAAAGAGGGTGAGTGAGAAAGAGAGAAAGAGAAAGGGATAGAGAAAGAGACAGATATAGCGAGAGGGAAATATAAATAGAGAGAGAGAGAGACAGAGAGAGAGAGAGAGAGAGAGAGAGAGAGAGAGAGAGAGAGAGAGAGAGAGAGAGAGAGAGAGAGAGAGAGAGAGAGAGGCAGGAGCGTCTCTGTGAGCCAGTCGTCTGTCCAAACAAAGCTCGTCAGCACAAGGACATGACCTCTGGGGACGCTGACAGGAAGCAGTCAGGAAGCCAGGATAACACACACAAGCATACGCCAGTGTCATGGCAATGGCAAGAGATTGTGTGCTCCTGAAATTAGGTTAAGTAAGGATATCTTGGCTGGGATTTTCGGTTTTCTGTTCTATATCATCACATTTCCAGGTTGCAAAATTAGGAAAGATTCCAAAAATGGTGGCACATCTTTGATGTGTCATGACACTTCCAAGTCAAGCATTTCTTCCTACACAACAGAGACACACTCCCACGAACCACAGGCACACACACACCGAGTATCATATGGTGCATCTTCAGTGCAGCATTACTTCTCCAGCAGCTTTCAACGTGGCCTTCTCTCCCCTCTGCCCCTCCTTGCCTAAACCCAGGATCCAATTTCATCTGAGGTTGCATGTGTGTGTGAGAGTATCTGACAGCATGCGCGACTCACGCATGCGTATGACAGCGTGTGTGTACAGTAGGCGGCTCGCGCGCGTGTGTGTTCTCCAGCCGCAGGAGGCAGCGAGGGAGGGAAGGGGGTGGGGGTCTCTATAAAAGGAACCGAGTCACCTGGAGACAGTGCTGTGTGTCGGCTGTTCCAGCTCTGCAACCCCGCGCCTCGCTCGCCCCAGGGACTCTGCTGTCCCACCAGACAGACAGCAACATTATTCATCTACACAACACACTCTGTGTGTGTGTGTGTGTGTGTGTGTGCGTGCGTGAGTAAGTGTGTTCCGCTTTGGGCTGTGCTACTCAAACACACACAAACAGCTTCCCGGGAGAGCCCAAACGCCTCCCACCTCACCAACAGCTCCCCCCCTCTCCTTCTCCTCCCAGACTGCCGTCTATAACTGCTTCACCAGTGGTGTGTGTGCGTGTGAAGGAAGGGGTGGGGGTGTTTATACAATGACCCAAATAAGCCAGTTAGGGAGATAGTTGGACTTTTAGGCCAAACCAGCCGAGCACAAATGCTAGAGGTGTATTCAGGTGTTCACAATTTGAGCGTGCGATGAGACACATGACAGAGTGATTATGTGTGTTTATGTGTGCATGCTTTTTTGCGTATGAAGGTTTTTGTGTGTGTGTGTTTTGTGTGTGTGTGTGTGTGTGTGTTTTGAAACTCGGATAATAGTGCTCTCAGACTTTGGACAACAATGGACAAGATTGTGGCCATAATTGGCATGATCATGGGCAGGGTGCTGCTTTTGATGTGTGTGCGTGTGCGTGTCTGTGTGTGTGTGTGTGAGTTTGCCTGTGTGTGCGTCTGCCTGCACGCTGTATTTTGTGGTGTTTCTTTTAGCACAGTTCAGCAGGCAGAAATAAAGAGTTGTCTCATCCCCCTCTGTCTCCCTCACTCTTTCACCCTCCCCCCCACCTCTCTCTCTCTCTCTCTCTCTCTCTCTCTCTCTCTCTCTCTCTCTCGCTCCCTTTTTCTTTTTCTCTTACACACATAAACAAACTCCCTCCCCCCCACACATGCCCAGTAACACGACACAAACACCGCTTCTCTGTCTTACTCAGTCTTGTCTCAGGTTTAAGACACTTGCACGACAGAGACATAATTCCATTGTAGTGTTTGTGAATTCACCACGTAAAGCTGTCTCTCGCTCTCTCTCTTTCTGTGCGCGCGTGTGTGTGTGTGAGGGGCTGATATGCGAGGCTGATGAAAGCTCCTCTGTCTGCTGTTGACACTGCCATTGGTTACGCTCTGTGCTCAGCATCTGGATCTTGCAAGATGCTACAACAACACTGGGTGTCGTTTTCCTCTCTTCTCTTCTCTCACTCACTCACTCACTCACTCACTCACTCACTCACTCACTCACTCTCACTCTCTCTCTCTCTCTCTCTCTCTCTCTCTCTCTCTCTCTCTCTCTCACTCTCTCTCTCTTTCTCTCAACCCTTTTTCCTCATACACAGGCTCTCATAAACAACTCTCTCTCCTTTTGTGTGCGCCTAGCCTCTCTATCCCTCATTCAACACAATGTTATCTGTGCTGGAGAAGAAAGTCGGCTCTCTTCCTTTCTCTCTTTTTGTCTAACGCCCCCCCCACCCCCTCTCAGCCCTCAACCTGGCCCTGTGCCGTGACCAGAGAGGAGAATGAAGATGGGAGGAAGGAGCAGAGGATGAGACAAGGGCAGGAGGCTGGAGGGGAGAGAGGTGGGGGGGATTGAGGGAGAGAAAAGACGACGAGATCCAGAGAGGCTGGGAGGGAGAGAGGAGAGGAGGATTGAGGGAGGGGAGGGAATGAGACAGGGGGCTGAGGGGAAAAGATGATAGGGGGATGAGAATAGAGAAGAAAAAGGAGGAGGAGAAGATTTACTGATGGGGCTTTAAAACTGCGGCTCCTGGGAAATACAAGCTGCACTCGTCTGTTTTCCTCCATTCGTTTCCTCCCTCTTTAGGCGCACAGGGACACTGTACACGAGGCTAGGAGGTGGTGGACTCCATAATTAGCAAGCTAGCTACCACAACAAGGGCTAAACTGAAGCCTCATTATTTCAACATTATGGTCAGCTGTGTGACACAACAAATCCCAGGCTTCATTGTTGAAGCCCTGCCCACTAAAGTTGCCTTGTGGAGACGAAGCTTGAGAACTATGAGGTTTGGACAGGAGGCTCGAGTTTGGACAGCGAAAATCCTTCATTCAAAAGACAAGCATGAAACAGTGCAAAACCTGTCCCTCATTCTCGGTGAGAGCAAGCTAACAGCGGTTTATTGTCTTTACTTCCAACAAACAAAAACAAAATGTACATCATTTATTATCAAACTAGTCTTGACGAGCCAGTGAAATCATACATTATTTCTACCAAAAATGTACACATAAATTGAAGCCAATTTATGGATTATCTCGCTGACCACCGTCATGCGCCTGAGCTGATCCATGACTTGCTAACATCGACAAACAACAAGTTACCTACGCAAATCGATTTGATCAAACCTTGAAATAGTAAAGCAAAGTTGAGACAGGTAGCCTCTGTCACAAGGCTTTTATAGATAACGCGTGTATGACAGATTCTCTTGAGCAACGTGTCGTGTGTCTATGTGTGTGTGTGTGTGCGTGTGCGTGCATGTAAATAATACATTGCATTGGGGGAGAGGATGTGATTGTTCCGCTGAACGGTTGATAATCCTGAGAGCTGAGAAAGGATGTCACCCCTCACTCTCAGTCTGTGTGTCTCCCTCTGTCTCTCTCTCTCTCTCTCTCTCTCTCTCTCTCTCTCTCTCTCTCTCTCTCTCTCTGTCTTTCTCTTCCCCCCTTTCTCTCCTCATCACATCATCTTCACCAGCAACTAGAGACAGGATTTTCCATCTCTGTCTCTCACTGAAACCCGCGCACACACACACACACACACACACAAACACACACACAGAGCGGGGGGGATAGGGCAGGAGTGAGCGAGCGCTCAGAGAGTACTCCTCCCCTTGTTTACATCCGAGTCATCCTAGTTAATTATGCATGCGGAGGCAGTTTGTTGAGAATGTGGAGTGGCCCTGAAGGCACGTCTCCACAGCGCAGTGTTCCTGGCACCTCAATCCTCTGCATTCCAAAATACCCCAAAACACCAAACCCAACACCCCCAAACCTAACCCCGACCAGCTCAACATCCCTGCCAGACTGTCTTCTCTTCACACATCCCTCGTCACATGCCTCATGAAATCCATCTCACAGTGTAATTGCATTCGATTCCATGCAAGGCTATGCTACTCTGGGCAGTTTTTCCTTGCTCCGTTCTGTTCTGTTCCATGGTAAGTTGACCGTCATTGCTCCCTCCACAGGGGAGACTCACAGGAAACGGAGGAACTGGTATCTGCTCTGACATTCGCCAGTGTCCTGCTGTCGTGTGGCACAGCTGGCAGTCAGGGGTCATGGCTAGGCAGTCACAAAGATTTGAGGGGAGCCAGGTGGAGAGGAGGGCACCTGCCACTGACGCCTTCCATCTGACATCCTCCATCAAAACACTGGCTCCCGATTGGCTCTGCTTGACAGGAAAGAGGAAGCTCTTTGATGTGTGCGTCGGCAGAAAGAAAAATACCCTCGATTTGCCCGAAACAATGATAGCCACAGCACTAAGCATAACATTTCCCAATGCAGAAATGCAGAGGGGTTGTGAGACAATGACAAATCAGCTGTGGGGTTGGATCAGAGAAGAACATTTTAGGGCATTTTGGAGAGGTCTGGCATGAAGTAGGTCCTAAATGACACTTCAAATGTCGAGAAACAGCTCTGTCTTGCTCAGTAAGGAGTCCATTTTGGATCCCTGCTGTTTCCCCAGTCGCTGAGTGATGAGTGTCTAAGAGGTGCTACTGGCGATCACCGGGGCTCAGGGTGACTCATCAGCATTCACAGACATGCTCTGTTTCTGCTCCTCCCACTGATGAAGATGGCTTTCTGGAAACACAAACCAGGCAGAATAGAGCCCCTGCTACACGTACGCACGCACACACACACACACACACGATTCTCAGCTGGAAAGAGGGATGAAATGAAGGTGTGAAGGCGAGATAGATGAAAAGAGAGAGAGAACTTAAGAGAGAACAAAAGAGAAGAGAAAGATGGAGAGAGGAATGCTTTCAACTCCATGCATGGCTATCCTTCGGGTTTGGGTTTTCAAGTCCTGTTTGGCCATGTAAAGATGTTATCCTGTTTGCTTTAGAATGACTTCCTGGCAGCACAGAGGAAGGAAAGGAATATTGCGTGGTCAGGATTGGATGTTCTGCCTTGGCAAGAGCCTCACTAGCCATCTCTCCAGGTGATTGACAGCTCCGCAGTGCCCAATGACCTTTTCTCGGAGAACAGCCTCACACCAGGATGCGCTACCCATTCTGTCATTGCCTTGGCAACCGGAGAGCCACTCAGCGATGTGAGGCACAAGTGCGCAGGTGGCATGCAAAACACACACACGCACACAAACACATTCATGAATACACACACGCACACACACAAACACATTCACAAACACATACACACACTCACACAGACACATACACACACACACATGATCTCTCTCTCTCTCTCTATTTCTCTCTCTATTTCTCTCTCTATTTCTCTCTCTCTCTCTCTCTCTCTCTCTCTCACACACACACACACACACACACACACACGGTGTCCACCAGGGAGCCTGCTAGCACAGAATTAGATGCTTGATAGGCTGATAGGAAGCACAGCAAAGGGCATGAAGCACCTACATCCCTCCAGGATTTCACAACGAACCAGCACACACACACACCACGCACTCACCACACGCGGCACTACCTTATAAAGTATTTTCAGTCAACACAACCAAATGATGGAAATCTCACCTTCTGAGAGAGGCACAATCATTTAATTACAGTTCATTCCAACACAATTGACGTACGATGTACGGCGTGCCATAACGCAATGCAAACCAACAGACAATGTTAGAATGCCGTCCTTCAGTTCCTACTGATTTCTATTGATCCTCTTCTATCAGATTCGATGGGCCATTAGTGCAACACAAAGGAACGTTGAATCACCTCCATCCAACCATGGGAAGAATGTAACTATGTAGGCTGAACAACACCATCCTATCCATTCACTCTTCACTCACTGACATCACGTCCACAAGGGGAAACAAATGATATGTTGGCCACACAAAAGCATGGTTGTTGATGTTGTCCTGTCAAACAGCCTTGACTGCCGCATGCTGTCCCCGTAGCTCACATCCTTATCTGCCTTTCTCTTCTTCCCCTCCTCTTTTTCTACATATCTTTCTCCTGCTTCAACCATCCTTCATCTGTCTGTCTGTCTGTCTCTCTCTCTCTCTCTCTCTCTCTCTCTCTCTCTGTGTGTATCTACACCCCCCTCTCTGCCCTCTTTCCATCTCTCCCTCTCTATCTATCTGTATCCCCCCTATCTATCAATCCCCCCTCTCTCTCTCTTTGACCAGAGGTCATCTCTGGTGGGCAGCTGCAGGACCGTGCCCTTTGAGGGACTCAACCTGGCTTTGTTGACATGGTAACGGAGACAGACCAGCAGAGAGAGAGGGGGTGAGCAAGCAAAAAAAAGGTTGAGAGAGAGAGTGTGTGTGAAAGATGGACAGGGAGAGATAGAGGGATGAAAGAAAGAAAGGGAAAAAAAGGATGGAAGAAAAAGACAGCGAGAGGGACAAAAGAGAGGGGCGAGAGGAGAAATGGAGAGCGAGAGAGACAACAGGAGGTGGGGGGGGGGTCTGGTCTTGCTGTGTTTGTGTTCTTCATGCCAGGGGTGTCCAGGATACCTGGGCATCTCAGCAGAAAGGAGGTGAGGAGGATTGATTGTCTGCTTTGCACCCAACACTACCCGTGGCTCTCAGTAAGAAGCCCCTCCGTGTGTGTGTGCCTGTGCCTGTGTCTATTTAGGGGGGGCAGAAAGGGCTGGATATGGTGAAAGGTTTATCCTTCCCGATCGATCACTGCCTCCTGTGCGTGTGTGTGTTTGTAAGTGAGAGTGTGCGTGTGAGTGTTTGTGTGTGCCTGTGAACTGCAGTGAACAAGCTAGACCCCTGCTGCCCCCAGACAGGGGTATCTGTCTATTTCCGTGGTACAATGCGTGAAAGAGAGAGAGAGAGAGAGAGAGAGAGAGAGGGAGAGAGAGAGAGAGAGAGAGAGAGAGAGAGAGAGAGAGAGAGAGAGAGAGAGAGAGAGCGAGAGCGAGAGCGAGAGGGAGAAAGAAAGAGAGAAGAAAGAGGGGTGGGGGGTCAGAGGAGATCATCAAATGTTATCTGAGCTGGAAAGTAGATAAATGAGGACGATGGATGGTCTTGTTCCTCCAGTACACACATACACATGCACACATACACACACATACACGACACACACCTGGGGAGTTGGGAACACTTCAGTAGCGGAAACAGTCTCTGAAGTGACTGTTTGGTATTCCATCAGAACATTCTGGAACAGACCCACACAGAGGGCTGGGAAAACAACAGATTCACCAGAGGAGGTGTGGAGAATCAGTGAGTATTTCCAGGAAAAGATGAGAGCAAGACGGGGCTCACAAAAACCCAACACGGTTCAGCCCGGCCCAGCCCGACCCAGCACCAAGGAACGGCTCCTCTCTGTACCCCACCAGGCGCCCCCTCCTCTCCAGGTACCCGGTGGTTCGCTCCATTGGAGCAGAGGGGACTGTTTGATCTTGCTTGGTTTCTGTTGTGACACACCCGCTGGGCTGCATGGCACGCTCCCCCCTGCCCCCCACCCCCTCCCAACCCCCTCTCTACCAACCCAAATCCACGGAGGATGGGCTGTACCATTGATCTGTGTGCCGGCAGGGGGAGGCTGTGAGGAGTGAGACTGACTTCATCAATAAGGCTGCTAGTCACGCTGACATTATGGGTGTGAAAGGCTATATGCCTTGCTGCGCTCAATAAGGGCACAGTCATTTATTTCTCCCTGTGAGGCATTGTGGCACACATGCATACATACACATACAGACATGCCACTCACACACGCAAGCGCACATGCATGCACTCGTGGACAAACTTGTCAATCATTCTCCTTCCCATACTCTTTCTCCTTCATGCCCTCTCTACTCGCTTGTCCTCTCCTTGACTCTACTCTACCCTCCTCTCCTTTACTTTGATCTCCTCTTCTCTCTCTCCTCTCCTCTCCTTTCGTCTGCTGTCCTCTGCTGTAGTTGTCCCCCGGCCTTGTAGCTGCCGGATCATGTGTGTGTGTGGGTGTGTGTGTTTGTGTGTGTTTACAAGTTTACATTGTACGCTGGTTACTGGTGGACTTTGATATTGTTCTTCAGACGGAGCAGAATCTCTTGAGGAAAAAAAAAAGACACACACAGCACACTCAAGCACACACACTGACATACACAATCACACACGGAGACCACACACACACCCGCGCACACACACACACACATTGCCCAACGGTCCGCTGTGTCTGCCGTTTGATTAAAGAGAAGGAAAAAGAAGCTGCTCTGGATGTCTCCGTTGAAAACACATCAACCCCTACAAAGACACACACACAGACATACACACGCATGCACTCACGCATGCACGCACACACACACACACATTACAGCCTTAAGAGCTTTCTTAGGTCCACCCTGCTCTAGACAAGTTACGGCAGTATTCACTTACAGGCCTTCTCTTTCTGCGGGAAGCAAGGATAACCACAAAGCTTTAGCGTCGTTTCAAGGTTGAGACATGGAGATGGCGAGAGAAAGAAAGAGCGAGACACACTGAGAGACACAGACAAAGAGAGACAGACAGAGACAAACAGAGACAGACAGAGAGTAAGCCACGGCGCTTTACACATAGTGTACACATCTGAAGTTTGACAACAGTGATAAAGTGTGTGTATGTGCGTTTTTGTCTCATTGTACTGTAAGTTGGTGTATGTATAAGTCTGAGGGAGAGGGAGAGAGCATCTGCATGTGCATGTGTAAAAAAATAAAAGATTGTGCACTGCTTTCCTCCCATACACTGGGGCATTTTTGGGCACATTCAAGGTGTATGTGTGTGTGTGCGTGTTTTATCTCCACAGCGCCTCCAGGCTCTTCCCAGAAGGTGCCCTTGATATCCTGCTCTTCATGGTCTATTCATGTCAGCGCCCCCCCCTCCACATCTACCACACATTCCCTCCCTCCCTCCCTCCCTCCCTCCCTCCCTCCCTCCCTCCCTCCCTCCCTCCCTCCCTCCCTCCCTCCCTCCCTCCCTCCCTCCCTCCCTCCCTCCCTCCCTCCCTCCCTCCCTCCCTCCCTCCCTCCCTCCCTCCCTCCCTCCCTCCCTCCCTCCCTCCCCTTATCTTCGGCGGGCGTCTCTGTTACCTGAAGAGCAGACGGGGGAATTGGGCCTCGGAAAAGGCCGAGGGTACGGTGAGACGGGCCGACACTAAAAGCCCTCCCCTTGCTGATACACAGACAGTGCATACGACATGAGAACGGGGTCGGCCGGAGGAGGAGGACCGGGTGGGGAGGCGTGGGGGGTGATGGAGGATAGAGGATCAGGGAGGAAGTGGCGGGAGGGGAGAAGGAGGAGGGATGGGAGAGAGGGGGTGGAAACAGAGAAGGGGTAGAACGAGAGAAGGGGAGAGAGCTGGAGCGTAAGAGAACAAACAACACGTACCACCACATTTCTGTGGACCGGCAGAGTGAGGGATAGAGCTCAACAAAAAATGTGGAGAGCGAGGGAACGAAGGAGAAATAGCCTCCGCAAGACGAGGGAGGTGTGAGGTGGACAACAGGGAGATGGAAGGAAGGAAGAGTGGAGACAGGAAGGAACAGAATGGAGGGAGGAGTCTCGAAAGTCAGACGATTATTGGGAGGCAGTTCTTGGGCAATATTGATCGAAGCTTTCTTTCTAGGTGAAATTACATTGACATTGGTGTGTGTGTGTGCGTGTTCTTCTGTGTGTGTTGACGTTTCAGTATTTGCATAAAAGAAGCCATGTGTTTGTATTGATGGTAAGTTTCTGTGGAAGCAGGAAAGATGGAGAGAAAGAGATAAAGAGAGAGAGAGAGAGATTGAGAGAGAGAGGAAGTGAGGGAGGAGAGAGAGGCATACCAAATGACTGTGTCTCAGGTGCTGTTGCTATGATTCACATCCAATGACTGTGTGTGTGTGTGTGTGTCTGTTTGTATTGGTGTACCGTAGTCACCATAACCTTCCCTTATCCCTCCCTGACAGTTTTCTGGGAAATTAGGAGAAAAAAAGGACTCCTCCACCTCCCTCTCTCCTCTCTTTCCCTCCTCCCCTCCCTCACTCTCCATGCTTGTCTGACTGCGGTTGGAACACATGCAGTGCAGTGTGTGGTGGGTAGAAATGGTTGTGTGTGTGTGTGTGTGTATGTGTGGACAGGGATGGTGGAGTGTGAATATGGCTGTGGAACTCTGCCAAGACAGGCTGAGGGGGTGGAGAGGAGGAGGGGAGGAGAGGAAGAGAGGAGGAGAGGAGGAGGCGGGGAGGGGGGGGAAGGAAGGGGAAGACACCATCCTTTGTTCTTTGTTGATGAAAGGAAGAATTGGATCTCTCCCCCTCCCTAACTCTCATTCTCTGTCTCTTTCTCTCTCTCTCCCTCTCTGTCTCTCTTTCTCTCGATCTCACTCCCTTCACTGCTATGATGAGCCTTGATGTGTGTGTATGTATTCACAAGTGTGTGTGTGTGTGCGTGTGCATGGGAGTGACAGAAACCCCCACGCACACAAGTCTACTCCTTCCACTCAACTAACACCCAAATGACTCTCCCCTCACTAATTAAACTTTAATCTCCAATGGCGCACGAATGACCTGCCATGCAGTCCAGGATAGAGACGGGATATGAGGACTGACGGACAGACAGACAAACTCAGAGAGGTGGGGTTGGACTGAAGGTCACTCTCCTCCTCTCTCCATCTCTGTCTCTCTTTCCTTCCTCACCTTTTTTCTCCCTCCCTCTGTTTCTCAACATCCCTCTCTTGCTCACCCCTCCCTCTCTTCCTTGCTCTCTCTACCTTTTTTCTGAACGCTTTCCACCTCTTTATCTCTGTACCTCTCTCTCCCCCTCCCTCTCTCTCCCCCTCCCTCTCTCTCTCTCCCCCTCCTCTAATCTGTCTTTCGTGTGTAGAGGACACTGGCCGTGCTGTGGCTGTCTGGAAGTGGAACAGTCAGCTGGGGCCTCTGTCTGAGCTAGTCAATGTCCTCCCTCACCTGAGCGGTATGCACACACACACACTCACACTCACACTCACACACTCACACGCACGCACACACACACACACACACTGTGCAATCCACACCGTTGATGCCAAGTCCCTGCATCTCGTCCTCTGTTTGGCCTCCTTCCCATCTCTCTCTCTCACACACAGCCTGTTCCAGGACACACACTCTCCGCCATTTTGTGCCATGCCGAGGAGGGCGTAACCACTGAGATAGGTGTGTTGTGTGTGCGTGTTGGTGTGTGAGACAAACACAGACAGGGTTTCAGGATAGGGCGCCTACATTTGACTCCCTGCATCCTGCGCACGACAGTCAAAAATAGACGAGACTGCGCGTCATACGTTGCGCGTGTGCATGTGTGTGCCTACCCCCCAACATGACCTCTAACCGTCCCGATGTGTGCGTTCACACACTGCATTCCTCGGATCCAGGGGGAGGGGAGGTGTGGACAGAGAGGGGGGGGTGTCAGCACCAGTCTGGAGGGGGCACCTTCTGCAGCAGTGCCCAGTGCCCGCCGTGCGCGGCTGCAGGGAGTCAGGTGGCTGGCAGGGTGGGTGGGTGGGTGTGTGCCCGTGTGTCCGTGACTGAACAGAATGGGGCCCTGGCTGGGGTGGGATCTGGATGCCCGTCATGTGTGAGTGGTCAGGGCAAGGTTGGGGGGTTGGCACTGGGACCCGTGGTGTCTGACAAGGGAGGGAAGGTGGTGCTGAGACCTGGTGGCCCAATGGCAGCTCAACACTGTCTGTCTGTTTGTCTGTCTGCTTGTCTGTCTGTCTCTCTGCCTGTCTACATGTCTGCCTGTCATTCTGTCTGTCTGTCTGTCTGTCTGTCTGTCTGTCTGCTTGTCTGTCTCTCTGCCTGTCTGCTTGTCATTCTGTCTGTCTGTCTGTCTGTCTGTCTGTCTGCCTGCCTGTCTGCTTGTCTGCATGTCTGCCTGTCATTCTGTTTGTCTGTCTGTCTGTCTGTCTGTTTGTCTGTCTGTCTGTCTGTCTGTCTGTCTGTCTGCTTGTGTGCATGTCTGCCTGTCATTCTGCCTGTCTGTTTGCATGTCTGCTTGTCTGCCTATTTGTCTGTCTGCCTGTCTCCTTGTCAGTATGCCTGTCTTTTGATGGCACGAGAAAGAGAAAAAGGGAGAGAGAGAGAGAGAGAGAGAGAGAGAGAGAGAAGGAGAAGTATAGAGAGAGAACCACCACTGCCACACACCATAACAATGTGGGATAAGGTTCCCATGATGCAGGTTACAACTCCATAATACGATACCAAGGTAGATGGATACAACAACAGAGTGTTGTGAGTTATCCCATTCTGAAGTAAACCCGTACAGCACACAATGTGTGTCCTTCATCCAGTGCTCACCGCGACACCATGACAGCCTGATAGGAAGCTAATTGTCTCACACAGGTATACATCCTCAGCCTTGGGCCAGGGTTTCACTGGCAGGGAATACACACAGGTACATTCATGATGATCTCATGCCATTCCAACACAAATATAACAGTCCAAATCTTCTGAGGGTAAGCTACTTTGTCAGAGAGCACTGTGGGTGTGCGTGTGTGTGTATGTGTGTGTGTGTGTGTGTTCCATGTTACAACACATAGGGTTAACACCATAACAGACAGCAGCTTGGTTGGGAAGATTAACAGTACTGGGCATGAAGGCTCATCTGAACACCTAACACGTGCACGCACGCATGCACACACACACACACACATGCAGGCAAATATGATCTGTTTTCTCTAGAGTTGTCCACATTATCTCTCAGTCTGTCTCCCTCTTTCTGTCTCTCTCTCTCTCTCTCTCTCTCTCTCTCTCTCTCTCTCTCTCTCTCTCTCTCTCTCTTTCGCTCTCTCCCTCTCTCTCTCCCTCTTTCTCTCCCTCTCTCTCTCTCTCGCTCTCCAACACACACACACACAGGGATTCTAGAAGAGTCAATCTGGATCGTAATGTCTGCTGGACACACAAAGCCATCCAAACATGAACACACACACCTACACAGACACACACAGTCAGTGAAGTGTGAAAGCGAATGATGCTGTTGCCTCTCTGAGTCCCTCAGCAGAAGGCCCTGACAGCCGTGCAAGAGAGGCACGCACGCACACACACGCTCGCACAAACACACACACACACACACGCACACAAACTCACACAAACATGCCCACACACACACACGTACACACGCACCACACTCATTTGCACAAAAGTACCATTTAATTGGAGGTCCTTGCCAGTGCCCTCCCCAACACACACGCACTCACAACCACACAGAGTACTACTGTAGCTATAGAGAGTAACAACAGAGTTGTTTTGACCATGTCAAAGGTACTAGTGAATGTTTAATGGTTTCCAACCATCCACAGGCTAACCGGGCAGCACAGCACCACAGAAACACAGAGCATCTACATAGCCTGTCGCCGCCCATGATTTTACAGCGTGTAGCATCTGGTTAACTAGCATGTACGCAGAAGCTAGCTAATGCCTGTACCCGCCACTCCCACCTAGCACCTACTGTAGCTAGCTAGCGCACCTAGCCTGATGGATGTTAGCTTTACTTAGTTGTCGATCTGATTGATTGATTTATCCTGGGGAGAACAGCAGGAATCTATCCTTCTTCACCTGACTCTCACCCCTGAGAGAGATCAAGAAGTCCATCTCTCTCTCCTCCCCCTCTTCCTCACCTCCTTCTCGCACCTCCTCTCCTCCTCTCCTCTGCGCGTCCCTACCTATCTTATTTGCATAGGAGGCCTTATTTGCATACATATGAGGTAAAGAGAAAGGGGATTTGCAGGCAGGGGAGGAGAGGAGAGGATGAGATATGCAGCAGGCGTCTGCTGATGAAAAGGAGAGGAAGCCCTTTCAGGATGGGCAAAACACCACGGTGCAGTCATCTCTCCCTCCACCCTCTCTCTTTCTTTCTCTCTCTCTCTCTCTCTCTCTCTCTCTCTCTCTCTCTCTCTCTCTCTCTCTCTCTCTCTCTCTCTCTCTCTCTCTCTCCCTCCTTCACCCGCTCTCGTTCTCTCATTCTCCCCCTCCCCCACTCTCTCTCTTTCTGTCTCTTCCTCTCAACCTCTCCATCCCCCTGCCATCCCCCTCTCTCTCTATCTCTGTCCCTCTCTCTTTTCCCCTCTCCCTGTGGGTCAAACCTGAGAGAGCTGCGATGAAGGCCCCATTAACATCAAGCCTAGTCACACTGATAGAGGGAGGAAGGGAGAGAGAAAAAGAGAGATACAGAGAGATACAAAGAGAGAGAGGAGGAGAGATTGCACACATCAAGCACCTCTTCTGCAGCTGCCTGGCTTGTCTGTGCTGTGTTGCCGTGGCAGTGTTGTTGCCGTGGCAGTGTTGCAGTGATGCCGTTACTGTGACGTTGTTGCTGTGGCATTGTTTCCGTGGTGTTGTTGTTGCTGTTGCTGCACTCCACCACAATCCTTCAGTTGAAAGGCATTGATTGGGTGCGAAGCCTCCATTCCCCCCTGTGGGGCCAGCCTAACACCTCCAGGAAGGACATGTAGCCCCTCCCCCACTCACACAAACTCTCACACACACGCACACGCACGCACACACACACACTCACGCACATTTCAAACACGCACCTCACACATGGGCTCCAGAGATACCTACACGCATGTTTCACATATAAACCCCCTGCAGCTGCACAAATAGACAAATACACATCACACTCACACAGTCAACCCACACACACCTTGCACACTGAAAACCACTCCATTCTGCATGTCAAACTGGGAAAACCTCACCCCCACACTCCACACACGCTCACATAGACATACACGCACGCACGCACACACACACACACACTCACACACACACACAAACGCACACACACACACACACACACACACACACACGGGGAGCAAGCACAGATGCAACAATCAGCCCTTGATTACACACACACATCCTTGCATATTTACCCTCATGTCGGTTCCTGGTTGCCTGTATCAAACAAACCTGATGGTAGCAGGCACACACACATACACACATATACACACAAACACACACGCACACATACACACTGTGGACAATGCCTAGACGTGAGTGTCATAGGTAATGGATGGATTAACAAAATATATAGGAAAAAGGAAGGAGAGGTTTGGAGAGTAGAGAAACAAGCAAAGAAGAGAGGGAGGAGATGAGAGAAGAGAAAAGAATAGGAGAGGAAAGGAGAGGAGATGAGATGAAAAGGAAGCGAGGAGAGGAAATGAGAAGAGAAGAGAGGAAATGAGAGGAGAGAAGAGATGGATGTGCTGTGGTCATCTACCTCTGTCCTCTCCTCTTTGTTTGATCTAACAGCCTACAGTGCCTACCACTGGAACACGCACACACACACACACACACACAAGCAGGCAAGCATACCCTCCCAGGTGCAAACGTAAACACAAATGCACCACAACGGTGTCTCTGTGACACACGCACACCTGCACACACACACACACGCACACGCACACACTGCTCTCCCCTCCCCCTGTCTGGTCTGACAGTTGTGTGGCCGCAGCGAGCACTCAGGAGGGGTGTGTAATCATTCATGCGGGAGCCGTCTCTGGTGGGCCATCAGAACAGGGGGAGAGTGAGGGGGAGGGGGAGAGAGAGAAGGGGAGAGGAAAGGGGAAGGCGAGGGGGAGAAGAAGGGGGAGGGGGAGAGAGAGAAGGGGAGAGGAAAGGGGAAGGCGAGGGGGAGAAGAAGGGGGAGGGGGAGAGAAAGGGGGGGAGGGGGGGGGGGGGTGGGGGCAGAGAGAGAAAGAGAGAAAGAGGGGGGGGGGGGTAGTGACAGAGAGACGGTGGGGGATAGAGAAATAGAGGAGGGGCGAGGGAGAGAGACAGAGAGAGAGAGATAGAGAGAGTGTTAGAGGGTGTTAGAAGGGGAGAGGTGAGAGCAGGGTGGGGGCGGGGGGGGGGGGTGAGGTTGAAGGGGTGAGAGGGAGTGAGAGGGGGTGTGCCAAAAACACCAGGGATGGGGGGATGCAGTGGAGGAGTGAGAGAGACAGAAACCACAGGGCAAGGCGGGGGGGGGGGGGGGGCTGCAAGCAGGAGAGGGGGGCGGGAACTGAACGATGAAGGGAGGAAGAGGGACACACAAGAGGAGTGCTGGGTAAAAAGAGATAGACAGAACAAGAGAGATAGAGAGGGCGAGAGCGACAGAGTTGAGGAAGGGGCAGAGAGAGGGGGGCAGAGTTAAGAGAGAGAGAGAGTTGAGGAGGGGGAGAGGGAGAGCGTGTGGGAAAGCGAGAGACAGGGGGAGAGAGTTGAGCAGGGGGAGGGAGAAAAAGTCGAGGAGGGGGGAGAGAGAGAGAGCGGGAGGGTGAAAGTGGGTTGAAGGAGGGGGGCGGGCGGTAGGGGGGCGTTGAGGAGGGGAGTGGGGAGACGTCCTACTTCTCCCTCACCTCCAGCCGGTGGACGTTTGCAGCAGCATCACGGGGACATCATCCTTCATCTGCTCTGGCACCGCGAGCACAATTAGCCACACACACACGTGCGCACACACGCCTCACCACAGGACTGCAATGTGTGTGTATGTGTGTGTCAAGGACAGAATTGAACGTATGTTTGTGTGCGTTTTGCCACGCGCTGTAAGCTGAGTGCGCCTGTCTGAATATATTTTTCCGTGTGTGTGTGCATGTAAGCGTGTGTATGTGTGTGTGTGTGCGCGGGGGAGTGTAACACTGATGCATTCTCCTCTCTGCTCCATGGCCACTCAGGACCCAGAGGCCAGGCCTGGGAGTGTGTGATAGTGTCTCTGCCAACCCAGGCTGCATGGCACACACACACACACACACACACACACACACACACTCTCCCCATCAGTACCCTGCCAACAGTACCCTCCCTCCCTCCCTTTCTCCCTCCCTTTCTCCCTCCCTCCCTCCCTCCCTCCCTCCCTCCCTCCCTCCCTCCCTCCCTCCCTCCCTCCCTCCCTCCCTCCCTCCCTCCCTCCCTCCCTCCCTCCCTCCCTCCCTCCCTCCCTCCCTCCCTCCCTCCCTCCCTCCCTCCCTCTCCTCTCCTCTCATCTCTCTTTGTCCGTGTCTCTCTCTCTCTCTCCTTCTCTCGTATCTCTCTGCGTGTGCCACCCCCTTCTCCCCCTCTGTCTCTCTCGTCTCTCTGTTTTTGATTTTGCCCTGCTCCCCTCCCCTCCCTAGTCCTCTCTCTCTCTTTCCTCACATCTTTCTCTGTGACCATGCCACTCTTTCCTTTTCCCTCTCAACTCCCTTGCCCATTCTATCATCCTTCCTTCTCATCCCTTTATCTGTACCTGCAACCTTCCCTCGCTCCTCCCTTTATACTTTTGTCCAAATCCCCGCCTCTCCTCTTTCTCTCTCTGGCTGTTTGTCACTAGTCTCTGTCTCTCTCTCTCTCTCTCTCTCTCTCTCTCTCTCTCTCTCTCTCTGCCCTCCCCCTTTTCCCTCTTACTCTCACTCCCCCTCTCTCTCTCTTTCGCTCTCTCTCTGATTGCCTCCTCTCAACTTCTCTTCATATTTTCTACTCATAGCCACTAGTGGCAGCCATTTCCCCACTTTGCCCTGTTTGCTCATTCTGTCTCTCTCTCTCTCTCTCTCTCTCTCTCTCTCTCTCTCTCTCTCTCTCTCTCCTCTCTCTCTCTCTCTGTCTCTCACACACACACACACACACACACACACACACACACACACACTCCAGCCACCACATCCCTCCCTTAACACGAGCAAACCTCCAATCCTCAGTTCTCCCCTCCTTCTTCCGGACCGCTTTCCTCCCCTTCCTCCACCTCCTCACCAACTCCTTCTTCACTCGCGCCCCCCCACCAACTCGCCCCTCCTCTTCCACCTCCTCTACCCCCTAATCAGCTAGATCTCAGCAGTGCATCAGCTCATTTCCATACAGCCTAGCTGCAGGCCCCGGCTGCCTCATACCTGCACTGTACCAAAGACACACACACACACACACACAAACACACACCTACACACACAGAAACATGAATAATACACAGATTGACATGCACAGTCCCCACATACATGATACAGTGTGTGCATATGTGGTGAATATGTGATGTTGCACATTGTCATTCAGGACACACACACACACACACATATACACCTGCTCCCAAATGTATGTGGAAACCACAAGGATTGAGCTACCTGAAGACACATTTTATTCCTCCTCTGCTGACCGCTGGGTTTTCTTGGCCAGTAATCTGGGGGATATCTCATTAGCTACGCTGGAGGGAGAGGTTGGTCCACCTCGTTAGAGAAGGCTTGTGTGTGTTTGTTTGTGTGTGTATGAAAGGGAGCTGTGCGTCTACAACATGTTTGTGTCTAAGAGTTTGTGTGTGTGTGTGTGTGTGTGTGTGGGCAGAGGGCAGCACAAAGCCCTGTGAGACACAGCGAGTGAAAGGAAGAGACAAGCCTGCTTATTAATGCTGCACAGAAAGAGAGAGAGAGAGAGACAGACAGAGAGAGAGAAATATGGGGAGAGAGGGAGGGAGAGAGGGAGGGAGACAGAGAGAAAGAGAGGCAGATAGAGGGAGAAAGGTAGAGCGGGAGACAGAGATAGACAAAGAGAGAGGGAAACGGAGGGAGAGAGAGAGAGGAAAAGATGGAGAGAGGGAGACAGAGGGAGAGAAAGAGAGAGGTAGAGAGGGCGATAAGGGGACAGAGAGAGAGAGAGACATAGACAGAGACAGAGAGGGAGGAGGCGCCTGTGAAATAGGGCACTAAGGATCAGGCTGTGAGCAGGACGGCTCCTCGGGGTCCTGAGGGAGGACCTGCCTTGTTATTTTTAGGAGGGTGACTCTGAGGCTCACCTCTCTGGTACACTGCTGGGGCCTGGCACTCCTGCCGAAAAACAGGAACGCTCACATACATACTTACATTCACACGCACACACACACACACACACACACAAACACACACCTCATTTCTTACAGCTCTGAAGTGGTTTATCAAACAAGTCCTTGTCGGTAATGCAGACAAATCTAGCTTTTCTTCACCTCCTCAGAAGGTAAACGACACACTTTTCACAACTGAACGGGAATTGTGTGCGACTTTCCCACTGAAATCATCATAATACAAGCTTACACTAGTCCCACCTGAGGCTGAGCTAGCGAGCGTTGCTAAAGACTCCCTCTGCCTGCGCATGTTTGTGCGTACGTGTGTATATGTGTGTAGGGGTGAGGGGGTGGGTGGTGTGGGTGCATGCATGCGTGCGTGCGTGCGTGCGTGCGTGTGGGGGTGCACGGATGTGCCTTTGCGCCTGTCTCTATGTGGGTACTGCTTGGTGCTTGGTCAACCCTGAGACATACACACTGTGACATGTGACACGCAGCGCCTCCAGTCAGCGGCGCGCGCCTCTACACTGGTCAGGCAGCAGGATATGACTAAACTCATCTCGTCTCCCCCCTCCTCCCTCCCTGCTCCCCACCCCCTCTCTCACTATCTCTCTCTGTCTGTCTCTTTCTCTCTTCATCACTCCCAGTTCCCCTCTCTTTCTTCCTCCCTCCCCCCCCCCCCCCCCCCTGCCCCCTGTTTTTCAGCTAGCCTATGTGGACTGACAGCATGCGTGCGTTGCAGACTCTGTGCCGGTAGAAATGTCTCTGACTGGCTGAGACACAGCTAATTAGCTGACCTTTAACTATGGGTTTCTGTCCCCCACGTCCCTCAACACCCCTGTGCAGGTTGGCTCTGTGTTGAGCGACGTGTTCAGTATTTCTGGTGCGGCGTGCAAGGTGTTGTTGATCTGGTGTCTGCAATGAGGTCAGACTGTGGTTCCTTCTCCACACGCGCAATCGTGCACACACGCAAACACAGACACACTTGCACACGCACACTTGATTACACCCATTCACAGATGTACAAATAAGAATGCATAAACATGTGCTCACGCACACACACACACACACACACATGCTCACACCTAAACACACGCGTGCACGGGCACGCTCACACATCTGCACACAGGAACGCCCGTCGGGCGCGCTCACACCGGCCCAACAGATAAACAAGCGCTTGCATCTCCTGGGATGTAACCATGGCAACCGTCTCTCTCTCTCTCTCTCTCTCTCTCTCTCTCTCTCTCTCTCTCTCTGCCTCGTTCTGACTGAGCTGCCTGGCTGTCTGTCCTGGAGGCAAGACAATAGCAGGATTCAAGGCCAAAGTCACTTCTCCCTCTCTTCCTCTCCTCCTCGCTCCCCTCTGTCTGTCTCTCACCCCTTTCTCCGGAAACGGAGAATAACAGAGACTCACAGGGATACATGTGATGTCACAGGTGCAGCGGCAGCCATGCGTGGATACGACAGAACAACAACGACAATGGGGCGGATTCAAGTGGATCTTTTTTCTTTCCTTCGCTCGTTCCTTCCTTCCTTCCTTCCCTTCTTCCCTCCATCTTTTCCATAATGTGACCAATTTGCCTTCTCCTTTGTAGGCTGGGGAGGAAAAGGGGATTTCATGGCAGACCACTAAGCTTCTAATCCTCTGTTATACAGTCTCTGTATAGTCAGGACTCTCTCTTTGCTCTCACTGTAAGGTGTGTGTGTATTTGTGTATCTGTGTGTGTTTGTGTATGTGTGTTTGTGTGTCTGTGTGTCTGTGTGTTTGTTTTTTATGTGTCTCTGCATGCATGTGTGTGTTCACGTATGTGTGTGTGGTGTGTGCATATGTGGGCGTGGAAACTTGGCTGGGAAGAGATCCACAATAGAGTACCGTCTATCTTGCTCTCTCCCCTCTACTTTCTCCCGTTGCTCTCATTCCTCTGATGTCAAGAGGAGCAGACAATCATTCTATCCCCTGAAGTTGAAACATAATGAAGAGTGTGTAAGGTGGGAGGTAAAGAGAGGGTGAGGGAGAGAGAGAGAGAGAGAGAGAGAGAGAGAGAGAGAGAGAGAGAGAGAGAGAGAGACAGAAGTTAAAGGAGAGAGAGAAACTGTGAGAAAAAGAAAAAGGGGTCAGTGTGCTACACGGCCTAACCATCTAACAGGCAGCATTCTGACATCTGAGAACCAGGAGAGAGCTCATCGCCTGAAATGAAATGGAGATGGAGAGAGAGCGAACGGGGAGAGAGTGAGGTTTGTGTGTGTGTGTGTGTGTGCATGTTTCTGTGTGTGTGAATGTGTCTGGAGGGAAAAAGGGGGATAGACAATGAACAGTGAAAGAGAGAGGAAGAGAGAGAGAGAGTCAAAAAGTGGCTATGCAGCACGAGTGCAGGTTGCAGTCCTTATCAATGCATCTGTCTATCCGTCCGCGCCATACAACCCCATCTCTCTTCTGATCTCTCCCTCCCTCCTTTCCCTCCTTCCCTCCTCCTCTTTCCATTCTCCTATCCCCCATCCCCCTACCGTCTCACCCTGAGAGAAAGAGAGAGAAGGATGAAAGTTAGAGCCAGGGAGACCAAAGGATAATTGACAGATGAATAGAAGAGGAAGGAGAGAGAGAAAGAGAGAGATATGGATGTTTCATTTACCACACAGCTGCAGTAGCAGCAGCAATGTTGATGTTGCCAACCCTGTGATTCCCTCTCTGTATAACCTCCATCCAACCAGATTGACTATTCATCCATCCAGCCTGACCTTCCATCCAACCAGTCTGACCTTCCATCCCATCCAACCAGATTGACCTTCCATCCCATCCAACCAGATTGACCTTCCATCCCATCCAACCAGATTGACCTTCCATCCCATCCAACCAGATTGACCTTCCATCCCATCCAACCAGATTGACCTTCCATCCCATTCAACCAGCTTAACTATCCAACCAGCCTGACTTTCATCCAACCAACCTGACCATCCAGCCAACCAGCCTGAGCAAACATCCAACCAGCCTGACCAACCTTCAAGCCAGCCTGTCATGTGCGTATCTTTCATAATGAAACATGAGGTGGTTCCTTTTGATCAGAGCATCTGGGTGTAGTTAATAAGGAGATGTTCTATTTGTAGACAGACTAAGAACATTTCTGAATGCTAATTATCATGGTGCATGGACACGTAACACACACACACACACACGCACACACACATGTACACACGGTAGGCTAGTAATATGTGGCTAGACAGACAACATGGTGAAACTACCCACGAGAGACTTGATAATTAAGTTTCTCAGAAGAGCAAGGAGAGAGAGGATGTGTTGGTGTGTGTGTGTGCATGCGTGCGTGTGTGTGTGTGTATGTTGCGTGGAGAGAGGTGATAAGCACCTGTGCCCTGAGGCTAACTTCAGATTTCCCCTCACGTCCCTGAAATCAGCCCAATCACTGCACTGTCATCTCTCTCAGAGAGACATGCAAGGCATACTGAGGACCTGATTTACCTAATATCCTCCACACATGCACACACACACACACACATCCCTTTGCGCACATGAACCAAAACACAACAATACAGACACACAGACTCACACACACACACCAGATTTGCTATAAGCCCAGTTATCCCCAGAACTATTGCTGGGATTCTCAACAGGAGCAAACAGTGTCAGAGAGTTGTTCTGATCACAATGACGTTCAGCTGGACTGCAAACAGACAGAGGGAGGTGGGAGGAGAGTGAGAGAGTGAGAGAGAGGGAGTGAGGAAGGGAGGAGGGAGGGAGGAAAAGAAAGGGAGGTAGACGGAAAAGGGAATGGAGCGAGAGGGGAGGGGTAGAAAGGGAAAGGGAGGGAGAGAAAGGGAGAGAAAGGAAGGAGAGATAGAGAGAGAGAGAGACGGAGGGAGAGAAATATGCTCTAAATTTCACGAGGACAGGTGAATGTGTTGACTGTGTCTCCTTGAGCCTGTGTTGGAACGTGTGCGCCTGTGTGTGTGTGTGCCCCCTGCGCGCGTGTGATGGCAGAATCCAGACTAAGCACGAGGCCGCTGTCCGTGGGATTGGAAGCTGTATGAAGCATGTGTGAGGGGGGGAGGCGAAGGGGGGGCAAAGAAGGAGGGGTGGGAGAGAGAGCGGGAGGGAAGGAAGGAGGGGAGGAGGGACAGAGCGGAAGGAGGGACAGAGGGGAAGGGGAGGAGTGAGGGGAGGAGGGGGAAGGAGAGGAGATGTTCTTCAAAGAGGGGCTCTCCTACGGCAAACACAAATCACTTTCACACACACGCACACACACACACATGCACATACACACACTCAAGGGTAGTGAGGTCATCTGGGCCCTGCAAGACCGTCATGCCACAGAGAGAGCTTCATTTATGCATGCATACATGCACATTTGCACACGCGCACACAGACACATGATGCCACCCTTACGAGCTTAACAACCACCCCCAGCACTCCCCCTCATAGACCCACCCCCCCAGCTCCCTAGCCACCTAACCTAGCAGTGCCTCTGGCTGTATGGGAGTCAACATCGAGTGTGTCTGTGTGCGTGTATGTGTGTTTAGGGGGCGGGGGGTTGGGGTTGGGTTCCTGTCAAGCCTCATGTCATATATACCTGATGAGTGGTCGCCAGGGCGATTACCGAACCACAGCCCAGCCTCATTTGTTCATCTCCATATTCAAGTGCATGAAAGTCGATATGCAGCGGCAAGAAATCAAGCGATTTAATCAATGAAGTGTTCTCTGGGAGGAGAAAGGGAGGGAGCGAGAGAGACGGGAGGAGGAGGAGGGGGAGGAGGAAGGGAAGAGAGGAGTGTTAGATCACAGGACGGATGCAGATGATGTAATGGGCTGAGTGCGCCGACAGTCATTTCAGACGGTCCATTTATATCTCCCTCCTACGGATAAAAGGGGACGCGGAATGGGTCATCTAAAATGGATAGTGTGTGTGTGTACGAACGTGTGAACCCTTTTGAATGAATGTGTGCAGGGTGTGAATTTGTCAGTGCATGGCAAGTGTGCATACCTCTGTGTGTGTGTGTATGTGTGAGAGAGGGTGTGTGTGTGTGTGTGTGTGTGTATGTGTGTACGTGGGGGCAGTGGAGCACTTGAAGTTGTCACAGGGACATTTCCCAAGCTCCCCTAGCGCCCACCCCCCAACACCGTCCGACAAAAACACGCACACACACCAACACAGGCTCTGTTTTCATATCTCAGATTCCACAACCCTCCAGTCCATCTTCCAATCCAGTCCAGTCCAGTCAAGTCCAGCAAGATCTCCCCTCCAGCCCTCAGTCACGTGTTAGGTGGGCCAGTACCCTTCTGCTGACCAAACACTCTCCCAGAGCCAGACAGATGAGCCAGAGGACGAGAATAGCCCCCCGGTGCTGCTGTAGCATCCTGCTGTTCTCTCCCAGGGGCTGCAGCCTCAGGCCAGCAGATACACGCCTGTTCTTTATCATGACGACGACCGGGGATAAGGGAGGCTGTGGCGTAATGCAACATTACTCATCAGACGTGTGTGTGTGTGTTCATAAGAGTTACTGTGTATGGGAAGAGAGTGATAGTGTGTGTGTGTGTGTGTGTGTACGTGCTGTTGAGCATATTAACTGCGTGTGTGTGTGCGTGCATGTTTGTGTGTGTGCGTATGTCGTTTTGGTGCAGTGGTGGACGAGAGTGGACCTTCGACAGGATTATTATCTGCTGCAGCCGTGACAATGTCCCAGCAACCCTGGGACAGAGAGAGGGGGTGGAGAGGAGGAAGAGGAGGAAGAGGAGGAGAGGAGAGAGGGAGGAGTGGAGGGCTGGGGGAGGGAGAGACTGTGCCCGGGGAATCGGTGATGGGGAAAATTGGGGGAGGACAGGGCACTAATGGCCCAGAGACACAGCTGGCTGCAGACACTGAAGGACAGAGAGAGAGAACGAGAGAGAGGGAGGGAGGGAGGGAGGGAGGGAGGGAGGGAGGGAGGGAGGGAGGGAGGGAGGGAGGGAGGGAGGGAGGGAGGGAGGGAGGGAGGGAGGGAGGGAGGGAGGGAGGGAGAGAGAGTATGTGTGTGTGTGGGGGGGGGGTTGTGAGAGAGACAGAGAGAGAAAGAGAGAGAGAGAGAAAGAGATTACGAAGGAGATTGAGGGGGAGAGATCCTTTTCACCTTTAATTTCACCGTGTGTCTGAGAGATAGAGAGAGAGAGAGAGAGAGAGAGAGAGAGAGAGAGAGAGAGAGAGAGAGAGAGAGAGAGAGAGAGAGAGAGAGAGAGAGAGAGAGGGAGAGAGAGAGAAAGTATGAGAGAGAGAGAGAGAGAGAGAGAGAGAGGGGGGGAGAGAGAAAGAGAGAGAGAGGGGGGAGAGAGAGAAAAATAGTGAGAGAGAGAGAGAGAGAGAGAGAGAGAGAGAGAGAGAGAGAGAGAGAGAGAGAGAGAGAGAGAGAGAGAGCAGAAATATATTTTTTGAAGATGGAGAGTCCACAGGGGGGATAATGATAATGAAGGTAACATATTGAGAAGTATAGAATGTGCGAAAGCAAAGGTGATTGAAAGGTGTGTCACATCAAAAGAAATTGAGAGAAAGAAAGGATAGAAGGGGAGATATGGAAGGAGAAAGAGAGGTAGAAGGTTATTCTCCAGTGGTTTCTTTTTGGCATCTGTTCCTTCTATCCTCCTCCTGTTCTATAACATTCAGACACATACCCTAGCCTGCTGGCTGCCATGCATATCAATGCATTATCTATAGAGAAATGTCATTTTCCCACAGTAATGCACATAAATGGGCTAATTAAGTCAAAAGGCCAAGTCTAACAAACCATGAAATGCAGTTAGGTTAATGACAATTTAACAATAAAGACATCTAAAAAATGTCTGAATGTTACGTAATGCTAAGAGGACAACACTACATTTCCCATGAGCAAGGAGCAGTGACATCACATGAAGGATCACAGTGTTATGGGTAATTGAGTCTTCTTCATAATTTCGTGTCACAGACTAAACACTATGCCAACTGCACTCGGACTACATTACCCAAGGCATATGCTCTCCTTTCCTTCTGTAGCACCTCAGCTGTTAACCTTGGATTCTGGCACAAACACACTGCATAAATTATCGGATTAAAGTAGTGTGCAAAAGAGAGAGACAGGCATAGACAGAGACATAGAGAAGGAGGGAAGGATAGTCTGTTTGAATGAAAGAGGGAGGCGCAACCGTGCGTCATCTCCTGAGACAGAAAAGACGATGGAGAGAGAGGGAGACCGAGTGAGAGAGGGAGGAGGAAGAGAGGTGGAATAATGAGAGTGCAATGGGGGTGAGGGGAGAACGTGAAAGAGAGAAGATTGGTGTTAGATTCACAGATGTGCTCAAGATGGAGAGGCAAAGGGAGAAAAGGGAGGAAGAGAGAGAAAGAAGAGGAGGAAGGGAGTGAGGGATAACAGTTATGGGATAACAGAAAAGGAGGCTAACAGATGGAGATGACGAAAGAGAGGGATCAAGCTACATGTATATGCCATAGATAGATATGTATATAGATAGGGCAGGAGAACAGGAGGGAAGACAGAGTGCAGTTAGAAATATGGAGCTGTTGGAAGATAAGAGATCCGGAGAGGAAAAGAGGAAAGAGAGCTAAAAGGAGAGGGGAAACAACAGAGGGGGAGAGAGAGAACGAGCGAGAACGACAGGCTGTCTGGGCTCACACTCAGTTCAGGATGAGCTGAGAGATGTCAGCGAGGGGAGGAGGGATGGAGGTCTGAAGGGGGGTGACGCAGGGGGAGGAGAGACTGAGGGAACGGAAGGAGGGGGAGTTGAAGGAAGCAGGGGTGTCATTCCAACTGGCTGTCGCTCTTGTATGTGCTCACACACACGCATACATGCACATGCAACATTAAAACGATCGTTTTTTTGTCTATTCTCGATCACGTGCTACTCGTGTGCTGTGTGTATTTTAACGGAGCATGTGTGTTGGTGTCAGACCGCATAAGTAAATATGGACACACAGGCTGTTTGTTTACTGCCGTTATGTTAAGATGTTTTTCTTTGTACATTCTTTGGCCTGGGCTCACTCTGTCGAGCTGCAGTGTAGCTAGCATGATATGCTATGAAGTTCAACAGAGGGCTAATACTAGCCTAAACTAATTTGAAGCTTAAAAATGATTATCTTGGAAGCATGGCTAGCCAAGCTCATTCTATAGTCGGGTTAAAATGATGAAAGAGACAAGGTACCGTAGGATTATACGCAAAGCTAATATGCCAGGCTGACATTTGATATGAGCATTTCATGCTAGGCTAACTCTGTGGCAGTAGCCGTATTAGCATGGTATTAGCATTAGCCATTTTTCTTCCCCCAGAGAATTCCAGAGGCCAGTCTACGTCTCCTAGATTTCATTACAGATCTGGCTGGCCACACAAACAAGCACGTTCATCTCTCCTGCAGCTTCTCCATCCTTCTCTCATCCCCTCTTGTCTCATCTTTCATCTCCATCTCTCTCTCCGTCTCCGTCTCCACCCCCTCCTACCCTCCTCCTCTTCTGCTTGGTTGGTATTCATTGCTTGTGTTGGCTAGCTGCAGGTGACTGTTGGTGTATGCATGAGGTTGTGTATGTGTGTGTGTGTCACTGTTGGAAAGCACAGGTCTGCCTGTATGTGGTAAAGTCTCCGTATGAGCGTATCGTATCTAGGCCTACTGTATGTACATTTGGGCTTTTGTGCTTGTGTGTCTGCACATGAAAAGTGTCATGGTTGAAAGTTTCTCTGTTTCTCTCCCTCTCTCTCTCTCTCTCTCTCTCTCTCTCTCTCTCTCTCTCTCTCTCTCTCTCTCTATCTCTCTCTCTCTTTCTCTCTCTTTCTCTCTCTCTCTCTCTCTCTCTCTCTCTCTCTCTCTCTCTCTCTCTCTCTCTCTCTCTCTCTCTCTCTCTCTCTCTCTCTCTCTCTCTCTCTCTCTCTCTCTCTGTCCTTCTCTTTCACTCTCTGTCTACATTTATCTGTTTCTTTTTGTTTCTCTCTCTCACACACACACACACACACGTACACACGCACAGTACAGTATGGTAAACCAGCGTGAGCTGTTCTGTGGCAGTGGCAAGGCTATACAGATGGCTTCTCTGCAGCCCAGCTGCTGTGTGTGTGTGTGTATGTGTGTGTGTCTGTGTGCGTGTGAGGCGCGCAATTGTGCTTGTGCACGCAGCTGTGATCGATCACTACTCCCATCCTCTTTCAGGTGCTGCTGTGATTCAGCAGACTCTTTCTCTCCCCCTCTCTCCTCATCCCTTTTTTCTTGATCTCACTCCCTCTCTTTACCTCTTACCCTCTATTTTCCACTCTCCTTTTCAGGTTATGCAGTCTCAGGTATGGATAGATTCAAATAAACAGAGTAGGGTGTGAATCTTGGTGATATTGGAGAGACAAGGTGAATAATCGTTTGAGGCGTACTCCATACAAACAGCAAAGCTTGTTTACCAGCATCTG